>NC_134437.1:9653672-11043126 GCF_030867145.1 Opisthocomus hoazin | reverse complement strand
CAGACAACATAGATACGTTTGAAGTTTGAGGTGTCAAGACAAGCAAGCAGCCCCAGTCTCTGTGCCTCTGTGCGAGCAGTGCCATGGGCAGATGAGGCTGAGCAACAGCTTTCCAGGCTAGCCCCTTCTGGCTGCCAGCTATCTGCAGACGTTCGTATTCTCAGAGCAGGGCTGGGAAAGGAGCCTGGCAGGGACCCCCCCATTTCCAGTTTACGTTTGAAGTTTGAGGTGTCAAGACAAGCAAGCAGCCCCAGTCTCTGTGCCTCTGTGCGAGCAGTGCCATGGGCAGATGAGGCTGAGCAACAGCTTTCCAGGCTAGCCCCTTCTGGCTGCCAGCTATCTGCAGACGTTCGCATTTTAGAAGCAGGGCTACCGGAGGCACCCAGCACAGACAACATAAGATACGTTTGAAGTTTGAGGTGGCAAGACAAGCAAGCAGTCCCAGTCTCTGTGCCTCTGTGCGAGCAGTGCCATGGGCAGATGAGGCTGAGCAACAGCTTTCCAGGCTAGCCCCTTCTGGCTGCCAGCTATCTGCAGACATTCGCATTTTTGGAGCAGGGCTGGAAAAGGAGCCTGGCAGGGACACCCCCCATTTCCAGTCTACGTTTGAAGTTTGAGGTCGCAAGACAAGCAAGTAGCCCCAGTCTCTGTGCCTCTGTGCCTCTGTGCGAGCAGTGCCATGGGCAGATGAGGCTAAGCAACAGCTTTCCAGGCTAGCCCCTTCTGGCTGCCAGCTATCTGCAGACGTTCGCATTCTCAGAGCAGGGCCACCGGAGGCGCCCAGCACGGACAACATAAGATACGTTTGAAGTTTGAGGTGGCAAGACAAGCAAGCAGCCCCAGTCTCTGTGCCTCTGTGCGAGCAGTGCCATGGGCAGATGAGGCTGAGCAACAGCTTTCCAGGCTAGCCCCTTCTGGCTGCCAGCTATCTGCAGACGTTCGCATTTTTGGAGCAGGGCTGGGAAAGGAGCCTGGCAGGAACACCCCCCATTTCCAGTGTACGTTGGAAGTTTGAGGTGGCAAGACAAGCAATCAGCACCAGTCTCTGTGCCTCTGTGCGAGCAGTGCCATGGGCAGATGAGGCTGAACAACAGCTTTCCATTCTAGACACTTTTGGCTGCCAGCTATCTGCAGACGTTCGCATTTTTGGAGTAGGGCTGCGAAAGGAGCCTTGCAGGGACCACCCCACTTCCAGTATACATTTGAAGTTTGAGGTGGCAAGACAAGCAAGCAGCCCCAGTCTCTGTGCCTCTGTGCGAGCAGTGCCATGGGCAGATGAGGCTGAGCAACAGCTTTCCAGGCTAGCCCCTTCTAGCTGCCACCTATCTGCAGACGTTCGCATTCTCAGAGCAGGGCTACCGGAGGCACCCAGCACGGACAACATAAGATACGTTTGAAGTTTGAGGTGGCAAGACAAGCAAGCAGCCCCAGTCTCTGTGCCTCTGTGCGAGCAGTGCCATGGGCAGATGAGGCTGAGCAACATCTTTCCAGGCTAGCCCCTTCTGGCTGCCAGCTATCTGCAGACGTTCGCATTTTCGGAGCAGGGCTGGGAAATGAGCCTGGCAGGGACACCCCCCATTTCCAGTGTACGTTGGAAGTTTGAGGTGGCAAGACAAGCAAGCAGCCCCAGTCTCTGTGCCTCTGTGCGAACAGTGCCATGGGAAGATGAGGCTGAGCAACAGCTTTCCAGGCTAGCCCCTTTTGGCTGCCAGCTATCTGCAGAAGTTCGCATTCTCAGAGCAGGGCCACCGGAGGCACCCAGCACAGACAACACAAGATACGTTTGAGGTTTGAGGTCGCAAGACAAGCAAGCAGCCCCAGACTCTGTGCCTCTGTGCGAGCAGTGCCATGGGCAGATGAGGCTGAGCAACAGCTTTCCAGGCTAGCCCCTTCTGCCTGCCAGCTATCTGCAGACGTTCGCATTTTTGGAGCAGGGCTGGGAAAGGAGCCTGGCAGGAACCCCCCCCATTTCCAGTGTACGTTGGAAGTTTGAGGTGGCAAGACAAGCAATCAGCACCAGTCTCTGTGCCTCTGTGCGAGCAGTGCCATGGGCAGATGAGGCTGAGCAACAGCTTTCCAGGCTAGCCCCTTCTGGCTGCCAGCTATCTGCAGACGTTCGCATTTTTGGAGCAGGGCTGGAAAAGGAGCCTGGCAGGGACACCCCCCATTTCCAGTCTACGTTGGAATTTTGAGGTGACAAGACACGCAAGTAGCCCCAGTCTCTCTTCCACTGTGCCTCTGTGCGAGCAGTGCCATGGGCAGATGAGGCTAAGCAACAGCTTTCCAGGCTAGCCCCTTCTGGCTGCCAGATATCTGCAGACGTTCGCATTCTCAGAGCAGGGCCACCGGAGGCGCCCAGCACGGACAACAGAAGATACGTTTGAAGTTTGAGGTGGCAAGACAAGCAAGCAGCCCCAGTCTCTGTGCCTCTGTGCGAGCAGTGCCATGCACAGATGAGGCTGAGCAACAGCTTTCCAGGCTAGCCCCTTCTGGCTGCCAGCTATCTGCAGACGTTCGCATTCTCAGAGCAGGGCTGCGAAAGGAGACTGACAGGGACCTCCACCCTTCCAGTCTACATTTGAAGTTTGAGGAGGCAAGACAAGCAAGCAGCCCCAGTCTCTGTGCCTCTGTGCGAGCAGTGCCATGGGCAGATGAGGCTGAGCAACAGTTTTCCAGGCTAGACCCTTCTGGCTGCCATTTATCTGCAGACTTTCGCATTTTCAGAGCATGGCTTGGAAAGGACCATGGTAGTAACACCCCACATTTCCAGTCTACGTTGGAAGTTTGAGGTGGCAAGACAAGCAAGCAGCCCCAGTCTCTGTGCCCCTGTGCCTCTGTGCGAGCAGTGCCATGGGCAGATGAGGCTAAGCAACAGCTTTCCAGGCTAGCCCCTTCTGGCTGCCCGGTATCTGCAGACGTTCGCATTCTCAGGCCAGGGCCACCGGAGGCGCCCAGCACGGACAACATAAGATACGTAGGAAGTTTGAGGTCGCAAGACAAGCAAGCAGCCCCAGTCTCTGTGCCTCTGTGCGAGCAGTGCCATGGGCAGATGAGGCTGAGCAACAGCTTTCCAGGCTAGCCCCTTCTGCCTGCCAGCTATCTGCAGACGTTCGCATTTTTGGAGCAGGGCTGGAAAAGGAGCCTGGCAGGGACACCCCACATTTCCAGTGTACGTTGGAAGTTTGAGGTGGCAAGACAAGCAAGCAGCCCCAGTCTCTGTGCCTCTGTGCCTCTGTGCGAGCAGTGCCATGGGCAGACGAGGCTAAGCAACAGCTTTCCAGGCTAGACCCTTCTGGCTGCCAGCTATCTGCAGACGTTCGCGTTCTCAGAGCAGGGACACTGGAGGCGCCCAGCACGGACAACATAAGATACGTTTGAAGTTTGAGGTGGCAAGACAAGCAAGCAGCCCCAGTCTCTGTGCCTCTGTGCGAGCAGTGCCATGGGCAGATGAGGCTGAGCAACAGCTTTCCAGGCTAGCCCCTTCTGGCTGCCAGCTATCTGCAGACGTTCGCATTTTCGGAGCAGGGCTGGGAAAGCAGCCTGGCAGGAACACCCCCCATTTCCAGTGTACGTTGGAAGTTTGAGGTGGCAAGACAAGCAGTTAGCACCAGTCTCTGTGCCTCTGTGCGAGCAGTGCCATGGGCAGATGAGGCTGAACAACAGCTTTCCAAGCTAGACCCTTTTGGCTGCCAGCTATCTGCAGACGTTCGCATTTTTGGAGTAGGGCTGCGAAAGGAGCCTTGCAGGGACCACCCCACTTCCAGTATACATTTGAAGTTTGAGGTGGCAAGACAAGCAAGCAGCCCCAGTCTCTGTGCCTCTGTGCGAGCAGTGCCATGGGCAGATGAGGCTGAGCAACAGCTTTCCAGGCTAGCCCCTTCTAGCTGCCAGCTATCTGCAGACGTTCGCATTCTCAGAGCAGGGCTACCGGAGGCACCCAGCACGGACAACAGAAGAAACTTTTCAAGTTTGAGGTGGCAAGACAAGCAAGCAGCCCCAGTCTCTGTGCCTCTGTGCGAGCAGTGCCATGGGCAGATGAGGCTGAGCAACAGCTTTCCAGGCTAGCCCCTTCTGCCTGCCAGCTATCTGCAGACGTTCGCATTTTCGGAGCTGGGCTGGGAAAGCAGCCTGGCAGGGACACCCCCCATTTCCAGTGTACGTTGGAAGTTTGAGGTGGCAAGACAAGCAAGCAGCCCCAGTCTCTGTGCCTCTGTGCGAGCAGTGCCATGGGAAGATGAGGCTGAGCAACAGCTTTCCAGGCTAGCCCCTTTTGGCTGCCAGCTATCTGCAGAAGTTCGCATTCTCAGAGCAGGGCCACCGGAGGCACCCAGCACAGACAACATAAGATACGTTTGAAGTTTGAGGTCGCAAGACAAGCAAGCAGCCCCAGACTCTGTGCCTCTGTGCGAGCAGTGCCATGGGCAGATGAGGCTGAGCAACAGCTTTCCAGGCTAGCCCCTTCTGCCTGCCAGCTATCTGCAGACGTTCGCATTTTTGGAGCAGGGCTGGGAAAGGAGCCTGGCAGGAACCCCCCCCATTTCCAGTGTACGTTGGAAGTTTGAGGTGGCAAGACAAGCAATCAGCACCAGTCTCTGTGCCTCTGTGCGAGCAGTGCCATGGGCAGATGAGGCTGAACAACAGCTTTCCAGGCTAGACCCTTTTGGCTGCCAGCTATCTGCAGACGTTCGCATTTTTGGAGTAGGGCTGCGAAAGGAGCCTTGCAGGGACCACCCCACTTCCAGTATACATTTGAAGTTTGAGGTGGCAAGACAAGCAAGCAGCCCCAGTCTCTGTGCCTCTGTGCGAGCAGTGCCATGGGCAGATGAGGCTGAGCAACAGCTTTCCAGGCTAGCCCCTTCTAGCTGCCACCTATCTGCAGACGTTCGCATTCTCACAGCAGGGCTACCGGAGGCACCCAGCACGGACAACAGAAGATACGTTTGAAGTTTGAGGTGGCAAGACAAGCAAGCAGCCCCAGTCTCTGTGCCTCTGTGCGAGCAGTGCCATGGGCAGATGAGGCTGAGCAACAGCTTTCCAGGCTAGCCCCTTCTGGCTGCCAGCTATCTGCAGACGTTCGCATTCTCAGAGCAGGGCTGCGAAAGGAGACTGGCAGGGACCTCCACCCTTCCAGTCTACATTTGAAGTTTGAGGAGGCAAGACAAGCAAGCAGCCCCAGTCTCTGTGCCTCTGTGCGAGCAGTGCCATGGGCAGATGAGGCTGAGCAACAGTTTTACAGGCTAGACACTTCTGGCTGCCATTTATCTGCAGACGTTCGCATTTTCAGATCATGGCTTGGAAAGGACCATGGTAGAAACACCCCTCATTTCCAGTGTACGTTGGAAGTTTGAGGTGGCAAGACAAGCAAGCAGCCCCATTCTCTGTGCCTCTGTGCGAGCAGTGCCATGGGCAGATGAGGCTGAGCAACAGCTTTCCAGGCTAGCCCCTTTTGGCTGCCAGCTATCTGCAGAAGTTCGCATTCTCAGAGCAGGGCCACCGGAGGCACCCAGCACAGACAACATAAGATACGTTTGAAGTTTGAGGTGGCAAGACAAGCAAGCAGCCCCAGTCTCTGTGCCTCTGTGCGAGCAGTGCCATGGGCAGATGAGGCTGAGCAACAGCTTTCCAGGCTAGCCCCTTCTGGCTGCCAGCTATCTGCAGACGTTCGCATTCTCAGAGCAGGGCTGGGAAAGGAGCCTGGCAGGGACCCCCCCATTTCCAGTTTACGTTTCAAGTTTGAGGTGTGAAGACAAGCAAGCAGCCCCAGTCTCTGTGCCTCTGTGCGAGCAGTGCCATGGGCAGATGAGGCTGAGCAACAGCTTTCCAGGCTAGCCCCTTCTGGCTGCCAGCTATCTGCAGACGTTCGCATTTTTGGAGCAGGGCTGGAAAAGGAGCCTGGCAGGGACACCCCCCATTTCCAGTCTACGTTTGAAGTTTGAGGTGGCAAGACACGCAAGTAGCCCCAGTCTCTCTGCCTCTGTGCCTCTGTGCGAGCAGTGCCATGGGCAGATGAGGCTAAGCAACAGCTTTCCAGGCTAGCCCGTTCTGGCTGCCAGCTATCTGCAGACCTTCGCATTCTCAGAGCAGGGCCACCGGAGGCGCCCAGCACGGACAACATAAGATACGTTTGAAGTTTGAGGTGGCAAGACAAGCAAGCAGCCCCAGTCTCTGTGCCTCTGTGCGAGCAGTGCCATGGGCAGATGAGGCTGAGCAACAGTTTTCCAGGCTAGCCCCTTCTGGCTGACAGCTATCTGCAGACGTTCGCATTTTCGGAGCAGGGCTGGGAAAGGAGCCTGGCAGGAACACCCCCCATTTCCAGTGTACGTTGGAAGTTTGAGGTGGCAAGACAAGCAATAAGCCCGACTCTCTGTGCCTCTGTGCGAGCAGTACCATGGGCAGATGAGGCTGAACAACAGCTTTCCAGGCTAGACCCTTTTGGCTGCCAGCTATCTGCAGACGTTCGCATTTTTGGAGTAGGGCTGCGAAAGGAGCCTGGCAGGGACCACCCCACTTCCAGTATACATTTGAAGTTTGAGGTTGCAAGACAAGCAAGCAGCCCCAGTCTCTCTGCCTCTGTGCGAGCAGTGCCATGGGCAGATGAGGCTGAGCAACAGCTTTCCAGGCTAGCCCCTTCTAGCTGCCACCTATCTGCAGACGTTCGCATTCTCAGAGCAGGGCTACCGGAGGCACCCAGCACGGACAACAGAAGATACGTTTGAAGTTTGAGGTGGCAAGACAAGCAAGCAGCCCCAGTCTCTGTGCCTCTGTGCGAGCAGTGCCATGCACAGATGAGGCTGAGCAACAGCTTTCCAGGCTAGCCCCTTCTGGCTGCCAGCTATCTGCAGACGTTCGCATTCTCAGAGCAGGGCTGCGAAAGGAGACTGACAGGGACCTCCACCCTTCCAGTCTACATTTGAAGTTTGAGGAGGCAAGACAAGCAAGCAGCCCCAGTCTCTGTGCCTCTGTGCGAGCAGTGCCATGGGCAGATGAGGCTGAGCAACAGTTTTCCAGGCTAGACCCTTCTGGCTGCCATTTATCTGCAGACGTTCGCATTTTCAGAGCATGGCTTGGAAAGGACCATGGTAGTAACACCCCACATTTCCAGTCTACGTTGGAAGTTTGAGGTGGCAAGACAAGCAAGCAGCCCCAGTCTCTGTGCCCCTGTGCCTCTGTGCGAGCAGTGCCATGGGCAGATGAGGCTAAGCAACAGCTTTCCAGGCTAGCCCCTTCTGCCTGCCAGGTATCTGCAGACGTTCGCATTCTCAGGCCAGGGCCACCGGAGGCGCCCAGCACGGACAACATAAGATACGTTTGAAGTTTGAGGTCGCAAGACAAGCAAGCAGCCCCAGTCTCTGTGCCTCTGTGCGAGCAGTGCCATGGGCAGATGAGGCTGAGCAACAGCTTTCCAGGCTAGCCCCTTCTGCCTGCCAGCTATCTGCAGACGTTCGCATTTTTGAAGCAGGGCTGGAAAAGGAGCCTGGCAGGGACACCCCCCATTTCCAGTGTACGTTGGAAGTTTGAGGTGGCAAGACAAGCAAGCAGCCCCAGTCTCTGTGCCTCTGTGCCTCTGTGCGAGCAGTGCCATGGGCAGATGAGGCTAAGCAACACCTTTCCAGGCTAGCCCCTTCTGGCTGCCAGCTATCTGCAGACGTTCGCATTCTCAGAGCAGGGACACTGGAGGCGCCCAGCACGGACAATATAAGATACATTTGAAGTTTGAGGTGGCAAGACAAGCAAGCAGCCCCAGTCTCTGTGCCTCTGTGCGAGCAGTGCCATGGGCAGATGAGGCTGAGCAACAGCTTTCCAGGCTAGCCCCTTCTGGCTGCCAGCTATCTGCAGACGTTCGCATTTTCGGAGCAGGGCTGGGAAAGCAGCCTGGCAGGAACACCCCCCATTTCCAGTGTACGTTGGAAGTTTGAGGTGGCAAGACAAGCAATCAGCACCAGTCTCTGTGCCTCTGTGCGAGCAGTGCCATGGGCAGATGAGGCTGAACAACAGCTTTCCAAGCTAGACCCTTTTGGCTGCCAGCTATCTGCAGACGTTCGCATTTTTGGAGTAGGGCTGCGAAAGGAGCCTGGCAGGGACCACCCCACTTCCAGTATACATTTGAAGTTTGAGGTGGCAAGACAAGCAAGCAGCCCCAGTCTCTGTGCCTCTGTGCGAGCAGTGCCATGGGCAGATGAGGCTGAGCAACAGCTTTCCAGGCTAGCCCCTTCTAGCTGCCAGCTATCTGCAGACGTTCGCATTCTCAGAGCACGGCTACCGGAGGCACCCAGCACGGACAACAGAAGAAACATTTGAAGTTTGAGGTGGCAAGACAAGCAAGCAGCCCCAGTCTCTGTGCCTCTGTGCGAGCAGTGCCATGCACAGATGAGGCTGAGCAACAGCTTCCTAGGCTAGCCCCTTCTGGCTGCCTGCTATCTGCAGACGTTCGCATTCTCAGAGCAGGGCTGCGAAAGGAGACTGGCAGGGACCTCCACCCTTCCAGTCTACATTTGAAGTTTGAAGAGGCAAGACAAGCAAGCAGCCCCAGTCTCTGTGCCTCTGTGCAAGCAGTGCCATGGGCAGATGAGGCTGAGCAACAGCTTTCCAGGCTAGACCCTTCTGGCTGCCAGTTATCTGCAGACGTTCGCATTTTCAGAGCATGGCTTGGAAAGGACCAAGGTAGTAACACCCCTCATTTCCAGTGTACGTTGGAAGTTTGAGGTGGCAAGACAAGCAAGCAGCCCCATTCTCTGTGCCTCTGTGCGAGCAGTGCCATGGGCAGATGAGGCTGAGCAACAGCTTTCCAGGCTAGCCCCTTCTGGCTGCCAGCTATCTGCAGAAGTTCGCATTCTCAGAGCAGGTCCCCCGGAGGCGCCCAGCACAGAAAACATAAGATACGTTTAAAGTTTGAGGTCGCAAGACAAGCAAGCAGCCCCAGTCTCTGTGCCTCTGTGCGAGCAGTGCCATGGGCAGATGAGGCTGAGCAACAGCATTCCAGGCTAGCCCCTTCTGGCTGCCAGCTATCTGCAGACGTTCGCATTTTTGGAGCAGGGCTGGAAAAGGAGCCTAGCAGGGACACCCCCCATTTCCAGTGTACGTTGGAAGTTTGAGGTGGCAAGACAAGCAAGCAGCCCCAGTCTCTGTGCCCCTGTGCCTCTGTGCGAGCAGTGCCATGGGCAGATGAGGCTAAGCAACAGCTTTCCAGGCTAGCCCCTTCTGGCTGCCAGCTGTCTGCAGACGTTCGCATTCTCAGACCAGGGCCACCGGAGGCGCCCAGCACAGACAAGATAAGATACGTTTGAAGTTCGAGGTGGCAAGATCAGCAAGCAGCCCCAGTCTCTGTGCCTCTGTGCGAGCAGTGCCGTGGGCAGATGAGGCTGAGCAACAGCTTTCCAGGCTAGCCCCTTCTGCCTGCCAGCTATCTGCAGACGTTCGCATTTTCGGAGCAGGGCTGGGAAATGAGCCTGGCAGGAACACCCCCCATTTCCAGTGTACGTTGGAAGTTTGAGGTGGCAAGACAAGCAATCAGCACCAGACTCTGTGCCTCTGTGCGAGCAGTGGAATGTGCAGATGAGGCTGAGCAACAGCTTTCCAGGCTAGACGCTTTTGGCTGCCAGCTATCTGCAGACGTTCGCATTTTTGGAGTAGGGCTGCGAAAGGAGCCTGGCAGGGACCACCCCACTTCCAGTATACATTTGAAGTTTGAGGTGGCAAGACAAGCAAGCAGCCCCAGTCTCTGTGCCTCTGTGCGAGCAGTGCCATGGGCAGATGAGGCTGAGCAACAGCTTTCCAGGCTAGCCCCTTGTAGCTGCCACCTATCTGCAGACGTTCGCATTCTCAGAGCAGGGCTACCGAAGGCACCCAGCACGGACAACAGAAGATACGTTTGAAGTTTGAGGTGGCAAGACAAGCAAGCAGCCCCAGTCTCTGTGCCTCTGTGCGAGCAGTGCCATGGGCAGATGAGGCTGAGCAACAGCTTTCCAGGCTAGCCCCTTCTGGCTGCCAGCTATCTGCAGACGTTCGCATTCTCAGAGCAGGGCTGCGAAAGGAGACTGGCAGGGACCTCCACCCTTCCAGTCTACATTTGAAGTTTGAGGAGGCAAGACAAGCAAGCAGCCCCAGTCTCTGTGCCTCTGTGCGAGCAGTGCCATGGGCAGATGAGGCTGAGCAACAGCTTTCCAGGCTAGACCCTTCTGGCTGCCAGTTATCTGCAGACTTTCGCATTTTCAGAGCATGGCTTGGAAAGGACCATGGTAGTAACACCCCTCATTTCCAGTGTACGTTGGAAGTTTGAGGTGGCAAGACAATCAAGCAGCCCCAGTCTCTGTGCCTCTGTGCGAGCAGTGCCATGGGCAGATGAGGCTGAGCAACAGCTTTCCAGGCTAGCCCCTTCTATCTGCCAGCTATCTGCAGACGTTCGCATTTTTGGAGCAGGGCTGTAAAAGGAGCCTGGCAGGGAAACCCCCCATTTCCAGTCTACGTTGGAAGTTTGAGGTGGCAAGACAAGCAAGCAGCCCCAGTCTCTGTGCCTCTGTGCGAGCATTGCCATGGGCAGATGAGGCTAAGCAACAGCTTTCCAGGCTAGCCCCTTCTGGCTGCCAGCTCTCTGCAGACGTTCGCATTCTCAGAGCAGGGCCACCGGAGGCGCCCAGCACGGACAACATAAGATACGTTTGAAGTTTGAGGTGGCAAGACAAGCAAGCAGCACCAGTCTCTGTGCCTCTGTGCGAGCAGTGCCATGCACAGATGAAGCTGAGCAACAGCTTTACAAGCTAGCCCCTTCTGGCTGCCAGCTATCTGCAGACGTTCGCATTCTCAGAGCAGGGCTGCGAAAGGAGCCTGGCAGGGACCTCCCCCCTTCCATTCTACATTTGAAGTTTTAGGATCAAGACAAGCAAGCAGCCCCAGCCTCTGTGCCTCTGTGCAAGCAGTGCCATGCACAGATGAGGCTGAGCAACAGCTTTCCAGGCTAGCCCCTTCTGCTGCCAGCTATCTGCAGACGTTCGCATTTTCGGAGCAGGGATGGGAAAGGAGCCTGGCAGGAACACGTCCCATTTCCAGTCTACGTTGGAAGTTTCAAGTGGATAGAAAAGCAAGCAGCCCCAGTCTCTGTGCCTCTGTGCGAGCAGTGCAATGTGCAGATGAGGCTGAGCAACAGCTTTCCAGGCTAGACCCTTTTGGCTGCCAGCTATCTGCAGACGTTCGCATTTTCAGAGCATGGCTTGGAAAGGACCATGGTAGTAACACCCCTCATTTCCAGTGTACGTTGGAAGTTTGAGGTGGCAAGACAAGCAAGCAGCCCCAGCCTCTGTGCCTCTGTGCGAGCAGTGCCATGGGCAGATGAGGCTGAGCAACAGCTTTCCAGGCTAGCCCCTTCTGGCTGCCAGCTATCTGCAGAAGTTCGCATTGTCAGAGCAGGGCTGGGAAATGAGCCTGACAGGGACACCCCCCATTTCCAGTGTACGTTGGAAGTTTGAGGTGGCAAGACAAGCAAGCAGCCCCATTCTCTGTGCCTCTGTGCGAGCAGTGCCATGGGCAGATGAGGCTGAGCAACAGCTTTCCAGGCTTGCCCCTTCTGGCTGCCAGCTATCTGCAGAAGTTCGCATTCTCAGAGCAGGTCCCCCGGAGGCGCCCAGCACAGACAACCTAAGATAAGTTTGAAGTTTGAGGTCGCAAGACAAGCAAGCAGCCCCAGTCTCTGTGCCTCTGTGCGAGCAGTGCCATGGGCAGATGAGGCTGAGCAACAGCTTTCCAGGCTAGCCCCTTCTGGCTGCCAGCTCTCTGCAGACGTTCGCATTTTTGGAGCAGGGCTGGAAAAGGAGCCTGGCAGGGCCCACCCCACTTCCAGTATACATTTGAAGTATGAGGAGGCAAGACAAGCAAGCAGCCCCAGTCTCTGTGCCTCTGTGTGAGCAGTGCCATGGGCAGATGAGGCTGAGCAACAGTTTTCCAGGCTAGCCCCTTCTAGCTTCCAGCTATCTGCAGACGTTCGCATTCTCAGAGCAGGGCTACCGGAGGCGCCCAGCACGGACAACATAAGATACGTTTGAAGTTTGAGGTGGCAAGACAAGCAAGCAGCCCCAGTCTCTGTGCCTCTGTGCGAGCAGTGCCATGGGCAGATGAGGCTGAGCAACAGCTTTCCAGGCTAGCCCCTTCTGCCTGCCAGCTATCTGCAGACGTTCGCATTTTCAAAGCTGGGCTGGGAAAGCAGCCTGGCAGGAACACCCCCCATTTCCAGTGTACGTTGGAAGTTTGAGGTGGCAAGACAAGCAATCAGCACCAGTCTCTGTGCCTCTGTGCGAGCAGTGCCATGGGCAGATGAGGCTGAGCAACAGCTTTCCAGGCTAGCCCCTTCTAGCTGCCACCTATCTGCAGACGTTCGCATTTTCGGAGCAGGGCTGGGAAAGGAGCCTGGCAGGAACACCCCCCATTTCCAGTGTACGTTGGAAGTTTGAGGTGGCAAGACAAGCAATCAGCACCAGTCTCTGTGCCTCTGTGCGAGCAGTGGAATGTGCAGATGAGGCTGAGCAACAGCTTTCCAGGCTAGACCCTTTTGGCTGCCAGCTATCTGCAGACGTTCGCATTTTTGGAGTAGGGCTGCGAAAGGAGCCTGGCAGGGACCACCCCACTTTCAGTATACATTTGAAGTTTGAGGTGGCAAGACAAGCAAGCAGCCCCAGTCTCTGTGCCTCTGTGCGAGCAGTGCCATGGGCAGATGAGGCTGAGCAACAGCTTTCCAGGCTAGCCCCTTCTAGCTGCCACCTGTCTGCAGACGTTCGCATTCTCAGAGCAGGGCTACCGGAGGCACCCAGCACGGACAACAAAAGATACGTTTGAAGTTTGAGGTGGCAAGACAAGCAAGCAGTCCCAGTCTCTGTGCCTCTGTGCGAGCAGTGCCATGGGCAGATGAGGCTGAGCAACAGCTTTCCAGGCTAGCCCCTTCTGGCTGCCAGCTATCTGCAGACGTTCGCATTCTCAGAGCAGGGCTGCGAAAGGAGACTGGCAGGGACCTCCACCCTTCCAGTCTACATTTGAAGTTTGAGGAGGCAAGACAAGCAAGCAGCCCCAGTCTCTGTGCCTCTGTGCGAGCAGTGCCATGGGCAGATGAGGCTGAGCAACAGCTTTCCAGGCTAGACCCTTCTGGCTGCCAGTTATCTGCAGACGTTCGCATTTTCAGAGCATGGCTTGGAAAGGACCATGGTAGTAACACCCCTCATTTCCAGTGTACGTTGGAAGTTTGAGGTGGCAAGACAATCAAGCAGCCCCAGTCTCTGTGCGTCTGTGCGAGCAGTGCCATGGGCAGATGAGGCTGAGCAACAGCTTTCCAGGCTAGCCCCTTCTGCCTGCCAGCTATCTGCAGACATTCGCATTCTCAGAGCAGGGCCACCGGAGGCGCCCAGCACAGACAACATAAGATAAGTTTGAAGTTTTAGGTCGCAAGACAAGCAAGCAGCCCCAGTCTCTGTGCCTCTGTGCGAGCAGTGCCATGGGCAGATGAGGCTGAGCAACAGCTTTCCAGGCTAGCCCCTTCTGGCTGCCAGCTATCTGCAGACGTTCGCATTTTTGGAGCAGGGCTGTAAAAGGAGCCTGGCAGGGAAACCCCCCATTTCCAGTCTACGTTGGAAGTTTGAGGTGGCAAGACAAGCAAGCAGCCCCAGTCTCTGTGCCTCTGTGCGAGCATTGCCATGGGCAGATGAGGCTAAGCAACAGCTTTCCAGGCTAGCCCCTTCTGGCTGCCAGCTATCTGCAGACGTTCGCATTCTCAGAGCAGGGCCACCGGAGGTGCCCAGCACGGACAACATAAGATACGTTTGAAGTTTGAGGTGGCAAGACAAGCAAGCAGCCCCAGTCTCTGTACCTCTGTGCGAGCAGTGCCATGCACAGATGAAGCTGAGCAACAGCTTTACAAGCTAGCCCCTTCTGGCTGCCAGCTATCTGCAGACGTTCGCATTCTCAGAGCAGGGCTGCGAAAGGAGCCTGGCAGGGACCTCCCCCCTTCCATTCTACATTTGAAGTTTTAGGATCAAGACAAGCAAGCAGCCCCAGCCTCTGTGCCTCTGTGCAAGCAGTGCCATGGGCAGATGAGGCTGAGCAACAGCTTTCCAGGATAGCCCCTTCTGCTGCCAGCTATCTGCAGACGTTCGCATTTTCGGAGCAGGGATGGGAAAGGAGCCTGGCAGGAACACGTCCCATTTCCAGTCTACGTTGGAAGTTTCAAGTGGATAGACAAGCAAGCAGCCCCAGTCTCTGTGCCTCTGTGCGAGCAGTGGAATGTGCAGATGAGGCTGAGCAACAGCTTTCCAGGCTAGACCCTTTTGGCTGCCAGCTATCTGCAGACGTTCGCATTTTCAGAGCATGGCTTGGAAAGGACCATGGTAGTAACACCCCTCATTTCCAGCGTACTTTGGCAGTTTGAGGTGGCAAGACAAGGAAGCAGCCCCAGCCTCTGTGCCTCTGTGCGAGCAGTGCCATGGGCAGATGAGGCTGAGCAACAGCTTTCCAGGCTAGCCCCTTCTGGCTGCCAGCTATCTGCAGAAGTTTGCATTCTCAGAGCAGGGCTGGGAAATGAGCCTGACAGGGACACCCCCCATTTCCAGTGTACGTTGGAAGTTTGAGGTTGCAAGACAAGCAAGCAGCCCCAGTCTCTGTGCCCCTGTGTCTCTGTGCGAGCAGTGCCATGGGCAGATGAGGCTGAGCAACAGCTTTCCAGGCTAGCCCCTTCTGGCTGCCAGCTATCTGCAGACGTGCGCATTCTCAGAGCAGGTCCCCCGGAGGCGCCCAGCACAGACAACATAAGATACGTTTGAAGTTTGAGGTCGCAAGACAAGCAAGCAGCCCCAGTCTCTGTGCCTCTGTGCGAGCAGTGCCATGGGCAGATGAGGCTGAGCAACAGCTTTCCAGGCTAGCCCCTTCTGGCTGCCAGCTATCTGCAGACGTTCGCATTTTCGGAGCAGGGCTGGGAAAGGAGCCTGGCAGGAACACCCCCCATTTCCAGTGTACGTTGGAAGTTTGAGGTGGCAAGACAAGCAATCAGCACCAGTCTCTGTGCATCTGTGCGAGCAGTGGAATGTGCAGATGAGGCTGAGCAACAGCTTTCCAGGCTAGACCCTTTTGGCTGCCAGCTATCTGCAGACGTTCGCATTTTTGGAGTAGGGCTGCGAAAGGAGCCTGGCAGGGAACACCCCACTTCCAGTATACATTTGAAGTTTGAGGTGGCAAGACAAGCAAGCAGCCCCAGTCTCTGTGCCTCTGTGCGAGCAGTGCCATGGGCATATGAGGCTGAGCAACAGCTTTCCAGGCTAGACCCTTCTGGCTGCCACCTATCTGCAAACGTTCGCATTCTCAGAGCAGGGCTACCGGAGGCACCCAGCACAGACAACAGAAGATACGTTTGAATTTTGAGGTGGCAAGACAAGCAAGCAGCCCCAGTCTCTGTGCCTCTGTGCGAGCAGTGCCATGGGCAGATGAGGCTGAGCAACAGCTTTCCAGGCTAGCCCCTTCTGGCTGCAAGCTGTCTGCAGACGTTCGCATTTTTGGAGCAGGGCTGGAAAAGGAGCCTGGCAGGGACACCCCCCATTTCCAGTCTACGTTGGAAGTTTGAGGTGGCAAGACAAGCAAGCAGCCCCAGTCTCTGTGCCTCTGTGCCTCTGTGCGAGCAGTGCCATGGGCAGATGTGGCTAAGCAACAGCTTTCCAGGCTAGCCCCTTCTGGCTGCCAGCTATCTGCAGACGTTCGCATTCTCAGAGCAGGGCCACTGGAGGCGCCCAGCACGGACAACATAAGATACGTTTGAAGTTTGAGGTGGCAAGACAAGCAAGCAGCCCCAGTCTCTGTGCCTCTGTGCGAGCAGTGCCATGGGCAGATGAGGCTGAGCAACAGCTTTCCAGGCTAGCCCCTTCTGGCTGCCATCTATCTGCAGACGTTCGTATTTTCGGAGCTGGGCTGGGAAAGCAGCCTGGCAGGAACACCCCCCATTTCCAGTGTACGTTGGAAGTTTGAGGTGGCAAGACAAGCAATCAGCACCAGTCTCTGTGCCTCTGTGCGAGCAGTGCCATGGGCAGATGAGGCTGAGCAACAGCTTTCCAGGCTAGCCTCTTCTAGCTGCCACCTATCTGCAGACGTTCGCATTCTCAGAGCAGGGCTACCGGAGGCACCCAGCACGGACAACAGAAGATACGTTTGAAGTTTGAGGTGGCAAGACAAGCAAGCAGCCCCAGTCTCTGTGCCTCTGTGCGAGCAGTGCCATGGGCAGATGAGGCTGAGCAACAGCTTTCCAGGCTAGACCCTTCTGGCTGCCAGTTATCTGCAGACGTTCGCATTTTCAGAGCATGGCTTGGAAAGGACCAGGGTAGTAACACCCCTCATTTCCAGTGTACGTTGGAAGTTTGAGGTGGCAAGACAATCAAGCAGCCCCAGCCTCTGTGCCTCTGTGCGAGCAGTGCCATGGGCAGATGAGGCTGAGCAACAGCTTTCCAGGCTAGCCCCTTCTGGCTGCCAGCTATCTGCAGAAGTTCGCATTCTCAGAGCAGGGCCACCGGAGGCGCCCAGCACAGACAACAGAAAATACGTTTGAAGTTTGAGGTGGCAAGACAAGCAAGCAGCCCCAGTCTCTGTGCCTCTGTGCGAGCAGTGCCATGGGCAGATGAGGCTGAGCAACAGCTTTCCAGGCTAGCCCCTTCTGCCTGCCAGCTATCTGCAGACGTTCGCATTTTTGGAGCAGGGCTTGAAAAGGAGCCTGGCAGGGAAACCCCCCATTTCCAGTCTACGTTGGAAGTTTGAGGTGGCAAGACAAGCAAGCAGCCCCAGTCTCTGTGCCTCTGTGCGAGCAGTGCCATGGGCAGATGAGGCTAAGCAACAGCTTTCCAGGCTAGCCCCTTCTGGCTGCCAGCTATCTGCAGACGTTCGCATTCTCAGAGCATGGCCACCGGAGGCGCCCAGCACGGACAACATAAGATACGTTTGAAGTTTGAGGTGGCAAGACAAGCAAGCAGCCCCATTCTCTGTGCCTCTGTGCGAGCAGTGCCATGGGCAGATGAGGCTGAGCAACAGCTTTCCAGGCTAGCCCCTTCTGATGCCAGCTATCTGCAGACGTTCGCATTTTCGGAGCAGGGATGGGAAAGGAGCCTGGCAGGAACACGTCCCATTTCCAGTGTACGTTGGAAGTTTGAGGTGGCAAGACAAGCAAGCAGCCCCAGCCTCTGTGCCTCTGTGCGAGCAGTGCCATGGGCAGATGAGGCTGAGCAACAGCTTTCCAGGCTAGCCCCTTCTGCTGCCAGCTATCTGCAGACATTCGCATTTTAGGAGCAGGGCTGAGAAAGGAGCCTGACAGGGACACCCCCCCATTTCCAGTGTACGTTGGAAGTTTGAGGTGGCAAAACAAGCAAGCAGCCCCACAGTCTCTGTGCGTCTGTGCGAGCAGTGTCATGGGCAGATGAGGCTGAGCAACAGCTTTCCAGGCTAGCCCCTTCTGCCTGCCAGCTATCTGCAGACGTTCGCATTTTCGGAGCAGGGCTGCGAAAGGAGCCTGGCAAGAACACCCCCCATTTCCAGTGTACGTTGGAACTTTGAGGTGGCAAGACAAGCAAGCAGCCCCAGTCTCTGTGCCTCTGTGCGAGCAGTGCCATGGGCAGATGAGGCTGAGCAACAGCTTTCCAGGCTAGACCCTTCTGGCTGCCAGCTATCTGCAAACGTTCGCATTTTCAGAGCATGACTGGTAAAGGACCATGGTAGTAACACCCCTCATTTCCTCAGGTTACGTTTGAAGTTTGAGGTGGCAAGACAAGGAAGCAGCCCCAGCCTCTGTGACTCTGTGCGAGCAGTGCCATGGGCAGATGAGGCTGAGCAACAGCTTTCCAGGCTAGCCCCTTCTAGCTGCCACCTATCTGCAGACGTTCGCATTCTCAGAGCAGGGCTACCGGAGGCACCCAGCACGGACAACAGAAGATACGTTTGAAGTTTGAGGTGGCAAGACAAGCAAGCAGCCCCAGTCTCTGTGCCTCTGTGCGAGCAGTGCCATGGGCAGATGAGGCTGAGCAACAGCTTTCCAGGCTAGCCCCTTCTGGCTGCCAGCTATCTGCAGACGTTCGCATTTTTGGAGCAGGGCTGTAAAAGGAGCCTGGCAGGGAAACCCCCCATTTCCAGTCTACGTTGGAAGTTTGAGGTGGCAAGACAAGCAAGCAGCCCCAGTCTCTGTGCCTCTGTGCGAGCAGTGCCATGGGCAGATGAGGCTAAGCAACAGCTTTCCAGGCTAGCCCCTTCTGGCTCCCAGCTATCTGCAGACGTTCGCATTCTCAGAGCAGGGCCACCGGAGGCGCCCAGCACGGACAACATAAGATACGTTTGAAGTTTGAGGTGGCAAGACAAGCAAGCAGCCCCAGTCTCTGTACCTCTGTGCGAGCAGTGCCATGCACAGATGAAGCTGAGAAACAGCTTTACAAGCTAGCCCCTTCTGGCTGCCAGCTATCTGCAGACGTTCGCATTCTCAGAGCAGGGCTGCGAAAGGAGCCTGGCAGGGACCTCCCCCCTTCCATTCTACATTTGAAGTTTTAGGATCAAGACAAGCAAGCAGCCCCAGCCTCTGTGCCTCTGTGCAAGCAGTGCCATGGGCAGATGAGGCTGAGCAACAGCTTTCAAGGCTAGCCCCTTCTGCTGCCAGCTATCTGCAGACGTTCGCATTTTCGGAGCAGGGATGGGAAAGGAGCCTGGCAGGAACACGTCCCATTTCCAGTCTACGTTGGAAGTTTCAAGTGGATAGACAAGCAAGCAGCCCCAGTCTCTGTGCCTCTGTGCGAGCAGTGGAATGTGCAGATGAGGCTGAGCAACAGCTTTCCAGGCTAGACCCTTTTGGCTGCCAGCTATCTGCAGATGTTCGCATTTTCAGAGCATGGCTTGGAAAGGACCATGGTAGTAACACCCCTCATTTCCAGTGTACGTTGGAAGTTTGAGGTGGCAAGACAAGCAAGCAGCCCCAGCCTCTGTGCCGCTGTGCGAGCAGTGCCATGGGCAGATGAGGCTGAGCAACAGCTTTCCAGGCTAGCCCCTTCTGGCTGCCAGCTATCTGCAGAAGTTTGCATTCTCAGAGCAGGGCTGGGAAATGAGCCTGACAGGGACACCCCCCATTTCCAGCGTACGTTGGAAGTTTGAGGTTGCAAGACAAGCAAGCAGCCCCAGTCTCTGTGCCCCTGTGTCTCTGTGCGAGCAGTGCCATGGGCAGATGAGGCTGAGCAACAGCTTTCCAGGCTAGCCCCTTCTGGCTGCCAGCTATCTGCAGACGTTCGCATTCTCAGAGCAGGTCCCCCGGAGGCGCCCAGCACAGACAACATAAGATACGTTTGAAGTTTGAGGTCGCAAAACAAGCAAGCAGCCCCAGTCTCTGTGCCTCTGTGCGAGCAGTGCCATGGGCAGATGAGGCTGAGCAACAGCTTTCCAGGCTAGCCCCTTCTGGCTGCCAGCTATCTGCAGACGTTCGCATTTTCGGAGCAGGGCTGGGAAAGGAGCCTGGCAGGAACACCCCCCATTTCCAGTGTACGTTGGAAGTTTGAGGTGGCAAGACAAGCAATCAGCACCAGTCTCTGTGCCTCTGTGCGAGCAGTGGAATGTGCAGATGAGGCTGAGCAACAGCTTTCCAGGCTAGACCCTTTTGGCTGCCAGCTATCTGCAGACGTTCGCATTTTTGGAGTAGGGCTGCGAAAGGAGCCTGGCAGGGACCACCCCACTTCCAGTATACATTTGAAGTTTGAGGTGGCAAGACAAGCAAGCAGCCCCAGTCTCTGTGCCTCTGTGCCTCTGTGCGAGCAGTGCCATGGGCAGATGTGGCTAAGCAACAGCTTTCCAGGCTAGCCCCTTCTGGCTGCCAGCTATCTGCAGACGTTCGCATTCTCAGAGCAGGGCCACCGGAGGCGCCCAGCACGGACAACATAAGATACGTTTGAAGTTTGAGGTGGCAAGACAAGCAAGCAGCCCCAGTCTCTGTGCCTCTGTGCGAGCAGTGCCATGGGCAGATGAGGCTGAGCAACAGCTTTCCAGGCTAGCCCCTTCTGGCTGCCAGCTATCTGCAGACGTTCGCATTTTCGGAGCAGGGCTGGGAAAGGAGCCTGGCAGGAACACCCCCCATTTCCAGTGTACGTTGGAAGTTTGAGGTGGCAAGACAAGCAATCAGCACCAGTCTCTGTGCCTCTGTGCGAGCAGTGTCATGTGCAGATGAGGCTGAGCAACAGCTTTCCAGGCTAGACCCTTTTGGCTGCCAGCTATCTGCAGACGTTCGCATTTTTGGAGTAGGGCTGCGAAAGGAGCCTGGCAGGGCCCACCCCACTTCCAGTATACATTTGAAGTATGAGGAGGCAAGACAAGCAAGCAGCCCCAGTCTCTGTGCCTCTGTGCGAGCAGTGCCATGGGCAGATGAGGCTGAGCAACAGCTTTCCACGCTAGCCCCTTCTAGCTGCCAGCTATCTGCAGACGTTCGCATTCTCAGAGCAGGGCTACCGGAGGCACCCAGCACGAACAACAGAAGATACGTTTGAAGTTTGAGGTGGCAAGACAAGTAAGCAGCCCCAGTCTCTGTGCCTCTGTGCGAGCAGTGCCATGGGCAGATGAGGCTGAGCAACAGCTTTCTAGGCTAGACCCTTCTGGCTGCCAGTTATCTGCAGACGTTCGCATTTTCAGAGCATGGCTTGGAAAGGACCAGGGTAGTAACACCCCTCATTTCCAGTGTACGTTGGAAGTTTGAGGTGGCAAGACAATCAAGCAGCCCCAGCCTCTGTGCCTCTGTGCGAGCAGTGCCATGGGCAGATGAGGCTGAGCAACAGCTTTCCAGGCTAGCCCCTTCTGGCTGCCAGCTATCTGCAGAAGTTCGCATTCTCAGAGCAGGGCCACCGGAGGCGCCCAGCACAGACAACAGAAAATACGTTTGAAGTTTGAGGTGGCAAGACAAGCAAGCAGCCCCAGTCTCTGTGCCTCTGTGCGAGCAGTGCCATGGGCAGATGAGGCTGAGCAACAGTTTTCCAGGCTAGCCCCTTCTGGCTGCCAGCTATCTGCAGACGTTCGCATTTTTGGAGCAGGGCTGGAAAAGGAGCCTGGCAGGGAAACGCCCCATTTCCAGTCTACGTTGGAAGTTTGAGGTGGCAAGACAAGCAAGCAGCCCCAGTCTCTGTGCCTCTGTGCGAGCAGTGCCATGGGCAGATGAGGCTAAGCAACAGCTTTCCAGGCTAGCCCCTTCTGGCTGCCAGCTATCTGCAGACGTTCGCATTCTCAGAGCAGGGCCACCGGAGGCGCCCAGCACGGACAACATAAGATACGTTTGAAGTTTGAGGTGGCAAGACAAGCAAGCAGCCCCATTCTCTGTGCCTCTGTGCGAGCAGTGCCATGCACAGATGAAGCTGAGCAACAGCTTTACAAGCTAGCCCCTTCTGGCTGCCAGCTATCTGCAGACGTTCGCATTCTCAGAGCAGGGCTGCGAAAGGAGCCTGGCAGGGACCTCCCCCCTTCCAGTCTACATTTGAAGTTTGAGGTGCAAGACAAGCAAGCAGCCCCAGCCTCTGTGCCTCTGTGCGAGCAGTGCCATGGGCAGATGAGGCTGAGCAACAGCTTTCCAGGCTAGCCCCTTCTGCTGCCAGCTATCTGCAGACGTTCGCATTTTCGGAGCAGGGATGGGAAAGGAGCCTGGCAGGAACACGTCCCATTTCCAGTGTACGTTGGAAGTTTGAGGTGGCAAGACAAGCAAGCAGCCCCAGCCTCTGTGCCTCTGTGCGAGCAGTGCCATGGTCAGATGAGGCTGAGCAACAGCTTTCCAGGCTAGCCCCTTCTGCTGCCAGCTATCTGCAGACATTCGCATTTTAGGAGCAGGGCTGAGAAAGGAGCCTGACAGGGACACCCCCCCATTTCCAGTGTACGTTGGAAGTTTGAGGTGGCAAAACAAGCAAGCAGCCCCACAGTCTCTGTGCGTCTGTGCGAGCAGTGTCATGGGCAGATGAGGCTGAGCAACAGCTTTCCAGGCTAGCCCCTTCTGCCTGCCAGCTATCTGCACACGTTCGCATTTTCGGAGGACGGCTGGGAAAGGAGCCTGGCAGGAACACCCCCCATTTCCAGTGTACGTTGGAACTTTGAGGTGGCAAGACAAGCAAGCAGCCCCAGTCTCTGTGCCTCTGTGCGAGCAGTGCCATGGGCAGATGAGGCTGAGCAACAGCTTTCCAGGCTAGACCCATCTGGCTGCCAGCTATCTGCAAACGTTCGCATTTTCAGAGCATGACTGGTAAAGGACCATGGTAGTAACACCCCTCATTTCCTCAGGTTACGTTTGAAGTTTGAGGTGGCAAGACAAGGAAGCAGCCCCAGCCTCTGTGACTCTGTGCGAGCAGTGCCATGGGCAGATGAGGCTGAGCAACAGCTTTCCAGGCTAGCCCCTTCTGGCTGCCAGCTATCTGCAGACGTTCGCATTTTTGGAGTAGGGCTGCGAAAGGAGCCTGGCAGGGACCACCCCACTTCCAGTATACATTTGAAGTTTGAGGTGGCAAGACAAGCAAGCAGCCCCAGTCTCTGTGCCTCTGTGCGAGCAGTGCCATGGGCAGATGAGGCTGAGCAACAGCTTTCCAGGCTAGCCCCTTCTAGCTGCCACCTATCTGCAGACGTTCGCATTCTCAGAGCAGGGCTACCGGAGGCACCCAGCACGGATAACAGAAGATACGTTTGAAGTTTGAGGTGGCAAGACAAGCAAGCAGCCCCATTCTCTGTGCCTCTGTGCGAGCAGTGCCATGCACAGATGAAGCTGAGCAACAGCTTTACAAGCTAGCCCCTTCTGGCTGCCAGCTATCTGCAGAAGTTCGCATTCTCAGAGCAGGGCCACCGGAGGCGCCCAGCACAGACAACAGAAAATACGTTTGAAGTTTGAGGTGGCAAGACAAGCAAGCAGCCCCAGTCTCTGTGCCTCTGTGCGAGCAGTGCCATGGGCAGATGAGGCTGAGCAACAGTTTTCCAGGCTAGCCCCTTCTGGCTGCCAGCTATCTGCAGACGTTCGCATTTTTGGAGCAGGGCTGGAAAAGGAGCCTGGCAGGGAAACGCCCCATTTCCAGTCTACGTTGGAAGTTTGAGGTGGCAAGACAAGCAAGCAGCCCCAGTCTCTGTGCCTCTGTGCGAGCAGTGCCATGGGCAGATGAGGCTAAGCAACAGCTTTCCAGGCTAGCCCCTTCTGGCTGCCAGCTATCTGCAGACGTTCGCATTCTCAGAGCAGGGCCACCGGAGGCGCCCAGCACGGACAACATAAGATACGTTTGAAGTTTGAGGTGGCAAGACAAGCAAGCAGCCCCATTCTCTGTGCCTCTGTGCGAGCAGTGCCATGCACAGATGAAGCTGAGCAACAGCTTTACAAGCTAGCCCCTTCTGGCTGCCAGCTATCTGCAGACGTTCGCATTCTCAGAGCAGGGCTGCGAAAGGAGCCTGGCAGGGACCTCCCCCCTTCCAGTCTACATTTGAAGTTTGAGGTGCAAGACAAGCAAGCAGCCCCAGCCTCTGTGCCTCTGTGCGAGCAGTGCCATGGGCAGATGAGGCTGAGCAACAGCTTTCCAGGCTAGCCCCTTCTGCTGCCAGCTATCTGCAGACGTTCGCATTTTCGGAGCAGGGATGGGAAAGGAGCCTGGCAGGAACACGTCCCATTTCCAGTGTACGTTGGAAGTTTGAGGTGGCAAGACAAGCAAGCAGCCCCAGCCTCTGTGCCTCTGTGCGAGCAGTGCCATGGTCAGATGAGGCTGAGCAACAGCTTTCCAGGCTAGCCCCTTCTGCTGCCAGCTATCTGCAGACATTCGCATTTTAGGAGCAGGGCTGAGAAAGGAGCCTGACAGGGACACCCCCCCATTTCCAGTGTACGTTGGAAGTTTGAGGTGGCAAAACAAGCAAGCAGCCCCACAGTCTCTGTGCGTCTGTGCGAGCAGTGTCATGGGCAGATGAGGCTGAGCAACAGCTTTCCAGGCTAGCCCCTTCTGCCTGCCAGCTATCTGCAGACGTTCGCATTTTCGGAGGACGGCTGGGAAAGGAGCCTGGCAGGAACACCCCCCATTTCCAGTGTACGTTGGAACTTTGAGGTGGCAAGACAAGCAAGCAGCCCCAGTCTCTGTGCCTCTGTGCGAGCAGTGCCATGGGCAGATGAGGCTGAGCAACAGCTTTCCAGGCTAGACCCATCTGGCTGCCAGCTATCTGCAAACGTTCGCATTTTCAGAGCATGACTGGTAAAGGACCATGGTAGTAACACCCCTCATTTCCTCAGGTTACGTTTGAAGTTTGAGGTGGCAAGACAAGGAAGCAGCCCCAGCCTCTGTGACTCTGTGCGAGCAGTGCCATGGGCAGATGAGGCTGAGCAACAGCTTTCCAGGCTAGCCCCTTCTGGCTGCCAGCTATCTGCAGACGTTCGCATTTTTGGAGTAGGGCTGCGAAAGGAGCCTGGCAGGGACCACCCCACTTCCAGTATACATTTGAAGTTTGAGGTGGCAAGACAAGCAAGCAGCCCCAGTCTCTGTGCCTCTGTGCGAGCAGTGCCATGGGCAGATGAGGCTGAGCAACAGCTTTCCAGGCTAGCCCCTTCTAGCTGCCACCTATCTGCAGACGTTCGCATTCTCAGAGCAGGGCTACCGGAGGCACCCAGCACGGATAACAGAAGATACGTTTGAAGTTTGAGGTGGCAAGACAAGCAAGCAGCCCCATTCTCTGTGCCTCTGTGCGAGCAGTGCCATGCACAGATGAAGCTGAGCAACAGCTTTACAAGCTAGCCCCTTCTGGCTGCCAGCTATCTGCAGACGTTCGCATTCTCAGAGCAGGGCTGCGAAAGGAGCCTGGCAGGGACCTCCCCCCTTCCAGTCTACATTTGAAGTTTGAGGTGCAAGACAAGCAAGCAGCCCCAGCCTCTGTGCCTCTGTGCGAGCAGTGCCATGGGCAGATGAGGCTGAGCAACAGCTTTCCAGGCTAGCCCCTTCTGCTGCCAGCTATCTGCAGACGTTCGCATTTTCGGAGCAGGGCTGGGAAAGGAGCCTGGCAGGAACACGTCCCATTTCCAGTGTACGTTGGAAGTTTGAGGTGGCAAGACAAGCAAGCAGCCCCAGCCTCTGTGCCTCTGTGCGAGCAGTGCCATGGTCAGATGAGGCTGAGCAACAGCTTTCCAGGCTAGCCCCTTCTGCTGCCAGCTATCTGCAGACATTCGCATTTTAGGAGCAGGGCTGAGAAAGGAGCCTGACAGGGACACCCCCCCATTTCCAGTGTACGTTGGAAGTTTGAGGTGGCAAAACAAGCAAGCAGCCCGACAGTCTCTGTGCGTCTGTGCGAGCAGTGTCATGGGCAGATGAGGCTGAGCAACAGCTTTCCAGGCTAGCCCCTTCTGCCTGCCAGCTATCTGCAGACGTTCGCATTTTCGGAGGACGGCTGGGAAAGGAGCCTGGCAGGAACACCCCCCATTTCCAGTGTACGTTGGAACTTTGAGGTGGCAAGACAAGCAAGCAGCCCCAGTCTCTGTGCCTCTGTGCGAGCAGTGCCATGGGCAGATGAGGCTGAGCAACAGCTTTCCAGGCTAGACCCTTCTGGCTGCCAGCTATCTGCAAACGTTCGCATTTTCAGAGCATGACTGGTAAAGGACCATGGTAGTAACACCCCTCATTTCCTCAGGTTACGTTTGAAGTTTGAGGTGGCAAGACAAGGAAGCAGCCCCAGCCTCTGTGACTCTGTGCGAGCAGTGCCATGGGCAGATGAGGCTGAGCAACAGCTTTCCAGGCTAGCCCCTTCTGGCTGCCAGCTATCTGCAGACGTTCGCATTTTTGGAGTAGGGCTGCGAAAGGAGCCTGGCAGGGACCACCCCACTTCCAGTATACATTTGAAGTTTGAGGTGGCAAGACAAGCAAGCAGCCCCAGTCTCTGTGCCTCTGTGCGAGCAGTGCCATGGGCAGATGAGGCTGAGCAACAGCTTTCCAGGCTAGCCCCTTCTAGCTGCCACCTATCTGCAGACGTTCGCATTCTCAGAGCAGGGCTACCGGAGGCACCCAGCACGGATAACAGAAGATACGTTTGAAGTTTGAGGTTGCAAGACAAGCAAGCAGCCCCAGTCTCTGTGCCTCTGTGCGAGCAGTGCCATGGGCAGATGAGGCTGAGCAACAGCTTTCCAGGCTAGCCCCTTCTGGCTGCCAGCTATCTGCAGACGTTCCCATTCTCAGAGCAGGGCTGCGAAAGGAGACTGGCAGTGACCTCCACCCTTCCAGTCTACATTTGAAGTTTGAGGAGGCAAGACAAGCAAGCAGCCCCAGTCTCTGTGCCTCTGTGCGACCAGTGCCATGCACAGATGAGGCTGAGCAACAGCTTTCCAGGCTAGCCCCTTCTGCCTGCCAGCTATCTGCAGAAGTTCGCATTCTCAGAGCAGGGCCACCGGAGGCGCCCAGCACAGACAACATAAGATAAGTGTGAAGTTTTAGGTCGCAAGACAAGCAAGCAGCCCCAGTCTCTGTGCCTCTGTGCGAGCAGTGCCATCGGCAGATGAGGCTGAGCAACAGCTTTCCAGGCTAGCCCCTTCTGGCTGCCAGCTATCTGCAGACGTTCGCATTTTTGGAGCAGGGCTGGGAAAGGAGCCTGACAGGGAAACCCCCCATTTCCAGTCTACATTGGAAGTTTGAGGTGGCAAGACAAGCAAGCAGCCCCAGTCTCTGTGCCTCTGTGCGAACATTGCCCTGGGCAGATGAGGCTAAGCAACAGCTTTCCAGGCTAGCCCTTTCTGGCTGCCAGCTATCTGCAGACGTTCGCATTCTCAGAGCAGGGCCACCGGAGGCGCCCAGCACGGACAACATAAGATACGTTTGAAGTATGAGGTGGCAAGACAAGCAAGCAGCCCCATTCTCTGTGCCTCTGTGCGAGCAGTGCCATGGGCAGATGAGGCTGAGCAACAGCTTTCCAGGCTAGCCCCTTCTGCCTGCCAGCTATCTTCAGACGTTCGCATTTTCGGAGCAGGGCTGGGAAAGGAGCCTGGCAGGAACACCTCCCATTTCCAGTGTACGTTGGAAGTTTGAGGTGGCAAGACAAGCAATCAGCACCAGTCTCTGTGCCTCTGTGCGAGCAGTGCCATGGGCAGATGAGGCTGAGCAACAGCTCTCCAGGCTAGACCCTTTTGGCTGCCAGCTATCTGCAGACGTTCGCATTTTTGGAGTAGGGCTGCGAAAGGAGCCTGGCAGGGCCCACCCCACTTCCAGTATACATTTGAAGTATGAGGAGGTAAGACAAGCAAGCAGCCCCAGTCTCTGTGCCTCTGTGCGAGCAGTGCCATGGGCAGATGAGGCTGAGCAACAGCTTTCCAGGCTAGCCCCTTCTAGCTGCCAGCTATCTGCAGACGTTCGCATTCTCAGAGCCGGGCTACCGGAGGCACCCAGCACGAACAACAGAAGATACGTTTGAAGTTTGAGGTCGCAAGACAAGCAAGCAGCCCCAGTCTCTGTGCCTCTGTGCGAGCAGTGCCATGGGCAGATGAGGCTGAGCAACAGCTTTCCAGGCTAGCCCCTTCTGGCTGCCAGCTATCTGCAGACGTTCGCATTTTTGGAGCAGGGCTGGAAAAGGAGCCTGACAGGGACACCCCCCATTTCCAGTCTACGTTGGAAGTTTGAGGTGGCAAGACAAGCAAGCAGCCCCAGTCTCTGTGCCTCTGTGCCTCTGTGCGAGCAGTGCCATGGGCAGATGTGGCTAAGCAACAGCTTTCCAGGCTAGCCCCTTCTGGCTGCCACCTATCTGCAGACGTTCGCATTCTCAGAGCAGGACCACCGGAGGCGCCCAGCACGGACAACATAAGATACGTTTGAAGTTTGAGGTGGCAAGACAAGCAAGCAGCCCCAGTCTCTGTGCCTCTGTGCGAGCAGTGCCATGGGCAGATGATGCTGAGCAACAGCTTTCCAGGCTAGCCCCTTCTGGCTGCCAGCTATCTGCAGACGTTCGCATTTTCGGAGCTGGGCTGGGAAAGCAGCCTGGCAGGAACACTCCCCATTTCCAGTGTACGTTGGAAGTTTGAGGTGGCAAGACAAGCAATCAGCACCAGTCTCTGTGCCTCTGTGCGAGCAGTGCCATGGGCAGATGAGGCTGAGCAACAGCTTTCCAGGCTAGCCCCTTCTAGCTGCCACCTATCTGCAGACGTTCGCATTCTCAGAGCAGGGCTACCGGAGGCACCCAGCACGGACAACAGAAGATACGTTTGAAGTTTGAGGTGGCAAGACAAGCAAGCAGCCCCAGTCTCTGTGCCTCTGTGCGAGCAGTGCAATGGGCAGATGAGGCTGAGCAACAGCTTTCCAGGCTAGCCCCTTCTGGCTGCCAGCTATCTGCAGACGTTCCCATTCTCAGAGCAGGGCTGCGAAAGGAGACTGGCAGGGACCTCCACCCTTCCAGTCTACATTTGAAGTTTGAGGAGGCAAGACAAGCAAGCAGCCCCAGTCTCTGTGCCTCTGTGCGAGCAGTGGAATGTGCAGATGAGGCTGAGCAACAGCTTTCCAGGCTAGACCCTTCTGGCTGCCAGTTATCTGCAGACGTTCGCATTTTCAGAGCATGGCTTGGAAAGGACCATGGTAGTAACACCCCTCATTTCCAGTGTACGTTGGAAGTTTGAGGTGGCAAGACAAGCAAGCAGCCCCAGCCTCTGTGCCTCTGTGCGAGCAGTGCCATGGGCAGATGAGGCTGAGCAACAGCTTTCCAGGCTAGCCCCTTCTAGCTGCCAGCTATCTGCAGAAGTTCGCATTCTCAGAGCAGGGCTGGGAAATGAGCCTGACAGGGACACCCCCCATTTCCAGTGTACGTTGGAAGTTTGAGGTGGCAAGACAAGCAAGCAGTCCCATTCTCTGTGCCTCTTTCCGAGCAGTGCCATGGGCAGATGAGGCTGAGCAACAGCTTTCCAGGCTAGCCCCTTCTGGCTGCCAGCTATCTGCAGACGTTCGCTTTCTCAGAGCAGGTCCCCCGGAGGCGCCCAGCACAGACAACGTAAGATACGTTTGAAGTTTGAGGTCGCAAGACAAGCAAGCAGCCCCAGTCTCTGTGCCTCTGTGCAAGCAGTGCCATGGGCAGATGAGGCTGAGCAACAGCTTTCCAGGCTAGCCCCTTCTGGCTGCCAGCTATCTGCAGACGTTCGCATTTTTGGAGCAGGGCTGGAAAAGGAGCCTGGCAGGGACACACCCCATTTCCAGTGTACGTTGGAAGTTTGAGGTGGCAAGACAAGCAAGCAGCCCCAGTCTCTGTGCCCCTGTGTCTCTGTGCGAGCAGTGCCATGGGCAGATGAGGCTAAGCAACAGCTTTCCAGGCTAGCCCCTTCTGGCTGCCAGCTATCTGCAGACGTTCGCATTCTCAGAGCAGGGCCACCGGAGGCGCCCAGCACGGACAACATAAGATACGTTTGAAGTATGAGGTGGCAAGACAAGCAAGCAGGCCCAGTCTCTGTGCCTCTGTGCGAGCAGTGCCATGAGCAGATGAGGCTGAGCAACAGCTTTCCAGGCTAGCCCCTTCTGCCTGCCAGCTATCTGCAGACGTTCGCATTTTCGGAGCAGGGCTGGGAAAGGAGCCTGGCAGGAACACCCCCCATTTCCAGTGTACGTTGGAATTTTGAGGTGGCAAGACAAGCAATCAGCACCAGTCTCTGTGCCTCTGTGCGAGCAGTGGAATTTGCAGATGAGGCTGAGCAACAGCTTTCCAGGCTAGACCCTTTTGGCTGCCAGCTATCTGCAGACGTTCGCATTTTTGGAGTAGGGCTGCGAAAGGAGCCTGGCAGGGCCCACCCCACTTCCAGTATACATTTGAAGTATGAGGAGGCAAGACAAGCAAGCAGCCCCAGTCTCTGTGCCTCTGTGCGAGCAGTGCCATGGGCAGATGAGGCTGAGCAACAGCTTTCCAGGCTAGCCCCTTCTGATGCCAGCTATCTGCAGACGTTCGCATTTTCGGAGCAGGGATGGGAAAGGAGCCTGGCAGGAACACGTCCCATTTCCAGTGTACGTTGGAAGTTTGAGGTGGCAAGACAAGCAAGCAGCCCCAGCCTCTGTGCCTCTGTGCGAGCAGTGCCATGGTCAGATGAGGCTGAGCAACAGCTTTCCAGGCTAGCCCCTTCTGCTGCCAGCTATCTGCAGACATTCGCATTTTAGGAGCAGGGCTGAGAAAGGAGCCTGACAGGGACACCCCCCCATTTCCAGTGTACGTTGGAAGTTTGACGTGGCAAAACAAGCAAGCAGCCCCACAGTCTCTGTGCGTTTGTGCGAGCAGTGTCATGGGCAGATGAGGCTGAGCAACAGCTTTCCAGGCTAGCCCCTTCTGCCTGCCAGCTATCTGCAGACGTTCGCATTTTCGGAGCAGGGCTGGGAAAGGAGCCTGGCAGGAACACCCCCCATTTCCAGTGTACGTTGGAACTTTGAGGTGGCAAGACAAGCAAGCAGCCCCAGTCTCTGTGCCTCTGTGCGAGCAGTGCCATGGGCAGATGAGGCTGAGCAACAGCTTTCCAGGCTAGACCCTTCTGGCTGCCAGCTATCTGCAAACGTTCGCATTTTCAGAGCATGGCTGGTAAAGGACCATGGTAGTAACACCCCTCATTTCCAGTGTACGTTTGAAGTTTGAGGTGGCAAGACAAGGAAGCAGCCCCAGCCTCTGTGACTCTGTGCGAGCAGTGCCATGGGCAGATGAGGCTGAGCAACAGCTTTCCAGGCTAGCCCCTTCTGGCTGCCAGCTATCTGCATACATTCGCATTTTTGGAGTAGGGCTGCGAAAGAAGCCTGGCAGGGACCACCCCACTTCCAGTATACATTTGAAGTTTGAGGTGGCAAGACAAGCAAGCAGCCCCAGTCTCTGTGCCTCTGTGCGAGCAGTGCCATGGGCAGATGAGGCTGAGCAACAGCTTTCCAGGCTAGCCCCTTCTAGCTGCCACCTATCTGCAGACTTTCGCATTCTCAGAGCAGGGCTACCGGAGGCACCCAGCACGGACAACAGAAGATACGTTTGAAGTTTGAGGTGGCAAGACAAGCAAGCAGCCCCAGTCTCTGTGCCTCTGTGCGAGCAGTGCCATGGGCAGATGAGGCTAAGCAACAGCTTTCCAGGCTAGCCCCTTCTGGCTGCCAGCTATCTGCAGACGTTCGCATTCTCAGAGCAGGGCCACCGGAGGCGCCCAGCACGGACAACATAAGATACGTTTGAAGTTTGAGGTGGCAAGACAAGCAAGCAGCCCCATTGTCTGTGCCTCTGTGCGAGCAGTGCCATGCACAGATGAAGCTGAGCAACAGCTTTACAAGCTAGCCCCTTCTGGCTGCCAGCTATCTGCAGACGTTCGCATTCTCAGAGAAGGGCTGCGAAAGGAGCCTGGCAGGGACCTCCACACTTCCAGTCTACATTTGAAGTTTGAGGTGCAAGACAAGCAAGCAGCCCCAGCCTCTGTGCCTCTGTGCGAGCAGTGCCATGGGCAGATGAGGCAGAGAACAGCTTTCCAGGCTAGACCCTTCTGCTGCCAGCTATCTGCAGACGTTCGCATTTTCGGAGCAGGGATGGGAAAGGAGCCTGGCAGGAACACGTCCCATTTCCATTGTACGTTGGAAGTTTGAGATGGCAAGACAAGCAGGCAGCCCCAGTCTCTGTGCCTCTGTGCGAGCAGTGCCATGGGCAGATGAGGCTGAGCAACAGCTTTCCAGGCTAGCCCCTTCTGCTGCCAGCTATCTGCAGACATTTACATTTTAGGAGCAGGGCTGAGAAAGGAGCCTGACAGGGACACCCCCCCATTTCCAGTGTACGTTGGAAGTTTGAGGTGGCAAAACAAGCAAGCAGCCCCACAGTCTCTGTGCCTCTGTGCGAGCAGTGCCATGGGCAGATGAGGCTGAGCAACAGGTTTCCAGGCTAGCCCCTTCTGGCTGCATGCTATCTGCAGATGTTCGCATTTTCGGAGCAGGGCTGGGAAAGGAGCCTGGCAGGAACACCCCCCATTTCCAGTGTACGTTTGAAGTTTGAGGTGGCAAGACAAGCAAGCAGCCCCAGTCTCTGTGCCTCTGTGCGAGCAGTGCCATGGGCAGATGAGGCTGAGCAACAGCTTTCCAGGCTAGACCCTTCTGGCTGCCAGCTATCTGCATACATTCGCATTTTTGGAGTAGGGCTGCGAAAGGATCCTGGCAGGGACCACCCCACTTCCAGTATACATTTGAAGTTTGAGGTGGCAAGACAAGCAAGCAGCCCCAGTCTCTGTGCCTCTGTGCGAGCAGTGCCATGGGCAGATGAGGCTGAGCAACAGCTTTCCAGGCTAGCCCCTTCTGGCTGCCAGCTATCTGCAGACGTTCGCATTTTAAAAGCATGGCAACGAAACTAGCCTTGCAGGGACTTCCGATCCTCAGGTTACGTTTGAAGTTTGAGGTGGCAAGACAAGCAAGCAGCCCCAGTCTCTGTGCCTCTGTGCGAGCAGTGCCATGCGCAGATGAAGCTGAGCAAAAGCTTTCTAGGCTAGCCCCTTTTGGCTGCTAGCTATCTGCAGACGTTCGCATTTTTGGAGTAGGGCTGCGAAAGGAGCCTGGCAGGGACCACCCCACTTCCAGTATACGTTTGAAGTTTGAGGTGGCAAGACAAGCAAGCAGCCCCAGCCTCTGTGCCTCTGTGCGAGCAGTGCCATGGGCAGATGAGGCTGAGCAACAGCTTTCCAGGCTAGCCCCTTCTGGCTGCCAGCTATCTGCAGACGTTCGCTTTCTCAGAGCAGGTCCCCCGGAGGCGCCCAGCACAGACACCATAAGATACGTTTGAAGTTTGAGGTCGCAAGACAAGCAAGCAGCCCCAGTCTCTGTGCCTCTGTGCAAGCAGTGCCATGGGCAGATGAGGCTGAGCAACAGCTTTCCAGGCTAGCCCCTTCTGGCTGCCAGCTATCTGCAGACGTTCGCATTTTTGGAGCAGGGCTGGAAAAGGAGCCTGGCAGGGACACACCCCATTTCCAGTGTACGTTGGAAGTTTGAGGTGGCAAGACAAGCAAGCAGCCCCAGTCTCTGTGCCCCTGTGTCTCTGTGCGAGCAGTGCCATGGGCAGATGAGGCTAAGCAACAGCTTTCCAGGCTAGCCCCTTCTGGCTGCCAGCTATCTGCAGACGTTCGCATTCTCAGAGCAGGGCCACCGGAGGCGCCCAGCACGGACAACATAAGATACGTTTGAAGTATGAGGTGGCAAGACAAGCAAGCAGGCCCAGTCTCTGTGCCTCTGTGCGAGCAGTGCCATGAGCAGATGAGGCTGAGCAACAGCTTTCCAGGCTAGCCCCTTCTGCCTGCCAGCTATCTGCAGACGTTCGCATTTTCGGAGCAGGGCTGGGAAAGGAGCCTGGCAGGAACACCCCCCATTTCCAGTGTACGTTGGAATTTTGAGGTGGCAAGACAAGCAATCAGCACCAGTCTCTGTGCCTCTGTGCGAGCAGTGGAATTTGCAGATGAGGCTGAGCAACAGCTTTCCAGGCTAGACCCTTTTGGCTGCCAGCTATCTGCAGACGTTCGCATTTTTGGAGTAGGGCTGCGAAAGGAGCCTGGCAGGGCCCACCCCACTTCCAGTATACATTTGAAGTATGAGGAGGCAAGACAAGCAAGCAGCCCCAGTCTCTGTGCCTCTGTGCGAGCAGTGCCATGGGCAGATGAGGCTGAGCAACAGCTTTCCAGGCTAGCCCCTTCTGATGCCAGCTATCTGCAGACGTTCGCATTTTCGGAGCAGGGATGGGAAAGGAGCCTGGCAGGAACACGTCCCATTTCCAGTGTACGTTGGAAGTTTGAGGTGGCAAGACAAGCAAGCAGCCCCAGCCTCTGTGCCTCTGTGCGAGCAGTGCCATGGTCAGATGAGGCTGAGCAACAGCTTTCCAGGCTAGCCCCTTCTGCTGCCAGCTATCTGCAGACATTCGCATTTTAGGAGCAGGGCTGAGAAAGGAGCCTGACAGGGACACCCCCCCATTTCCAGTGTACGTTGGAAGTTTGACGTGGCAAAACAAGCAAGCAGCCCCACAGTCTCTGTGCGTTTGTGCGAGCAGTGTCATGGGCAGATGAGGCTGAGCAACAGCTTTCCAGGCTAGCCCCTTCTGCCTGCCAGCTATCTGCAGACGTTCGCATTTTCGGAGCAGGGCTGGGAAAGGAGCCTGGCAGGAACACCCCCCATTTCCAGTGTACGTTGGAACTTTGAGGTGGCAAGACAAGCAAGCAGCCCCAGTCTCTGTGCCTCTGTGCGAGCAGTGCCATGGGCAGATGAGGCTGAGCAACAGCTTTCCAGGCTAGACCCTTCTGGCTGCCAGCTATCTGCAAACGTTCGCATTTTCAGAGCATGGCTGGTAAAGGACCATGGTAGTAACACCCCTCATTTCCAGTGTACGTTTGAAGTTTGAGGTGGCAAGACAAGGAAGCAGCCCCAGCCTCTGTGACTCTGTGCGAGCAGTGCCATGGGCAGATGAGGCTGAGCAACAGCTTTCCAGGCTAGCCCCTTCTGGCTGCCAGCTATCTGCATACATTCGCATTTTTGGAGTAGGGCTGCGAAAGAAGCCTGGCAGGGACCACCCCACTTCCAGTATACATTTGAAGTTTGAGGTGGCAAGACAAGCAAGCAGCCCCAGTCTCTGTGCCTCTGTGCGAGCAGTGCCATGGGCAGATGAGGCTGAGCAACAGCTTTCCAGGCTAGCCCCTTCTAGCTGCCACCTATCTGCAGACTTTCGCATTCTCAGAGCAGGGCTACCGGAGGCACCCAGCACGGACAACAGAAGATACGTTTGAAGTTTGAGGTGGCAAGACAAGCAAGCAGCCCCAGTCTCTGTGCCTCTGTGCGAGCAGTGCCATGGGCAGATGAGGCTAAGCAACAGCTTTCCAGGCTAGCCCCTTCTGGCTGCCAGCTATCTGCAGACGTTCGCATTCTCAGAGCAGGGCCACCGGAGGCGCCCAGCACGGACAACATAAGATACGTTTGAAGTTTGAGGTGGCAAGACAAGCAAGCAGCCCCATTGTCTGTGCCTCTGTGCGAGCAGTGCCATGCACAGATGAAGCTGAGCAACAGCTTTACAAGCTAGCCCCTTCTGGCTGCCAGCTATCTGCAGACGTTCGCATTCTCAGAGAAGGGCTGCGAAAGGAGCCTGGCAGGGACCTCCACACTTCCAGTCTACATTTGAAGTTTGAGGTGCAAGACAAGCAAGCAGCCCCAGCCTCTGTGCCTCTGTGCGAGCAGTGCCATGGGCAGATGAGGCAGAGAACAGCTTTCCAGGCTAGACCCTTCTGCTGCCAGCTATCTGCAGACGTTCGCATTTTCGGAGCAGGGATGGGAAAGGAGCCTGGCAGGAACACGTCCCATTTCCATTGTACGTTGGAAGTTTGAGATGGCAAGACAAGCAGGCAGCCCCAGTCTCTGTGCCTCTGTGCGAGCAGTGCCATGGGCAGATGAGGCTGAGCAACAGCTTTCCAGGCTAGCCCCTTCTGCTGCCAGCTATCTGCAGACATTTACATTTTAGGAGCAGGGCTGAGAAAGGAGCCTGACAGGGACACCCCCCCATTTCCAGTGTACGTTGGAAGTTTGAGGTGGCAAAACAAGCAAGCAGCCCCACAGTCTCTGTGCCTCTGTGCGAGCAGTGCCATGGGCAGATGAGGCTGAGCAACAGGTTTCCAGGCTAGCCCCTTCTGGCTGCATGCTATCTGCAGATGTTCGCATTTTCGGAGCAGGGCTGGGAAAGGAGCCTGGCAGGAACACCCCCCATTTCCAGTGTACGTTTGAAGTTTGAGGTGGCAAGACAAGCAAGCAGCCCCAGTCTCTGTGCCTCTGTGCGAGCAGTGCCATGGGCAGATGAGGCTGAGCAACAGCTTTCCAGGCTAGACCCTTCTGGCTGCCAGCTATCTGCATACATTCGCATTTTTGGAGTAGGGCTGCGAAAGGATCCTGGCAGGGACCACCCCACTTCCAGTATACATTTGAAGTTTGAGGTGGCAAGACAAGCAAGCAGCCCCAGTCTCTGTGCCTCTGTGCGAGCAGTGCCATGGGCAGATGAGGCTGAGCAACAGCTTTCCAGGCTAGCCCCTTCTGGCTGCCAGCTATCTGCAGACGTTCGCATTTTAAAAGCATGGCAACGAAACTAGCCTTGCAGGGACTTCCGATCCTCAGGTTACGTTTGAAGTTTGAGGTGGCAAGACAAGCAAGCAGCCCCAGTCTCTGTGCCTCTGTGCGAGCAGTGCCATGCGCAGATGAAGCTGAGCAAAAGCTTTCTAGGCTAGCCCCTTTTGGCTGCTAGCTATCTGCAGACGTTCGCATTTTTGGAGTAGGGCTGCGAAAGGAGCCTGGCAGGGACCACCCCACTTCCAGTATACGTTTGAAGTTTGAGGTGGCAAGACAAGCAAGCAGCCCCAGCCTCTGTGCCTCTGTGCGAGCAGTGCCATGGGCAGATGAGGCTGAGCAACAGCTTTCCAGGCTAGCCCCTTCTGGCTGCCAGCTATCTGCAGACGTTCGCATTCTCAGACCAGGGCTGGGAAAGAAGCCTGACAGGGACATCCCCCCATTTCCAGTGTACGTTGGAAGTTTGAGGTGGCAAGACAAGCAAGCAGCCCCAGTCTCTGTGCCTCTGTGCGAGTAGTGCCATGGGCAGATGAGGCTGAGCAACAGCTTTCCAGGCTAGCCCCTTCTGGCTGCCAGCTATCTGCAGACGTTCGCATTTTAAAAGCAGGGCTACGAAACTAGCCTTGCAGGGACTTCCGATCCCCAGGTTACGTTTGAAGTTTGAGCTGGCAAGACAAGCAAGCAGCCCCAGTCTCTGAGCCTCTGTGCGAGCAGTGCCATGGGCAGATGAAGCTGAGCAACAGCTTTCCAGGCTAGCCCCTTCTGGCTGCCAGCTATCTGCAGACGTTCGCATTCTCAGAGCAGGGCCACCGGAGGTTCCCAGCACAGACAACATAATATACCTTTGAAGTTTCAGGTGGCCAGACAAGCAAGAAGCCCCAGCCTCTGTGCCTCTGTGCGAGCAGTGCCATGCGCAGATGAGGATGAGCAACAGCTTTCCAGGCTAGCCCCTTCTGGCTGCCAGCTATCTGCAGACGTTCGCATTCTCAGAGCAGGGCCACCGGAGGCGCCCAGCACGGACAACATAAGATACGTTTGAAGTTTGAGGTGGCAAGACAAGCAAGCAGCCCCAGTCTCTGTGCCTCTGTGCGGGCATTGCCATGGGCAGATGAAGCTGAGCAACAGTTTTACAAGCTAGCCTCTTCTGGCTGCCAGCTATCTGCAGACGTTCGCATTCTCAGAGCAGGACTGCGAAAGGAGACTGGCAGGGACGTCCCCCCTTCCAGTCTACATTTGAAGTTTGAGGTGTCAAGACAAGCAAGCAGCCCCAGTCTCTGTGCCTCTGTGCGAGCATTGCCATGCACAGATGAAGCTGAGCAACAGTTTTACAAGCTAGCCCCTTCTGGCTGCCAGCTATCTGCAGACGTTCGCATTCTCAGACCAGGGCTGGGAAAGAAGCCTGACAGGGACCCCCCCTTTCAGTCTACGTTGGAAGTTTGAGGTGGCAAGACAAGCAAGCAGCCCCAGTCTCTGTGCCTCTGTGCCTCTGTGCGAGCAGTGCCATGGGCAGATGTGGCTAAGCAACAGCTTTCCAGGCTAGCCCCTTCTGGCTGCCAGCTATCTGCAGACGTTCGCATTCTCAGAGCAGGGTTACCGGAGGCGCCCAGCACGGACAACATAAGATACGTTTTAAGTTTGAGGTGGCAAGACAAGCAAGCAGCCCCAGTCTCTGTGCCTCTGTGCGAGCAGTGCCATGGGCAGATGAGGCTGAGCAACAGCTTTCCAGGCTAGCCCCTTCTGGCTGCCAGCTATCTGCAGACGTTCGCATTTTCGGAGCTGGGCTGGGAAAGCAGACTGGCAGGAACACCCCCCATTTCCAGTGTACGTTCGAAGTTTGAGGTGGCAAGACAAGCAATCAGCACCAGTCTCTGTGCCTCTGTGCAAGCAGTGCCATGGGCAGATGAGGCTGAGCAACAGCTTTCCAGGCGAGCCCCTTCTAGCTGCCACCTATCTGCAGACGTTCCCATTCTCAGAGCAGGGCTGCGAAAGGAGACTGGCAGGGACCTCCACCCTTCCAGTCTACATTTGAAGTTTGAGGAGGCAAGACAAGCAAGCAGCCCCAGTCTCTGTGCCTCTGTGCGAGCAGTGGAATGTGCAGATGAGGCTGAGCAACAGCTTTCCAGGCTAGACCCTTCTGGCTGCCAGTTATCTGCAGACGTTCGCATTTTCAGAGCATGGCTTGGAAAGGACCATGGTAGTAACACCCCTCATTTCCAGTGTACGTTGGAAGTTTGAGGTGGCAAGACAAGCAAGCAGCCCCAGCCTCTGTGCCTCTGTGCGAGCAGTGCCATGGGCAGATGAGGCTGAGCAACAGCTTTCCAGGCTAGCCCCTTCTGCTGCCAGCTATCTGCAGACATTCGCATTTTAGGAGCAGGGCTGAGAAAGGAGCCTGACAGGGACACCCCCCCATTTCCAGTGTACGTTGGAAGTTTGAGGTGGCAAAACAAGCAAGCAGCCCCACAGTCTCTGTGCGTCTGTGCGAGCAGTGTCATGGGCAGATGAGGCTGAGCAACAGCTTTCCAGGCTAGCCCCTTCTGCCTGCCAGCTATCTGCAGACGTTCGCATTTTCGGAGCAGGGCTGGGAAAGGAGCCTGGCAGGAACACCCCCCATTTCCAGTGTACGTTGGAACTTTGAGGTGGCAAGACAAGCAAGCAGCCCCAGTCTCTGTGCCTCTGTGCGAGCAGTGCCATGGGAAGATGAGGCTGAGCAACACCTTTCCAGGCTAGACCCTTCTGGCTGCCAGCTATCTGCAAACGTTCGCATTTTCAGAGCATGGCTGGTAAAGGACCATGGTAGTAACACCCCTCATTTCCAGTGTACGTTTGAAATTTGAGGTGGCAAGACAAGGAAGCAGCCCCAGCCTCTGTGACTCTGTGCGAGCAGTGCCATGGGCAGATGAGGCTGAGCAACAGCTTTCCAGGCTAGCCCCTTCTGGCTGCCAGCTATCTGCATACATTCGCATTTTTGGAGTAGGGCTGCGAAAGGAGCCTGGCAGGGACCACCCCACTTCCAGTATACATTTGAAGTTTGAGGTGGCAAGACAAGCAAGCAGCCCCAGTCTCTGTGCCTCTGTGCGAGCAGTGCCATGGGCAGATGAGGCTGAGCAACAGCTTTCCAGGCTAGCCCCTTCTAGCTGCCAAATATCTGCAGACGTTCGCATTTTTGGAGTAGGGCTGCGAAAGGAGCCTGGCAGGGACCACCCCACTTCCAGTATACATTTGAAGTTTGAGGTGGCAAGACAAGCAAGCAGCCCCAGTCTCTGTGCCTCTGTGCGAGCAGTGCCATGCGCAGATGAGGCTGAGCAACAGCTTTCCAGGCTAGCCCCTTCTGGCTGCCAGCTATCTGCAGACGTTCGCATTTCAAGAGCAGGGCTGCGAAAGGAGACTGGCAGTGACCTCCACCCTTCCAGTCTACGTTGGAAGTTTGAGGTGGCAAGACAATCAAGCAGCCCCAGTCTCTGTGCCTCTGTCCGAACATTGCCATGGGCAGATGAGGCTAAGCAACAGCTTTCCAGGCTAGCCCTTTCTGGCTGCCAGCTATCTGCAGACGTTCGCATTCTCAGAGCAGGGCCACCAGAGGCGCCCAGCACGGACAACATAAGATACGTTTGAAGTTTGAGGTGGCAAGACAAGCAAGCAGCCCCATTGTCTGTGCCTCTGTGCGAGCAGTGCCATGCACAGATGAAGCTGAGCAACAGCTTTACAAGCTAGCCCCTTCTGGCTGCCAGCTATCTGCAGACGTTCGCATTCTCAGAGCAGGGCTGCGAAAGGAGCCTGGCAGGGACCTCCCCCCTTCCAGTCTACATTTGAAGTTTGAGGTGCAAGACAAGCAAGCAGCCCCAGCCTCTGTGCCTCTGTGCGAGCAGTGCCATGGGCAGATGAGGCTGAGCAACAGCTTTCCAGGCTAGCCCCTTCTGCTGCCAGCTATCTGCAGACGTTCGCATTTTCTTAGCAGAGATGGGAAAGGAGCCTGGCAGGAACACGTCCCATTTCCATTGTACGTTGGAAGTTTGAGGTGGCAAGACAAGCAGGCCGCCCCAGTCTCTGTGCCTCTGTGCGAGCAGTGCCATGGTCAGATGAGGCTGAGCAACAGCTTTCCAGGCTAGCCCCTTCTGCTGCCAGCTATCTGCAGACATTTACATTTTAGGAGCAGGGCTGAGAAAGGAGCCTGACAGGGACACCCCCCCATTTCCAGTGTACGTTGGAAGTTTGAGGTGGCAAAACAAGCAAGCAGCCCCCCAGTCTCTGTGCCTCTGTGCGAGCAGTGCCATGGGCAGATGAGGCTGAGCAACAGCTTTCCAGGCTAGCCCCTTCTGGCTGCATGCTATCTGCAGATGTTCGCATTTTCGGAGCAGGGCTGGGAAAGGAGCCTGGCAGGAACACCCCCCTTTTCCAGTGTACTTTGCAAGTTTGAGGTGGCAAGACAAGCAAGCAGCCCCATTCTCTGTGCCTCTGTGCGAGCAGTGCCATGGGAAGATGAGGCTGAGCAATACCTTTCCAGGCTAGACCCTTCTGGCTGCCAGCTATCTGCAGACGTTCGCATTTTCGGAGCAGGGCTGGGAAAGGAGCCTGGCAGGAACACCCCCCATTTTCAGTGTACGTTTGAAGTTTGAGGTGGCAAGACAAGCAAGCAGCCCCAGTCTCTGTGCCTCTGTGCGAGCAGTGCCATGGGCAGATGAGGCTGAGCAACAGCTTTCCAGGCTAGCCCCTTCTGGCTGCCAGCTATCTGCATACATTCGCATTTTTGGAGTAGGGCTGCGAAAGGAGCCTGGCAGGGAACTCCCCACTTCCAGTATACATTTGAAGTTTGAGGTGGCAAGACAAGCAAGCAGCCCCAGTCTCTGTGCCTCTGTGCGAGCAGTGCCATGGGCAGATGAGGCTGAGCAACAGCTTTCCAGGCTAGCCCCTTCTAGCTGCCAGCTATCTGCAGACGTTCGCATTCTCAGAGCAGGGCTACCGGAGGCACCCAGAACGGACAACAGAAGATACGTTTGAAGTTTGAGGTGGCAAGACAAGCAAGCAGCCCCAGTCTCTGTGCCTCTGTGCGAGCAGTGCCATGGGCAGATGAGGCTGAGCAACAGCTTTCCAGGCTAGCCCCTTCTGGCTGCCAGCTATCTGCAGACGTTCGCATTTTAAAAGCAGGGCAACGAAACTAGCCTTGCAGGGACTTCCGATCCTCAGGTTACGTTTGAAGTTTGAGGTGGCAAGACAAGCAAGCAGCCCCAGTCTCTGTGCCTCTGTGCGAGCAGTGCCATGCGCAGATGAAGCTGAGCAACAGCTTTCTAGGCTAGCCCCTTTTGGCTGCAAGCTATCTGCAGACGTTCGCATTTTTCGAGTAGGGCTACGAAAGGAGCCTGACAGGGACCAGCCCACTTCCAGTACACGTTTGAAGTTTGAGGTGGCAAGACAAGCAAGCAGCCCCAGTCTCTGTGCCTCTGTGCGAGCAGTGGAATGTGCAGATGAGGCTGAGCAACAGCTTTCCAGGCTAGCCCCTTCTGGCTGCCAGCTATCTGCAGACGTTCGCATTCTCAGAGCAGGGCTACCGGAGGCACCCAGCACGGACAACATAAGATACGATTGAAGTTTGAGGTGGCAAGACAAGGAAGCAGCCCCAGTCTCTGTGCCTCTGTGCGAGCAGTGCCATGGGCAGATGAGGCTGAGCAACACCTTTCCAGGCTAGACCCTTCTGCCTGCCAGCTATCTGCAGACGTTCGCATTTTAGGAGCAGGGCTGGGAAAGGAGCCTGGCAGGAACACCCCCCATTTCCAGTGTACGTTTGAATTTTGAGGTGGCAAGACAAGCAAGCAGCCCCAGTCTCTGTGCCTCTGTGTGAGCAGTGCCATGGGCAGATGAAGCTGAGCAACAGCTTTCCAGGCTAGCCCCTTCTGGCTGCCAGCTATCTGCAGACATTCGCATTTTAGGAGCAGGGCTGGGAAAGGAGCCTGGCAGGGACACCCCCATTTCCAGACTACGTTTGAAGTTTGAGGTGGCAAGACAAGCAAGCAGCCCCAGTCTCTGTGCCTCTGTGCGAGCAGTGCCATGGGCAGATGAGGCTGAGCAACAGCTTTCCAGGCAGCCCCTTCTGGCTGCCAGCTATCTGCAGACGTTCGCATTGTCGGAGCAGGGCTGGGAGAGGAGCCTGGCAGGAACACCTTCCATTTCCAGTGTACGTTGGAAGTTTGAGGTGGCAAGACAAGCAAGCAGCCCCAGCCTCTGTGCCTCTGTGCGAGCAGTGCCATGTGCAGATGAGGCTGAGCAACAGCTTTCCAGGCTAGCCCCTTCTGGCTGCCAGCTATCTGCACACGTTCGCATTCTCAGAGCAGGGCCACCGGAGGTTCCCAGCACGGACAACATAATATACCTTTGAAGTTTCAGGTGGCCAGACAAGCAAGCAGCCCCAGTCTCTGTGCCTCTGTGCGAGCAGTGCCATGGGCAGATGAGGCTGAGCAACAGCTTTCCAGGCAGCCCCTTCTGGCTGCCAGCTATCTGCAGACGTTCGCATTGTCGGAGCAGGGCTGGGAGAGGAGCCTGGCAGGAACACCTTCCATTTCCAGTGTACGTTGGAAGTTTGAGGTGGCAAGACAAGCAAGCAGCCCCAGCCTCTGTGCCTCTGTGCGAGCAGTGCCATGTGCAGATGAGGCTGAGCAACAGCTTTCCAGGCTAGCCCCTTCTGGCTGCCAGCTATCTGCACACGTTCGCATTCTCAGAGCAGGGCCACCGGAGGTTCCCAGCACGGACAACATAATATACCTTTGAAGTTTCAGGTGGCCAGACAAGCAAGCAGCCCCAGCCTCTGTGCCTCTGTGTGAGCAGTGCCATGGGAAGATGAGGCTGAGCAACACCTTTCCAGGCTAGACCCTTCTGCTGCCAGCTATCTGCAGACGTTCGCATTTTCGGAGCAGGGATGGGAAAGGAGCCTGGCAGGAACACGTCCCATTTCCATTGTACGTTGGAAGTTTGAGATGGCAAGACAAGCAGGCAGCCCCAGTCTCTGTGCCTCTGTGCGAGCAGTGCCATGGGCAGATGAGGCTGAGCAACAGCTTTCCAGGCTAGCCCCTTCTGCTGCCAGCTATCTGCAGACATTTACATTTTAGGAGCAGGGCTGAGAAAGGAGCCTGACAGGGACACCCCCCCATTTCCAGTGTACGTTGGAAGTTTGAGGTGGCAAAACAAGCAAGCAGCCCCACAGTCTCTGTGCCTCTGTGCGAGCAGTGCCATGGGCAGATGAGGCTGAGCAACAGGTTTCCAGGCTAGCCCCTTCTGGCTGCATGCTATCTGCAGATGTTCGCATTTTCGGAGCAGGGCTGGGAAAGGAGCCTGGCAGGAACACCCCCCATTTCCAGTGTACGTTTGAAGTTTGAGGTGGCAAGACAAGCAAGCAGCCCCAGTCTCTGTGCCTCTGTGCGAGCAGTGCCATGGGCAGATGAGGCTGAGCAACAGCTTTCCAGGCTAGACCCTTCTGGCTGCCAGCTATCTGCATACATTCGCATTTTTGGAGTAGGGCTGCGAAAGGATCCTGGCAGGGACCACCCCACTTCCAGTATACATTTGAAGTTTGAGGTGGCAAGACAAGCAAGCAGCCCCAGTCTCTGTGCCTCTGTGCGAGCAGTGCCATGGGCAGATGAGGCTGAGCAACAGCTTTCCAGGCTAGCCCCTTCTGGCTGCCAGCTATCTGCAGACGTTCGCATTTTAAAAGCATGGCAACGAAACTAGCCTTGCAGGGACTTCCGATCCTCAGGTTACGTTTGAAGTTTGAGGTGGCAAGACAAGCAAGCAGCCCCAGTCTCTGTGCCTCTGTGCGAGCAGTGCCATGCGCAGATGAAGCTGAGCAAAAGCTTTCTAGGCTAGCCCCTTTTGGCTGCTAGCTATCTGCAGACGTTCGCATTTTTGGAGTAGGGCTGCGAAAGGAGCCTGGCAGGGACCACCCCACTTCCAGTATACGTTTGAAGTTTGAGGTGGCAAGACAAGCAAGCAGCCCCAGCCTCTGTGCCTCTGTGCGAGCAGTGCCATGGGCAGATGAGGCTGAGCAACAGCTTTCCAGGCTAGCCCCTTCTGGCTGCCAGCTATCTGCAGACGTTCGCATTCTCAGACCAGGGCTGGGAAAGAAGCCTGACAGGGACATCCCCCCATTTCCAGTGTACGTTGGAAGTTTGAGGTGGCAAGACAAGCAAGCAGCCCCAGTCTCTGTGCCTCTGTGCGAGTAGTGCCATGGGCAGATGAGGCTGAGCAACAGCTTTCCAGGCTAGCCCCTTCTGGCTGCCAGCTATCTGCAGACGTTCGCATTTTAAAAGCAGGGCTACGAAACTAGCCTTGCAGGGACTTCCGATCCCCAGGTTACGTTTGAAGTTTGAGCTGGCAAGACAAGCAAGCAGCCCCAGTCTCTGAGCCTCTGTGCGAGCAGTGCCATGGGCAGATGAAGCTGAGCAACAGCTTTCCAGGCTAGCCCCTTCTGGCTGCCAGCTATCTGCAGACGTTCGCATTCTCAGAGCAGGGCCACCGGAGGTTCCCAGCACAGACAACATAATATACCTTTGAAGTTTCAGGTGGCCAGACAAGCAAGAAGCCCCAGCCTCTGTGCCTCTGTGCGAGCAGTGCCATGCGCAGATGAGGATGAGCAACAGCTTTCCAGGCTAGCCCCTTCTGGCTGCCAGCTATCTGCAGACGTTCGCATTCTCAGAGCAGGGCCACCGGAGGCGCCCAGCACGGACAACATAAGATACGTTTGAAGTTTGAGGTGGCAAGACAAGCAAGCAGCCCCAGTCTCTGTGCCTCTGTGCGGGCATTGCCATGGGCAGATGAAGCTGAGCAACAGTTTTACAAGCTAGCCTCTTCTGGCTGCCAGCTATCTGCAGACGTTCGCATTCTCAGAGCAGGACTGCGAAAGGAGACTGGCAGGGACGTCCCCCCTTCCAGTCTACATTTGAAGTTTGAGGTGTCAAGACAAGCAAGCAGCCCCAGTCTCTGTGCCTCTGTGCGAGCATTGCCATGCACAGATGAAGCTGAGCAACAGTTTTACAAGCTAGCCCCTTCTGGCTGCCAGCTATCTGCAGACGTTCGCATTCTCAGACCAGGGCTGGGAAAGAAGCCTGACAGGGACCCCCCCTTTCAGTCTACGTTGGAAGTTTGAGGTGGCAAGACAAGCAAGCAGCCCCAGTCTCTGTGCCTCTGTGCCTCTGTGCGAGCAGTGCCATGGGCAGATGTGGCTAAGCAACAGCTTTCCAGGCTAGCCCCTTCTGGCTGCCAGCTATCTGCAGACGTTCGCATTCTCAGAGCAGGGTTACCGGAGGCGCCCAGCACGGACAACATAAGATACGTTTTAAGTTTGAGGTGGCAAGACAAGCAAGCAGCCCCAGTCTCTGTGCCTCTGTGCGAGCAGTGCCATGGGCAGATGAGGCTGAGCAACAGCTTTCCAGGCTAGCCCCTTCTGGCTGCCAGCTATCTGCAGACGTTCGCATTTTCGGAGCTGGGCTGGGAAAGCAGACTGGCAGAAACACCCCCCATTTCCAGTGTACGTTCGAAGTTTGAGGTGGCAAGACAAGCAATCAGCACCAGTCTCTGTGCCTCTGTGCAAGCAGTGCCATGGGCAGATGAGGCTGAGCAACAGCTTTCCAGGCGAGCCCCTTCTAGCTGCCACCTATCTGCAGACGTTCCCATTCTCAGAGCAGGGCTGCGAAAGGAGACTGGCAGGGACCTCCACCCTTCCAGTCTACATTTGAAGTTTGAGGAGGCAAGACAAGCAAGCAGCCCCAGTCTCTGTGCCTCTGTGCGAGCAGTGGAATGTGCAGATGAGGCTGAGCAACAGCTTTCCAGGCTAGCCCCTTCTGCTGCCAGCTATCTGCAGACATTCGCATTTTAGGAGCAGGGCTGAGAACGGAGCCTGACAGGGACACCCCCCCATTTCCAGTGTACGTTGGAAGTTTGAGGTGGCAAAACAAGCAAGCAGCCCCACAGTCTCTGTGCGTCTGTGCGAGCAGTGTCATGGGCAGATGAGGCTGAGCAACAGCTTTCCAGGCTAGCCCCTTCTGCCTGCCAGCTATCTGCAGACGTTCGCATTTTCGGAGCAGGGCTGGGAAAGGAGCCTGGCAGGAACACCCCCCATTTCCAGTGTACGTTGGAACTTTGAGGTGGCAAGACAAGCAAGCAGCCCCAGTCTCTGTGCCTCTGTGCGAGCAGTGCCATGGGCAGATGAGGCTGAGCAACAGCTTTCCAGGCTAGACCCTTCTGGCTGCCAGCTATCTGCAAACGTTCGCATTTTCAGAGCATGGCTGGTAAAGGACCATGGTAGTAACACCCCTCATTTCCAGTGTACGTTTGAAATTTGAGGTGGCAAGACAAGGAAGCAGCCCCAGTCTCTGTGCCTCTGTGCGAGCAGTGCCATGGGCAGATGAGGCTGAGCAACAGCTTTCCAGGCTAGCCCCTTCTAGCTGCCAAATATCTGCAGACGTTCGCATTTTTGGAGTAGGGCTGCGAAAGGAGCCTGGCAGGGACCACCCCACTTCCAGTATACATTTGAAGTTTGAGGTGGCAAGACAAGCAAGCAGCCCCAGTCTCTGTGCCTCTGTGCGAGCAGTGCCATGCGCAGATGAGGCTGAGCAACAGCTTTCCAGGCTAGCCCCTTCTGGCTGCCAGCTATCTGCAGACGTTCGCATTTCAAGAGCAGGGCTGCGAAAGGAGACTGGCAGTGACCTCCACCCTTCCAGTCTACGTTGGAAGTTTGAGGTGGCAAGACAATCAAGCAGCCCCAGTCTCTGTGCCTCTGTCCGAACATTGCCATGGGCAGATGAGGCTAAGCAACAGCTTTCCAGGCTAGCCCTTTCTGGCTGCCAGCTATCTGCAGACGTTCGCATTCTCAGAGCAGGGCCACCAGAGGCGCCCAGCACGGACAACATAAGATACGTTTGAAGTTTGAGGTGGCAAGACAAGCAAGCAGCCCCATTGTCTGTGCCTCTGTGCGAGCAGTGCCATGCACAGATGAAGCTGAGCAACAGCTTTACAAGCTAGCCCCTTCTGGCTGCCAGCTATCTGCAGACGTTCGCATTCTCAGAGCAGGGCTGCGAAAGGAGCCTGGCAGGGACCTCCCCCCTTCCAGTCTACATTTGAAGTTTGAGGTGCAAGACAAGCAAGCAGCCCCAGCCTCTGTGCCTCTGTGCGAGCAGTGCCATGGGCAGATGAGGCTGAGCAACAGCTTTCCAGGCTAGCCCCTTCTGCTGCCAGCTATCTGCAGACGTTCGCATTTTCTTAGCAGAGATGGGAAAGGAGCCTGGCAGGAACACGTCCCATTTCCATTGTACGTTGGAAGTTTGAGGTGGCAAGACAAGCAGGCAGCCCCAGTCTCTGTGCCTCTGTGCGAGCAGTGCCATGGTCAGATGAGGCTGAGCAACAGCTTTCCAGGCTAGCCCCTTCTGCTGCCAGCTATCTGCAGACATTTACATTTTAGGAGCAGGGCTGAGAAAGGAGCCTGACAGGGACACCCCCCCATTTCCAGTGTACGTTGGAAGTTTGAGGTGGCAAAACAAGCAAGCAGCCCCCCAGTCTCTGTGCCTCTGTGCGAGCAGTGCCATGGGCAGATGAGGCTGAGCAACAGCTTTCCAGGCTAGCCCCTTCTGGCTGCATGCTATCTGCAGATGTTCGCATTTTCGGAGCAGGGCTGGGAAAGGAGCCTGGCAGGAACACCCCCCTTTTCCAGTGTACTTTGCAAGTTTGAGGTGGCAAGACAAGCAAGCAGCCCCATTCTCTGTGCCTCTGTGCGAGCAGTGCCATGGGAAGATGAGGCTGAGCAATACCTTTCCAGGCTAGACCCTTCTGGCTGCCAGCTATCTGCAGACGTTCGCATTTTCGGAGCAGGGCTGGGAAAGGAGCCTGGCAGGAACACCCCCCATTTTCAGTGTACGTTTGAAGTTTGAGGTGGCAAGACAAGCAAGCAGCCCCAGTCTCTGTGCCTCTGTGCGAGCAGTGCCATGGGCAGATGAGGCTGAGCAACAGCTTTCCAGGCTAGCCCCTTCTGGCTGCCAGCTATCTGCATACATTCGCATTTTTGGAGTAGGGCTGCGAAAGGAGCCTGGCAGGGAACTCCCCACTTCCAGTATACATTTGAAGTTTGAGGTGGCAAGACAAGCAAGCAGCCCCAGTCTCTGTGCCTCTGTGCGAGCAGTGCCATGGGCAGATGAGGCTGAGCAACAGCTTTCCAGGCTAGCCCCTTCTAGCTGCCAGCTATCTGCAGACGTTCGCATTCTCAGAGCAGGGCTACCGGAGGCACCCAGAACGGACAACAGAAGATACGTTTGAAGTTTGAGGTGGCAAGACAAGCAAGCAGCCCCAGTCTCTGTGCCTCTGTGCGAGCAGTGCCATGGGCAGATGAGGCTGAGCAACAGCTTTCCAGGCTAGCCCCTTCTGGCTGCCAGCTATCTGCAGACGTTCGCATTTTAAAAGCAGGGCAACGAAACTAGCCTTGCAGGGACTTCCGATCCTCAGGTTACGTTTGAAGTTTGAGGTGGCAAGACAAGCAAGCAGCCCCAGTCTCTGTGCCTCTGTGCGAGCAGTGCCATGCGCAGATGAAGCTGAGCAACAGCTTTCTAGGCTAGCCCCTTTTGGCTGCAAGCTATCTGCAGACGTTCGCATTTTTCGAGTAGGGCTACGAAAGGAGCCTGACAGGGACCAGCCCACTTCCAGTACACGTTTGAAGTTTGAGGTGGCAAGACAAGCAAGCAGCCCCAGTCTCTGTGCCTCTGTGCGAGCAGTGGAATGTGCAGATGAGGCTGAGCAACAGCTTTCCAGGCTAGCCCCTTCTGGCTGCCAGCTATCTGCAGACGTTCGCATTCTCAGAGCAGGGCTACCGGAGGCACCCAGCACGGACAACATAAGATACGATTGAAGTTTGAGGTGGCAAGACAAGGAAGCAGCCCCAGTCTCTGTGCCTCTGTGCGAGCAGTGCCATGGGCAGATGAGGCTGAGCAACACCTTTCCAGGCTAGACCCTTCTGCCTGCCAGCTATCTGCAGACGTTCGCATTTTAGGAGCAGGGCTGGGAAAGGAGCCTGGCAGGAACACCCCCCATTTCCAGTGTACGTTTGAATTTTGAGGTGGCAAGACAAGCAAGCAGCCCCAGTCTCTGTGCCTCTGTGTGAGCAGTGCCATGGGCAGATGAAGCTGAGCAACAGCTTTCCAGGCTAGCCCCTTCTGGCTGCCAGCTATCTGCAGACATTCGCATTTTAGGAGCAGGGCTGGGAAAGGAGCCTGGCAGGGACACCCCCATTTCCAGACTACGTTTGAAGTTTGAGGTGGCAAGACAAGCAAGCAGCCCCAGTCTCTGTGCCTCTGTGCGAGCAGTGCCATGGGCAGATGAGGCTGAGCAACAGCTTTCCAGGCAGCCCCTTCTGGCTGCCAGCTATCTGCAGACGTTCGCATTGTCGGAGCAGGGCTGGGAGAGGAGCCTGGCAGGAACACCTTCCATTTCCAGTGTACGTTGGAAGTTTGAGGTGGCAAGACAAGCAAGCAGCCCCAGCCTCTGTGCCTCTGTGCGAGCAGTGCCATGTGCAGATGAGGCTGAGCAACAGCTTTCCAGGCTAGCCCCTTCTGGCTGCCAGCTATCTGCACACGTTCGCATTCTCAGAGCAGGGCCACCGGAGGTTCCCAGCACGGACAACATAATATACCTTTGAAGTTTCAGGTGGCCAGACAAGCAAGCAGCCCCAGCCTCTGTGCCTCTGTGTGAGCAGTGCCATGGGAAGATGAGGCTGAGCAACACCTTTCCAGGCTAGACCCTTCTGGCTGCCAGCTATCTGCAGACGTTCGCATTTTCGGAGCAGGGCTGGGAAAGGAGCCTGGCAGGAACACCCCCCATTTTCAGTGTACGTTTGAAGTTTAAGGTGGCAAGACAAGCAAGCAGCCCCAGTCTCTGTGCCTCTGTGCGAGCAGTGCCATGGGCAGATGAGGCTGAGCAACAGCTTTCCAGGCTAGACCCTTCTGGCTGCCAGCTATCTGCATACATTCGCATTTTTGGAGTAGGGCTGCGAAAGGAGCCTGGCAGGGACCACCCCACTTCCAGTATACATTTGAAGTTTGAGGTGGCAAGACAAGCAAGCAGCCCCAGTCTCTGTGCCTCTGTGCGAGCAGTGCCATGGGCAGATGAGGCTGAGCAACAGCTTTCCAGGTTAGCCCCTTCTAGCTGCCAGCTATCTGCAGACGTTCGTATTCTCAGAGCAGGGCTACCGGAGGCACTCAGCACGGACAACAGAAGATACGTTTGAAGTTTGAGGTGGCAAGACAAGCAAGCAGCCCCAGTCTCTGTGCCTCTGTGCAAGCAGTGCCATGGGCAGATGAGGCTGAGCAACAGCTTTCCAGGCTAGCCCCTTCTGGCTGCCAGCTATCTGCAGACGTTCGCATTTTATAAGCAGGGCAACGAAACTAGCCTTGCAGGGACTTCCGATCCTCAGGTTACGTTTGAAGTTTGAGGTGGCAAGACAAGCAAGCAGCCCCAGTCTCTGTGCCTCTGTGCGAGCAGTGCCATGCGCAGATGAAGCTGAGCAACAGCTTTCTAGGCTAGCCCCTTTTGTCTGCAAGCTATCTGCAGACGTTCGCATTTTTCGAGTAGGGCTGCGAAAGGAGCCTGGCAGGGACCAGCCCACTTCCAGTATACGTTTGAAGTTTGAGGTGGCAAGACAAGCAAGCAGCCCCAGTCTCTGTGCCTCTGTGCGAGCAGTGCCATGGGCAGATGAGGCTGAGCAACAGCTTTCCAGGCTAGCCCCTTCTGGCTGCCAGCTATCTGCAGACGTTCGCATTCTCAGAGCAGGGCTACCGGAGGCACCCAGCACGGACAACATAAGATACGATTGAAGTTTGAGGTGGCAAGACAAGCAAGCAGCCCCAGTCTCTGTGCCTCTGTGCGAGCAGTGCCATGGGCAGATGAGGCTGAGCAACAGCTTTCCAGGCTAGCCCCTTCTGGCTGCCAGCTATCTGCAGACGTTCGCATTCTCAGAGCAGGGCTGCGTAAGAAGACTGGCAGGGACCTCCACCCTTCCAGTCTACATTTGAAGTTTGAGGTGGCAAGACAAGCAAGCAGCCCCAGTCTCTGTGCCTCTGTGCGAGCAGTGCCATGGGCAGATGAGGCTGAGCAACACCTTTCCAGGCTAGACCCTTCTGCCTGCCAGCTATCTGCAGACGTTCGCATTTTAGGAGCAGGGCTGGGAAACGAGCCTGGCAGGAACACCCCCCATTTCCAGTGTACGTTTGAAGTTTGAGGTGGCAAGACAAGCAAGCAGCCCCAGTCTCTGTGCCTCTGTGCGAGCAGTGCCATGGGCAGATGAAGCTGAGCAACAGCTTTCCAGGCTAGCCCCTTCTGGCTGCCAGCTATCTGCAGACATTCGCATTTTAGGAGCAGGGCTGGGAAAGGAGCCTGGCAGGGACACCCCCATTTCCAGACTACGTTTGAAGTTTGAGGTGGCAAGACAAGCAAGCAGCCCCAGTCTCTGTGCCTCTGTGCGAGCAGTGCCATGGGCAGATGAGGCTGAGCAACAGCTATCCAGGCAGCCCCTTCTGGCTGCCAGCTATCTGCAGACGTTCGCATTGTCGGAGCAGGGCTGGGAGAGGAGCCTGGCAGGAACACCTTCCATTTCCAGTGTACGTTGGAAGTTTGAGGTGGCAAGACAAGCAAGCAGCCCCAGCCTCTGTGCCTCTGTGCGAGCAGTGCCATGGGCAGATGAGGCTGAGCAACAGCTTTCCAGGCTAGCCCCTTCTGGCTGCCAGCTATCTGCAGACGTTCGCATTCTCAGACCAGGGCTGGGAAAGAAGCCTGACAGGGACACCCCCCCATTTCCAGTGTACGTTGGAATTTTGAGGTGGCAAGACAAGCAAGCAGCCCCAGTCTCTGTGCCTCTGTGCGAGTAGTGCCATGGGCAGATGAGGCTGAGCAACAGCTTTCCAGGCTAGCCCCTTCTGGCTGCCAGCTATCTGCAGACGTTCGCATTCTCAGAGCAGGGCCACCGGAGGTTCCCAGCACGGACAACATAATATACCTTTGAAGTTTCAGGTGGCCAGACAAGCAAGCAGCCCCAGCCTCTGTGCCTCTGTGCGAGCAGTGCCATGCGCAGATGAGGATGAGCAACAGCTTTCCAGGCTAGCCCCTTCTGGCTGCCAGCTATCTGCAGACGTTCGCATTCTCAGAGCAGGGCTGCGAAAGGAGACTGGCAGGGACGTCCCCCCTTCCAGTCTACATTTGAAGTTTGAGGTGTCAAGACAAGCAAGCAGCCCCAGTCTCTGTGCCTCTGTGCGAGCATTGCCATGCACAGATGAAGCTGAGCAACAGTTTTACAAGCTAGCCCCTTCTGGCTGCCAACTATCTGCAGACGTTCGCATTCTCAGACCAGGGCTGGGTAAGAAGCCTGACAGGGACCCCCCCTTCCAGTCTACGTATGAAGTTTGAGGTGGCAAGACAAGCAAGCAGCCCCAGTCTCTGTGCCTCTGTGCGAGCAGTGCCATGGGCAGATGAGGCTGAGCAACAGCTTTCCAGGCTAGCCCCTTCTGGCTGCCAGCTATCTGCAGACGTTCGCATTCTCAGAGCAGGGCAACGAAACTAGCCTTGCAGGGACTTCCGATCCTCAGGATACGTTTGAAGTTTGAGGTGGCAAGACAAGCAAGCAGCCCCAGCCTCTGTGCCTCTGTGCGAGCAGTGCCATGCACAGATGAGGCTGAGCAACAGCTTTACAAGCTAGCCACTTCTGGCTGCCAGCTATCTGCAGACGTTTGCATTCTCAGAGCAGTGCTGCGAAAGGAGACTGGCAGGGACGTCCCCCCTTCCAGTCTACATTTGAAGTTTGAGGTATCAAGACAAGCAAGCAGCCCCAGTCTCTGTGCCTCTGTGCGAGCAGTGCCATGGGCAGATGAAGCTGAGCAACAGCTTTCCAGGCTAGCCCCTTCTGGCTGCCAGCTATCTGCAGACGTTCGCATTCTCAGAGCAGGGCCACCGGAGGTTCCCAGCACGGACAACATAAGATACGTTTGAAGTTTGAGGTGGCAAGACAAGCAAGCAGCCCCAGTCTCTGTGCCTCTGTGCGGGCATTGCCATGCACAGATGAAGCTGAGCAACAGTTTTACAAGCTAGCCCCTTCTGGCTGCCAGCTATCTGCAGACGTTCGCATTCTCAGAGCAGGGCTGCGAAAGGAGCCTGGCAGGGACCTCCCCCCTTCCAGTCTACATTTGAAGTTTGAGGTGCAAGACAAGCAAGCAGCCCCAGCCTCTGTGCCTCTGTGCGAGCAGTGCCATGGGCAGATGAGGCTGAGCAACAGCTTTCCAGGCTAGCCCCTTCTGCTGCCAGCTATCTGCAGACGTTCGCATTTTCGGAGCAGGGATGGGAAAGGAGCCTGGCAGGAACACGTCCCATTTCCAGTGTACGTTGGAAGTTTGAGGTGGCAAGACAAGCAAGCAGCCCCAGCCTCTGTGCCTCTGTGCGAGCAGTGCCATGGTCAGATGAGGCTGAGCAACAGCTTTCCAGGCTAGCCCCTTCTGCTGCCAGCTATCTGCAGACATTCGCATTTTAGGAGCAGGGCTGAGAAAGGAGCCTGACAGGGACACCCCCCCATTTCCAGTGTACGTTGGAAGTTTGAGGTGGCAAAACAAGCAAGCAGCCCCACAGTCTCTGTGCGTCTGTGCGAGCAGTGTCATGGGCAGATGAGGCTGAGCAACAGCTTTCCAGGCTAGCCCCTTCTGCCTGCCAGCTATCTGCAGACGTTCGCATTTTCGGAGCAGGGCTGGGAAAGAAGCCTGGCAGGAACACCCCCCATTTCTAGTGTACGTTGGAACTTTGAGGTGGCAAGACAAGCAAGCAGCCCCAGTCTCTGTGCCTCTGTGCGAGCAGTGCCATGGGCAGATGAGGCTGAGCAACAGCTTTCCAGGCTAGCCCCTTCTGGCTGCCAGCTATCTGCAAACGTTCGCATTTTCAGAGCATGGCTGGTAAAGGACCATGGTAGTAACACCCCTCATTTCCAGTGTACGTTTGAAATTTGAGGTGGCAAGACAAGGAAGCAGCCCCAGCCTCTGTGACTCTGTGCGAGCAGTGCCATGGGCAGATGAGGCTGAGCAACAGCTTTCCAGGCTAGCCCCTTCTGGCTGCCAGCTATCTGCATACATTCGCATTTTTGGAGTAGGGCTGCGAAAGGAGCCTGGCAGGGACCACCCCACTTCCAGTATACATTTGAAGTTTGAGGTGGCAAGACAAGCAAGCAGCCCCAGTCTCTGTGCCTCTGTGCGAGCAGTGCCATGGGCAGATGAGGCTGAGCAACAGCTTTCCAGGCTAGACCCTTCTAGCTGCCAAATATCTGCAGACGTTCGCATTTTTGGAGTAGGGCTGCGAAAGGAGCCTGGCAGGGACCACCCCACTTCCAGTATACATTTGAAGTTTGAGGTGGCAAGACAAGCAAGCAGCCCCAGTCTCTGTGCCTCTGTGCGAGCAGTGCCATGCGCAGATGAGGCTGAGCAACAGCTTTCCAGGCTAGCCCCTTCTGGCTGCCAGCTATCTGCAGACGTTCCCATTCTCAGAGCAGGGCTGCGAAAGGAGACTGGCAGTGACCTCCACCCTTCCAGTCTACGTTGGAAGTTTGAGGTGGCAAGACAATCAAGCAGCCCCAGTCTCTGTGCCTCTGTCCGAACATTGCCATGGGCAGATGAGGCTAAGCAACAGCTTTCCAGGCTAGCCCTTTCTGGCTGCCAGCTATCTGCAGACGTTCGCATTCTCAGAGCAGGGCCACCAGAGGCGCCCAGCACGGACAACATAAGATACGTTTGAAGTTTGAGGTGGCAAGACAAGCAAGCAGCCCCATTGTCTGTGCCTCTGTGCGAGCAGTGCCATGCACAGATGAAGCTGAGCAACAGCTTTACAAGCTAGCCCCTTCTGGCTGCCAGCTATCTGCAGACGTTCGCATTCTCAGAGCAGGGCTGCGAAAGGAGCCTGGCAGGGACCTCCCCCCTTCCAGTCTACATTTGAAGTTTGAGGTGCAAGACAAGCAAGCAGCCCCAGTCTCTGTGCCTCTGTGCGAGCAGTGCCATGCGCAGATGAAGCTGAGCAACAGCTTTCTAGGCTAGCCCCTTTTGGCTGCAAGCTATCTGCAGACGTTCGCATTTTTCGAGTAGGGCTGCGAAAGGAGCCTGACAGGGACCAGCCCACTTCCAGTATACGTTTGAAGTTTGAGGTGGCAAGACAAGCAAGCAGCCCCAGTCTCTGTGCCTCTGTGCGAGCAGTGCCATGGGCAGATGAGGCTGAGCAACAGCTTTCCAGGCTAGCCCCTTCTGGCTGCCAGCTATCTGCAGACGTTCGCATTCTCACAGCAGGGCTACCGGAGGCACCCAGCACGGACAACATAAGATACGATTGAAGTTTGAGGTGGCAAGACAAGGAAGCAGCCCCAGTCTCTGTGCCTCTGTGCGAGCAGTGCCATGGGCAGATGAGGCTGAGCAACAGCTTTCCAGGCTAGCCCCTTCTGGCTGCCAGCTATCTGCAGACGTTCGCATTCTCAGAGCAGGGCTGGGAAAGAAGACTGGCAGGGACCTCCACCCTTCCAGTCTACATTTGAAGTTTGAGGTGGCAAGACAAGCAAGCAGCCCCAGTCTCTGTGCCTCTGTGCGAGCAGTGCCATGGGCAGATGAGGCTGAGCAACACCTTTCCAGGCTAGACCCTTCTGCCTGCCAGCTATCTGCAGACGTTCGCATTTTAGGAGCAGGGCTGGGAAAGGAGCCTGGCAGGAACACCCCCCATTTCCAGTGTACGTTTGAAGTTTGAGGTGGCAAGACAAGCAAGCAGCCCCAGTCTCTGTGCCTCTGTGTGAGCAGTGCCATGGGCAGATGAAGCTGAGCAACAGCTTTCCAGGCTAGCCCCTTCTGGCTGCCAGCTATCTGCAGACATTCGCATTTTAGGAGCAGGGCTGGGAAAGGAGCCTGGCAGGGACACCCCCATTTCCAGACTACGTTTGAAGTTTGAGGTGGCAAGACAAGCAAGCAGCCCCAGTCTCTGTGCCTCTGTGCGAGCAGTGCCATGGGCAGATGAGGCTGAGCAACAGCTTTCCAGGCAGCCCCTTCTGGCTGCCAGCTATCTGCAGACGTTCGCATTGTCGGAGCAGGGCTGGGAGAGGAGCCTGGCAGGAACACCTTCCATTTCCAGTGTACGTTGGAAGTTTGAGGTGGCAAGACAAGCAAGCAGCCCCAGCCTCTGTGCCTCTGTGCGAGCAGTGCCATGGGCAGATGAGGCTGAGCAACAGCTTTCCAGGCTAGCCCCTTCTGGCTGCCAGCTATCTGCACACGTTCGCATTCTCAGAGCAGGGTCACCGGAGGTTCCCAGCACGGACAACATAATATACCTTTGAAGTTTCAGGTGGCCAGACAAGCAAGCAGCCCCAGCCTCTGTGCCTCTGTGTGAGCAGTGCCATGGGAAGATGAGGCTGAGCAACACCTTTCCAGGCTAGACCCTTCTGGCTGCCAGCTATCTGCAGACGTTCGCATTTTCGGAGCAGGGCTGGGAAAGGAGCCTGACAGGAACACCCCCCATTTGCAGTGTACGTTTGAAGTTTGAGGTGGCAAGACAAGCAAGCAGCCCCAGTCTCTGTGCCTCTGTGCGAGCAGTGCCATGGGCAGATGAGGCTGAGCAACAGCTTTCCAGGCTAGACCCTTCTGGCTGCCAGCTATCTGCATACATTCGCATTTTTGGAGTAGGGCTGCGAAAGGAGCCTGGCAGGGACCACCCCACTTCCAGTATACATTTGAAGTTTGAGGTGGCAAGACAAGCAAGCAGCCCCAGTCTCTGTGCCTCTGTGCGAGCAGTGCCATGGGCAGATGAGGCTGAGCAACAGCTTTCCAGGTTAGCCCCTTCTAGCTGCCAGCTATCTGCAGACGTTCGCATTCTCAGAGCAGGGCTACCGGAGGCACTCAGCACGGACAACAGAAGATACGTTTGAAGTTTGAGGTGGCAAGACAAGCAAGCAGCCCCAGTCTCTGTGCCTCTGTGCAAGCAGTGCCATGGGCAGATGAGGCTGAGCAACAGCTTTCCAGGCTAGCCCCTTCTGGCTGCCAGCTATCTGCAGACGTTCGCATTTTATAAGCAGGGCAACGAAACCAGCCTTGCAGGGACTTCCGATCCTCAGGTTACGTTTGAAGTTTGAGGTGGCAAGACAAGCAAGCAGCCCCAGTCTCTGTGCCTCTGTGCGAGCAGTGCCATGCGCAGATGAAGCTGAGCAACAGCTTTCTAGGCTAGCCCCTTTTGTCTGCAAGCTATCTGCAGACGTTCGCATTTTTCGAGTAGGGCTGCGAAAGGAGCCTGGCAGGGACCAGCCCACTTCCAGTATACGTTTGAAGTTTGAGGTGGCAAGACAAGCAAGCAGCCCCAGTCTCTGTGCCTCTGTGCGAGCAGTGCCATGGGCAGATGAGGCTGAGCAACAGCTTTCCAGGCTAGCCCCTTCTGGCTGCCAGCTATCTGCAGACGTTCGCATTCTCAGAGCAGGGCTACCGGAGGCACCCAGCACGGACAACATAAGATACGATTGAAGTTTGAGGTGGCAAGACAAGCAAGCAGCCCCAGTCTCTGTGCCTCTGTGCGAGCAGTGCCATGGGCAGATGAGGCTGAGCAACAGCTTTCCAGGCTAGCCCCTTCTGGCTGCCAGCTATCTGCAGACGTTCGCATTCTCAGAGCAGGGCTGCGTAAGAAGACTGGCAGGGACCTCCACCCTTCCAGTCTACATTTGAAGTTTGAGGTGGCAAGACAAGCAAGCAGCCCCAGTCTCTGTGCCTCTGTGCGAGCAGTGCCATGGGCAGATGAGGCTGAGCAACACCTTTCCAGGCTAGACCCTTCTGCCTGCCAGCTATCTGCAGACGTTCGCATTTTAGGAGCAGGGCTGGGAAAGGAGCCTGGCAGGAACACCCCCCATTTCCAGTGTACGTTTGAAGTTTGAGGTGGCAAGACAAGCAAGCAGCCCCAGTCTCTGTGCCTCTGTGCGAGCAGTGCCATGGGCAGATGAAGCTGAGCAACAGCTTTCCAGGCTAGCCCCTTCTGGCTGCCAGCTATCTGCAGACATTCGCATTTTAGGAGCAGGGCTGGGAAAGGAGCCTGGCAGGGACACCCCCATTTCCAGACTACGTTTGAAGTTTGAGGTGGCAAGACAAGCAAGCAGCCCCAGTCTCTGTGCCTCTGTGCGAGCAGTGCCATGGGCAGATGAGGCTGAGCAACAGTTTCCAGGCAGCCCCTTCTGGCTGCCAGCTATCTGCAGACGTTCGCATTGTCGGAGCAGGGCTGGGAGAGGAGCCTGGCAGGAACACCTTCCATTTCCAGTGTACGTTGGAAGTTTGAGGTGGCAAGACAAGCAAGCAGCCCCAGCCTCTGTGCCTCTGTGCGAGCAGTGCCATGGGCAGATGAGGCTGAGCAACAGCTTTCCAGGCTAGCCCCTTCTGGCTGCCAGCTATCTGCAGACGTTCGCATTCTCAGACCAGGGCTGGGAAAGAAGCCTGACAGGGACACCCCCCCATTTCCAGTGTACGTTGGAATTTTGAGGTGGCAAGACAAGCAAGCAGCCCCAGTCTCTGTGCCTCTGTGCGAGTAGTGCCATGGGCAGATGAGGCTGAGCAACAGCTTTCCAGGCTAGCCCCTTCTGGCTGCCAGCTATCTGCAGACGTTCGCATTTTAAAAGCAGGGCTACGAAACTAGCCTTGCAGGGACTTCCGATCCCCAGGTTACGTTTGAAGTTTGAGGTGGCAAGACAAGCAAGCAGCCCCAGTCTCTGTGCCTCTGTGCGAGCAGTGCCATGGGCAGATGAAGCTGAGCAACAGCTTTCCAGGCTAGCCCCTTCTGGCTGCCAGCTATCTGCAGACGTTCGCATTCTCAGAGCAGGGCCACCGGAGGCGCCCAGCACGGACAACATAAGATACGTTTGAAGTTTGAGGTGGCAAGACAAGCAAGCAGCCCCAGTCTCTGTGCCTCTGTGCGGGCATTGCCATGCACAGATGAAGCTGAGCAAAAGTTTTACAAGCTAGCCCCTTCTGGCTGCCAGCTATCTGCAGACGTTCGCATTCTCAGAGCAGGGCTGCGAAAGGAGACTGGCAGGGACGTCCCCCCTTCCAGTCTACATTTGAAGTTTGAGGTGTCAAGACAAGCAAGCAGCCCCAGTCTCTGTGCCTCTGTGCGAGCATTGCCATGCACAGATGAAGCTGAGCAACAGTTTTACAAGCTAGCCCCTTCTGGCTGCCAACTATCTGCAGACGTTCCCATTCTCAGACCAGGGCTGGGAAAGAAGCCTGACAGGGACCCCCCCTTCCAGTCTACGTATGAAGTTTGAGGTGGCAAGACAAGCAAGCAGCCCCAGTCTCTGTGCCTCTGTGCGAGCAGTGCCATGGGCAGATGAGGCTGAGCAACAGCTTTCCAGGCTAGCCCCTTCTGGCTGCCAGCTATCTGCAGACGTTCGCATTCTCAGAGCAGGGCAACGAAACTAGCCTTGCAGGGACTTCCGATCCTCAGGATACGTTTGAAGTTTGAGGTGGCAAGACAAGCAAGCAGCCCCAGCCTCTGTGCCTCTGTGCGAGCAGTGCCATGCACAGATGAGGCTGAGCAACAGCTTTACAAGCTAGCCACTTCTGGCTGCCAGCTATCTGCAGACGTTTGCATTCTCAGAGCAGTGCTGCGAAAGGAGACTGGCAGGGACGTCCCCCCTTCCAGTCTACATTTGAAGTTTGAGGTATCAAGACAAGCAAGCAGCCCCAGTCTCTGTGCCTCTGTGCGAGCAGTGCCATGGGCAGATGAAGCTGAGCAACAGCTTTCCAGGCTAGCCCCTTCTGGCTGCCAGCTATCTGCAGACGTTCGCATTCTCAGAGCAGGGCCACCGGAGGTTCCCAGCACGGACAACATAATATACCTTTGAAGTTTCAGGTGGCAAGACAAGCAAGCAGCCCCAGTCTCTGTGCCTCTGTACGAGCAGTACCATGCGCAGATGAGGATGAGCAACAGCTTTCCAGGCTAGCCCATTCTGGCTGCCAGCTATCTGCAGACGTTATCATTCTCAGAGCAGGGCTACTGAAGGTTCCCAGCACGGACAACATAAGTTTTGTTTGAACTTTGAGGTGGCCAGACAAGCAAGCAGCCCCAGTCTCTGTGCCTCTGTGCGAGCAGTGCCATGCGCAGATGAGGCTGAGCAACAGCTTTCCAGGCTAGCCCCTTCTGCCTGCCAGCTATCTGCAGACGTTCGCATTCTCAGACCAGGGCTGCGAAAGAAGCCTGCCAGGGACCCCCCCTTTCCAGTCTACGTTTGAAGTTTGAGGTGGCAAGACAAGCAACAGCCCCAGTCTCTGTGCCTCTGTGCAAGCAGTGCCATGGGCAGATGAGGCTGAGCAACAGCTTTCCAGGCTAGCCCCTTCTGGCTGCCAGCTATCTGCAGACGTTCGCATTTTAAAAGCAGGGCAACGAAACTAGCCTTGCAGGGACTTCCGATCCTCAGGTTACGTTTGAAGTTTGAGGTGGCAAGACAAGCAAGCAGCCCCAGTCTCTGTGCCTCTGTGCGAGCAGTGCCATGGGCAGATGAGGCTGAGCAACAGCTTTCCAGGCTAGCCCCTTCTGGCTTCCAGCTATCTGCAGACGTTCGCGTTCTCAGAGCAGGGCTACCGGAGGCACCCAGCACGGACAACATAAGATACGTTTGAAGTTTGAGGTGGCAAGACAAGCAAGCAGCCCCAGTCTCTGTGCCTCTGTGCGAGCAGTGCCATGGGCAGATGAGGCTGAGCAACAGCTTTCCAGGCTAGCCCCTTCTGGCTGCCAGCTATCTGCAGACGTTCGCATTCTCAGAGTAGGGCTGCGAAAGGAGCCTGGCAAGGACCCCCCCATTTCCAGAATACGTTTGAAGTTTGAGGTGCAAGACAAGCAAGCAGCCCCAGCCTCTGTGCCTCTGTGCGAGCAGTGCCATGGGAAGATGAGGCTGAGCAACACCTTTCCAGGCTAGACCCTTCTGGCTGCCAGCTATCTGCAGACGTTCGCATTCTCAGAGCAGGGCTACCGGAGGCACCCAGCACCGACAACATAAGATACGTTTGAAGTTTGAGGTGGCAAGACAAGCAAGCAGCCCCAGTCTCTGTGCCTCTGTGCGAGCAGTGCCATGGGCAGATGAGGCTGAGCAACAGCTTTCCAGGCTAGCCCCTTCTGGCTGCATGCTATCTGCAGATGTTCACATTTTCGGAGCAGGGCTGGGAAAGGAGCCTGGCAGGAACACCCCCCATTTCCAGTGTACGTTGCAAGTTTGAGGTGGCAAGACAAGCAAGCAGCCCCAGTCTCTGTGCCTCTGTGCGAGCAGTGCCATGGGAAGATGAGGCTGAGCAACACCTTTCCAGGCTAGACCCTTCTGCCTGCCAGCTATCTGCAGACGTTCGCATTTTTGGAGTAGGGCTGCGAAAGGAGCCTGGCAGGGACCACCCCACTTCAAGTATACATTTGAAGTTTGAGGTGGCAAGACAAGCAAGCAGCCCCAGTCTCTGTGCCTCTGTGCGAGCAGTGCCATGGGCAGATGAGGCTGAGCAACAGCTTTCCAGGCTAGCCCCTTCTAGCTGCCAGCTATCTGCAGACGTTCACATTCTCAGAGCAGGGCTACTGGAGGCACCCAGCACGGACAACAGAAGATACGTTTGAAGTTTGAGGTGGCAAGACAAGCAAGCAGCCCCAGTCTCTGTGCCTCTGTGCGAGCAGTGCCATGGGCAGATGAGGCTGAGCAACAGCTTTCCAGGCTAGCCCCTTCTGGCTGCCAGCTATCTGCAGACGTTCGCATTTTAAAAGCAGGGCAACGAAACTAGCCTTGCAGGGACTTCCGATCCTCAGGTTACGTTTGAAGTTTGAGGTGGCAAGACAAGCAAGCAGCCCCAGTCTCTGTGCCTCTGTGAGAGCAGTGCCATGGGCAGATGAGGCTGAGCAACAGCTTTCTAGGCTAGCCCCTTTTGGCTGCCAGCTATCTGCAGACGTTCGCATTTTTCGAGTAGGGCTGCGAAAGGAGCCTGGCAGGGACCTCCACCCTTCCAGTCTACATTTGAAGTTTGAGGTGGCAAGACAAGCAAGCAGCCCCAGTCTCTGTGCCTCTGTGCGAGCAGTGCCATGGGCAGATGAGGTTGAGCAACACCTTTCCAGGCTAGACCCTTCTGCCTGCCAGCTATCTGCAGACGTTCGCATTTTCGGAGCAGGGCTGGGAAAGGAGCCTGGCAGGAACACCCCCCATTTCCAGTGTACGTTTGAAGTTTGAGGTGGCAAGACAAGCAAGCAGCCCCAGTCTCTGTGCCTCTGTGCGAGCAGTGCCATGGGCAGATGAAGCTGAGCAACAGCTTTCCAGGCTAGCCCCTTCTGGCTGCCAGCTATCTGCAGACATTCGCATTCTCAGAGCAGGGCTGGGAAAGAAGCCTGACAGGGACACCCCCCCATTTCCAGTGTACGTTGGAAGTTTGAGGTGTCAAGACAAGCAAGCAGCCCCAGTCTCTGTGCCTCTGTGCGAGTAGTGCCATGGTCAGATGAGGCTGAGCAACAGCTTTCCAGGCTAGCCCCTTCTGCTGCCAGCTATCTGCAGACATTCGCATTTTAGGAGCAGGGCTGAGAAAGGAGCCTGACAGGGACACCCCCCCATTTCCAGTGTACGTTGGAAGTTTGAGGTGGCAAAACAAGCAAGCAGCCCCACAGTCTCTGTGCGTCTGTGCGAGCAGTGTCATGGGCAGATGAGGCTGAGCAACAGCTTTCCAGGCTAGCCCCTTCTGGCTGCCAGCTATCTGCAGACGTTCGCATTCTCAGAGCAGGGCTGGGAAAGAAGCCTGACAGGGACACCCCCCCATTTCCAGTGTACGTTGGAAGTTTGAGGTGTCAAGACAAGCAAGCAGCCCCAGTCTCTGTGCCTCTGTGCGAGTAGTGCCATGGGCAGATGAGGCTGAGCAACAGCTTTCCAGGCTAGCCCCTTCTGGCTGCCAGCTATCTGCAGACGTTCGCATTTTAAAAGCAGGGCAACGAAAGTAGCCTTGCAGGGACTTCCGATCCCCAGGTTACGTTTGAAGTTTGAGCGGGCAAGACAAGCAAGCAGCCCCAGTCTCTGTGCCTCTGTGCGAGCAGTGCCATGCGCAGATGAGGATGAGCAACAGCTTTCCAGGCTAGTCCCTTCTGGCTGCCAGCTATCTGCAGACGTTCGCATTCTCAGAGCAGGGCCACCGGAGGCGCCCAGCACGGACAACATAAGATACGTTTGAAGTTTGAGGTGGCAAGACAAGCAAGCAGCCCCAGTCTCTGTGCCTCTGTGCGGGCATTGCCATGCACAGATGAATCTGAGCAACAGTTTTACAAACTGGCCCCTTCTGGCTGCCAGCTATCTGCAGACGTTCGCATTCTCAGAGCAGGGCTGCGAAAGGAGACTGGCAGGGACGTCCCCCCTTCCAGTCTACATTTGAAGTTTGAGGTGTCAAGACAAGCAAGCAGCCCCAGTCTCTGTGCCTCTGTGCGAGCATTGCCATGCACAGATGAAGCTGAGCAACAGTTTTACAAGCTAGCCCCTTCTGGCTGCCAGCTATCTGCAGACGTTCGCATTTTAAAAGCAGGGCAACGAAACTAGCCTTGCAGGGACTTCCGATCCTCAGGTTACGTTTGAAGTTTGAGGTGGCAAGACAAGCAAGCAGCCCCAGTCTCTGTGCCTCTGTGCGAGCAGTGCCATGGGCAGATGAGGCTGAGCAACAGCTTTCCAGGCTAGCCCCTTCTGGCTGCCAGCTATCTGCAGACGTTCGCATTCTCAGAGTAGGGCTGCGAAAGGAGCCTGGCAAGGACCCCCCCATTTCCAGAATACGTTTGAAGTTTGAGGTGCAAGACAAGCAAGCAGCCCCAGCCTCTGTGCCTCTGTGCGAGCAGTGGAATGTGCAGATGAGGCTGAGCAACAGCTTTCCAGGCTAGCCCCTTCTGGCTGCCAGGTATCTGCAGACGTTCGCATTCTCAGAGCAGGGCTACCGGAGGCACCCAGCACGGACAACATAAGATACGTTTGAAGTTTGAGGTGGCAAGACAAGCAAGCAGCCCCAGTCTCTGTGCCTCTGTGCGAGCAGTGCCATGCACAGATGAGGCTGAGCAACAGCTTTCCAGGCTAGCCCCTTCTGGCTGCATGCTATCTGCAGATGTTCGCATTTTCGGAGCAGGGCTGGGAAAGGAGCCTGGCAGGAACACCCCCCATTTCCAGTGTACGTTGCAAGTTTGAGGTGGCAAGACAAGCAAGCAGCCCCAGTCTCTGTGCCTCTGTGCGAGCAGTGCCATGGGAAGATGAGGCTGAGCAACACCTTTCCAGGCTAGACCCTTCTGGCTGTCAGCTATCTGCAGACGTTCGCATTTTCGGAGCAGGGCTGGGAAAGGAGCCTGGCAGGAACACCCCCCATTTTCAGTGTACGTTTGAAGTTTGAGGTGGCAAGACAAGCAAGCAGCCCCAGTCTCTGTGCCTCTGTGCGAGCAGTGCCATGGGCAGATGAGGCTGAGCAACAGCTTTCCAGGCTAGCCCCTTCTGGCTGCCAGCTATCTGCATACATTCGCATTTTTGGAGTAGGGCTGCGAAAGGAGCCTGGCAGGGACCACCCCACTTCAAGTATACATTTGAAGTTTGAGGTGGCAAGACAAGCAAGCAGCCCCAGTCTCTGTGCCTCTGTGCGAGCAGTGCCATGGGCAGATGAGGCTGAGCAACAGCTTTCCAGGCTAGCCCCTTCTAGCTGCCAGCTATCTGCAGACGTTCGCATTCTCAGAGCAGGGCTACCGGAGGCACCCAGCACAGACAACAGAAGATACGTTTGAAGTTTGAGGTGGCAAGACAAGCAAGCAGCCCCAGTCTCTGTGCCTCTGTGCGAGCAGTGCCATGGGCAGATGAGGCTGAGCAACAGCTTTCCAGGCTAGCCCCTTCTGGCTGCCAGCTATCTGCAGACGTTCGCATTTTAAAAGCAGGGCAACGAAACTAGCCTTGCAGGGACTTCCGATCCTCAGGTTACGTTTGAAGTTTGAGGTGGCAAGACAAGCAAGCAGCCCCAGTCTCTGTGCCTCTGTGCGAGCAGTGCCATGCGCAGATGAGGCTGAGCAACAGCTTTCTAGGCTAGCCCCTTTTGGCTGCCAGCTATCTGCAGACGTTCGCATTTTTCGAGTAGGGCTGCGAAAGGAGCCTAGCAGGGACCTCCACCCTTCCAGTCTACATTTGAAGTTTGAGGTGGCAAGACAAGCAAGCAGCCCCAGTCTCTGTGCCTCTGTGCGAGCAGTGCCATGGGCAGATGAGGCTGAGCAACACCTTTCCAGGCTAGACCCTTCTGCCTGCCAGCTATCTGCAGACGTTCGCATTTTCGGAGCAGGGCTGGGAAAGGAGCCTGGCAGGAACACCCCCCATTTCCAGTGTACGTTTGAAGTTTGAGGTGGCAAGACAAGCAAGCAGCCCCAGTCTCTGTGCCTCTGTGCGAGCAGTGCCATGGGCAGATGAAGCTGAGCAACAGCTTTCCAGGCTAGCCCCTTCTGGCTGCCAGCTATCTGCAGACATTCGCATTCTCAGAGCAGGGCTGGGAAAGGAGCCTGGCAGGGACACCCCCATTTCCAGACTACGTTTGAAGTTTGAGGTGGCAAGACATGCAAGCAGCCCCAGTCTCTGTGCCTCTGTGCGAGCAGTGCCATGGGCAGATGAGGCTGAGCAACAGCTTTCCAGGCAGCCCCTTCTGGCTGCCAGCTATCTGCAGACGTTCGCATTGTCGGAGCAGGGCTGGGAAAGGAGCCTGGCAGGAACACCTTCCATTTCCAGTGTACGTTTGAAGTTTGAGGTGGCAAGACAAGCAAGCAGCCCCAGCCTCTGTGCCTCTGTGCGAGCAGTGCCATGGGCAGATGAGGCTGAGCAACAGCTTTCCAGGCTAGCCCCTTCTGGCTGCCAGCTATCTGCAGACGTTCGCATTCTCAGAGCAGGGCTGCGAAAGAAGCCTGACAGGGACACCCCCCCATTTCCAGTGTACGTTGGAAGTTTGAGGTGTCAAGACAAGCAAGCAGCCCCAGTCTCTGTGCCTCGGTGCGAGCATTGCCATGCACAGATGAAGCTGAGCAACAGTTTTACAAGCTAGCCCCTTCTGGCTGCCAGCTATCTGCAGACGTTCGCATTTTAAAAGCAGGGCAACGAAACTAGCCTTGCAGGGATTTCCGATCCTCAGGTTACGTTTGAAGTTTGAGGTGGCAAGACAAGCAAGCAGCCCCAGTCTCTGTGCCTCTGTGCGAGCAGTGCCATGGGCAGATGAGGCTGAGCAACAGCTTTCCAGGCTAGCCCCTTCTGGCTTCCAGCTATCTGCAGACGTTCGCGTTCTCAGAGCAGGGCTACCGGAGGCACCCAGCACGGACAACATAAGATACGTTTGAAGTTTGAGGTGGCAAGACAAGCAAGCAGCCCCAGTCTCTGTGCCTCTGTGCGAGCAGTGCCATGGGCAGATGAGGCTGAGCAACAGCTTTCCAGGCTAGCCCCTTCTGGCTGCCAGCTATCTGCAGACGTTCGCATTCTCAGAGTAGGGCTGCGAAAGGAGCCTGGCAAGGACCCCCCCATTTCCAGAATACGTTTGAAGTTTGAGGTGCAAGACAAGCAAGCAGCCCCAGCCTCTGTGCCTCTGTGCGAGCAGTGGAATGTGCAGATGAGGCTGAGCAACAGCTTTCCAGGCTAGCCCCTTCTGGCTGCCAGCTATCTGCAGACGTTCGCATTCTCAGAGCAGGGCTACCGGAGGCACCCAGCACGGACAACATAAGATACGTTTGAAGTTTGAGGTGGCAAGACAAGCAAGCAGCCCCAGTCTCTGTGCCTCTGTGCGAGCAGTGCCATGCACAGATGAGACTGAGCAACAGCTTTCCAGGCTAGCCCCTTCTGGCTGCATGCTATCTGCAGATGTTCGCATTTTCGGAGCAGGGCTGGGAAAGGAGCCTGGCAGGAACACCCCCCATTTCCAGTGTACGTTGCAAGTTTGAGGTGGCAAGACAAGCAAGCAGCCCCAGTCTCTGTGCCTCTGTGCGAGCAGTGCCATGGGAAGATGAGGCTGAGCAACACCTTTCCAGGCTAGACCCTTCTGGCTGTCAGCTATCTGCAGACGTTCGCATTTTCGGAGCAGGGCTGGGAAAGGAGCCTGGCAGGAACACCCCCCATTTTCAGTGTACGTTTGAAGTTTGAGGTGGCAAGACAAGCAAGCAGCCCCAGTCTCTGTGCCTCTGTGCGAGCAGTGCCATGGGCAGATGAGGCTGAGCAACAGCTTTCCAGGCTAGACCCTTCTGGCTGCCAGCTATCTGCATACATTCGCATTTTTGGAGTAGGGCTGCGAAAGGAGCCTGGCAGGGACCACCCCACTTCAAGTATACATTTGAAGTTTGAGGTGGCAAGACAAGCAAGCAGCCCCAGTCTCTGTGCCTCTGTGCGAGCAGTGCCATGGGCAGATGAGGCTGAGCAACAGCTTTCCAGGCTAGCCCCTTCTAGCTGCCAGCTATCTGCAGACGTTCGCATTCTCAGAGCAGGGCTACCGGAGGCACCCAGCACGGACAACAGAAGATACGTTTGAAGTTTGAGGTGTCAAGACAAGCAAGCAGCCCCAGTCTCTGTGCCTCTGTGCGAGCAGTGCTATGGGCAGATGAGGCTGAGCAACAGCTTTCCAGGCTAGCCCCTTCTGGCTGCCAGCTATCTGCAGACGTTCGCATTTTAAAAGCAGGGCAACGAAACTAGCCTTGCAGGGACTTCCGATCCTCAGGTTACGTTTGAAGTTTGAGGTGGCAAGACAAGCAAGCAGCCCCAGTCTCTGTGCCTCTGTGCGAGCAGTGCCATGCGCAGATGAGGATGAGCAACAGCTTTCCAGGCTAGCCCCTTCTGGCTGCCAGCTATCTGCAGACGTTCGCGTTCTCAGAGCAGGGCTACCGGAGGCACCCAGCACGGACAACATAAGATACGTTTGAAGTTTGAGGTGGCAAGACAAGCAAGCAGCCCCAGTCTCTGTGCCTCTGTGCGAGCAGTGCCATGGGCAGATGAGGCTGAGCAACAGCTTTCCAGGCTAGCCCCTTCTGGCTGCCAGCTATCTGCAGACGTTCGCATTCTCAGAGTAGGGCTGCGAAAGGAGCCTGGCAAGGACCCCCCCATTTCCAGAATACGTTTGAAGTTTGAGGTGCAAGACAAGCAAGCAGCCCCAGCCTCTGTGCCTCTGTGCGAGCAGTGCCATGGGCAGATGAGGCTGAGCAACAGCTTTCCAGGCTAGCCCCTTCTGGCTGCCAGCTATCTGCAGACGTTCGCATTCTCAGAGCAGGGCTACGGGAGGCACCCAGCACGGACAACATAAGATACGTTTGAAGTTTGAGGTGGCAAGACAAGCAAGCAGCCCCAGTCTCTGTGCCTCTGTGCGAGCAGTGCCATGCACAGATGAGGCTGAGCAACAGCTTTCCAGGCTAGCCCCTTCTGGCTGCATGCTATCTGCAGATGTTCGCATTTTCGGAGCAGGGCTGGGAAAGGAGCCTGGCAGGAACACCCCCCATTTCCAGTGTACGTTGCAAGTTTGAGGTGGCAAGACAAGCAAGCAGCCCCAGTCTCTGTGCCTCTGTGCGAGCAGTGCCATGGGAAGATGAGGCTGAGCAACACCTTTCCAGGCTAGACCCTTCTGGCTGTCAGCTATCTGCAGACGTTCGCATTTTCGGAGCAGGGCTGGGAAAGGAGCCTGGCAGGAACACCCCCCATTTTCAGTGTACGTTTGAAGTTTGAGGTGGCAAGACAAGCAAGCAGCCCCAGTCTCTGTGCCTCTGTGCGAGCAGTGCCATGGGCAGATGAGGCTGAGCAACAGCTTTCCAGGCTAGACCCTTCTGGCTGCCAGCTATCTGCATACATTCGCATTTTTGGAGTAGGGCTGCGAAAGGAACCTGGCAGGGACCACCCCACTTCAAGTATACATTTGAAGTTTGAGGTGGCAAGACAAGCAAGCAGCCCCAGTCTCTGTGCCTCTGTGCGAGCAGTGCCATGGGCAGATGAGGCTGAGCAACAGCTTTCCAGGCTAGCCCCTTCTAGCTGCCAGCTATCTGCAGACGTTCGCATTCTCAGAGCAGGGCTACCGGAGGCACCCAGCACGGACAACAGAAGATACGTTTGAAGTTTGAGGTGGCAAGACAAGCAAGCAGCCCCAGTCTCTGTGCCTCTGTGCGAGCAGTGCCATGGGCAGATGAGGCTGAGCAACAGCTTTCCAGGCTAGCCCCTTCTGGCTGCCAGCTATCTGCAGACGTTCGCATTTTAAAAGCAGGGCAACGAAACTAGCCTTGCAGGGACTTCCGATCCTCAGGTTACGTTTGAAGTTTGAGGTGGCAAGACAAGCAAGCAGCCCCAGTCTCTGTGCCTCTGTGCGAGCAGTGCCATGGGCAGATGAAGCTGAGCAACAGCTTTCCAGGCTAGCCCCTTCTGGCTGCCAGCTATCTGCAGACGTTCGCATTTTTCGAGTAGGGCTGCGAAAGGAGCCTGGCAGGGACCTCCACCCTTCCAGTCTACATTTGAAGTTTGAGGTGGCAAGACAAGGAAGCAGCCCCAGTCTCTGTGCCTCTGTGCGAGCAGTGCCATGGGCAGATGAGGCTGAGCAACACCTTTCCAGGCTAGACCCTTCTGCCTGCCAGCTATCTGCAGACGTTCGCATTTTCGGAGCAGGGCTGGGAAAGGAGCCTGGCAGGAACACCCCCCATTTCCAGTGTACGTTTGAAGTTTGAGGTGGCAAGACAAGCAAGCAGCCCCAGTCTCTGTGCCTCTGTGCGAGCAGTGCCATGGGCAGATGAAGCTGAGCAACAGCTTTCCAGGCTAGCCCCTTCTGGCTGCCAGCTATCTGCAGACATTCGCATTCTCAGAGCAGGGCTGGGAAAGGAGCCTGGCAGGGACACCCCCATTTCCATACTACGTTTGAAGTTTGAGGTGGCAAGACATGCAAGCAGCCCCAGTCTCTGTGCCTCTGTGCGAGCAGTGCCATGGGCAGATGAGGCTGAGCAACAGCTTTCCAGGCAGCCCCTTCTGGCTGCCAGCTATCTGCAGACGTTCGCATTGTCGGAGCAGGGCTGGGAAAGGAGCCTGGCAGGAACACCTTCCATTTCCAGTGTACGTTTGAAGTTTGAGGTGGCAAGACAAGCAAGCAGCCCCAGCCTCTGTGCCTCTGTGCGAGCAGTGCCATGGGCAGATGAGGCTGAGCAACAGCTTTCCAGGCTAGCCCCTTCTGGCTGCCAGCTATCTGCAGACGTTCGCATTCTCAGAGCAGGGCTGGGAAAGAAGCCTGACAGGGACACCCCCCCATTTCCAGTGTACGTTGGAAGTTTGAGGTGTCAAGACAAGCAAGAAGCCCCAGTCTCTGTGCCTCTGTGCGAGTAGTGCCATGGGCAGATGAGGCTGAGCAACAGCTTTCCAGGCTAGCCCCTTCTGGCTGCCAGCTATCTGCAGACGTTCGCATTTTAAAAGCAGGGCAACGAAACTAGCCTTGCAGGGACTTCCGATCCCCAGGTTACGTTTGAAGTTTGAGCGGGCAAGACAAGCAAGCAGCCCCAGTCTCTGTGCCTCTGTGCGAGCAGTGCCATGCGCAGATGAGGATGAGCAACAGCTTTCCAGGCTAGCCCCTTCTGGCTGCCAGCTATCTGCAGACGTTCGCATTCTCAGAGCAGGGCCACCGGAGGCGCCCAGCACGGACAACATAAGATACGTTTGAAGTTTGAGGTGGCAAGACAAGCAAGCAGCCCCAGTCTCTGTGCCTCTGTGCGGGCATTGCCATGCACAGATGAAGCTGAGCAACAGTTTTACAAACTAGCCCCTTCTGGCTGCCAGCTATCTGCAGACGTTCGCATTCTCAGAGCAGGGCTGGGAAAGGAGCCTGGCAGGGACGTCCCCCCTTCCAGTCTACATTTGAAGTTTGAGGTGTCAAGACAAGCAAGCAGCCCCAGTCTCTGTGCCTCTGTGCGAGCATTGCCATGGTCAGATGAGGCTGAGCAACAGCTTTCCAGGCTAGCCCCTTCTGGCTGCCAGCTATCTGCAGACGTTCGCATTCTCAGAGCAGGGCAACGAAACTAGCCTTGCAGGGACTTCCGATCCTCAGGTTACGTTTGAAGTTTGAGGTGGCAAGACAAGCAAGCAGCCCCAGTCTCTGTGCCTCTGTGCGAGCAGTGCCATGCACAGATGAGGCTGAGCAACAGCTTTACAAGCTAGCCCCTTCTGGCTGCCAGCTATCTGCAGACGTTCGCATTCTCAGAGCAGGGCCACCGGAGGTTCCAAGCACGGACAACATAATATACCTTTGAAGTTTCAGGTGGCCAGACAATTAAGCAGCCCCAGTCTCTGTGCCTCTGTACGAGCAGTGCCATGGGCAGATGAGGATGAGCAACAGCTTTCCAGGCTAGCCCCTTCTGGCTGCCAGCTATCTGTAGACGTTCGCATTCTCAGAGCAGGGCTGCGAAAGGAGAATGGCAGGGACCCCCCCATTTCCGGACTACGTTTGAAGTTTGAGGTGGCAAGACAAGCAAGCAGCCCCAGTCTCTGTGCCTCTGTGCGAGCAGTGCCATGGGCAGATGAGGCTGAGCAACAGCTTTCCAGGCTAGCCCCTTCTGGCTGCCAGCTATCTGCAGACGTTCGCATTCTCAGAGTAGGGCTGCGAAAGGAGCCTGGCAAGGACCCCCCCATTTCCAGAATACGTTTGAAGTTTGAGGTGCAAGACAAGCAAGCAGCCCCAGCCTCTGTGCCTCTGTGCGAGCAGTGGAATGTGCAGATGAGGCTGAGCAACAGCTTTCCAGGCTAGCCCCTTCTGGCTGCCAGGTATCTGCAGACGTTCGCATTCTCAGAGCAGGGCTACGGGAGGCACCCAGCACGGACAACATAAGATACGTTTGAAGTTTGAGGTGGCAAGACAAGCAAGCAGCCCCAGTCTCTGTGCCTCAGTGCGAGCAGTGTCATGCACAGATGAGGCTGAGCAACAGCTTTCCAGGCTAGCCCCTTCTGGCTGCATGCTATCTGCAGATGTTCGCATTTTCGGAGCAGGGCTGGGAAAGGAGCCTGGCAGGAACACCCCCCATTTCCAGTGTACGTTGCAAGTTTGAGGTGGCAAGACAAGCAAGCAGCCCCAGTCTCTGTGCCTCTGTGCGAGCAGTGCCATGGGAAGATGAGGCTGAGCAACACCTTTCCAGGCTAGACCCTTCTGGCTGTCAGCTATCTGCAGACGTTCGCATTTTCGGAGCAGGGCTGGGAAAGGAGCCTGGCAGGAACACCCCCCATTTTCAGTGTACGTTTGAAGTTTGAGGTGGCAAGACAAGCAAGCAGCCCCAGTCTCTGTGCCTCTGTGCGAGCAGTGCCATGGGCAGATGAGGCTGAGCAACAGCTTTCCAGGCTAGACCCTTCTGGCTGCCAGCTATCTGCATACATTCGCATTTTTGGAGTAGGGCTGCGAAAGGAGCCTGGCAGGGACCACCCCACTTCAAGTATACATTTGAAGTTTGAGGTGGCAAGACAAGCAAGCAGCCCCAGTCTCTGTGCCTCTGTGCGAGCAGTGCCATGGGCAGATGAGGCTGAGCAACAGCTTTCCAGGCTAGCCCCTTCTGGCTGCCAGCTATCTGCAGACGTTCGCATTTTAAAAGCAGGGCAACGAAACAAGCCTTGCAGGGACTTCCGATCCTCAGGTTACGTTTGAAGTTTGAGGTGGCAAGACAAGCAAGCAGCCCCAGTCTCTGTGCCTCTGTGCGAGCAGTGCCATGCGCAGATGAGGCTGAGCAACAGCTTTCTAGGCTAGCCCCTTTTGGCTGCCAGCTATCTGCAGACGTTCGCATTTTTTGAGTAGGGCTGCGAAAGGAGCCTGGCAGGGACCTCCACCCTTCCAGTCTACATTTGAAGTTTGAGGTGGCAAGACAAGCAAGCAGCCCCAGTCTCTGTGCCTCTGTGCGAGCAGTGCCATGGGCAGATGAGGCTGAGCAACAGCTTTCCAGGATAGACCCTTCTGCCTGCCAGCTATCTGCAGACGTTCGCATTCTCAGAGCAGGGCTGCGAAAGAAGACTGGCAGGGACCTCCACCCTTCCAGTCTACATTTGAAGTTTGAGGTGGCAAGACAAGCAAGCAGCCCCAGTCTCTGTGCCTCTGTGCGAGCAGTGCCATGGGCAGATGAGGCTGAGCAACACCTTTCCAGGCTAGACCCTTCTGCCTGCCAGCTATCTGCAGACGTTCGCATTTTAGGAGCAGGGCTGGGAAAGGAGCCTGGCAGGAACACCCCCCATTTCCAGTGTACGTTTGAAGTTTGAGGTGGCAAGACAAGCAAGCAGCCCCAGTCTCTGTGCCTCTGTGCGAGCAGTGCCATGGGCAGATGAAGCTGAGCAACAGCTTTCCAGGCTAGCCCCTTCTGGCTGCCAGCTATCTGCAGACATTCGCATTCTCAGAGCAGGGCTGGGAAAGGAGCCTGGCAGGGACACCCCCATTTCCAGACTACGTTTGAAGTTTGAGGTGGCAAGACATGCAAGCAGCCCCAGTCTCTGTGCCTCTGTGCGAGCAGTGCCATGGGCAGATGAGGCTGAGCAACAGCTTTCCAGGCAGCCCCTTCTGGCTGCCAGCTATCTGCAGACGTTCGCATTGTCGGAGCAGGGCTGGGAAAGGAGCCTGGCAGGAACACCCCCCATTTCCAGTGTACGTTTGAAGTTTGAGGTGGCAAGACAAGCAAGCAGCCCCAGCCTCTGTGCCTCTGTGCGAGCAGTGCCATGGGCAGATGAGGCTGAGCAACAGCTTTCCAGGCTAGCCCCTTCTGGCTGCCAGCTATCTGCAGACGTTCGCATTCTCAGACCAGGGCTGGGAAAGAAGCCTGACAGGGACACCCCCCCATTTCCAGTGTACGTTGGAAGTTTGAGGTGGCAAGACAAGCAAGCAGCCCCAGTCTCTGTGCCTCTGTGCGAGTAGTGCCATGTGCAGATGAGGCTGAGCAACAGCTTTCCAGGCTAGCCCCTTCTGGCTGCCAGCTATCTGCAGACGTTCGCATTTTAAAAGCAGGGCTACGAAACAAGCCTTGCAGGGACTTCCGATCCCCAGGTTACGTTTGAAGTTTGAGGTGGCAAGACAAGCAAGCAGCCCCAGTCTCTGTGCCTCTGTGCGAGCAGTGCCATGGGCAGATGAAGCTGAGCAACAGCTTTCCAGGCTAGCCCCTTCTGGCTGCCAGCTATCTGCTGACGTTCGCATTCTCAGAGCAGGGCCACCGGAGGTTCCCAGCACGGACAAAATAAGATACGCTTGAAGTTTGATGTGGCCAGACAAGCAAGCAGCCCCAGCGTCTGTGCCTCTGTGCGAGCAGTGCCATGCGCAGATGAGGCTGAGCAACAGCTTTCCAGGCTAGCCCCTTCTGGCTGCCAGCTATCTGCAGACGTTCGCATTTTCAGAGCAGGGCCACCGGAGGCGCCCAGCACGGACAACATAAGATACGTTTGAAGTTTGAGGTGGCAAGACAAGCAAGCAGCCCCAGTCTCTGTGCCTCTGTGCGGGCATTGCCATGCACAGATGAAGCTGAGCAACAGTTTTACAAGCTAACCCCTTCTGGCTGCCAGCTATCTGCAGACGTTCGCATTCTCAGAGCAGGGCTGCGAAAGAAGCATAGCAGGGACCTCCCCCCTTCCAGTCTACATTTGAAGTTTGAGGTGTCAAGACAAGCAAGCAGCCCCAGTCTCTGTGCCTCTGTGCGAGCATTGCCATGGGCAGATGAAGCTGAGCAACAGTTTTACAAGCTAGCCCCTTCTGGCTGCCAGCTATCTGCAGACGTTCGCATTCTCAGACCAGGGCTGGGAAAGAAGCCTGGCAGGGACCCCCCCATTTCCGGACTACGTTTGAAGTTTGAGGTGGCAAGACAAGAAGCAGCCCCAGTCTCTGTGCCTCTGTGCGAGCAGTGCCATGGGCAGATGAGGCTGAGCAACAGCTTTCCAGGCTAGCCCCTTCTGGCTGCCAGCTATCTGCAGACGTTCGCATTCTCAGAGTAGGGCTGCGAAAGGAGCCTGGCAAGGACCCCCCCATTTCCAGAATACGTTTGAACTTTGAGGTGCAAGACAAGCAAGCAGCCCCAGCCTCTGTGCCTCTGTGCGAGCAGTGGAATGTGCAGATGAGGCTGAGCAACAGCTTTCCAGGCTAGCCCCTTCTGGCTGCCAGGTATCTGCAGACGTTCGCATTCTCAGAGCAGGGCTACGGGAGGCACCCAGCACGGACAACATAAGATACGTTTGAAGTTTGAGGTGGCAAGACAAGCAAGCAGCCCCAGTCTCTGTGCCTCTGTGCGAGCAGTGCCATGCACAGATGAGGCTGAGCAACAGCTTTCCAGGCTAGCCCCTTCTGGCTGCATGCTATCTGCAGATGTTCGCATTTTCGGAGCAGGGCTGGGAAAGGAGCCTGGCAGGAACACCCCCCATTTCCAGTGTACGTTGCAAGTTTCAGGTGGCAAGACAAGCAAGCAGCCCCAGCCTCTGTGCCTCTGTGCGAGCAGTGCCATGGGCAGATGAGGCTGAGCAACAGCTTTCCAGGCTAGCCCCTTCTGGCTGTCAGCTATCTGCAGACGTTCGCATTTTCGGAGCAGGGCTGGGAAAGGAGCCTGGCAGGAACACCCCCCATTTTCAGTGTACGTTTGAAGTTTGAGGTGGCAAGACAAGCAAGCAGCCCCAGTCTCTGTGCCTCTGTGCGAGCAGTGCCATGGGCAGATGAGGCTGAGCAACAGCTTTCCAGGCTAGACCCTTCTGGCTGCCAGCTATCTGCATACATTCGCATTTTTGGAGTAGGGCTGCGAAAGGAGCCTGGCAGGGACCACCCCACTTCAAGTATACATTTGAAGTTTGAGGTGGCAAGACAAGCAAGCAGCCCCAGTCTCTGTGCCTCTGTGCGAGCAGTGCCATGGGCAGATGAGGCTGAGCAACAGCTTTCCAGGCTAGCCCCTTCTAGCTGCCAGCTATCTGCAGACGTTCGCATTCTCAGAGCAGGGCAACCGGAGGCACCCAGCACGGACAACAGAAGATACGTTTGAAGTTTGAGGTGGCAAGACAAGCAAGCAGCCCCAGTCTCTGTGCCTCTGTGCGAGCAGTGCCATGGGCAGATGAGGCTGAGCAACAGCTTTCCAGGCTAGCCCCTTCTGGCTGCCAGCTATCTGCAGACGTTCGCATTTTAAAAGCAGGGCAACGAAACTAGCCTTGCAGGGACTTCCGATCCTCAGGTTACGTTTGAAGTTTGAGGTGGCAAGACAAGCAAGCAGCCCCAGTCTCTGTGCTTCTGTGCGAGCAGTGCCATGCGCAGATGAGGCTGAGCAACAGCTTTCTAGGCTAGCCCCTTTTGGCTGCCAGCTATCTGCAGACGTTCGCATTTTTCGAGTAGGGCTGCGAAAGGAGCCTGGCAGGGACCTCCACCCTTCCAGTCTACATTTGAAGTTTGAGGTGGCAAGACAAGCAAGCAGCCCCAGTCTCTGTGCCTCTGTGCGAGCAGTGCCATGGGCAGATGAGGCTGAGCAACAGCTTTCCAGGCTAGACCCTTCTGCCTGCCAGCTATCTGCAGACGTTCGCATTCTCAGAGCAGGGCTGCGAAAGAAGACTGGCAGGGACCTCCACCCTTCCAGTCTACATTTGAAGTTTGAGGTGGCAAGACAAGCAAGCAGCCCCAGTCTCTGTGCCTCTGTGCGAGCAGTGCCATGGGCAGATGAGGCTGAGCAACACCTTTCCAGGCTAGACCCTTCTGCCTGCCAGCTATCTGCAGACGTTCGCATTTTAGGAGCAGGGCTGGGAAAGGAGCCTGGCAGGAACACCCCCCATTTCCAGTGTACGTTTGAAGTTTGAGGTGGCAAGACAAGCAAGCAGCCCCAGTCTCTGTGCCTCTGTGCGAGCAGTGCCATGGGCAGATGAAGCTGAGCAACAGCTTTCCAGGCTAGCCCCTTCTGGCTGCTAGCTATCTGCAGACATTCGCATTCTCAGAGCAGGGCTGGGAAAGGAGCCTGGCAGGGACACCCCCATTTCCAGACTACGTTTGAAGTTTGAGGTGGCAAGACATGCAAGCAGCCCCAGTCTCTGTGCCTCTGTGCGAGCAGTGCCATGGGCAGATGAGGCTGAGCAACAGCTTTCCAGGCAGCCCCTTCTGGCTGCCAGCTATCTGCAGACGTTCGCATTGTCGGAGCAGGGCTGGGAAAGGAGCCTGGCAGGAACACCTTCCATTTCCAGTGTACGTTTGAAGTTTGAGGTGGCAAGACAAGCAAGCAGCCCCAGCCTCTGTGCCTCTGTTCGAGCAGTGCCATGGGCAGATGAGGCTGAGCAACAGCTTTCCAGGCTAGCCCCTTCTGGCTGCCAGCTATCTGCAGACGTTCGCATTCTCAGACCAGGGCTGGGAAAGAAGCCTGACAGGGACACCCCCCCATTTCCAGTGTACGTTGGAAGTTTGAGGTGGCAAGACAAGCAAGCAGCCCCAGTCTCTGTGCCTCTGTGCGAGTAGTGCCATGTGCAGATGAGGCTGAGCAACAGCTTTCCAGGCTAGCCCCTTCTGGCTGCCAGCTATCTGCTGACGTTCGCATTCTCAGAGCAGGGCTACGAAACAAGCCTTGCAGGGACTTCCGATCCCCAGGTTACGTTTGAAGTTTGAGGTGGCAAGACAAGCAAGCAGCCCCAGTCTCTGTGCCTCTGTGCGAGCAGTGCCATGGGCAGATGAAGCTGAGCAACAGCTTTCCAGGCTAGCCCCTTCTGGCTGCCAGCTATCTGCTGACGTTCGCATTCTCAGAGCAGAGCCACCGGAGGTTCCCAGCACGGACAACATAAGATACGCTTGAAGTTTGAGGTGGCCAGACAAGCAAGCAGCCCCAGCGTCTGTGCCTCTGTGCGGGCATTGCCATGCACAGATGAAGCTGAGCAACAGTTTTACAAGCTAACCCCTTCTGGCTGCCAGCTATCTGCAGACGTTCGCATTCTCAGAGCAGGGCTGCGAAAGAAGCATAGCAGGGACCTCCCCCCTTCCAGTCTACATTTGAAGTTTGAGGTGTCAAGACAAGCAAGCAGCCCCAGTCTCTGTGCCTCTGTGCGAGCATTGCCATGCACAGATGAAGCTGAGCAACAGTTTTACAAGCTAGCCCCTTCTGGCTGCCAGCTATCTGCAGACGTTCGCATTCTCAGACCAGGGCTGGGAAAGAAGCCTGACAGGGAACCCCCCTTCCAGTCTACGTTTGAAGTTTGAGGTGTCAAGACAAGCAAGCAGCCCCAGTCTCTGTGCCTCTGTGCGAGCAGTGCCATGGGCAGACGAGGCTGAGCAACAGCTTTCCAGGCTAGACCCTTCTGGCTGCCAGCTATCTGCATACATTCGCATTTTTGGAGTAGGGCTGCGAAAGGAGCCTGGCAGGGACCACCCCACTTCAAGTATACATTTGAAGTTTGAGGTGGCAAGACAAGCAAGCAGCCCCAGTCTCTGTGCCTCTGTGCGAGCAGTGCCATGGGCAGATGAGGCTGAGCAACAGCTTTCCAGGCTAGCCCCTTCTAGCTGCCAGCTATCTGCAGACGTTCGCATTCTCAGAGCAGGGCTACCGGAGGCACCCAGCACGGACAACAGAAGATACGTTTGAAGTTTGAGGTGGCAAGACAAGCAAGCAGCCCCAGTCTCTGTGCCTCTGTGCGAGCAGTGCCATGGGCAGATGAGGCTGAGCAACAGCTTTCCAGGCTAGCCCCTTCTGGCTGCCAGCTATCTGCAGACGTTCGCATTTTAAAAGCAGGGCAACGAAACTAGCCTTGCAGGGACTTCCGATCCTCAGGTTACGTTTGAAGTTTGAGGTGGCAAGACAAGCAAGCAGCCCCAGTCTCTGTGCTTCTGTGCGAGCAGTGCCATGCGCAGATGAGGCTGAGCAACAGCTTTCTAGGCTAGCCCCTTTTGGCTGCCAGCTATCTGCAGACGTTCGCATTTTTCGAGTAGGGCTGCGAAAGGAGCCTGGCAGGGACCTCCACCCTTCCAGTCTACATTTGAAGTTTGAGGTGGCAAGACAAGCAAGCAGCCCCAGTCTCTGTGCCTCTGTGCGAGCAGTGCCATGGGCAGATGAGGCTGAGCAACAGCTTTCCAGGCTAGACCCTTCTGCCTGCCAGCTATCTGCAGACGTTCGCATTCTCAGAGCAGGGCTGCGAAAGAAGACTGGCAGGGACCTCCACCCTTCCAGTCTACATTTGAAGTTTGAGGTGGCAAGACAAGCAAGCAGCCCCAGTCTCTGTGCCTCTGTGCGAGCAGTGCCATGGGCAGATGAGGCTGAGCAACACCTTTCCAGGCTAGACCCTTCTGCCTGCCAGCTATCTGCAGACGTTCGCATTTTAGGAGCAGGGCTGGGAAAGGAGCCTGGCAGGAACACCCCCCATTTCCAGTGTACGTTTGAAGTTTGAGGTGGCAAGACAAGCAAGCAGCCCCAGTCTCTGTGCCTCTGTGCGAGCAGTGCCATGGGCAGATGAAGCTGAGCAACAGCTTTCCAGGCTAGCCCCTTCTGGCTGCTAGCTATCTGCAGACATTCGCATTCTCAGAGCAGGGCTGGGAAAGGAGCCTGGCAGGGACACCCCCATTTCCAGACTACGTTTGAAGTTTGAGGTGGCAAGACATGCAAGCAGCCCCAGTCTCTGTGCCTCTGTGCGAGCAGTGCCATGGGCAGATGAGGCTGAGCAACAGCTTTCCAGGCAGCCCCTTCTGGCTGCCAGCTATCTGCAGACGTTCGCATTGTCGGAGCAGGGCTGGGAAAGGAGCCTGGCAGGAACACCTTCCATTTCCAGTGTACGTTTGAAGTTTGAGGTGGCAAGACAAGCAAGCAGCCCCAGCCTCTGTGCCTCTGTTCGAGCAGTGCCATGGGCAGATGAGGCTGAGCAACAGCTTTCCAGGCTAGCCCCTTCTGGCTGCCAGCTATCTGCAGACGTTCGCATTCTCAGACCAGGGCTGGGAAAGAAGCCTGACAGGGACACCCCCCCATTTCCAGTGTACGTTGGAAGTTTGAGGTGGCAAGACAAGCAAGCAGCCCCAGTCTCTGTGCCTCTGTGCGAGTAGTGCCATGTGCAGATGAGGCTGAGCAACAGCTTTCCAGGCTAGCCCCTTCTGGCTGCCAGCTATCTGCTGACGTTCGCATTCTCAGAGCAGGGCTACGAAACAAGCCTTGCAGGGACTTCCGATCCCCAGGTTACGTTTGAAGTTTGAGGTGGCAAGACAAGCAAGCAGCCCCAGTCTCTGTGCCTCTGTGCGAGCAGTGCCATGGGCAGATGAAGCTGAGCAACAGCTTTCCAGGCTAGCCCCTTCTGGCTGCCAGCTATCTGCTGACGTTCGCATTCTCAGAGCAGAGCCACCGGAGGTTCCCAGCACGGACAACATAAGATACGCTTGAAGTTTGAGGTGGCCAGACAAGCAAGCAGCCCCAGCGTCTGTGCCTCTGTGCGGGCATTGCCATGCACAGATGAAGCTGAGCAACAGTTTTACAAGCTAACCCCTTCTGGCTGCCAGCTATCTGCAGACGTTCGCATTCTCAGAGCAGGGCTGCGAAAGAAGCATAGCAGGGACCTCCCCCCTTCCAGTCTACATTTGAAGTTTGAGGTGTCAAGACAAGCAAGCAGCCCCAGTCTCTGTGCCTCTGTGCGAGCATTGCCATGCACAGATGAAGCTGAGCAACAGTTTTACAAGCTAGCCCCTTCTGGCTGCCAGCTATCTGCAGACGTTCGCATTCTCAGACCAGGGCTGGGAAAGAAGCCTGACAGGGAACCCCCCTTCCAGTCTACGTTTGAAGTTTGAGGTGTCAAGACAAGCAAGCAGCCCCAGTCTCTGTGCCTCTGTGCGAGCAGTGCCATGGGCAGACGAGGCTGAGCAACAGCTTTCCAGGCTAGACCCTTCTGGCTGCCAGCTATCTGCATACATTCGCATTTTTGGAGTAGGGCTGCGAAAGGAGCCTGGCAGGGACCACCCCACTTCAAGTATACATTTGAAGTTTGAGGTGGCAAGACAAGCAAGCAGCCCCAGTCTCTGTGCCTCTGTGCGAGCAGTGCCATGGGCAGATGAGGCTGAGCAACAGCTTTCCAGGCTAGCCCCTTCTAGCTGCCAGCTATCTGCAGACGTTCGCATTCTCAGAGCAGGGCTACCGGAGGCACCCAGCACGGACAACAGAAGATACGTTTGAAGTTTGAGGTGGCAAGACAAGCAAGCAGCCCCAGTCTCTGTGCCTCTGTGCGAGCAGTGCCATGGGCAGATGAGGCTGAGCAACAGCTTTCCAGGCTAGCCCCTTCTGGCTGCCAGCTATCTGCAGACGTTCGCATTTTAAAAGCAGGGCAACGAAACTAGCCTTGCAGGGACTTCCGATCCTCAGGTTACGTTTGAAGTTTGAGGTGGCAAGACAAGCAAGCAGCCCCAGTCTCTGTGCCTCTGTGCGAGCAGTGCCATGGGCAGATGAGGCTGAGCAACAGCTTTCTAGGCTAGCCCCTTTTGGCTGCCAGCTATCTGCAGACGTTCGCATTTTTCGAGTAGGGCTGCGAAAGGAGCCTGGCAGGGACCTCCACCCTTCCAGTCTACATTTGAAGTTTGAGGTGGCAAGACAAGCAAGCAGCCCCAGTCTCTGTGCCTCTGTGCGAGCAGTGCCATGGGCAGATGAGGCTGAGCAACAGCTTTCCAGGCTAGACCCTTCTGCCTGCCAGCTATCTGCAGACGTTCGCATTCTCAGAGCAGGGCTGCGAAAGAAGACTGGCAGGGACCTCCACCCTTCCAGTCTACATTTGAAGTTTGAGGTGGCAAGACAAGCAAGCAGCCCCAGTCTCTGTGCCTCTGTGCGAGCAGTGCCATGGGCAGATGAGGCTGAGCAACACCTTTCCAGGCTAGACCCTTCTGCCTGCCAGCTATCTGCAGACGTTCGCATTTTAGGAGCAGGGCTGGGAAAGGAGCCTGGCAGGAACACCCCCCATTTCCAGTGTACGTTTGAAGTTTGAGGTGGCAAGACAAGCAAGCAGCCCCAGTCTCTGTGCCTCTGTGCGAGCAGTGCCATGGGCAGATGAAGCTGAGCAACAGCTTTCCAGGCTAGCCCCTTCTGGCTGCCAGCTATCTGCAGACATTCGCATTCTCAGAGCAGGGCTGGGAAAGGAGCCTGGCAGGGACACCCCCATTTCCAGACTACGTTTGAAGTTTGAGGTGGCAAGACATGCAAGCAGCCCCAGTCTCTGTGCCTCTGTGCGAGCAGTGCCATGGGCAGATGAGGCTGAGCAACAGCTTTCCAGGCAGCCCCTTCTGGCTGCCAGCTATCTGCAGACGTTCGCATTGTCGGAGCAGGGCTGGGAAAGGAGCCTGGCAGGAACACCTTCCATTTCCAGTGTACGTTTGAAGTTTGAGGTGGCAAGACAAGCAAGCAGCCCCAGCCTCTGTGCCTCTGTGCGAGCAGTGCCATGCACAGATGAGGCTGAGCAACAGCTTTCCAGGCTAGCCCCTTCTGGCTGCCAGCTATCTGCAGACGTTCGCATTCTCAGACCAGGGCTGGGAAAGAAGCCTGACAGGGACACCCCCCCATTTCCAGTGTACGTTGGAAGTTTGAGGTGGCAAGACAAGCAAGCAGCCCCAGTCTCTGTGCCTCTGTGCGAGTAGTGCCATGTGCAGATGAGGCTGAGCAACAGCTTTCCAGGCTAGCCCCTTCTGGCTGCCAGCTATCTGCTGACGTTCGCATTCTCAGAGCAGGGCTACGAAACAAGCCTTGCAGGGACTTCCGATCCCCAGGTTACGTTTGAAGTTTGAGGTGGCAAGACAAGCAAGCAGCCCCAGTCTCTGTTCCTCTGTGCGAGCAGTGCCATGGGCAGATGAAGCTGAGCAACAGCTTTCCAGGCTAGCCCCTTCTGGCTGCCAGCTATCTGCTGACGTTCGCATTCTCAGAGCAGAGCCACCGGAGGTTCCCAGCACGGACAACATAAGATACGCTTGAAGTTTGAGGTGGCCAGACAAGCAAGCAGCCCCAGCGTCTGTGCCTCTGTGCGGGCATTGCCATGCACAGATGAAGCTGAGCAACAGTTTTACAAGCTAACCCCTTCTGGCTGCCAGCTATCTGCAGACGTTCGCATTCTCAGAGCAGGGCTGCGAAAGAAGCATAGCAGGGACCTCCCCCCTTCCAGTCTACATTTGAAGTTTGAGGTGTCAAGACAAGCAAGCAGCCCCAGTCTCTGTGCCTCTGTGCGAGCATTGCCATGCACAGATGAAGCTGAGCAACAGTTTTACAAGCTAGCCCCTTCTGGCTGCCAGCTATCTGCAGACGTTCGCATTGTCGGAGCAGGGCTGGGAAAGGAGCCTGGCAGGAACACCTTCCATTTCCAGTGTACGTTTGAAGTTTGAGGTGGCAAGACAAGCAAGCAGCCCCAGCCTCTGTGCCTCTGTTCGAGCAGTGCCATGGGCAGATGAGGCTGAGCAACAGCTTTCCAGGCTAGCCCCTTCTGGCTGCCAGCTATCTGCAGACGTTCGCATTCTCAGACCAGGGCTGGGAAAGAAGCCTGACAGGGACACCCCCCCATTTCCAGTGTACGTTGGAAGTTTGAGGTGGCAAGACAAGCAAGCAGCCCCAGTCTCTGTGCCTCTGTGCGAGTAGTGCCATGTGCAGATGAGGCTGAGCAACAGCTTTCCAGGCTAGCCCCTTCTGGCTGCCAGCTATCTGCTGACGTTCGCATTCTCAGAGCAGGGCTACGAAACAAGCCTTGCAGGGACTTCCGATCCCCAGGTTACGTTTGAAGTTTGAGGTGGCAAGACAAGCAAGCAGCCCCAGTCTCTGTGCCTCTGTGCGAGCAGTGCCATGGGCAGATGAAGCTGAGCAACAGCTTTCCAGGCTAGCCCCTTCTGGCTGCCAGCTATCTGCTGACGTTCGCATTCTCAGAGCAGAGCCACCGGAGGTTCCCAGCACGGACAACATAAGATACGCTTGAAGTTTGAGGTGGCCAGACAAGCAAGCAGCCCCAGCGTCTGTGCCTCTGTGCGGGCATTGCCATGCACAGATGAAGCTGAGCAACAGTTTTACAAGCTAACCCCTTCTGGCTGCCAGCTATCTGCAGACGTTCGCATTCTCAGAGCAGGGCTGCGAAAGAAGCATAGCAGGGACCTCCCCCCTTCCAGTCTACATTTGAAGTTTGAGGTGTCAAGACAAGCAAGCAGCCCCAGTCTCTGTGCCTCTGTGCGAGCATTGCCATGCACAGATGAAGCTGAGCAACAGTTTTACAAGCTAGCCCCTTCTGGCTGCCAGCTATCTGCAGACGTTCGCATTCTCAGACCAGGGCTGGGAAAGAAGCCTGACAGGGAACCCCCCTTCCAGTCTACGTTTGAAGTTTGAGGTGTCAAGACAAGCAAGCAGCCCCAGTCTCTGTGCCTCTGTGCGAGCAGTGCCATGGGCAGACGAGGCTGAGCAACAGCTTTCCAGGCTAGACCCTTCTGGCTGCCAGCTATCTGCATACATTCGCATTTTTGGAGTAGGGCTGCGAAAGGAGCCTGGCAGGGACCACCCCACTTCAAGTATACATTTGAAGTTTGAGGTGGCAAGACAAGCAAGCAGCCCCAGTCTCTGTGCCTCTGTGCGAGCAGTGCCATGGGCAGATGAGGCTGAGCAACAGCTTTCCAGGCTAGCCCCTTCTAGCTGCCAGCTATCTGCAGACGTTCGCATTCTCAGAGCAGGGCTACCGGAGGCACCCAGCACGGACAACAGAAGATACGTTTGAAGTTTGAGGTGGCAAGACAAGCAAGCAGCCCCAGTCTCTGTGCCTCTGTGCGAGCAGTGCCATGGGCAGATGAGGCTGAGCAACAGCTTTCCAGGCTAGCCCCTTCTGGCTGCCAGCTATCTGCAGACGTTCGCATTTTAAAAGCAGGGCAACGAAACTAGCCTTGCAGGGACTTCCGATCCTCAGGTTACGTTTGAAGTTTGAGGTGGCAAGACAAGCAAGCAGCCCCAGTCTCTGTGCCTCTGTGCGAGCAGTGCCATGCGCAGATGAGGCTGAGCAACAGCTTTCTAGGCTAGCCCCTTTTGGCTGCCAGCTATCTGCAGACGTTCGCATTTTTCGAGTAGGGCTGCGAAAGGAGCCTGGCAGGGACCTCCACCCTTCCAGTCTACATTTGAAGTTTGAGGTGGCAAGACAAGCAAGCAGCCCCAGTCTCTGTGCCTCTGTGCGAGCAGTGCCATGGGCAGATGAGGCTGAGCAACAGCTTTCCAGGCTAGACCCTTCTGCCTGCCAGCTATCTGCAGACGTTCGCATTCTCAGAGCAGGGCTGCGAAAGAAGACTGGCAGGGACCTCCACCCTTCCAGTCTACATTTGAAGTTTGAGGTGGCAAGACAAGCAAGCAGCCCCAGTCTCTGTGCCTCTGTGCGAGCAGTGCCATGGGCAGATGAGGCTGAGCAACACCTTTCCAGGCTAGACCCTTCTGCCTGCCAGCTATCTGCAGACGTTCGCATTTTAGGAGCAGGGCTGGGAAAGGAGCCTGGCAGGAACACCCCCCATTTCCAGTGTACGTTTGAAGTTTGAGGTGGCAAGACAAGCAAGCAGCCCCAGTCTCTGTGCCTCTGTGCGAGCAGTGCCATGGGCAGATGAAGCTGAGCAACAGCTTTCCAGGCTAGCCCCTTCTGGCTGCCAGCTATCTGCAGACATTCGCATTCTCAGAGCAGGGCTGGGAAAGGAGCCTGGCAGGGACACCCCCATTTCCAGACTACGTTTGAAGTTTGAGGTGGCAAGACATGCAAGCAGCCCCAGTCTCTGTGCCTCTGTGCGAGCAGTGCCATGGGCAGATGAGGCTGAGCAACAGCTTTCCAGGCAGCCCCTTCTGGCTGCCAGCTATCTGCAGACGTTCGCATTGTCGGAGCAGGGCTGGGAAAGGAGCCTGGCAGGAACACCTTCCATTTCCAGTGTACGTTTGAAGTTTGAGGTGGCAAGACAAGCAAGCAGCCCCAGCCTCTGTGCCTCTGTGCGAGCAGTGCCATGCACAGATGAGGCTGAGCAACAGCTTTCCAGGCTAGCCCCTTCTGGCTGCCAGCTATCTGCAGACATTCGCATTCTCAGACCAGGGCTGGGAAAGAAGCCTGACAGGGACACCCCCCCATTTCCAGTGTACGTTGGAAGTTTGACGTGGCAAGACAAGCAAGCAGCCCCAGTCTCTGTGCCTCTGTGCGAGTAGTGCCATGTGCAGATGAGGCTGAGCAACAGCTTTCCAGGCTAGCCCCTTCTGGCTGCCAGCTATCTGCTGACGTTCGCATTCTCAGAGCAGGGCTACGAAACAAGCCTTGCAGGGACTTCCGATCCCCAGGTTACGTTTGAAGTTTGAGGTGGCAAGACAAGCAAGCAGCCCCAGTCTCTGTGCCTCTGTGCGAGCAGTGCCATGGGCAGATGAAGCTGAGCAACAGCTTTCCAGGCTAGCCCCTTCTGGCTGCCAGCTATCTGCTGACGTTCGCATTCTCAGAGCAGAGCCACCGGAGGTTCCCAGCACGGACAACATAAGATACGCTTGAAGTTTGAGGTGGCCAGACAAGCAAGCAGCCCCAGCGTCTGTGCCTCTGTGCGGGCATTGCCATGCACAGATGAAGCTGAGCAACAGTTTTACAAGCTAACCCCTTCTGGCTGCCAGCTATCTGCAGACGTTCGCATTCTCAGAGCAGGGCTGCGAAAGAAGCATAGCAGGGACCTCCCCCCTTCCAGTCTACATTTGAAGTTTGAGGTGTCAAGACAAGCAAGCAGCCCCAGTCTCTGTGCCTCTGTGCGAGCATTGCCATGCACAGATGAAGCTGAGCAACAGTTTTACAAGCTAGCCCCTTCTGGCTGCCAGCTATCTGCAGACGTTCGCATTCTCAGACCAGGGCTGGGAAAGAAGCCTGACAGCGAACCCCCCTTCCAGTCTACGTTTGAAGTTTGAGGTGTCAAGACAAGCAAGCAGCCCCAGTCTCTGTGCCTCTGTGCGAGCAGTGCCATGGGCAGACGAGGCTGAGCAACAGCTTTCCAGGCTAGACCCTTCTGGCTGCCAGCTATCTGCATACATTCGCATTTTTGGAGTAGGGCTGCGAAAGGAGCCTGGCAGGGACCACCCCACTTCAAGTATACATTTGAAGTTTGAGGTGGCAAGACAAGCAAGCAGCCCCAGTCTCTGTGCCTCTGTGCGAGCAGTGCCATGGGCAGATGAGGCTGAGCAACAGCTTTCCAGGCTAGCCCCTTCTAGCTGCCAGCTATCTGCAGACGTTCGCATTCTCAGAGCAGGGCTACCGGAGGCACCCAGCACGGACAACAGAAGATACGTTTGAAGTTTGAGGTGGCAAGACAAGCAAGCAGCCCCAGTCTCTGTGCCTCTGTGCGAGCAGTGCCATGGGCAGATGAGGCTGAGCAACAGCTTTCCAGGCTAGCCCCTTCTGGCTGCCAGCTATCTGCAGACGTTCGCATTTTAAAAGCAGGGCAACGAAACTAGCCTTGCAGGGACTTCCGATCCTCAGGTTACGTTTGAAGTTTGAGGTGGCAAGACAAGCAAGCAGCCCCAGTCTCTGTGCCTCTGTGCGAGCAGTGCCATGCGCAGATGAGGCTGAGCAACAGCTTTCTAGGCTAGCCCCTTTTGGCTGCCAGCTATCTGCAGACGTTCGCATTTTTCGAGTAGGGCTGCGAAAGGAGCCTGGCAGGGACCTCCACCCTTCCAGTCTACATTTGAAGTTTGAGGTGGCAAGACAAGCAAGCAGCCCCAGTCTCTGTGCCTCTGTGCGAGCAGTGCCATGGGCAGATGAGGCTGAGCAACAGCTTTCCAGGCTAGACCCTTCTGCCTGCCAGCTATCTGCAGACGTTCGCATTCTCAGAGCAGGGCTGCGAAAGAAGACTGGCAGGGACCTCCACCCTTCCAGTCTACATTTGAAGTTTGAGGTGGCAAGACAAGCAAGCAGCCCCAGTCTCTGTGCCTCTGTGCGAGCAGTGCCATGGGCAGATGAGGCTGAGCAACACCTTTCCAGGCTAGACCCTTCTGCCTGCCAGCTATCTGCAGACGTTCGCATTTTAGGAGCAGGGCTGGGAAAGGAGCCTGGCAGGAACACCCCCCATTTCCAGTGTACGTTTGAAGTTTGAGGTGGCAAGACAAGCAAGCAGCCCCAGTCTCTGTGCCTCTGTGCGAGCAGTGCCATGGGCAGATGAAGCTGAGCAACAGCTTTCCAGGCTAGCCCCTTCTGGCTGCCAGCTATCTGCAGACATTCGCATTCTCAGAGCAGGGCTGGGAAAGGAGCCTGGCAGGGACACCCCCATTTCCAGACTACGTTTGAAGTTTGAGGTGGCAAGACATGCAAGCAGCCCCAGTCTCTGTGCCTCTGTGCGAGCAGTGCCATGGGCAGATGAGGCTGAGCAACAGCTTTCCAGGCAGCCCCTTCTGGCTGCCAGCTATCTGCAGACGTTCGCATTGTCGGAGCAGGGCTGGGAAAGGAGCCTGGCAGGAACACCTTCCATTTCCAGTGTACGTTTGAAGTTTGAGGTGGCAAGACAAGCAAGCAGCCCCAGCCTCTGTGCCTCTGTGCGAGCAGTGCCATGCACAGATGAGGCTGAGCAACAGCTTTCCAGGCTAGCCCCTTCTGGCTGCCAGCTATCTGCAGACGTTCGCATTCTCAGACCAGGGCTGGGAAAGAAGCCTGACAGGGACACCCCCCCATTTCCAGTGTACGTTGGAAGTTTGAGGTGGCAAGACAAGCAAGCAGCCCCAGTCTCTGTGCCTCTGTGCGAGTAGTGCCATGTGCAGATGAGGCTGAGCAACAGCTTTCCAGGCTAGCCCCTTCTGGCTGCCAGCTATCTGCAGACGTTCGCATTTTAAAAGCAGTGCTACGAAACAAGCCTTGCAGGGACTTCCGATCCCCAGGTTACGTTTGAAGTTTGAGGTGGCAAGACAAGCAAGCAGCCCCAGTCTCTGTGCCTCTGTGCGAGCAGTGCCATGGGCAGATGAAGCTGAGCAACAGCTTTCCAGGCTAGCCCCTTCTGGCTGCCAGCTATCTGCTGACGTTCGCATTCTCAGAGCAGGGCCACCGGAGGTTCCCAGCACGGACAACATAAGATACGCTTGAAGTTTGAGGTGGCCAGACAAGCAAGCAGCCCCAGCGTCTGTGCCTCTGTGCGAGCAGTGCCATGCGCAGATGAGGCTGAGCAACAGCTTTCCAGGCTAGCCCCTTCTGGCTGCCAGCTATCTGCAGACGTTCGCATTCTCAGAGCAGGGCCACCGGAGGCGCCCAGCACGGACAACATAAGATACGTTTGAAGTTTGAGGTGGCAAGACAAGCAAGCAGCCCCAGTCTCTGTGCCTCTGTGCGGGCATTGCCATGCACAGATGAAGCTGAGCAACAGTTTTACAAGCTAACCCCTTCTGGCTGCCAGCTATCTGCAGACGTTCGCATTCTCAGAGCAGGGCTGCGAAAGAAGCATAGCAGGGACCTCCCCCCTTCCAGTCTACATTTGAAGTTTGAGGTGTCAAGACAAGCAAGCAGCCCCAGTCTCTGTGCCTCTGTGCGAGCATTGCCATGCACAGATGAAGCTGAGCAACAGTTTTACAAGCTAGCCCCTTCTGGCTGCCAGCTATCTGCAGACGTTCGCATTCTCAGACCAGGGCTGGGAAAGAAGCCTGACAGGGAACCCCCCTTCCAGTCTACGTTTGAAGTTTGAGGTGTCAAGACAAGCAAGCAGCCCCAGTCTCTGTGCCTCTGTGCGAGCAGTGCCATGGTCAGATGAGGCTGAGCAACAGCTTTCCAGGCTAGCCCCTTCTGGCTGCCAGCTATCTGCAGACGTTCGCATTCTCAGAGAAGGGCAACGAAACTAGCCTTGCAGGGACTTCCGATCCTCAGGTTACGTTTGAAGTTTGAGCTCGCAAGACAAGCAAGCAGCCCCAGTCTCTGTGCCTCTGTGCGAGCAGTGCCATGGGCAGATGAGGCTGAGCAACAGCTTTACAAGCTAGCCACTTCTGGCTGTCAGCTATCTGCAGACGTTCGCATTCTCAGAGCAGTGCTGCGAAAGGAGACTGGCAGGGACGTCCCCCCTTCCAGTCTACATTTGAAGTTTGAGGTGTCAAGACATGCAAGCAGCCCCAGTCTCTGTGCCTCTGTGCGAGCAGTGCCATGGGCAGATGAAGCTGAGCAACAGCTTTACAGGCTAGCCCCTTCTGGCTGCCAGCTATCTGCAGACGTTCGCATTCTCAGAGCAGGGCCACCGAAAGTTCCCAGCACGGACAACATAATATACCTTTGAAGTTTCAGGTGGCCAGACAAGCAAGCAGCCCCAGTCTCTGTGCCTCTGTACGAGCAGTGCCATGGGCAGATGAGGATGAGCAACAGCTTTCCAGGCTAGCCCCTTCTGGCTGCCAGCTATCTGTAGACGTTCGCATTCTCAGAGTAGGGCTGCGAAAGGAGCCTGGCAGGGACCCCCCCCATTTCCGGACTACGTCTGAAGTTTGAGGTGGCAAGACAAGCAAGCAGCCCCAGTCTCTGTGCCTCTGTGCGAGCAGTGCCATGGGCAGATGAGGCTGAGCAACAGCTTTCCAGGCTAGACCCTTCTGGCTGCCAGATATCTGCAGACATTCGCATTTTAGGCCAGGGCTGCGAAAGGAGCCTGACAGGGACACCCCCCCATTTCCAGTGTACTTTGGAAGTTTGAGGTGGCAAGACAAGCAAGCAGCCCCAGTCTCTGTGCCTCTGTGCGAGCAGTGCCATGGGCAGATGAGGCTGAGCAACAGCTTTCCAGGCTAGCCCCTTCTGGCTGCCAGCTATCTGCAGACGTTCGCATTCTCAGAGCAGGGCTACCGGAGGCACCCAGCACGGACAACATAAGATACGTTTGAAGTTTGAGGTGCAAGACAAGCAAGCAGCCCCAGTCTCTGTGCCTCTGTGCGAGCAGTGCCATGGGCAGATGAGGCTGAGCAAAAGCTTTCCAGGCTAGACCCTTCTGGCTGCCAGCTATCTGCAGACATTCGCATTTTAGGAGCAGGGCTGGGAAAGGAGCCTGACAGGGACACCCCCCCATTTCCAGTGTACTTTGGAAGTTTGAGGTGGCAAGACAAGCATGCAGCCTCAGTCTCTGTGCCTCTGTGCGAGTAGTGCCATGCGCAGATGAGCATGAGCAACAGCTTTCCAGGCTAGCCCCTTCTGGCTGCCAGCTATCTGCAGACGTTCGCATTTTAAAAGCAGGGCTACGAAACTAGGCTTGCAGGGACTTCCGATCCCCAGGTTACGTTTGAAGTTTGAGCTGCCAAGACAAGCAAGCAGCCCCAGTCTCTGTGCCTCTGTGCGAGCAGTGCCATGGGCAGATGAGGCTGAGCAACAGCTTTCCAGGCTAGCCCCTTCTGGCTGCCAGCTATCTGCAGACGTTCGCATTTTCGGAGCAGGGCTGGGAAAGGAGCCTGGCACGAACACCCCCCCATTTCCACTGTACGTTGGAAGTTTGAGGTGGCAAGACAAGCAAGCAGCCCCAGTCTCTGTGCCTCTGTGCGAGCAGTGCCATGGGTAGATGAGGCTGAGCAACAGCTTTCCAGGCTAGCCCCTTCTGGCTGCCAGCTATCTGCAGACGTTCGCATTCTCAGACCAGGGCTGCGAAAGAAGCCTGGCAGGGACCCCCCCTTTACAGTCTACGTTTGAAGTTTGAGGTGGCAAGACAAGCATCAGCCCCAGTCCCTGTGCCTTTGTGCGAGCAATGTCATGGGCAGATGAGGCTGAGCAACAGCTTTCCAGGCTAGCCCCTTCTGGCTGCCAGCTATCTGCAGAAGTTCGCATTCTCAGAGCAGGGCCACCGGAGGCGCCCAGCACAGACAACATAAGATACGTTTGAAGTTTGAGGTGGCAAGACAAGCAAGCAGCCCCAGTCTCTGTGCCTCTGTGCGAGCAGTGCCATGGGCAGATGAGGCTGAGCAACAGCTTTCCAGGCTAGTCCCTTCTGGCTGCCAGCTATCTGCAGAAGTTCGCATTTTTGGAGCAGGGCTGGAAAAGGAGCCTTGCAGGGACACCTCCCATTTCCAGCGTACGTTGGAAGTTTGAGGTGTCAAGACAAGCAAGCAGCCCCAGTCTCTGTGCCTCTGTGCGAGCAGTGCCATGGGCAGATGAGGCTAAGCAACAGCTTTCCAGGCTAGCCCCTTCTGGCTGCCAGCTATCTGCAGACGTTCGCATTCTCAGAGCAGGGCAACCGGAGGCTCCAAGCACGGACAGTATAAGATACGTTTGAAGTTTGAGGTGGCAAGACAAGCAAGCAGCCCCAGTCTCTGTGCCTCTGTGCGAGCATTGCCATGCACAGATGAAGCTGAGCAACAGCTTTACAAGCTAGCCACTTCTGGCTGCCAGCTATCTGCAGACGTTCGCATTCTCAGAGCACGGCTGCGAAAGGAGCCTGGCAGGGACGTCCCCCCTTCCAGTATACATTTGAAGTTTGAGGTGTCAAGACAAGCAAGCAGCCCCAGTCTCTGTGCCTCTGTGCGAGCAGTGCCATGGGCAGATGAAGCTGAGCAACAGCTTTCCAGGCTAGCCCCTTCTGGCTGCCAGCTATCTGCAGACGTTCGCATTCTCAGAGCAGGGCGACCGAAGGTTCCCAGCACGGACAACATAATATACCTTTGAAGTTTCAGGTGGCCAGACAAGCAAGCAGCCCCAGTCTCTGTGCCTCTGTGCGAGCTGTGCCATGCGCAGATGAGGCTGAGCAACAGCTTTCCAGGCTAGCCCCTTCTGGCTGCCAGCTATCTGCAGACGTTCGCATTCTCAGAGCATGGCTGCGTAAGAAGCCTGGCAGGGACCTCCGCCCTTCTAGTCTACATTTGAAGTTTGAGGTGCAAGACAAGCAAGCAGCCCCAGTCTCTGTGCCTCTGTGCGAGCAGTGCCATGGGCAGATGAGGCTGAGCAAAAGCTTTCCAGGCTAGACCCTTCTGGCTGCCAGCTATCTGCAGACATTCGCATTTTAGGAGCAGGGCTGGGAAAGGAGTCTGACAGGGACACCCCCCCATTTCCAGTGTACTTTGGAAGTTTGAGGTGGCAAGACAAGCAAGCAGCCCCAGTCTCTGTGCCTCTGTGCGAGTAGTGCCATGCGCAGATGAGCATGAGCAACAGCTTTCCAGGCTAGCCCCTTCTGGCTGCCAGCTATCTGCAGACGTTCGCATTCTCAGAGCAGGGCCACCGGAGGCGCCCAGCACGGACAACATAAGATACGTTTGAAGTTTGAGGTGGCAAGACAAGCAAGCAGCCCCAGTCTCTGTGCCTCTGTGCGAGCATTGCCATGCACAGATGAAGCTGAGCAACAGCTTTACAAACTAGCCACTTCTGGCTGCCAGCTATCTGCAGACGTTCGCATTCTCAGAGCAGGGCTGGGAAAGGAGCCTGGCAGGGACGTGCCCCTTCCAGTCTACATTTGAAGTTTGAGGTGTCAAGAAAAGCAAGCAGCCCCAGTCTCTGTGCCTCTGTGCGAGCAGTGCCATGGGCAGATGAGGCTGAGCAACAGCTTTCCAGGCTAGCCCCTTCTGGCTGCCAGCTATCTGCAGACGTTCTCATTCTCAGAGCAGGGCGACCGAAGGTTCCCAGCACGGACAACATAATATACCTTTGAAGTTTCAGGTGGCCAGACAAGCAAGCAGCCCCAGTCTCTGTGCCTCTGTGCGAGCAGTGCCATGCGCAGATGAGGCTGAGCAACAGCTTTCCAGGCTAGCCCCTTCTGGATGCCAGCTATCTGCAGACGTTCGCATTCTCAGAGCATGGCTGCGAAAGAAGCCTGGCAGGGACCTCCGCCCTTCTAGACTACATTTGAGGTTTGAGGTGCAAGACAAGCAAGCAGCCCCAGTCTCTGTGCCTCTGTGCGAGCAGTGCCATGGGCAGATGAGGCTGAGCAAAAGCTTTCCAGGCTAGACCCTTCTGGCTGCCAGCTATCTGCAGACATTCGCATTTTAGGAGCAGGACTGGGAAAGGAGCCTGACAGGGACACCCCCCCATTTCCAGTGTACTTTGGAAGTTTGAGGTGGCAAGACAAGCAAGCAGCCTCAGTCTCTGTGCCTCTGTGCGAGTAGTGCCATGGGCAGATGAGGCTGAGCAACAGCTTTCCAGGCTAGCCCCTTCTGGCTGCCAGCTCTCTTCAGACGTTCGCATTTTAAAAGCAGGGCTACGAAACTAGGCTTGCAGGGACTTCCGATCCCCAGGTTAAGTTTGAAGTTTGAGGTGGCAAGACAAGCAAGCAGCCCCAGTCTCTGTGCCTCTGTGCGAGCAGTGCCATGGGCAGATGAGGCTGTGTAACAGCTTTGCAGGCTAGCCCCTTCTGGCTGCCAGCTATCTGCAGACGTTCGCATTTTCGGAGCAGGGCTGGGAAAGGAGCCTGGCACGAACACCCCCCCATTTCCACTGTACGTTGGAAGTTTGAAGTGGCGAGACAAGCAAGCAGCCCCAGTCTCTGTTCCTCTGTGCGAGCAGTGCCATGGGCAGATGAGGCTGAGCAACAGCTTTCCAGGCTAGCCCCTTCTGGCTGCCAGCTATCTGCAGACGTTCGCATTCTCAGACCAGGGCTGCGAAAGAAGCCTGGCAGGGACCCCCCCTTTACAGTCTACGTTTGAAGTTTGAGGTGGCAAGACAAGCAAGCAGCCCCAGTCCCTGTGCCTTTGTGTGAGCAGTGTCATGGGCAGATGAGGCTGAGCAACAGCTTTCCAGGCTAGCCCCTTCTGGCTGCCAGCTATCTGCAGAAGTTCGCATTCTCAGAGCAGGGCCACCGGAGGCGCCCAGCACAGACAACATAAGATACGTTTGAAGTTTGAGGTGGCAAGACAAGCAAGCAGCCCCAGTCTCTGTGCCTCTGTGCGAGCAGTGACATGGGCAGATGAGGCTGAGCAACAGCTTTCCAGGCTAGCCCCTTCTGGCTGCCAGCTATCTGCAGAAGTTCGCATTTTTGGAGCAGGGCTGGAAAAGGAGCCTGGCACGGACAACTCCCATTTCCAGCGTACGTTGGAAGTTTGAGGTGGCAAGACAAGCAAGCAGCCCCAGTCTCTGTGCCTCTGTGCGAGCATTGCCATGCGCAGATGAGGCTGAGCAACAGCTTTCCAGGCTAGCCCCTTCTGGCTGCCAGCTATCTGCAGACGTTCGCATTCTCAGAGCAGGGCTGGGAAAGGAGCCTGGCAGGGACCCCCCCATTTCCAGACTACGTTGGAAGTTTGAGGTGCAAGACAAGCAAGCAGCCCCAGTCTCTGTGCCTCTGTGCGAGCAGTGCCATGGGCAGATGAGGCTGAGCAACAGCTTTCCAGGCTAGCCCCTTCTGGCTGCCAGCTATCTGCAGACGTTCGCATTCTCAGAGCAGGGCTACCGGAGGCACCCAGCACGGACAACATAAGATACGTTTGAAGTTTGAGGTGGCAAGACAAGCAAGCAGCCCCAGTCTCTGTGCCTCTGTGCGAGCACTGCCATGGGCAGATGAGGCTGAGCAACAGCTTTCCAGGCTAGCCCCTTCTGGCTGCCAGTTATCTGCAGACGTTCGCATTCTCAGAGCAGGGCTGCGAAAGAAGACTGGCAGGGACCTCCACCCTTCCAGTCTACATTTGAAGTTTGAGGTGGCAAGACAAGCAAGCAGCCCCATTCTCTGTGCCTCTGTGCGAGCAGTGCCATGGGCAGATGAGGCTGAGCAACAGCTTTCCAGGCTAGCCCCTACTGGCTGCCAGCTATCTGCAGACGTTCGCATTTTCGGAGCAGGCCTGGGAAAGGAGCCTGGCAGGAACACCCTCCATTTCCAGTGTACGTTGGAAGTTTGAGGTGTCAAGACAAGCAAGCAGCCCCAGTCTCTCTGCCTCTGTGCGAGCAGTGCCATGTGCAGATGAGACTGAGCAACAGCTTTCCAGGCTAGCCCCTTCTGGCTGCCAGCTATCTGCAGACGTTCGCATTCTCAGAGCAGGGCTGGGAAACGAGCCTGGCAGGAACACCCCCATTTCCAGTGTACGTTGGAAGTTTGAGGTGTCAAGACAAGCAAGCAGCCCCAGTCTCTGTGCCTCTGTGCAAGCAGTGCCATGGGCAGATGAGGCTGAGCAACAACTTTCCAGGCTAGCCCCTTCTGGCTGCCAGCTATCTGCAGACGTTCGCGTTCTCAGAGCAGGGCTAGCGGAGGCACCCAGCACGGACAACATAAGATACGTTTGAAGTTTGAGGTGGCAAGACAAGCAAGCAGTCCCAGACTCTGTGCCTCTGTGCGACCAGTGCCATGCACAGATGAGGCTGAGCAACAGCTTTCCAGGCTAGCCCCTTCTGCCTGCCAGCTATCTGCAGACGTTCGCATTCTCAGAGCAGGGCTGCGAAAGGAGACTGGCAGGGACCTCCACCCTTCCAGTCTACATTTGAAGTTTGAGGTGGCAAGACAAGCAAGCAGCCCCAGTCTCTGTGCCTCTGTGCGAGCAGTGCCATGGGCAGATGAGGCTGAGCAACAGCTTTCCAGGCTAGACCCTTTTGGCTGCCAGCTATCTGCAGACGTTCGCATTTTCGGAGCAGGACTGGGAAAGGAGCCTGGCAGGAACACCCCCCATTTCCAGTGTACGTTGGAAGTTTCAGGTATCAAGACAAGCAAGCAGCCCCAGTCTCTGTGCCTCTGTGCGAGCAGTGCCATGGGCAGATGAGGCTGAGCAGCAGCTTTCCAGGCTAGCCCCTTCTGGCTGCCAGCTATCTGCAGACGTTCGAATTCTCAGAGCAGGGCTGGGAAAGGAGCCTGGCAGGATCACCCCCCATTTCCAGTGTACGTTGGAAGTTTGAGGTGTCAAGACAAGCAAGCAGCCCCAGTCTCTGTGCCTCTGTGCGAGCAGTGCCATGGGCAGATGAGGCTGAGCAACAGCTTTCCAGGCTAGCCCCTTCTGGCTGCCAGCTATCTGCAGACGTTCGCATTTTCGGAGCAGGGCTGGGAAAGGAGCCTGGCAGGAACACCCCCCATTTCCAGTGTACGTTGGAAGTTTGAGGTGTCAAGACAAGCAAGCAGCCCCAGTCTCTGTGCCTCTGTGCGAGCAGTGCCATGGGCAGATGAGGCTGAGCAACAACTTTCCAGGCTAGCCCCTTCTGGCTGCCAGCTATCTGCAGACGTTCGCATTCTCAGAGCAGGGCTACCGGAGGCACCAAGCACGGACAACATAAGATACGTTTGAAGTTTGAGGTGGCAAGACAAGCAAGCAGCCCCAGTCTCTGTGCCTCTGTGCGAGCAGTGCCATGCACAGATGAGGCTGAGCAACAGCTTTCCAGGCTAGCCCCTTCTGGCTGCCAGCTATCTGCAGACGTTCGCATTCTCAGACCAGGGCTGCGAAAGGAGACTGGCAGGGACCTCCACCCTTCCAGTCTACATTTGAAGTGGGAGGTGGCAAGACAAGCAAGCAGCCCCAGTCTCTGTGCCTCTGTTCGAGCAGTGCCATGCGCAGATGAGGCTGAGCAACAGCTTTCCAGGCTAGCCCCTTCTGGCTGCCAGCTATCTGCAGACGTTCGCTTTTTAGGAGCAGGGCTGCGAAAGGAGCCTGGCAGGAACACCCGCCATTTCCACTGTACGTTGGAAGTTTGAGGTGGCAAGACAAGCAAGCAGCCCAGTCTCTGTGCCTCTGTGCGAGTAGTACCATGGGCAGATGAGGCTGAGCAACAGCTTTCCAGGCTAGCCCCTTCTGGCTGCCAGCTATCTGCAGACGTTCGCATTTTAAAAGCAGGGCTATGAAACTAGCCTTGCAGGGACTTCCGATCCCCAGGTTACGTTTGAAGTTTGAGGTGGCAAGACAAGCAAGCAGCCCCAGTCTCTGTGCCTCTGTGTGAGCAGTGCCATGCACAGATGAGGCTGAGCAACAGCTTTCCAGGCTAGCCCCTTCTGGCTGCCAGCTATCTGCAGACGTTCGCATTCTCAGAGCAGGGCTACCGGAGGCAGTCAGCACGGACAACATAAGATACGTTTGAAGTTTGAGGTGGCAAGACAAGCAAGCAGCCCCAGTCTCTGTGCCTCTGTGCGAGCAGTGCCATGCACAGATGAAGCTGAGCAACAGCTTTCCAGGCTAGCCCCTTCTGGCTGCCAGCTATCTGCAGACGTTTGCATTTTTGGAGCAGGGCTGCGAAAGAAGCTTGGCAGGGACCTCCCCCCTTCTAGTCTACATTTGAAGTTTGAGGTGGCAAGACAAGCAAGCAGCCCCAGTCTCTGTGCCTCTGTGCGAGCAGTGCCATGGGCAGATGAGGCTGAGCAACAGCTTTCCAGGCTAGCCCCTTCTGGCTGCCAGCTATCTGCAGACGTTCGCATTCTCAGAGCAGGGCTACCGGAGGCACCCAGCACGGACAACATAAGATACGTTTGAAGTTTGAGGTGGCAAGACAAGCAAGCAGCCCCAGTCTCTGTGCCTCTGTGCGAGCACTGCCATGGGCAGATGAGGCTGAGCAACAGCTTTCCAGGCTAGCCCCTTCTGGCTGCCAGTTATCTGCAGACGTTCGCATTCTCAGAGCAGGGCTGCGAAAGAAGACTGGCAGGGACCTCCACCCTTCCAGTCTACATTTGAAGTTTGAGGTGGCAAGACAAGCAAGCAGCCCCATTCTCTGTGCCTCTGTGCGAGCAGTGCCATGGGCAGATGAGGCTGAGCAACAGCTTTCCAGGCTAGCCCCTACTGGCTGCCAGCTATCTGCAGACGTTCGCATTTTCGGAGCAGGCCTGGGAAAGGAGCCTGGCAGGAACACCCTCCATTTCCAGTGTACGTTGCAAGTTTGAGGTGTCAAGACAAGCAAGCAGCCCCAGTCTCTCTGCCTCTGTGCGAGCAGTGCCATGTGCAGATGAGACTGAGCAACAGCTTTCCAGGCTAGCCCCTTCTGGCTGCCAGCTATCTGCAGACGTTCGCATTCTCAGAGCAGGGCTGGGAAACGAGCCTGGCAGGAACACCCCCATTTCCAGTGTACGTTGGAAGTTTGAGGTGTCAAGACAAGCAAGCAGCCCCAGTCTCTGTGCCTCTGTGCAAGCAGTGCCATGGGCAGATGAGGCTGAGCAACAACTTTCCAGGCTAGCCCCTTCTGGCTGCCAGCTATCTGCAGACGTTCGCGTTCTCAGAGCAGGGCTAGCGGAGGCACCCAGCACGGACAACATAAGATACGTTTGAAGTTTGAGGTGGCAAGACAAGCAAGCAGTCCCAGACTCTGTGCCTCTGTGCGACCAGTGCCATGCACAGATGAGGCTGAGCAACAGCTTTCCAGGCTAGCCCCTTCTGCCTGCCAGCTATCTGCAGACGTTCGCATTCTCAGAGCAGGGCTGCGAAAGGAGACTGGCAGGGACCTCCACCCTTCCAGTCTACATTTGAAGTTTGAGGTGGCAAGACAAGCAAGCAGCCCCAGTCTCTGTGCCTCTGTGCGAGCAGTGCCATGGGCAGATGAGGCTGAGCAACAGCTTTCCAGGCTAGACCCTTCTGGCTGCCAGCTATCTGCAGACGTTCGCATTTTCGGAGCAGGACTGGGAAAGGAGCCTGGCAGGAACACCCCCCATTTCCAGTGTACGTTGGAAGTTTCAGGTATCAAGACAAGCAAGCAGCCCCAGTCTCTGTGCCTCTGTGCGAGCAGTGCCATGGGCAGATGAGGCTGAGCAGCAGCTTTCCAGGCTAGCCCCTTCTGGCTGCCAGCTATCTGCAGACGTTCGAATTCTCAGAGCAGGGCTGGGAAAGGAGCCTGGCAGGATCACCCCCCATTTCCAGTGTACGTTGGAAGTTTGAGGTGTCAAGACAAGCAAGCAGCCCCAGTCTCTGTGCCTCTGTGCGAGCAGTGCCATGGGCAGATGAGGCTGAGCAACAGCTTTCCAGGCTAGCCCCTTCTGGCTGCCAGCTATCTGCAGACGTTCGCATTTTCGGAGCAGGGCTGGGAAAGGAGCCTGGCAGGAACACCCCCCATTTCCAGTGTACGTTGGAAGTTTGAGGTGTCAAGACAAGCAAGCAGCCCCAGTCTCTGTGCCTCTGTGCGAGCAGTGCCATGGGCAGATGAGGCTGAGCAACAACTTTCCAGGCTAGCCCCTTCTGGCTGCCAGCTATCTGCAGACGTTCGCATTCTCAGAGCAGGGCTACCGGAGGCACCAAGCACGGACAACATAAGATACGTTTGAAGTTTGAGGTGGCAAGACAAGCAAGCAGCCCCAGTCTCTGTGCCTCTGTGCGAGCAGTGCCATGCACAGATGAGGCTGAGCAACAGCTTTCCAGGCTAGCCCCTTCTGGCTGCCAGCTATCTGCAGACGTTCGCATTCTCAGACCAGGGCTGCGAAAGGAGACTGGCAGGGACCTCCACCCTTCCAGTCTACATTTGAAGTGGGAGGTGGCAAGACAAGCAAGCAGCCCCAGTCTCTGTGCCTCTGTTCGAGCAGTGCCATGCGCAGATGAGGCTGAGCAACAGCTTTCCAGGCTAGCCCCTTCTGGCTGCCAGCTATCTGCAGACGTTCGCTTTTTAGGAGCAGGGCTGGGAAAGGAGCCTGGCAGGAACACCCGCCATTTCCACTGTACGTTGGAAGTTTGAGGTGGCAAGACAAGCAAGCAGCCCAGTCTCTGTGCCTCTGTGCGAGTAGTACCATGGGCAGATGAGGCTGAGCAACAGCTTTCCAGGCTAGCCCCTTCTGGCTGCCAGCTATCTGCAGACGTTCGCATTTTAAAAGCAGGGCTATGAAACTAGCCTTGCAGGGACTTCCGATCCCCAGGTTACGTTTGAAGTTTGAGGTGGCAAGACAAGCAAGCAGCCCCAGTCTCTGTGCCTCTGTGTGAGCAGTGCCATGCACAGATGAGGCTGAGCAACAGCTTTCCAGGCTAGCCCCTTCTGGCTGCCAGCTATCTGCAGACGTTCGCATTCTCAGAGCAGGGCTACCGGAGGCAGTCAGCACGGACAACATAAGATACGTTTGAAGTTTGAGGTGGCAAGACAAGCAAGCAGCCCCAGTCTCTGTGCCTCTGTGCGAGCAGTGCCATGCACAGATGAAGCTGAGCAACAGCTTTCCAGGCTAGACCCTTCTGGCTGCCAGCTATCTGCAGACGTTTGCATTTTTGGAGCAGGGCTGCGAAAGAAGCTTGGCAGGGACCTCCCCCCTTCTAGTCTACATTTGAAGTTTGAGGTGGCAAGACAAGCAAGCAGCCCCAGTCTCTGTGCCTCTGTGCGAGCAGTGCCATGGGCAGATGAGGCTGAGCAACAGCTTTCCAAGCTAGCCCCTTCTGCCTGCCAGCTATCTGCAGACGTTCGCATTCTCAGACCAGAGCTCCGAAAGAAGCCTGGCAGGGACCCCCCCCTTTCCAGTCTACGTTGGAAGTTTGAGGTGGCAAGACAAGCAAGCAGCCCCAGTCTCTGTGCCTCTGTGCGAGCAGTGCCATGCACAGATGAGGCTGACCAACAGCTTTCCAGGCTAGCCACTTCTGGCTGCCAGCTATCTGCAGACGTTCGCATTTCAAGAGCAGGGCTGCGAAAGGAGACTGGCAGGGACCTCCACACTTCCAGTCTACATTTGAAGTTTGAGGTGGCAAGACAAGCAAGCAGCCCCAGTCTCTGTGCCTCTGTGCGAGCAGTGCCATGCGCAGATGAGGCTGAGCAACAGCTTTCCAGGCTAGCCCCTTCTGGCTGCCAGCTATCTGCAGACGTTCGCATTCTCAGAGCAGGGCTGGGAAAGGAGCCTGGCAGGGACCCCCCCATTTACAGTTTACGTTTGAAGTTTGAGGTGTCAAGAGAAGCATGCAGCCCCAGTCTCTGTGCCTCTGTGCGAGCAGTGCCATGGGCAGATGAGGCTGAGCAACAGCTTTCCAGGCTAGCCCCTTCTGGCTGCCAGCTATCTGCAGACGTTCGCATTCTCAGACCAGAGCTGCGAAAGAAGCCTGGCAGGGACCCCCCCCTTTCCAGTCTACGTTGGAAGTTTGAGGTGGCAAGACAAGCAAGCAGCCCCAGTCTCTGTGCCTCTGTGCGAGCAGTGCCATGCACAGATGAGGCTGACCAACAGCTTTCCAGGCTAGCCACTTCTGGCTGCCAGCTATCTGCAGACGTTCGCATTTCAAGAGCAGAGCTGCGAAAGGAGACTGGCAGGGACCTCCACACTTCCAGTCTACATTTGAAGTTTGAGGTGGCAAGACAAGCAAGCAGCCCCAGTCTCTGTGCCTCTGTGCGAGCAGTGCCATGCGCAGATGAGGCTGAGCAACAACTTTCCAGGCTAGCCCCTTCTGGCTGCCAGCTATCTGCAGACGTTCGCGTTCTCAGAGCAGGGCTAGCGGAGGCACCCAGCACGGACAACATAAGATACGTTTGAAGTTTGAGGTGGCAAGACAAGCAAGCAGTCCCAGACTCTGTGCCTCTGTGCGACCAGTGCCATGCACAGATGAGGCTGAGCAACAGCTTTCCAGGCTAGCCCCTTCTGCCTGCCAGCTATCTGCAGACGTTCGCATTCTCAGAGCAGGGCTGCGAAAGGAGACTGGCAGGGACCTCCACCCTTCCAGTCTACATTTGAAGTTTGAGGTGGCAAGACAAGCAAGCAGCCCCAGTCTCTGTGCCTCTGTGCGAGCAGTGCCATGGGCAGATGAGGCTGAGCAACAGCTTTCCAGGCTAGACCCTTCTGGCTGCCAGCTATCTGCAGACGTTCGCATTTTCGGAGCAGGACTGGGAAAGGAGCCTGGCAGGAACACCCCCCATTTCCAGTGTACGTTGGAAGTTTCAGGTGTCAAGACAAGCAAGCAGCCCCAGCCTCTGTGCCTCTGTGCGAGCAGTGCCATGGGCAGATGAGGCTGAGCAGCAGCTTTCCAGGCTAGCCCCTTCTGGCTGCCAGGTATCTGCAGACGTTCGAATTCTCAGAGCAGGGCTGGGAAAGGAGCCTGGCAGGATCACCCCCCATTTCCAGTGTACGTTGGAAGTTTGAGGTGTCAAGACAAGCAAGCAGCCCCAGTCTCTGTGCCTCTGTGCGAGCAGTGCCATGGGCAGATGAGGCTGAGCAACAACTTTCCAGGCTAGCCCCTTCTGGCTGCCAGCTATCTGCAGACGTTCGCATTTCAAGAGCAGGGCTGCGAAAGGAGACTGGCAGGGACCTCCACCCTTCCAGTCTACATTTGAAGTGGGAGGTGGCAAGACAAGCAAGCAGCCCCAGTCTCTGTGCCTCTGTTCGAGCAGTGCCATGCGCAGATGAGGCTGAGCAACAGCTTTCCAGGCTAGCCCCTTCTGGCTGCCAGCTATCTGCAGACGTTCGCTTTTTAGGAGCAGGGCTGGGAAAGGAGCCTGGCAGGAACACCCGCCATTTCCACTGTACGTTGGAAGTTTGAGGTGGCAAGACAAGCAAGCAGCCCAGTCTCTGTGCCTCTGTGCGAGTAGTGCCATGGGCAGATGAGGCTGAGCAACAGCTTTCCAGGCTAGCCCCTTCTGGCTGCCAGCTATCTGCAGACGTTCGCATTTTAAAAGCAGGGCTATGAAACTAGCCTTGCAGGGACTTCCGATCCCCAGGTTACGTTTGAAGTTTGAGGTGGCAAGACAAGCAAGCAGCCCCAGTCTCTGTGCCTCTGTGTGAGCAGTGCCATGCACAGATGAGGCTGAGCAACAGCTTTCCAGGCTAGCCCCTTCTGGCTGCCAGCTATCTGCAGACGTTCGCATTCTCAGAGCAGGGCTACCGGAGGCAGTCAGCACGGACAACATAAGATACGTTTGAAGTTTGAGGTGGCAAGACAAGCAAGCAGCCCCAGTCTCTGTGCCTCTGTGCGAGCAGTGCCATGCACAGATGAGGCTGACCAACAGCTTTCCAGGCTAGCCACTTCTGGCTGCCAGCTATCTGCAGACGTTCGCATTTCAAGAGCAGGGCTGCGAAAGGAGACTGGCAGGGACCTCCACACTTCCAGTCTACATTTGAAGTTTGAGGTGGCAAGACAAGCAAGCAGCCCCAGTCTCTGTGCCTCTGTGCGAGCAGTGCCATGCGCAGATGAGGCTGAGCAACAGCTTTCCAGGCTAGCCCCTTCTGGCTGCCAGCTATCTGCAGACGTTCGCTTTTTAGGAGCAGGGCTGGGAAAGGAGCCTGGCAGGAACACCCACCATTTCCAGTGTACGTTGGAAGTTTGAGGTGCAAGACAAGCAGGCAGTCCCAGTCTCTGTGCCTCTGTGCGAGCAGTGCCATGGGCAGATGAGGCTGAGCAACAGCTTTCCAGGCTAGCCCCTTCTGGCTGCCAGCTATCTGCAGACGTTCGCATTCTCAGACCAGAGCTGCGAAAGAAGCCTTGCAGGGACCCCCCCCTTTCCAGTCTACGTTTGAAGTTTGAGGTGGCAAGACAAGCAAGCAGCCCCAGTCTCTGTGCCTCTGTGCGAGCAGTGCCATGCACAGATGAGGCTGAGCAACAGCTTTCCAGGCTAGCCACTTCTGGCTTCCAGCTATCTGCAGACGTTCCCATTTCAAGAGCAGGGCTGCGAAAGGAGACTGGCAGGGACCTCCGCACTTCCAGTGTACGTTGGAAGTTTGAGGTGGCAAGACAAGCAAGCAGCCCCAGTCTCTGTGCCTCTGTGCGAGCAGTGCCATGCGCAGATGAGGCTGAGCAACAGCTTTCCAGGCTAGACCCTTCTGGCTGCCAGCTATCTGCAGACGTTCGCTTTTTAGGAGCAGGGCTGGGAAAGGAGCCTGGCAGGAACACCCGCCATTTCCACTGTACGTTGGAAGTTTGAGGTGGCAAGACAAGCAAGCAGCCCAGTCTCTGTGCCTCTGTGCGAGTAGTGCCATGGGCAGATGAGGCTGAGCAACAGCTTTCCAGGCTAGCCCCTTCTGGCTGCATGCTATCTGCAGAAGTTCGAATTCTCAGAGCAGGGCTGGGAAAGGAGCCTGGCAGGATCACCCCCCATTTCCAGTGTACGTTGGAAGTTTGAGGTGTCAAGACAAGCAAGCAGCCCCAGTCTCTGTGCCTCTGTGCGAGCAGTGCCATGGGCAGATGAGGCTGAGCAACAGCTTTCCAGGCTAGCCCCTTCTGGCTGCCAGCTATCTGCAGACGTTCGCATTTTCGGAGCAGGGCTGGGAAAGGAGCCTGGCAGGAACACCCCCCATTTCCAGTGTACGTTGGAAGTTTGAGGTGTCAAGACAAGCAAGCAGCCCCAGTCTCTGTGCCTCTGTGCGAGCAGTGCCATGGGCAAATGAGGCTGAGCAACAACTTTCCAGGCTAGCCCCTTCTGGCTGCCAGCTATCTGCAGACGTTCGCATTCTCAGAGCAGGGCTACCGGAGGCACCAAGCACGGACAACATAAGATACGTTGGAAGTTTGAGGTGTCAAGACAAGCAGGCAGCCCCAGTCTCTGTGCCTCTGTGCGAGCAGTGCCATGCACAGATGAGGCTGAGCAACAGCTTTCCAGGCTAGACCCTTCTGGCTGCCAGCTATCTGCAGACGTTCGCATTTCAAGAGCAGGGCTGCGAAAGGAGACTGGCAGGGACCTCCACCCTTCCAGTCTACATTTGAAGTGGGAGGTGGCAAGACAAGCAAGCAGCCCCAGTCTCTGTGCCTCTGTTCGAGCAGTGCCATGCGCAGATGAGGCTGAGCAACAGCTTTCCAGGCTAGCCCCTTCAGGCTGCCAGCTATCTGCAGACGTTCGCTTTTTAGGAGCAGGGCTGGGAAAGGAGCCTGGCAGGAACACCCGCCATTTCCACTGTACGTTGGAAGTTTGAGGTGGCAAGACAAGCAAGCAGCCCAGTCTCTGTGCCTCTGTGCGAGTAGTGCCTTGGGCAGATGAGGCTGAGCAACAGCTTTCCAGGCTAGCCCCTTCTGGCTGCCAGCTATCTGCAGACGTTTGCATTCTCAGAGCAGGGCTACCGGAGGCAGCCAGCACGGACAACATAAGATACGTTTGAAGTTTGAGGTGGCAAGACAAGCAAGCAGCCCCAGTCTCTGTGCCTCTGTGCGAGCAGTGCCATGCACAGATGAAGCTGAGCAACAGCTTTCCAGGCTAGCCCCTTCTGGCTGCCAGCTATCTGCAGACGTTTGCATTTTTGGAGCAGGGCTGCGAAAGAAGCTTGGCAGGGACCTCCCCCCTTCTAGTCTACATTTGAAATTTGAGTTGGCAAGACAAGCAAGCAGCCCCAGTCTCTGTGCCTCTGTGCGAGCAGTGCCATGGGCAGATGAGGCTGAGCAACACCTTTCCAGGCTAGCCCCTTCTGGCTGCCAGCTATCTGCAGACGTTCGCATTTTAGGAGCAGGGATGGGAAAGGAGCCTGGCAGGAACACCTCCCATTTCCAGTGTACGTTGGAAGTTTGAGGTGGCAAGACAAGCAAGCAGCCCCAGTCTCTGTGCCTCTGTGCGAGCAGTGCCATGCACAGATGAGGCTGAGCAACAGCTTTCCAGTCTAGCCCCTTTTGGCTGCCAGCTATCTGCAGACGTTCGCATTCTCAGAGCAGGGCTGCGAAAGGAGACTGGCAGGGACCTCCACACTTCCAGTCTACATTTGAAGTTTGAGGTGGCAAGACAAGCAAGCAGCCCCAGTCTCTGTGCATCTGTGCGAGCAGTGCCATGGGCAGATGAGGCTGAGCAACAGCTTTCCAGGCTAGCCCCTTCTGGCTGCCAGCTATCTGCAGACGTTCGCATTCTCAGAGCAGGGCTGGGAAAGGAGCCTGGCAGGGACCCCCCCATTTACAGTTTACGTTTGAAGTTTGAGGTGTCAAGAGAAGCATGCAGCCCCAGTCTCTGTGCCTCTGTGCGAGCAGTGCCATGGGCAGATGAGGCTGAGCAACAGCTTTCCAGGCTAGCCCCTTCTGGCTGCCAGCTATCTGCAGACGTTCGCATTCTCAGACCAGGGCTGCGAAAGAAGCCTGGCAGGGACCCCCCCCTTTCCAGTCTACATTGGAAGTTTGAGGTGGCAAGACAAGCAAGCAGCCCCAGTCTCTGTGCCTCTGTGCGAGCAGTGCCATGGGCAGATGAGGCTGAGCAACAGCTTTCCAGGCTAGACCCTTCTGGCTGCCAGCTATCTGCAGACGTTCGCATTTCAAGAGCAGGGCTGCGAAAGGAGACTGGCAGGGACCTCCGCACTTCCAGTGTACGTTGGAAGTTTGAGGTGGCAAGACAAGCAAGCAGCCCCAGTCTCTGTGCCTCTGTGCGAGCAGTGCCATGCGCAGATGAGGCTGAGCAACAGCTTTCCAGGCTAGCCCCTTCTGGCTGCCAGCTATCTGCAGACGTTCGCTTTTTAGGAGCAGGGCTGGGAAAGGAGCCTGGCAGGAACACCCGCCATTTCCACTGTACGTTGGAAGTTTGAGGTGGCAAGACAAGCAAGCAGCCCAGTCTCTGTGCCTCTGTGCGAGTAGTGCCATGGGCAGATGAGGCTGAGCAACAGCTTTCCAGGCTAGCCCCTTCTGGCTGCCAGCTATCTGCAGACGTTCGCATTTTAAAAGCAGGGCTATGAAACTAGCCTTGCAGGGACTTCCGATCCCCAGGTTACGTTTGAAGTTTGAGGTGGCAAGACAAGCAAGCAGCCCCAGTCTCTGTGCCTCTGTGCGAGCAGTGCCATGGGCAGATGAGGCTGAGCAACAGCTTTCCAGGCTAGCCCCTTCTGGCTGCCAGCTATCTGCAGACGTTCGCATTCTCAGAGCAGGGCTACCGGAGGCACCCAGCACGGACAACATAAGATACGTTTGAAGTTTGAGGTGGCAAGACAAGCAAGCAGCCCCAGTCTCTGTGCCTCTGTGCGAGCAGTGCCATGCACAGATGAAGCTGAGCAACAGCTTTCCAGGCTAGCCCCTTCTGGCTGCCAGCTATCTGCAGACGTTCGCATTCTCAGAGCAGGGCTGCGAAAGAAGCCTTACAGGGACCCCCCCTTTCCAGTCTTCGTTTGAAGTTTGAGGTGGCAAGACAAGCAAGCAGCCCCAGTCTCTGTGCCTCTGTGCGAGCAGTGCCATGGGCAGATGAGGCTGAGCAACAGCTTTTCAGGCTAGCCCCTTCTGGCTGCCAGCTATCTGCAGACGTTCGCATTTTAGGAGCAGGGCTGGGAAAGGAGCCTGGCAGGAACAATCCCCATTTGCACTGTACGTTGGAAGTTTGAGGTGGCAAGACAAGCAAGCAGCCCCAGCCTCTGTGCCTCTGTGCGAGCAGTGCCATGGGCAGATGAGGCTGAGCAACAGCTTTCCAGGCTAGACCCTTCTGGCTGCCAGCTATCTGCAGACGTTCGCATTTTCGGAGCAGGGCTGGGAAAGGAGCCTGGCAGGAACACCCACCATTTCCAGTGTACGTTTGAAGTTTGAGGTGGCAAGACAAGCAAGCAGCCCCAGTCTCTGTGCCTCTGTGCGAGCAGTGCCATGGGCAGATGAGGCTGAGCAACAGCTTTCCAGGCTAGCCCCTTCTGGCTGCCAGCTATCTGCAGACGTTCGCATTCTCAGAGCAGGGCTGGGAAAGAAGCCTGGCAGGGACCCCGCCATTTCCAGACTACGTTTGAAGGTTGAGGTGCAAGACAAGCAAGCAGCCCCAGTCTCTGTGCCTCTGTGCGAGCAGTGCCATGGGCAGATGAGGCTGAGCAACAGCTTTCCAGGCTAGCCCCTTCTGGCTACCAGCTATCTGCAGACGTTCGCTTTTTCGGAGCAGGGCTGGGAAAGGAGCCTGGCAGGAACACCTCCAATTTCCAGTGTACGTTGGAAGTTTGAGGTGGCAAGACAAGCAAGCAGCCCCAGCCTCTGTGCCTCTGTGCGAGCAGTACCATGGGCAGATGAGGCTGAGCAACAGCTTTCCAGGCTAGCCCCTTCTGCCTGTCAGCTATCTGCAGACGTTCGCATTCTCAGACCAGGGCTGCGAAAGAAGACTGGCAGGGACCCCCCCTTTCCAGTCTACGTTTGAAGTTTGAGCTGGCAAGACAAGCAAGCAGCACCAGTCTCTGTGCCTCTGTGCGAGCAGTGCCATGGGCAGATGAGGCTGAGCAACAGCTTTCCAGGCTAGCCCCTTTTGGCTGCCAGCTATCTGCAGACGTTCGCATTTTCGGAGTAGGGCTGCGAAAGGAGCCTGGCAGGGACCACCCCACTTCCAGTATACATTTGAAGTCTGAGGTGGCAAGACAAGCAAGCAGCCCCAGTCTCTGTGCCTCTGTGCGAGCAGTGCCATGGGCAGATGAGGCTGAGCAACAGCTTTCCAGGCTAGCCCCTTCTGGCTGCCAGCTACCTGCAGACGTTCGCATTTTTGGAGCAGGGCTTTGAAAGTTCCTGGCAGGGACCTCCCCATTTCCAGACTACGTTTGAAGTTTGAGGTGCAAGACAAGCAAGCAGCCACAGTCTCTGTGCCTCTGTGCGAGCAGTGCCATGGGCAGATGAGGCTGAGCAACAGCTTTCCAGGCTACCCCCCTCTGGCTGCCAGCTATCTGCAGACGTTCGCATTTTCGGAGCAGGGCTGGGAAAGGAGCCTGGCAGGAACACCTCCTTTTTCCAGTGTACGTTGGAAGTTTGAGGTGGCAAGACAAGCAAGCAGCCCCAGCCTCTGTGCCTCTGTGCGAGCAGTGCCATGGGCAGATGAGGCTGAGCAACAGCTTTCCAGGCTAGCCCCTTCTGGCTGCCAGCTATCTGCAGACGTTCGCATTTTCGGAGCAGGGCTGGGAAAGGAGCCTGGCAGGAACAGCTCCCATTTCCAGTGTACGTTGGAAGTTTGAGCTGGCAAGACAAGCAAGCAGCCCCAGTCTCTGTGCCTCTGTGCGAGCAGTGCCATGGGCAGATGAGGCTGAGCAACAGCTTTCCAGGCTAGCCCCTTCTGGCTGCCAGCTATCTGCAGACGTTCGCATTCTCAGAGCAGGGCTGCGCAAGAAGACTGGCAGGGACCTCCCCCCTTCTAGTCCACATTTGAAGTTTGAGGTGGCAAGACAAGCAAGCATCCCCAGTCTCTGTGCCTCTGTGCGAGCAGTGCCATGGGCAGATGAGGCTGAGCAACAGCTTTCCAGGCTAGACCCTTCTGGCTGCCAGCTATCTGCAGACGTTCGCATTTTCGGAGCAGGGCTGGGAAGGAGCCTGGCAGGAACACCCCCCATTTCCAGTATACATTTGAAGTTTGAGGTGGCAAGACAAGCAAGCAGCCCCAGTCTCTGTGCCTCTGTGCGAGCAGTGCCATGGGCAGATGAGGCTGAGCAACAGCTTTCCAGGCTAGCCCCTTCTGGCTGCCAGCTATCTGCAGACGTTCGCATTCTCAGAGCAGGGCTGGGAAAGGAGCCTGACAGGGCCCCCCCCATTTCCAGACTACGTTTGAAGTTTGAGGTGCAAGACAAGAAAGCAGCCCCAGTCTCTGTGCCTCTGTGCGAGCAGAGCCATGGGCAGATGAGGCTGAGCAACAGCTTTCCAGGCTAGCCCCTTCTGGCTGCCAGCTATCTGCAGACGTTCGCATTCTCAGAGCAGGGCTGGGAAAGGAGCCTGGCAGGGACCCCCCCATTTACAGTTTACGTTTGAAGTTTGAGGTGTCAAGAGAAGCATGCAGCCCCAGTCTCTGTGCCTCTGTGCGAGCAGTGCCATGGGCAGATGAGGCTGAGCAACAGCTTTCCAGGCTAGCCCCTTCTGGCTGCCAGCTATCTGCAGACGTTCGCATTCTCAGACCAGGGCTGCGAAAGAAGCCTGGCAGGGACCCCCCCCTTTCCAGTCTACGTTGGAAGTTTGAGGTGGCAAGACAAGCAAGCAGCCCCAGTCTCTGTGCCTCTGTGCGAGCAGTGCCATGGGCAGATGAGGCTGAGCAACAGCTTTCCAGGCTAGACCCTTCTGGCTGCCAGCTATCTGCAGACGTTCGCATTTCAAGAGCAGGGCTGCGAAAGGAGACTGGCAGGGACCTCCGCACTTCCAGTGTACGTTGGAAGTTTGAGGTGGCAAGACAAGCAAGCAGCCCCAGTCTCTGTGCCTCTGTGCGAGCAGTGCCATGCGCAGATGAGGCTGAGCAACAGCTTTCCAGGCTAGCCCCTTCTGGCTGCCAGCTATCTGCAGACGTTCGCTTTTTAGGAGCAGGGCTGGGAAAGGAGCCTGGCAGGAACACCCGCCATTTCCACTGTACGTTGGAAGTTTGAGGTGGCAAGACAAGCAAGCAGCCCAGTCTCTGTGCCTCTGTGCGAGTAGTGCCATGGGCAGATGAGGCTGAGCAACAGCTTTCCAGGCTAGCCCCTTCTGGCTGCCAGCTATCTGCAGACGTTCGCATTTTAAAAGCAGGGCTATGAAACTAGCCTTGCAGGGACTTCCGATCCCCAGGTTACGTTTGAAGTTTGAGGTGGCAAGACAAGCAAGCAGCCCCAGTCTCTGTGCCTCTGTGCGAGCAGTGCCATGGGCAGATGAGGCTGAGCAACAGCTTTCCAGGCTAGCCCCTTCTGGCTGCCAGCTATCTGCAGACGTTCGCATTCTCAGAGCAGGGCTACCGGAGGCACCCAGCACGGACAACATAAGATACGTTTGAAGTTTGAGGTGGCAAGACAAGCAAGCAGCCCCAGTCTCTGTGCCTCTGTGCGAGCAGTGCCATGCACAGATGAAGCTGAGCAACAGCTTTCCAGGCTAGCCCCTTCTGGCTGCCAGCTATCTGCAGACGTTCGCATTCTCAGAGCAGGGCTGCGAAAGAAGCCTTACAGGGACCCCCCCTTTCCAGTCTTCGTTTGAAGTTTGAGGTGGCAAGACAAGCAAGCAGCCCCAGTCTCTGTGCCTCTGTGCGAGCAGTGCCATGGGCAGATGAGGCTGAGCAACAGCTTTTCAGGCTAGCCCCTTCTGGCTGCCAGCTATCTGCAGACGTTCGCATTTTAGGAGCAGGGCTGGGAAAGGAGCCTGGCAGGAACAATCCCCATTTGCACTGTACGTTGGAAGTTTGAGGTGGCAAGACAAGCAAGCAGCCCCAGCCTCTGTGCCTCTGTGCGAGCAGTGCCATGGGCAGATGAGGCTGAGCAACAGCTTTCCAGGCTAGACCCTTCTGGCTGCCAGCTATCTGCAGACGTTCGCATTTTCGGAGCAGGGCTGGGAAAGGAGCCTGGCAGGAACACCCACCATTTCCAGTGTACGTTTGAAGTTTGAGGTGGCAAGACAAGCAAGCAGCCCCAGTCTCTGTGCCTCTGTGCGAGCAGTGCCATGGGCAGATGAGGCTGAGCAACAGCTTTCCAGGCTAGCCCCTTCTGGCTGCCAGCTATCTGCAGACGTTCGCATTCTCAGAGCAGGGCTGGGAAAGAAGCCTGGCAGGGACCCCGCCATTTCCAGACTACGTTTGAAGGTTGAGGTGCAAGACAAGCAAGCAGCCCCAGTCTCTGTGCCTCTGTGCGAGCAGTGCCATGGGCAGATGAGGCTGAGCAACAGCTTTCCAGGCTAGCCCCTTCTGGCTACCAGCTATCTGCAGACGTTCGCTTTTTCGGAGCAGGGCTGGGAAAGGAGCCTGGCAGGAACACCTCCAATTTCCAGTGTACGTTGGAAGTTTGAGGTGGCAAGACAAGCAAGCAGCCCCAGCCTCTGTGCCTCTGTGCGAGCAGTACCATGGGCAGATGAGGCTGAGCAACAGCTTTCCAGGCTAGCCCCTTCTGCCTGTCAGCTATCTGCAGACGTTCGCATTCTCAGACCAGGGCTGCGAAAGAAGACTGGCAGGGACCCCCCCTTTCCAGTCTACGTTTGAAGTTTGAGCTGGCAAGACAAGCAAGCAGCACCAGTCTCTGTGCCTCTGTGCGAGCAGTGCCATGGGCAGATGAGGCTGAGCAACAGCTTTCCAGGCTAGCCCCTTTTGGCTGCCAGCTATCTGCAGACGTTCGCATTTTCGGAGTAGGGCTGCGAAAGGAGCCTGGCAGGGACCACCCCACTTCCAGTATACATTTGAAGTCTGAGGTGGCAAGACAAGCAAGCAGCCCCAGTCTCTGTGCCTCTGTGCGAGCAGTGCCATGGGCAGATGAGGCTGAGCAACAGCTTTCCAGGCTAGCCCCTTCTGGCTGCCAGCTACCTGCAGACGTTCGCATTTTTGGAGCAGGGCTTTGAAAGTTCCTGGCAGGGACCTCCCCATTTCCAGACTACGTTTGAAGTTTGAGGTGCAAGACAAGCAAGCAGCCCCAGTCTCTGTGCCTCTGTGCGAGCAGTGCCATGGGCAGATGAGGCTGAGCAACAGCTTTCCAGGCTAACCCCCTCTGGCTGCCAGCTATCTGCAGACGTTCGCATTTTCGGAGCAGGGCTGGGAAAGGAGCCTGGCAGGAACACCTCCTTTTTCCAGTGTACGTTGGAAGTTTGAGGTGGCAAGACAAGCAAGCAGCCCCAGCCTCTGTGCCTCTGTGCGAGCAGTGCCATGGGCAGATGAGGCTGAGCAACAGCTTTCCAGGCTAGCCCCTTCTGGCTGCCAGCTATCTGCAGACGTTCGCATTTTCGGAGCAGGGCTGGGAAAGGAGCCTGGCAGGAACAGCTCCCATTTCCAGTGTACGTTGGAAGTTTGAGCTGGCAAGACAAGCAAGCAGCCCCAGTCTCTGTGCCTCTGTGCGAGCAGTGCCATGGGCAGATGAGGCTGAGCAACAGCTTTCCAGGCTAGCCCCTTCTGGCTGCCAGCTATCTGCAGACGTTCGCATTCTCAGAGCAGGGCTGCGCAAGAAGACTGGCAGGGACCTCCCCCCTTCTAGTCCACATTTGAAGTTTGAGGTGGCAAGACAAGCAAGCATCCCCAGTCTCTGTGCCTCTGTGCGAGCAGTGCCATGGGCAGATGAGGCTGAGCAACAGCTTTCCAGGCTAGACCCTTCTGGCTGCCAGCTATCTGCAGACGTTCGCATTTTCGGAGCAGGGCTGGGAAGGAGCCTGGCAGGAACACCCCCCATTTCCAGTATACATTTGAAGTTTGAGGTGGCAAGACAAGCAAGCAGCCCCAGTCTCTGTGCCTCTGTGCGAGCAGTGCCATGGGCAGATGAGGCTGAGCAACAGCTTTCCAGGCTAGCCCCTTCTGGCTGCCAGCTATCTGCAGACGTTCGCATTCTCAGAGCAGGGCTGGGAAAGGAGCCTGACAGGGCCCCCCCCATTTCCAGACTACGTTTGAAGTTTGAGGTGCAAGACAAGCAAGCAGCCCCAGTCTCTGTGCCTCTGTGCGAGCAGAGCCATGGGCAGATGAGGCTGAGCAACAGCTTTCCAGGCTAGCCCCTTCTGGCTGCCAGCTATCTGCAGACGTTCGCATTCTCAGAGCAGGGCTACCGGAGGCAGCCAGCACGGACAACATAAGATACGTTTGAAGTTTGAGGTGGCAAGACAAGCAAGCAGCCCCATTCTCTGTGCCTCTGTGCGAGCATTGCCATGGGCAAATGAGGCTGAGCAACAGCTTTCCAGGCTAGCCCCTTCTGGTTGCCAGCTATCTGCAGACGTTCGCATTCTCAGAGCAGGGCTACGAAACTAGCTTTGCAGGGACTTCCGATCCCCAGGTTACGTTTGAAGTTTGAGGTGGCAAGACAAGCAAGCAGCCCCAGTCCCTGTGCCTCTGTGCGAGCAGTGCCATGGGCAGATGAGGCTGAGCAACAGCTTTCCAGGCTAGACCCTTCTGGCTGCCAGCTATCTGCAGACGTTCGCATTTTTGGAGCAGGGCTGCGAAAGGAGCCTGGCAGGAACACCCCCCATTTCCAGTGTACTTTTGAAGTTTGAGGTGGCAAGACAATCAGGCAGCCACAGTCTCTGTGCCTCTGTGCGAGCAGTGCCGTGCACAGATGAGGCTGAGCAACAGCTTTCCAGGCTAGACCCTTCTGGCTGCCAGCTATCTGCAGACGTTCGCATTCTCAGAGCAGGGCTGGGAAAGGAGCCTGGCAGGGACGCCCCCATTTCCAGACTACGTTTGAAGTTTGAGGTGCAAGACAAGCAAGCAGCCCCAGTCTCTGTGCCTCTGTGCGAGCAGTGCCATGGGCAGATGAGGCTGAGCAACAGCTTTCCAGGCTAGCCCCTTCTGCCTGCCAGCTATCTGCAGACGTTCGCATTTTCGGAGCAGGGCTGGGAAAGGAGCCTGGCAGGAACACCCGCCATTTCCACTGTATGTTGGAAGTTTGAGGTGGCAAGACAAGCAAGCAGCCCAGTCTCTGTGCCTCTGTGCGAGTAGTGCCATGGGCAGATGAGGCTGAGCAACAGCTTTCCAGGCTAGCCCCTTCTGGCTGCCAGCTATCTGCAGACGTTCGCATTTTAAAAGCAGGGCTATGAAACTAGCCTTGCAGGGACTTCCGATCCCCAGGTTACGTTTGAAGTTTGAGGTGGCAAGACAAGCAAGCAGCCCCAGTCTCTGTGCCTCTGTGCAAGCAGTGCCATGGGCAGATGAGGCTGAGCAACAGCTTTCCAGGCTAGCCCCTTCTGGCTGCCAGCTATCTGCAGACGTTCGCATTCTCAGAGCAGGGCTACCGGAGGCACCCAGCACGGACAACATAAGATACGTTTGAAGTTTGAGGTGGCAAGACAAGCAAGCAGCCCCAGTCTCTGTGCCTCTGTGCGAGCAGTGCCATGCACAGATGAAGCTGAGCAACAGCTTTCCAGGCTAGCCCCTTCTGGCTGCCAGCTATCTGCAGACGTTCGCATTCTCAGAGCAGGGCTACCGGAGTCACCCAGCACAGACAACATAAGATACGTTTGAAGTTTGAGGTGGCAAGACAAGCAAGCAGCCCCAGTCTCTGTGCCTCTGTGCGAGCAGTGCCATGCACAGATGAGGCTGAGCAACAGCTTTCCAGGCTAGCCCCTTCTGGCTGCCAGCTATCTGCAGACGTTCGCATTTCAAGAGCAGGGCTGCGAAAGGAGACTGGCAGGGACCTCCACACTTCCAGTCTACATTTGAAGTTTGAGGTGGCAAGACAAGCAAGCAGCCCCAGTCTCTGTGCCTCTGTGCGAGCAGTGCCATGGGCAGATGAGGCTGAGCAACAGCTTTCCAGGCTAGCCCCTTCTGACTGCCAGCTATCTGCAGATGTTCGCTTTTTAGGAGCAGGGCTGGGAAAGGAGCCTGGCAGGAACAATCCCCATTTCCACTGTACGTTGGAAGTTTGAGGTGGCAAGACAAGCAAGCAGCCCCAGTCTCTGTGCCTCTGTGCGAGCAGTGCCATGGGCAGATGAGGCTGAGCAACAGCTTTCCAGGCTAGACCCTTCTGGCTGCCAGCTATCTGCAGACGTTCGCATTTTCGGAGCAGGGCTGGGAAAGGAGCCTGGCAGGAACACCCACCATTTCCAGTGTACGTTTGAAGTTTGAGGTGGCAAGACAAGCAAGCAGCCCCAGTCCCTGTGCCTCTGTGCGAGCAGTGCCATGGGCAGATGAGGCTGAGCAACAGCTTTCCAGGCTAGACCCTTCTGGCTGCCAGCTATCTGCAGACCTTCGCATTTTTGGAGCAGGGCTGCGAAAGGAGCCTGGCAGGAACACCCACCATTTCCAGTGTACGTTTGAAGTTTGAGGTGGCAAGACAATCAGGCAGCCACAGTCTCTGTGCCTCTGTGCGAGCAGTGCCGTGCACAGATGAGGCTGAGCAACAGCTTTCCAGGCTAGCCCCTTCTGGCTGCCAGCTATCTGCAGACGTTCGCATTCTCAGAGCAGGGCTGGGAAAGGAGCCTGGCAGGGACGCCCCCATTTCCAGACTACGTTTGAAGTTTGAGGTGCAAGACAAGCAAGCAGCCCCAGTCTCTGTGCCTCTGTGCGAGCAGTGCCATGGGCAGATGAGGCTGAGCAACAGCTTTCCAGGCTAGACCCTTCTGGCTGCCAGCTATCTGCAGACGTTCGCATTTTCGGAGCAGGGCTGGGAAAGGAGCCTGGTAGGAACACCTCGCATTTCCAGTGTACGTTGGAAGTTTGAGGTGGCAAGACAAGCAAGCAGCCCCAGTCTCTGTGCCTCTGTGCGAGCAGCGCCATGCGCAGATGAGGCTGAGCAAAAGCTTTCCAGGCTAGCCCCTTCTGGCTGCCAGCTATCTGCAGACGTTCGCTTTTTAGGAGCAGGGCTGGGAAAGGAGCCTGGCAGGAACACCCGCCATTTCCACTGTACGTTGGAAGTTTGAGGTGGCAAGACAAGCAAGCAGCCCAGTCTCTGTGCTTCTGTGCGAGTAGTGCCATGGGCAGATGAGGCTGAGCAACAGCTTTCCAGGCTAGCCCCTTCTGGCTGCCAGCTATCTGCAGACGTTCGCATTTTAAAAGCAGGGCTATGAAACTAGCCTTGCAGGGACTTCCAATCCCCAGGTTACGTTTGAAGTTTGAGGTGGCAAGACAAGCAAGCAGCCCCAGTCTCTGTGCCTCTGTGCGAGCAGTGCCATGGGCAGATGAGGCTGAGCAACAGCTTTCCAGGCTAGCCCCTTCTGGCTGCCAGCTATCTGCAGACGTTCGCATTCTCAGAGCAGGGCTACCGGAGGCACCCAGAACGGACAACATAAGATACGTTTGAAGTTTGAGGTGGCAAGACAAGCAAGCAGCCCCAGTCTCTGTGCCTCTGTGCGAGCAGTGCCATGGACAGATGAGGCTGAGCAACAGCTTTCCAGGCTAGCCCCTTCTGACTGCCAGCTATCTGCAGATGTTCGCGTTTTAGGAGCAGGGCTGGGAAAGGAGCCTGGCAGGAACAATCCCCATTTCCACTGCACGTTGGAAGTTTGAGGTGGCAAGACAAGCAAGCAGCCCCAGCCTCTGTGCCTCTGTGCGAGCAGTGCCATGGGCAGATGAGGCTGAGCAACAGCTTTCCAGGCTAGACCCTTCTGGCTGCCAGCTATCTGCAGACGTTCGCATTTTCGGAGCAGGGCTGGGAAAGGAGCCTGGCAGGAACACCCACCATTTCCAGTGTACGTTTGAAGTTTGAGGTGGCAAGACAAGCAAGCAGCCCCAGTCTCTGTGCCTCTGTGCGAGCAGTGCCATGGGCAGATGAGGCTGAACAACAGCTTTCCAGGCTAGCCCCTTCTGGCTGCCAGCTATCTGCAGACGTTCGCATTCTCAGACCAGGGCTGCGAAAGAAGCCTTGCAGGGACCCCCCCCTTTCCATCCTACGTTGGAAGTTTGAGCTGGCAAGACAAGCAAGCAGCCCCAGTCTCTGTGCCTCTGTGCGAGCAGTGCCATGGGCAGATGAGGCTGAGCAACAGCTTTCCAGGCTAGCCCCTTCTGGCTGCCAGCTATCTGCAGACGTTCGCATTCTCAGAGCAGGGCTGGGAAAGGAGCCTGGCAGGGACCTCCCCCCTTCTAGTCCACATTTGAAGTTTGATGTGGCAAGACAAGCAAGCAGCCCCAGTCTCTGTGCCTCTGTGCGAGCAGTGCCATGGGCAGATGAGGCTGAGCAACAGCTTTCCAGGCTAGACCCTTCTGGCTGCCAGCTATCTGCAGACGTTCGCATTTTCGGAGCAGGGCTGGGAAAGGAGCCTGGCAGGAACACCCACCATTTCCAGTGTACGTTGGAAGTTTGAGGTGGCAAGACAAGCAAGCAGCCCCAGTCCCTGTGCCTCTGTGCGAGCAGTGCCATGGGCAGATGAGGCTGAGCAACAGCTTTCCAGGCTAGCCCCTTCTGGCTGCCAGCTATCTGCAGACGTTCGCATTCTCAGAGCAGGGCTACCGGAGGCACCCAGCACGGAAAACATAAGATACGTTTGAAGTTTGAGGTAGCAAGACAAGCAAGCAGCCCCAGCCTCTGTGCCTCTGTGCGAGCAGTGCCATGGGCAGATGAGGCTGAGCAACAGCTTTTCAGGCTAGCCCCTTTTGGTTGCCAGCTATCTGCAGACGTTCGCATTTTCGGAGCAGGGCTACGAAACTAGCCTTGCAGGGACTTCCGATCCCCAGGTTACGTTTGAAGTTTGAGGTGACAAGACAAGCAAGCAGCCCCAGTCCCTGTGCCTCTGTGCGAGCAGTGCCATGGGCAGATGAGGCTGAGCAACAGCTTTCCAGGCTAGCCCCTTCTGGTTGCCAGCTATCTGCAGACGTTCGCGTTTTCGGAGCAGGGCTACGAAACTAGCCTTGCAGGGACTTCCGATCCCCAGGTTACGTTTGAAGTTTGAGCTGGCAAGACAAGCAAGCAGCCCCAGTCCCTGTGCCTCTGTGCGAGCAGTGCCATGGGCAGATGAGGCTGAGCAACAGCTTTCCAGGCTAGCCCCTTCTGGCTGCCAGCTATCTGCAGACGTTCGCTTTCTCAGAGCAGGGCTACCGGAGGCACCCAGCACGGACAACATAAGATACGTTTGAAGTTTGAGGTGGCAAGACAAGCAAGCAGCCCCAGTCTCTGTGCCTCTGTGCGAGCAGTGCCATGCACAGATGAAGCTGAGCAACAGCTTTCCAGGCTAGCCTCTTCTGGCTGCCAGCTATCTGCAGACGTTCGCATTCTCAGAGCAGGGCTACCGGAGTCACCCAGCACAGACAACATAATATACGTTTGAAGTTTGAGGTGGCAAGACAAGCAAGCAGCCCCAGTCTCTGTGCCTCTGTGCGAGCAGTGCCATGCACAGATGAGGCTGAGCAACAGCTTTCCAGGCTAGCCCCTTCTGGCTGCCAGCTATCTGCAGACGTTCGCATTTCAAGAGCAGGGCTGCGAAAGGAGACTGGCAGGGACCTCCACACTTCCAGTCTACATTTGAAGTTTGAGGTGGCAAGACAAGCAAGCAGCCCCAGTCTCTGTGCCTCTGTGCGAGCAGTGCCATGGGCAGATGAGGCTGAGCAACAGCTTTCCAGGCTAGCCCCTTCTGACTGCCAGCTATCTGCAGATGTTCGCTTTTTAGGAGCAGGGCTGGGAAAGGAGCCTGGCAGGAACAATCCCCATTTCCAGTGTACGTTGGAAGTTTGAGGTGGCAAGACAAGCAAGCAGCCCCAGTCTCTGTGCCTCTGTGCGAGCAGTGCCATGGGCAGATGAGGCTGAGCAACAGCTTTCCAGGCTAGACCCTTCTGGCTGCCAGCTATCTGCAGACGTTCGCATTTTCGGAGCAGGGCTGGGAAAGGAGCCTGGCAGGAACACCCACCATTTCCAGTGTACGTTTGAAGTTTGAGGTGGCAAGACAAGCAAGCAGCCCCAGTCCCTGTGCCTCTGTCCGAGCAGTGCCATGGGCAGATGAGGCTGAGCAACAGCTTTCCAGGCTAGACCCTTCTGGCTGCCAGCTATCTGCAGACCTTCGCATTTTTGGAGCAGGGCTGCGAAAGGAGCCTGGCAGGAACACCCCCCATTTCCAGTGTACGTTTGAAGTTTGAGGTGGCAAGACAATCAGGCAGCCACAGTCTCTGTGCCTCTGTGCGAGCAGTGCCGTGCACAGATGAGGCTGAGCAACAGCTTTCCAGGCTAGCCCCTTCTGGCTGCCAGCTATCTGCAGACGTTCGCATTCTCAGAGCAGGGCTGGGAAAGGAGCCTGGCAGGGACGCCCCCATTTCCAGACTACGTTTGAAGTTTGAGGTGCAAGACAAGCAAGCAGCCCCAGTCTCTGTGCCTCTGTGCGAGCAGTGCCATGGGCAGATGAGGCTGAGCAACAGCTTTCCAGGCTAGACCCTTCTGGCTGCCAGCTATCTGCAGACGTTCGCATTTTCGGAGCAGGGCTGGGAAAGGAGCCTGGTAGGAACACCTCGCATTTCCAGTGTACGTTGGAAGTTTGAGGTGGCAAGACAAGCAAGCAGCCCCAGTCTCTGTGCCTCTGTGCGAGCAGCGCCATGCGCAGATGAGGCTGAGCAAAAGCTTTCCAGGCTAGCCCCTTCTGGCTGCCAGCTATCTGCAGACGTTCGCTTTTTAGGAGCAGGGCTGGGAAAGGAGCCTGGCAGGAACACCCGCCATTTCCACTGTACGTTGGAAGTTTGAGGTGGCAAGACAAGCAAGCAGCCCAGTCTCTGTGCTTCTGTGCGAGTAGTGCCATGGGCAGATGAGGCTGAGCAACAGCTTTCCAGGCTAGCCCCTTCTGGCTGCCAGCTATCTGCAGACGTTCGCATTTTAAAAGCAGGGCTATGAAACTAGCCTTGCAGGGACTTCCGATCCCCAGGTTACGTTTGAAGTTTGAGGTGGCAAGACAAGCAAGCAGCCCCAGTCTCTGTGCCTCTGTGCGAGCAGTGCCATGCACAGATGAGGCTGAGCAACAGCTTTCCAGGCTAGCCCCTTCTGGCTGCCAGCTATCTGCAGACGTTCGCATTCTCAGAGCAGGGCTACCGGAGGCACCCAGCACGGACAACATAAGATACGTTTGAAGTTTGAGGTGGCAAGACAAGCAAGCAGCCCCAGTCTCTGTGCCTCTGTGCGAGCAGTGCCATGCACAGATGAAGCTGAGCAACAGCTTTCCAGGCTAGCCCCTTCTGGCTGCCAGCTATCTGCAGACGTTCGCATTCTCAGAGCTGGGCTACCGGAGTCACCCAGCACAGACAACATAAGATACGTTTGAAGTTTGAGGTGGCAAGACAAGCAAGCAGCCCCAGTCTCTGTGCCTCTGTGCGAGCAGTGCCATGGGCAGATGAGGCTGAGCAACAGCTTTCCAGGCTAGCCCCTTCTGACTGCCAGCTATCTGCAGATGTTCGCTTTTTAGGAGCAGGGCTGGGAAAGGAGCCTGGCAGGAACAATCCCCATTTCCACTGTACGTTGGAAGTTTGAGGTGGCAAGACAAGCAAGCAGCCCCAGCCTCTGTGCCTCTGTGCGAGCAGTGCCATGGGCAGATGAGGCTGAGCAACAGCTTTCCAGGCTAGACCCTTCTGGCTGCCAGCTATGTGCAGACGTTCGCATTTTCGGAGCAGGGCTGGGAAAGGAGCCTGGCAGGAACACCCACCATTTCCAGTGTACGTTTGAAGTTTGAGGTGGCAAGACAAGCAAGTAGCCCCAGTCTCTGTGCCTCTGTGCGAGCAGTGCCATGGGCAGATGAGGCTGAACAACAGCTTTCCAGGCTAGCCCCTTCTGGCTGCCAGCTATCTGCAGACGTTCGCATTCTCAGACCAGGGCTGCGAAAGAAGCCTTGCAGGGACCCCCCCCTTTCCATCCTACGTTGGAAGTTTGAGCTGGCAAGACAAGCAAGCAGCCCCAATCTCTGTGCCTCTGTGCGAGCAGTGCCATGGGCAGATGAGGCTGAGCAACAGCTTTCCAGGCTAGACCCTTCTGGCTGCCAGCTATCTGCAGACGTTCGCATTTTCGGAGCAGGGCTGGGAAAGGAGCCTGGCAGGAACACCCACCATTTCCAGTGTACGTTTGAAGTTTGAGGTGGCAAGACAAGCAAGCAGCCCCAGTCCCTGTTTCTCTGTGCGAGCAGTGCCATGGGCAGATGAGGCTGAGCAACAGCTTTCCAGGCTAGACCCTTCTGGATGCCAGCTATCTGCAGACCTTCGCATTTTTGGAGCAGGGCTGCGAAAGGAGCCTGGCAGGAACACCCCCCATTTCCAGTGTACGTTTGAAGTTTGAGGTGGCAAGACAATCAGGCAGCCACAGACTCTGTGCCTCTGTGCGAGCAGTGCCGTGCACAGATGAGGCTGAGCAACAGCTTTCCAGGCTAGCCCCTTCTGGCTGCCAGCTATCTGCAGACGTTCGCATTCTCAGAGCAGGGCTGGGAAAGGAGCCTGGCAGGGACGCCCCCATTTCCAGACTACGTTTGAAGTTTGAGGTGCAAGACAAGCAAGCAGCCCCAGTCTCTGTGCCTCTGTGCGAGCAGTGCCATGGGCAGATGAGGCTGAGCAACAGCTTTCCAGGCTAGACCCTTCTGGCTGCCAGCTATCTGCAGACGTTCGCATTTTCGGAGCAGGGCTGGGAAAGGAGCCTGGTAGGAACACCTCGCATTTCCAGTGTACGTTGGAAGTTTGAGGTGGCAAGACAAGCAAGCAGCCCCAGTCTCTGTGCCTCTGTGCGAGCAGCGCCATGCGCAGATGAGGCTGAGCAAAAGCTTTCCAGGCTAGCCCCTTCTGGCTGCCAGCTATCTGCAGACGTTCGCTTTTTAGGAGCAGGGCTGGGAAAGGAGCCTGGCAGGAACACCCGCCATTTCCACTGTACGTTGGAAGTTTGAGGTGGCAAGACAAGCAAGCAGCCCAGTCTCTGTGCTTCTGTGCGAGTAGTGCCATGGGCAGATGAGGCTGAGCAACAGCTTTCCAGGCTAGCCCCTTCTGGCTGCCAGCTATCTGCAGACGTTCGCATTTTAAAAGCAGGGCTATGAAACTAGCCTTGCAGGGACTTCCGATCCCCAGGTTACGTTTGAAGTTTGAGGTGGCAAGACAAGCAAGCAGCCCCAGTCTCTGTGCCTCTGTGCGAGCAGTGCCATGGGCAGATGAGGCTGAGCAACAGCTTTCCAGGCTAGCCCCTTCTGGCTGCCAGCTATCTGCAGACGTTCACATTCTCAGAGCAGGGCTACCGGAGGCACCCAGCACGGACAACATAAGATACGTTTGAAGTTTGAGGTGGCAAGACAAGCAAGCAGCCCCAGTCTCTGTGCCTCTGTGCGAGCAGTGCCATGCACAGATGAAGCTGAGCAACAGCTTTCCAGGCTAGCCCCTTCTGGCTGCCAGCTATCTGCAGACGTTCGCATTCTCAGAGCTGGGCTACCGGAGTCACCCAGCACAGACAACATAAGATACGTTTGAAGTTTGAGGTGGCAAGACAAGCAAGCAGCCCCAGTCTCTGTGCCTCTGTGCGAGCAGTGCCATGGGCAGATGAGGCTGAGCAACAGCTTTCCAGGCTAGCCCCTTCTGACTGCCATCTATCTGCAGATGTTCGCTTTTTAGGAGCAGGGCTGGGAAAGGAGCCTGGCAGGAACAATCCCCATTTCCACTGTACGTTGGAAGTTTGAGGTGGCAAGACAAGCAAGCAGCCCCAGCCTCTGTGCCTCTGTGCGAGCAGTGCCATGGGCAGATGAGGCTGAGCAACAGCTTTCCAGGCTAGACCCTTCTGGCTGCCAGCTATCTGCAGACGTTCGCGTTTTCGGAGCAGGGCTGGGAAAGGAGCCTGGCAGGAACACCCCCCATTTCCAGTGTACGTTTGAAGTTTGAGGTGGCAAGACAAGCAAGTAGCCCCAGTCTCTGTGCCTCTGTGCGAGCAGTGCCATGGGCAGATGAGGCTGAACAACAGCTTTCCAGGCTAGCCCCTTCTGGCTGCCAGCTATCTGCAGACGTTCGCATTCTCAGACCAGGGCTGCGAAAGAAGCCTTGCAGGGACCCCCCCCTTTCCATCCTACGTTGGAAGTTTGAGCTGGCAAGACAAGCAAGCAGCCCCAGTCTCTGTGCCTCTGTGCGAGCAGTGCCATGGGCAGATGAGGCTGAGCAACAGCTTTCCAGGCTAGCCCCTTCTGGCTGCCAGCTATCTGCAGACGTTCGCATTCTCAGAGCAGGGCTGGGAAAGGAGCCTGGCAGGGACCTCCCCCCTTCTAGTCCACATTTGAAGTTTGAGGTGGCAAGACAAGCAAGCAGCCCCAGTCTCTGTGCCTCTGTGCGAGCAGTGCCATGGGCAGATGAGGCTGAGCAACAGCTTTCCAGGCTAGACCCTTCTGGCTGCCAGCTATCTGCAGACGTTCGCATTTTCGGAGCAGGGCTGCGAAAGGAGCCTGGCAGGGACCTCCACCCTTACAGTCTACATTTGAAGTTTGAGGTGGCAAGACAAGCAAGCAGCCCCAGTCCCTGTGCCTCTGTGCGAGCAGTGCCATGGGCAGATGAGGCTGAGCAACAGCTTTCCAGGCTAGCCCCTTCTGGCTGCCAGCTATCTGCAGACGTTCGCATTCTCAGAGCAGGGCTACCGGAGGCACCCAGCACGGAAAACATAAGATACGTTTGAAGTTTGAGGTAGCAAGACAAGCAAGCAGCCCCAGCCTCTGTGCCTCTGTGCGAGCAGTGCCATGGGCAGATGAGGCTGAGCAACAGCTTTTCAGGCTAGCCCCTTCTGGTTGCCAGCTATCTGCAGACGTTCGCATTTTCGGAGCAGGGCTACGAAACTAGCCTTGCAGGGACTTCCGATCCCCAGGTTACGTTTGAAGTGGGAGGTGGCAAGACAAGCAAGCAGCCCCAGTCCCTGTGCCTCTGTGCGAGCAGTGCCATGGGCAGATGAGGCTGAGCAACAGCTTTCCAGGCTAGCCCCTTCTGGTTGCCAGCTATCTGCAGACGTTCGCGTTTTCGGAGCAGGGCTACGAAACTAGCCTTGCAGGGACTTCCGATCCCCAGGTTACGTTTGAAGTTTGAGCTGGCAAGACAAGCAAGCAGCCCCAGTCCCTGTGCCTCTGTGCGAGCAGTGCCATGGGCAGATGAGGCTGAGCAACAGCTTTCCAGGCTAGCCCCTTCTGGCTGCCAGCTATCTGCAGACGTTCGCATTTTCGGAGCAGGGCTGGGAAATAAGCCTGGCAGGAACACCTCCCATTTCCAGTGTACGTTTTAAGTTTGAGGTGGCAAGACAAGCAACCACCCTCAGCCTCTGTGCCTCTGTGCGAGCAGTGGAATGTGCAGATGAGGCTGAGCAACAGCTTTCCAGGCTAGCCCCTTCTGGCTGCCAGCTATCTGCAGACGCTCGCATTTTACGAGCAGGGCTGGGAAAGGAGAATGGCAGGAACACCCCCCATTTCCAATGTACGTTGGAAGTTTGAGGTGGCAAGACAAGCAAGCAGCCCCAGTCTCTGTGCCTCTGTGCGAGCAGTGCCATGGGCAGATGAGGCTGAGCAACAGCTTTCCAGGCTAGCCCCTTCTGGCTGCCAGCTATCTGCAGACGTTCGCATTTTAGGAGCAGGGTTGGGAAAGGAGCCTGGCAGGAACACCTCCCATTTCCAGTGTACGTTGGAAGTTTGAGGTGGCAAGACAAGCAAGCAGCCCGAGTCTCTGTGCCTCTGTGCGAGCAGTGCCATGGGCAGATGAGGCTGAGCAACAGCTTTCCAGGCTAGCCCCTTCTGGCTGCCAGCTATCTGCAGACGTTCGCATTCTCAGAGCAGGGCTACCGGAGGCACCCAGCACGGAAAACATAAGATACGTTTGAAGTTTGAGGTAGCAAGACAAGCAAGCAGCCCCAGCCTCTGTGCCTCTGTGCGAGCAGTGCCATGGGCAAAAGAGGCTGAGCAACAGCTTTTCAGGCTAGCCCCTTCTGGTTGCCAGCTATCTGCAGACGTTCGCATTTTCGGAGCAGGGCTACGAAACTAGCCTTGCAGGGACTTCCGATCCCCAGGTTACGTTTGAAGTGGGAGGTGGCAAGACAAGCAAGCAGCCCCAGTCCCTGTGCCTCTGTGCGAGCAGTGCCATGGGCAGATGAGGCTGAGCAACAGCTTTCCAGGCTAGCCCCTTCTGGTTGCCAGCTATCTGCAGACGTTCGCGTTTTCGGAGCAGGGCTACGAAACTAGCCTTGCAGGGACTTCCGATCCCCAGGTTACGTTTGAAGTTTGAGCTGGCAAGACAAGCAAGCAGCCCCAGTCCCTGTGCCTCTGTGCGAGCAGTGCCATGGGCAGATGAGGCTGAGCAACAGCTTTCCAGGCTAGCCCCTTCTGGCTGCCAGCTATCTGCAGACGTTCGCATTTTCGGAGCAGGGCTGGGAAATAAGCCTGGCAGGAACACCTCCCATTTCCAGTGTACGTTTTAAGTTTGAGGTGGCAAGACAAGCAACCACCCTCAGCCTCTGTGCCTCTGTGCGAGCAGTGGAATGTGCAGATGAGGCTGAGCAACAGCTTTCCAGGCTAGCCCCTTCTGGCTGCCAGCTATCTGCAGACGTTCGCATTTTACGAGCAGGGCTGGGAAAGGAGCCTGGCAGGAACACCCCCCATTTCCAATGTACGTTGGAAGTTTGAGGTGGCAAGACAAGCAAGCAGCCCCAGTCTCTGTGCCTCTGTGCGAGCAGTGCCATGGGCAGATGAGGCTGAGCAACAGCTTTCCAGGCTAGCCCCTTCTGGCTGCCAGCTATCTGCAGACGTTCGCATTTTAGGAGCAGGGTTGGGAAAGGAGCCTGGCAGGAACACCTCCCATTTCCAGTGTACGTTGGAAGTTTGAGGTGGCAAGACAAGCAAGCAGCCCGAGTCTCTGTGCCTCTGTGCGAGCAGTGCCATGGGCAGATGAGGCTGAGCAACAGCTTTCCAGGCTAGCCCCTTCTGCCTGCCAGCTATCTGCAGACGTTCGCATTTTCGGAGCAGGGCTGGGAAAGGAGCCTGGCAGGAACACCCACCATTTCCAGTGTACGTTGGAAGTTTGAGGTGGCAAGACAAGCAAGCAGCCCCAGTCTCTGTGCCTCTGTGCGAGCAGTGCCATGCACAGATGAGGCTGAGCAACAGCTTTCCAGGCTAGCCCCTTCTGGCTGCCAGCTATCTGCACACGTTCGCATTCTCAGAGCAGGGCTGCGAAAGGAGACTGGCAGGGATCTCCACCCTTCCAGTCTACATTTGAACTTTAAGGTGGCAAGACAAGCAAGCAGCCCCAGTCTCTGTGCCTCTGTGCGAGCATTGCCATGGGCAGATGAGGCTGAGCAACAGCTTTCCAGGCTAGCCCCTTCTGGCTGCCAGCTATCTGCAGACGTTCACATTTTAAAAGCAGGGCTACGAAACTAGACTTGCATGGACTACCGATCCCCAGGATACGTTTGAACTTTGAGATGGCCAGACAAGCAAGCAGCCCCAGTCTCTGTGCCTCTGTGCGAGCAGTGCCATGGGCCGATGAGGCTGAGCAACAGCTTTCCAGGCTAGCCCCTTCTGGCTGCCACCTATCTGCAGACGTTCGCATTTTCGGAGCAGGGCTGGGAAAGGAGCCTGGCAGGAACAACCCCCATTTCCAGTGTACGTTTGAAGTTTGAGGTGGCAAGACAAGCAAGCAGCCCCAGTCTCTGTGCGTCTGTGCGAGCAGTGCCATGTGCAGATGAGGCTGAGCAACAGCTTTCCAGGCTAGCCCCTTCTGGCTGCCAGCTATTTACAGACGTTCGCATTCTCAGAGCAGGGCTACCGGAGGCACCCAGCACGGAAAACATAAGATACGTTTGAAGTTTGAGGTGGCTAGACAAGCAAGCAGCCCCAGCCTCTGTGCCTCTGTGCGAGCAGTGCCAAGGGCAGATGAGGCTGAGCAACAGCTTTTCAGGCTAGCCCCTTCTGGTTGCCAGCTATCTGCAGACGTTCGCATTTTCGGACCAGAGCTACGAAACTAGCCTTGCAGGGACTTCCGATCCCCAGGTTACGTTTGAAGTTTGAGCTGGCAAGACAAGCAAGCAGCCCCAGTCCCTGTGCCTCTGTGCGAGCAGTGCCATGGGCAGATGAGGCTGAGCAACAGCTTTCCAGGCTAGCCCCTTCTGCCTGCCAGCTATCTGTAGACGTTCGCATTTTCGGAGCAGGGCTGGGAAATAAGCCTGGCAGGAACACCTCCCATTTCCAGTGTACGTTTTAACTTTGAGGTGGCAAGACAAGCAAGCAGCCCCAGCCTCTGTGCCTCTGTGCGAGCAGTGGAATGAGCAGATGAGGCTGAGCAACAGCTTTCCAGGCTAGCCCCTTCTGGCTGCCAGCTATCTGCAGACGTTCGCATTTTAGGAGCAGGGCTGGGAAAGGAGCCTGGCAGGAACACCCCCCATTTCCAATGTACGTTGGAAGTTTGAGGTGGCAAGACAAGCAAGCAGCCCCAGTCTCTGTGCCTCTGTGCAAGCAGTGCCATGGGCAGATGAGGCTGAGCAACAGCTTTCCAGGCTAGCCCCTTCTGGCTGCCAGCTATCTGCAGACGTTCGCATTTTAGGAGCAGGGTTGGGAAAGGAGCCTGGCAGGAACAACTCCCATTTCCAGTGTACGTGGGAAGTTTGAGGTGGCAAGACAAGAAAGCAGCCCCAGTCTCTGTGCCTCTGTGCGAGCAGTGCCATGCACAGATGAGGCTGAGCAACAGCTTTCCAGGCTAGCCCCTTCTGGCTGCCAGCTATCTGCAGACGTTCGCATTTTAAAAGCAGGGCTACGAAACTAGACTTGCAGGGACTACCGATCCCCAGGTTACGTTTGAACTTTGAGGTGGCCAGACAAGCAAGCAGCCCCAGTCTCTGTGCCTCTGTGCGAGCAGTGCCATGGGCAGATGAGGCTGAGCAACAGCTTTCCACGCTAGCCCCTTCTGGCTGCCAGCTATCTGCAGACGTTCGCATTCTCAGAGCAGGGCTGCGAAAGAAGCCTGGCAGGGACCTTCCCCCTTCTAGTCTACATTTGAAGTTTGAGTTGGCAAGACAAGCAAGCAGCCCCAGTCTCTGTGCCTCTGTGCGAGCAGTGCCATGGGCAGATGAGGCTGAGCAACAGCTTTCCAGGCTAGCCCCTTCTGGCTGCCAGCTATCTGCAGACGTTCGCATTTTCGGAGCAGGGCTGGGAAAGGAGCCTGGCAGGAACACCCCCCATTTCCAGTGTACGTTTGAAGTTTGAGGTGGCAAGACAAGCAAACAGCACCAGTCTCTGTGCCTCTGTGTGAGCAGTGCCATGGGCAGATGAGGCTGAGCAACAGCTTTCCAGGCTAGCCCCTTTTGGCTGCCAGCTATCTGCAGACGTTCGCATTTTTGGAGTAGGGCTGCGAAAGGAGCCTGGCAGGGAGCACCCCACTTCCAGTATACGTTTGAAGTTTGAGGTGGCAAGACAAGAAGGCAGCCCCAGTCTCTGTGCCTCTGTGCGAGCAGTGCCATGCACAGATTAGGCTGAGCAACAGCTTTCCAGGCTAGCCCCTTCTGGCTGTCAGCTATCTGCAGACGTTCGCATTCTCAGAGCATGGCTGGGAAAGGAGCCTGGCAGGGACACCCCCATTTCCAGACTACGTTTGAAGTTTGAGGTGCAAGACAAGCAAGCAGCCCCAGTCTCTGTGCCTCTGTGAGAGCAGTGGAATGTGCAGATGAGGCTGAGCAACAGCTTTCCAGGCTAGCCCCTTCTGGCTGCCAGCTATCTGCAGACGTTCGCATTCTCAGAGCAGGGCTACCGGAGGCACCCAGCATGGACAACATAAGATACGTTTGAAGTTTGAGGTGGCAAGACAAGCAAGCAGCCCCAGTCTCTGTGCCTCTGTGCCAGCAGTGCCATGCACAGATGAGGCTGAGCAACAGCTTTCCAGGCTAGCCCCTTTTGGCTGCCAGCTGTCTGCAGACGTTCGCATTCTCAGAGCAGGGCTGCGAAAGAAGACTGGCAGGGAACTCCACCCTTCCAGTCTACATTTGAAGTTTGAGGTGGCAAGACAAGCAAGCAGCCCCAGTCTCTGTGCCTCTGTGCGAGCAGTGCCATGGGCAAATGAGGCTGAGCAACAGCTTTCCAGGCTAGCCCCTTCTGGCTGCCAGCTATCTGCAGACGTTCGCATTTTAGGAGCACGGCTGGGAAAGGAGACTGGCAGGAACACCCCCCATTTCCAGTGTACGTTGGAAGTTTGAGGTGGCAAGACAAGCAAGCAGCCCCAGTCTCTGTGCCTCTGTGCGAGCAGTGCCATGGGCAGATGAGGCTGAGCAACAGCTTTCCAGGCTAGCCCTTTCTGGCTGCTATCTATCTGCAGACGTTCGCATTCTCAGAGCAAGGCTACCGGAGGCACACAGCACGGACAACATAAGATACGTTTGAAGTTTGAGGTGGCAAGAAGAGCAAGCAGCCCCAGTCTCTGTGCCTCTGTGCGAGCAGTGCCATGCACAGATGAAGCTGAGCAACAGCTTTCCAGGCTAGCCCCTTCTGGCTGCCAGCTATCTGCAGACGTTCGCATTTTAGGAGCAGGGCTGGGAAAGGAGCCTGGCAGGAACACCCCCCATTTCCAATGTACGTTGGAAGTTTGAGGTGGCAAGACAAGCAAGCAGCCCCAGTCTCTGTGCCTCTGTGCAAGCAGTGCCATGGGCAGATGAGGCTGAGCAACAGCTTTCCAGGCTAGCCCCTTCTGGCTGCCAGCTATCTGCAGACGTTCGCATTTTAGGAGCAGGGTTGGGAAAGGAGCCTGGCAGGAACAACTCCCATTTCCAGTGTACGTGGGAAGTTTGAGGTGGCAAGACAAGAAAGCAGCCCCAGTCTCTGTGCCTCTGTGCGAGCAGTGCCATGCACAGATGAGGCTGAGCAACAGCTTTCCAGGCTAGCCCCTTCTGGCTGCCAGCTATCTGCAGACGTTCGCATTTTAAAAGCAGGGCTACGAAACTAGACTTGCAGGGACTACCGATCCCCAGGTTACGTTTGAACTTTGAGGTGGCCAGACAAGCAAGCAGCCCCAGTCTCTGTGCCTCTGTGCGAGCAGTGCCATGGGCAGATGAGGCTGAGCAACAGCTTTCCACGCTAGCCCCTTCTGGCTGCCAGCTATCTGCAGACGTTCGCATTCTCAGAGCAGGGCTGCGAAAGAAGCCTGGCAGGGACCTTCCCCCTTCTAGTCTACATTTGAAGTTTGAGTTGGCAAGACAAGCAAGCAGCCCCAGTCTCTGTGCCTCTGTGCGAGCAGTGCCATGGGCAGATGAGGCTGAGCAACAGCTTTCCAGGCTAGCCCCTTCTGGCTGCCAGCTATCTGCAGACGTTCGCATTTTCGGAGCAGGGCTGGGAAAGGAGCCTGGCAGGAACACCCCCCATTTCCAGTGTACGTTTGAAGTTTGAGGTGGCAAGACAAGCAAACAGCACCAGTCTCTGTGCCTCTGTGTGAGCAGTGCCATGGGCAGATGAGGCTGAGCAACAGCTTTCCAGGCTAGCCCCTTTTGGCTGCCAGCTATCTGCAGACGTTCGCATTTTTGGAGCAGGGCTGCGAAAGGAGCCTAGCAGGGAGCACCCCACTTCCAGTATACGTTTGAAGTTTGAGGTGGCAAGACAAGCAAGCAGCCCCAGTCTCTGTGCCTCTGTGAGAGCAGTGGAATGTGCAGATGAGGCTGAGCAACAGCTTTCCAGGCTAGCCCCTTCTGGCTGCCAGCTATCTGCAGACGTTCGCATTCTCAGAGCAGGGCTACCGGAGGGACCCAGCATGGACAACATAAGATACGTTTGAAGTTTGAGGTGGCAAGACAAGCAAGCAGCCCCAGTCTCTGTGCCTCTGTGCCAGCAGTGCCATGCACAGATGAGGCTGAGCAACAGCTTTCCAGGCTAGCCCCTTTTGGCTGCCAGCTGTCTGCAGACGTTCGCATTCTCAGAGCAGGGCTGCGAAAGAAGACTGGCAGGGAACTCCACCCTTCCAGTCTACATTTGAAGTTTGAGGTGGCAAGACAAGCAAGCAGCCCCAGTCTCTGTGCCTCTGTGCGAGCAGTGCCATGGGCAAATGAGGCTGAGCAACAGCTTTCCAGGCTAGCCCCTTCTGGCTGCCAGCTATCTGCAGACGTTCGCATTTTAGGAGCACGGCTGGGAAAGGAGACTGGCAGGAACACCCCCCATTTCCAGTGTACGTTGGAAGTTTGAGGTGGCAAGACAAGCAAGCAGCCCCAGTCTCTGTGCCTCTGTGCGAGCAGTGCCATGGGCAGATGAGGCTGAGCAACAGCTTTCCAGGCTAGCCCTTTCTGGCTGCTATCTATCTGCAGACGTTCGCATTCTCAGAGCAAGGCTACCGGAGGCACACAGCACGAACAACATAAGATACGTTTGAAGTTTGAGGTGGCAAGAAGAGCAAGCAGCCCCAGTCTCTGTGCCTCTGTGCGAGCAGTGCCATGCACAGATGAAGCTGAGCAACAGCTTTCCAGGCTAGCCCCTTCTGGTTGCCAGCTATCTGCAGACGTTCGCATTCTCAGAGTAGGGCTGCGAAAGGAGCCTGGCAGGGACCTCCACCCTTACAGTTTACATTTGAAGTTTGAGGTGGCAAGACAAGCAAGCAGCCCCAGTCTCTGTGCCTCTGTGCGAGCAGTGCCATGGGAAGATGAGGCTGAGCAACAGCTTTCCAGGCTAGCCCCTTCTGGCTGCCAGCTATCTGCAGACGTTCGCATTTTAGGAGCAGGGTTGGGAAAGGAGCCTGGCAGGAACACCCTCCATTTCCAGTGTACGTAGGAAGTTTGAGGTGGCAAGACAAGCAAGCAGCCCCAGTCTCTGTGCCTCTGTGCGAGCAGTGCCATGGGCAGATGAGGCTGAGCAACAGCTTTCCAGGCTAGCCCCTTCTGGCTGCCAGCTATCTGCAGACGTTCGCATTATAGGAGCAGGGATGGGAAAGGAGCCTGGCAGGAACACCTCCCATTTCCAGTGTACGTTGGAAGTTTCAGGTGGCAAGACAAGCAAGCAGACCCAACCTCTGTGCCTCTGTGCGAGCAGTGCCATGTGCAGATGAGGCTGAGCAACAGCTTTCCAGGCTAGCCCCTTCTGGCTGCCAGCTATCTGCAGACGTTCGCATTTTCGGAGCAGGGCTGGGAAAGGAGCCTGGCAGGAACACCTCCCATTTCCAGACTACATTTGAAGTTTGAGGTGGCAAGACAAGCAAGCAGCCCCAGTCTCTGTGCCTCTGTGCGAGCAGTGCCATGGGCAGATGAGGCTGAGCAACAGCTTTCCAGGCTAGCCCCTTCTGGCTGCCAGCTATCTGCAGACGTTCGCATTTTTGGAGTAGGGCTGCGAAAGGAGCCTGGCAGGGACCACCCCACTTCCAGTATACGTTTGAAGTTTGAGGTGGCAAGACAAGCAAGCAGCCCCAGTCTCTGTGCCTCTGTGCGAGCTGTGCCATGCACAGATGAGGCTGAGCAACAGCTTTCCAGGCTAGACTCTTCTGGCTGCCAGCTATCTGCAGAAGTTCACATTCTCACAGTAGGGCTGCGAAAGGAGCCTGGCAGGGACCTCCACCCTTACAGTCTACATTTGAAGTTTGAGGTGGCAAGACAAGCAAGCAGCCCCAGTCTCTGTGCCTCTGAGCGAGCACTGCCATGGGCAGATGAGGCTGAGCAACAGCTTTCCAGGCTAGCCCCTTCTGGCTGCCAGCTATCTGCAGACGTTCGCATTTTAGGAGCAGGGTTGGGAAAGGAGCCTGGCAGGAACACCCTCCATTTCCAGTGTACGTTGTAAGTTTGAGGTGGCAAGACAAGCAAGCAGCCCCAGTCTCTGTGCCTCTGTGCGAGCAGTGCCATGGGCAGATGAGGCTGAGCAACAGCTTTCCACGCTAGCCCCTTCTGGCTGCCAGCTATCTGCAGAAGTTCGCATTCTCAGAGCAGGGCTGCGAAAGAAGCCTGGCAGGGACCTTCCCCCTTCTAGTCTACATTTGAAGTTTGAGGTGGCAAGACAAGCAAGCAGCCCCAGTCTCTGTGCCTCTGTGCGAGCAGTGCCATGGGCAGATGAGGCTGAGCAACAGCTTTCCAGGCTAGCCCCTTCTGGCTGCCAGCTATCTGCAGACGTTCGCATTTTCGGAGCAGGGCTGGGAAAGGAGCCTGGCAGGAACACCCCCCATTTCCAGTGTACGTAGGAAGTTTGAGGTGGCAAGACAAGCAAACAGCACCAGTCTCTGTGCCTCTGTGCGAGCAGTGCCATGGGCAGATGAGGCTGAGCAACAGCTTTCCAGGCTAGCCCCTTTTGGCTGCCAGCTATCTGCAGACGTTCGCATTTTTGGAGTAGGGCTGCGAAAGGAGCCTGGCAGGGACCACCCCACTTCCAGTATACGTTTGAAGTTTGAGGTGGCAAGACAAGCAGGCAGCCCCAGTCTCTGTGCCTCTGTGCGAGCAGTGCCATGCACAGATTAGGCTGAGCAACAGCTTTCCAGGCTAGCCCCTTCTGGCTGTCAGCTATCTGCAGACGTTCGCATTCTCAGAGCATGGCTGGGAAAGGAGCCTGGCAGGGACACCCCCATTTCCAGACTACGTTTGAAGTTTGAGGTGCAAGACAAGCAAGCAGCCCCAGTCTCTGTGCCTCTGTGAGAGCAGTGGAATGTGCAGATGAGGCTGAGCAACAGCTTTCCAGGCTAGCCCCTTCTGGCTGCCAGCTATCTGCAGACGTTCGCATTCTCAGAGCAGGGCTACCGGAGGCACCCAGCATGGACAACATAAGATACGTTTGAAGTTTGAGGTGGCAAGACAAGCAAGCAGCCCCAGTCTCTGTGCCTCTGTGCCAGCAGTGCCATGCACAGATGAGGCTGAGCAACAGCTTTCCAGGCTAGCCCCTTTTGGCTGCCAGCTGTCTGCAGACGTTCGCATTCTCAGAGCAGGGCTGCGAAAGAAGACTGGCAGGGAACTCCACCCTTCCAGTCTACATTTGAAGTTTGAGGTGGCAAGACAAGCAAGCAGCCCCAGTCTCTGTGCCTCTGTGCGAGCAGTGCCATGGGCAAATGAGGCTGAGCAACAGCTTTCCAGGCTAGCCCCTTCTGGCTGCCAGCTATCTGCAGACGTTCGCATTTTAGGAGCACGGCTGGGAAAGGAGACTGGCAGGAACACCCCCCATTTCCAGTGTACGTTGGAAGTTTGAGGTGGCAAGACAAGCAAGCAGCCCCAGTCTCTGTGCCTCTGTGCGAGCAGTGCCATGGGCAGATGAGGCTGAGCAACAGCTTTCCAGGCTAGCCCTTTCTGGCTGCTATCTATCTGCAGACGTTCGCATTCTCAGAGCAAGGCTACCGGAGGCACACAGCACGGACAACATAAGATACGTTTGAAGTTTGAGGTGGCAAGAAGAGCAATCAGCCCCAGTCTCTGTGCCTCTGTGCGAGCAGTGCCATGCACAGATGAAGCTGAGCAACAGCTTTCCAGGCTAGCCCCTTCTCGCTGCCAGCTATCTGCAGACGTTCGCATTCTCAGAGTAGGGCTGCGAAAGGAGCCTGGCAGGGACCTCCACCCTTACAGTTTACATTTGAAGTTTGAGGTGGCAAGACAAGCAAGCAGCCCCAGTCTCTGTGCCTCTGTGCGAGCAGTGCCATGGGAAGATGAGGCTGAGCAACAGCTTTCCAGGCTAGCCCCTTCTGGCTGCCAGCTATCTGCAGACGTTCGCATTTTAGGAGCAGGGTTGGGAAAGAAGCCTGGCAGGAACACCCTCCATTTCCAGTGTACGTAGGAAGTTTGAGGTGGCAAGACAAGCAAGCAGCCCCAGTCTCTGTGCCTCTGTGCGAGCAGTGCCATGGGCAGATGAGGCTGAGCAACAGCTTTCCAGGCTAGCCCCTTCTGGCTGCCAGCTATCTGCAGACGTTCGCATTATAGGAGCAGGGATGGGAAAGGAGCCTGGCAGGAACACCTCCCATTTCCAGTGTACGTTGGAAGTTTGAGGTGGCAAGACAAGCAAGCAGACCCAACCTCTGTGCCTCTGTGCGAGCAGTGCCATGTGCAGATGAGGCTGAGCAACAGCTTTCCAGGCTAGCCCCTTCTGGCTGCCAGCTATCTGCAGACGTTCGCATTTTCGGAGCAGGGCTGGGAAAGGAGCCTGGCAGGAACACCTCCCATTTCCAGACTACGTTTGAAGTTTGAGGTGGCAAGACAAGCAAGCAGCCCCAGTCTCTGTGCCTCTGTGCGAGCAGTGCCATGGGCAGATGAGGCTGAGCAACAGCTTTCCAGGCTAGCCCCTTCTGGCTGCCAGCTATCTGCAGACGTTCGCATTTTTAAAGCAGGGCTACGATACTAGCCTTGCAGGGACTTCCGGTCCCCAGGTTACGTTTGAAGTTTGACGTGGCAAGACAAGCAAGCAGCTCCAGTCTCTGTGCCTCTCTGCGAGCAGTGCCATGGGCAGATGAGGCTGAGCAACAGCTTTACAGGCTAGACCCTTCTCGCTGCCAGCTATCTGCAGACGTTCTCATTTTTGGAGTAGGGCTGCGAAAGGAGCCTGGCAGGGACCACCCCACTTCCAGTATACGTTTGAAGTTTGAGGTGGCAAGACAAGCAAGCAGCCCCGTTCTCTGTGCCTCTGTGCGAGCACTGCCATGCACAGATGAAGCTGAGCAACAGCTTTCCAGGCTAGCCCCTTCTGGCTGCCAGCTATCTGCAGACGTTCGCATTCTCAGAGTAGGGCTGCGAAAGGAGCCTGGCAGGGACCTCCACCCTTACAGTTTACATTTGAAGTTTGAGGTGGCAAGACAAGCAAGCAGCCCCAGTCTCTGTGCCTCTGTGCGAGCAGTGCCATGGGCAGATGAGGCTGAGCAACAGCTTTCCAGGCTAGCCCCTTCTGGCTGCCAGCTATCTGCAGACGTTCGCATTATAGGAGCAGGGATGGGAAAGGAGCCTGGCAGGAACACCTCCCATTTCCAGTGTACGTTGGAAGTTTCAGGTGGCAAGACAAGCAAGCAGACCCAACCTCTGTGCCTCTGTGCAAGCAGTGCCATGTGCAGATGAGGCTGAGCAACAGCTTTCCAGGCTAGCCCCTTCTGGCTGCCAGCTATCTGTAGACGTTCGCATTTTCGGAGCAGGGCTGGGAAAGGAGCCTGGCAGGAACACCTCCCATTTCCAGACTACATTTGAAGTTTGAGGTGGCAAGACAAGCAAGCAGCCCCAGTCTCTGTGCCTCTGTGCGAGCAGTGCCATGGGCAGATGAGGCTGAGCAACAGCTTTCCAGGCTAGCCCCTTCTGGCTGCCAGCTATCTGCAGACGTTCGCATTTTTGGAGTAGGGCTGCGAAAGGAGCCTGGCAGGGACCACCCCACTTCCAGTATACGTTTGAAGTTTGAGGTGGCAAGACAAGCAAGCAGCCCCAGTCTCTGTGCCTCTGTGCGAGCTGTGCCATGCACAGATTAGGCTGAGCAACAGCTTTCCAGGCTAGACTCTTCTGGCTGCCAGTTATCTGCAGAAGTTCACATTCTCACAGTAGGGCTGCGAAAGGAGCCTGGCAGGGACCTCCACCCTTACAGTCTACATTTGAAGTTTGAGGTGGCAAGACAAGCAAGCAGCCCCAGTCTCTGTGCCTCTGAGCGAGCACTGCCATGGGCAGATGAGGCTGAGCAACAGCTTTCCAGGCTAGCCCCTTCTGGCTGCCAGCTATCTGCAGACGTTCGCATTTTAGGAGCAGGGTTGGGAAAGGAGCCTGGCAGGAACACCCTCCATTTCCAGTGTACGTTGTAAGTTTGAGGTGGCAAGACAAGCAAGCAGCCCCAGTCTCTGTGCCTCTGTGCGAGCAGTGCCATGGGCAGATGAGGCTGAGCAACAGCTTTCCACGCTAGCCCCTTCTGGCTGCCAGCTATCTGCAGACGTTCGCATTCTCAGAGCAGGGCTGCGAAAGAAGCCTGGCAGGGACCTTCCCCCTTCTAGTCTACATTTGAAGTTTGAGGTGGCAAGACAAGCAAGCAGCCCCAGTCTCTGTGCCTCTGTGCGAGCAGTGCCATGGGCAGATGAGGCTGAGCAACAGCTTTCCAGGCTAGCCCCTTCTGGCTGCCAGCTATCTGCAGACGTTCGCATTTTCGGAGCAGGGCTGGGAAAGGAGCCTGGCAGGAACACCCCCCATTTCCAGTGTACGTAGGAAGTTTGAGGTGGCAAGACAAGCAAACAGCACCAGTCTCTGTGCCTCTGTGCGAGCAGTGCCATGGGCAGATGAGGCTGAGCAACAGCTTTCCAGGCTAGCCCCTTTTGGCTGCCAGCTATCTGCAGACGTTCGCATTTTTGGAGTAGGGCTGCGAAAGGAGCCTGGCAGGGACCACCCCACTTCCAGTATACGTTTGAAGTTTGAGGTGGCAAGACAAGCAGGCAGCCCCAGTCTCTGTGCCTCTGTGCGAGCAGTGCCATGCACAGATTAGGCTGAGCAACAGCTTTAAAGGCTAGCCCCTTATGGCTGTCAGCTATCTGCAGACGTTCGCATTCTCAGAGCATGGCTGGGAAAGGAGCCTGGCAGGGACACCCCCATTTCCAGACTACGTTTGAAGTTTGAGGTGCAAGACAAGCAAGCAGCCCCAGTCTCTGTGCCTCTGTGCGAGCAGTGGAATGTGCAGATGAGGCTGAGCAACAGCTTTCCAGGCTAGCCCCTTCTGGCTGCCAGCTATCTGCAGACGTTCGCATTCTCAGAGCAGGGCTACCGGAGGCACCCAGCACGGACAACATAAGATACGTTTGAAGTTTGAGGTGGCAAGAAGAGCAAGCAGCCCCAGTCTCTGTGCCTCTGTGCGAGCAGTGCCATGCACAGATGAAGCTGAGCAACAGCTTTCCAGGCTAGCCCCTTCTGGCTGCCAGCTATCTGCAGACGTTCGCATTCTCAGAGTAGGGCTGCGAAAGGAGCCTGGCAGGGACCTCCACCCTTACAGTTTACATTTGAAGTTTGAGGTGGCAAGACAAGCAAGCAGCCCCAGTCTCTGTGCCTCTGTGCGAGCAGTGCCATGGGAAGATGAGGCTGAGCAACAGCTTTCCAGGCTAGCCCCTTCTGGCTGCCAGCTATCTGCAGACGTTCGCATTTTAGGAGCAGGGTTGGGAAAGGAGCCTGGCAGGAACACCCTCCATTTCCAGTGTACGTAGGAATTTTGAGGTGGCAAGACAAGCAAGCAGCCCCAGTCTCTGTGCCTCTGTGCGAGCAGTGCCATGGGCAGATGAGGCTGAGCAACAGCTTTCCAGGCTAGCCCCTTCTGGTTGCCAGCTATCTGCAGACGTTCGCATTTTTAAAGCAGGGCTACGATACTAGCCTTGCAGGGACTTCCGGTCCCCAGGTTACGTTTGAAGTTTGACGTGGCAAGACAAGCAAGCAGCCCCAGTCTCTGTGCCTCTGTGCGAGCAGTGCCATGGGCAGATGAGGCTGAGCAACAGCTTTCCAGGCTAGACCCTTCTGGCTGCCAGCTATCTGCAGACGTTCTCATTTTTGGAGTAGGGCTGCGAAAGGAGCCTGGCAGGGACCACCCCACTTCCAGTATACGTTTGAAGTTTGAGGTGGCAAGACAAGCAGGCAGCCCCAGTCTCTGTGCCTCTGTGCGAGCAGTGCCATGCACAGATGAAGCTGAGCAACAGCTTTCCAGGCTAGCCCCTTCTGGCTGCCAGCTATCTGCAGACGTTCGCATTCTCAGAGTAGGGCTGCGAAAGGAGCCTGGCAGGGACCTCCACCCTTACAGTTTACATTTGAAGTTTGAGGTGGCAAGACAAGCTAGCAGCCCCAGTCTCTGTGCCTCTGTGCGAGCAGTGCCATGGGCAGATGAGGCTGAGCAACAGCTTTCCAGGCTAGCCCCTTCTGGCTGCCAGCTATCTGCAGACGTTCGCATTTTAGGAGCAGGGTTGGGAAAGGAGCCTGGCAGGAACACCTCCCATTTCCAGTGTACGTTGGAAGTTTGAGGTGGCAAGACAAGCAAGCAGCCCCAGTCTCTGTGCCTCTGTGCGAGCAGTGCCATGGGCAGATGAGGCTGAGCAACAGCTTTCCAGGCTAGCCCCTTCTGGCTGCCAGCTATCTGCAGACGTTCGCATTTTCGGAGCACGGCTGGGAAAGGAGCCTGGCAGGAACACCTCCCATTTCCAGACTACGTTTGAAGTTTGAGGTGGCAAGACAAGCAAGCAGCCCCAGTCTCTGTGCCTCTGTGCGAGCAGTGCCATGGGCAGATGAGGCTGAGCAACAGCTTTCCAGGCTAGCCCCTTCTGCCTGCCAGCTATCTGCAGACGTTCGCATTTTAAAAGCAGGGCTACGATACTAGCCTTGCAGGGACTTCCGGTCCCCAGGTTACGTTTGAAGTTTGACATGGCAAGACAAGCAAGCAGCCCCAGTCTCTGTGCCTCTGTGCGAGCAGTGCCATGGGCAGATGAGGCTGAGCAACAGCTTTCCAGGCTAGCCCCTTCTGGCTGCCAGCTATCTGCAGACGTTCTCATTTTTGGAGTAGGGCTGCGAAAGGAGCCTGGCAGGGACCACCCCACTTCCAGTATACGTTTGAAGTTTGAGGTGGCAAGACAAGCAGGCAGCCTCAGTCTCTGTGCCTCTGTGCGAGCTGTGCCATGCACAGATGAGGCTGAGCAACAGCTTTCCAGGCTAGCCTCTTCTGGCTGCCAGCTATCTGCAGAAGTTCACATTCTCACAGTAGGGCTGCGAAAGGAGCCTGGCAGGGACCTCCACCCTTACAGTCTACATTTGAAGTTTGAGGTGGCAAGACAAGCAAGCAGCCCCAGTCTCTGTGCCTCTGAGCGAGCAGTGCCATGGGCAGATGAGGCTGAGAAACAGCTTTCCAGGCTAGCCCCTTCTGGCTGCCAGCTATCTGCAGACGTTCGCATTTTAGGAGCAGGGTTGGGAAAGGAGCCTGGCAGGAACACCCTCCATTTCCAGTGTACGTTGGAAGTTTGAGGTGGCAAGACAAGCAAGCAGCCCCAGTCTCTGTGCCTCTGTGCGAGCAGTGCCATGGGCAGATGAGGCTGAGCAACAGCTTTCCAGGCTAGACCCTTCTGCCTGCCAGCTATCTGCAGACGTTCGCATTTTAGGAGCAGGGATGGGAAAAGAGCCTGGCAGGAACACCTCCCATTTCCAGTGTACGTTGGAAGTTTGAGTTGGCAAGACAAGCAAGCAGACCCAACCTCTGTGCCTCTGTGCGAGCAGTTCCATGTGCAGATGAGGCTGAGCAACAGCTTTCCAGGCTAGCCCCTTCTGGCTGCCAGCTATCTGCAGACGTTCGCATTCTCAGAGCAGGGCTGCGAAAGGAGACTGGCAGGGACCTCCACCCTTCCAGTCTACATTTGAAGTTTGAGGTGGCAAGACAAGCAAGCAGCCCCAGTCTCTGTGCCTCTGTGCGAGCAGTGCCATGGGCAGATGAGGCTGAGCAACAGCTTTCCAGGCTAGCCCCTTCTGGCTGCCAGCTATCTGCAGACGTTCGCATTTTAAAAACAGGGCTACGATACTAGCCTTGCAGGGACTTCCGATCCCCAGGTTACGTTTGAAGTTTGAGGTGGCAAGACAAGCAAGCAGCCCCAGTCTCTGTGCATCTGTGCGAGCAGTGCCATGGGCAGATGAGGCTGAGCAACAGCTTTCCAGGCTAGACCCTTCTGGCTGCCAGCTATCTGCAGACGTTCTCATTTTTGGAGTAGGGCTGCGAAAGGAGCCTGGCAGGGACCACCCCACTTCCTGTATACGTTTGAAGTTTGAGGTGGCAAGACAAGCAGGCAGCCCCAGTCTCTGTGCCTCTGTGCGAGCTGTGCCATGCACAGATGAGGCTGAGCAACAGCTTTCCAGGCTAGCCCCTTCTGGCTGCCAGCTATCTGCAGACGTTCGCATTCTCAGAGCAGGGCTGGGAAAGGAGCCTGGCAGGGACACCCCCATTTCCAGACTAAGTTTGAAGTTTGAGGTGCAAGACAAGCAAGCAGCCCCAGTCTCTGTGCCTCTGTGCGAGCAGTGGAATGTGCAGATGAGGCTGAGCAACAGCTTTCCAGGCTAGCCCCTTCTGGCTGCCAGCTATCTGCAGACGTTCGCATTCTCAGAGCAGGGCTGCGAAAGAAGACTGGCAGGCACCTCCACCCTTCCAGTCTACATTTGAAGTTTGAGGTGGCAAGACAAGCAAGCAGCCCCAGTCTCTGTGCATCTGTGCGAGCAGTGCCATGGGCAGACGAGGCTGAGCAACAGCTTTCCATGCTAGCCCCTTCTGCCTGCCAGCTATCTGCAGACGTTCGCATTTTAGGAGCAGGGCTGGGAAAGGAGCCTGGCAGGAACACCCCCCATTTCCAGTGCACGTTGGAAGTTTGAGGTTGCAAGACAAGCAAGCAGCCCCAGTCTCTGTGCCTCTGTGCGAGCAGTGCCATGGGCAGATGAGGCTGAGCAACAGCTTTCCATGCTAGCCCCTTCTGCCTGCCAGCTATCTGCAGACGTTCGCATTTTAGGAGCAGGGCTGGGAAAGGAGCCTGGCAGGGACACCCCCATTTCGAGACTACGTTTGAAGTTTGAGGTGCAAGACAAGCAAGCAGCCCCAGTCTCTGTGCCTCTGTGCGAGCAGTGCCATGGGCAGATGAGGCTGAGAAACAGCTTTCCAGGCTAGCCCCTTCTGGCTGCCAGCTATCTGCAGACGTTCGCATTCTCAGAGCAGGGCTACCGGAGGCAGCCAGCACGGACAACATAAGATACGTTTGAAGTTTGAGGTGCAAGACAAGCAAGCAGCCCCAGTCTCTGTGCCTCTGTGCGAGCAGTGGAATGTGCAGATGAGGCTGAGCAACAGCTTTCCAGGCTAGCCCCTTCTGGCTGCCAGCTATCTGCAGACGTTCGCATTCTCAGAGCAGAGCTACGAAACTAGCCTTGCAGGGACTTCCGATCCCCAGGTTACGTTGGAAGTTTGAGCTGGCAAGACAAGCAAGCAGCCCCAGTCTCTGTGCCTCTGTGCGAGCAGTGCCATGGGCAGATGAGGCTGAGCAACATCTTTCCAGGCTAGCCCCTTCTGGCTGCCAGCTATCTGCAGACGTTCGCATTTTCGGAGCAGGGCTGGGAAAGGAGCCTGGCAGGAACACCCCCCATTTCCAGTGTACGTTTGAAGTTTGAGGTGGCAAGACAAGCAAGCAGCCCCAGTCTCTGTGCCTCTGTACGAGCAGTGCCATGGGCAGATGAGGCTGAGCAACAGCTTTCCAGGCTAGCCCCTTTTGTCTGCAAGCTATCTGCAGACGTTCGCATTTTTGGAGTAGGGCTGCGAAAGGAGCCTGGCAGGGACGACCCCACTTCCAGTATACATTTGAAGTTTGAGGTGGCAAGACAAGCAGGCAGCCCCAGTCTCTGTGCCTCTGTGCGAGCAGTGCCATGCACAGATGAGGCTGAGCAACATCTTTCCAGGCTAGACCCTTCTGGCTGCCAGCTATCTGCAGACGTTCGCATTCTCAGAGCAGGGCTGGGAAAGGAGCCTGGCAGGGACACCCCCATTTACAGACTACGTTTGAAGTTTGAGGTGCAAGACAAGCAAGCAGCCCCAGTCTCTGTGCCTCTGTGCGAGCAGTGCCATGGGCAGATGACGCTGAGCAACAGCTTTCCAGGCTAGCCCCTTCTAGCTGCCAGCTATCTGCAGACGTTCGCATTTTCGGAGCAGGGCTGGGAAAGGAGCCTGGCAGGAACACCTCCCATTTCCAGTGTACGTTGGAAGTTTGAGGTGGCAAGACAAGCAAGCAGTTCCAGCCTCTGTGCCTCTGTGCGAGCAGTGGAATGTGCAGATGAGGCTGAGCAACAGCTTTCCAGGCTAGCCCCTTCTGGCTGCCAGCTATCTGCAGACGTTCGCATTCCCAGGGCAGGGCTACCTTAGGCACCCAACACGGACAACATAAGATACGTTTGAAGTTTGAGGTGGCAAGAAAAGCAAGCAGACCCAGTCTCTGTGCCTCTGTGCCAGCAGTGCCATGCACAGATGAGGCTGAGCAACAGCTTTCCAGGCTAGCCCCTTCTGGTTGCCAGCTGTCTGCAGACGTTCGCATTCTCAGAGCAGGGCTGCGAAAGAAGACTGGCAAGGACCTCCACCATTCCAGTCTTCATTTGAAGTTTGAGGTGGCAAGACAATCAATCAGCCCCAGTCTCTGTGCCTCTGTGCGAGCAGTGCCATGGGCAGATGAGGCTGAGCAACAGCTTTCCAGGCTAGCCCCTTCTGGCTGCCAGCTATCTGCAGACGTTCGCATTTTAAAAGCAGGGCTACGAAACTAGACTTGCAGGGACTACCGATCCCCAGGTTACGTTTGAACTTTGAGGTGGCCAGACAAGCAAGCAGCCCCAGTCTCTGTGCCTCTGTGCGAGCAGTGCCATGGGCAGATGAGGCTGAGCAACAGCTTTCCACGCTAGACCCTTCTGGCTGCCAGCTATCTGCAGACGTTCGCATTCTCAGAGCAGGGCTGCGAAAGAAGCCTGGCAGGGACCTTCCCCCTTCTAGTCTACATTTGAAGTGGGAGGTGGCAAGACAAGCAAGCAGCCCCAGTCTCTGTGCCTCTGTGCGAGCAGTGCCATGCGCAGATGAGGCTGAGCAACAGCTTTCCAGGCTAGCCCCTTCTGGCTGCCAGCTATCTGCAGACGTTCGCATTTTCGGAGCAGGGCTGGGAAAAGAGCCTGGCAGGAACACCTCCCATTTCCAGACTACGTTGTAAGTTTGAGGTGGCAAGACAAGCAAGCAGCCCCAGTCTCTGTGCCTCTGTGCGAGCAGTGCCATGGGCAGATGAGGCTGAGCAACAGCTTTCCAGGCTAGCCCCTTCTGGCTGCCAGCTATCTGCAGACGTTCGCATTCTCAGAGCAGGGCTACGATACTAGCCTTGCAGGGACTTCCGATCCCCAGGTTACGTTTGAAGTTTGAGGTGGCAAGACAAGCAAGCAGCCCCAGTCTCTGTGCCTCTGTGCGAGCAGTGGAATGTGCAGATCAGGCTGAGCAACAGCTTTCCAGGCTAGCCCCTTCTGGCTGCCAGCTATCTGCAGACGTTCGCATTCTCAGAGCAGAGCTACGAAACTAGCCTTGCAGGGACTTCCGATCCCCAGGTTACGTTGGAAGTTTGAGCTGGCAAGACAAGCAAGCAGCCCCAGTCTCTGTGCCTCTGTGCGAGCAGTGCCATGGGCAGATGAGGCTGAGCAACATCTTTCCAGGCTAGCCCCTTCTGGCTGCCAGCTATCTGCAGACGTTCGCATTTTCGGAGCAGGGCTGGGAAAGGAGCCTGGCAGGAACACCCCCCATTTCCAGTGTACGTTTGAAGTTTGAGGTGGCAAGACAAGCAAGCAGCCCCAGTCTCTGTGCCTCTGTGCGAGCAGTGCCATGGGCAGATGAGGCTGAGCAACAGCTTTCCAGGCTAGCCCCTTTTGTCTGCAAGCTATCTGCAGACGTTCGCATTTTTGGAGTAGGGCTGCGAAAGGAGCCTGGCAGGGACGACCCCACTTCCAGTATACATTTGAAGTTTGAGGTGGCAAGACAAGCAGGCAGCCCCAGTCTCTGTGCCTCTGTGCGAGCAGTGCCATGCACAGATGAGGCTGAGCAACAGCTTTCCAGGCTAGACCCTTCTGGCTGCCAGCTATCTGCAGACGTTCGCATTCTCAGAGCAGGGCTGGGAAAGGAGCCTGGCAGGGACACCCCCATTTACAGACTACGTTTGAAGTTTGAGGTGCAAGACAAGCAAGCAGCCCCAGTCTCTGTGCCTCTGTGCGAGCAGTGCCATGGGCAGATGACGCTGAGCAACAGCTTTCCAGGCTAGCCCCTTCTAGCTGCCAGCTATCTGCAGTTGTTCGCATTTTCGGAGCAGGGCTGGGAAAGGAGCCTGGCAGGAACACCTCCCATTTCCAGTGTACGTTGGAAGTTTGAGGTGGCAAGACAAGCAAGCAGTTCCAGCCTCTGTGCCTCTGTGCGAGCAGTGGAATGTGCAGATGAGGCTGAGCAACAGCTTTCCAGGCTAGCCCATTCTGGCTGCCAGCTATCTGCAGACGTTCGCATTCCCAGGGCAGGGCTACCTTAGGCACCCAACACGGACAACATAAGATACGTTTGAAGTTTGAGGTGGCAAGAAAAGCAAGCAGACCCAGTCTCTGTGCCTCTGTGCCAGCAGTGCCATGCACAGATGAGGCTGAGCAACAGCTTTCCAGGCTAGCCCCTTCTGGTTGCCAGCTGTCTGCAGACGTTCGCATTCTCAGAGCAGGGCTGCGAAAGAAGACTGGCAAGGACCTCCACCTTTCCAGTCTTCATTTGAAGTTTGAGGTGGCAAGACAATCAATCAGCCCCAGTCTCTGTGCCTCTGTGCGAGCAGTGCCATGGGCAGATGAGGCTGAGCAACAGCTTTCCAGGCTAGCCCCTTCTGGCTGCCAGCTATCTGCAGACGTTCGCATTTTAAAAGCAGGGCTACGAAACTAGACTTGCAGGGACTACCGATCCCCAGGTTACGTTTGAAGTTTGAGGTGGCCAGACAAGCAAGCAGCCCCAGTCTCTGTGCCTCTGTGCGAGCAGTGCCATGGGCAGATGAGGCTGAGCAACAGCTTTCCACGCTAGACCCTTCTGGCTGCCAGCTATCTGCAGACGTTCGCATTCTCAGAGCAGGGCTGCGAAAGAAGCCTGGCAGGGACCTTCCCCCTTCTAGTCTACATTTGAAGTGGGAGGTGGCAAGACAAGCAAGCAGCCCCAGTCTCTGTGCCTCTGTGCGAGCAGTGCCATGCGCAGATGAGGCTGAGCAACAGCTTTCCAGGCTAGCCCCTTCTGGCTGCCAACTATCTGCAGACGTTCGCATTTTCGGAGCAGGGCTGGGAAAGGAGCCTGGCAGGAACACCCCCCATTTCCAGTGTACGTTTGAAGTTTGAGGTGGCAAGACAAGCAAACAGCACCAGTCTCTGTGCCTCTGTGCGAGCAGTGGAATGTGCAGATGAGGCTGAGCAACAGCTTTCCAGGCTAGCCCCTTCTGGCTGCCAGCTATCTGCAGACGTTCGCATTTTTGGAGTAGGGCTGCGAAAGGAGCCTGGCAGGGACCACCCCACTTCCAGTATACGTTTGAAGTTTGAGGTGGCAAGACAAGCAGGCAGCCCCAGTCTCTGTGCCTCTGTGCAAGCAGTGCCATGCACAAATTAGGCTGAGCAGCAGCTTTCCAGGCTAGCCACTTCTGGCTGCCAGCTATCTGCAGACGTTCGCATTCTCAGAGCAGGGCTGGGAAAGGAGCCTGGCAGGGACACCCCCATTTCCAGACTACGTTTGAAGTTTGAGGTGCAAGACAAGCAAGCAGCCCCAGTCTCTGTGCCTCTGTGCGAGCAGTGGAATGTGCAGATGAGGCTCAGCAACAGCTTTCCAGGCTAGCCCCTTCTGGCTGCCAGCTATCTGCAGACGTTCGCATTCTCAGAGCAGGGCTACCGGAGGCACCCAGCACGGACAACATAAGATAAGTTTGAAGTTTGAGTTGGCAAGACAAGCAAGCAGCCCCAGCCTCTGTGCCTCTGTGCGAGCAGTGCCATGCACAGATGAGGCTGAGCAACAGCTTTCCAGGCTAGCCCCTTCTGGCTGCCAGCTATCTGCAGACGTTCGCATTTTCGGAGAAGGGCTGCGAAAGGAGCCTGGCAGGGACCTCCACACTTCCAGTCTACATTTGAAGTTTGAGGTGGCAAGACAAGCAGGCAGCCCCAGTCTCTGTGCCTCTGTGCGAGCAGTGCCATGCACAGATGAGGCTGAGCAACAGCTTTCCAGGCTAGCCCCTTCTGCTGCCAGCTATCTGCAGACGTTCGCATTTTAGGAGCAGGGATGGGAAAGGAGCCTGGCAGGAACACCTCCCATTTCCAGTGTACGTTGGAAGTTTGAGGTGGCAAGACAAGCAAGCAGACCCAACCTCTGTGCCTCTGTGCGAGCAGTGCCATGTGCAGATGAGGCTGAGCAACAGCTTTCCAGGCTAGCCCCTTCTGGCTGCCAGCTATCTGCAGACGTTCGCATTTTCGGAGCAGGGCTGGGAAAAGAGCCTGGCAGGAACACCTCCCATTTCCAGACTACGTTGTAAGTTTGAGGTGGCAAGACAAGCAAGCAGCCCCAGTCTCTGTGCCTCTGTGCGAGCAGTGCCATGGGCAGATGAGGCTGAGCAACAGCTTTCCAGGCTAGCCCCTTCTGGCTGCCAGCTATCTGCAGACGTTCGCATTCTCAGAGCAGGGCTACGATACTAGCCTTGCAGGGACTTCCGATCCCCAGGTTACGTTTGAAGTTTGAGGTGGCAAGACAAGCAAGCAGCCCCAGTCTCTGTGCCTCTGTGCGAGCAGTGCCATGGGCAGATGAGGCTGAGCAAGAGCTTTCCAGGCTAGACCCTTCTGGCTGCCAGCTATCTGCAGACGTTCTCATTTTTGGAGTAGGGCTGCGAAAGGAGCCTGGCAGGGACCACCCCACTTCAAGTATACGTTTGAAGTTTGAGTTGGCAAGACAAGCAGGCAGCCCCAGTCTCTGTGCCTCTGTGCGAGCTGTGCCATGCACAGATGAGGCTGAGCAACAGCTTTCCAGGCTAGCCCCTTCTGCTGCCAGCTATCTGTAGACGTTCGCATTTTAGGAGCAGGGATGGGAAAGGAGCCTGGCAGGAACACCTCCCATTTCCAGTGTACGTTGGAAGTTTGAGGTGGCAAGACAAGCAAGCAGACCCAACCTCTGTGCCTCTGTGCGAGCAGTGCCATGTGCAGATGAGGCTGAGCAACAGCTTTCCAGGCTAGCCCCTTCTGGCTGCCAGCTATCTGCAGACGTTCGCATTTTCGGAGCAGGGCTGGGAAAAGAGCCTGGCAGGAACACCTCCCATTTCCAGACTACGTTGTAAGTTTGAGGTGGCAAGACAAGCAAGCAGCCCCAGTCTCTGTGCCTCTGTGCGAGCAGTGCCATGGGCAGATGAGGCTGAGCAACAGCTTTCCAGGCTAGCCCCTTCTGGTTGCCAGCTATCTGCAGACGTTCGCATTCTCAGAGCAGGGCTACGATACTAGCCTTGCAGGGACTTCCGATCCCAAGGTTACGTTTGAAGTTTGAGGTGCCAAGACAAGCAAGCAGCCCCAGTCTCTGTGCCTCTGTGCGAGCAGTGCCATGGGCAGATGAGGCTGAGCAACAGCTTTCCAGGCTAGACCCTTCTGGCTGCCAGCTATCTGCAGACGTTCTCATTTTTGGAGTAGGGCTGCGAAAGGAGCCTGGCAGGGACCACCCCACTTCCAGTATACGTTTGAAGTTTGAGGTGGCAAGACAAGCAGGCAGCCCCAGTCTCTGTGCCTCTGTGCGAGCTGTGCCATGCACAGATGAGGCTGAGCAACAGCTTTCCAGGCTAGCCCCTTCTGCTGCCAGCTATCTGCAGACGTTCGCATTTTAGGAGCAGGGATGGGAAAGGAGCCTGGCAGGAACACCTCCCATTTCCAGTGTACGTTGGAAGTTTGAGGTGGCAAGACAAGCAAGCAGCCCCAGTCTCTGTGCCTCTGTGCGAGCAGTGCCATGTGCAGATGAGGCTGAGCAACAGCTTTCCAGGCTAGCCCCTTCTGGCTGCCAGCTATCTGCAGACGTTCGCATTTTCGGAGCAGGGCTGGGAAAAGAGCCTGGCAGGAACACCTCCCATTTCCAGACTACGTTTGAAGTTTGAGGTGGCAAGACAAGCAAGCAGCCCCAGTCTCTGTGCCTCTGTGCGAGCAGTGCCATGGGCAGATGAGGCTGAGCAACAGCTTTCCAGGCTAGCCCCTTCTGGCTGCCAGCTATCTGCAGAAGTTCGCATTCTCACAGCAGGGCTGCGAAAGAAGCATAGCAGGGACCTCCCCCCTTCTAGTCTACATTTCAAGTTTGAGGTCGCAAGACAAGCAAGCAGCCCCAGCCTCTGTGCCTCTGTGCGAGCAGTGGAATGCGCAGATGAGGCTGAGCAACAGCTTTCCAGGCTAGCCCCTTCTGGCTGCCAGCTATCTGCAGACGTTCGCATTCTCAGAGTAGGGCTGCGAAAGGAGCCTAGCAGGGACCTCCACCCTTACAGTCTACATTTGAAGTTTGAGGTGGCAAGACAAGCAAGCAGCTCCAGTCTCTGTGCCTCTGTGCGAGCAGTGCCATGGGAAGATGAGGCTGAGCAACAGCTTTACAAGCTAGCCCCTTCTGGCTGCCAGCTATCTGCAGACGTTCGCATTTTAGGAGCAGGGCTGGGAAAGGAGCCTGGCAGGAACACCTCCCATTTCCAGACTACGTTTGAAGTTTGAGGTGGCAAGACAAGCAAGCAGCCCCATTCTCTGTGCCTCTGCGCGAGCAGTGGAATGTGCAGATGAGGCTGAGCAACAGCTTTCCAGGCTAGCCCCTTCTGGCTGCCAGCTATCTGCAGACGTTCGCATTCTCAGAGTAGGGCTGCGAAAGGAGCCTGGCAGGGACCTCCACCCTTACAGTCTACATTTGAAGTTTGAGGTGGCAAGACAAGCAAGCAGCTCCAGTCTCTGTGCCTCTGTGCGAGCAGTGCCATGGGAAGATGAGGCTGAGCAACAGCTTTACAAGCTAGCCCCTTCTGCTGCCAGCTATCTGCAGACGTTCGCATTTTAGGAGCAGGGCTGGGAAAGGAGCCTGGCAGGAACACCTCCCATTTCCAGACTACGTTTGAAGTTTGAGGTGGAAAGACAAGCAAGCAGCCCCAGTCTCTGTGCCTCTGTGCGAGCAGTGGAATGTGCAGATGAGGCTGAGCAACAGCTTTCCAGGCTAGCCCCTTCTGGCTGCCAGCTATCTGCAGATGTTCCCATTTTAAAAGCAGGGCTACGATACTAGCCTTGCAGGGACTTCCGATCCCCAGGTTACTTTTGAAGTTTGAGGTGGCAAGACAAGCAACCAGCCCCAGTCTCTGTGCCTCTGTGCGAGCAGTGCCATGGGCAGATGAGGCTGAGCAACAGCTTTCCAGGCTAGACCCTTCTGGCTGCCAGCTATCTGCAGACGTTCTCATTTTTGGAGTAGGGCTGAGAAAGGAGCCTGGCAGGGACCACCCCACTTCCAGTATACGTTTGAAGTTTGAGGTGGCAAGACAAGCAGGCAGCCCCAGTCTCTGTGCCTCTGTGCGAGCTGTGCCATGCACAGATGAGGCTGAGCAACAGCTTTCCAGGCTAGCCCCTTCTGGCTGCCAGCTATCTGCAGACGTTCGCATTTTCGGAGCAGGGCTGGGAAAGGAGCCTGGCAGGAACACCCCCCATTTCCAGACTACGTTTGAAGTTTGAGGTGGCAAGACAAGCAAGCAGCCCCGGTCTCTGTGCCTCTGTGCGAGCTGTGCCATGCACAGATGAGGCTGAGCAACAGCTTTCCAGGCTAGCCCCTTCTGGCTGCCAGCTATCTGCAGACGTTCGCATTTTCGGAGCAGGGCTGGGAAAGGAGCCTGGCAGGAACACCTCCCATTTCCAGACTACGTTTGAAGTTTGAGGTGGCAAGACAAGCAAGCAGCCCCAGTCTCTGTGCCTCTGTGCGAGCAGTGCCATGGGCAGATGAGGCTGAGCAACAGCTTTCCAGGCTAGCCCCTTCTGGCTGCCAGCTATCTGCAGACGTTCGCATTTTAAAAGCAGGGCTACGATACTAGCCTTGCAGGGACTTCCGATCCCCAGGATACCTTTGAAGTTTGAGGTGGCAAGACAAGCAAGCAGCCCCAGTCTCTGTGCCTCTGTGCGAGCAGTGCCATGGGCAGATGAGGCTGAGCAACAGCTTTCCAGGCTAGCCCCTTCTGGCTGCCAGCTATCTGCAGACGTTCGCATTTTCGGAGCAGGGCTCCGAAAGGAGCCTGACAGGGAACTCCCCACTTCCAGTATACTTTTGAAGTTTGAGGTGGCAAGACAAGCAGGCAGCCCCAGTCTCTGTGCTTCTGTGCGAGCTGTGCCATGCACAGATGAGGCTAAGCAACAGCTTTCCAGGCTAGCCCCTTCTGGCTGCCAGCTATCTGCAGAAGTTCGCATTCTCACAGCAGGGCTGCGAAAGAAGCATAGCAGGGACCTCCCCCCTTCTAGTCTACATTTCAAGTTTGAGGTGGCAAGACAAGCAAGCAGCCCCAGCCTCTGTGCCTCTGTGCGAGCAGTGCCATGGGCAGATGAGGCTGAGCAACAGCTTTCCAGGCTAGCCCCTTCTGGCTGCCAGCTATCTGCAGACGTTCGCATTTTAGGAGCAGGGATGGGAAAGGAGCCTGGCAGGAACACCCTCCATTTCCAGTGTACGTTGGAAGTTTGAGGTGGCAAGACAAGCAAGCAGCCCCAGTCTCTGTGCCTCTGTGCGAGCAGTGCCATGGGCAGATGAGGCTGAGCAACAGCTTTCCAGGCTAGACCCTTCTGCCTGCCAGCTATCTGCAGACGTTCGCATTTTAGGAGCAGGGATGGGAAAGGAGCCTGGCAGGAACACCTCCCATTTCCAGTGTACGTTGGAAGTTTGAGGTGGCAAGACAAGCAAGCAGCCCCAGTCTCTGTGCCTCTGTGCGAGCAGTGCCATGGGCAGATGAGTCTGAGCAACAGCTTTCCAGGCTAGCCCCTTCTGGCTGCCAGCTATCTGCAGACGTTCGCATTCTCACAGCAGGGCTGCGAAAGGAGCCTGGCAGGAACACCTCCCATTTCCAGAATACGTTTGAAGTTTGAGGTGGCAAGACAAGCAAGCAGCCCCAGTCTCTGTGCCTCTGTGCGAGCAGTGGAATGTGCAGATGAGGCTGAGCAACAGCTTTCCAGGCTAGCCCCTTCTGGCTGCCAGCTATCTGCAGACGTTCGCATTTTAAAAGCAGGGCTGCGAAGGAAGACTGGCAGGGACCTCCACCCTTCCAGTCTACATTTGAAGTTTGAGGTGGCAAGACAAGCAAGCAGCCCCAGTCTCTGTGCCTCTGTGCGAGCAGTGCCATGCACAGATGAGGCTGAGCAACAGCTTTCCAGTCTAGCCCCTTTTGGCTGCCAGCTGTCTGCAGACGTTCGCATTCTCAGAGCAGGGCTGCGAAAGAAGACTGGCAGGGACCTCCACCCTTCCAGTCTACATTTGAAGTTTGAGGTGGCAAGACAAGCAAGCAGCCCCAGTCTCTGTGCCTCTGTGCGAGCAGTGCCATGGGCAGATGAGGCTGAGCAACAGCTTTCCAGGCTAGCCCCTTCTGGCTGCCAGCTATCTGCAGACGTTCGCATTCTCAGAGCAGGGCTACCGGAGGCACCCAGCACGGACAACATAAGATACGTTTGAAGTTTGAGGTGGCAAGACAAGCAAGCAGCCCCAGTCTCTGTGCCTCTGTGCGAGCAGTGCCATGCACAGATGAGGCTGAGCAACAGCTTTCCAGTCTAGCCCCTTTTGGCTGCCAGCTATCTGCAGACGTTCGCATTCTCAGAGCAGGGCTGCGAAAGAAAACTGGCAGGCACCTCCACCCTTCCAGTGTACGTTGGAAGTTTGAGGTGGCAAGACAAGCAAGCAGCCCCAGTCTCTGTGCCTCTGTGCGAGCAGTGCCATGGGCAGATGAGGCTGAGCAACAGCTTTCCAGGCTAGACCCTTCTGGCTGCCAGCTATCTGCAGACGTTCTCATTTTTGGAGTAGGGCTGCGAAAGGAACCTGGCAGGGACCACCCCACTTCCAGTATACGTTTGAAGTTTGAGGTGGCAAGACAAGCAGGCAGCCCCAGTCTCTGTGCCTCTGTGCGAGCTGTGCCATGCACAGATGAGGCTGAGCAACAGCTTTCCAGTCTAGCCCCTTCTGGCTGCCAGCTATCTGCAGAAGTTCGCATTCTCACAGCAGGGCTGCGAAAGAAGAATAGCAGGGACCTCCCCCCTTCTAGTCTACATTTCAAGTTTGAGGTGGCAAGACAAGCAAGCAGCCCCAGTCTCTGTGCCTCTGTGCGAGCAGTGCCATGGGCAGATGAGGCTGAGCAACAGCTTTCCAGGCTAGCCCCTTCTGGCTGCCAGCTATCTGCAGACGTTCGCATTCTCAGAGTAGGGCTGCGAAAGGAGCCTGTCAGGAACACCCTCCATTTCCAGTGTACGTTGGAAGTTTGAGTTGGCAAGACAAGCAAGCAGCCCCAGTCTCTGTGCCTCTGTGCGAGCAGTGCCATGGGCAGATGAGGCTGAGCAACACCTTTCCAGGCTAGCCCCTTCTGGCTGCCACCTATCTGCAGACGTTCGCATTTTAGGAGCAGGGATGGGAAAGGAGCCTGGCAGGAACACCTCCCATTTCCAGTGTACGTTGGAAGTTTGAGGTGGCAAGACAAGCAAGCAGCCCCAGTCTCTGTGCCTCTGTGCGAGCAGTGCCATGGGCAGATGAGGCTGAGCAACAGCTTTCCAGGCTAGACCCTTCTGGCTGCCAGCTATCTGCAGACGTTCTCATTTTTGGAGTAGGGCTGCGAAAGGAGCCTGGCAGGGACCGCCCCACTTCCAGTATACGTTTGAAGTTTGAGGTGGCAAGACAAGCAGGCAGCCCCAGTCTCTGTGCCTCTGTGCGAGCAGTGCCATGGGCAGATGAGGCTGAGCAACAGCTTTCCAGGCTAGCCCCTTCTGGCTGCCAGCTATCTGCAGACGTTCGCATTCTCAGAGCAGGGCTACCGGAGGCACCCAGCACGGACAACATAAGATACGTTTGAAGTTTGAGGTGGCAAGACAAGCAAGCAGCCCCAGTCTCTGTGACTCTGTGCGAGCAGTGCCATGGGCAGATGAGGCTGAGCAACAGCTTTCCAGTCTAGCCCCTTTTGGCTGCCAGCTGTCTGCAGACGTTCGCATTCTCAGAGCAGGGCTGCGAAAGAAGACTGGCAGGGACCTCCACCCTTCCAGTCTACATTTGAAGTTTGAGGTGGCAAGACAAGCAAGCAGCCCCAGTCTCTGTGCCTCTGTGCGAGCAGTGCCATGGGCAGATGAGGCTGAGCAACAGCTTTCCAGGCTAGCCCCTTCTGGCTGCCAGCTATCTGCAGACGTTCGCATTCTCAGAGCAGGGCTACCGGAGGCACCCAGCACGGACAACATAAGATACGTTTGAAGTTTGAGGTGGCAAGACAAGCAAGCAGCCCCAGTCTCTGTGCCTCTGTGCGAGCAGTGCCATGCACAGATGAGGCTGAGCAACAGCTTTCCAGTCTAGCCCCTTTTGGCTGCCAGCTATCTGCAGACGTTCGCATTCTCAGAGCAGGGCTGCGAAAGAAAACTGGCAGGCACCTCCACCCTTCCAGTGTACGTTGGAAGTTTGAGGTGGCAAGACAAGCAAGCAGCCCCAGTCTCTGTGCCTCTGTGCGAGCAGTGCCATGGGCAGATGAGGCTGAGCAACAGCTTTCCAGGCTAGACCCTTCTGGCTGCCAGCTATCTGCAGACGTTCTCATTTTTGGAGTAGGGCTGCGAAAGGAGCCTGGCAGGGACCACCCCACTTCCAGTATACGTTTGAAGTTTGAGGTGGCAAGACAAGCAGGCAGCCCCAGTCTCTGTGCCTCTGTGCGAGCTGTGCCATGCACAGATGAGGCTGAGCAACAGCTTTCCAGGCTAGCCCCTTCTGGCTGCCAGCTATCTGCAGAAGTTCGCATTCTCACAGCAGGGCTGCGAAAGAAGAATAGCAGGGACCTCCCCCCTTCTAGTCTACATTTCAAGTTTGAGGTGGCAAGACAAGCAAGCAGCCCCAGTCTCTGTGCCTCTGTGCGAGCAGTGCCATGGGCAGATGAGGCTGAGCAACAGCTTTCCAGGCTAGCCCCTTCTGGCTGCCAGCTATCTGCAGACGTTCGCATTCTCAGAGTAGGGCTGCGAAAGGAGCCTGGCAGGAACACCCTCCATTTCCAGTGTACGTTGGAAGTTTGAGTTGGCAAGACAAGCAAGCAGCCCCAGTCTCTGTGCCTCTGTGCAAGCAGTGCCATGGGCAGATGAGGCTGAGCAACACCTTTCCAGGCTAGCCCCTTCTGGCTGCCACCTATCTGCAGACGTTCGCATTTTAGGAGCAGGGATGGGAAAGGAGCCTGGCAGGAACACCTCCCATTTCCAGTGTACGTTGGAAGTTTGAGGTGGCAAGACAAGCAAGCAGCCCCAGTCTCTGTGCCTCTGTGCGAGCAGTGCCATGCACAGATGAGGCTGAGCAACAGCTTTCCAGTCTAGCCCCTTTTGGCTGCCAGCTATCTGCAGACGTTCGCATTCTCAGAGCAGGGCTGCGAAAGAAGACTGGCAGGCACCTCCACCCTTCCAGTGTACGTTGGAAGTTTGAGGTGGCAAGACAAGCAAGCAGCCCCAGTCTCTGTGCCTCTGTGCGAGCAGTGCCATGGGCAGATGAGGCTGAGCAACAGCTTTCCAGGCTAGACCCTTCTGGCTGCCAGCTATCTGCAGACGTTCTCATTTTTGGAGTAGGGCTGCGAAAGGAGCCTGGCAGGGACCGCCCCACTTCCAGTATACGTTTGAAGTTTGAGGTGGCAAGACAAGCAGGCAGCCCCAGTCTCTGTGCCTCTGTGCGAGCAGTGCCATGCACAGATGAGGCTGAGCAACAGCTTTCCAGGCTAGCCCCTTCTGGCTGCCAGCTATCTGCAGACGTTCGCATTCTCAGAGCAGGGCTACCGGAGGCACCCAGCACGGACAACATAAGATACGTTTGAAGTTTGAGGTGGCAAGACAAGCAAGCAGCCCCAGTCTCTGTGCCTCTGTGCGAGCAGTGCCATGCACAGATGAGGCTGAGCAACAGCTTTCCAGTCTAGCCCCTTTTGGCTGCCAGCTGTCTGCAGACGTTCGCATTCTCAGAGCAGGGCTGCGAAAGAAGACTGGCAGGCACCTCCACCCTTCCAGTCTACATTTGAAGTTTGAGGTGGCAAGACAAGCAAGCAGCCCCAGTCTCTGTGCCTCTGTGCGAGCAGTGCCATGGGCAGATGAGGCTGAGCAACAGCTTTCCAGGCTAGCCCCTTTTGGCTGCCAGCTATCTGCAGACGTTCGCATTTTTGGAGTAGGGCTGCGAAAGGAGTCTGGCAGGGACCACCCCACTTCCAGTATACATTTGAAGTTTGAGGTGGCAAGACAAGCAGGCAGCCCCAGTCTCTGTGCCTCTGTGAGAGCAGTGCCATGCACAGATGAGGCTGAGCAACATCTTTCCAGGCTAGCCCCTTCTGGCTGCCAGCTATCTGCAGACGTTCGCATTTTCGGAGCAGGGCTCGGAAAGGAGCCTGGCAGGAACACCTCCCATTTCCAGTGTACGTTGGAAGTTTGAGGTGGCAAGACAAGCAAGCAGCCCCAGCCTCTGTGCCTCTGTGCGAGCAGTGGAATGTGCAGATGAGGCTGAGCAACAGCTTTCCAGGCTAGCCCCTTCTGGCTGCCAGCTATCTGCAGACGTTCGCATTCCCAGAGCAGGGCTACCTTAAGCACCCAACACGGACAACATAAGATACGTTTGAAGTTTGAGGTGGCAAGAAAAGCAAGCAGCCCCAGTCTCTGTGCCTCTGTGCCAGCAGTGCCATGCACAGATGAGGCTGAGCAACAGCTTTCCAGGCTAGCCCCTTCTGGTTGCCAGCTGTCTGCAGACGTTCGCATTCTCAGAGCAGGGCTGCGTAAGAAGACTGGCAAGGACCTCCACCCTTCCAGTCTACGTTGGAAGTTTGAGGTGGCAAGAAGAGCAAGCAGCCCCAGTCTCTGTGCCTCTGTGCGAGCAGTGCCATGGGTAGATGAGGCTGAGCAACAGCTTTCCAGGCTAGCCCCTTCTGGCTGCCAGCTATCTGCAGACGTTCGCATTCTCAGAGCAGGGCTACCGGAGGCGCCCAGCACGGACAACATAAGATACATTTGAAGTTTGAGGTGGCAAGACAAGCAAGCAGCCCCATTCTCTGTGCCTCTGTGCGAGCAGTGCCATGCACAGATGAAGCTGAGCAACAGCTTTACAAGCTAGCCCCTTCTGGCTGCCAGCTATCTGCAGACGTTCGCATTCTCAGAGCAGGGCTGCGAAAGGAGCCTGGCAGGGACCTCCCCCCTTCCACTCTACATTTGAAGTTTGAGCTGCAAGACAAGCAAGCAGCCCCAGTCTCTGTGCCTCTGTGCGAGCAGTGCCATGGGCAGATGAGGCTGAGCAACAGCTTTCCACGCTAGCCCCTTCTGGCTGCCAGCTATCTGCAGACGTTCGCATTCTAAGAGCAGGGCTGCGAAAGAAGACTGGCATGGAACTCCACCCTTCCAGTCTACATTTGAAGTTTGAGGTGGCAAGACAAGCAAGCAGCCCCAGTCTCTGTGCCTCTGTGCGAGCAGTGCCATGGGCAGATGAGGCTGAGCAACAGCTTTCCAGGCTAGCCCCTTCTGGCTGCCAGCTATCTGCAGACGTTCGCATTCTCAGAGCAGGGCTACCGGAGGCACCCAGCACGGACAACATAAGATACGTTTGAAGTTTGAGGTGGCAAGACAAGCAAGCAGCCCCAGTCTCTGTGCCTCTGTGCGAGCAGTGCCATGCACAGATGAGGCTGAGCAACAGCTTTCCAGTCTAGCCCCTTTTGGCTGCCAGCTATCTGCAGACGTTCGCATTCTCAGAGCAGGGCTGCGAAAGAAAACTGGCAGGCACCTCCACCCTTCCAGTGTACGTTGGAAGTTTGAGGTGGCAAGACAAGCAAGCAGCCCCAGTCTCTGTGCCTCTGTGCGAGCAGTGCCATGGGCAGATGAGGCTGAGCAACAGCTTTCCAGGCTAGACCCTTCTGGCTGCCAGCTATCTGCAGACGTTCTCATTTTTGGAGTAGGGCTGCGAAAGGAGCCTGGCAGGGACCACCCCACTTCCAGTATACGTTTGAAGTTTGAGGTGGCAAGACAAGCAGGCAGCCCCAGTCTCTGTGCCTCTGTGCGAGCTGTGCCATGCACAGATGAGGCTGAGCAACAGCTTTCCAGGCTAGCCCCTTCTGGCTGCCAGCTATCTGCAGAAGTTCGCATTCTCACAGCAGGGCTGCGAAAGAAGAATAGCAGGGACCTCCCCCCTTCTAGTCTACATTTCAAGTTTGAGGTGGCAAGACAAGCAAGCAGCCCCAGTCTCTGTGCCTCTGTGCGAGCAGTGCCATGGGCAGATGAGGCTGAGCAACAGCTTTCCAGGCTAGCCCCTTCTGGCTGCCAGCTATCTGCAGACGTTCGCATTCTCAGAGTAGGGCTGCGAAAGGAGCCTGGCAGGAACACCCTCCATTTCCAGTGTACGTTGGAAGTTTGAGTTGGCAAGACAAGCAAGCAGCCCCAGTCTCTGTGCCTCTGTGCAAGCAGTGCCATGGGCAGATGAGGCTGAGCAACACCTTTCCAGGCTAGCCCCTTCTGGCTGCCAGCTATCTGCAGACGTTCGCATTTTAGGAGCAGGGATGGGAAAGGAGCCTGGCAGGAACACCTCCCATTTCCAGTGTACGTTGGAAGTTTGAGGTGGCAAGACAAGCAAGCAGCCCCAGTCTCTGTGCCTCTGTGCGAGCAGTGCCATGCACAGATGAGGCTGAGCAACAGCTTTCCAGTCTAGCCCCTTTTGGCTGCCAGCTATCTGCAGACGTTCGCATTCTCAGAGCAGGGCTGCGAAAGAAGACTGGCAGGCACCTCCACCCTTCCAGTGTACGTTGGAAGTTTGAGGTGGCAAGACAAGCAAGCAGCCCCAGTCTCTGTGCCTCTGTGCGAGCAGTGCCATGGGCAGATGAGGCTGAGCAACAGCTTTCCAGGCTAGACCCTTCTGGCTGCCAGCTATCTGCAGACGTTCTCATTTTTGGAGTAGGGCTGCGAAAGGAGCCTGGCAGGGACCGCCCCACTTCCAGTATACGTTTGAAGTTTGAGGTGGCAAGACAAGCAGGCAGCCCCAGTCTCTGTGCCTCTGTGCGAGCAGTGCCATGCACAGATGAGGCTGAGCAACAGCTTTCCAGGCTAGCCCCTTCTGGCTGCCAGCTATCTGCAGACGTTCGCATTCTCAGAGCAGGGCTACCGGAGGCACCCAGCACGGACAACATAAGATACGTTTGAAGTTTGAGGTGGCAAGACAAGCAAGCAGCCCCAGTCTCTGTGCCTCTGTGCGAGCAGTGCCATGCACAGATGAGGCTGAGCAACAGCTTTCCAGTCTAGCCCCTTTTGGCTGCCAGCTGTCTGCAGACGTTCGCATTCTCAGAGCAGGGCTGCGAAAGAAGACTGGCAGGCACCTCCACCCTTCCAGTCTACATTTGAAGTTTGAGGTGGCAAGACAAGCAAGCAGCCCCAGTCTCTGTGCCTCTGTGCGAGCAGTGCCATGGGCAGATGAGGCTGAGCAACAGCTTTCCAGGCTAGCCCCTTTTGGCTGCCAGCTATCTGCAGACGTTCGCATTTTTGGAGTAGGGCTGCGAAAGGAGTCTGGCAGGGACCACCCCACTTCCAGTATACATTTGAAGTTTGAGGTGGCAAGACAAGCAGTCAGCCCCAGTCTCTGTGCCTCTGTGAGAGCAGTGCCATGCACAGATGAGGCTGAGCAACATCTTTCCAGGCTAGCCCCTTCTGGCTGCCAGCTATCTGCAGACGTTCGCATTTTCGGAGCAGGGCTCGGAAAGGAGCCTGGCAGGAACACCTCCCATTTCCAGTGTACGTTGGAAGTTTGAGGTGGCAAGACAAGCAAGCAGCCCCAGCCTCTGTGCCTCTGTGCGAGCAGTGGAATGTGCAGATGAGGCTGAGCAACAGCTTTCCAGGCTAGCCCCTTCTGGCTGCCAGCTATCTGCAGACGTTCGCATTCCCAGAGCAGGGCTACCTTAAGCACCCAACACGGACAACATAAGATACGTTTGAAGTTTGAGGTGGCAAGAAAAGCAAGCAGCCCCAGTCTCTGTGCCTCTGTGCCAGCAGTGCCATGCACAGATGAGGCTGAGCAACAGCTTTCCAGGCTAGCCCCTTCTGGTTGCCAGCTGTCTGCAGACGTTCGCATTCTCAGAGCAGGGCTGCGTAAGAAGACTGGCAAGGACCTCCACCCTTCCAGTCTACGTTGGAAGTTTGAGGTGGCAAGAAGAGCAAGCAGCCCCAGTCTCTGTGCCTCTGTGCGAGCAGTGCCATGGGTAGATGAGGCTGAGCAACAGCTTTCCAGGCTAGCCCCTTCTGGCTGCCAGCTATCTGCAGACGTTCGCATTCTCAGAGCAGGGCTACCGGAGGCGCCCAGCACGGACAACATAAGATACATTTGAAGTTTGAGGTGGCAAGACAAGCAAGCAGCCCCATTCTCTGTGCCTCTGTGCGAGCAGTGCCATGCACAGATGAAGCTGAGCAACAGCTTTACAAGCTAGCCCCTTCTGGCTGCCAGCTATCTGCAGACGTTCGCATTCTCAGAGCAGGGCTGCGAAAGGAGCCTGGCAGGGACCTCCCCCCTTCCACTCTACATTTGAAGTTTGAGCTGCAAGACAAGCAAGCAGCCCCAGTCTCTGTGCCTCTGTGCGAGCAGTGCCATGGGCAGATGAGGCTGAGCAACAGCTTTCCACGCTAGCCCCTTCTGGCTGCCAGCTATCTGCAGACGTTCGCATTCTAAGAGCAGGGCTGCGAAAGAAGACTGGCATGGAACTCCACCCTTCCAGTCTACATTTGAAGTTTGAGGTGGCAAGACAAGCAAGCAGCCCCAGTCTCTGTGCCTCTGTGCGAGCAGTGCCATGGGCAGATGAGGCTGAGCAACAGCTTTCCAGGCTAGCCCCTTCTGGCTGCCAGCTATCTGCAGACGTTCGCATTGTAGGAGCAGGGCTGGGAAAGGAGCCTTGCAGGAACAACCCCCATTTCCAGTGTACGTTGGAAGTTTGAGGTGGCAAGACAAGCAAGCAGCCCCAGTCTCTGCGCCTCTGTGCGAGCAGTGCCATGGGCAGATGAGGCTGAGCAACAGCTTTCCAGGCTAGCCCCTTCTGGCTGCCAGCTATCTGCAGACGTTCGCATTTTCGGAGCAGGGCTGGGAAAGGAGCCTGGCAGGAACACCCCCATTTCCAGTGTACGTTGGAAGTTTGAGGTGGCAAGACAAGCAAGCAGCCCCAGTCTCTGTGCCTCTGTGCGAGCAGTGCCATGGGCAGATGAGGCTGAGCAACAGCTTTCCAGGCTAGCCCGTTCTGGCTGCCAGCTATCTGAAGACGTTCGCATTTTTGGAGTAGGGCTGCGAAAGGAGCCTGGCAGGGACCACCCCACTTCAAGTATACATTTGAAGTTTGAGGTGGCAAGACAAGCAAGCAGCCCCAGTCTCTGTGCCTCTGTGCGAGCAGTGCCATGGGCAGATGAGGCTGAGCAACAGCTTTCCAGGCTAGCCCCTTCTGGCTGCCAGCTATCTGCAGACGTTCGCATTTTCGGAGCAGGGCTGGGAAAGGAGCCTGGCAGGAACACCCCCCATTTCCAGTGTACGTTTGAAGTTTGAGGTGGCAAGACAAGCAAGCAGCCCCAGTCTCTGTGCCTCTGTGCCAGCAGTGCCATGCACAGATGAGGCTGAGCAACAGCTTTCCAGGCTAGCCCCTTCTGGCTGCCAGCTATCTGCAGACGTTCGCATTCTCAGAGCAGGGCTGCGAAAGAAGCCTGGCATGGACCTCCACCCTTCCAGTCTACATTTGAAGTTTGAGGTGGCAAGACAAGCAAGCAGCCCCAGTCTCTGTGCCTCTGTGCGAGCAGTGCCATGGGCAGATGAGGCTGAGCAACAGCTTTCCAGGCTAGCCCCTTCTGGCTGCCAGCTATCTGCACACATTCGCATTTTTGGAGCAGGGCTGGAAAAGGAGCCTGGCAGGGACACCCCCCATTTCCAGTCTACGTTGGAAGTTTGAGGTGGCAAGACAAGCAAGCAGCCCCAGTCTCTGTGCCTCTGTGCGAGCAGTGCCATGGGCAGATGAGGCTGAGCAACAGCTTTCCAGGCTATCCCCTTCTGGCTGCCAGCTATCAGCAGACGTTCGCATTTTTGGAGTAGGGCTGCGAAAGGAGCCTGGCAGGGACCATCCCACTTCAAGTATACATTTGAAGTTTGAGGTGGCAAGACAAGCAAGCAGCCCCAGTCTCTGTGCCTCTGTGCGAGCAGAGCCATGAGCAGATGAGGCTGAGCAACAGCTTTCCAGGCTAGCCCCTTCTGGCTGCCAGCTATCTGCAGACGTTCGCATTCTCAGAGCAGGGCTTCGAAAGGAGCCTGGCAGGGACCACCCCCATTTCCAGACTACGTTTGAAGTTTGAGGTACAAGCCAAGCAAGCAGCCCCAGTCTCTGTGCCTCTGTGCGAGCAGTGCCATGGGCAGATGAGGCTGAGCAACAGCTTTCCAGGCTAGCCCCTTCTGCTGCCAGCTATCTGCAGACGTTCGCATTTTCGGAGCAGGAATGGGAAAGGAGCCTGGCAGGAAAACGTTCCATTTCCAGTGTACGTTGGAAGTTTGAGGTGGCAAGACAAGCAAGCAGCCCCAGTCTCTGTGCCTCTGTGCGAGCAGTGCCATGGGCAGATGAGGCTGAGCAACAGCTTTCCAGGCTAGCCCCTTCTGCTGCCAGCTATCTGCAGACGTTCGCATTTTCGGAGCAGGAATGGGAAAGGAGCCTGGCAGGAAAACGTTCCATTTCCAGTGTACGTTGGAAGTTTGAGGTGGCAAGACAAGCAAGCAGCCCCAGTCTCTGTGCCTCTGTGCGAGCAGTGCCATGGGCAGATGAGGCTGAGCAACAGCTTTCCAGGCTAGCCCCTTCTGCTGCCAGCTATCTGCAGACGTTCGCATTCTCAGAGCAGGACCAACAGAGGCGCCCAGCACGGACAACATAAGATACTTTTGAAGTTTGACGTGGCAAGACAAGCAAGCAGCCCCATTCTCTGTGCCTCTGTGCGAGCAGTGCCATGCACAGATGAAGCTGAGCAACAGCTTTATCAGCTAGCCCCTTCTGGCTGCCAGCTATCTGCAGACGTTCGCATTCTCAGACCAGGGCTGCGAAAGGAGCCTGGCAGGGACCTCCCCCTTTCTAGTCTACGTTTGAAGTTTGAGCTGCAAGACAAGCAAGCAGCCCCAGTCTCTGTGCCTCTGTGCGAGCAGTGCCATGGGCAGATGAGGCTGAGCAACAGCTTTCCAGGCTAGACCCTTCTGGCTGCCAGCTATCTGCAGACGTTCGCATTCTCAGACCAGGGCTGCGAAAGGAGCCTGGCAGGGACCACCCCACTTCAAGTATACATTTGACGTTTGAGGTGGCAAGACAAGCAAGCAGCCCCAGTCTCTGTGCCTCTGTGCGAGCAGTGCCATGCACAGATGAGGCTGAGCAACAGCTTTCCAGGCTAGCCCCTTCTGGCTGCCAGCTATCTGCAGACGTTCGCATTCTCAGAGCAGGGCTACCGGAGGCACCCAGCACGGACAACATAAGATACGTATGACGTTTGAGGTGGCAAGACAAGCAAGCAGCCCCAGTCTCTGTGCCTCTGTGCGAGCAGTGCCATGGGCAGATGAGGCTGAGCAACAGCTTTCCAGGCTAGCCCCTTCTGGCTGCCAGCTATCTGCAGACGTTCGCATTCTCAGAGCAGGGCTGCGAAAGGAGCCTGACAGGGACCCCCCCCATTTTCAGACTACGTTTCAAGTTTGAGGTGCAAGACAAGCAAGCAGCCCCAGTCTCTGTGCCTCTGTGCGAGCAGTGCCATGGGCAGATGAGGCTGAGCAACAGCTTTCCAGGCTAGCCCCTTCTGGCTGCCAGCTATCTGCAGACGTTCGCATTTTAGGAGCAGGGCTGGGAAAGGAGCCTGGCAGGAACATCCCCCATTTCCAGTGTACGTTGGAAGTTTGAGGTGGCAAGACAAGCAAGCAGCACCAGTCTCTGTGCCTCTGTGCGAGCAGTGCCATGGGCAGATGAGGCTGAGCAACAGCTTTCCAGGCTATCCCCTTCTGGCTGCCAGCTATCAGCAGACGTTCGCATTTTTGGAGTAGGGCTGCGAAAGGAGCCTGGCAGGGACCATCCCACTTCAAGTATACATTTGAAGTTTGAGGTGGCAAGACAAGCAAGCAGCCCCAGTCTCTGTGCCTCTGTGCGAGCAGTGCCATGGGCAGATGAGGCTGAGCAACAGCTTTCCAGGCTAGCCCCTTCTGGCTGTCAGCTATCTGCAGACGTTCGCATTCTCAGAGCAGGGCTACCGGAGGCACCCAGCACGGACAACATAAGATACGTTTGAAGTTTGAGGTGGCAAGACAAGCAAGCAGCCCCAGTCTCTCTGCCTCTGTGCGAGCAGAGCCATGGGCAGATGAGGCTGAGCAACAGCTTTCCAGGCTAGCCCCTTCTGGCTGCCAGCTATCTGCAGACGTTCGCATTCTCAGAGCAGGGCTGCGAAAGGAGCCTGACACGGACCCCCCCCATTTCCAGATTACGTTTGAAGTTTGAGGTACAAGCCAAGCAAGCAGCCCCAGTCTCTGTGCCTCTGTGCGAGCAGTGCCATGGGCAGATGAGGCTGAGCAACAGCTTTCCAGGCTAGACCCTTCTGGCTGCCAGCTATCTGCATACATTCCCATTTTAGGAGCAGGGCTGGGAAAGGAGCCTGATAGGGACACCCCCCATTTCCAGTGTACGTTGAAAGTTTGAGGTGGCAAGACAAGCAAGCAGTCCCATTCTCTGTGCCTCTGTGCGAGCAGTGCCGTGGGCAGATGAGGCTGAGCAACAGCTTTCCGGGCTAGCCCCTTCTGCTGCCAGCTATCTGCAGACGTTCGCATTTTTGGAGCAGGGCTGGAAAAGGAGCCTGGCAGGGACACCCCCCATTTCCAGTCTACGTTGGAAGTTTGAGGTGGCAAGACAAGCAAGCAGCCCCAGTCTCTGTGCCTCTGTGCGAGCAGTGCCATGGGCAGATGATGCTAAGCAACAGCTTTCCAGGCTAGCCCCTTCTGGCTGCCAGCTATGTGCAGACGTTCGCATTCTCAGAGCAGGACCACCGGAGGCGCCCAGCACGGACAACATAAGATACGTTTGAAGTTTGAGGTGGCAAGACAAGCAAGCAGCCCCAGTCTCTGTGCCTCTGTGCGAGCAGTGCCATGCACAGATGAAGCTGAGCAACAGCTTTACAAGCTAGCCCCTTCTGGCTGCCAGCTATCTGCAGACGTTCGCATTCTCAGAGCAGGGCTGCGAAAGGAGCCTGGCAGGGACCTCCCCCCTTCCACCCTACATTTGAAGTTTGAGCTGCAAGACAAGCAAGCATCCCCAGTCTCTGTGCCTCTGTGCGAGCAGTGCCATGGGCAGATGAGGCTGAGCAACAGCTTTCCAGGCTAGCCCCTTCTGGCTGCCAGCTATCTGCAGACGTTCGCTTTTCTGGAGCAGGGGTGGAAAATAGCCTGGCAGGGACACCCCCCATTTCCAGTCTACGTTGGAAGTTTGAGGTGGCAAGACAAGCAGACAGCCCCAGTCTCTGTGCCTCTGTGCGAGCAGTGCCATGGGCAGATGAGGCTGAGCAACAGCTTTCCAGGCTAGCCCCTTCTGGCTGCAGCTATCTGCAGACGTTCGCATTCTCAGAGCAGGGCTGCGAAAGGAGCCTGGCAGGAACAACCCCCATTTCCAGTGTACGTTGGAAGTTTGAGGTGGCAAGACAAGCAAGCACCCCCAGTCTCTGTGCCTCTGTGCGAGCAGTGCCATGGGCAGATGAGGCTGAGCAACAGCTTTCCAGGCTAGCCCCTTCTGGCTGCCAGCTATCTGCAGACGTTCGCATTTTTGGAGTATGGCTGCGAAAGGAGCCTGGCAGGGACCACCCCACTTCAAGTATACATTTGAAGTTTGAGGTGGCAAGACAAGCAAGCAGCCCCAGTCTCTGTGCCTCTGTGCCAGCAGTGCCATGCACAGATGAGGCTGAGCAACAGCTTTCCAGGCTAGCCCCTTCTGGCTGCCAGCTATCTGCAGACGTTCGCATTCTCAGAGCAGGGCTGCGAAAGGAGCCTGACAGGGACCCCCCCCATTTCCAGACTACGTTTGAAGTTTGAGGTGCAAGACAAGCAAGCAGCCCCAGTCTCTGTGCCTCTGTGCGAGCAGTGCCATGGGCAGATGAGGCTGAGCAACAGCTTTCCAGGCTAGCCCCTTCTGGCTGCCAGCTATCTGCAGACGTTCGCATTTTAGGAGCAGGGCTGGGAAAGGAGCCTGGCAGGAACATCCCCCATTTCCAGTGTACGTTGGAAGTTTGAGGTGGCAAGACAAGCAAGCAGCACCAGTCTCTGTGCCTCTGTGCGAGCAGTGCCATGGGCAGATGAGGCTGAGCAACAGCTTTCCAGGCTATCCCCTTCTGGCTGCCAGCTATCAGCAGACGTTCGCATTTTTGGAGTAGGGCTGCGAAAGGAGCCTGGCAGGGACCATCCCACTTCAAGTATACATTTGAAGTTTGAGGTGGCAAGACAAGCAAGCAGCCCCAGTCTCTGTGCCTCTGTGCGAGCAGAGCCATGAGCAGATGAGGCTGAGCAACAGCTTTCCAGGCTAGCCCCTTCTGGCTGCCAGCTATCTGCAGACGTTCGCATTCTCAGAGCAGGGCTTCGAAAGGAGCCTGGCAGGGACCACCCCCATTTCCAGACTACGTTTGAAGTTTGAGGTACAAGCCAAGCAAGCAGCCCCAGTCTCTGTGCCTCTGTGCGAGCAGTGCCATGGGCAGATGAGGCTGAGCAACAGCTTTCCAGGCTAGCCCCTTCTGCTGCCAGCTATCTGCAGACGTTCGCATTTTCGGAGCAGGAATGGGAAAGGAGCCTGGCAGGAAAACGTTCCATTTCCAGTGTACGTTGGAAGTTTGAGGTGGCAAGACAAGCAAGCAGCCCCAGTCTCTGTGCCTCTGTGCGAGCAGTGCCATGGGCAGATGAGGCTGAGCAACAGCTTTCCAGGCTAGACCCTTCTGGCTGCCAGCTGTCTGCAAACGCTCGCATTTTCAGAGCATGGCTGGGAAAGGAGCATGGTAGTAACACCCCTCATTTCCAGTGTACGTTGGAAGTTTGAGGTGGCAAGACAAGCAAGCAGCCCCAGCCTCTGTGCCTCTGTGCGAGCAGTGCAATGGGCAGATGAGGCTGAGCAACAGCTTTCCAGGCTAGCCCCTTCTGGCTGCCAGGTATCTGCATACATTCCCATTTTAGGAGCAGGGCTGGGAAAGGAGCCTGACAGGGACACCCCCCATTTCCAGTGTACGTTGGAAGTTTGAGGTGGCAAGACAAGCAAGCAGCCCCATTCTCTGTGCCTCTGTGCGAGCAGTGCCATGGGCAGATGAGGCTGAGCAACAGCTTTCCAGGCTAGCCCCTTCTGGCTGCCAGCTATCTGCAGACGTTCGCATTTTTGGAGCAGGGCTGGAAAAGGAGTCTGGCAGGGACACCCCCCATTTCCAGTGTACGTTGGAAGTTTGAGGTGGCAAGACAAGCAAGCAGCCCCAGTCTCTGTGCCTCTGTGCGAGCAGTGCCATGGGCAGATGAGGCTGAGCAACAGCTTTCCAGACTAGCCCCTTCTGGCTGCCAGCTATCAGCAGACGTTCGCATTTTTGGAGTAGGGCTGCGAAAGGAGCCTGGCAGGGACCACCACACTTCAAGTATACATTTGAAGTTTGAGGTGGCAAGACAAGCAAGCAGCCCCAGTCTCTGTGCCTCTGTGCGAGCAGTGCCATGGGCAGATGAGGCTGAGCAACAACTTTCCAGGCTAGCCCCTTCTGGCTGCCAGCTATCTGCAGACGTTCGCATTCTCAGAGCAGGGCTGCGAAAGGAGCCTGACAGGGACCCCCCCCATTTCCAGACTACGTTTGAAGTTTGAGGTGCAAGACAAGCAAGCAGCCCCAGTCTCTGTGCCTCTGTGCGAGCAGTGCCATGGGCAGATGAGGCTGAGCAACAGCTTTCCAGGCTAGCCCCTTCTGCTGCCAGCTATCTGCAGACGTTCGCATTTTCGGAACAGGAATGGGAAAGGAGCCTGACAGGAACACCCCCCCATTTCCAGTGTACGTTGGAAGTTTGAGGTGGCAAGACAAGCAAGCAGCCCCAGTCTCTGTGCCTCTGTGCGAGCAGTGCCATGGGCAGATGAGGCTGAGCAACAGCTTTCCAGGCTAGCCCCTTCTGGCTGCCAGCTATCTGCAAACGCTCGCATTTTCAGAGCATGGCTGGGAAAGGAGCATGGTAGTAACACCCCTCATTTCCAGTGTACGTTGTAAGTTTGAGGTGGCAAGACAAGCAAGTAGCCCCAGTCTCTGTGCATCTGTGCGAGCAGTGCCATGGGCAGATGAGGCTGAGCAACAGCTTTCCAGGCTAGCCCCTTCTGGCTGCCAGCTATCTGCAGAAGTTCGCATTCTCAGAGCAGGGCTGGGAAAGGAGCCTGACAGGGACACCCCCCATTTCCAGTGTACGTTGGAAGTTTGAGGTGGCAAGACAAGCAAGCAGCCCCATTCTCTGTGCCTCTGTGCGAGCAGTGCCATGGGCAGATGAGGCTGAGCAACAGCTTTCCAGGCTAGCCCCTTCTGGCTGCCAGCTATCTGCAGACGTTCGCATTTTTGGAGTAGGGCTGGAAAAGGAGCCTGACAGGGACACCCCCCATTTCCAGTCTACGTTGGAAGTTTGAGGTGGCAAGACAAGCAGGCAGCCCCAGTCTCTGTGCCTCTGTGCGAGCAGTGCCATGGGCAGATGATGCTAAGCAACAGCTTTCCAGGCTAGCCCCTTCTGGCTGCCAGCTATCTGCAGACGTTCGCATTCTCAGAGCAGGACCAACAGAGGCGCCCAGCACGGACAACATAAGATACTTTTGAAGTTTGACGTGGCAAGACAAGCAAGCACCCCCAGTCTCTGTGCCTCTGTGCGAGCAGTGCCATGCACAGATGAAGCTGAGCAACAGCTTTATCAGCTAGCCCCTTCTGGCTGCCAGCTATCTGCAGACGTTCGCATTCTCAGACCAGGGCTGCGAAAGGAGCCTGGCAGGGACCTCCCCCTTTCTAGTCTACATTTGAAGTTTGAGCTGCAAGACAAGCAAGCAGCCCCAGTCTCTGTGCCTCTGTGCGAGCAGTGCCATGGGCAGATGAGGCTGAGCAACAGCTTTCCAGGCTAGCCCCTTCTGGCTGCCAGCTATCTGCAGACGTTCGCATTTTCGGAGCAGGGCTGGGAAAGGAGCCTGGCAGGAACACCCCCCATTTCTAGTGTACGTTGGAAGTTTGAGGTGGCAAGGCAAGCAAGCAGCCCCAGCCTCTGTGCCTCTGTGCGAGCAGTGCCATGGGCAGATGAGGCTGAGCAATAGCTTTCCAGGCTAGCCCCTTCTGGCTGCCAGCTATCTGCAGACGTTCGCATTCTCAAACCAGGACTGTGAAAGAAGCCTGGAAGGGACATCCCCCATTTCCAGTGTACGTTGGAAGTTTGAGGTGGCAAGACAAGCACGCAGCCCCAGTCCCTGTGCCTCTGTGCGAGTAGTGTCATGGGCAGATGAGGCTGAGCAACAGCTTTCCAGGCTAGCCCCTTTTGGCTGCCAGCTATCTGCAGACGTTCGCATTCTCAGAGCAGGGCTGCGAAAGGAGACTGGCAGGGACCTCCACCCTTCCAGTCTACATTTGAAGTTTGAGGTGGCAAGACAAGCAAGCAGCCCCAGTCTCTGTGCCTCTGTGCGAGCAGAGCCATGGGCAGATGAGGCTGAGCAACAGCTTTCCAGGCTAGCCACTTCTGGCTGCCAGCTATCTGCATACATTCGCATTTTAGAAGCAGGACTGGGAAAGGAGCCTGACAGGGACACCCCCCATTTCCAGTGTACGTTGGAAGTTTGAGGTGGCAAGACAAGCAAGCAGCCCCAGTCTCTGTGCCTCTGTGCGAGCAGTGCCATGGGCAGATGAGGCTGAGCAACAGCTTTCCAGGCTAGCCCCTTCTGGCTGCCAGCTATCTGCAGACGTTCGCATTTTTGGAGCAGGGCTGGAAAAGGAGCCTGGCAGGGACACGCCCCATTTCCAGTCTACGTTGGAAGTTTGAGGTGGCAAGACAAGCAAGCAGCCCCAGTCTCTGTGCCTCTGTGCGAGCAGTGCCATGGGCAGATGAGGCTAAGCAACAGCTTTCCAGACTAGCCACTTCTGGCTGCCAGCTATCTGCAGACGTTCGCATTTTTGGAGCAGGGCCACCGGAGGCGTCCAGCACGGACAACATAAGATACGTTTGAAGTTTGAGGTGGCAAGACAAGCAAGCAGCCCCAGTCTCTGTGCCTCTGTGCGAGCATTGCCATGCACAGATGAAGCTGAGCAAAAGCTTTCCAGGCTAGCCACTTCTGGCTGCCAGCTATCTGCAGACGTTCGCATTCTCAGAGCAGGGCGACGAAGGTTCCCAGCACAGACAACATAATATACCTTTGAATTTTCAGGTGGCCAGACAAGCAAGCAGCCCCAGTCTCTGTGCCTCTGTGCGAGCAGTGCCATGGGCAGATGAGGCTGAGCAACAGCTTTCCAGGCTAGCCCCTTCTGGCTGCCAGCTATCTGCAGACGTTCGCATTCTCAGAGCAGGGCTACAGAAGCTTCCCAGCACGGACAACATAAGATACGTTTGAACTTTGAGGTGGCCAGACAAGCAAGCAGCCCCAGTATCTGTGCCTCTGTGCGAGCAGTGCCATGGGCAGATGAGGCTGAGCAACATATTTCCAGGCTAGCCCCTTCTGGCTGCCAGCTATCTGCAGACGTTCGCATTCTCAGACCAGGGCTGCGAAAGAAGCCTGGCAGGGACCCCCCCTTTACAGTCTACGTGTGAAGTTTGAGGTGGCCAGACAAGCAAGCAGCCCCAGTCTCTGTGCCTCTGTGCGAGCAGTGCCATGGGCAGATGAGGCTGAGCAACAGCTTTCCAGGCTAGCCCCTTCTGCTGCCAGCTATCTGCAGACGTTCGCATTTTCGGAGCAGGAATGGGAAAGGAGCCTGGCAGGAACACGTCCCATTTCCAGTGTACGTTGGAAGTTTGAGGTGGCAAGACAAGCAAGCAGCCCCAGTCTCTGTGCCTCTGTGCGAGCAGTGCCATGGGCAGATGAGGCTGAGCAACAGCTTTCCAGGCTAGACCCTTCTGGCTGCCAGCTATCTGCAAACGCTCGCATTTTCAGAGCATGGCTGGGAAAGGAGCATGGTAGTAACACCCCTCATTTCCAGTGTACGTTGGAAGTTTGAGGTGGCAAGACAAGCAAGTAGCCCCAGTCTCTGTGCCTCTGTGCGAGCAGTGCCATGGGCAGATGAGGCTGAGCAACAGCTTTCCAGGCTAGCCCCTTCTGGCTGCCAGCTATCTGCAGAAGTTCGCATTCTCAGAGCAGGGCTGGGAAAGGAGCCTGACAGGGACACCCCCCATTTCCAGTGTACGTTGGAAGTTTGAGGTGGCAAGACAAGCAAGCAGCCCCATTCTCTTTGTCTCTGTGTGAGCAGTGCCATGGGCAGATGAGGCTGAGCAACAGCTTTCCAGGCTAGCCCCTTCTGGCTGCCAGCTATCTGCAGAAGTTCGCATTCTCAGAGCAGGGACACCGGAGGCGCCCAGCACAGACAACATAAGATACGTTTGAAATTTGAGGTCGCAAGACAAGCAAGCAGCCCCAGTCTCTGTGCCTCTGTGCGAGCAGTGCCATGGGCAGATGAGGCTGAGCAACAGCTTTCCAGGCTAGCCCCTTCTGGCTGCCAGCTATCTGCAGACGTTCGCATTTTTGGAGTAGGGCTGGAAAAGGAGTCTGGCAGGGACACCCCCCATTTCCAGTCTACGTTGGAAGTTTGAGGTGGCAAGACAAGCAAGCAGCCCCAGTCTCTGTGCCTCTGTGCGAGCAGTGCCATGGGCAGATGATGCTAAGCAACAGCTTTCCACGCTAGCCCCTTCTGGCTGCCAGCTATCTGCAGACGTTCGCATTCTCAGAGTAGGACCACCAGAGGCGCCCAGCACGGACAACATAAGATACTTTTGAAGTTTGACGTGGCAAGACAAGCAAGCAGCCCCATTCTCTGTGCCTCTGTGCGAGCAGTGCCATGCACAGATGAAGCTGAGCAACAGCTTTACAAGCTAGCCCCTTCTGGCTGCCAGCTATCTGCAGACGTTCGCATTCTCAGAGCAGGGCTGCGAAAAGAGCCTGGCAGGGACCTCCCCCCTTCCACTCTACATTTGAATTTTGAGGTGGCAAGACAAGCAAGCAGCCCCAGTCTCTGTGCCTCTGTGAGAGCAGTGCCATGAGCAGATGAGGCTGAGCAACAGCTTTCCACGGAAGCCCCTTCTGGCTGCCAGCTATCTGCAGACGTTCTCATCCTCAGAGCAGGGCCACCGGAGGCGCCCAGCACGGACAACATAGATAGCTTTGAAGTTTGAGGTGGCAAGACAAGCAAGCAGCCCCAGTCTCTGTGCCTCTGTGCGAGCAGTGCCATGGGCAGATGAGGCTGAGCAACAGCTTTCCAGGCTAGCCCCTTCTGGCTGCCAGCTATCTGCAGACGTTCGCATTTTTGGAGCAGGGCTGGAAAAGGAGCCTGGCAGGGACACGCCCCATTTCCAGTCTACGTTGGAAGTTTGAGGTGGCAAGACAAGCAAGCAGCCCCAGTCTCTGTGCCTCTGTGCGAGCAGTGCCATGGGCAGATGAGGCTAAGCAACAGCTTTCCAGACTAGCCACTTCTGGCTGCCAGCTATCTGCAGACGTTCGCATTCTCAGAGCAGGGCCACCGGAGGCGTCCAGCACGGACAACATAAGATACGTTTGAAGTTTGAGGTGGCAAGACAAGCAAGCAGCCCCAGTCTCTGTGCCTCTGTGCGAGCATTGCCATGCACAGATGAAGCTGAGCAACAGCTTTACAAGCTAGCCTCTTCTGGCTGCCAGCTATCTGCAGACGTTCGCATTCTCAGAGCAGGGCTGTGAAAGGAGACTGGCAGGGATGTCCCCCCTTCCACTCTACATTTGAAGTTTGAGGTGGCAAGACAAGCAAGCAGCCACAGTCTTTGTGCCTCTGTGCAAGCAGTGCCATGGGCAGATGAAGCTGAGCAAAAGCTTTCCAGGCTAGCCACTTCTGGCTGCCAGCTATCTGCAGACGTTCGCATTCTCAGAGCAGGGCGACGAAGGTTCCCAGCACAGACAACATAATATACCTTTGAATTTTCAGGTGGCCAGACAAGCAAGCAGCCCCAGTCTCTGTGCCTCTGTGCGAGCAGTGCCATCAGCAGATGAGGCTGAGCAACAGCTTTCCAGGCTAGCCCCTTCTGGCTGCCAGCTATCTGCAGACGTTCGCATTCTCAGAGCAGGGCTACAGAAGCTTCCCAGCACGGACAACAAAAGATACGTTTGAACTTTGAGGTGGCCAGACAAGCAAGCAGCCCCAGTATCTGTGCCTCTGTGCGAGCAGTGCCATGGGCAGATGAGGCTGAGCAACATATTTCCAGGCTAGCCCCTTCTGCCTGCCAGCTATCTGCAGACGTTCGCATTCTCAGACCAGGGCTGCGAAAGAAGCCTGGCAGGGACCCCCCCTTTACAGCCTACGTTGGAAGTTTGAGGTGGCCAGACAAGCAAGCAGCCCCAGTCTCTGTGCCTCTGTGCGAGCAGTGCCATGGGCAGATGAGGCTGAGCAACAGCTTTCCAGGCTAGCCCCTTCTGCTGCCAGCTATCTGCAGACGTTCGCATTTTCGAAGCAGGAATGGGAAAGGAGCCTGGCAGGAACACGTCCCATTTCCAGTGTACGTTGGAAGTTTGAGGTGGCAAGACAAGCAAGCAGCCCCAGTCTCTGTGCCTCTGTGCGAGCAGTGCCATGGGCAGATGAGGCTGAGCAACAGCTTTCCAGGCTAGACCCTTCTGGCTGCCAGCTATCTGCAAACGCTCGCATTTTCAGAGCATGGCTGGGAAAGGAGCATGGTAGTAACACCCCTCATTTCCAGTGTACGTTGGAAGTTTGAGGTGGCAAGACAAGCAAGTAGCCCCAGACTCTGTGCCTCTGTGCGAGCAGTGCCATGGGCAGATGAGGCTGAGCAACAGCTTTCCAGGCTAGCCCCTTCTGGCTGCCAGCTATCTGCAGAAGTTCGCATTCTCAGAGCAGGGCTGGGAAAGGAGCCTGACAGGGACACCCCCCATTTCCAGTGTACGTTGGAAGTTTGAGGTGGCAAGACAAGCAAGCAGCCCCATTCTCTTTGTCTCTGTGTGAGCAGTGCCATGGGCAGATGAGGCTGAGCAACAGCTTTCCAGGCTAGCCCCTTCTGGCTGCCAGCTATCTGCAGACGTTCGCATTTTTGGAGTAGGGCTGGAAAAGGAGTCTGGCAGGGACACCCCCCATTTCCAGTCTACGTTGGAAGTTTGAGGTGGCAAGACAAGCAAGCAGCCCCAGTCTCTGTGCCTCTGTGCGAGCAGTGCCATGGGCAGATGATGCTAAGCAACAGCTTTCCAGGCTAGCCCCTTCTGGCTGCCAGCTATCTGCAGACGTTCGCATTCTCAGAGTAGGACCACCAGAGGCGCCCAGCACGGACAACATAAGATACTTTTGAAGTTTGACGTGGCAAGACAAGCAAGCAGCCCCATTCTCTGTGCCTCTGTGCGAGCAGTGCCATGCACAGATGAAGCTGAGCAACAGCTTTACAAGCTAGCCCCTTCTGCCTGCCAGCTATCTGCAGACGTTCGCATTCTCAGAGCAGGGCTGCGAAAAGAGCCTGGCAGGGACCTCCCCCCTTCCACTCTACATTTGAAGTTTGAGCTGCAAGACAAGCAAGCAGCCCCAGTCTCTGTGCCTCTGTGAGAGCAGTGCCATGAGCAGATGAGGCTGAGCAACAGATTTCCACGCTAGCCCCTTCTGGTTGCCAGCTATCTGCAGACGTTCTCATCCTCAGAGCAGGGCCACCGGAGGCGCCCAGCACGGACAACATAGATAGCTTTGAAGTTTGAGGTGGCAAGACAAGCAAGCAGCCCCAGTCTCTGTGCCTCTGTGCGAGCAGTGCCATGGGCAGATGATGCTGAGCAACAGCTTTCCAGGCTAGACCTTTCTGGCTGCCAGCTATCTGCAGACGTTCGCATTTTCGGAGCAGGGCTATGAAAGGAGCCTGGCAGGAACACCCCCCATTTCTAGTGTACGTTGGAAGTTTGAGGTGGCAAGGCAAGCAAGCAGCCCCAGCCTCTGTGCCTCTGTGCGAGCAGTGCCATGGGCAGATGAGGCTGAGCAATAGCTTTCCAGGCTAGCCCCTTCTGGCTGCCAGCTATCTGCAGAAGTTCGCATTCTCAGACCAGGACTGTGAAAGAAGCCTGGCAGGGACATCCCCCATTTCCAGTGTACGTTGGAAGTTTGAGGTGGCAAGACAAGCACGCAGCCCCAGTCCCTGTGCCTCTGTGCGAGTAGTGTCATGGGCAGATGAGGCTGAGCAACAGCGTTCCAGGCTAGCCCCTTCTGGCTGCCAGCTATCTGCAGAAGTTCGCATTCTCAGAGCAGGGCCACCGGAGGCGCCCAGCACAGACAACATAAGATACGTTTGAAGTTTGAGGTCGCAAGACAAGCAAGCAGCCCCAGTCTCTGTGCCTCTGTGCGAGCAGTGCCATGGGCAGATGAGGCTGAGCAACAGCTTTCCAGGCTAGCCCCTTCTGGCTGCCAGCTATCTGCAGACGTTCGCATTTTTGGAGCAGGGCTGGAAAAGGAGCCTGGCAGGGACACCCCCCATTTCCAGTCTACGTTGCAAGTTTGAGGTGGCAAGACAAGCAAGCAGCCCCAGTCTCTGTGCCTCTGTGCGAGCAGTGCCATGGGCAGATGAGGCTGAGCAACAGCTTTCCACGCTAGCCCCTTCTGGCTGCCAGCTATCTGCAGACGTTCGCATCCTCAGAGCAGTGCCACCGGAGGCGCCCAGCACGGACAACATAAGATACGTTTGAAGTTTGAGGTGGCTAGACAAGCAAGCAGCCCCAGTCTCTGTGCCTCTGTGCGAGCAGTGCCATGGGCAGATGAGGCTGAGCAACAGCGTTCCAGGCTAGCCCCTTCTGGCTGCCAGCTATCTGCAGACGTTCGCATTCTCAGAGCAGGGCTGCGAAAGGAGACTGGCAGGGACCTCCACCCTTCCAGTCTACATTTCAAGTTTGAGGTGGCAAGACAAGCAAGCAGCCCCAGTCTCTGTGCCTCTGTGCGAGCAGAGCCATGGGCAGATGAGGCTGAGCAACAGCTTTCCAGGCTAGCCACTTCCGGCTGCCAGCTATCTGCATACATTCGCATTTTAGGAGCAGGACTGGGAAAGGAGGCTGACAGGGACACCCCCCATTTCCAGTGTACGTTGGAAGTTTGAGGTGGCAAGACAAGCAAGCAGCCCCAGTCTCTGTGCCTCTGTGCGAGCAGTGCCATGGGCAGATGAGGCTGAGCAACAGCTTTCCAGGCTAGCCCCTTCTGGCTGCCAGCTATCTGCAGAAGTTCGCATTCTCAGAGCAGGGCTGGGAAAGGAGCCTGACAGGGACACCCCCCATTTCCAGTGTACGTTGGAAGTTTGAGGTGGCAAGACAAGCAAGCAGCCCCATTCTCTTTGTCTCTGTGTGAGCAGTGCCATGGGCAGATGAGGCTGAGCAACAGCTTTCCAGGCTAGCCCCTTCTGGCTGCCAGCTATCTGCAGAAGTTCGCATTCTCAGAGCAGGGACACCGGAGGCGCCCAGCACAGACAACATAAGATACGTTTGAAATTTGAGGTCGCAAGACAAGCAAGCAGCCCCAGTCTCTGTGCCTCTGTGCGAGCAGTGCCATGGGCAGATGAGGCTGAGCAACAGCTTTCCAGGCTAGCCCCTTCTGGCTGCCAGCTATCTGCAGACGTTCGCATTTTTGGAGTAGGGCTGGAAAAGGAGTCTGGCAGGGACACCCCCCATTTCCAGTCTACGTTGGAAGTTTGAGGTGGCAAGACAAGCAAGCAGCCCCAGTCTCTGTGCCTCTGTGCGAGCAGTGCCATGGGCAGATGATGCTAAGCAACAGCTTTCCACGCTAGCCCCTTCTGGCTGCCAGCTATCTGCAGACGTTCGCATTCTCAGAGTAGGACCACCAGAGGCGCCCAGCACGGACAACATAAGATACTTTTGAAGTTTGACGTGGCAAGACAAGCAAGCAGCCCCATTCTCTGTGCCTCTGTGCGAGCAGTGCCATGCACAGATGAAGCTGAGCAACAGCTTTACAAGCTAGCCCCTTCTGGCTGCCAGCTATCTGCAGACGTTCGCATTCTCAGAGCAGGGCTGCGAAAAGAGCCTGGCAGGGACCTCCCCCCTTCCACTCTACATTTGAATTTTGAGGTGGCAAGACAAGCAAGCAGCCCCAGTCTCTGTGCCTCTGTGAGAGCAGTGCCATGAGCAGATGAGGCTGAGCAACAGCTTTCCACGCTAGCCCCTTCTGGCTGCCAGCTATCTGCAGACGTTCTCATCCTCAGAGCAGGGCCACCGGAGGCGCCCAGCACGGACAACATAGATAGCTTTGAAGTTTGAGGTGGCAAGACAAGCAAGCAGCCCCAGTCTCTGTGCCTCTGTGCGAGCAGTGCCATGGGCAGATGAGGCTGAGCAACAGCTTTCCAGGCTAGCCCCTTCTGGCTGCCAGCTATCTGCAGACGTTCGCATTTTTGGAGCAGGGCTGGAAAAGGAGCCTGGCAGGGACACGCCCCATTTCCAGTCTACGTTGGAAGTTTGAGGTGGCAAGACAAGCAAGCAGCCCCAGTCTCTGTGCCTCTGTGCGAGCAGTGCCATGGGCAGATGAGGCTAAGCAACAGCTTTCCAGACTAGCCACTTCTGGCTGCCAGCTATCTGCAGACGTTCGCATTCTCAGAGCAGGGCCACCGGAGGCGTCCAGCACGGACAACATAAGATACGTTTGAAGTTTGAGGTGGCAAGACAAGCAAGCAGCCCCAGTCTCTGTGCCTCTGTGCGAGCATTGCCATGCACAGATGAAGCTGAGCAACAGCTTTACAAGCTAGCCTCTTCTGGCTGCCAGCTATCTGCAGACGTTCGCATTCTCAGAGCAGGGCTGTGAAAGGAGACTGGCAGGGATGTCCCCCCTTCCACTCTACATTTGAAGTTTGAGGTGGCAAGACAAGCAAGCAGCCACAGTCTTTGTGCCTCTGTGCAAGCAGTGCCATGGGCAGATGAAGCTGAGCAAAAGCTTTCCAGGCTAGCCACTTCTGGCTGCCAGCTATCTGCAGACGTTCGCATTCTCAGAGCAGGGCGACGAAGGTTCCCAGCACAGACAACATAATATACCTTTGAATTTTCAGGTGGCCAGACAAGCAAGCAGCCCCAGTCTCTGTGCCTCTGTGCGAGCAGTGCCATCAGCAGATGAGGCTGAGCAACAGCTTTCCAGGCTAGCCCCTTCTGGCTGCCAGCTATCTGCAGACGTTCGCATTCTCAGAGCAGGGCTACAGAAGCTTCCCAGCACGGACAACATAAGATACGTTTGAACTTTGAGGTGGCCAGACAAGCAAGCAGCCCCAGTATCTGTGCCTCTGTGCGAGCAGTGCCATGGGCAGATGAGGCTGAGCAACATATTTCCAGGCTAGCCCCTTCTGCCTGCCAGCTATCTGCAGACGTTCGCATTCTCAGACCAGGGCTGCGAAAGAAGCCTGGCAGGGACCCCCCCTTTACAGCCTACGTTGGAAGTTTGAGGTGGCCAGACAAGCAAGCAGCCCCAGTCTCTGTGCCTCTGTGCGAGCAGTGCCATGGGCAGATGAGGCTGAGCAACAGCTTTCCAGGCTAGCCCCTTCTGCTGCCAGCTATCTGCAGACGTTCGCATTTTCGAAGCAGGAATGGGAAAGGAGCCTGGCAGGAACACGTCCCATTTCCAGTGTACGTTGGAAGTTTGAGGTGGCAAGACAAGCAAGCAGCCCCAGTCTCTGTGCCTCTGTGCGAGCAGTGCCATGGGCAGATGAGGCTGAGCAACAGCTTTCCAGGCTAGACCCTTCTGGCTGCCAGCTATCTGCAAACGCTCGCATTTTCAGAGCATGGCTGGGAAAGGAGCATGGTAGTAACACCCCTCATTTCCAGTGTACGTTGGAAGTTTGAGGTGGCAAGACAAGCAAGTAGCCCCAGACTCTGTGCCTCTGTGCGAGCAGTGCCATGGGCAGATGAGGCTGAGCAACAGCTTTCCAGGCTAGCCCCTTCTGGCTGCCAGCTATCTGCAGAAGTTCGCATTCTCAGAGCAGGGCTGGGAAAGGAGCCTGACAGGGACACCCCCCATTTCCAGTGTACGTTGGAAGTTTGAGGTGGCAAGACAAGCAAGCAGCCCCATTCTCTTTGTCTCTGTGTGAGCAGTGCCATGGGCAGATGAGGCTGAGCAACAGCTTTCCAGGCTAGCCCCTTCTGGCTGCCAGCTATCTGCAGAAGTTCGCATTCTCAGAGCAGGGACACCGGAGGCGCCCAGCACAGACAACATAAGATACGTTTGAAATTTGAGGTCGCAAGACAAGCAAGCAGCCCCAGTCTCTGTGCCTCTGTGCGAGCAGTGCCATGGGCAGATGAGGCTGAGCAACAGCTTTCCAGGCTAGCCCCTTCTGGCTGCCAGCTATCTGCAGACGTTCGCATTTTTGGAGTAGGGCTGGAAAAGGAGTCTGGCAGGGACACCCCCCATTTCCAGTCTACGTTGGAAGTTTGAGGTGGCAAGACAAGCAAGCAGCCCCAGTCTCTGTGCCTCTGTGCGAGCAGTGCCATGGGCAGATGATGCTAAGCAACAGCTTTCCAGGCTAGCCCCTTCTGGCTGCCAGCTATCTGCAGACATTCGCATTCTCAGAGTAGGACCACCAGAGGCGCCCAGCACGGACAACATAAGATACTTTTGAAGTTTGACGTGGCAAGACAAGCAAGCAGCCCCATTCTCTGTGCCTCTGTGCGAGCAGTGCCATGCACAGATGAAGCTGAGCAACAGCTTTACAAGCTAGCCCCTTCTGCCTGCCAGCTATCTGCAGACGTTCGCATTCTCAGAGCAGGGCTGCGAAAAGAGCCTGGCAGGGACCTCCCCCCTTCCACTCTACATTTGAAGTTTGAGCTGCAAGACAAGCAAGCAGCCCCAGTCTCTGTGCCTCTGTGAGAGCAGTGCCATGAGCAGATGAGGCTGAGCAACAGCTTTCCACGCTAGCCCCTTCTGGTTGCCAGCTATCTGCAGACGTTCTCATCCTCAGAGCAGGGCCACCGGAGGCGCCCAGCACGGACAACATAGATAGCTTTGAAGTTTGAGGTGGCAAGACAAGCAAGCAGCCCCAGTCTCTGTGCCTCTGTGCGAGCAGTGCCATGGGCAGATGATGCTGAGCAACAGCTTTCCAGGCTAGACCTTTCTGGCTGCCAGCTATCTGCAGACGTTCGCATTTTCGGAGCAGGGCTATGAAAGGAGCCTGGCAGGAACACCCCCCATTTCTAGTGTACGTTGGAAGTTTGAGGTGGCAAGGCAAGCAAGCAGCCCCAGCCTCTGTGCCTCTGTGCGAGCAGTGCCATGGGCAGATGAGGCTGAGCAATAGCTTTCCAGGCTAGCCCCTTCTGGCTGCCAGCTATCTGCAGAAGTTCGCATTCTCAGACCAGGACTGTGAAAGAAGCCTGGCAGGGACATCCCCCATTTCCAGTGTACGTTGGAAGTTTGAGGTGGCAAGACAAGCACGCAGCCCCAGTCCCTGTGCCTCTGTGCGAGTAGTGTCATGGGCAGATGAGGCTGAGCAACAGCGTTCCAGGCTAGCCCCTTCTGGCTGCCAGCTATCTGCAGAAGTTCGCATTCTCAGAGCAGGGCCACCGGAGGCGCCCAGCACAGACAACATAAGATACGTTTGAAGTTTGAGGTCGCAAGACAAGCAAGCAGCCCCAGTCTCTGTGCCTCTGTGCGAGCAGTGCCATGGGCAGATGAGGCTGAGCAACAGCTTTCCAGGCTAGCCCCTTCTGGCTGCCAGCTATCTGCAGACGTTCGCATTTTTGGAGCAGGGCTGGAAAAGGAGCCTGGCAGGGACACCCCCCATTTCCAGTCTACGTTGCAAGTTTGAGGTGGCAAGACAAGCAAGCAGCCCCAGTCTCTGTGCCTCTGTGCGAGCAGTGCCATGGGCAGATGAGGCTGAGCAAAAGCTTTCCACGCTAGCCCCTTCTGGCTGCCAGCTATCTGCAGACGTTCGCATCCTCAGAGCAGTGCCACCGGAGGCGCCCAGCACGGACAACATAAGATACGTTTGAAGTTTGAGGTGGCTAGACAAGCAAGCAGCCCCAGTCTCTGTGCCTCTGTGCGAGCAGTGCCATGGGCAGATGAGGCTGAGCAACAGCGTTCCAGGCTAGCCCCTTCTGGCTGCCAGCTATCTGCAGACGTTCGCATTCTCAGAGCAGGGCTGCGAAAGGAGACTGGCAGGGACCTCCACCCTTCCAGTCTACATTTCAAGTTTGAGGTGGCAAGACAAGCAAGCAGCCCCAGTCTCTGTGCCTCTGTGCGAGCAGAGCCATGGGCAGATGAGGCTGAGCAACAGCTTTCCAGGCTAGCCACTTCCGGCTGCCAGCTATCTGCATACATTCGCATTTTAGGAGCAGGACTGGGAAAGGAGGCTGACAGGGACACCCCCCATTTCCAGTGTACGTTGGAAGTTTGAGGTGGCAAGACAAGCAAGCAGCCCCAGTCTCTGTGCCTCTGTGCGAGCAGTGCCATGGGCAGATGAGGCTGAGCAACAGCTTTCCAGGCTAGCCCCTTCTGGCTGCCAGCTATCTGCAGACGTTCGCATTTTTGGAGCAGGGCTGGAAAAGGAGCCTGGCAGGGACACGCCCCATTTCCAGTGTACGTTGGAAGTTTGAGGTGGCAAGACAAGCAAGCAGCCCCAGTCTCTGTGCCTCTGTGCGAGCAGTGCCATGGGCAGATGAGGCTAAGCAACAGCTTTCCAGACTAGCCACTTCTGGCTGCCAGCTATCTGCAGACGTTCGCATTCTCAGAGCAGGGCCACCGGAGGCGTCCAGCACGGACAACATAAGATACGTTTGAAGTTTGAGGTGGCAAGACAAGCAAGCAGGCCCAGTCTCTGTGCCTCTGTGCGAGCAGTGCCATGGGCAGATGAGGCTGAGCAACAGCTTTCCAGGCTAGCCCCTTCTGGCTGCCAGCTATCTGCAGACGTTCGCATTTTTGGAGCAGGGCTGGAAAAGGAGCCTGGCAGGGACACCCCCCATTTCTAGTCTACGTTGCAAGTTTGAGGTGGCAAGACAAGCAAGCAGCCCCAGTCTCTGTGCCTCTGTGCGAGCAGTGCCATGGGCAGATGAGGCTGAGCAACAGCTTTCCAGGCTAGCCCCTTCTGGCTGCCAGCTATCTGCAGACGTTCGCATCCTCAGAGCAGTGCCACCGGAGGCGCCCAGCACGGACAACATAAGATACGTTTGAAGTTTGAGGTGGCTAGACAAGCAAGCAGCCCCAGTCTCTGTGCCTCTGTGCGAGCAGTGCCATGGGCAGATGAGGCTGAGCAACAGCGTTCCAGGCTAGCCCCTTCTGGCTGCCAGCTATCTGCAGACGTTCGCATTCTCAGAGCAGGGCTGCGAAAGGAGACTGGCAGGGACCTCCACCCTTCCAGTCTACATTTCAAGTTTGAGGTGGCAAGACAAGCAAGCAGCCCCAGTCTCTGTGCCTCTGTGCAAGCAGAGCCATGGGCAGATGAGGCTGAGCAACAGCTTTCCAGGCTAGCCACTTCCGGCTGCCAGCTATCTGCATACATTCGCATTTTAGGAGCAGGACTGGGAAAGGAGGCTGACAGGGACACCCCCCATTTCCAGTGTACGTTGGAAGTTTGAGGTGGCAAGACAAGCAAGCAGCCCCAGTCTCTGTGCCTCTGTGCGAGCAGTGCCATGGGCAGATGAGGCTGAGCAACAGCTTTCCAGGCTAGCCCCTTCTGGCTGCCAGCTATCTGCAGACGTTCGCATTTTTGGAGCAGGGCTGGAAAAGGAGCCTGGCAGGGACACGCCCCATTTCCAGTGTACGTTGGAAGTTTGAGGTGGCAAGACAAGCAAGCAGCCCCAGTCTCTGTGCCTCTGTGCGAGCAGTGCCATGGGCAGATGAGGCTAAGCAACAGCTTTCCAGACTAGCCACTTCTGGCTGCCAGCTATCTGCAGACGTTCGCATTCTCAGAGCAGGGCCACCGGAGGCGTCCAGCACGGACAACATAAGATACGTTTGAAGTTTGAGGTGGCAAGACAAGCAAGCAGGCCCAGTCTCTGTGCCTCTGTGCGAGCAGTGCCATGGGCAGATGAGGCTGAGCAACAGCTTTCCAGGCTAGCCCCTTCTGGCTGCCAGCTATCTGCAGACGTTCGCATTTTTGGAGCAGGGCTGGAAAAGGAGCCTGGCAGGGACACCCCCCATTTCCAGTCTACGTTGCAAGTTTGAGGTGGCAAGACAAGCAAGCAGCCCCAGTCTCTGTGCCTCTGTGCGAGCAGTGCCATGGGCAGATGAGGCTGAGCAACAGCTTTCCAGGCTAGCCCCTTCTGGCTGCCAGCTATCTGCAGACGTTCGCATCCTCAGAGCAGTGCCACCGGAGGCGCCCAGCACGGACAACATAAGATACGTTTGAAGTTTGAGGTGGCTAGACAAGCAAGCAGCCCCAGTCTCTGTGCCTCTGTGCGAGCAGTGCCATGGGCAGATGAGGCTGAGCAACAGCGTTCCAGGCTAGCCCCTTCTGGCTGCCAGCTATCTGCAGACGTTCGCATTCTCAGAGCAGGGCTGCGAAAGGAGACTGGCAGGGACCTCCACCCTTCCAGTCTACATTTCAAGTTTGAGGTGGCAAGACAAGCAAGCAGCCCCAGTCTCTGTGCCTCTGTGCAAGCAGAGCCATGGGCAGATGAGGCTGAGCAACAGCTTTCCAGGCTAGCCACTTCTGGCTGCCAGCTATCTGCATACATTCGCATTTTAGGAGCAGGACTGGGAAAAGAGGCTGACAGGGACACCCCCCATTTCCAGTGTACGTTGGAAGTTTGAGGTGGCAAGACAAGCAAGCAGCCCCAGTCTCTGTGCCTCTGTGCGAGCAGTGCCATGGGCAGATGAGGCTGAGCAACAGCTTTCCAGGCTAGCCCCTTCTGGCTGCCAGCTATCTGCAGACGTTCGCATTTTTGGATCAGGGCTGGAAAAGGAGCCTGGCAGGGACACGCCCCATTTCCAGTGTACGTTGGAAGTTTGAGGTGGCAAGACAAGCAAGCAGCCCCAGTCTCTGTGCCTCTGTGCGAGCAGTGCCATGCACAGATGAGGCTAAGCAACAGCTTTCCAGACTAGCCACTTCTGGCTGCCAGCTATCTGCAGACGTTCGCATTCTCAGAGCAAGGCCACCGGAGGCGTCCAGCACGGACAACATAAGATACGTTTGAAGTTTGAGGTGGCAAGACAAGCAAGCAGCCCCAGTCTCTGTGCCTCTGTGCGAGCAGTGCCATGGGCAGATGAGGCTGAGCAACAGCTTTCCAGGCTAGCCCCTTCTGGCTGCCAGCTATCTGCAGACGTTCGCATTTTTGGAGCAGGGCTGGAAAAGGAGCCTGACAGGGACACCCCCCATTTCCAGTCTACGTTGCAAGTTTGAGGTGGCAAGACAAGCAAGCAGCCCCAGTCTCTGTGCCTCTGTGCGAGCAGTGCCATGGGCAGATGAGGCTGAGCAACAGCTTTCCAGGCTAGCCCCTTCTGGCTGCCAGCTATCTGCAGACGTTCGCATCCTCAGAGCAGTGCCACCGGAGGCGCCCAGCACGGACAACATAAGATACGTTTGAAGTTTGAGGTGGCTAGACAAGCAAGCAGCCCCAGTCTCTGTGCCTCTGTGCGAGCAGTGCCATGGGCAGATGAGGCTGAGCAACAGCGTTCCAGGCTAGCCCCTTCTGGCTGCCAGCTATCTGCAGACGTTCGCATTCTCAGAGCAGGGCTGCGAAAGGAGACTGGCAGGGACCTCCACCCTTCCAGTCTACATTTCAAGTTTGAGGTGGCAAGACAAGCAAGCAGCCCCAGTCTCTGTGCCTCTGTGTGAGCAGAGCCATGGGCAGATGAGGCTGAGCAACAGCTTTCCAGGCTAGCCACTTCTGGCTGCCAGCTATCTGCATACATTCGCATTTTAGGAGCAGGACTGGGAAAGGAGGCTGACAGGGACACCCCCCATTTCCAGTGTACGTTGGAAGTTTGAGGTGGCAAGACAAGCAAGCAGCCCCAGTCTCTGTGCCTCTGTGCGAGCAGTGCCATGGGCAGATGAGGCTGAGCAACAGCTTTCCAGGCTAGCCCCTTCTGGCTGCCAGCTATCTGCAGACGTTCGCATTTTTGGATCAGGGCTGGAAAAGGAGCCTGGCAGGGACACGCCCCATTTCCAGTGTACGTTGGAAGTTTGAGGTGGCAAGACAAGCAAGCAGCCCCAGTCTCTGTGCCTCTGTGCGAGCAGTGCCATGGGCAGATGAGGCTAAGCAACAGCTTTCCAGACTAGCCACTTATGGCTGCCAGCTATCTGCAGACGTTCGCATTCTCAGAGCAGGGCCACTGGAGGCGTCCAGCACGGACAACATAAGATACGTTTGAAGTTTGAGGTGGCAAGACAAGCAAGCAGCCCCAGTCTCTGTGCCTCTGTGCGAGCATTGCCATGCACAGATGAAGCTGAGCAACAGCTTTACAAGCTAGCCACTTCTGGCTGCCAGCTATCTGCAGACGTTCGCATTCTCAGAGCAGGGCTGTGAAAGGAGACTGGCAGGTATGTCCCCCCTTCCACTCTACATTTGAAGTTTGAGTTGGCAAGACAAGCAAGCAGCCCCAGTCTCTGTGCTACTGTGCGAGCAGTGCCATGGGCAGATGAAGCTGAGCAACAGCTTTCCAGGCTAGCCACTTCTGGCTGCCAGCTATCTGCAGACGTTCGCATTCTCAGAGCAGGGCGATCGAAGGTTCCCAACACAGACAACATAATATACCTTTGAATTTTCAGGTGGCCAGAAAAGCAAGCAGCCCCAGTCTCTGTGCCTCTCTGCGAGCAGTGCCATGGGCAGATGAGGCTGAGCAACAGCTTTCCATGCTAGCCCCTTCTGGCTGCCAGCTATCTGCAGACGTTCGCATTCTCAGAGCAGGGATACAGAAGCTTCCCAGCACGGACAACATAAGATACGTTTGAACTTTGAGGTGGCCAGACAATCAAGCAGCCCCAGTATCTGTGCCTCTGTGCGAGCAGTGCCATGCGCAGATGAGGCTGAGCAACAGCTTTCCAGGCTAGCCCCTTCTGCCTGCCAGCTATCTGCAGACGTTTGCATTCTCAGAGCAGGGCTGCGAAAGAAGCCTGGCAGGGACCCCCCCTTTCCAGTCTACGTTGGAAGTTTCAGGTGCAAGACAAGCAAGCAGCCCCAGTCTCTGTGCCTCTGTGCGAGCAGTGCCATGGGCAGATGAGGCTGAGCAACAGCTTTCCAGGCTAGCCCCTTCTGCTGCCAGCTATCTGCAGACGTTCGCATTTTCGGAGCAGGAATGGGAAAGGAGCCTGGCAGGAACACGTCCCATTTCCAGTGTACGTTGGAAGTTTGAGGTGGCAAGACAAGCAAGCAGCCCCAGTCTCTGTGCCTCTGTGCGAGCAGTGCCATGGGCAGATGAGGCTGAGCAACAGCTTTCCAGGCTAGACCCTTCTGGCTGCCAGCTATCTGCAAACGCTCGCATTTTCAGAGCATGGCTGGGAAAGGAGCATGGTAGTAACACCCCTCATTTCCAGTGTATGTTGGAAGTTTGAGGTGGCAAGACAAGCAAGTAGCCCCAGTCTCTGTGCCTCTGTGCGAGCAGTGCCATGGGCAGATGAGGCTGAGCAACAGCTTTCCAGGCTAGCCCCTTCTGGCTGCCAGCTATCTGCAGAAGTTCGCATTCTCAGAGCAGGGCTGGGAAAGGAGCCTGACAGGGACACCCCCCATTTCCAGTGTACGTTGGAAGTTTGAGGTGGCAAGACAAGCAAGCAGCCCCAGTCTCTGTGCCTCTGTGCGAGCAGTGCCATGGGCAGATGAGGCTGAGCAACAGCTTTCCAGGCTAGCCCCTTCTGGCTGCCAGCTATCTGCAGACGTTCGCATTTTTGGAGTAGGGCTGGAAAAGGAGTCTGGCAGGGACACCCCCCATTTCCAGTCTACGTTGGAAGTTTGAGGTGGCAAGACAAGCAAGCAGCCCCAGTCTCTGTGCCTCTGTGCGAGCAGTGCCATGGGCAGATGATGCTAAGCAACAGCTTTCCAGGCTAGCCCCTTTTGGCTGCCAGCTATCTGCAGACGTTCGCATTCTCAGAGCAGGACCACCAGAGGCGCCCAGCACGGACAACATAAGATACTTTTGAAGTTTGACGTGGCAAGACAAGCAAGCAGCCCCAGTCTCTGTGCCTCTGTGCGAGCAGTGCCATGCACAGATGAAGCTGAGCAACAGCTTTACAAGCTAGCCCCTTCTGGCTGCCAGCTATCTGCAGACGTTCGCATTCTCAGAGCAGGGCTGCGAAAAGAGCCTGGCAGGGACCTCCCCCCTTCCACTCTACATTTGAAGTTTGAGCTGCAAGACAAGCAAGCAGCCCCAGTCTCTGTGCCTCTGTGAGAGCAGTGCCATGAGCAGATGAGGCTGAGCAACAGCTTTCCACGCTAGCCCCTTCTGGCTGCCAGCTATCTGCAGACGTTCGCATCCTCAGAGCAGGGCCACCGGAGACGCCCAGCACGGACAACATAGATAGCTTTGAAGTTTGAGGTGGCAAGACAAGCAAGCAGCCCCAGTCTCTGTGCCTCTGTGCGAGCAGTGCCATGGGCAGATGAGGCTGAGCAACAGCTTTCCAGGCTAGCCCCTTCTGGCTGCCAGCTATCTGCAGACGTTCGCATTTTCGGAGCAGGGCTGGGAAAGGAGACTGGCAGGGACCTCCACCCTTCCAGTCTACATTTCAAGTTTGAGGTGGCAAGACAAGCAAGCAGCCCTAGTCTCTGTGCCTCTGTGCGAGCAGTGCCATGGGCAGATGAGGCTGAGCAACAGCTTTCCAGGCTAGCCCCTTCTGGCTGCCAGCTATCTGCAGACGTTCGCATTTTTGGAGCAGGGCTGGAAAAGGAGCCTGGCAGGGACACCCCCCATTTCCAGTCTACGTTGGAAGTTTGAGGTGGCCAGACAAGCAAGCAGCCCCAGTCTCTGTGCCTCTGTGCGAGCAGTGCCATGGGCAGATGAGGCTGAGCAACAGCTTTCCACGCTAGCCCCTTCTGCCTGCCACCTATCTGCAGACGTTCGCATCCTCAGCGCAGTGCCACCGGAGGCGCCCAGCACGGACAACATAAGATACGTTTGAAGTTTGAGGTGGCTAGACAAGCAAGCAGCCCCAGTCTCTGTGCCTCTGTGCGAGCAGTGCCATGGGCAGATGAGGCTGAGCAACAGCGTTCCAGGCTAGCCCCTTCTGGCTGCCAGCTATCTGCAGACGTTCGCATTCTCAGAGCAGGGCTGCGAAAGGAGACTGGCAGGGACCTCCACCCTTCCAGTCTACATTTCAAGTTTGAGGTGGCAAGACAAGCAAGCAGCCCCAGTCTCTGTGCCTCTGTGCGAGTAGAGCCATGGGCAGATGAGGATGAGCAACAGCTTTCCAGGCTAGCCCCTTCTGGCTGCCAGCTATCTGCATACATTCGCATTTTAGGAGCAGGACTGGGAAAGGAGCCTGGCAGGGACACCCCCAATTTCCAGTGTACGTTGGAAGTTTGAGGTGGCAAGACAAGCAAGCAGCCCTAGTCTCTGTGCCTCTGTGCGAGCAGTGCCATGGGCAGATGAGGCTGAGCAACAGCTTTCCAGGCTAGCCCCTTCTGGCTGCCAGCTATCTGCAGACGTTCGCATTTTTGGAGCAGGGCTGGAAAAGGAGCCTGGCAGGGACACCCCCCATTTCCAGTCTACGTTGGAAGTTTGAGGTGGCCAGACAAGCAAGCAGCCCCATTCTCTGTGCCTCTGTGCGAGCAGTGCCATGGGCAGATGAGGCTAAGCAACAGCTTTCCAGACTAGCCCCTTCTGGCTGCCAGCTATCTGCAGACGTTCGCATTCTCAGAGCAGGGCCACCGGAGGCGTCCAGCACGGACAACATAAGATACGTTTGAAGTTTGAGGTGGCAAGACAAGCAAGCAGCCCCAGTCTCTGTGCCTCTGTGCGAGCAGTGCCATGGGCAGATGAGGCTGAGCAACAGCTTTCCACGCTAGCCCCTTCTGGCTGCCAGCTATCTGCAGACGTTCGCATTCTCAGAGCAGGGCTGTGAAAGGAGACTGGCAGGGATGTCCCCACTTCCACTCTACATTTGAAGTTTGAGGTGGCAAGACAAGCAAGCAGCCACAGTCTCTGTGCCTCTGTGCGAGCAGTGCCATGGGCAGATGAAGCTGAGCAACAGCTTTCCAGGCTAGCCACTTCTGGCTGCCAGCTATCTGCAGACGTTCGCATTCTCAGAGCAGGGCGACCGAACGTTCCCAGCACAGACAACATAATATACCTTTGAATTTTCAGGTGGCCAGACAAGCAAGCAGCCCCAGTCTCTGTGCCTCTGTGCGAGCAGTGCCATGGGCAGATGAGGCTGAACAACAGCTTTCCATGCTAGCCCCTTCTGCCTGCCAGCTATCTGCAGACGTTCGCATTCTCAGAGCAGGGCTACAGAAGCTTCCCAGCACGGACAACATAAGATACGTTTGAACTTTGAGGTGGCCAGGCAAGCAAGCAGCCCCAGTATCTGTGCCACTGTGCGAGCAGTGCCATGCGCAGATGAGGCAAAGCAACATATTTCCAGGCTAGCCCCTTCTGCCTGCCAGCTATCTGCAGACGTTCGCATTCTCAGACCAGGGCTGCGAAAGAAGCCTGGCAGGGACCCCCCCTTTCCAGTCTACGTTGGAAGTTTGAGGTGGCAAGACAAGCAAGCAGCCCCAGTCTCTGTGCCTCTGTGCGAGCAGTGCCATGGGCAGATGAGGCTGAGCAACAGCTTTCCAGGCTAGCCCCTTCTGCCTGCCAGCTATCTGCAGACGTTCGCATTTTAAAAGCAGGGCAATGAAACTAGCCTTGCAGGGACTTCCGATACTCAGGTTACGTTTGAAGTTTGAGGTGGCAAGACAAGCAAGCAGCCCCAGTCTCTGTGCCTCTGTGCGAGCAGTGCCATGGGCAGATGAGGCTGAGCAACAGCTTTCCAGGCTAGCCCCTTTTGGCTGCCAGCTATCTGCAGACGTTCGCATTTTTGGAGTAGGGCTGCGAAAGGTCCTGGCAGGAACCACACCACTTCCAGTATACGTTTGAAGTTTGAGGTGGTAAGACAAGCAGGCAGCCCCAGTCTCTGTACCTCTGTGCGAGCAGTGCCATGCACAGATGACGCTGAGCAACAGATTTACAGGCTAGCCCCTTCTGGCTGCCAGCTATCTGCAGACGTTCGCATTTTTGGAGCAGGGCTGGGAAAGGAGCCTGGCAGGGACCCCCCCATTTCCAGACTACGTTTGAAGTTTGAGGTGCAAGACAAGCAAGCAGCACCAGTCTCTGTGCCTCTGTGCGATCAGTGGAATGTGCAGATGAGGCTGAGCAACAGCTTTCCAGGCTAGCCCCTTCTGGCTGCCAGCTATCTGCAGACGTTCGCATTCTCAGACCAGGGCTGCGAAAGAACCCTGGAAGGGACCCCCCCTTTTGAGTCTACGTTTGAAGTTTGAGGTGGCAAGACAAGCAAGCAGCCCCAGTCTCTGTGCCTCTGTGCGAGCAGTGCCATGGGCAGATGAGGCTGAGCAACAGCTTTCCAGGCTAGCCCCTTCTGGCTGCCAGCTATCTGCAGACGTTCGCATTTTAAAAGCAGGGCAACGAAACTAGCCTTGCAGGGACTTCTGATTCTCAGGTTACGTTTGAAGTTTGAGGTGGCAAGACAAGCAAGCAGCCCCAGTCTCTGTGCCTCTGTGCGAGCAGTGCCATGGGCAGATGAGGCTGAGCAACAGCTTTCCAGGCTAGCCCCTTCTGGCTGCCAGCTATCTGCAGACGTTCGCATTCTCAGAGCAGGGCCACCAGAGGCGCCCAGCACGGACAACATAAGATACCTTTGAAGTTTGAGGCAGCAAGACAAGCAAGCAGCCCCAGCCTCTGTGCCTCTGTGCGAGCAGTGCCATGGGCAGATGAGGCTGAGCAACAGCTTTCCAGGCTAGCCCCTTCTGGCTGCCAGCTATCTGCATACATTCGCATTTTAGGAGTAGGGCTGGGAAAGGAGACTGGCAGGGACACCCCCTATTTCCAGTGTACGTTGGAAGTTTGAGGTGGCAAGACAAGCAAGCAGCCCCAGTCTCTGTGCCTCTGTGCGAGCAGTGCCATGGGCAGATGAGGCTAAGCAACAGCTTTCCAGGATAGCCCCTTCTGGCTGCCAGCTATCTGCAGACGTTCGCATTCTCAGAGCAGGGCCAACGGAGGCGCCCAGCACGGACAACATAATATACGTTTGAAGTTTGAGGTGGCAAGAAAAGCAAGCAGCCCCAGTCTCTGTGCCTCTGTGCGAGCAGTGCCATGGGCAGATGAGGCTGAGCAACAGCTTTCCAGGCTAGCCCCTTCTGGCTGCCAGCTATCTGCAGACGTTCGCATTTTCAGAGCATGGCTGGGAAAGGAGCATGGTAGTAACACCCCTCATTTCCAGTGTACGTTTGAAGTTTGAGGTGGCAAGACAAGCAAGCAGCCCCAGTCTCTGTGCCTCTGTGCGAGCAGTGCCATGGGCAGATGAGGCTGAGCAACACCTTTCCAGGCTAGCCCCTTCTGGCTGCCAGCTATCTGCAGACGTTCGCATTTTAAAAGCAGGGCTGGGAAAGGAGCCTGACAGGGACACCCCCCCATTTCCAGTGTGCGTTGGAAGTTTGAGGTGGCAAGACAAGCAAGCAGCCCCAGTCTCTGTGCCTCTGTGCGAGCATTGCCATGGGCAGATGAGGCTGAGCAACAGCTTTCCAGGCTAGCCCCTTCTGGCTGCCAGCTATCTGCAGACGTTCGCATTCTCAGACCAGGGCTGGGAAAGAAGCCTGGCAGGGACCCCCCCTTTCCAGTCTACGTTTGAAGTTTGAGGTGGCAAGACAAGCAAGCAGCCCCAGTCTCTGTGCCTCTGTGCGAGTAGTGCCTTGGGCAGATGAGGCTGAGCAACAGCTTTCCAGGCTAGCCCCTTCTGGCTGCCAGCTATCTGCAGACGTTCGCATTTTAAAAGCAGGGCAACGAAACTAGCCTTGCAGGGACATCCAATCCTCAGGTTACGTTTGAAGTTTGAGGTGGCAAGAAAAGCAAGCAGCCCTAGTCTCTGTGCCTCTGTGCGAGCAGTGCCATGGGCAGATGAGGCTGTGCAACAGCTTTCCAGGCTAGCCCCTTCTGGCTGCCAGCTATCTGCAGACGTTCGCATTTTAAAAGCAGGGCAACGAAACTAGCCTTGCAGGGACTTCCGATCCTCAGGTTACCTTTGAAGTTTGAGGTGGCAAGACAAGCAAGCAGCCCCAGTCTCTGTGCCTCTGTGCGAGCAGTGCCATGGGCAGATGAGGCTGAGCAACAGCTTTCCAGGCTAGCCCCTTTTGGCTGCCAGCTATCTGCAGACGTTCGCATTTTTGGAGTAGGGCTGCGAAAGGAGCCTGGCAGTGACCACCCCACTTCCACTATACGTTTGAAGTTTGAGGTGGCAAGACAAGCAGGCAGCCCCAGTCTCTGTGCCTCTGTGCGAGCAGTGCCATGGGCAGATGAGGCTGAGCAATAGCTTTCCAGGCTAGCCCCTTCTGGCTGCCAGCTATCTGCAGACGTTCGCATTCTCAGAGCAGGGATACCGGAGGCACCCAGCACAGACAACATAAGATACGTTTGAAGTTTGAGGTGGCAAGACAAGCAAGCAGCCCCAGTCTCTGTGCCTCTGTGCGAGCAGTGCCATGGGCAGATGAGGCTGAGCAACAGCTTTCCAGGCTAGCCCCTTCTGGCTGCCAGCTATCTGCAGAAGTTCGCATTCTCAGAGCAGGGCCACCGGAGGCGCCCAGCACAGACAACGTAAGATACGTTTGAAGTTTGAGGTCGCAAGACAAGCAAGCAGCCCCAGTCTCTGTGCCTCTGTGCGAGCAGTGCCATGGGCAGATGAGGCTGAGAAACAGCTTTCCAGGCTAGCCCCTTCTGGCTGCCAGCTATCTGACGAAGTTCGTATTCTTGGAGCAGGGCTGGAAAAGGAGCCTGGCAGGGACACCCCCCATTTCCAGTGTACGTTGGAAGTTTGAGGTGGCAAGACAAGCAAGCAGCCCCAGTCTCTGTGCCTCTGTGCGAGCAGTGCCATGGGCAGATGAGACTGAGCAACAGCTTTCCAGGCTATCCCCTTCTGGCTGCCAGCTATCTGCAGACGTTCGCATTCTCAGACCAGGGCTGCGAAAGAAGCCTGGCAGGGACTCCCCCTTTCCAGACTACCTTTGAACTTTGAGGTGGCTAGACATGCAAGCAGTCCCAGTCCCCGTGCCTCTGTGCGAGCAGTGCCATGGGCGGATGAGACTGAGCAACACCTTTCCAGGCTAGCCCCTTCTGGCTGCCAGCTATCTGCAGACGTTCGCATTCTCAGACCAGGGCTGCGAAACAAGCCTGGCAGGGACCCTCCCTTTCCAGTCTTCGTTTGAAGATTGATGTGGCAAGACAAGCAAGCAGCCCCAGTCTCTGTGCCTCTGTGCGAGTAGTGCCTTGGGCAGATGAGGCTGAGCAACAGCTTTCCAGGCTGGCCCCTTCTGGCTGCCAGCTATCTGCAGACGTTCGCATTCTCAGAGCAGGGCTACCGGAGGCACCCAGCACAGACAACATCAGATACGTTTGAAGTTTGAGGTGGCAAGACAAGCAAGCAGCCCCAGCCTCTGTGCCTCTGTGCGAGCAGTGCCATGGGCAGATGAGGCTGAGCAACAGCTTTCCAGGCTAGCCCCTTCTGGCTGCCAGCTATCTGCAGACGTTCGCATTTTAAAAGCAGGGCTACGAAACTAGCCTTGCAGGGACTTCCGATCCCCAGGTTAAGTTTGAAGTTTGAGCTGGCAAGACAAGCAAGCAGCCCCAGTCTCTGTGCCTCTGTGCGAGCAGTGCCATGGGCAGATGAGGCTGAGCAACAGCTTTCCAGGCTAGCCCCTTCTGGCTGCCAGCTATCTGATGAAGTTCGCATTTTTGGAGCAGGGCTTGAAAAGGAGCCTGGCAGGGACACCCCCCATTTCCAGTCTACGTTGGAAGTTTGAGGTGCAAGACAAGCAAGCAGCCCCAGTCTCTGTGCCTCTGTGCGAGCAGTGCCATGGGCAGATGAGGCTGAACAACAGCTTTCCAGGCTAGCCCCTTCTGGCTGCCAGCTATCTGCAGACGTTCGCATTCTCAGAGCAGGGCGAAAGAAGGTTCCCAGCACGGACAACATAATATCCCTTTGAACTTTCAGGTGGCCAGACAAGCAAGCAGCCCCAGTCTCTGTGCCTCTGTGCAAGCAGTGCCATGGGCAGATGAGGCTGAGCAACAGCTTTCCACGCTAGCCCCTTCTGGCTGCCAGCTATCTGCAGACGTTCGCATTCTCAGAGCAGGGCTACCGGAGGCACCCAGCACGGACAACATAAGATACGTTTGAAGTTTGAGGTGGCAAGACAAGCAAGCAGCCCCAGTCTCTGTGCCTCTGTGCGAGCATTGCCATGCACAGATGAAGCTGAGCAACAGCTTTCCAGGCTAGCCCCTTCTGGCCGCCAGTTATCTGCAGACGTTCGCATTCTCAGAGCAGTGCTGCGAAAGGAGCCTGGCAGGGACCTCCCCCCTTCCAGTCTACATTTGAAGTTTGAGGTGCAAGACAAGCAAGCAGCCCCAGTCTCTTTACCTCTGTGCGAGCAGTGCCATGGGCAGATGAGGCTAAGCAACAGCTTTCCAGGCTAGCCCCTTCTGGCTGCCAGCTATCTGCAGACGTTCGCATCCTCAGAGCAGGGCCACCGGAGGTGCCCAGCACGGACATCATAAGACACGTTTGAAGTTTGAGGTGGCAAGACAAGCAAGCAGCCCCAGTCTCTGTGCCTCTGTGCGAGCAGTGCCATGGGCAGATGAGACTGAGCAACACCTTTCCAGGCTAGCCCCTTCTGGCTGCCAGCTATCTGCAGACGTTCGCATTCTCAGAGCAGGGCCACCGGAGGATCCCAGCACGGACAACATAAGATACGTTTGAAGTTTGAGGTGGCAAGACAAGCAAGCAGCCCCAGTCTCTGTGCCTCTGTGCGAGCATTGCCATGCACAGATGAAGCTGAGCAACAGCTTTCCAGGCTAGCCCCTTCTGGCTGCCAGCTATCTGCAGACGTTCGCATTCTCAGACCAGGGGTGCGAAAGGAGCCTGGCAGGGACCCCCCCTTTCCAGTCTACGTTTGAAGATTGAGGTGGCAAGACAAGCAAGCAGCCCCAGTCTCTGTGCCTCTGTGCGAGTAGTGCCTTGGGCAGATGAGGCTGAGCAACAGCTTTCCAGGCTAGCCCCTTCTGGCTGCCAGCTATCTGCAGACGTTCGCATTTTAAAAGCAGGGCAACGAAACTAGCCTTGCAGGGACATCCAATCCTCAGGTTACGTTTGAAGTTTGAGGTGGCAAGACAAGCAAGCAGCCCCAGTCTCTGTGCCTCTGTGCGAGCAGTGCCATGGGCAGATGAGGCTGAGCAAGAGCTTTCCAGGCTAGCCCCTTCTGGCTGCCAGCTATCTGCAGACGTTCGCATTTTAAAAGCAGGGCAACGAAACTAGCCTTGCAGGGACTTCCGATCCTCAGGTTACCTTTGAAGTTTGAGGTGGCAAGACAAGCAAGCAGCCCCAGTCTCTGTGCCTCTGTGCGAGCAGTGCCATGGGCAGATGAGGCTGAGCAACAGCTTTCCAGGCTAGCCCCTTTTGGCTGCCAGCTATCTGCAGACGTTCGCATTTTTGGAGTAGGGCTGCGAAAGGAGCCTGGCAGGGACCACCCCACTTCCAGTATACGTTTGAAGTTTGAGGTGGCAAGACAAGCAGACAGCCCCAGTCTCTGTGCCTCTGTGCGAGCATTGCCATGCACAGATGAGGCTGAGCAACAGCTTTCCAGGCTAGCCCCTTCTGGCTGCCAGCTATCTGCAGACGTTCGCATTCTCAGAGCAGGGCTGGGAAAGGAGCCTGGCAGGGACCCCCCCATTTCCAGACTACGTTTGAAGTTTGAGGTGCAAGACAAGCAAGCAGCCCCAGTCTCTGTGCCTCTGTGCGAGCAGTGGAATGTGCAGATGAGGCTGAGCAAAAGATTTCCAGGCTGGCCCCTCCTGGCTGCCAGCTATCTGCAGACGTTCGCATTCTCAGAGTAGGGCTACCGGAGGCACCCAGGACAGACAACATAAGATACGTTTGAAGTTTGAGGTGGCAAGACAAGCAAGCAGCCCCAGTCTCTGTGCCTCTGTGCGAGCAGTGTCATGGGCAGATGAGGCTGAGCAACAGCTTTCCAATCTAGCCCCTTCTGGCTGCCACCTGTCTCCAGACGTTCGCATTCTCAGAGCAGGGCTGCGAAAGAAGACTGGCAGGGACCTCCACCCTTCCAGTCTACATTTCAAGTTTGAGGTGGCAAGACAAGCAAGCAGCCCCAGTCTCTGTGCCTCTGTGCGAGCAGTGCCATGGGCAGATGAGGCTGAGCAACAGCTTTCCAGGCTAGCCCCTTCTGCCTGCCAGCTATCTGCAGACGTTCGCATTTTCGGAGCAGGGCTGGGAAAGGAGCCTGGCAGGAACACCCCCCATTTCCAGTGTACGTTGGAACTTTGAGGTGGCAAGACGAGCAAGCAGCACCAGTCTCTGTGCCTCTGTGCGAGCAGTGCCATGGGCAGATGAGGCTGAGCAACAGCTTTCCAGGCTAGCCCCTTCTGGCTGCCAGCTATCTGCAGACGTTCGCATTCTCAGAGCAGGGCTACCGGAGGTACCCAGCACGGACAACATAAGATACGTTTGAAGTTTGAGGTGGCAAGACAAGCAAGCAGCACCAGTCTCTGTCCCTCTGTGCGAGCAGTGCCATGCACAGATGAAGCTGAGCAACAGCTTTCCAGGCTAGCCCCTTCTGGCTGCCAGCTATCTGCAGACGTTCGCATTTTTGGAGCAGGGCTGCGAAGGAAGCCTGGCAGGGACCTACCCCCTTCTAGTCTACATTTGAAGTTTGAGGTGCAAGACAAGCAAGCAGCCCCAGTCTCTGTGCCTCTGTGCGAGCAGTGCCATGGGCAGATGAGGCTGAGCAAAAGCTTTCCAGGCTAGCCCCTTCTGGCTGCCAGCTATCTGCAGACGTTCGCAATCTCAGAGCAGGGCTGTGAAAGGAGCCTGACAGGGACACCCCCCCATTTCCAGTGTACTTTGGAAGTTTGAGGTGGCAAGACAAGCAAGCAGCCCCAGCCTCTGTGCCTCTGTGCGAGCAGTGCCATGGGCAGATGAGGCTGAGCAACAGCTTTCCAGGCTAGCCCCTTCTGGCTGCCAGCTATCTGCAGACGTTCACATTTTAAAAGCAGGGCTACGAAACTAGCCTTGCAGGGACTTCCGATCCCCAGGTTAAGTTTGAAGTTTGAGGTGGCAAGACAAGCAAGCAGCCCCAGCCTCTGTGCCTCTGTGCGAGCAGTGCCATGGGCAGATGAGGCTGAGCAACAGCTTTCCAGGCTAGCCCCTTCTGGCTGCCAGCTATCTGCAGACGTTCGCATTCTCAGAGCAGGGCTATCGGAGGCACCCATCACGGACAACATAAGATACGTTTGAAGTTTGAGGTGGCAAGACAAGCAAGCAGCCCCAGTCTCTGTGCCTCTGTGCGAGCAGTGCCATGCACAGATGAAGATGAGCAACAGCTTTCCAGGCTAGCCCCTTCTGGCTGCCAGCTATCTGATGAAGTTCGTATTTTTGGAGCAGGGCTGGGAAAGGAGCCTGGCAGGGACACCCCCCATTTCCAGTCTACGTTGGAAGTTTGAGGTGCAAGACAAGCAAGCAGCCCCAGTCTCTGTGCCTCTGTGCGAGCAGTGCCATGGGCAGATGAGGCTAAGCAACAGCTTTCCAGGCTAGCCCCTTCTGGCTGCCAGCTATCTGCAGACGTTCGCATTCTCAGAGCAGGGCTACCGAAGGTTCCCAGCACGGACAACATAAGTTACGTTTGAACTTTGAGGTGGCCAGACAAGCAAGCAGCCCCAGTCTCTGTGCCTATGTGCGAGCAGTGCCATGGGCAGATGAGGCTGAGCAACAGCTTTCCAGGCTAGCCCCTTCTGGCTGCCAGCTATCTGCAGACGTTCGCATTCTCAGACCAGGGCTGCGAAAGAAGCCTGGCAGGGACTCCCCCTTTCCAGTCTACGTTTGAACTTTGAGGTGGCAAGACAAGCAAGCAGCCCCAGTCTCTGTGCCTCTGTGCGAGCAGTGCCATGGGCAGATGAGACTGAGCAACACCTTTCCAGGCTAGCCCCTTCTGGCTGCCAGCTATCTGCAGACGTTCGCATTCTCAGAGCAGGGCCACCGGAGGATCCCAGCACGGACAACATAAGATACGTTTGAAGTTTGAGGTGGCAAGACAAGCAAGCAGCCCCAGTCTCTGTGCCTCTGTGCGAGCATTGCCATGCACAGATGAAGCTGAGCAACAGCTTTCCAGGCTAGCCCCTTCTGGCTGCCAGCTATCTGCAGACGTTCGCATTCTCAGACCAGGGGTGCGAAAGGAGCCTGGCAGGGACCCCCCCTTTCCAGTCTACGTTTGAAGATTGAGGTGGCAAGACAAGCAAGCAGCCCCAGTCTCTGTGCCTCTGTGCGAGTAGTGCCTTGGGCAGATAAGGCTGAGCAACAGCTTTCCAGGCTAGCCCCTTCTGGCTGCCAGCTATCTGCAGACGTTCGCATTTTAAAAGCAGGGCAACGAAACTAGCCTTGCAGGGACATCCAATCCTCAGGTTACGTTTGAAGTTTGAGGTGGCAAGACAAGCAAGCAGCCCCAGTCTCTGTGCCTCTGTGCGAGCAGTGCCATGGGCAGATGAGGCTGAGCAAGAGCTTTCCAGGCTAGCCCCTTCTGGCTGCCAGCTATCTGCAGACGTTCGCATTTTAAAAGCAGGGCAACGAAACTAGCCTTGCAGGGACTTCCGATCCTCAGGTTACCTTTGAAGTTTGAGGTGGCAAGACAAGCAAGCAGCCCCAGTCTCTGTGCCTCTGTGCGAGCAGTGCCATGGGCAGATGAGGCTGAGCAACAGCTTTCCAGGCTAGCCCCTTTTGGCTGCCAGCTATCTGCAGACGTTCGCATTTTTGGAGTAGGGCTGCGAAAGGAGCCTGGCAGGGACCACCCCACTTCCAGTATACGTTTGAAGTTTGAGGTGGCAAGACAAGCAGACAGCCCCAGTCTCTGTGCCTCTGTGCGAGCATTGCCATGCACAGATGAGGCTGAGCAACAGCTTTCCAGGCTAGCCCCTTCTGGCTGCCAGCTATCTGCAGACGTTCGCATTCTCAGAGCAGGGCTGGGAAAGGAGCCTGGCAGGGACCCCCCCATTTCCAGACTACGTTTGAAGTTTGAGGTGCAAGACAAGCAAGCAGCCCCAGTCTCTGTGCCTCTGTGCGAGCAGTGGAATGTGCAGATGAGGCTGAGCAAAAGATTTCCAGGCTGGCCCCTCCTGGCTGCCAGCTATCTGCAGACGTTCGCATTCTCAGAGTAGGGCTACCGGAGGCACCCAGGACAGACAACATAAGATACGTTTGAAGTTTGAGGTGGCAAGACAAGCAAGCAGCCCCAGTCTCTGTGCCTCTGTGCGAGCAGTGTCATGGGCAGATGAGGCTGAGCAACAGCTTTCCAATCTAGCCCCTTCTGGCTGCCACCTGTCTCCAGACGTTCGCATTCTCAGAGCAGGGCTGCGAAAGAAGACTGGCAGGGACCTCCACCCTTCCAGTCTACATTTCAAGTTTGAGGTGGCAAGACAAGCAAGCAGCCCCAGTCTCTGTGCCTCTGTGCGAGCAGTGCCATGGGCAGATGAGGCTGAGCAACAGCTTTCCAGGCTAGCCCCTTCTGCCTGCCAGCTATCTGCAGACGTTCGCATTTTCGGAGCAGGGCTGGGAAAGGAGCCTGGCAGGAACACCCCCCATTTCCAGTGTACGTTGGAACTTTGAGGTGGCAAGACGAGCAAGCAGCACCAGTCTCTGTGCCTCTGTGCGAGCAGTGCCATGGGCAGATGAGGCTGAGCAACAGCTTTCCAGGCTAGCCCCTTCTGGCTGCCAGCTATCTGCAGACGTTCGCATTCTCAGAGCAGGGCTACCGGAGGTACCCAGCACGGACAACATAAGATACGTTTGAAGTTTGAGGTGGCAAGACAAGCAAGCAGCACCAGTCTCTGTCCCTCTGTGCGAGCAGTGCCATGCACAGATGAAGCTGAGCAACAGCTTTCCAGGCTAGCCCCTTCTGGCTGCCAGCTATCTGCAGACGTTCGCATTTTTGGAGCAGGGCTGCGAAGGAAGCCTGGCAGGGACCTACCCCCTTCTAGTCTACATTTGAAGTTTGAGGTGCAAGACAAGCAAGCAGCCCCAGTCTCTGTGCCTCTGTGCGAGCAGTGCCATGGGCAGATGAGGCTGAGCAAAAGCTTTCCAGGCTAGCCCCTTCTGGCTGCCAGCTATCTGCAGACGTTCGCAATCTCAGAGCAGGGCTGTGAAAGGAGCCTGACAGGGACACCCCCCCATTTCCAGTGTACTTTGGAAGTTTGAGGTGGCAAGACAAGCAAGCAGCCCCAGCCTCTGTGCCTCTGTGCGAGCAGTGCCATGGGCAGATGAGGCTGAGCAACAGCTTTCCAGGCTAGCCCCTTCTGGCTGCCAGCTATCTGCAGACGTTCACATTTTAAAAGCAGGGCAACGAAACTAGCCTTGCAGGGACTTCCGATCCCCAGGTTAAGTTTGAAGTTTGAGGTGGCAAGACAAGCAAGCAGCCCCAGCCTCTGTGCCTCTGTGCGAGCAGTGCCATGGGCAGATGAGGCTGAGCAACAGCTTTCCAGGCTAGCCCCTTCTGGCTGCCAGCTATCTGCAGACGTTCGCATTCTCAGAGCAGGGCTATCGGAGGCACCCATCACGGACAACATAAGATACGTTTGAAGTTTGAGGTGGCAAGACAAGCAAGCAGCCCCAGTCTCTGTGCCTCTGTGCGAGCAGTGCCATGCACAGATGAAGATGAGCAACAGCTTTCCAGGCTAGCCCCTTCTGGCTGCCAGCTATCTGATGAAGTTCGTATTTTTGGAGCAGGGCTGGGAAAGGAGCCTGGCAGGGACACCCCCCATTTCCAGTCTACGTTGGAAGTTTGAGGTGCAAGACAAGCAAGCAGCCCCAGTCTCTGTGCCTCTGTGCGAGCAGTGCCATGGGCAGATGAGGCTAAGCAACAGCTTTCCAGGCTAGCCCCTTCTGGCTGCCAGCTATCTGCAGACGTTCGCATTCTCAGAGCAGGGCTACCGAAGGTTCCCAGCACGGACAACATAAGTTACGTTTGAACTTTGAGGTGGCCAGACAAGCAAGCAGCCCCAGTCTCTGTGCCTCTGTGCGAGCAGTGCCATGGGCAGATGAGGCTGAGCAACAGCTTTCCAGGCTATCCCCTTCTGGCTGCCAGCTATCTGCAGACGTTCGCATTCTCAGACCAGGGCTGCGAAAGAAGCCTGGCAGGGACTCCCCCTTTCCAGTCTACGTTTGAACTTTGAGGTGGCAAGACAAGCAAGCAGCCCCAGTCTCTGTGCCTCTGTGCGAGCAGTGCCATGGGCAGATGAGACTGAGCAACACCTTTCCAGGCTAGCCCCTTCTGGCTGCCAGCTATCTGCAGACGTTCGCATTCTCAGAGCAGGGCCACCGGAGGATCCCAGCACGGACAACATAAGATACGTTTGAAGTTTGAGGTGGCAAGACAAGCAAGCAGCCCCAGTCTCTGTGCCTCTGTGCGAGCAGTGCCATGCACAGATGAAGCTGAGCAACAGCTTTCCAGGCTAGCCCCTTCTGGCTGCCAGCTATCTGCAGACGTTCGCATTCTCAGACCAGGGGTGCGAAAGGAGCCTGGCAGGGACCCCCCCTTTCCAGTCTACGTTGGAAGATTGAGGTGGCAAGACAAGCAAGCAGCCCCAGTCTCTGTGCCTCTGTGCGAGTAGTGCCTTGGGCAGATAAGGCTGAGCAACAGCTTTCCAGGCTAGCCCCTTCTGGCTGCCAGCTATCTGCAGACGTTCGCATTTTAAAAGCAGGGCAACGAAACTAGCCTTGCAGGGACATCCAATCCTCAGGTTACGTTTGAAGTTTGAGGTGGCAAGACAAGCAAGCAGCCCCAGTCTCTGTGCCTCTGTGCGAGCAGTGCCATGGGCAGATGAGGCTGAGCAAGAGCTTTCCAGGCTAGCCCCTTCTGGCTGCCAGCTATCTGCAGACGTTCGCATTTTAAAAGCAGGGCAACGAAACTAGCCTTGCAGGGACTTCCGATCCTCAGGTTACCTTTGAAGTTTGAGGTGGCAAGACAAGCAAGCAGCCCCAGTCTCTGTGCCTCTGTGCGAGCAGTGCCATGGGCAGATGAGGCTGAGCAACAGCTTTCCAGGCTAGCCCCTTTTGGCTGCCAGCTATCTGCAGACGTTCGCATTTTTGGAGTAGGGCTGCGAAAGGAGCCTGGCAGGGACCACCCCACTTCCAGTATACGTTTGAAGTTTGAGGTGGCAAGACAAGCAGACAGCCCCAGTCTCTGTGCCTCTGTGCGAGCATTGCCATGCACAGATGAGGCTGAGCAACAGCTTTCCAGGCTAGCCCCTTCTGGCTGCCAGCTATCTGCAGACGTTCGCATTCTTAGAGCAGGGCTGGGAAAGGAGCCTGGCAGGGACCCCCCCATTTCCAGACTACGTTTGAAGTTTGAGGTGCAAGACAAGCAAGCAGCCCCAGTCTCTGTGCCTCTGTGCGAGCAGTGGAATGTGCAGATGAGGCTGAGCAAAAGATTTCCAGGCTGGCCCCTCCTGGCTGCCAGCTATCTGCAGACGTTCGCATTCTCAGAGCAGGGCTACCGGAGGCATCCAGGACAGACAACATAAGATACGTTTGAAGTTTGAGGTGGCAAGACAAGCAAGCAGCCCCAGTCTCTGTGCCTCTGTGCGAGCAGTGTCATGGGCAGATGAGGCTGAGCAACAGCTTTCCAATCTAGCCCCTTCTGGCTGCCACCTGTCTCCAGACGTTCGCATTCTCAGAGCAGGGCTGCGAAAGAAGACTGGAAGGGACCTCCACCCTTCCAGTCTACATTTCAAGTTTGAGGTGGCAAGACAAGCAAGCAGCCCCAGTCTCTGTGCCTCTGTGCGAGCAGTGCCATGGGCAGATGAGGCTGAGCAACAGCTTTCCAGGCTAGCCCCTTCTGCCTGCCAGCTATCTGCAGACGTTCGCATTTTCGGAGCAGGGCTGGGAAAGGAGCCTGGCAGGAACACCCCCCATTTCCAGTGTACGTTGGAACTTTGAGGTGGCAAGACAAGCAAGCAGCCCCAGTCTCTGTGCCTCTGTGCGAGCAGTGCCATGGGCAGATGAGGCTGAGCAACAGCTTTCCAGGCTAGCCCCTTCTGGCTGCCAGCTATCTGCAGACGTTCGCATTCTCAGAGCAGGGCTACCGGAGGCACCCAGCACGGACAACATAAGATACGTTTGAAGTTTGAGGTGGCAAGACAAGCAAGCAGCACCAGTCTCTGTCCCTCTGTGCGAGCAGTGCCATGCACAGATGAAGCTGAGCAACAGCTTTCCAGGCTAGCCCCTTCTGGCTGCCAGCTATCTGCAGACGTTCGCATTTTTGGAGCACGGCTGCGAAAGAAGCCTGGCAGGGACCTACCCCCTTCTAGTCTACATTTGAAGTTTGAGGTGCAAGACAAGCAAGCAGCCCCAGTCTCTGTGCCTCTGTGCGAGCAGTGCCATGGGCAGATGAGGCTGAGCAAAAGCTTTCCAGGCTAGCCCCTTCTGGCTGCCAGCTATCTGCAGACGTTCGCAATCTCAGAGCAGGGCTGTGAAAGGAGCCTGACAGGGACACCCCCCCATTTCCAGTGTACTTTGGAAGTTTGAGGTGGCAAGACAAGCAAGCAGCCCCAGCCTCTGTGCCTCTGTGCGAGCAGTGCCATGGGCAGATGAGGCTGAGCAACAGCTTTCCAGGCTAGCCCCTTCTGGCTGCCAGCTATCTGCAGACGTTCACATTTTAAAAGCAGGGCTACGAAACTAGCCTTGCAGGGACTTCCGATCCAAAGGTTAAGTTTGAAGTTTGAGCTGGCAAGACAAGCAAGCAGCCCCAGCCTCTGTGCCTCTGTGCGAGCAGTGCCATGGGCAGATGAGGCTGAGCAACAGCTTTCCAGGCTAGCCCCTTCTGGCTGCCAGCTATCTGCAGACGTTCGCATTCTCAGAGCAGGGCTATCGGAGGCACCCAGCACGGACAACATAAGATACGTTTGAAGTTTGAGGTGGCAAGACAAGCAAGCAGCCCCAGTCTCTGTGCCTCTGTGCGAGCAGTGCCATGCACAGATGAAGATGAGCAACAGCTTTCCAGGCTAGCCCCTTCTGGCCGCCAGTTATCTGCAGACGTTCGCATTCTCAGAGCAGGGCTGGGAAAGGAGCCTGGAAGGGACACGCCCCATTTCCAGTGTACGTTGGAAGTTTGAGGTGGCAAGACAAGCAAGCAGCCCCAGTCTCTGTGCCTCTGTGCGAGCAGTGCCATGGGCAGATGAGGCTGAGCAACAGCTTTCCAGGCTAGCCCCTTCTGGCTGCCAGCTATCTGCAGACGTTCGCATTCTCAGAGCAGGGCTACCGGAGGCACCCAGCACGGACAACATAAGATACGTCTGAAGTTTGAGGTGGCAAGACAAGCAAGCAGCCCCAGTCTCTGTCCCTCTGTGCGAGCAGTGCCATGCACAGATGAAGCTGAGCAACAGCTTTGCAGGATAGCCCCTACTGGCTGCCAGCTATCTGCAGACGTTCGCATTTTTGGAGCAGGGCTGGGAAAGGAGCCTGGAAGGGACACGCCCCATTTCCAGTGTACGTTGGAAGTTTGAGGTGGCAAGACAAGCAAGCAGCCCCAGTCTCTGTGCCTCTGTGCGAGCAGTGCCATGGGCAGATGAGGCTGAGCAACAGCTTTCCACGCTAGCCCCTTCTGGCTGCCAGCTATCTGCAGACGTTCGCATTTTCGGAGCAGGGCTGGGAAAGGAGCCTGGCAGGAACACCCCCCATTTCCAGTGTACTTTGGAAGTTTGAGGTGGCAAGACAAGCAAGCAGCACCAGTCTCTGTGCCTCTGTGCGAGCAGTGCCATGCGCACATGAGGCTGAGCAACAGCTTTCCAGGCTAGCCCCTTCTGGCTGCCAGCTATTTGCAGACGTTCGCATTTTAGGAGCAGGGCTGGGAAAGAAGCCTGGCAGGGACCCCCCCTTTTCAGTCTACGTTTGAAGATTGAGGTGCCAAGACAAGCAAGCAGCCCCAGTCCCTGTGCCTCTGTGCGAGCAGTGTCATGGGCAGATGAGGCTGAGCAACAGCTTTCCAGGCTAGCCCCTTCTGGCTGCCAGCTATCTGCAGAAGTTCGCATTCTCAGAGCAGGGCCACCGGACGCGCCCAGCACAGACAACATAAGATACGTTTGAAGTTTGAGGTCGCAAGACAAGCAAGCAGCCCCAGTCTCTGTGCCTCTGTGCGAGCAGTGCCATGGGCAGATGAGGCTGAGCAACAGCTTTCCAGGCTAGCTCCTTCTGGCTACCAGCTATCTGATGAAGTTCGCATTTTTGGAGCAGGGCTGGGAAAGGAGCCTGGCAGGGACACCCCCCATTTCCAGTCAACGTTGGAAGTTTGAGGTGCAAGACAAGCAAGCAGCCCCAGTCTCTGTGCCTCTGTGCGAGCAGTGCCATGGGCAGATGAGGCTAAGCAACAGCTTTCCAGGCTAGCCCCTTCTGGCTGCCAGCTATCTGCAGACGTTCGCATTCTCAGAGCAGGGCTACCGAAGGTTCCCAGCACGGACAACATATGTTACGTTTGAACTTTGAGGTGGCCAGACAAGCAAGCAGCCCCAGTCTCTGTGCCTCTGTGCGAGCAGTGCCATGGGCAGATGAGGCTGAGCAACAGCTTTCCAGGCTATCCCCTTCTGGCTGCCAGCTATCTGCAGACGTTCGCATTCTCAGACCAGGGCTGCGAAAGAAGCCTGGCAGGGACTCCCCCTTTCCAGTCTACGTTTGAACTTTGAGGTGGCAAGACAAGCAAGCAGCCCCAGTCTCTGTGCCTCTGTGCGAGCAGTGCCATGGGCAGATGAGACTGAGCAACAGCTTTCCAGGCTATCCCCTTCTGCCTGCCAGCTATCTGCAGACGTTCGCATTCTCAGAGCAGGGCCACCGGAGGATCCCAGCACGGACAACATAAGATACGTTTGAAGTTTGAGGTGGCAAGACAAGCAAGCAGCCCCAGTCTCTGTGCCTCTGTGCGAGCATTGCCATGCACAGATGAAGCTGAGCAACAGCTTTCCAGGCTAGCCCCTTCTGGCTGCCAGCTATCTGCACACGTTCGCATTCTCAGACAAGGGGTGCGAAAGAAGCCTGGCAGGGACCCCCCCTTTCCAGTCTAAGTTTGAAGATTGAGGTGGCAAGACAAGCAAGCAGCCCCAGTCTCTGTGCCTCTGTGCGAGTAGTGCCTTGGGCAGATAAGGCTGAGCAACAGCTTTCCAGGATAGCCCCTTCTGGCTGCCAGCTATCTGCAGACGTTCGCATTTTAAAAGCAGGGCAACGAAACTAGCCTTGCAGGGACATCCAATCCTCAGGTTACGTTTGAAGTTTGAGGTGGCAAGACAAGCAAGCAGCCCCAGTCTCTGTGCCTCTGTGCGAGCAGTGCCATGGGCAGATGAGGCTGAGCAAGAGCTTTCCAGGCTAGCCCCTTCTGGCTGCCAGCTATCTGCAGACGTTCGCATTTTAAAAGCAGGGCAACGAAACTAGCCTTGCAGGGACTTCCGATCCTCAGGTTACCTTTGAAGTTTGAGGTGGCAAGACAAGCAAGCAGCCCCAGTCTCTGTGCCTCTGTGCGAGCAGTGCCATGGGCAGATGAGGCTGAGCAACAGCTTTCCAGGCTAGCCCCTTTTGGCTGCCAGCTATCTGCAGACGTTCGCATTTTTGGAGTAGGGCTGCGAAAGGAGCCTGGCAGGGACCACCCCACTTCCAGTATACGTTTGAAGTTTGAGGTGGCAAGACAAGCAGACAGCCCCAGTCTCTGTGCCTCTGTGCGAGCATTGCCATGCACAGATGAGGCTGAGCAACAGCTTTCCAGGCTAGCCCCTTCTGGCTGCCAGCTATCTGCAGACGTTCGCATTCTCAGAGCAGGGCTGGGAAAGGAGCCTGGCAGGGACCCCCCCATTTCCAGACTACGTTTGAAGTTTGAGGTGCAAGACAAGCAAGCAGCCCCAGTCTCTGTGCCTCTGTGCGAGCAGTGGAATGTGCAGATGAGGCTGAGCAAAAGATTTCCAGGCTGGCCCCTCCTGGCTGCCAGCTATCTGCAGACGTTCGCATTCTCAGAGCAGGGCTACCGGAGGCACCCAGGACAGACAACATAAGATACGTTTGAAGTTTGAGGTGGCAAGACAAGCAAGCAGCCCCAGTCTCTGTGCCTCTCTGCGAGCAGTGCCATGGGCAGATGAGGCTGAGCAACAGCTTTCCAGGCTAGCCCCTTCTGCCTGCCAGCTATCTGCAGACGTTCGCATTTTCGGAGCAGGGCTGAGAAAGGAGCCTGGCAGGAACACCCCGCATTTCCAGTGTACGTTGGAACTTTGAGGTGGCAAGACAAGCAAGCAGCACCAGTCTCTGTGCCTCTGTGCGAGCAGTGCCATGGGCAGATGAGGCTGAGCAACAGCTTTCCAGGCTAGCCCCTTCTGGCTGCCAGCTATATGCAGACGTTCGCATTCTCAGAGCAGGGCTACCGGAGGCACCCAGCACGGACAACATAAGATACGTTTGAAGTTTGAGGTGGCAAGACAAGCAAGCAGCCCCAGTCTCTGTGCCTCTGTGCGAGCAGTGCCATGCACAGATGAAGCTGAGCAACAGCTTTCCAGGCTAGCCCCTTCTGGCTGCCAGCTATCTGCAGACGTTCGCATTTTTGGAGCAGGGCTGCGAAAGAAGCCTGGCAGGGACCTCCACCCTTCTAGTCTACATTTGAAGTTTGATGTGCAAGACAAGCAAGCAGCCCCAGTCTCTGTGCCTCTGTGCGAGCAGTGCCATGGGCAGATGAGGCTGAGCAAAAGCTTTCCAGGCTAGCCCCTTCTGGCTGCCAGCTATCTGCAGACGTTCGCAATCTCAGAGCAGGGCTGTGAAAGGAGCCTGACAGGGACACCCCCCCATTTCCAGTGTACTTTGGAAGTTTGAGGTGGCAAGACAAGCAAGCAGCCCCAGCCTCTGTGCCTCTGTGCGAGCAGTGCCATGGGCAGATGAGGCTGAGCAACAGCTTTCCAGGCTAGCCCCTTCTGGCTGCCAGCTATCTGCAGACGTTCACATTTTAAAAGCAGGGCTACGAAACTAGCCTTGCAGGGACTTCCGATCCCCAGGTTAAGTTTGAAGTTTGAGCTGGCAAGACAAGCAAGCAGCCCCAGTCTCTGTGCCTCTGTGCGAGCAGTGCCATGCACAGATGAAGATGAGCAACAGCTTTCCAGGCTAGCCCCTTCTGGCCGCCAGTTATCTGCAGACGTTCTCATTTTAGGAGCAGGGCTGGGAAAGGAGCCTGGCAGGGACACCCCCCATTTCCAGTGTACGTTGGAAGTTTGAGGTGGCAAGACAAGCAAGCAGCCCCAGTCTCTGTGCCTCTGTGCGAGCAGTGCCATGGGCAGATGAGGCTGAGCAACAGCTTTCCAGGCTAGCCCCTTCTGGCTGCCAGCTATCTGCAGACGTTCGCATTTTCGGAGCAGGGCTGGGAAAGGAGCCTGGCAGGAACACCCCCCATTTCCAGTGTACGTTGGAAGTTTGAGGTGGCAAGACAAGCAAGAAGCACCAGTCTCTGTGCCTCTGTGCGAGCAGTGCCATGGGCAGATGAGGCTGAGCAACAGCTTTCCAGGCTAGACCCTTCTGGCTGCCAGCTATCTGCAGACGTTCGCATTTTTGGAGTAGGGCTGCGAAAGGAGAATGGCAGGGACCACCCCACTTCCAGTATACATTTGAAGTTTGAGGTGGCAAGACAAGCAAGCAGCCCCAGTCTCTGTGCCTCTGTGCGAGCAGTGCCATGCGCAGATGAGGCTGAGCAACAGCTTTCCAGGCTAGCCCCTTCTGCCTGCCAGCTATCTGCAGACGTTCGCATTCTCAGACACGGGCTGCGAAAGGAGCCTGGCAGGGACCCCCCCATTTCCAGACTACGTTTGAAGTTTGAGGTGCAAGACAACCAAGCAGTCCCAGTCTCTGTGCCTCTGTGCGAGCAGTGCCATGGGCAGATGAGGCTGAGCAACAGCTTTCCAGGCTAGCCCCTTCTGGCTGCCAGCTATCTGCAGACATTCGCATTCTCAGAGCAGGGCTGCGAAAGGAGCCTGGCAGGAACACGTCCCATTTCCAGTGTACGTTGGAAGTTTGAGGTGGCAAGACAAGCAAGCAGCCCCAGTCTCTGTGCCTCTGTGCGAGCAGTGCCATGGGCAGATGAGGCTGAGCAACAGCTTTCCAGGCTAGACCCTTCTGGCTGCCAGCTATCTGCAGACGTTCGCATTTTAGGAGCAGGGCTGGGAAAGGAGCCTGGGAGGGACACCCCCCATTTCCAGTGTACGTTGGAAGTTTGAGGTGGCAAGACAAGCAAGCAGCCCCATTCTCTGTGCCTCTGTGCGAGCAGTGCCATGGGCAGATGAGGCTGAGCAACAGATTTCCAGGCTAGCCCCTTCTGGCTGCCAGCTATCTGCAGACGTTCGCATTTTCGGAGCAGGGCTGGGAAAGGAGCCTGGCAGGAACACCCCCAATTTCCAGTATACGTTGGAAGTTTGAGGTGGCAAGACAAGCAAGCAGCACCAGTCTCTGTGCCTCTGTGCGAGCAGTGCCATGGGCAGATGAGGCTGAGCAACAGCTTTCCAGGCTAGCCCCTTTTGGCTGCCAGCTATCTGCAGACGTTCGCATTTTTGGAGCAGGGCTGCGAAACAAGCCTGGCAGGGACCACCCCACTTCCAGTATACGTTTGAAGTTTGAGGTGGCAACACAAGCAGACAGCCCCAGTCTCTGTGCCTCTGTGCGAGCATTGCCATGCACAGATGAGGCTGAGCAACAGCTTTCCAGGCTAGCCCCTTCTGGCTGCCAGCTATCTGCAGACGTTCGCATTCTCAGAGCAGGGCTGGGAAAGGAGCCTGGCAGGGACACCCCCCATTTCCAGACTACGTTTGAAGTTTGAGGTGCAAGACAAGCAAGCAGCCCCAGTCTCTGTGCCTCTGTGCGAGCAGTGGAATGTGCAGATGAGGCTGAGCAAAAGATTTCCAGGCTGGCCCCTCCTGGCTGCCAGCTATCTGCAGACGTTCGCATTCTCAGAGCAGGGCTACCGGAGGCACCCAGGACAGACAACATAAGATACGTTTGAAGTTTGAGGTGGCAAGACAAGCAAGCAGCCCCAGTCTCTGTGCCTCTGTGCGAGCAGTGTCATGGGCAGATGAGGCTGAGCAACAGCTTTCCAGGCTAGCCCCTTCTGCCTGCCAGCTATCTGCAGACGTTCGCATTTTCGGAGCAGGGCTGGGAAAGGAGCCTGGCAGGAACACCCCCCATTTCCAGTGTACGTTGGAACTTTGAGGTGGCAAGACAAGCAAGCAGCACCAGTCTCTGTGCCTCTGTGCGAGCAGTGCCATGGGCAGATGAAGCTGAGCAACAGCTTTCCAGGCTAGCCCCTTCTGGCTGCCAGCTATCTGCAGACGTTCGCTTTTTTGGAGCAGGGCTGGGAAAGGAGCCTGGCAGGGACCTTCCCCCGTTCTAGTCTACATTTGAAGTTTGAGGTGCAAGACAAGCAAGCAGCCCCAGTCTCTGCGCCTCTGTGCGAGCAGTGCCATGGGCAGATGAGGCTGAGCAAAAGCTTTCCAGGCTAGCCCCTTCTGGCTGCCAGCTATCTGCAGACGTTCGCAATCTCAGAGCAGGGCTGTGAAAGGAGCCTGACAGGGACACCCCCCCATTTCCAGTGTACTTTGGAAGGTTGAGGTGGCAAGACAAGCAAGCAGCCCCAGCCTCTGTGCCTCTGTGCGAGCAGTGCCATGGGCAGATGAGGCTGAGCAACAGCTTTCCAGGCTAGCCCCTTCTGGCTGCCAGCTATCTGCAGACGTTCACATTTTAAAAGCAGGGCTACGAAACTAGCCTTGCAGGGACTTCCGATCCCCAGGTTACGTTTGAAGTTTGAGCTGGCAAGACAAGCAAGCAGCCCCAGCCTCTGTGCCTCTGTGCGAGCAGTGCCATGGGCAGATGAGGCTGAGCAACAGCTTTCCAGGCTAGCCCCTTCTGGCTGCCAGCTATCTGCAGACGTTCGCATTCTCAGAGCAGGGCTACCGGAGGCACCCAGCACGGACAACATAAGATACGTTTGAAGTTTGAGGTGGCAAGACAAGCAAGCAGCCCCAGTCTCTGTGCCTCTGTGCGAGCAGTGCCATGCACAGATGAAGATGAGCAACAGCTTTCCAGGCTAGCCCCTTCTGGCCGCCAGTTATCTGCAGACGTTCGCATTTTAGGAGCAGGGCTGGGAAAGGAGCCTGGCAGGGACACCCCCCATTTCCAGTGTACGTTGGAAGTTTGAGGTGGCAAGACAAGCAAGCAGCCCCATTCTCTGTGCCTCTGTGCGAGCAGTGCCATGGGCAGATGAGGCTGAGCAACAGCTTTCCAGGCTAGCCCCTTCTGGCTGCCAGCTATCTGCAGACGTTCGCATTCTCAGAGCAGGGCTACCGGAGGCACCCAGCACGGACAACATAAGATACGTTTGAAGTTTGAGGTGGCAAGACAAGCAAGCAGCCCCAGTCTCTGTCCCTCTGTGCGAGCAGTGCCATGCACAGATGAAGCTGAGCAGCAGCTTTCCAGGCTAGCCCCTTCTGGCTGCCAGCTATCTGCAGACGTTCGCTTTTTTGGAGCAGGGCTGCGAAAGAAGCCTGGCAGGGACCTCCCCCCTTCTAGTCTACATTTGAAGTTTGAGGTGCAAGACAAGCAAGCAGCCCCAGTCTCTGTGCCTCTGTGCGAGCAGTGCCATGGGCAGATGAGGCTGAGCAACAGCTTTCCAGGCTAGCCCCTTCTGGCTGCCAGCTATCTGCAGACGTTCGCATTCTCAGAGCAGGGCTACCGGAGGCACCCAGCACGGACAACATAAGATACGTTTGAAGTTTGAGGTGGCAAGACAAGCAAGCAGCCCCAGTCTCTGTGCCTCTGTGCGAGCAGTGCCATGCACAGATGAAGATGAGCAACAGCTTTCCAGGCTAGCCCCTTCTGGCCGCCAGTTATCTGCAGACGTTCGCATTTTAGGAGCAGGGCTGGGAAAGGAGCCTGGCAGGGACACCCCCCATTTCCAGTGTACGTTGGAAGTTTGAGGTGGCAAGACAAGCAAGCAGCCCCAGTCTCTGTGCCTCTGTGCGAGCAGTGCCATGGGCAGATGAGGCTGAGCAACAGCTTTCCACGCTAGCCCCTTCTGGCTGCCAGCTATCTGCAGACGTTCGCATTTTCGGAGCAGGGCTGGGAAAGGAGCCTGGCAGGAACACCCCCCATTTCCAGTGTACTTTGGAAGTTTGAGGTGGCAAGACAAGCAAGCAGCACCAGTCTCTGTGCCTCTGTGCGAGCAGTGCCATGCGCACATGAGGCTGAGCAACAGCTTTCCAGGCTAGCCCCTTCTGGCTGCCAGCTATTTGCAGACGTTCGCATTTTAGGAGCAGGGCTGGGAAAGAAGCCTGGCAGGGACCCCCCCTTTTCAGTCTACGTTTGAAGATTGAGGTGCCAAGACAAGCAAGCAGCCCCAGTCCCTGTGCCTCTGTGCGAGCAGTGTCATGGGCAGATGAGGCTGAGCAACAGCTTTCCAGGCTAGCCCCTTCTGGCTGCCAGCTATCTGCAGAAGTTCGCATTCTCAGAGCAGGGCCACCGGACGCGCCCAGCACAGACAACATAAGATACGTTTGAAGTTTGAGGTCGCAAGACAAGCAAGCAGCCCCAGTCTCTGTGCCTCTGTGCGAGCAGTGCCATGGGCAGATGAGGCTGAGCAACAGCTTTCCAGGGTAGCTCCTTCTGGCTACCAGCTATCTGATGAAGTTCGCATTTTTGGAGCAGGGCTGGGAAAGGAGCCTGGCAGGGACACCCCCCATTTCCAGTCAACGTTGGAAGTTTGAGGTGCAAGACAAGCAAGCAGCCCCAGTCTCTGTGCCTCTGTGCGAGCAGTGCCATGGGCAGATGAGGCTAAGCAACAGCTTTCCAGGCTAGCCCCTTCTGGCTGCCAGCTATCTGCAGACGTTCGCATTCTCAGAGCAGGGCTACCGAAGGTTCCCAGCACGGACAACATATGTTACGTTTGAACTTTGAGGTGGCCAGACAAGCAAGCAGCCCCAGTCTCTGTGCCTCTGTGCGAGCAGTGCCATGGGCAGATGAGGCTGAGCAACAGCTTTCCAGGCTATCCCCTTCTGGCTGCCAGCTATCTGCAGACGTTCGCATTCTCAGACCAGGGCTGCGAAAGAAGCCTGGCAGGGACTCCCCCTTTCCAGTCTACGTTTGAACTTTGAGGTGGCAAGACAAGCAAGCAGCCCCAGTCTCTGTGCCTCTGTGCGAGCAGTGCCATGGGCAGATGAGACTGAGCAACAGCTTTCCAGGCTATCCCCTTCTGCCTGCCAGCTATCTGCAGACGTTCGCATTCTCAGAGCAGGGCCACCGGAGGATCCCAGCACGGACAACATAAGATACGTTTGAAGTTTGAGGTGGCAAGACAAGCAAGCAGCCCCAGTCTCTGTGCCTCTGTGCGAGCATTGCCATGCACAGATGAAGCTGAGCAACAGCTTTCCAGGCTAGCCCCTTCTGGCTGCCAGCTATCTGCACACGTTCGCATTCTCAGACAAGGGGTGCGAAAGAAGCCTGGCAGGGACCCCCCCTTTCCAGTCTAAGTTTGAAGATTGAGGTGGCAAGACAAGCAAGCAGCCCCAGTCTCTGTGCCTCTGTGCGAGTAGTGCCTTGGGCAGATAAGGCTGAGCAACAGCTTTCCAGGATAGCCCCTTCTGGCTGCCAGCTATCTGCAGACGTTCGCATTTTAAAAGCAGGGCAACGAAACTAGCCTTGCAGGGACATCCAATCCTCAGGTTACGTTTGAAGTTTGAGGTGGCAAGACAAGCAAGCAGCCCCAGTCTCTGTGCCTCTGTGCGAGCAGTGCCATGGGCAGATGAGGCTGAGCAAGAGCTTTCCAGGCTAGCCCCTTCTGGCTGCCAGCTATCTGCAGACGTTCGCATTTTAAAAGCAGGGCAACGAAACTAGCCTTGCAGGGACTTCCGATCCTCAGGTTACCTTTGAAGTTTGAGGTGGCAAGACAAGCAAGCAGCCCCAGTCTCTGTGCCTCTGTGCGAGCAGTGCCATGGGCAGATGAGGCTGAGCAACAGCTTTCCAGGCTAGCCCCTTTTGGCTGCCAGCTATCTGCAGACGTTCGCATTTTTGGAGTAGGGCTGCGAAAGGAGCCTGGCAGGGACCACCCCACTTCCAGTATACGTTTGAAGTTTGAGGTGGCAAGACAAGCAGACAGCCCCAGTCTCTGTGCCTCTGTGCGAGCATTGCCATGCACAGATGAGGCTGAGCAACAGCTTTCCAGGCTAGCCCCTTCTGGCTGCCAGCTATCTGCAGACGTTCGCATTCTCAGAGCAGGGCTGGGAAAGGAGCCTGGCAGGGACCCCCCCATTTCCAGACTACGTTTGAAGTTTGAGGTGCAAGACAAGCAAGCAGCCCCAGTCTCTGTGCCTCTGTGCGAGCAGTGGAATGTGCAGATGAGGCTGAGCAAAAGATTTCCAGGCTGGCCCCTCCTGGCTGCCAGCTATCTGCAGACGTTCGCATTCTCAGAGCAGGGCTACCGGAGGCACCCAGGACAGACAACATAAGATACGTTTGAAGTTTGAGGTGGCAAGACAAGCAAGCAGCCCCAGTCTCTGTGCCTCTCTGCGAGCAGTGCCATGGGCAGATGAGGCTGAGCAACAGCTTTCCAGGCTAGCCCCTTCTGCCTGCCAGCTATCTGCAGACGTTCGCATTTTCGGAGCAGGGCTGAGAAAGGAGCCTGGCAGGAACACCCCGCATTTCCAGTGTACGTTGGAACTTTGAGGTGGCAAGACAAGCAAGCAGCACCAGTCTCTGTGCCTCTGTGCGAGCAGTGCCATGGGCAGATGAGGCTGAGCAACAGCTTTCCAGGCTAGCCCCTTCTGGCTGCCAGCTATATGCAGACGTTCGCATTCTCAGAGCAGGGCTACCGGAGGCACCCAGCACGGACAACATAAGATACGTTTGAAGTTTGAGGTGGCAAGACAAGCAAGCAGCCCCAGTCTCTGTGCCTCTGTGCGAGCAGTGCCATGCACAGATGAAGCTGAGCAACAGCTTTCCAGGCTAGCCCCTTCTGGCTGCCAGCTATCTGCAGACGTTCGCATTTTTGGAGCAGGGCTGCGAAAGAAGCCTGGCAGGGACCTCCACCCTTCTAGTCTACATTTGAAGTTTGATGTGCAAGACAAGCAAGCAGCCCCAGTCTCTGTGCCTCTGTGCGAGCAGTGCCATGGGCAGATGAGGCTGAGCAAAAGCTTTCCAGGCTAGCCCCTTCTGGCTGCCAGCTATCTGCAGACGTTCGCAATCTCAGAGCAGGGCTGTGAAAGGAGCCTGACAGGGACACCCCCCCATTTCCAGTGTACTTTGGAAGTTTGAGGTGGCAAGACAAGCAAGCAGCCCCAGCCTCTGTGCCTCTGTGCGAGCAGTGCCATGGGCAGATGAGGCTGAGCAACAGCTTTCCAGGCTAGCCCCTTCTGGCTGCCAGCTATCTGCAGACGTTCACATTTTAAAAGCAGGGCTACGAAACTAGCCTTGCAGGGACTTCCGATCCCCAGGTTAAGTTTGAAGTTTGAGCTGGCAAGACAAGCAAGCAGCCCCAGCCTCTGTGCCTCTGTGCGAGCAGTGCCATGGGCAGATGAGGCTGAGCAACAGCTTTCCAGGCTAGCCCCTTCTGGCTGCCAGCTATCTGCAGACGTTCGCATTCTCAGAGCAGGGCTACCGGAGGCACCCAGCACGGACAACATAAGATACGTTTGAAGTTTGAGGTGGCAAGACAAGCAAGCAGCCCCAGTCTCTGTGCCTCTGTGCGAGCAGTGCCATGCACAGATGAAGATGAGCAACAGCTTTCCAGGCTAGCCCCTTCTGGCCGCCAGTTATCTGCAGACGTTCTCATTTTAGGAGCAGGGCTGGGAAAGGAGCCTGGCAGGGACACCCCCCATTTCCAGTGTACGTTGGAAGTTTGAGGTGGCAAGACAAGCAAGCAGCCCCAGTCTCTGTGCCTCTGTGCGAGCAGTGCCATGGGCAGATGAGGCTGAGCAACAGCTTTCCAGGCTAGCCCCTTCTGGCTGCCAGCTATCTGCAGACGTTCGCATTTTCGGAGCAGGGCTGGGAAAGGAGCCTGGCAGGAACACCCCCCATTTCCAGTGTACGTTGGAAGTTTGAGGTGGCAAGACAAGCAAGAAGCACCAGTCTCTGTGCCTCTGTGCGAGCAGTGCCATGGGCAGATGAGGCTGAGCAACAGCTTTCCAGGCTAGACCCTTCTGGCTGCCAGCTATCTGCAGACGTTCGCATTTTTGGAGTAGGGCTGCGAAAGGAGAATGGCAGGGACCACCCCACTTCCAGTATACATTTGAAGTTTGAGGTGGCAAGACAAGCAAGCAGCCCCAGTCTCTGTGCCTCTGTGCGAGCAGTGCCATGCGCAGATGAGGCTGAGCAACAGCTTTCCAGGCTAGCCCCTTCTGCCTGCCAGCTATCTGCAGACGTTCGCATTCTCAGACACGGGCTGCGAAAGGAGCCTGGCAGGGACCCCCCCATTTCCAGACTACGTTTGAAGTTTGAGGTGCAAGACAACCAAGCAGTCCCAGTCTCTGTGCCTCTGTGCGAGCAGTGCCATGGGCAGATGAGGCTGAGCAACAGCTTTCCAGGCTAGCCCCTTCTGGCTGCCAGCTATCTGCAGACATTCGCATTCTCAGAGCAGGGCTGCGAAAGGAGCCTGGCAGGAACACGTCCCATTTCCAGTGTACGTTGGAAGTTTGAGGTGGCAAGACAAGCAAGCAGCCCCAGTCTCTGTGCCTCTGTGCGAGCAGTGCCATGGGCAGATGAGGCTGAGCAACAGCTTTCCAGGCTAGACCCTTCTGGCTGCCAGCTATCTGCAGACGTTCGCATTTTAGGAGCAGGGCTGGGAAAGGAGCCTGGCAGGAACACCCCCCATTTCAAGTCTACGTTTGAAGTTTGAGGTGGCAAGACAAGCAAGCAGCCCCAGTCTCTGTGCCTCTGTGCGAGCAGTGCCATGGGCAGATGAGGCTGAGCAACAGCTTTCCAGGCTAGCCCCTTCTGGCTGCCAGCTATCTGCATACATTCGCATTTTAGGAGCAGGGCTGGGAAAGGAGCCTGGGAGGGACACCCCCCATTTCCAGTGTACGTTGGAAGTTTGAGGTGGCAAGACAAGCAAGCAGCCCCATTCTCTGTGCCTCTGTGCGAGCAGTGCCATGGGCAGATGAGGCTGAGCAACAGATTTCCAGGCTAGCCCCTTCTGGCTGCCAGCTATCTGCAGACGTTCGCATTTTCGGAGCAGGGCTGGGAAAGGAGCCTGGCAGGAACACCCCCAATTTCCAGTATACGTTGGAAGTTTGAGGTGGCAAGACAAGCAAGCAGCACCAGTCTCTGTGCCTCTGTGCGAGCAGTGCCATGGGCAGATGAGGCTGAGCAACAGCTTTCCAGGCTAGCCCCTTTTGGCTGCCAGCTATCTGCAGACGTTCGCATTTTTGGAGCAGGGCTGCGAAACAAGCCTGGCAGGGACCACCCCACTTCCAGTATACGTTTGAAGTTTGAGGTGGCAACACAAGCAGACAGCCCCAGTCTCTGTGCCTCTGTGCGAGCATTGCCATGCACAGATGAGGCTGAGCAACAGCTTTCCAGGCTAGCCCCTTCTGGCTGCCAGCTATCTGCAGACATTCGCATTCTCAGAGCAGGGCTGGGAAAGGAGCCTGGCAGGGACACCCCCCATTTCCAGACTACGTTTGAAGTTTGAGGTGCAAGACAAGCAAGCAGCCCCAGTCTCTGTGCCTCTGTGCGAGCAGTGGAATGTGCAGATGAGGCTGAGCAAAAGATTTCCAGGCTGGCCCCTCCTGGCTGCCAGCTATCTGCAGACGTTCGCATTCTCAGAGCAGGGCTACCGGAGGCACCCAGGACAGACAACATAAGATACGTTTGAAGTTTGAGGTGGCAAGACAAGCAAGCAGCCCCAGTCTCTGTGCCTCTGTGCGAGCAGTGTCATGGGCAGATGAGGCTGAGCAACAGCTTTCCAGGCTAGCCCCTTCTGCCTGCCAGCTATCTGCAGACGTTCGCATTTTCGGAGCAGGGCTGGGAAAGGAGCCTGGCAGGAACACCCCCCATTTCCAGTGTACGTTGGAACTTTGAGGTGGCAAGACAAGCAAGCAGCACCAGTCTCTGTGCCTCTGTGCGAGCAGTGCCATGGGCAGATGAGGCTGAGCAACAGCTTTCCAGGCTAGCCCCTTCTGGCTGCCAGCTATCTGCAGACGTTCGCATTCTCAGAGCAGGGCTACCGGAGGCACCCAGCACGGACAACATAAGATACGTTTGAAGTTTGAGGTGGCAAGACAAGCAAGCAGCCCCAGTCTCTGTCCCTCTGTGCGAGCAGTGCCATGCACAGATGAAGCTGAGCAACAGCTTTCCAGGCTAGCCCCTTCTGGCTGCCAGCTATCTGCAGACGTTCGCTTTTTTGGAGCAGGGCTGGGAAAGGAGCCTGGCAGGGACCTTCCCCCGTTCTAGTCTACATTTGAAGTTTGAGGTGCAAGACAAGCAAGCAGCCCCAGTCTCTGCGCCTCTGTGCGAGCAGTGCCATGGGCAGATGAGGCTGAGCAAAAGCTTTCCAGGCTAGCCCCTTCTGGCTGCCAGCTATCTGCAGACGTTCGCAATCTCAGAGCAGGGCTGTGAAAGGAGCCTGACAGGGACACCCCCCCATTTCCAGTGTACTTTGGAAGGTTGAGGTGGCAAGACAAGCAAGCAGCCCCAGCCTCTGTGCCTCTGTGCGAGCAGTGCCATGGGCAGATGAGGCTGAGCAACAGCTTTCCAGGCTAGCCCCTTCTGGCTGCCAGCTATCTGCAGACGTTCACATTTTAAAAGCAGGGCTACGAAACTAGCCTTGCAGGGACTTCCGATCCCCAGGTTACGTTTGAAGTTTGAGCTGGCAAGACAAGCAAGCAGCCCCAGCCTCTGTGCCTCTGTGCGAGCAGTGCCATGGGCAGATGAGGCTGAGCAACAGCTTTCCAGGCTAGCCCCTTCTGGCTGCCAGCTATCTGCAGACGTTCGCATTCTCAGAGCAGGGCTACCGGAGGCACCCAGCACGGACAACATAAGATACGTTTGAAGTTTGAGGTGGCAAGACAAGCAAGCAGCCCCAGTCTCTGTGCCTCTGTGCGAGCAGTGCCATGCACAGATGAAGATGAGCAACAGCTTTCCAGGCTAGCCCCTTCTGGCCGCCAGTTATCTGCAGACGTTCGCATTTTAGGAGCAGGGCTGGGAAAGGAGCCTGGCAGGGACACCCCCCATTTCCAGTGTACGTTGGAAGTTTGAGGTGGCAAGACAAGCAAGCAGCCCCATTCTCTGTGCCTCTGTGCGAGCAGTGCCATGGGCAGATGAGGCTGAGCAACAGCTTTCCAGGCTAGCCCCTTCTGGCTGCCAGCTATCTGCAGACGTTCGCATTCTCAGAGCAGGGCTACCGGAGGCACCCAGCACGGACAACATAAGATACGTTTGAAGTTTGAGGTGGCAAGACAAGCAAGCAGCCCCAGTCTCTGTCCCTCTGTGCGAGCAGTGCCATGCACAGATGAAGCTGAGCAGCAGCTTTCCAGGCTAGCCCCTTCTGGCTGCCAGCTATCTGCAGACGTTCGCTTTTTTGGAGCAGGGCTGCGAAAGAAGCCTGGCAGGGACCTCCCCCCTTCTAGTCTACATTTGAAGTTTGAGGTGCAAGACAAGCAAGCAGCCCCAGTCTCTGTGCCTCTGTGCGAGCAGTGCCATGGGCAGATGAGGCTGAGCAACAGCTTTCCAGGCTAGCCCCTTCTGGCTGCCAGCTATCTGCAGACGTTCGCAATCTCAGAGCAGGGCTGTGAAAGGAGCCTGACAGGGACACCCCCCTATTTCCAGTGTACTTTGGAAGGTTGAGGTGGCAAGACAAGCAAGCAGCCCCAGCCTCTGTGCCTCTGTGCGAGCAGTGCCATGGGCAGATGAGGCTGAGCAACAGCTTTCCAGGCTAGCCCCTTCTGGCTGAAAGCTATCTGCAGACGTTCACATTTTAAAAGCAGGGCTACGAAACTAGCCTTGCAGGGACTTCCGATCCCCAGGTTAAGTTTGAAGTTTGAGCTGGCAAGACAAGCAAGCAGCCCCAGCCTCTGTGCCTCTGTGCGAGCAGTGCCATGGGCAGATGAGGCTGAGCAACAGCTTTCCAGGCTAGCCCCTTCTGGCCGCCAGTTATCTGCAGACGTTCGCATTTTCGGAGCAGGGCTGGGAAAGGACCCTGGCAGGAACACCCCCCATTTCCAGTGTACGTTGGAAGTTTGAGGTGGCAAGACAAGCAAGCAGCCCCAGTCTCTGTGCCTCTGTGCGAGCAGTGCCATGGGCAGATGAGGCTGAGCAACAGCTTTCCAGGCTAGCCCCTTCTGGCTGCCAGCTATCTGCAGACGTTCGCATTCTCAGACATGGGCTGCGAAAGGAGCCTGGCAGGGACCCCCCCATTTCCAGACTACGTTTGAAGTTTGAGGTGCAAGACAAGCAAGCAGTCCCAGTCTCTGTGCCTCTCTGCGAGCAGTGCCATGGGCAGATGAGGCTGAGCAACAGCTTTCCAGGCTAGCCCCTTCTGGCTGCCAGCTATCTGCAGACGTTCGCATTCTCAGAGCAGGGCTGCGAAAGGAGCCTGGCAGGAACACGTCCCATTTCCAGTGTACGTTGGAAGTTTGAGGTGGCAAGACAAGCAAGCAGCCCCAGTCTCTGTGCCTCTGTGCGAGCAGTGCCATGGGCAGATGAGGCTGAGCAACAGCTTTCCAGGCTAGCCCCTTCTGGCTGCCAGCTATCTGCAGACGTTCGCATTTTCGGAGCAGGGCTGGGAAAGGAGCCTGGCAGGAACACCGACAATTTCCAGTATACGTTGGAAGTTTGAGGTGGCAAGACAAGCAAGCAGCACCAGTCTCTGTGCCTCTGTGCGAGCAGTGCCATGGGCAGATGAGGCTGAGCAACAGCTTTCCAGGCTAGCCCCTTTTGGCTGCCAGCTATCTGCAGACGTTCGCATTTTTGGAGTAGGGCTGCGAAAGGAGCCTGGCAGGGACCACCCCACTTCAAGTATACATTTGAAGTTTGAGGTGGCAAGACAAGCAAGCAGCCCCAGTCTCTGTGCCTCTTTGCGAGTAGTGCCATGGGCAGATGAGGCTGAGCAAAAAGCTTTCCAGGCTAGCCCCTTCTGGCTGCCAGCTATCTGCAGACGTTCGCAATCTCAGAGCAGGGCTGGGAAAGGAGCCTGACAGGGACACCCCCCCATTTCCAGTGTACTTTGGAAGTTTGAGGTGGCAAGACAAGCAAGCAGCCCCAGCCTCTGTGCCTCTGTGCGAGCAGTGGAATGTGCAGATGAGGCTGAGCAACAGCTTTCCAGGCTAGCCCCTTCTGGCTGCCAGCTATCTGCAGACGTTCACATTTTAAAAGCAGGGCTACGAAACTAGCCTTGCAGGGACTTCCGATCCCCAGGTTAAGTTTGAAGTTTGAGCTGGCAAGACAAGAAGGCAGCCCCAGCCTCTGTGCCTCTGTGCGAGCAGTGCCATGGGCAGATGAGGCTGAGCAACAGCTTTCCAGGCTAGCCCCTTCTGGCTGCCAGCTATCTGCAGACGTTCGCATTCTCAGAGCAGGGCTGGGAAAGGAGCCTGGCAGGGACACCCCCCCATTTCCAGTGTACGTTGGAAGTTTGAGGTGGCAAGACAAGCAAGCAGCCCCAGTCTCTGTGCCTCTGTGCGAGTAGTGCCATGGGCAGATGAGGCTGAGCAACAGCTTTCCAGGCTAGCCCCTTCTGCCTGCCAGCTATCTGCAGACGTTCGCATTTTAAAAGCAGGGCTACGAAACTAGCCTTGCAGGGACTTCCGATCCCCAGGTTACGTTTGAAGTTTGAGGTGGCAAGACAAGCAAGCAGCCCCAGTCTCTGTGCCTCTGTGCGAGCAGTGCCATGGGCAGATGAGGCTGAGCAACAGCTTTCCAGGCTAGCCCCTTCTGGCTGCCAGCTATCTGCAGACGTTCGCATTCTCAGAGCAGGGCTACCGGAGGCACCCAGCACGGACAACATAAGATACGTTTGAAGTTTGAGGTGGCAAGACAAGCAAGCAGCCCCAGTCTCTGTGCCTCTGTGCGAGCAGTGCCATGCACAGAAGAAGCTGAGCAATAGCTTTCCAGGCTAGCCCCTTCTGGCCGCCACTTATCTGCAGACGTTCGCATTCTCAGACCAGGGCTGCGAAAGGAGAATGTCAGGGACCACCCCACTTACAGTATACATTTGAAGTTTGAGGTGGCAAGACAAGCAAGCAGCCCCAGTCTCTGTGCCTCTGTGCGAGCAGTGCCATGGGCAGATGAGGCTGAGCAACAGCTTTCCAGGCTAGCCCCTTCTGGCTGCCAGCTATCTGCAGACGTTCGCATTCTCAGATCAGGGCTGCGAAAGGAGCCTGGCAGGGACCCCCCCATTTCCAGACTACGTTTGAAGTTTGAGGTGCAAGACAAGCAAGCAGCCCCAGTCTCTGTGCCTCTGTGCGAGCAGTGCCATGGGCAGATGAGGCTGAGCAACAGCTTTCCAGGCTAGCCCCTTCTGGCTGCCAGCTATCTGCATACATTCGCATTTTAGGAGCAGGGCTGGGAAAGGAGCCTGACAGGGACACCCCCCATTTCCAGTGTACGTTGGAAGTTTGAGGTGGCAAGACAAGCAAGCAGCACCAGTCTCTGTGCCTCTGTGCGAGCAGTGCCATGGGCAGATGAGGCTGAGCAACAGCTTTCCAGGCTAGCCCCTTCTGGCTGCCAGCTATCTGCAGACGTTCGCATTTTAGGAGCAGGGCTTGGAAAGAAGCCTGGCAGGAACACCCCCAATTTCCAGTATACGTTGGAAGTTTGAGGTGGCAAGACAAGCAAGCAGCACCAGTCTCTGTGCCTCTGTGCGAGCAGTGCCATGGGCAGATGAGGCTGAGCAACAGCTTTCCAGGCTAGCCCCTTCTGCCTGCCAGCTATCTGCAGACGTTCGCATTTTTGGAGTAGGGCTGCGAAAGGAGCCTGGCAGGGACCACCCCACTTCAAGTATACATTTGAAGTTTGAGGTGGCAAGAGAAGCAAGCAGCCCCAGTCTCTGTGCCTCTGTGCGAGCAGTGCCATGGGCAGATGAGGCTGAGCAAAAAGCTTTCCAGGCTAGCCCCTTCTGGCTGCCAGCTGTCTGCAGACGTTCGCAACCTCAGAGCAGGGCTGGGAAAGGAGCCTGACAGGGACACACCCCCATTTCCAGTGTACTTTGGAAGTTTGAGGTGGCAAGACAAGCAAGCAGCCCCAGCCTCTGTGCCTCTGTGCGAGCAGTGGAATGTGCAGATGAGGCTGAGCAACAGCTTTCCAGGCTAGCCTCTTCTGGCTGCCAGCTATCTGCAGACGTTCGCATTTTAAAAGCAGGGCTACGAAACTAGCCTTGCAGGGACTTCCGATCCCCAGGTTAAGTTTGAAGTTTGAGCTGGCAAGACAAGCAAGCAGCCCCAGTCTCTGTGCCTCTGTGCGAGCAGTGCCATGGGCAGATGAGGCTGAGCAACAGCTTTCCAGGCTAGCCCCTTCTGGCTGCCAGCTATCTGCAGACGTTAGCATTCTCAGATCAGGGCTACTGGAGGCACCCAGCACGGACAACATAAGATACGTTTGAAGTTTGAGGTGGCAAGACAAGCAAGCAGCACCAGTCTCTGTGCCTCTGTGCGAGCAGTGCCATGGGCAGATGAGGCTGAGCAACAGCTTTCCAGGCTAGCCCCTTTTGGCTGCCAGCTATCTGCAGACGTTCGCATTTTCGGAGTAGGGCTGCGAAAGGAGCCTGGCAGGGACCACCCCACTTCCAGTATACGTTTGAAGTTTGAGGTGGCAAGACAAGCAAGCAGCCCCAGTCTCTGTGCCTCTGTGCGAGCAGTGCCATGGGCAGATGAGGCTGAGCAACAGCTTTCCAGGCTAGCCCCTTCTGGCTGCCAGCTATCTGCAGACGTTCGCATTCTCAGACCAGGGCTGCGAAAGGAGACTGGCAGGGACCCCCCCATTTCCAGACTACGTTTGAAGTTTGAGGTGCAAGAAGGGCAAGCAGTCCCAGTCTCTGTGCCTCTGTGCGAGCAGTGCCATGGGCAGATGAGGCTGAGCAACAGCTTTCCAGGCTAGACCCTTCTGGCTGCCAGCTATCTGCAGACGTTCGCATTTTCGGAGCAGGAATGGTAAAGGAGCCTGGCAGGAACACGTCCCATTTCCAGTGTACTTTGGAAGTCTGAGGTGGCAAGACAAGCAAGCAGCCCCAGTCTCTGTGCCTCTGTGTGAGCAGTGCCATGGGCAGATGAGGCTGAGCAACAGCTTTCCAGGCTAGCCCCTTCTGGCTGCCAGCTATCTGCAGACGTTCGCATTTTCGGAGCAGGGCTGGGAAAGGAGCCTGGCAGGAACACCCCCCATTTCCAGTGTACGTTGGAAGTTTGAGGTGGCAAGACAAGCAAGCAGCCCCAGTCTCTGTGCCTCTGTGCGAGCAGTGCCATGCGCAGGTGAGGCTGAGCAACAGCTTTCCAGGCTAGACCCTTCTGGCTGCCAGCTATCTGCATACATTCGCATTTTTGGAGTAGGGCTGCGAAAGGAGCCTGACAGGGACCACCCCACTTCAAGTATACATTTGAAGTTTGAGGTGGCAAGACAAGCAAGCAGCCCCAGTCTCTGTGCCTCTGTGCGAGCAGTGCCATGCACAGATGAGGCTGAGCAACAGCTTTCCAGGCTATCCCCTTCTGTCTGCCAGCTATCTGCAGACGTTCGCATTCTCAGAGCAGGGCTGCGAAAGGAGACTGGCAGGGACCTCCCCCCTTCCAGTCTACATTTGAAGTTTGAGGTGGCAAGACAAGCAAGCAGCCCCAGTCTCTGTGCCTCTGTGCGAGCAGTGCCATGGGCAGATGAGACTGAGCTACAGCTTTCCAGGCTATCCCCTTCTGGCTGCCAGCTATCTGCAGACGTTCGCATTCTCAGAGCAGGGCTGCGAAAGGAGACTGGCAGGGACCTCCCCCCTTCCAGTCTACATTTCAAGTTTGAGGTGGCAAGACAAGCAAGCAGCCCCAGTCTCTGTGCCTCTGTGCGAGCAATGCCATGGGCAGATGAGACTGAGCAACAGCTTTCCAGGCTAGCCCCTTTTGGCTGCCAGCTATCTGCAGACGTTCGCATTTTAGGAGCAGGGCTGGGAAAGGAGCCTGGCAGGAACACCCCACTTCAAGTATACATTTGAAGTTTGAGGTGGCAAGACAAGCAAGCAGCCCCAGTCTCTGTGCCTCTGTGCGAGCAGTGCCATGGGCAGATGAGGCTGAGCAACAGCTTTGCAGGCTAGCCCCTTCTGGCTGCCAGCTATCTGCAAACGCTCGCATTTTAAAACCATGGCTGGGAAAGGAGCATGGTAGTAACAGCCCTCATTTCCAGTGTACGTTGGAAGTTTGAGGTGGCAAGACAAGCAAGCAGCCCCAGCCTCTGTGCCTCTGTGCGAGCAGTGCCATGGGCACATGAGGCTGAGAAACAGCTTTCCAGGCTAGCCCCTTCTGGCTGCCACCTATCTGCATACATTCGCATTTTAGGAGCCGCGCTTGGAAAGGAGCCTGACAGGGACACCCCCCATTTCCAGTGTACGTTGGAAGTTTGAGGTGGCAAGACAAGCAAGCAGCCCCATTCCCTGTGCCTCTGTGCGAGCAGTGCCATGGGCAGAGGAGGCTGAGCAACAGCTTTCCAGGCTAGCCCCTTCTGGATGCCAGCTATCTGCAGAAGTTCGCATTCTCAGAGCAGGGCCACCGGAGGCGCACAGCACAGACAACATAAGATACGTTGGAATTTTGAGGTGACAAGACAAGCAAGCAGCCCCAGTCTCTGTGCCTCTGTGCGAGCAGTGTCATGGGCAGATGATGCTAAGCAACAGCTTTCCAGGCTAGCCCCTTCTGGCTGCCGGCTATCTGCAGACGTTCGCATTCTCAGAGCAGGGCCACCGGAGGCGCCCAGCACGGACAACATAAGATACGTTTGAAGTTTGAGGTGGCAAGACAAGCAAGCAGCCCCAGTCTCTGTGCCTCTGTGCGAGCAGTGCCATGCACAGATGAAGCTGAGCAACAGCTTTACAAGCTAGCCCCTTCTGGCTGCCAGCTATCTGCAGACGTTTGCATTCTCAGAGCAGGGCTGCGAAAGGAGCCTGGCAGGGACCTCCCCCCTTCCAGTCTACATTTGAAGTTTGAGCTGCAAGACAAGCAAGCAGCCCCAGTCTCTGTGCCTCTGTGCGAGCAGTGCCATGGGCAGATGAGGCTGAGCAACAGCTTTCCAGGCTAGCCCCTTCTGGCTGCCAGCTATCTGCAGACGTTCGCATCCTCAGAGCAGGGCCACCAGAGGCGCCCAGCACGGACAACATGAGATACGTTTGAAGTTTGAGGTGGCAAGACAAGCAAGCATCCCCAGTCTCTGTGCCTCTGTGCGAGCAGTGCCATGGGCAGATGAGGCTGAGCAACAGCTTTCCAGGCTAGCCCCTTCTGGCTGCCAGCTATCTGCAGAGATTCGCATTCTCAGAGCAGAGCTACAGAAGCTTCCCAGCATGGACAACATAAGATACGTTTGAACTTTGAGGTGGCCAGACAAGCAAGCAGCCCCAGTCTCTGTGCCTCTGTGCGAGCAGTGCCATGGGCAGATGAGGCTGAGGAACAGCTTTCCAGGCTAGACCCTTCTGGCTGCCAGCTATCTGCAGACGTTCGCATTTTCGGAGCAGGGCCACCGGAGGTGCCCAGCACAGACAACATAAGATACGTTTGAAGTTTGAGTTCGCAAGACAAGCAACCAGCCCCAGTCTCTGTGCCTCTGTGCGAGCAGTGCCATGGGCAGATGAGGCTGAGCAACAGCTTTCCAGGCTAGCCCCTTCTGGCTGCCAGCTATCTGCAGACGAAGTTCGTATTCTTGGAGCAGGGCTGGAAAAGGAGCCTGGCAGGGACACACCCCTTTTCCAGTCTACGTTGAAAGTTTGAGGTGCAAGACAAGCAAGCAGCCCCAGTCTCTGTGCCTCTGTGCGAGCAGTACCATGGGCAGATGAGGCTAAGCAACAGCTTTCCAGGCTAGCCCCTTCTGGCTGCCAGCTATCTGCAGACGTTCGCATTCTCAGAGCAGGGCCACCGGAGGCGCCCAGCACGGACAACATAAGATACGTTTGAAGTTTGAGGTGGCAAGACAAGCAAGCAGCCCCAGTCTCTGTGCCTCTGTGCGAGCAGTGCCATGGGCAGATGAGGCTGAGCAACAGCTTTCCAGGCTAGCCCCTTCTGGCTGCCAGCTATCTGCAGACGTTCGCATTGTCGGAGCAGGGCTGGGAAAGGAGCCTGGCAGGAACACCTCCCATTTCCAGTGTACGTTGGAAGTTTGAGGTGGCAAGACAAGCAAGCAGCCCCAGCCTCTGTGCCTCTGTGCGAGCAGTGCCATGGGCAGATGAGGCTGAGCAACAGCTTTCCAGGCTAGCCCCTTCAGGCTGCCAGCTATCTGCAGACGTTCGCATTCTCAGAGCAGGGCTGCGAAAGGAGCCTGACAGGGACATCCCCCCATTTCCAGTGTACGTTGGAAGTTTGAGGTGGCAAGACAAGCAAGCAGCCCCAGCCTCTGTGCCTCTGTGCGAGTAGTGCCATGGGCAGATGAGGCTGAGCAACAGCTTTCCAGGCTAGCCCCTTCTGGCTGCCAGCTATCTGCAGACGTTCGCATTTTAAAAGCAGGGCTACGAAACTAGCCTTGCAGGGACTTCCGATACCCAGGTTACGTTTGAAGTTTGAGGTGGCAAGACAAGCAGGCAGCCCCAGTCTCTGTGCCTCTGTGCGAGCAGTGCCATGGGCAGATGAGGCTGAGCAACAGCTTTCCAGGCTAGCCCCTTCTGCCTGCCATCTATCTGCAGACGTTCGCATTCTCAGAGCAGGGCTACCGGAGGCACCCAGCACGGACAACATAAGATACGTTTGAAGTTTGAGGTGGCAAGACAAGAAAGCAGCCCCAGTCTCTGTGCCTCTGTGCGAGCAGTGCCATGGGCAGATGAGGCTGAGCAACAGCTTTCCAGGCTAGACCCTTCTGGCTGCCAGCTATCTGCAGACGTTCGCATTGTCGGAGCAGGGCTGCGAAAGAAGCCTGGCAGGCACCTCCCCCCTATAAGTCTACATTTGAAGTTTGAGGTGCAAGACAAGCAAGCAGCCCCAGTCTCTGTGCCTCTGTGCGAGCAGTGCCATGGGCAGATGAGGCTGAGCAACAGATTTCCAGGCTAGCCCCTTCTGGCTGCCAGCTATCTGCAGACGTTCGCATTTTAAAAGCAGGGCAACGAAACTAGCCTTGCAGGGACTTCCGATCCTCAGGTTACGTTTGAAGTTTGAGGTGGCAAGACAAGCAAGCAGCCCCAGTCTCTGTGCCTCTGTGCGAGCAGTGCCATGGGGAGATGAGGCTGAGCAACAGCTTTCCAGGCTAGCCCCTTTTGGCTGCCAGCTATCTGCAGACGTTCGCATTTTTGGAGTAGGGCTGCGAAAGGAGCCTGGCAGGGACCACCCCACTTCCAGTATACATTTGAAGTTTGAGGTGGCAAGACAAGCAGGCAGCCCCAGTCTCTGTGCCTCTGTGCGAGCAGTGCCATGCACAGATGAGGCTGAGCAACAGCTTTCCAGGCTAGCCCCTTCTGGCTGCCAGCTATCTGCAGATGTTGGCATTCTCAGAGCAGGGCTGGGAAAGGAGCCTGGCAGGGACCCCCCCCATTTCCAGCCTACGTTTGAAGTTTGAGGTGCAAGACAAGCAAGCAGCCCCAGTCTCTGTGCCTCTGTGCGAACAGTGGAATGTGCAGATGAGGCTGAGCAAAAGATTTCCAAGCTGGCCCCTTCTGGCTGCCAGCTATCTGCAGACGTTCGCATTCTCAGAGCAGGGCTACCGGAGGCACCCAGCACAGACAATATAAGATACGTTTGAAGTTTTAGGTGGCAAGACAAGCAAGCAGACCCAGTCTCTGTGCCTCTGTGCGAGCAGTGCCATGGGCAGATGAGGCTGAGCAACAGCTTTCCAGGCTAGCCCCTTCTGGCTGCCAGCTATCTGACGAAGTTCGTATTCTTGGAACAGGGCTGGAAAAGGAGCCTGGCAGGGACACCCCCCATTTCCAGTCTACGTTGGAAGTTTGAGGTGCAAGACAAGCAAGCAGCCCCAGTCTCTGTGCCTCTGTGCGAGCAGTGCCATGGGCAAATGAAGCTGAGCAACAGCTTTCCAGGCTAGCCCCTTCTGCCTGCCAGCTATCTGCAGACGTTCGCATTCTCAGAGCAGAGCTACCGAAGGTTCCCAGCATGGACAACATAATATACCTTTGAAGTTTCAGGTGGCCAGACAAGCAAGCAGCCCCAGTCTCTGTGCCTCTGTGCGAGCAGTGCCATGCACACATGAGGCTGAGCAACAGCTTTCCAGGCTAGCCCCTTCTGCCTGCCAGCTATCTGCAGACGTTCGCATTCTCAGAGCAGGGCTACCGAAGGTTAACAGCATGGACAACATAAGTTACGTTTGAACTTTGAGGTGGCCAGACAAGCAAGCAGCCCCAGTCTCTGTGCCTCTGTGCGAGCAGTGCCATGGGCAGATGAGGCTGAGCAACAGCTTTCCAGGCTAGCCCCTTCTGGCTGCCAGCTATCTGCAGACGTTCGCATTTTAAAAGCAGGGCAACGAAACAAGCCTTGCAGGGACTTCTGATCCTCAGGTTACGTTTGAAGTTTGAGGTGGCAAGACAAGCAAGCAGCCCCAGTCTCTGTGCCTCTGTGCGAGCAGTGCCATGGGCAGATGAGGCTGAGCAACAGCTTTCCAGGCTAGACCCTTTTGGCTGCCAGCTATCTGCAGACGTTCGCATTTTTGGAGTAGGGCTGCGAAAGGAGCGTGGTAGGGACCACCCCACTTCCAGTATACGTTTGAATTTTGAGGTGCAAGACAAGCAAGCAGCCCCAGTCTCTGTGCCTCTGTGTGAGCAGTGGAATGTGCAGATGAGGCTGAGCAAAAGATTTCCAGGCTAGCCCCTTCTGGCTGCCAGCTATCTGCAGACGTTCGCATTCTCAGAGCAGGGCTGCCGGAGGCACCCAGCACGGACAACATAAGATACGTTTGAAGTTTGAGGTGGCAAGACAAGCAAGCAGCCCCAGTCTCTGTGCCTCTGTGCGAGCAGTGCCATGGGCAGATGAGGCTGAGCAACAGCTTTCCAGGCTAGCCCCTTCTGCCTGCCACCTGTCTGCAGACGTTCGCATTCTCAGAGCAGGGCTGCGAAAAAAGACTGGCAGGGACCTCCACCCTTCCAGTCTACATTTCAAGTTTGAGGTGGCAAGACAAGCAAGCAGCCCCAGTCTCTGTGCCTCTGTGCGAGCAGTGCCATGGGCAGATGAGGCTGAGCAACAGCTTTCCAGGCTAGCCCCTTCTGGCTGCCAGCTATCTGCAGACGTTCGCATTTTCGGAGCAGGGCTGGGAAAGGAGCCTGGCAGGAACACGTCCCATTTCCAGTGTACGTTGGAAGTTTGAGGTGGCAAGACAAGCAAGCAGCCCCAGTCTCTGTGCCTCTGTGCGAGCAGTGCCATGCACAGATGAGGCTGAGCAACAGCTTTCCAGGCTAGCCCCTTCAGGCTGCCAGCTATCTGCAGACGTTCGCATTCTCAGAGCAGGGCTGCCGGAGGCACCCAGCACGGACAACATAAGATACTTTTGAAGTTTGAGGTGGCAAGACAAGCAAGCAGTCCCAGTCTCTGTGCCTCTGTGCGAGCAGTGCCATGGGCAGATGAGGCTGAGCAACAGCTTTCCAGGCTAGCCCCTTCAGGCTGCCAGCTATCTGCAGACGTTCGCATTCTCAGAGCAGGGCTGCGAAAGGAACCTGACTGGGACACCCCCCCATTTCCAGTGTACGTTGGAAGTTTGAGGTGGCAAGACAAGCAAGCAGCCCCAGTCTCTGTGCCTCTGTGCGAGTAGTGCCATGGGCAGATGAGGCTGAGCAACAGCTTTCCAGGCTAGCCCCTTCTGGCTGCCAGCTATCTGCAGACGTTCGCATTTTAAAAGCAGGGCTACGAAACTAGCCTTGCAGGGACTTCCGATCCCCAGGTTACGTTTGAAGTTTGAGGTGGCAAGACAAGCAAGCAGCCCCAATCTCTGTGTCTCTGTGCGAGCAGTGCCATGGGCAGATGAGGCTGAGCAACAGCTTTCCAGGCTAGCCCCTTCTGGCTGCCAGCTATCTGCAGACGTTCGCATTTTAAAACCAGGGCTGGGAAAGGAGCCTGGCAGGAACACCCCCCATTTCCAGTGTACGTTGGAAGCTTGAGGTGGCAAGACAAGCAAGCAGCCCCATTCTCTGTGCCTCTGTGCGAGCAGTGCCATGGGCAGATGAGGCTGAGCAACAGCTTTCCAGGCTAGCCCCTTCTGGCTGCCAGCTATCTGCAGACGTTCGCATTCTCAGACCAAGGCTGCGAAAGGAGCCTGACAGGGACACACCCCATTTCCAGTGTACGTTTGAAGTTTGAGGTGGCAAGACAAGCAAGCAGCCCCAATCTCTGTGTCTCTGTGCCAGCAGTGCCATGCACAGATGAGGCTGAGCAACAGCTTTCCAGGCTAGCCCCTTCTGGCTGCCAGCTATCTGCAGACGTTCGCATTTTAAAAGCAGGGCTACGAAACTAGCCTTGCAGGGACTTCCGATCCCCAGGTTACGTTTGAAGTTTGAGGTGGCAAGACAAGCAAGCAGCCCCAGTCTCTGTGCCTCTGTGCGAGCAGTGCCATGGGCAGATGAGGCTGAGCAACAGCTTTCCAGGCTAGCCCCTTCTGGCTGCCAGCTATCTGCAGACGTTCGCATTCTCAGACCAGGGCTGCGAAAGGAGCCTGGCAGGGACACCCCCATTTCCAGACTACGTTTGAAGTTTGAGGTGGCAAGACAAGCAAGCAGCCCCAGTCTCTGTGCCTCTGTGCGAGCAGTGCCATGGGCAGATGAGGCTGAGCAACAGCTTTCCAGGCTAGCCCCTTCAGGCTGCCAGCTATCTGCAGACGTTCGCATTTTTGGAGTAGGGCTGCGAAAGGAGCCTGGCAGGGACCACCCCACTTCCAGTATACGTTTGAAGTTTGAGGTGGCAAGACAAGCAGGCAGCCCCAGTCTCTGTGCCTCTGTGCGAGCAGTGCCATGCACAGATGAGGCTGAGCAACAGCTTTCCAGGCTAGCCCCTTCTGGCTGCCAGCTATCTGCAGACGTTGGCATTCTCAGAGCAGGGCTGGGAAAGGAGCCTGGCAGGGACCCCCCCATTTCCAGACTACGTTTGAAGTTTGAGGTGCAAGACAAGCAAGCAGCCCCAGTCTCTGTGCCTCTGTGCGAACAGTGGAATGTGCAGATGAGGCTGAGCAAAAGATTTCCAGACTGGCTCCTTCTGGCTGCCAGCTATCTGCAGACGTTCGCATTCTCAGAGCGGGGCTACCGGAGGCACCCAGCACAGACAACATAAGATACGTTTGAAGTTTGAGGTGGCAAGACAAGCAAGCAGCCCCAGTCTCTGTGCCTCTGTGCGAGCAGTGCCATGGGCAGATGAGGCTGAGCAACAGCTTTCCAGGCTAGACCCTTCTGGCTGCCACCTGTCTGCAGACGTTCGTATTCTCAGAGCAGGGCTGCGAAAGAAGACTGGCAGGGACCTCCACCCTTCCAGTCTACATTTGAAGTTTGAGGTGGCAAGACAAGCAAGCAGCCCCAGTCTCTGTGCCTCTGTGCGAGCAGTGCCATAGGCAGATGAGGCTGAGCAACAGCTTTCCAGGCTAGCCCCTTCTGGCTGCCAGCTATCTGCAGACGTTCGCATTTTCGGAGCAGGGCTGGGAAAGGAGCCTGGCAGGAACAACCCCTTTTCCAGTGTACGTTTGAAGTTTGAGGTGGCAAGACAAGCAAGCAGCACCAGTCTCTGTGCCTCTGTGCGAGCAGTGCCATGGGCAGATGAGGCTGAGCAACAGCTTTCCAGGCTAGCCCCTTCTGGCTGCCAGCTATCTGCAGACGTTCGCATTCTCAGACCAGGGCTGCGAAAGGAGCCTGGCAGGGACACCCCCATTTCCAGACTATCTTTGAAGTTTGAGGTGGCAAGACAAGCAAGCAGCCCCAGTCTCTGTGCCTCTGTGCGAGCAGTGCCATGGGCAGATGAGGCTGAGCAACAGCTTTCCAGGCTAGCCCCTTCTGGCTGCCAGCTATCTGCAGACGTTCGCATTGTCGGAGCAGGGCTGGGAAAGGAGCCTGGCAGGAACACCTCCCATTTCCAGTGTACGTTGGAAGTTTGAGGTGGCAAGACAAGCAAGCAGCCCCAGCCTCTGTGCCTCTGTGCGAGCAGTGCCATGGGCAGATGAGGCTGAGCAACAGCTTTCCAGGCTAGCCCCTTCTGGCTGCCACCTGTCTGCAGACGTTCGTATTCTCAAAGCAGGGCTGCGAAAGAAGACTGGCAGGAACCTCCACCCTTCCAGTCTACATTTGAAGTTTGAGGTGGCAAGACAAGCAAGCAGCCCCAGTCTCTGTGCCTCTGTGCGAGCAGTGCCACGGGCAGATGAGGCTGAGCAACAGCTTTCCAGGCTAGCCCCTTCTGGCTGCCAGCTATCTGCAGACGTTCGCATTTTCGGAGCAGGGCTGGGAAAGGAGCCTGGCAGGAACACCCCCCATTTCCAGTGTACGTTGGAAGTTTGAGGTGGCAAGACAAGCAAGCAGCACCAGTCTCTGTGCCTCTGTGCGAGCAGTGCCATGGGCAGATGAGGCTGAGCAACAGCTTTCCAGGCTAGCCCCTTCAGGCTGCCAGCTATCTGCAGACGTTCGCATTCTCAGAGCAGGGCTGCGAAAGGAACCTGACTGGGACACTCCCCCATTTCTAGTGTACGTTGGAAGTTTGAGGTGGCAAGACAAGCAAGCAGCCCCAGTCTCTGTGCCTCTGTGCGAGTAGTGCCATGGGCAGATGAGGCTGAGCAACAGCTTTCCAGGCTAGCCCCTTCTGGCTGCCAGCTATCTGCAGACGTTCGCATTTTAAAAGCAGGGCTACGAAACTAGCCTTGCAGGGACTTCCGATCCCCAGGTTACGTTTGAAGTTTGAGGTGGCAAGACAAGCAAGCAGCCCCAATCTCTGTGTCTCTGTGCGAGCAGTGCCATGGGCAGATGAGGCTGAGCAACAGCTTTCCAGGCTAGCCCCTTCTGGCTGCCAGCTATCTGCAGACGTTCGCATTCTCAGACCAGAGCTGCGAAAGGAGCCTGGCAGGGACACCCCCATTTCCAGACTACGTTTGAAGTTTGAGGTGGCAAGACAAGCAAGCAGCCCCAGTCTCTGTGCCTCTGTGCGAGCAGTGCCATGGGCAGATGAGGCTGAGCAACAGCTTTCCAGGCTAGCCCCTTCTGCCTGCCAGCTATCTGCAGACGTTCGCATTCTCAGAGCAGGTCTACCGGAGGCACCCAGCACGGACAACATAAGATACGTTTGAAGTTTGAGGTGGCAAGACAAGCAAGCAGCCCCAGTCTCTGTGCCTCTGTGCGAGCAGTGCCATGGGCAGATGAGGCTGAGCAACAGCTTTCCAGGCTAGCCCCTTTTGGCTGCCAGCTATCTGCAGACGTTCGCATTTTTGGAGTAGGGCTGGGAAAGGAGCCTGGCAGGGACCACCCCATTTCCAGACTACGTTTGAAGTTTGAGGTGCAAGACAAGCAAGCAGCCCCAGTCTCTGTGCCTCTGTGCGAACAGTGGAATGTGCAGATGAGGCTGAGCAAAAGATTTCCAGGCTGGCCCCTTCTGGCTGCCAGCTATCTGCAGACGTTCGCATTCTCAGAGCGGGGCTACCGGAGGCACCCAGCACAGACAACATAAGATACGTTTGAAGTTTGAGGTGGCAAGACAAGCAAGCAGCCCCAGTCTCTGTGCCTCTGTGCGAGCAGTGCCATGGGCAGATGAGGCTGAGCAACAGCTTTCCAGGCTAGCCCCTTCTGGCTGCCAGCTATCTGCAGACGTTCGCATTCTCAGAGCAGGGCTGGGAAAGGAGCCTGGCAGGAACACGTCCCATTTCCAGTGTACGTTGGAAGTTTGAGGTGGCAAGACAAGCAAGCAGCCCCAGTCTCTGTGCCTCTGTGCGAGCAGTGCCATGCACAGATGAGGCTGAGCAACAGCTTTCCAGGCTAGCCCCTTCAGGCTGCCAGCTATCTGCAGACGTTCGCATTCTCAGAGCAGGGCTGCCGGAGGCACCCAGCACGGACAACATAAGATACTTTTGAAGTTTGAGGTGGCAAGACAAGCAAGCAGTCCCAGTCTCTGTGCCTCTGTGCGAGCAGTGCCATGGGCAGATGAGGCTGAGCAACAGCTTTCCAGGCTAGCCCCTTCAGGCTGCCAGCTATCTGCAGACGTTCGCATTCTCAGAGCAGGGCTGCGAAAGGAACCTGACTGGGACACCCCCCCATTTCCAGTGTACGTTGGAAGTTTGAGGTGGCAAGACAAGCAAGCAGCCCCAGTCTCTGTGCCTCTGTGCGAGTAGTGCCATGGGCAGATGAGGCTGAGCAACAGCTTTCCAGGCTAGCCCCTTCTGGCTGCCAGCTATCTGCAGACGTTCGCATTTTAAAAGCAGGGCTACGAAACTAGCCTTGCAGGGACTTCCGATCCCCAGGTTACGTTTGAAGTTTGAGGTGGCAAGACAAGCAAGCAGCCCCAATCTCTGTGTCTCTGTGCGAGCAGTGCCATGGGCAGATGAGGCTGAGCAACAGCTTTCCAGGCTAGCCCCTTCTGGCTGCCAGCTATCTGCAGACGTTCGCATTTTAAAACCAGGGCTGGGAAAGGAGCCTGGCAGGAACACCCCCCATTTCCAGTGTACGTTGGAAGCTTGAGGTGGCAAGACAAGCAAGCAGCCCCATTCTCTGTGCCTCTGTGCGAGCAGTGCCATGGGCAGATGAGGCTGAGCAACAGCTTTCCAGGCTAGCCCCTTCTGGCTGCCAGCTACCTGCAGACGTTCGCATTCTCAGACCAAGGCTGCGAAAGGAGCCTGACAGGGACACACCCCATTTCCAGTGTACGTTTGAAGTTTGAGGTGGCAAGACAAGCAAGCAGCCCCAATCTCTGTGTCTCTGTGCCAGCAGTGCCATGCACAGATGAGGCTGAGCAACAGCTTTCCAGGCTAGCCCCTTCTGGCTGCCAGCTATCTGCAGACGTTCGCATTTTAAAAGCAGGGCTACGAAACTAGCCTTGCAGGAACTTCCGATCCCCAGGTTACGTTTGAAGTTTGAGGTGGCAAGACAAGCAAGCAGCCCCAGTCTCTGTGCCTCTGTGCGAGCAGTGCCATGGGCAGATGAGGCTGAGCAACAGCTTTCCAGGCTAGCCCCTTCTGCCTGCCAGCTATCTGCAGACGCTCGCATTCTCAGAGCAGGGCTACCGGAGGCACCCAGCACGGACAACATAAGATACGTTTGAAGTTTGAGGTGGCAAGACAAGCAAGCAGCCCCAGTCTCTGTGCCTCTGTGCGAGCAGTGCCATGGGCAGATGAGGCTGAGCAACAGCTTTCCAGGCTAGCCCCTTTTGGCTGCCAGCTATCTGCAGACGTTCGCATTTTTGGAGTAGGGCTGCGAAAGGAGCCTGGCAGGGACCACCCCACTTCCAGTATACGTTTGAAGTTTGAGGTGGCAAGACAAGCAGGCAGCCCCAGTCTCTGTGCCTCTGTGCGAGCAGTGCCATGCACAGATGAGGCTGAGCAACAGCTTTCCAGGCTAGCCCCTTCTGGCTGCCAGCTATCTGCAGACGTTGGCATTCTCAGAGCAGGGCTGGGAAAGGAGCCTGGCAGGGACCCCCCCATTTCCAGACTACGTTTGAAGTTTGAGGTGCAAGACAAGCAAGCAGCCCCAGTCTCTGTGCCTCTGTGCGAACAGTGGAATGTGCAGATGAGGCTGAGCAAAAGATTTCCAGACTGGCTCCTTCTGGCTGCCAGCTATCTGCAGACGTTCGCATTCTCAGAGCGGGGCTACCGGAGGCACCCAGCACAGACAACATAAGATACGTTTGAAGTTTGAGGTGGCAAGACAAGCAAGCAGCCCCAGTCTCTGTGCCTCTGTGCGAGCAGTGCCATGGGCAGATGAGGCTGAGCAACAGCTTTCCAGGCTAGACCCTTCTGGCTGCCACCTGTCTGCAGACGTTCGTATTCTCAGAGCAGGGCTGCGAAAGAAGACTGGCAGGGACCTCCACCCTTCCAGTCTACATTTCAAGTTTGAGGTGGCAAGACAAGCAAGCAGCCCCAGTCTCTGTGCCTCTGTGCGAGCAGTGCAATAGGCAGATGAGGCTGAGCAACAGCTTTCCAGGCTAGCCCCTTCTGGCTGCCAGCTATCTGCAGACGTTCGCATTTTCGGAGCAGGGCTGGGAAAGGAGCCTGGCAGGAACAACCCCTTTTCCAGTGTACGTTTGAAGTTTGAGGTGGCAAGACAAGCAAGCAGCCCCAGTCTCTGTGCCTCTGTGCGAGCAGTGCCATGGGCAGATGAGGCTGAGCAACAGCTTTCCAGGCTAGCCCCTTCTGGCTGCCAGCTATCTGCAGACGTTCGCATTCTCAGACCAGGGCTGCGAAAGGAGCCTGGCAGGGACACCCCCATTTCCAGACTATCTTTGAAGTTTGAGGTGGCAAGACAAGCAAGCAGCCCCAGTCTCTGTGCCTCTGTGCGAGCAGTGCTATGGGCAGATGAGGCTGAGCAACAGCTTTCCAGGCTAGCCCCTTCTGGCTGCCAGCTATCTGCAGACGTTCGCATTGTCGGAGCAGGGCTGGGAAAGGAGCCTGGCAGGAACACCTCCCATTTCCAGTGTACGTTGGAAGTCTGAGGTGGCAAGACAAGCAAGCAGCCCCAGCCTCTGTGCCTCTGTGCGAGCAGTGCCATGGGCAGATGAGGCTGAGCAACAGCTTTCCAGGCTAGCCCCTTCTGGCTGCCACCTGTCTGCAGACGTTCGTATTCTCAAAGCAGGGCTGCGAAAGAAGACTGGCAGGGACCTCCACCCTTCCAGTCTACATTTGAAGTTTGAGGTGGCAAGACAAGCAAGCAGCCCCAGTCTCTGTGCCTCTGTGCGAGCAGTGCCATGGGCAGATGAGGCTGAGCAACAGCTTTCCAGGCTAGCCCCTTCTGGCTGCCAGCTATCTGCAGACGTTCGCATTTTCGGAGCAGGGCTGGGAAAGGAGCCTGGCAGGAACACCCCCCATTTCCAGTGTACGTTGGAAGTTTGAGGTGGCAAGACAAGCAAGCAGCACCAGTCTCTGTGCCTCTGTGCGAGCAGTGCCATGGGCAGATGAGGCTGAGCAACAGCTTTCCAGGCTAGCCCCTTCAGGCTGCCAGCTATCTGCAGACGTTCGCATTCTCAGAGCAGGGCTGCGAAAGGAACCTGACTGGGACACTCCCCCATTTCCAGTGTACGTTGGAAGTTTGAGGTGGCAAGACAAGCAAGCAGCCCCAGTCTCTGTGCCTCTGTGCGAGTAGTGCCATGGGCAGATGAGGCTGAGCAACAGCTTTCCAGGCTAGCCCCTTCTGGCTGCCAGCTATCTGCAGACGTTCGCATTTTAAAAGCAGGGCTATGAAACTAGCCTTGCAGGGACTTCCGATCCCCAGGTTACGTTTGAAGTTTGAGGTGGCAAGACAAGCAAGCAGCCCCAATCTCTGTGTCTCTGTGCGAGCAGTGCCATGGGCAGATGAGGCTGAGCAACAGCTTTCCAGGCTAGCCCCTTCTGGCTGCCAGCTATCTGCAGACGTTCGCATTCTCAGACCAGGGCTGCGAAAGGAGCCTGGCAGGGACACCCCCATTTCCAGACTACGTTTGAAGTTTGAGGTGGCAAGACAAGCAAGCAGCCCCAGTCTCTGTGCCTCTGTGCGAGCAGTGCCATGGGCAGATGAGGCTGAGCAACAGCTTTCCAGGCTAGCCCCTTCTGCCTGCCAGCTATCTGCAGACGTTCGCATTCTCAGAGCAGGTCTACCGGAGGCACCCAGCACGGACAACATAAGATACGTTTGAAGTTTGAGGTGGCAAGACAAGCAAGCAGCCCCAGTCTCTGTGCCTCTGTGCGAGCAGTGCCATGGGCAGATGAGGCTGAGCAACAGCTTTCCAGGCTAGCCCCTTTTCGCTGCCAGCTATCTGCAGACGTTCGCATTTTTGGAGTAGGGCTGGGAAAGGAGCCTGGCAGGGACCACCCCATTTCCAGACTACGTTTGAAGTTTGAGGTGCAAGACAAGCAAGCAGCCCCAGTCTCTGTGCCTCTGTGCGAACAGTGGAATGTGCAGATGAGGCTGAGCAAAAGATTTCCAGGCTGGCCCCTTCTGGCTGCCAGCTATCTGCAGACGTTCGCATTCTCAGAGCGGGGCTACCGGAGGCACCCAGCACAGACAACATAAGATACGTTTGAAGTTTGAGGTGGCAAGACAAGCAAGCAGCCCCAGTCTCTGTGCCTCTGTGCGAGCAGTGCCATGGGCAGATGAGGCTGAGCAACAGCTTTCCAGGCTAGCCCCTTCTGGCTGCCAGCTATCTGCAGACGTTCGCATTCTCAGAGCAGGGTTGGGAAAGGAGCCTGGCAGGCACCTCCCCCCTTCTAGTCTACATTTGAAGTTTGAGGTGCAAGACAAGCAAGCAGCCCCAGTCTCTGTGCCTCTGTGCGAGCAGTGCCATGGGCAGATGAGGCTGAGCAAAAGCTTTCCAGGCTAGCCCCTTCTGGCTGCCAGCTATCTGCAGACGTTCGCAATCTCAGAGGAGGGCTGGGAAAGGAGCCTGACAGGGACACCCCCCCATTTCCGGTGTACTTTGGAAGTTTGAGGTGGCAAGACAAGCAAGCAGCCCCAGCCTCTGTGCCTCTGTGCGAGCAGTGCCATGGGCAGATGAGGCTGAGCAACAGCTTTCCAGGCTAGACCCTTCTGGCTGCCAGCTATCTGCAGACGTTCGCATTTTCGGAGCAGGGCTGGGAAAGGAGCCTGGCAGGAACACCCCCCATTTCCAGTGTACGTTTGAAGTTTGAGGTGGCAAGACAAGCAAGCAGCACCAGTCTCTGTGCTTCTGTGCGAGCAGTGCCATGGGCAGATGAGGCTGAGCAACAGCTTTCCAGGCTAGCCCCTTCTGGCTGCCAGCTATCTGCAGACGTTCGCATTTTTGGAGCAGGGCTGCGAAAGAAGCCTGGCAGGCACCTCCCCCCTTCTAGTCTACATTTGAAGTTTGAGGTGCAAGACAAGCAAGCAGCCCCAGTCTCTGTGCCTCTGTGCGAGCAGTGCCATGGGCAGATGAGGCTGAGCAAAAGCTTTCCAGGCTAGCCCCTTCTGGCTGCCAGCTATCTGCAGACGTTCGCAATTTCAGAGCAGGGCTGGGAAAGGAGCCTGACAGGGACACCCCCCCATTTCCGGTGTACTTTGGAAGTTTGAGGTGGCAAGACAAGCAAGCAGCCCCAGCCTCTGTGCCTCTGTGCGAGCAGTGCCATGCACAGATGAAGCTGAGCAACAGCTTTCTAGGCTAGCCCCTTCTGGTTGCCAGTTATCTGCAGACGTTCGCATTCTCAGACCAGGGCTGCGAAAGAGGCCTGGCAGGGACCTCCCCCCTTCTAGTCTACATTTGAAGTTTGAGGTCGCAAGACAAGCAAGCAGCCCCAGTGTCTGTGCCTCTGTGCGAGCAGTGCCATGGGCAGATGAGGCTGAGCAACAGCTTTCCAGGCTAGCCCCTTCTGGCTCCCAGCTATCTGCAGACGTTCGCATTTTCGGAGCAGGGCTGGGAAAGGAGCCTGGCAGGAACACCCCCCATTTCCAGTGTACGTTTGAAGTTTGAGGTGGCAAGACAAGCAAGCAGCACCAGTCTCTGTGCTTCTGTGCGAGCAGTGCCATGGGCAGATGAGGCTGAGCAACAGCTTTCCAGGCTAGCCCCTTCTGGCTGCCAGCTATCTGCAGACGTTCGCATTTTTGGAGTAGGGCTGCGAAAGGAGCCTGGCAGAGACCACCCCACTTCCAGTATACATTTGAAGTTTGAGGTGGCAAGACAAGCAAGCAGCCCCAGTCTCTGTGCCTCTGTGCGAGCAGTGCCATGGGCAGATGAGGCTGAGCAACAGCTTTCCAGGCTAGCCCCTTCTGGCTGCCAGCTATCTGCAGACGTTCGCATTCTCAGAGCAGGGCTGGGAAAGGAGCCTGGCAGGGACCCCCCCATTTCCAGACTACGTTTGAAGTTTGAGGTGCAAGACAAGCAAGCAGCCCCAGTCTCTGTGCCTCTGTGCGAGCAGTGGAATGTGCATATGAGGCTGAGCAAAATATTTCCTGGCTGGCCCCTTCTGGCTGCCAGCTATCTGCAGACGTTAGCATTCTCAGAGCAGGGCTACCGGAGGCACCCAGCACAGACAACATAAGATACGTCTGAAGTTTGAGGTGGCAAGACAAGCAAGCAGCCCCAGTCTCTGTGCCTCTGTGCGAGCAGTGCCATGGGCAGATGAGGCTGAGCAACAGCTTTCCAGGCTAGCCCCTTCTGGCTGCCACCTGTCTGCAGACGTTCGCATTCTCAGAGCAGGGCTGCGAAAGAAGACTTGAAGGGACCTCCACCCTTCCAGTCTACATTTCAACTTTGAGGTGGCAAGACAAGCAAGCAGCCCCAGTCTCTGTGCCTCTGTGCGAGCAGTGCCATGGGCAGATGAGGCTGAGCAACAGCTTTCCAGGCTAGCCCCTTCAGGCTGCCAGCTATCTGCAGACGTTCGCATTCTCAGAGCAGGGCTGCATAAGGAGCCTGACAGGGACACCCCCCCATTTCCACTGTACGTTTGAAGTTTGAGGTGGCAAGACAAGCAAGCAGTCCCAGTCTCTGTGCCTCTGTGCGAGTAGTGCCATGGGCAGATGAGGCTGAGCAACAGCTTTCCAGGCTAGCCCCTTCTGGCTGCCAGCTGTCTGCAGACGTTCGCATTTTACAAGCAGGGCTACGAAACTAGCCTTGCAGGGACTTCCAATCCCCAGGTTACGTTTGAAGTTTGAGGTGGCAAGACAAGCAAGCAGCCCCAGTCTCTGTGCCTCTGTGCGAGCAGTGCCATGGGCAGATGAGGCTGAGCAACAGCTTTCCAGGCTAGCCCCTTCTGGCTGCCAGCTATCTGCAGACGTTCGCATTGTCGGAGCAGGGCTGGGAAAGGAGCCTGGCATGAACACCTCCCATTTCCAGTGTACGTTGGAAGTTTGAGGTGGCAAGACAAGCAAGCAGCCCCAGCCTCTGTGCCTCTGTGCGAGCAGTGCCATGGGCAGATGAGGCTGAGCAACAGCTTTCCAGGATAGCCCCTTCAGGCTGCCAGCTATCTGCAGACGTTCGCATTCTCAGAGCAGGGCTGCGAAAGGAGCCTGACAGGGACACCCCCCCATTTCCAGTGTACGTTGGAAGTTTGAGGTGGCAAGACAAGCAAGCAGTCCCAGTCTCTGTGCCTCTGTGCGAGTAGTGCCATGGGCAGATGAGGCTGAGCAACAGCTTTCCAGGCTAGCCCCTTCTGGCTGCCAGCTATCTGCAGACGTTCGCATTTTAAAAGCAGGGCTACGAAACTAGCCTTGCAGGGACTTACGATCCCCAGGTTACGTTGGAAGTTTGAGGTGGCAAGACAAGCAAGCAGCCCCAGTCTCTGTGCCTCTGTGCGAGCAGTGCCATGGGCAGATGAGGCTGAGCAACAGCTTTCCAGGCTAGACCCTTCTGGCTGACAGCTATCTGCAGACGTTCGCATTCTCAGAGCAGGGCTAGCGGAGGCACCCAGCACGGACAACATAAGATACGTTTGAAGTTTGAGGTGGCAAGACAAGCAAGCAGCCCCAGTCTCTGTGCCTCTGTGCGAGCAGTGCCATGCACAGATGAAGCTGAGCAACAGCTTTCCAGGCTAGCCTCTTCTGGCTGCCAGCTATCTGCAGACGTTCGCATTTTTGGAGCAGGGCTGCGAAAGAAGCCTGGCAGGGACCTCCCCCCTTCTAGTCTACATTTGAAGTTTGAGGTGCAAGACAAGCAAGCAGCCCCAGTCTCTGTGCCTCTGTGCGAGCAGTGCCATGGGCAGATGAGGCTGAGCAACAGCTTTCCAGGCTAGCCCCTTCTGCTCCCAGCTATCTGCAGACGTTCGCATTTTTGAAGCAGGGCAACGAAACTAGCCTTGCAGGTACTTCCGATCCTCAGGTTACGTGTGAAGTTTAAGGTGGCAAGACAAGCAAGCAGCCCCAGTCTCTGTGCCTCTGTGCGAGCAGTGTCATGGGCAGATGAGGCTGAGCAACAGCTTTCCAGGCTAGCCCCTTTTGGCTGCCAGCTATCTGCAGACGTTCGCATTTTTGGAGTAGGGCTGGGAAAGGAGCCTGACAGGGACCACCCCACTTCCAGTATACGTTTGAAGTATGAGGTGGCAAGACAAGCAAGCAGTCCCAGTCTCTGTGCCTCTGTGCGAGCAGTGCCATGGGCAGATGAGGCTGAGCAACAGCTTTCCAGGCTAGCCCCTTCTGGCTGCCACCTGTCTGCAGACGTTCGCATTCTCAGAGCAGGGCTGCGAAAGAAGACTGGCAGGGACCTCCACCCTTCCAGTCTACATTTCAACTTTGAGGTGGCAAGACAAGCAAGCAGCCCCAGTCTCTGTGCCTCTGTGCGAGCAGTGCCATGGGCAGATGAGGCTGAGCAACAGCTTTCCAGGCTAGCCCCTTCTGGCTGCCAGCTATCTGCAGACGTTCGCATTCTCAGAGCAGGGCTGGGAAAGGAGCCTGGCAGGAACACCCCCCATTTCCAGTGTACGTTGGAAGTTTGAGGTGGCAAGACAAGCAAGCAGCACCAGTCTCTGTGCCTCTGTGCGAGTAGTGCCATGGGCAGATGAGGCTGAGCAACAGCTTTCCAGGCTAGCCCCTTCTGGCTGCCAGCTATCTGCAGACGTTCGCATTTTACAAGCAGGGCTACGAAACTAGCCTTGCAGGGACTTCCGATCCCAAGGTTACGTTTGAAGTTTGAGGTGGCAAGACAAGCAAGCAGCCCCAGTCTCTGTGCCTCTGTGCGACCAGTGCCATGGGCAGATGAGGCTGAGCAACAGCTTTCCAGGCTAGCCCCTTCTGGCTGACAGCTATCTGCAGACGTTCGCATTGTCGGAGTAGGGCTGGGAAAGGAGCCTGGCATGAACACCTCCCATTTCCAGTGTACGTTGGAAGTTTGAGGTGGCAAGACAAGCAAGCAGCCCCAGCCTCTGTGCCTCTGTGCGAGCAGTGCCATGGGCAGATGAGGCTGAGCAACAGCTTTCCAGGCTAGCCCCTTCTGGCTGCCAGCTATCTGCAGACGTTCGCATTCTCAGACCAGGGCTGCGAAAGGAGCCTGGCAGGGACACCCCCATTTCCAGACTACGTTTGAAGTTTGAGGTGGCAAGACAAGCAAGCAGCCCCAGTCTCTGTGCCTCTGTGCGAGCAGTGCCATGGGCAGATGAGGCTGAGCAACAGCTTTCCAGGCTAGCCCCTTCTGCCTGCCAGCTATCTGCAGACGTTCGCATTCTCAGAGCAGGGCTACCGCAGGCACCCAGCACGGACAACATAAGATACGTTTGAAGTTTGAGGTGGCAAGACAAGCAAGCAGCCCCAGCCTCTGTGCCTCTGTGCGAGCAGTGCCATGGGCAGATGAGGCTGAGCAACAGCTTTCCAGGCTAGACCCTTCTGGCTGCCAGCTATCTGCAGACGTTCGCATTTTCGGAGCAGGGCTGGGAAAGGGGAATGGCAGGAACACCCCCCATTTCCAGTGTACGTTTGAAGTTTGAGGTGGCAAGACAAGCAAGCAGTACCAGTCTCTGTGCTTCTGTGCGAGCAGTGCCATGGGCAGATGAGGCTGAGCAACAGCTTTCCAGGCTAGCCCCTTCTGGCTGCCAGCTATCTGCAGACGTTCGCATTTTTGGAGCAGGGCTGCGAAAGAAGCCTGGCAGGCACCTCCCCCCTTCTAGTCTACATTTGAAGTTTGAGGTGCAAGACAAGCAAGCAGCCCCAGTCTCTGTGCCTCTGTGCGAGCAGTGCCATGGGCAGATGAGGCTGAGCAAAAGCTTTCCAGGCTAGCCCCTTCTGGCTGCCAGCTATCTGCAGACGTTCGCAATTTCAGAGCAGGGCTGGGAAAGGAGCCTGACAGGGACACCCCCCATTTCCAGTGTACGTTTGAAGTTTGAGGTGGCAAGACAAGCAAGCAGCACCAGTCTCTGTGCTTCTGTGCGAGCAGTGCCATGGGCAGATGAGGCTGAGCAACAGCTTTCCAGGCTAGCCCCTTCTGGCTGCCAGCTATCTGCAGACGTTCGCATTTTTGGAGTAGGGCTGCGAAAGGAGCCTGGCAGGGACCACCCCACTTCCAGTATACATTTGAAGTTTGAGGTGGCAAGACAAGCAAGCAGCCCCAGTCTCTGTGCCTCTGTGCGAGCAGTGCCATGGGCAGATGAGGCTGAGCAACAGCTTTCCAGGCTAGCCCCTTCTGGCTGCCACCTGTCTGCAGACGTTCGCATTCTCAGAGCAGGGCTGCGAAAGAAGACTTGAAGGGACCTCCACCCTTCCAGTCTACATTTCAAGTTTGAGGTGGCAAGACAAGCAAGCAGCCCCAGTCTCTGTGCCTCTGTGCGAGCATTGCCATAGGCAGATGAGGCTGAGCAACAGCTTTCCAGGCTAGCCCCTTCAGGCTGCCAGCTATCTGCAGACGTTCGCATTCTCAGAGCAGGGCTGCGAAAGGAGCCTGACAGGGACACCCCCCCATTTCCACTGTACGTTTGAAGTTTGAGGTGGCAAGACAAGCAAGCAGCCCCAGCCTCTGTGCCTCTGTGCGAGCAGTGCCATGGGCAGATGAGGCTGAGCAACAGCTTTCCAGGCTAGCCCCTTCTGGCTGCCAGCTATCTGCAGACGTTCGCATTTTACAAGCAGGGCTACGAAACTAGCCTTGCAGGGACTTCCAATCCCCAGGTTACGTTTGAAGTTTGAGGTGGCAAGACAAGCAAGCAGCCCCAGTCTCTGTGCCTCTGTGCGAGCAGTGCCATGGGCAGATGAGGCTGAGCAACAGCTTTCCAGGCTAGCCCCTTCTGGCTGCCAGCTATCTGCAGACGTTCGCATTGTCGGAGCAGCGCTGGGAAAGGAGCCTGGCATGAACACCTCCCATTTCCAGTGTACGTTGGAAGTTTGAGGTGGCAAGACAAGCAAGCAGCCCCAGCCTCTGTGCCTCTGTGCGAGCAGTGCCATGGGCAGATGAGGCTGAGCAACAGCTTTCCAGGCTAGCCCCTTCAGGCTGCCAGCTATCTGCAGACGTTCGCATTCTCAGAGCAGGGCTGCGAAAGGAGCCTGACAGGGACACCCCCCCATTTCCAGTGTACGTTGGAAGTTTGAGGTGGCAAGACAAGCAAGCAGTCCCAGTCTCTGTGCCTCTGTGCGAGTAGTGCCATGGGCAGATGAGGCTGAGCAACAGCTTTCCAGGCTAGCCCCTTCTGGCTGCCAGCTATCTGCAGACGTTCGCATTTTAAAAGCAGGGCTACGAAACTAGCCTTGCAGGGACTTCCGATCCCCAGGTTACGTTGGAAGTTTGAGGTGGCAAGACAAGCAAGCAGCCCCAGTCTCTGTGCCTCTGTGCGAGCAGTGCCATGGGCAGATGAGGCTGAGCAACAGCTTTCCAGGCTAGACCCTTCTGGCTGACAGCTATCTGCAGACGTTCGCATTCTCAGAGCAGGGCTACCGGAGGCACCCAGCACGGACAACATAAGATACGTTTGAAGTTTGAGGTGGCAAGACAAGCAAGCAGCCCCAGTCTCTGTCCCTCTGTGCGAGCAGTGCCATGCACAGATGAAGCTGAGCAACAGCTTTCCAGGCTAGCCTCTTCTGGCTGCCAGCTATCTGCAGACGTTCGCATTTTTGGAGCAGGGCTGCGAAAGAAGCCTGGCAGGCACCTCCCCCCTTCTAGTCTACATTTGAAGTTTGAGGTGCAAGACAAGCAAGCAGCCCCAGTCTCTGTGCCTCTGTGCGAGCAGTGCCATGGGCAGATGAGGCTGAGCAACAGCTTTCCAGGCTAGCCCCTTTTGCTCCCAGCTATCTGCAGACGTTCGCATTTTAAAAGCAGGGCAACGAAACTAGCCTTGCAGGTACTTCCGATCCTCAGGTTACGTGTGAAGTTTAAGGTGGCAAGACAAGCAAGCAGCCCCAGTCTCTGTGCCTCTGTGCGAGCAGTGTCATGGGCAGATGAGGCTGAGCAACAGCTTTCCAGGCTAGCCCCTTTTGGCTGCCAGCTATCTGCAGACGTTCGCATTTTTGGAGTAGGGCTGGGAAAGGAGCCTGGCAGGGACCACCCCACTTCCAAGTATACCTTTGAAGTATGAGGTGGCAAGACAAGCAAGCAGTCCCAGTCTCTGTGCCTCTGTGCGAGCAGTGCCATGGGCAGATGAGGCTGAGCAACAGCTTTCCAGGCTAGCCCCTTCTGGCTGCCACCTGTCTGCAGACGTTCGCATTCTCAGAGCAGGGCTGCGAAAGAAGACTGGCAGGGACCTCCACCCTTCCAGTCTACATTTCAACTTTGAGGTGGCAAGACAAGCAAGCAGCCCCAGTCTCTGTGCCTCTGTGCGAGCAGTGCCATGGGCAGATGAGGCTGAGCAACAGCTTTCCAGGCTAGCCCCTTCTGGCTGCCAGCTATCTGCAGACGTTCGCATTCTCAGAGCAGGGCTGGGAAAGGAGCCTGGCAGGAACACCCCCCATTTCCAGTGTACGTTGGAAGTTTGAGGTGGCAAGACAAGCAAGCAGCACCAGTCTCTGTGCCTCTGTGCGAGCAGTGCCATGGGCAGATGAGGCTGAGCAACAGCTTTCCAGGCTAGCCCCTTCAGGCTGCCAGCTATCTGCAGACGTTCGCATTCTCAGAGCAGGGCTGCGAAAGGAGCCTGACAGGGACACCCCCCCATTTCCAGTGTACGTTGGAAGTTTGAGGTGGCAAGACAAGCAAGCAGTCCCAGTCTCTGTGCCTCTGTGCGAGTAGTGCCATGGGCAGATGAGGCTGAGCAACAGCTTTCCAGGCTAGCCCCTTTTGGCTGCCAGCTATCTGCAGACGTTCGCATTTTACAAGCAGGGCTACGAAACTAGCCTTGCAGGGACTTCCGATCCCCAGGTTACGTTTGAAGTTTGAGGTGGCAAGACAAGCAAGCAGCCCCAGTCTCTGTGCCTCTGTGCGACCAGTGCCATGGGCAGATGAGGCTGAGCAACAGCTTTCCAGGCTAGCCTCTTCTGGCTGCCAGCTATCTGCAGACGTTCGCATTGTCGGAGTAGGGCTGGGAAAGGAGCCTGGCATGAACACCTCCCATTTCCAGTGTACGTTGGAAGTTTGAGGTGGCAAGACAAGCAAGCAGCCCCAGCCTCTGTGCCTCTGTGCGAGCAGTGCCATGGGCAGATGAGGCTGAGCAACAGCTTTCCAGGCTAGCCCCTTCAGGCTGCCAGCTATCTGCAGACGTTCGCATTCTCAGAGCAGGGCTGCGAAAGGAGCCTGACAGGGACACCCCCCCATTTCCAGTGTACGTTGGAAGTTTGAGGTGGCAAGACAAGCAAGCAGTCCCAGTCTCTGTGCCTCTGTGCGAGTAGTGCCATGGGCAGATGAGGCTGAGCAACAGCTTTCCAGGCTAGCCCCTTCAGGCTGCCAGCTATCTGCAGACGTTCGCATTTTAAAAGCAGGGCTACGAAACTAGCTTTGCAGGCACTTCCGATCCCCAGGTTACGTTGAAAGTTTGAGGTGGCAAGACAAGCAAGCAGCCCCAGTCTCTGTGCCTCTGTGCGAGCAGTGCCATGGGCAGATGAGGCTGAGCAACAGCTTTCCAGGCTAGACCCTTCAGGCTGCCAGCTATCTGCAGACGTTCGCATTCTCAGAGCAGGGCTAGCGGAGGCACCCAGCACGGACAACATAAGATACGTTTGAAGTTTGAGGTGGCAAGACAAGCAAGCAGCCCCAGTCTCTGTCCCTCTGTGCGAGCAGTGCCATGCACAGATGAAGCTGAGCAACAGCTTTCCAGGCTAGCCTCTTCTGGCTGCCAGCTATCTGCAGACGTTCGCATTTTTGGAGCAGGGCTGCGAAACAAGCCTGGCAGGCACCTCCCCTCTTCTAGTCTACATTTGAAGTTTGAGGTGCAAGACAAGCAAGCAGCCCCAGTCTCTGTGCCTCTGTGCGAGCAGTGCCATGGGCAGATGAGGCTGAGCAACAGCTTTCCAGGCTAGCCCCTTCTGGCTGCCAGCTATCTGCAGACATTCGCATTTTAAAAGCAGGGCAACGAAACTAGCCTTGCAGGGACTTCCGATCCTCAGGTTACCTTTGAAGTTTGAGGTGGCAAGACAAGCAAGCAGCCCCAGTCTCTGTGCCTCTGTGCGAGCAGTGCCATGGGCAGATGAGGCTGAGCAACAGCTTTCCAGGCTAGCCCCTTCTGGCTGCCAGCTATCTGCAGACGTTCGCATTTTTGGAGTAGGGCTGGGAAAGGAGCCTGGCAGGGACCACCCCACTTCCAGTATACGTTTGAAGTTTGAGGTGGCAAGACAAGCAGGCAGCCCCAGTCTCTGTGCCTCTGTGCGAGCAGTGCCATGCACAGATGAGGCTGAGCAACAGCTTTCCAGGCTAGCCCCTTCTGGCTGCCAGCTATCTGCAGACGTTGGCATTCTCAGAGCAGGGCTGGGAAAGGAGCCTGGCAGGGACCCCCCCATTTCCAGACTACATTTGAAGTTTGAGGTGCAAGACAAGCAAGCAGCCCCAGTCTCTGTGCCTCTGTGCGAGCAGTGCCATGGGCAGATGAGGCTGAGCAAAAGATTTCCAGGCTGGCCCCTTCTGGCTGCCAGCTATCTGCAGACGTTCGCATTCTCAGAGCAGGGCTACCGGAGGCACCCAGCACAGACAACATAAGATACGTTTGAAGTTTGAGGTGGCAAGACAAGCAAGCAGCCCCAGTCTCTGTGCCTCTCTGCGAGCAGTGCCATGGGCAGATGAGGCTGAGCAACAGCTTTCCAGGCTAGCCCCTTCTGGCTGCCACCTGTCTGCAGACGTTCGCATTCTCAGAGCAGGGCTGCGAAAGAAGACTGGCAGGGACCTCCACCCTTCCAGTCTACATTTCAACTTTGAGGTGGCAAGACAAGCAAGCAGCCCCAGTCTCTGTGCCTCTGTGCGAGCAGTGCCATGGGCAGATGAGGCTGAGCAACAGCTTTCCAGGCTAGCCCCTTCTGGCTGCCAGCTATCTGCAGACGTTCGCATTTTCGGAGCAGGGCTGGGAAAGGAGCCTGGCAGGAACACCCCCCATTTCCAGTGTACGTTGGAAGTTTGAGGTGTCAAGACAAGCAAGCAGCACCAGTCTCTGTGCCTCTGTGCGAGCAGTGCCATGGGCAGATGAGGCTGAGCAACAGCTTTCCAGGCTAGCCCCTTCAGGCTGCCAGCTATCTGCAGACGTTCGCATTCTCAGACCAGGGCTGCGAAAGGAGCCTGGCAGGGACACCCCCATTTCCAGTCTACGTTTGAAGTTTGAGGTGGCAAGACAAGCAAGCAGCCCCAGTCTCTGTGCCTCTGTGCGAGCAGTGCCATGGGCAGATGAGGCTGAGCAACAGCTTTCCAGGCTAGCCCCTTCTGGCTGCCAGCTATCTGCAGACGTTCGCATTGTCGGAGCAGGGCTGGGAAAGGAGCCTAGCAGGAACACCTCCCATTTCCAGTGTACGTTGGAAGTTTGAGGTGGCAAGACAAGCAAGCAGCCCCAGCCTCTGTGCCTCTGTGCGAGCAGTGCCATGGGCAGATGAGGCTGAGCAACAGCTTTCCAGGCTAGCCCCTTCAGGCTGCCAGCTATCTGCAGACGTTCGCATTCTCAGAGCAGGGCTGCGAATGTAGTCTGACAGGGACACCCCCCCATTTCCAGTGTACGTTGGAAGTTTGAGGTGGCAAGACAAGCAAGCAGTCCCAGTCTCTGTGCCTCTGTGCGAGTAGTGCCATGGGCAGATGAGGCTGAGCAACAGCTTTCCAGGCTAGCCCCTTCTGGCTGCCAGTTATCTGCAGACGTTCGCATTCTCAGACCAGGGCTGCGAAAGAGGCCTGGCACGGACCTCCCCCCTTCTAGTCTACATTTGAAGTTTGAGGTCGCAAGACAAGCAAGCAGCCCCAGTGTCTGTGCCTCTGTGCGAGCAGTGCCATGGGCAGATGAGGCTGAGCAACAGCTTTCCAGGCTGGCCCCTTCTGGCTGCCAGCTATCTGCAGACGTTCGCATTCTCAGAGCAGGGCTACCGGAGGCACCCAGCACAGACAACATAAGATACGTTTGAAGTTTGAGGTGGCAAGACAAGCAAGCAGCCCCAGTCTCTGTGCCTCTGTGCGAGCAGTGCCATGGGCAGATGAGGCTGAGCAACAGCTTTCCAGGCTAGCCCCTTTTGGCTGCCAGCTGTCTGCAGACGTTCGCATTCTCAGAGCAGGGCTGCGAAAGAAGACTGGCAGGGACCTCCACCCTTCCAGTCTACATTTCAAGTTTGAGGTGGCAAGACAAGCAAGCAGCACCAGTCTCTGTGCCTCTGTGCGAGCAGTGCCATGGGCAGATGAGGCTGAGCAACAGCTTTCCAGGCTAGCCCCTTCTGGCTGCCAGCTATCTGCAGACGTTCGCATTCTCAGAGCAGGGCTGCGAAAGGAGCCTGGCAGGGACACCCCCATTTCCAGACTACGTTTGAAGTTTGAGGTGGCAAGACAAGCAAGCAGCCCCAGTCTCTGTGCCTCTGTGCGAGCAGTGCCATGCGCAGATGAGGCTGAGCAACAGCTTTCCAGGCTAGCCCCTTCTGGCTGCCAGCTATCTGCAGACGTTCGCATTGTCGGAGCAGGGCTGGGAAAGGAGCCTGGCAGGAACACCTCCCATTTCCAGTGTACGTTGGAAGTTTGAGGTGGCAAGACAAGCAAGCAGCCCCAGTCTCTGTGCCTCTGTGCGAGCAGTGCCATGGGCAGATGAGGCTGAGCAACAGCTTTCCAGGCTAGCCCCTTCTGGCTGCCAGCTATCTGCAGACGTTCGCATTCTCAGAGCAGGGCTGCGAAAGGAGCCTGGCAGGGACACCCCCATTTCCAGACTACGTTTGAAGTTTGAGGTGGCAAGACAAGCAAGCAGCCCCAGTCTCTGTGCCTCTGTGCGAGCAGTGCCATGGGCAGATGAGGCTGAGCAACAGCTTTCCAGGCTAGCCCCTTCTGGCTGCCAGCTATCTGCAGACGTTCGCATTGTCGGAGCAGGGCTGCGAAAGGAGCCTGGCAGGAACACCTCCCATTTCCAGTGTACGTTTGAAGTTTGAGGTGGCAAGACAAGGAAGCAGCCCCAGCCTCTGTGCCTCTGTGCGAGCAGTGCCATGGGCAGATGAGGCTGAGCAACAGCTTTCCAGGCTAGCCCCTTCAGGCTGCCAGCTATCTGCAGACGTTCGCATTCTCAGAGCAGGGCTGCGAATGGAGTCTGACCGGGACACCCCCCCATTTCCAGTGTACGTTGGAAGTTTGAGGTGGCAAGACAAGCAAGAAGCCCCAGTCTCTGTGCCTCTGTGCGAGTAGTGCCATGGGCAGATGAGGCTGAGCAACAGCTTTCCAGGCTAGCCCCTTCTGGCTGCCAGCTATCTGCAGACGTTCGCATTTTAAAAGCAGGGCTACGAAACAAGCCTTGCAGGGACTTCCGGTCCCCAGGTTACGTTTGAAGTTTGAGGTGGCAAGACAAGCAAGCAGCCCCAGTCTCTGTGCCTCTGTGCGAGCAGTGCCATGGGCAGATGAGGCTGAGCAACAGCTTTCCAGGCTAGACCTTTCTGCCTGCCACCTATCTGCAGACGTTCGCATTCTCAGAGCAGGGCTGCGAAAGAAGCCTGGCACGCACCTCCCCCCTTCTAGTATACATTTGAAGTTTGAGGTGCAAGACAAGCAAGCAGCCCCAGTCTCTGTGCCTCTGTGCGAGCAGTGCCATGGGCAGATGAGGCTGAGCAAAAGCTTTCCAGGCTAGCCCCTTCTGGCTGCCAGCTATCTGCAGACGTTCGCAATCTCAGAGCAGGGCTGGGAAAGGAGCCTGACAGGGACACCCCCCCATTTCCGGTGTACTTTGGAAGTTTGAGGTGGCAAGACAAGCAAGCAGCCCCAGCCTCTGTGCCTCTGTGCGAGCAGTGCCATGCACAGATGAAGCTGAGCAACAGCTTTCCAGGCTAGCCCCTTCTGGGTGCCAGCTATCTGCAGACGTTCGCATTCTCAGACCAGGGCTGCGAAAGAGGCCTGGCAGGAACACCCCCCATTTCCAGTGTACGTTGGAAGTTTGAGGTGGCAAGACAAGCAAACAGCCCCAGTCTCTGTGCCTCTGTGCGAGCAGTGCCATGGGCAGATGAGGCTGAGCAACAGCTTTCCAGGCTAGCCCCTTCTGGCTGCCAGCTATCTGCAGACGTTCGCATTCTCAGAGCAGGGCTACCGGAGGCACCCAGCACAGACAACATAAGATACGTTTGAAGTTTGAGGTGGCAAGACAAGCAAGCAGCCCCAGTCTCTGTGCCTCTGTGCGAGCAGTGCCATGGGCAGATGAGGCTGAGCAACAGCTTTCCAGGCTAGCCCCTTCTGGCTGCCACCTGTCTGCAGACGTTCGCATTCTCAGAGCAGGGCTGCGAAAGAAGACTGGCAGGGACCTCCACCCTTCCAGTCTACATTTCAAGTTTGAGGTGGCAAGACAAGCAAGCAGCACCAGTCTCTGTGCCTCTGTGCGAGCAGTGCCATGGGCAGATGAGGCTGAGCAACAGCTTTCCAGGCTAGCCCCTTCTGGCTGCCAGCTATCTGCAGACGTTCGCATTCTCAGAGCAGGGCTGCGAAAGGAGCCTGGCAGGGACACCCCCATTTCCAGACTACGTTTGAAGTTTGAGGTGGCAAGACAAGCAAGCAGCCCCAGTCTCTGTGCCTCTGTGCGAGCAGTGCCATGGGCAGATGAGGCTGAGCAACAGCTTTCCAGGCTAGCCCCTTCTGGCTGCCAGCTATCTGCAGACGTTCGCATTGTCGGAGCAGGGCTGGGAAAGGAGCCTGGCAGGAACACCTCCCATTTCCAGTGTACGTTGGAAGTTTGAGGTGGCAAGACAAGCAAGCAGCACCAGTCTCTGTGCCTCTGTGCGAGCAGTGCCATGGGCAGATGAGGCTGAGCAACAGCTTTCCAGGCTAGCCCCTTCTGGCTGCCAGCTATCTGCAGACGTTCGCATTCTCAGAGCAGGGCTGCGAAAGGAGCCTGGCAGGGACACCCCCATTTCCAGACTACGTTTGAAGTTTGAGGTGGCAAGACAAGCAAGCAGCCCCAGTCTCTGTGCCTCTGTGCGAGCAGTGCCATGGGCAGATGAGGCTGAGCAACAGCTTTCCAGGCTAGCCCCTTCTGGCTGCCAGCTATCTGCAGACGTTCGCATTGTCGGAGCAGGGCTGGGAAAGGAGCCTGGCAGGAACACCTCCCATTTCCAGTGTACGTTTGAAGTTTGAGGTGGCAAGACAAGCAAGCAGCCCCAGCCTCTGTGCCTCTGTGCGAGCAGTGCCATGGGCAGATGAGGCTGAGCAACAGCTTTCCAGGCTAGCCCCTTCAGGCTGCCAGCTATCTGCAGACGTTCGCATTCTCAGAGCAGGGCTGCGAATGGAGTCTGACAGGGACACCCCCCCATTTCCAGTGTACGTTGGAAGTTTGAGGTGGCAAGACAAGCAAGCAGCCCCAGCCTCTGTGCCTCTGTGCGAGCAGTGCCATGCACAGATGAAGCTGAGCAACAGCTTTCCAGGCTAGCCCCTTCTGGGTGCCAGCTATCTGCAGACGTTCGCATTCTCAGACCAGGGCTGCGAAAGAGGCCTGGCAGGAACACCCCCCATTTCCAGTGTACGTTGGAAGTTTGAGGTGGCAAGACAAGCAAACAGCCCCAGTCTCTGTGCCTCTGTGCGAGCAGTGCCATGGGCAGATGAGGCTGAGCAACAGCTTTCCAGGCTAGCCCCTTCTGGCTGCCAGCTATCTGCAGACGTTCGCATTCTCAGAGCAGGGCTACCGGAGGCACCCAGCACAGACAACATAAGATACGTTTGAAGTTTGAGGTGGCAAGACAAGCAAGCAGCCCCAGTCTCTGTGCCTCTGTGCGAACAGTGCCATGGGCAGATGAGGCTGAGCAACAGCTTTCCAGGCTAGCCCCTTCTGGCTGCCACCTGTCTGCAGACGTTCGCATTCTCAGAGCAGGGCTGCGAAAGAAGACTGGCAGGGACCTCCACCCTTCCAGTCTACATTTCAACTTTGAGGTGGCAAGACAAGCAAGCAGCCCCAGTCTCTGTGCCTCTGTGCGAGCAGTGCCATGGGCAGATGAGGCTGAGCAACAGCTTTCCAGGCTAGCCCCTTCTGGCTGCCAGCTATCTGCAGACGTTCGCATTTTCGGAGCAGGGCTGGGAAAGGAGCCTGGCAGGAACACCCCCCATTTCCAGTGTACGTTGGAAGTTTGAGGTGGCAAGACAAGCAAGCAGCACCAGTCTCTGTGCCTCTGTGCGAGCAGTGCCATGGGCAGATGAGGCTGAGCAACAGCTTTCCAGGCTAGCCCCTTCTGGCTGCCAGCTATCTGCAGACGTTCGCATTCTCAGACCAGGGCTGCGAAAGGAGCCTGGCAGGGACACCCCCATTTCCAGTCTACGTTTGAAGTTTGAGGTGGCAAGACAAGCAAGCAGCCCCAGTCTCTGTGCCTCTGTGCGAGCAGTGCCATGGGCAGATGAGGCTGAGCAACAGCTTTCCAGGCTAGCCCCTTCTGGCTGCCAGCTATCTGCAGACGTTCGCATTGTCGGAGCAGGGCTGGGAAAGGAGCCTAGCAGGAACACCTCCCATTTCCAGTGTACGTTGGAAGTTTGAGGTGGCAAGACAAGCAAGCAGCCCCAGCCTCTGTGCCTCTGTGCGAGCAGTGCCATGGGCAGATGAGGCTGAGCAACAGCTTTCCAGGCTAGCCCCTTCAGGCTGCCAGCTATCTGCAGACGTTCGCATTCTCAGAGCAGGGCTGCGAATGTAGTCTGACAGGGACACCCCCCCATTTCCAGTGTACGTTGGAAGTTTGAGGTGGCAAGACAAGCAAGCAGTCCCAGTCTCTGTGCCTCTGTGCGAGTAGTGCCATGGGCAGATGAGGCTGAGCAACAGCTTTCCAGGCTAGCCCCTTCTGGCTGCCAGTTATCTGCAGACGTTCGCATTCTCAGACCAGGGCTGCGAAAGAGGCCTGGCACGGACCTCCCCCCTTCTAGTCTACATTTGAAGTTTGAGGTCGCAAGACAAGCAAGCAGCCCCAGTGTCTGTGCCTCTGTGCGAGCAGTGCCATGGGCAGATGAGGCTGAACAACAGCTTTCCAGGCTGGCCCCTTCTGGCTGCCAGCTATCTGCAGACGTTCGCATTCTCAGAGCAGGGCTACCGGAGGCACCCAGCACAGACAACATAAGATACGTTTGAAGTTTGAGGTGGCAAGACAAGCAAGCAGCCCCAGTCTCTGTGCCTCTGTGCGAGCAGTGCCATGGGCAGATGAGGCTGAGCAACAGCTTTCCAGGCTAGCCCCTTTTGGCTGCCAGCTGTCTGCAGACGTTCGCATTCTCAGAGCAGGGCTGCGAAAGAAGACTGGCAGGGACCTCCACCCTTCCAGTCTACATTTCAAGTTTGAGGTGGCAAGACAAGCAAGCAGCACCAGTCTCTGTGCCTCTGTGCGAGCAGTGCCATGGGCAGATGAGGCTGAGCAACAGCTTTCCAGGCTAGCCCCTTCTGGCTGCCAGCTATCTGCAGACGTTCGCATTCTCAGAGCAGGGCTGCGAAAGGAGCCTGGCAGGGACACCCCCATTTCCAGACTACGTTTGAAGTTTGAGGTGGCAAGACAAGCAAGCAGCCCCAGTCTCTGTGCCTCTGTGCGAGCAGTGCCATGGGCAGATGAGGCTGAGCAACAGCTTTCCAGGCTAGCCCCTTCTGGCTGCCAGCTATCTGCAGACGTTCGCATTGTCGGAGCAGGGCTGGGAAAGGAGCCTGGCAGGAACACCTCCCATTTCCAGTGTACGTTGGAAGTTTGAGGTGGCAAGACAAGCAAGCAGCCCCAGTCTCTGTGCCTCTGTGCGAGCAGTGCCATGGGCAGATGAGGCTGAGCAACAGCTTTCCAGGCTAGCCCCTTCTGGCTGCCAGCTATCTGCAGACGTTCGCATTCTCAGAGCAGGGCTGCGAAAGGAGCCTGGCAGGGACACCCCCATTTCCAGACTACGTTTGAAGTTTGAGGTGGCAAGACAAGCAAGCAGCCCCAGTCTCTGTGCCTCTGTGCGAGCAGTGCCATGGGCAGATGAGGCTGAGCAACAGCTTTCCAGGCTAGCCCCTTCTGGCTGCCAGCTATCTGCAGACGTTCGCATTGTCGGAGCAGGGCTGCGAAAGGAGCCTGGCAGGAACACCTCCCATTTCCAGTGTACGTTTGAAGTTTGAGGTGGCAAGACAAGGAAGCAGCCCCAGCCTCTGTGCCTCTGTGCGAGCAGTGCCATGGGCAGATGAGGCTGAGCAACAGCTTTCCAGGCTAGACCCTTCAGGCTGCCAGCTATCTGCAGACGTTCGCATTCTCAGAGCAGGGCTGCGAATGGAGTCTGACCGGGACACCCCCCCATTTCCAGTGTACGTTGGAAGTTTGAGGTGGCAAGACAAGCAAGAAGCCCCAGTCTCTGTGCCTCTGTGCGAGTAGTGCCATGGGCAGATGAGGCTGAGCAACAGCTTTCCAGGCTAGCCCCTTCTGGCTGCCAGCTATCTGCAGACGTTCGCATTTTAAAAGCAGGGCTACGAAACAAGCCTTGCAGGGACTTCCGGTCCCCAGGTTACGTTTGAAGTTTGAGGTGGCAAGACAAGCAAGCAGCCCCAGTCTCTGTGCCTCTGTGCGAGCAGTGCCATGGGCAGATGAGGCTGAGCAACAGCTTTCCAGGCTAGACCTTTCTGCCTGCCACCTATCTGCAGACGTTCGCATTCTCAGAGCAGGGCTGCGAAAGAAGCCTGGCACGCACCTCCCCCCTTCTAGTATACATTTGAAGTTTGAGGTGCAAGACAAGCAAGCAGCCCCAGTCTCTGTGCCTCTGTGCGAGCAGTGCCATGGGCAGATGAGGCTGAGCAAAAGCTTTCCAGGCTAGCCCCTTCTGGCTGCCAGCTATCTGCAGACGTTCGCAATCTCAGAGCAGGGCTGGGAAAGGAGCCTGACAGGGACACCCCCCCATTTCCGGTGTACTTTGGAAGTTTGAGGTGGCAAGACAAGCAAGCAGCCCCAGCCTCTGTGCCTCTGTGCGAGCAGTGCCATGCACAGATGAAGCTGAGCAACAGCTTTCCAGGCTAGCCCCTTCTGGGTGCCAGCTATCTGCAGACGTTCGCATTCTCAGACCAGGGCTGCGAAAGAGGCCTGGCAGGAACACCCCCCATTTCCAGTGTACGTTGGAAGTTTGAGGTGGCAAGACAAGCAAACAGCCCCAGTCTCTGTGCCTCTGTGCGAGCAGTGCCATGGGCAGATGAGGCTGAGCAACAGCTTTCCAGGCTAGCCCCTTCTGGCTGCCAGCTATCTGCAGACGTTCGCATTCTCAGAGCAGGGCTACCGGAGGCACCCAGCACAGACAACATAAGATACGTTTGAAGTTTGAGGTGGCAAGACAAGCAAGCAGCCCCAGTCTCTGTGCCTCTGTGCGAGCAGTGCCATGGGCAGATGAGGCTGAGCAACAGCTTTCCAGGCTAGCCCCTTCTGGCTGCCACCTGTCTGCAGACGTTCGCATTCTCAGAGCAGGGCTGCGAAAGAAGACTGGCAGGGACCTCCACCCTTCCAGTCTACATTTCAAGTTTGAGGTGGCAAGACAAGCAAGCAGCACCAGTCTCTGTGCCTCTGTGCGAGCAGTGCCATGGGCAGATGAGGCTGAGCAACAGCTTTCCAGGCTAGCCCCTTCTGGCTGCCAGCTATCTGCAGACGTTCGCATTCTCAGAGCAGGGCTGCGAAAGGAGCCTGGCAGGGACACCCCCATTTCCAGACTACGTTTGAAGTTTGAGGTGGCAAGACAAGCAAGCAGCCCCAGTCTCTGTGCCTCTGTGCGAGCAGTGCCATGGGCAGATGAGGCTGAGCAACAGCTTTCCAGGCTAGCCCCTTCTGGCTGCCAGCTATCTGCAGACGTTCGCATTGTCGGAGCAGGGCTGGGAAAGGAGCCTGGCAGGAACACCTCCCATTTCCAGTGTACGTTGGAAGTTTGAGGTGGCAAGACAAGCAAGCAGCACCAGTCTCTGTGCCTCTGTGCGAGCAGTGCCATGGGCAGATGAGGCTGAGCAACAGCTTTCCAGGCTAGCCCCTTCTGGCTGCCAGCTATCTGCAGACGTTCGCATTCTCAGAGCAGGGCTGCGAAAGGAGCCTGGCAGGGACACCCCCATTTCCAGACTACGTTTGAAGTTTGAGGTGGCAAGACAAGCAAGCAGCCCCAGTCTCTGTGCCTCTGTGCGAGCAGTGCCATGGGCAGATGAGGCTGAGCAACAGCTTTCCAGGCTAGCCCCTTCTGGCTGCCAGCTATCTGCAGACGTTCGCATTGTCGGAGCAGGGCTGGGAAAGGAGCCTGGCAGGAACACCTCCCATTTCCAGTGTACGTTTGAAGTTTGAGGTGGCAAGACAAGGAAGCAGCCCCAGCCTCTGTGCCTCTGTGCGAGCAGTGCCATGGGCAGATGAGGCTGAGCAACAGCTTTCCAGGCTAGCCCCTTCAGGCTGCCAGCTATCTGCAGACGTTCGCATTCTCAGAGCAGGGCTGCGAATGGAGTCTGACAGGGACACCCCCCCATTTCCAGTGTACGTTGGAAGTTTGAGGTGGCAAGACAAGCAAGCAGCCCCAGTCTCTGTGCCTCTGTGCGAGTAGTGCCATGGGCAGATGAGGCTGAGCAACAGCTTTCCAGGCTAGCCCCTTCTGGCTGCCAGCTATCTGCAGACGTTCGCATTTTAAAAGCAGGGCTACGAAACTAGCCTTGCAGGGACTTCCGGTCCCCAGGTTACGTTTGAAGTTTGAGGTGGCAAGACAAGCAAGCAGCCCCAGTCTCTGTGCCTCTGTGCGAGCAGTGCCATGGGCAGATGAGGCTGAGCAACAGCTTTCCAGGCTAGACCCTTCTGCCTGCCACCTATCTGCAGACGTTCGCATTCTCAGAGCAGGGCTGCGAAAGAAGCCTGGCACGCACCTCCCCCCTTCTAGTATACATTTGAAGTTTGAGGTGCAAGACAAGCAAGCAGCCCCAGTCTCTGTGCCTCTGTGCGAGCAGTGCCATGGGCAGATGAGGCTGAGCAAAAGCTTTCCAGGCTAGCCCCTTCTGGCTGCCAGCTATCTGCAGACGTTCGCAATCTCAGAGCAGGGCTGGGAAAGGAGCCTGGCAGGGACACCCCCCCATTTCCGGTGTACTTTGGAAGTTTGAGGTGGCAAGACAAGCAAGCAGCCCCAGCCTCTGTGCCTCTGTGCGAGCAGTGCCATGCACAGATGAAGCTGAGCAACAGCTTTCCAGGCTAGCCCCTTCTGGGTGCCAGTTATCTGCAGACGTTCGCATTCTCAGACCAGGGCTGCGAAAGAGGCCTGGCAGGAACACCCCCCATTTCCAGTGTACGTTTGAAGTTTGAGGTGGCAAGACAAGCAAACAGCCCCAGTCTCTGTGCCTCTGTGCGAGCAGTGCCATGGGCAGATGAGGCTGAGCAACAGCTTTCCAGGCTAGCCCCTTCTGGCTGCCAGCTATCTGCAGACGTTCGCATTTTTGGAGTAGGGCTGCGAAAGGAGCCTGGCAGGGACCACCCCACTTCCAGTATACATTTGAAGTTTGAGGTGGCAAGACAAGCAAGCAGCCCCAGTCTCTGTGCCTCTGTGCGAGCAGTGCCATGGGCAGATGAGGCTGAGCAACAGCTTTCCAGGCTAGCCCCTTCTGGCTGCCAGCTATCTGCAGACGTTCGCATTTCAAGAGCAGGGCTGGGAAAGGAGCCTGGCAGGGACCTCCCCATTTCCAGACTACGTTTGAAGTTTGAGGTGCAAGACAAGCAAGCAGTCCCAGTCTCTGTGCCTCTGTGCGAGCAGTGCCATGGGCAGATGAGGATGAGCAACAGCTTTCCAGGCTAGCCCCTTTTGGCTGCCAGCTATCTGCAGACGTTCGCATTCTCAGAGCAGGGCTACCGGAGGCACCAAGCACGGAAAACATAAGATACGTTTGAAGTTTGAGGTGGCAAGACAAGCAAGCAGCCCCAGTCTCTGTGCCTCTGTGCGAGCAGTGCCATGCACAGATGAGGCTGAGCAACAGCTTTACAGGCTAGACCCTTCTGGCTGCCAGCTATCTGCAGACGTTCGCATTTCAAGAGCAGGGCTGCGAAAGGAGACTGGCGGGGACCTCCACACTTCCAGTGTACATTTGAAGTTTCAGGTGGCAAGACAAGCAAGCAGCCCCAGTCTCTGTACCTCTGTGCGAGCAGTGCCATGCGCAGATGAGGCTGAGCAACAGCTTTCCAGGCTAGCCCCTTCTGGCTCCCAGCTATCTGCAGACGTTCGCTTTTTAGGAGCAGGGCTGGGAAAGGAGCCTGGCAGGAACACCCCCCATTTCCAGTGTACGTTGGAAGTTTGAGGTGGCAAGACAAGCAAGCAGCCCCAGCCTCTGTGCCTCTGTGTGAGCAGTGGAATGTGCAGATGAGGCTGAGCAACAGCTTTCCAGGCTAGACCCTTCTGGCTGCCAGCTGTCTGCAGACGTTCGCATTTTCGGAGCAGGGCTGGGAAAGGAGCCTGGCAGGAACACCCACCATTTCCAGTGTACGTTGGAAGTTTGAGGTGGCAAGACAAGCAAGCAGCCCCAGTCTCTGTGCCTCTGTGCGAGCAGTGCCATGCGCAGATGAGGCTGAGCAACTACTTTCCAGGCTAGCCCCTTCTGGCTGCCAGCTATCTGCAGACGTTCGCATTTTAGGAGCAGGGCTGGGAAAGAACCCTGTCAGGGACCCCCCCCTTTCCAGTCTACATTTCAACTATGAGGTGGCAAGACAAGCAAGCAGCCCCAGTCTCTGTGCCTCTGTGCGAGCAGTGCCATGGGCAGATGAGGCTGAGCAACAGCTTTCCTGGCTAGCCCCTTCTGGCTGCCAGCTATCTGCAGACGTTCGCATTGTCGGGGCAGGGCTGGGAAAGGAGCCTGGCAGGAACACCTCCCATTTCCAGTGTACGTTGGACGTCTGAGGTGGCAAGACAAGCAAGCAGCCCCAGCCTCTGTGCCTCTGTGCGAGCAGTGCCATGTGCAGATGAGGCTGAGCAACAGCTTTCCAGGCTAGCCCCTTCTGGCTGCCACCTATCTGCAGACGTTCGCATTCTCAGAGCAGGGCTACCGGAGGCACCAAGCACGGACAACATAAGATATGTTTGAAGTTTGAGCTGGCAAGACAAGCAAGCAGCCCCAGTCTCTGTGCCTCTGTGCGAGCAGTGCAATGCACAGATGAGGCTGACCAACAGCTTTACAGGCTAGACACTTCTGGCTGCCAGCTATCTGCAGACGTTCGCATTTCAAGAGCAGGGCTGCGAAAGGAGACTGGCGGGGACCTCCACACTTCCAGTCTACATTTGAAGTTTGAGGTGGCAAGACAAGAAAGCAGCCCCAGTCTCTGTACCTCTGTGCGAGCAGTGCCATGCGCAGATGAGGCTGAGCAACAGCTTTCCAGGCTAGCCCCTTCTGGCTCCCAGCTATCTGCAGACGTTCGCATTCTCAGAGCAGGTCTACCGGAGGCACCAAGCACGGACAACATAAGATACGTTTGAAGTTTGAGGTGGCAAGACAAGCAAGCAGCCCCAGTCTCTGTGCCTCTGTGCGAGCAGTGCCATGCGCAGATGAGGCTGAGCAACAGCTTTCCAGGCTAACCCCTTCTGCCTGCCAGCTATCTGCAGACGTTCGCATTCTCTGACCAGATCTGCGAAAGAAGCCTGTCAGGGACCCTCCCCTTTCCAGTCTACATTTCAACTTTGAGGTGGCAAGACAAGCAAGCAGCCCCAGTCTCTGTGCCTCTGTGCGAGCAGTGCCATAGGCAGATGAGGCTGAGAAACAGCTTTCCAGGCTAGCCCCTTCTGGCTGCCACCTATCTGCAGACGTTAGCATTTTCGAGCAGGGCTGCGAAAGGAGCCTGGCAGGAACACCTCCCATTTCCAGTGTACGTTGGAAGTTTGAGGTTGCAAGACAAGCAAGCAGCCCCAGTCTCTGTGCCTCTGTGCGAGCAGTGCCATGTGCAGATGAGGCTGAGCAACAGCTTTCCAGTCTAGCCCCTTCTGCCTGCCACCTATCTGCAGACGTTCGCATTCTCAGAGCAGGGCTACCGGAGGCACCAAGCACGGACAACATAAGATACCTTTGAAGTTTAAGGTGGCAAGACAAGCAAGCAGCCCCAGTCTCTGTGCCTCTGTGCGAGCAGTGCCATGCACAGATGAGGCTGAGCAACAGCTTTCCAGGCTAGACCCTTATGGCTGCCAGCTATCTGCAGACGTTCGCATTTCAAGAGCAGGGCTGCGAAAGGAGACTTGAAGGGACCTCCACACTTCCAGTCTACATTTGAAGTTTGAGGTGGCAAGACAAGCAAGCAGCCCCAGTCTCTGTGCCTCTGTGCGAGCAGTGCCATGCGCAGATGAGGCTGAGCAACAGCTTTCCAGGCTAGCCCCTTCTGGCTGCCAGCTATCTGCAGACATTCGCTTTTTAGGAGCAGGGCTGGGAAAGAAGCCTGGCAGGAACACCCCCCATTTCCAGTGTACGTTGGAAGTTTGAGGTGGCAAGACAAGCAAGCAGCCCCAGCCTCTGTGCCTCTGTGCGAGCAGTGCCATGGGCAGATGAGGCTGAGCAACAGCTTTCCAGGCTAGCCCCTTCTGCCTGCCAGCTATCTGCAGAAGTTCACATTCTCTGACCAGATCTGCGAAAGAAGCCTGTCAGGGACCCCCCCCTTTCCAGTGTACGTTGGAAGTTTGAGGTGGCAAGACAAGCAAGCAGCCCCAGTCTCTGTGCCTCTGTGCGAGCAGTGCCATGGGCAGATGAGGCTGAGCAACAGCTTTCCAGGCTAGCCCCTTCTGGATGCCAGCTATCTGCAGACGTTCGCATTTTCGGAGCAGGGCTGGGAAAGGAGACTGGCAGGAACACCTCCCATTTCCAGTGTACGTTGGAAGTTTGAGGTTGCAAGACAAGCAAGCAGCCCCAGCCTCTGTGCCTCTGTGCGAGCAGTGCCATGTGCAGATGAGGCTGAGCAACAGCTTTCCAGGCTAGCCCCTTCTGCCTGCCACCTATCTGCAGACGTTCGCATTCTCAGAGCAGGGCTACCGGAGGCACCAAGCACGGACAACATAAGATACGTTTGAAGTTTAAGGTGGCAAGACAAGCAAGCAGCCCCAGTCTCTGTGCCTCTGTGCGAGCAGTGTCATGCACAGATGAGGCTGAGCAACAGCTTTCCAGGCTAGACCATTCTGGCTGCCAGCTATCTGCAGACGTTCGCATTTCAAGAGCAGTGCTGCGAAAGGAGACTGGCAGGGACCTCCACACTTCCAGTCTACATTTGAAGTTTGATGTGGCAAGACAAGCAAGCAAGCCCAGCCTCTGTGCCTCTGTGCGAGCAGTGCCATGGGCAGATGAAGCTGAGCAACAGCTTTCCAGGCTAGACCCTTCTGGCTGCCAGCTCTCTGGAGACGTTCGCATTTCATAGCAGGACTGGGAAAGGAGCCTGGCAGGAACACCCACCATTTCCAGTGTACGTTGGAAGTTTGAGGTGGCAAGACAAGCAAGCAGCCCCAGCCTCTGTGCCTCTGTGTGAGCAGTGGAATGTGCAGATGAGGCTGAGCAACAGCTTTCCAGGCTAGACCCTTCTGGCTGCCAGCTATCTGCAGACGTTCGCATTTTCGGAGCAGGGCTGGGAAAGGAGCCTGGCAGGAACACCCACCATTTCCAGTGTACGTTGGAAGTTTGAGGTGGCAAGACAAGCAAGCAGCCCCAGTCTCTGTGCCTCTGTGCGAGCAGTGCCATGCGCAGATGAGGCTGAGCAACTACTTTCCAGGCTAGCCCCTTCTGGCTGCCAGCTATCTGCAGACGTTCGCATTTTCGGAGCAGGGCTGGGAAAGAACCCTGTCAGGGACCCCCCCCTTTCCAGTCTACATTTCAACTATGAGGTGGCAAGACAAGCAAGCAGCCCCAGTCTCTGTGCCTCTGTGCGAGCAGTGCCATGGGCAGATGAGGCTGAGCAACAGCTTTCCTGGCTAGCCCCTTCTGGCTGCCAGCTATCTGCAGACGTTCGCATTGTCGGGGCAGGGCTGGGAAAGGAGCCTGGCAGGAACACCTCCCATTTCCAGTGTACGTTGGACGTCTGAGGTGGCAAGACAAGCAAGCAGCCCCAGCCTCTGTGCCTCTGTGCGAGCAGTGCCATGTGCAGATGAGGCTGAGCAACAGCTTTCCAGGCTAGCCCCTTCTGCCTGCCACCTATCTGCAGACGTTCGCATTCTCAGACCAGGGCTGCGAAAGAGGCCTGGCAGGAACACCCCCCATTTCCAGTGTACGTTTGAAGTTTGCGGTGGCAAGACAAGCAAGCAGCCCCAGTCTCTGTGCCTCTGTGCGAGCAGTGCAATGCACAGATGAGGCTGAGCAACAGCTTTCCAGGCTAGCCCCTTCTGGCTGCCAGCTATCTGCAGACGTTCGCATTTTAAAAGCAGGGCTACGAAACTAGCCTTGCAGGGACTTCCGGTCCCCAGGTTACGTTTGAAGTTTGAGGTGGCAAGACAAGCAAGCAGCCCCAGTCTCTGTGCCTCTGTGCGAGCAGTGCCATGGGCAGATGAGGCTGAGCAACAGCTTTCCAGGCTAGACCCTTCTGCCTGCCACCTATCTGCAGACGTTCGCATTCTCAGAGCAGGGCTGCGAAAGAAGCCTGGCATGCACCTCCCCCCTTCTAGTATACATTTGAAGTTTGAGGTGCAAGACAAGCAAGCAGCCCCAGTCTCTGTGCCTCTGTGCGAGCAGTGCCATGGGCAGATGAGGCTGAGCAAAAGCTTTCCAGGCTAGCCCCTTCTGGCTGCCAGCTATCTGCAGACGTTCGCAATCTCAGAGCAGGGCTGGGAAAGGAGCCTGACAGGGACACCCCCCCATTTCCGGTGTACTTTGGAAGTTTGAGGTGGCAAGACAAGCAAGCAGCCCCAGCCTCTGTGCCTCTGTGCGAGCAGTGCCATGCACAGATGAAGCTGAGAAACAGCTTTCCAGGCTAGCCCCTTCTGGGTGCCAGTTATCTGCAGACGTTCGCATTCTCAGAGCAGGGCTGCTAAAGAGGCCTGGCAGGAACACCCCCCATTTCCAGTGTACGTTGGAAGTTTGAGGAGGCAAGACAAGCAAACAGCCCCAGTCTCTGTGCCTCTGTGCGAGCAGTGCCATGGGCAGATGAGGCTGAGCAACAGCTTTCCAGGCTAGCCCCTTCTGGCTGCCAGCTATCTGCAGACGTTCGCATTTTTGGAGTAGGGCTGCGAAAGGAGCCTGGCAGGGACCACCCCACTTCCAGTATACATTTGAAGTTTGAGGTGGCAAGACAAGCAAGCAGCCCCAGTCTCTGTGCCTCTGTGCGAGCAGTGCCATGGGCAGATGAGGCTGAGCAACAGCTTTCCAGGCTAGCCCCTTCTGGCTGCCAGCTATCTGCAGACGTTCGCATTCTCAGAGCAGGGCTGCGAAAGAAGACTGGCAGGGACCTCCCCATTTCCAGACTACGTTTGAAGTTTGAGGTGCAAGACAAGCAAGCAGTCCCAGTCTCTGTGCCTCTGTGCGAGCAGTGCCATGGGCAGATGAGGATGAGCAACAGCTTTCCAGGCTAGCCCCTTCTGGCTGCCAGCTATCTGCAGACGTTCGCATTTTCGGAGCAGGGCTGGGAAAGGAGCCTGGCAGGAACACCTCCCATTTCCAGTGTACGTTGGAAGTTTGAGGTGGCAAGACAAGCAAGCAGCCCCAGCCTCTGTGCCTCTGTGCGAGCAGTGCCCTGTGCAGATGAGGCTGAGGAACAGCTTTCCAGGCTAGCCTCTTCTGGCTGCCAGCTATCTGCAGACGTTCGCATTCTCAGAGCAGGGCTACCGGAGGCACCAAGCACGGACAACATAAGATACGTTTGAAGTTTGAGGTGGCAAGACAAGCAAGCAGCCCCAGTCTCTGTGCCTCTGTGCGAGCAGTGCCATGCACAGATGAGGCTGAGCAACAGCTTTACAGGCTAGACCCTTCTGGCTGCCAGCTATCTGCAGACGTTCGCATTTCAAGAGCAGGGCTGCGAAAGGAGACTGGCAGGGACCTCCACACTTCCAGTGTACATTTGAAGTTTCAGGTGGCAAGACAAGCAAGCAGCCCCAGTCTCTGTACCTCTGTGCGAGCAGTGCCATGCGCAGATGAGGCTGAGCAACAGCTTTCCAGGCTAGCCCCTTCTGGCTCCCAGCTATCTGCAGACGTTCGCTTTTTAGGAGCAGGGCTGGGAAAGGAGCCTGGCAGGAACACCCCCCATTTCCAGTGTACGTTGGAAGTTTGAGGTGGCAAGACAAGCAAGCAGCCCCAGCCTCTGTGCCTCTGTGTGAGCAGTGGAATGTGCAGATGAGGCTGAGCAACAGCTTTCCAGGCTAGACCCTTCTGGCTGCCAGCTATCTGCAGACGTTCGCATTTTCGGAGCAGGGCTGGGAAAGGAGCCTGGCAGGAACACCCACCATTTCCAGTGTACGTTGGAAGTTTGAGGTGGCAAGACAAGCAAGCAGCCCCAGTCTCTGTGCCTCTGTGCGAGCAGTGCCATGCGCAGATGAGGCTGAGCAACTACTTTCCAGGCTAGCCCCTTCTGGCTGCCAGCTATCTGCAGACGTTCGCATTTTAGGAGCAGGGCTGGGAAAGAACCCTGTCAGGGACCCCCCCCTTTCCAGTCTACATTTCAACTATGAGGTGGCAAGACAAGCAAGCAGCCCCAGTCTCTGTGCCTCTGTGCGAGCAGTGCCATGGGCAGATGAGGCTGAGCAACAGCTTTCCTGGCTAGCCCCTTCTGGCTGCCAGCTATCTGCAGACGTTCGCATTGTCGGGGCAGGGCTGGGAAAGGAGCCTGGCAGGAACACCTCCCATTTCCAGTGTACGTTGGACGTCTGAGGTGGCAAGACAAGCAAGCAGCCCCAGCCTCTGTGCCTCTGTGCGAGCAGTGCCATGTGCAGATGAGGCTGAGCAACAGCTTTCCAGGCTAGCCCCTTCTGGCTGCCAGCTATCTGCAGACGTTCGCATTCTCAGAGCAGGGCTACCGGAGGCACCAAGCACGGACAACATAAGATACGTTTGAAGTTTGCGGTGGCAAGACAAGCAAGCAGCCCCAGTCTCTGTGCCTCTGTGCGAGCAGTGCAATGCACAGATGAGGCTGAGCAACAGCTTTACAGGCTAGACACTTCTGGCTGCCAGCTATCTGCAGACGTTCGCATTTCAAGAGCAGGGCTGCGAAAGGAGACTGGCGGGGACCTCCACACTTCCAGTCTACATTTGAAGTTTGAGGTGGCAAGACAAGAAAGCAGCCCCAGTCTCTGTGCCTCTGTGCGAGCAGTGCCATAGGCAGATGAGGCTGAGAAACAGCTTTCCAGGCTAGCCCCTTCTGGCTGCCACCTATCTGCAGACGTTAGCATTTTCGAGCAGGGCTGGGAAAGGAGCCTGGCAGGAACACCTCCCATTTCCAGTGTACGTTGGAAGTTTGAGGTTGCAAGACAAGCAAGCAGCCCCAGTCTCTGTGCCTCTGTGCGAGCAGTGCCATGTGCAGATGAGGCTGAGCAACAGCTTTCCAGTATAGCCCCTTCTGCCTGCCACCTATCTGCAGACGTTCGCATTCTCAGAGCAGGGCTACCGGAGGCACCAAGCACGGACAACATAAGATACCTTTGAAGTTTAAGGTGGCAAGACAAGCAAGCAGCCCCAGTCTCTGTGCCTCTGTGCGAGCAGTGCCATGGGCAGATGAGGCTGAGCAACAGCTTTCCAGGCTAGACCCTTATGGCTGCCAGCTATCTGCAGACGTTCGCATTTCAAGAGCAGGGCTGCGAAAGGAGACTTGAAGGGACCTCCACACTTCCAGTCTACATTTGAAGTTTGAGGTGGCAAGACAAGCAAGCAGCCCCAGTCTCTGTGCCTCTGTGCGAGCAGTGCCATGCGCAGATGAGGCTGAGCAACAGCTTTCCAGGCTAGCCCCTTCTGGCTGCCAGCTATCTGCAGACGTTCGCTTTTTAGGAGCAGGGCTGGGAAAGAAGCCTGGCAGGAACACCCCCCATTTCCAGTGTACGTTGGAAGTTTGAGGTGGCAAGACAAGCAAGCAGCCCCAGCCTATGTGCCTCTGTGCGAGCAGTGCCATGGGCAGATGAGGCTGAGCAACAGCTTTCCAGGCTAGCCCCTTCTGCCTGCCAGCTATCTGCAGAAGTTCACATTCTCTGACCAGATCTGCGAAAGAAGCCTGTCAGGGACCCCCCCCTTTCCAGTGTACGTTGGAAGTTTGAGGTGGCAAGACAAGCAAGCAGCCCCAGTCTCTGTGCCTCTGTGCGAGCAGTGCCATGGGCAGATGAGGCTGAGCAACAGCTTTCCAGGCTAGCCCCTTCTGGCTGCCAGCTATCTGCAGACGTTCGCATTTTCGGAGCAGGGCTGGGAAAGGAGCCTGGCAGGAACACCTCCCATTTCCAGTGTACGTTGGAAGTTTGAGGTTGCAAGACAAGCAAGCAGCCCCAGCCTCTGTGCCTCTGTGCGAGCAGTGCCATGTGCAGATGAGGCTGAGCAACAGCTTTCCAGGCTAGCCCCTTCTGCCTGCCACCTATCTGCAGACGTTCGCATTCTCAGAGCAGGGCTACCGGAGGCACCAAGCACGGACAACATAAGATACGTTTGAAGTTTAAGGTGGCAAGACAAGCAAGCAGCCCCAGTCTCTGTGCCTCTGTGCGAGCAGTGTCATGCACAGATGAGGCTGAGCAACAGCTTTCCAGGCTAGACCATTCTGGCTGCCAGCTATCTGCAGACGTTCGCATTTCAAGAGCAGGGCTGCGAAAGGAGACTGGCAGGGACCTCCACACTTCCAGTCTACATTTGAAGTTTGAGGTAGCAAGACAAGCAAGCAAGCCCAGCCTCTGTGCCTCTGTGCGAGCAGTGCCATGGGCAGATGAGGCTGAGCAACAGCTTTCCAGGCTAGACCCTTCTGGCTGCCAGCTATCTGGAGACGTTCGCATTTCATAGCAGGACTGGGAAAGGAGCCTGGCAGGAACACCCACCATTTCCAGTGTACGTTGGAAGTTTGAGGTGGCAAGACAAGCAAGCAGCCCCAGTCTCTGTGCCTCTGTGCGAGCAGTGCCATGCGCAGATGAGGCTGAGCAACAGCTTTCCAGGCTAGCCCCTTCTGCCTGCCACCTATCTGCAGACGTTCGCATTCTCAGAGCAGGGCTACCGGAGGCACCAAGCACGGACAACATAAGATACGTTTGAAGTTTGAGGTGGCAAGACAAGCAAGCAGCCCCAGTCTCTGTGCCTCTGTGCGAGCAGTGCCATGTGCAGATGAGGCTGAGCAACAGCTTTCCAGGCTAGCCCCTTCTGCCTGCCACCTATCTGCAGACGTTCGCATTCTCAGAGCAGGGCTACCGGAGGCACCAAGCACGGACAACATAAGATACGTTTGAAGTTTGCGGTGGCAAGACAAGCAAGCAGCCCCAGTCTCTGTGCCTCTGTGCGAGCAGTGCAATGCACAGATGAGGCTGAGCAACAGCTTTCCAGGCTAGCCCCTTCTGGCTGCCAGCTATCTGCAGACGTTCGCATTTCAAGAGCAGGGCTGCGAAAGGAGACTGGCGGGGACCTCCACACTTCCAGTCTACATTTGAAGTTTGAGGTGGCAAGACAAGAAAGCAGCCCCAGTCTCTGTACCTCTGTGCGAGCAGTGCCATGCGCAGATGAGGCTGAGCAACAGCTTTCCAGGCTAGCCCCTTCTGGCTCCCAGCTATCTGCAGACGTTCGCATTCTCAGAGCAGGTCTACCGGAGGCACCAAGCACGGACAACATAAGATACGTTTGAAGTTTGAGGTGGCAAGACAAGCAAGCAGCCCCAGTCTCTGTGCCTCTGTGCGAGCAGTGCCATGCGCAGATGAGGCTGAGCAACAGCTTTCCAGGCTAACCCCTTCTGCCTGCCAGCTATCTGCAGACGTTCGCATTCTCTGACCAGATCTGCGAAAGAAGCCTGTCAGGGACCCTCCCCTTTCCAGTCTACATTTCAACTTTGAGGTGGCAAGACAAGCAAGCAGCCCCAGTCTCTGTGCCTCTGTGCGAGCAGTGCCATAGGCAGATGAGGCTGAGAAACAGCTTTCCAGGCTAGCCCCTTCTGGCTGCCACCTATCTGCAGACGTTAGCATTTTCGAGCAGGGCTGGGAAAGGAGCCTGGCAGGAACACCTCCCATTTCCGGTGTACGTTGGAAGTTTGAGGTTGCAAGACAAGCAAGCAGCCCCAGTCTCTGTGCCTCTGTGCGAGCAGTGCCATGTGCAGATGAGGCTGAGCAACAGCTTTCCAGTCTAGCCCCTTCTGCCTGCCACCTATCTGCAGACGTTCGCATTCTCAGAGCAGGGCTACCGGAGGCACCAAGCACGGACAACATAAGATACCTTTGAAGTTTAAGGTGGCAAGACAAGCAAGCAGCCCCAGTCTCTGTGCCTCTGTGCGAGCAGTGCCATGCACAGATGAGGCTGAGCAACAGCTTTCCAGGCTAGACCCTTATGGCTGCCAGCTATCTGCAGACGTTCGCATTTCAAGAGCAGGGCTGCGAAAGGAGACTTGAAGGGACCTCCACACTTCCAGTCTACATTTGAAGTTTGAGGTGGCAAGACAAGCAAGCAGCCCCAGTCTCTGTGCCTCTATGCGAGCAGTGCCATGCGCAGATGAGGCTGAGCAACAGCTTTCCAGGCTAGCCCCTTCTGGCTGCCAGCTATCTGCAGACGTTCGCATTTTAGGAGCAGGGCTGGGAAAGAAGCCTGGCAGGAACACCCCCCATTTCCAGTGTACGTTGGAAGTTTGAGGTGGCAAGACAAGCAAGCAGCCCCAGCCTCTGTGCCTCTGTGCGAGCAGTGCCATGGGCAGATGAGGCTGAGCAACAGCTTTCCAGGCTAGCCCCTTCTGCCTGCCAGCTATCTGCAGAAGTTCACATTCTCTGACCAGATCTGCGAAAGAAGCCTGTCAGGGACCCCCCCCTTTCCAGTGTACGTTGGAAGTTTGAGGTGGCAAGACAAGCAAGCAGCCCCAGTCTCTGTGCCTCTGTGCGAGCAGTGCCATGGGCAGATGAGGCTGAGCAACAGCTTTCCAGGCTAGCCCCTTCTGGATGCCAGCTATCTGCAGACGTTCGCATTTTCGGAGCAGGGCTGGGAAAGGAGACTGGCAGGAACACCTCCCATTTCCAGTGTACGTTGGAAGTTTGAGGTTGCAAGACAAGCAAGCAGCCCCAGCCTCTGTGCCTCTGTGCGAGCAGTGCCATGTGCAGATGAGGCTGAGCAACAGCTTTCCAGGCTAGCCCCTTCTGCCTGCCACCTATCTGCAGACGTTCGCATTCTCAGAGCAGGGCTACCGGAGGCACCAAGCACGGACAACATAAGATACGTTTGAAGTTTAAGGTGGCAAGACAAGCAAGCAGCCCCAGTCTCTGTGCCTCTGTGCGAGCAGTGTCATGCACAGATGAGGCTGAGCAACAGCTTTCCAGGCTAGACCATTCTGGCTGCCAGCTATCTGCAGACGTTCGCATTTCAAGAGCAGGGCTGCGAAAGGAGACTGGCAGGGACCTCCACACTTCCAGTCTACATTTGAAGTTTGATGTAGCAAGACAAGCAAGCAAGCCCAGCCTCTGTGCCTCTGTGCGAGCAGTGCCATGGGCAGATGAGGCTGAGCAACAGCTTTCCAGGCTAGACCCTTCTGGCTGCCAGCTATCTGCAGACGTTCGCATTTCAAGAGCAGGGCTGCGAAAGGAGACTTGAAGGGACCTCCACACTTCCAGTCTACATTTGAAGTTTGAGGTGGCAAGACAAGCAAGCAGCCCCAGTCTCTGTGCCTCTGTGTGAGCAGTGCCATGCGCAGATGAGGCTGAGCAACAGCTTTCCAGGCTAGCCCCTTCTGGCTCCCAGCTATCTGCAGACGTTCGCTTTTTAGGAGCAGGGCTGGGAAAGGAGCCTGGCAGGAACACCCCCCATTTCCAGTGTACGTTGGAAGTTTGAGGTGGCAAGACAAGCAAGCAGCCCCAGCCTCTGTGCCTCTGTGCGAGCAGTGCCATGGGCAGATGAGGCTGAGCAACAGCTTTCCAGGCTAGCCCCTTCTGCCTGCCAGCTATCTGCAGAAGTTCACATTCTCTGACCAGATCTGCGAAAGAAGCCTGTCAGGGACCCCCCCCTTTCCAGTGTACGTTGGAAGTTTGAGGTGGCAAGACAAGCAAGCAGCCCCAGTCTCTGTGCCTCTGTGCGAGCAGTGCCATGGGCAGATGAGGCTGAGCAACAGCTTTCCAGGCTAGCCCCTTCTGGCTGCCAGCTATCTGCAGACGTTCGCATTTTCGGAGCAGGGCTGGGAAAGGAGACTGGCAGGAACACCTCCCATTTCCAGTGTACGTTGGAAGTTTGAGGTTGCAAGACAAGCAAGCAGCCCCAGCCTCTGTGCCTCTGTGCGAGCAGTGCCATGTGCAGATGAGGCTGAGCAACAGCTTTCCAGGCTAGCCCCTTCTGCCTGCCACCTATCTGCAGACGTTCGCATTCTCAGAGCAGGGCTACCGGAGGCACCAAGCACGGACAACATAAGATACCTTTGAAGTTTAAGGTGGCAAGACAAGCAAGCAGCCCCAGTCTCTGTGCCTCTGTGCGAGCAGTGTCATGCACAGATTAGGCTGAGCAACAGCTTTCCAGGCTAGACCATTCTGGCTGCCAGCTATCTGCAGACGTTCGCATTTCAAGAGCAGGGCTGCGAAAGGAGACTGGCAGGGACCTCCACACTTCCAGTCTACATTTGAAGTTTGATGTAGCAAGACAAGCAAGCAAGCCCAGCCTCTGTGCCTCTGTGCGAGCAGTGCCATGGGCAGATGAGGCTGAGCAACAGCTTTCCAGGCTAGACCCTTCTGGCTGCCAGCTATCTGGAGACGTTCGCATTTCATAGCAGGACTGGGAAAGGAGCCTGGCAGGAACACCCACCATTTCCAGTGTACGTTGGAAGTTTGAGGTGGCAAGACAAGCAAGCAGCCCCAGTCTCTGTGCCTCTGTGCGAGCAGTGCCATGCGCAGATGAGGCTGAGCAACAGCTTTCCAGGCTAGCCCCTTCTGCCTGCCACCTATCTGCAGACGTTCGCATTCTCAGAGCAGGGCTACCGGAGGCACCAAGCACGGACAACATAAGATACGTTTGAAGTTTGAGGTGGCAAGACAAGCAAGCAGCCCCAGTCTCTGTGCCTCTGTGCGAGCAGTGCCATGCACAGATGAGGCTGAGCAACTGCTTTCCAGGCTAGACCCTTCTGGCTGCCAGCTATCTGCAGACGTTCGCATTTCAAGAGCAGGGCTGCGAAAGGAGACTTGAAGGGACCTCCACACTTCCAGTCTACATTTGAAGTTTGAGGTGGCAAGACAAGCAAGCAGCCCCAGTCTCTGTGCCTCTGTGTGAGCAGTGCCATGCGCAGATGAGGCTGAGCAACAGCTTTCCAGGCTAGCCCCTTCTGGCTCCCAGCTATCTGCAGACGTTCGCTTTTTAGGAGCAGGGCTGGGAAAGGAGCCTGGCAGGAACACCCCCCATTTCCAGTGTACGTTGGAAGTTTGAGGTGGCAAGACAAGCAAGCAGCCCCAGCCTCTGTGCCTCTGTGTGAGCAGTGGAATGTGCAGATGAGGCTGAGCAACAGCTTTCCAGGCTAGACCCTTCTGGCTGCCAGCTATCTGCAGACGTTCGCATTTTCGGAGCAGGGCTGGGAAAGGAGCCTGGCAGGAACACCCACCATTTCCAGTGTACGTTGGAAGTTTGAGGTGGCAAGACAAGCAAGCAGCCCCAGTCTCTGTGCCTCTGTGCGAGCAGTGCCATGCGCAGATGAGGCTGAGCAACTACTTTCCAGGCTAGCCCCTTCTGGCTGCCAGCTATCTGCAGACGTTCGCATTTTAGGAGAAGGGCTGGGAAAGAACCCTGTCAGGGACCCCCCCCTTTCCAGTCTACATTTCAACTATGAGGTGGCAAGACAAGCAAGCAGCCCCAGTCTCTGTGCCTCTGTGCGAGCAGTGCCATGGGCAGATGAGGCTGAGCAACAGCTTTCCTGGCTAGCCCCTTCTGGCTGCCAGCTATCTGCAGACGTTCGCATTGTCGGGGCAGGGCTGGGAAAGGAGCCTGGCAGGAACACCTCCCATTTCCAGTGTACGTTGGACGTCTGAGGTGGCAAGACAAGCAAGCAGCCCCAGCCTCTGTGCCTCTGTGCGAGCAGTGCCATGTGCAGATGAGGCTGAGCAACAGCTTTCCAGGCTAGCCCCTTCTGCCTGCCACCTATCTGCAGACGTTCGCATTCTCAGACCAGGGCTGCGAAAGAGGCCTGGCAGGAACACCCCCCATTTCCAGTGTACGTTTGAAGTTTGCGGTGGCAAGACAAGCAAGCAGCCCCAGTCTCTGTGCCTCTGTGCGAGCAGTGCAATGCACAGATGAGGCTGAGCAACAGCTTTCCAGGCTAGCCCCTTCTGGCTGCCAGCTATCTGCAGACGTTCGCATTTTAAAAGCAGGGCTACGAAACTAGCCTTGCAGGGACTTCCGGTCCCCAGGTTACGTTTGAAGTTTGAGGTGGCAAGACAAGCAAGCAGCCCCAGTCTCTGTGCCTCTGTGCGAGCAGTGCCATGGGCAGATGAGGCTGAGCAACAGCTTTCCAGGCTAGACCCTTCTGCCTGCCACCTATCTGCAGACGTTCGCATTCTCAGAGCAGGGCTGCGAAAGAAGCCTGGCACGCACCTCCCCCCTTCTAGTATACATTTGAAGTTTGAGGTGCAAGACAAGCAAGCAGCCCCAGTCTCTGTGCCTCTGTGCGAGCAGTGCCATGGGCAGATGAGGCTGAGCAAAAGCTTTCCAGGCTAGCCCCTTCTGGCTGCCAGCTATCTGCAGACGTTCGCAATCTCAGAGCAGGGCTGGGAAAGGAGCCTGACAGGGACACCCCCCCATTTCCGGTGTACTTTGGAAGTTTGAGGTGGCAAGACAAGCAAGCAGCCCCAGCCTCTGTGCCTCTGTGCGAGCAGTGCCATGCACAGATGAAGCTGAGCAACAGCTTTCCAGGCTAGCCCCTTCTGGGTGCCAGCTATCTGCAGACGTTCGCATTCTCAGACCAGGGCTGCGAAAGAGGCCTGGCAGGAACACCCCCCATTTCCAGTGTACGTTGGAAGTTTGAGGTGGCAAGACAAGCAAACAGCCCCAGTCTCTGTGCCTCTGTGCGAGCAGTGCCATGGGCAGATGAGGCTGAGCAACAGCTTTCCAGGCTAGCCCCTTCTGGCTGCCAGCTATCTGCAGACGTTCGCATTTTTGGAGTAGGGCTGCGAAAGGAGCCTGGCAGGGACCACCCCACTTCCAGTATACATTTGAAGTTTGAGGTGGCAAGACAAGCAAGCAGCCCCAGTCTCTGTGCCTCTGTGCGAGCAGTGCCATGGGCAGATGAGGCTGAGCAACAGCTTTCCAGGCTAGCCCCTTCTGGCTGCCAGCTATCTGCAGACGTTCGCATTCTCAGAGCAGGGCTGGGAAAGGAGCCTGGCAGGGACCTCCCCATTTCCAGACTACGTTTGAAGTTTGAGGTGCAAGACAAGCAAGCAGTCCCAGTCTCTGTGCCTCTGTGCGAGCAGTGCCATGGGCAGATGAGGCTAAGTAACAGCTTTCCAGGCTAGCCCCTTCTGCCTGCCACCTATCTGCAGACGTTCGCATTCTCAGAGCAGGGCTACCGGAGGCACCAAGCACGGACAACATAAGATACGTTTGAAGTTTAAGGTGGCAAGACAAGCAAGCAGCCCCAGTCTCTGTGCCTCTGTGCGAGCAGTGTCATGCACAGATGAGGCTGAGCAACAGCTTTCCAGGCTAGACCATTCTGGCTGCCAGCTATCTGCAGACGTTCGCATTTCAAGAGCAGGGCTGCGAAAGGAGACTGGCAGGGACCTCCACACTTCCAGTCTACATTTGAAGTTTGATGTAGCAAGACAAGCAAGCAAGCCCAGCCTCTGTGCCTCTGTGCGAGCAGTGCCATGGGCAGATGAGGCTGAGCAACAGCTTTCCAGGCTAGACCCTTCTGGCTGCCAGCTATCTGGAGACGTTCGCATTTCATAGCAGGACTGGGAAAGGAGCCTGGCAGGAACACCCACCATTTCCAGTGTACGTTGGAAGTTTGAGGTGGCAAGACAAGCAAGCAGCCCCAGTCTCTGTGCCTCTGTGCGAGCAGTGCCATGCGCAGATGAGGCTGAGCAACAGCTTTCCAGGCTAGCCCCTTCTGCCTGCCACCTATCTGCAGACGTTCGCATTCTCAGAGCAGGGCTACCGGAGGCACCAAGCACGGACAACATAAGATACGTTTGAAGTTTGAGGTGGCAAGACAAGCAAGCAGCCCCAGTCTCTGTGCCTCTGTGCGAGCAGTGCCATGCACAGATGAGGCTGAGCAACTGCTTTCCAGGCTAGACCCTTCTGGCTGCCAGCTATCTGCAGACGTTCGCATTTCAAGAGCAGGGCTGCGAAAGGAGACTTGAAGGGACCTCCACACTTCCAGTCTACATTTGAAGTTTGAGGTGGCAAGACAAGCAAGCAGCCCCAGTCTCTGTGCCTCTGTGTGAGCAGTGCCATGCGCAGATGAGGCTGAGCAACAGCTTTCCAGGCTAGCCCCTTCTGGCTCCCAGCTATCTGCAGACGTTCGCTTTTTAGGAGCAGGGCTGGGAAAGGAGCCTGGCAGGAACACCCCCCATTTCCAGTGTACGTTGGAAGTTTGAGGTGGCAAGACAAGCAAGCAGCCCCAGCCTCTGTGCCTCTGTGTGAGCAGTGGAATGTGCAGATGAGGCTGAGCAACAGCTTTCCAGGCTAGACCCTTCTGGCTGCCAGCTATCTGCAGACGTTCGCATTTTCGGAGCAGGGCTGGGAAAGGAGCCTGGCAGGAACACCCCCCCATTTCCAGTGTACGTTGGAAGTTTGAGGTGGCAAGACAAGCAAGCAGCCCCAGTCTCTGTGCCTCTGTGCGAGCAGTGCCATGCGCAGATGAGGCTGAGCAACTACTTTCCAGGCTAGCCCCTTCTGGCTGCCAGCTATCTGCAGACGTTCGCATTTTAGGAGCAGGGCTGGGAAAGAACCCTGTCAGGGACCCCCCCCTTTCCAGTCTACATTTCAACTATGAGGTGGCAAGACAAGCAAGCAGCCCCAGTCTCTGTGCCTCTGTGCGAGCAGTGCCATGGGCAGATGAGGCTGAGCAACAGCTTTCCTGGCTAGCCCCTTCTGGCTGCCAGCTATCTGCAGACGTTCGCATTGTCGGGGCAGGGCTGGGAAAGGAGCCTGGCAGGAACACCTCCCATTTCCAGTGTACGTTGGACGTCTGAGGTGGCAAGACAAGCAAGCAGCCCCAGCCTCTGTGCCTCTGTGCGAGCAGTGCCATGTGCAGATGAGGCTGAGCAACAGCTTTCCAGGCTAGCCCCTTCTGCCTGCCACCTATCTGCAGACGTTCGCATTCTCAGACCAGGGCTGCGAAAGAGGCCTGGCAGGAACACCCCCCATTTCCAGTGTACGTTTGAAGTTTGTGGTGGCAAGACAAGCAAGCAGCCCCAGTCTCTGTGCCTCTGTGCGAGCAGTGCAATGCACAGATGAGGCTGAGCAACAGCTTTCCAGGCTAGCCCCTTCTGGCTGCCAGCTATCTGCAGACGTTCGCATTTTAAAAGCAGGGCTACGAAACTAGCCTTGCAGGGACTTCCGGTCCCCAGGTTACGTTTGAAGTTTGAGGTGGCAAGACAAGCAAGCAGCCCCAGTCTCTGTGCCTCTGTGCGAGCAGTGCCATGGGCAGATGAGGCTGAGCAACAGCTTTCCAGGCTAGACCCTTCTGCCTGCCACCTATCTGCAGACGTTCGCATTCTCAGAGCAGGGCTGCGAAAGAAGCCTGGCACGCACCTCCCCCCTTCTAGTATACATTTGAAGTTTGAGGTGCAAGACAAGCAAGCAGCCCCAGTCTCTGTGCCTCTGTGCGAGCAGTGCCATGGGCAGATGAGGCTGAGCAAAATCTTTCCAGGCTAGCCCCTTCTGGCTGCCAGCTATCTGCAGACGTTCGCAATCTCAGAGCAGGGCTGGGAAAGGAGCCTGACAGGGACACCCCCCCATTTCCGGTGTACTTTGGAAGTTTGAGGTGGCAAGACAAGCAAGCAGCCCCAGCCTCTGTGCCTCTGTGCGAGCAGTGCCATGCACAGATGAAGCTGAGCAACAGCTTTCCAGGCTAGCCCCTTCTGGGTGCCAGTTATCTGCAGACGTTCGCATTCTCAGACCAGGGCTGCGAAAGAGGCCTGGCAGGAACACCCCCCATTTCCAGTGTACGTTGGAAGTTTGAGGTGGCAAGACAAGCAAACAGCCCCAGTCTCTGTGCCTCTGTGCGAGCAGTGCCATGGGCAGATGAGGCTGAGCAACAGCTTTCCAGGCTAGCCCCTTCTGGCTGCCAGCTATCTGCAGACGTTCGCATTTTTGGAGTAGGGCTGCGAAAGGAGCCTGGCAGGGACCACCCCACTTCCAGTATACATTTGAAGTTTGAGGTGGCAAGACAAGCAAGCAGCCCCAGTCTCTGTGCCTCTGTGCGAGCAGTGCCATGGGCAGATGAGGCTGAGCAACAGCTTTCCAGGCTAGCCCCTTCTGGCTGCCAGCTATCTGCAGACGTTCGCATTCTCAGAGCAGGGCTGGGAAAGGAGCCTGGCAGGGACCTCCCCATTTCCAGACTACGTTTGAAGTTTGAGGTGCAAGACAAGCAAGCAGTCCCAGTCTCTGTGCCTCTGTGCGAGCAGTGCCATGGGCAGATGAGGATGAGCAACAGCTTTCCAGGCTAGACCCTTCTGGCTGCCAGCTATCTGCAGACGTTCGCATTTTCGGAGCAGGGCTGGGAAAGGAGCCTGGCAGGAACACCTCCCATTTCCAGTGTACGTTGGAAGTTTGAGGTGGCAAGACAAGCAAGCAGCCCCAGCCTCTGTGCCTCTGTGCGAGCAGTGCCCTGTGCAGATGAGGCTGAGGAACAGCTTTCCAGGCTAGCCTCTTCTGGCTGCCAGCTATCTGCAGACGTTCGCATTCTCAGAGCAGGGCTACCGGAGGCACCAAGCACGGACAACATAAGATACGTTTGAAGTTTGAGGTGGCAAGACAAGCAAGCAGCCCCAGTCTCTGTGCCTCTGTGCGAGCAGTGCCATGCACAGATGAGGCTGAGCAACAGCTTTACAGGTTAGACCCTTCTGGCTGCCAGCTATCTGCAGACGTTCGCATTTCAAGAGCAGGGCTGCGAAAGGAGACTGGCGGGGACCTCCACACTTCCAGTGTACATTTGAAGTTTCAGGTGGCAAGACAAGCAAGCAGCCCCAGTCTCTGTACCTCTGTGCGAGCAGTGCCATGCGCAGATGAGGCTGAGAAACAGCTTTCCAGGCTAGCCCCTTCTGGCTCCCAGCTATCTGCAGACGTTCGCTTTTTAGGAGCAGGGCTGGGAAAGGAGCCTGGCAGGAACACCCCCCATTTCCAGTGTACGTTGGAAGTTTGAGGTGGCAAGACAAGCAAGCAGCCCCAGCCTCTGTGCCTCTGTGTGAGCAGTGGAATGTGCAGATGAGGCTGAGCAACAGCTTTCCAGGCTAGACCCTTCTGGCTGCCAGCTATCTGCAGACGTTCGCATTTTCGGAGCAGGGCTGGGAAAGGAGCCTGGCAGGAACACCCACCATTTCCAGTGTACGTTGGAAGTTTGAGGTGGCAAGACAAGCAAGCAGCCCCAGTCTCTGTGCCTCTGTGCGAGCAGTGCCATGCGCAGATGAGGCTGAGCAACTACTTTCCAGGCTAGCCCCTTCTGGCTGCCAGCTATCTGCAGACGTTCGCATTTTAGGAGCAGGGCTGGGAAAGAACCCTGTCAGGGACCCCCCCCTTTCCAGTCTACATTTCAACTATGAGGTGGCAAGACAAGCAAGCAGCCCCAGTCTCTGTGCCTCTGTGCGAGCAGTGCCATGGGCAGATGAGGCTGAGCAACAGCTTTCCAGGCTAGCCCCTTCTGGCTGCCAGCTATCTGCAGACGTTCGCATTGTCGGGGCAGGGCTGGGAAAGGAGCCTGGCAGGAACACCTCCCATTTCCAGTGTACGTTGGACGTCTGAGGTGGCAAGACAAGCAAGCAGCCCCAGCCTCTGTGCCTCTGTGCGAGCAGTGCCATGTGCAGATGAGGCTGAGCAACAGCTTTCCAGGCTAGCCCCTTCTGGCTGCCAGCTATCTGCAGACGTTCGCATTCTCAGAGCAGGGCTACCGGAGGCACCAAGCACGGACAACATAAGATACGTTTGAAGTTTGCGGTGGCAAGACAAGCAAGCAGCCCCAGTCTCTGTGCCTCTGTGCGAGCAGTGCAATGCACAGATGAGGCTGAGCAACAGCTTTACAGGCTAGACACTTCTGGCTGCCAGCTATCTGCAGACGTTCGCATTTCAAGAGCAGGGCTGCGAAAGGAGACTGGCGGGGACCTCCACACTTCCAGTCTACATTTGAAGTTTGAGGTGGCAAGACAAGCAAGCAGCCCCAGTCTCTGTACCTCTGTGCGAGCAGTGCCATGCGCAGATGAGGCTGAGCAACAGCTTTCCAGGCTAGCCCCTTCTGGCTCCCAGCTATCTGCAGACGTTCGCATTCTCAGAGCAGGTCTACCGGACGCACCAAGCACGGACAACATAAGATACGTTTGAAGTTTGAGGTGGCAAGACAAGCAAGCAGCCCCAGTCTCTGTGCCTCTGTGCGAGCAGTGCCATGCGCAGATGAGGCTGAGCAACAGCTTTCCAGGCTAACCCCTTCTACCTGCCAGCTATCTGCAGACGTTCGCATTCTCTGACCAGATCTGCGAAAGAAGCCTGTCAGGGACCCTCCCCTTTCCAGTCTACATTTCAACTTTGAGGTGGCAAGACAAGCAAGCAGCCCCAGTCTCTGTGCCTCTGTGCGAGCAGTGCCATAGGCAGATGAGGCTGAGAAACAGCTTTCCAGGCTAGCCCCTTCTGGCTGCCACCTATCTGCAGACGTTAGCATTTTCGAGCAGGGCTGGGAAAGGAGCCTGGCAGGAACACCTCCCATTTCCAGTGTACGTTGGAAGTTTGAGGTTGCAAGACAAGCAAGCAGCCCCAGTCTCTGTGCCTCTGTGCGAGCAGTGCCATGTGCAGATGAGGCTGAGCAACAGCTTTCCAGTCTAGCCCCTTCTGCCTGCCACCTATCTGCAGACGTTCGCATTCTCAGAGCAGGGCTACCGGAGGCACCAAGCACGGACAACATAAGATACCTTTGAAGTTTAAGGTGGCAAGACAAGCAAGCAGCCCCAGTCTCTGTGCCTCTGTGCGAGCAGTGCCATGCACAGATGAGGTTGAGCAACAGCTTTCCAGGCTAGACCCTTATGGCTGCCAGCTATCTGCAGACGTTCGCATTTCAAGAGCAGGGCTGCGAAAGGAGACTTGAAGGGACCTCCACACTTCCAGTCTACATTTGAAGTTTGAGGTGGCAAGACAAGCAAGCAGCCCCAGTCTCTGTGCCTCTGTGCGAGCAGTGCCATGCGCAGATGAGGCTGAGCAACAGCTTTCCAGGCTAGCCCCTTCTGGCTGCCAGCTATCTGCAGACGTTCGCTTTTTAGGAGCAGGGCTGGGAAAGGAGCCTGGCAGGAACACCCCCCATTTCCAGTGTACGTTGGAAGTTTGAGGTGGCAAGACAAGCAAGCAGCCCCAGCCTCTGTGCCTCTGTGCGAGCAGTGCCATGGGCAGATGAGGCTGAGCAACAGCTTTCCAGGCTAGCCCCTTCTGCCTGCCAGCTATCTGCAGAAGTTCACATTCTCTGACCAGATCTGCGAAAGAAGCCTGTCAGGGACCCCCCCCTTTCCAGTGTACGTTGGAAGTTTGAGGTGGCAAGACAAGCAAGCAGCCCCAGTCTCTGTGCCTCTGTGCGAGCAGTGCCATGGGCAGATGAGGCTGAGCAACAGCTTTCCAGGCTAGCCCCTTCTGGCTGCCAGCTATCTGCAGACGTTAGCATTTTCGGAGCAGGGCTGGGAAAGGAGCCTGGCAGGAACACCTCCCATTTCCAGTGTACGCTGGAAGTTTGAGGTTGCAAGACAAGCAAGCAGCCCCAGCCTCTGTGCCTCTGTGCGAGCAGTGCCATGTGCAGATGAGGCTGAGCAACAGCTTTCCAGGCTAGCCCCTTCTGCCTGCCACCTATCTGCAGACGTTCGCATTCTCAGAGCAGGTCTACCGGCGGCACCAAGCACGGACAACATAAGATACGTTTGAAGTTTAAGGTGGCAAGACAAGCAAGCAGCCCCAGTCTCTGTGCCTCTGTGTGAGCAGTGCCATGCACAGATGAGGCTGAGCAACAGCTTTCCAGGCTAGCCCCTTCTGGCTGCCAGCTATCTGCAGACGTTCGCATTTCAAGAGCAGGGCTGCGAAAGGAGACTGGCAGGGACCTCCACACTTCCAGTCTACATTTGAAGTTTGAGGTAGCAAGACAAGCAAGCAAGCCCAGCCTCTGTGCCTCTGTGCGAGCAGTGCCATGGGCAGATGAGGCTGAGCAACAGCTTTCCAGGCTAGACCCTTCTGGCTGCCAGCTATCTGCAGACGTTCGCATTTCATAGCAGGACTGGGAAAGGAGCCTGGCAGGAACACCCACCATTTCCAGTGTACGTTGGAAGTTTGAGGTGGCAAGACAAGCAAGCAGCCCCAGTCTCTGTGCCTCTGTGCGAGCAGTGCCATGCGCAGATGAGGCTGAGCAACAGCTTTCCAGGCTAGCCCCTTTTGCCTGCCACCTATCTGCAGACGTTCGCATTCTCAGAGCAGGGCTACCGGAGGCACCAAGCACGGACAACATAAGATACGTTTGAAGTTTGAGGTGGCAAGACAAGCAAGCAGCCCCAGTCTCTGTGCCTCTGTGCGAGCAGTGCCATGCACAGATGAGGCTGAGCAACTGCTTTCCAGGCTAGACCCTTCTGGCTGCCAGCTATCTGCAGACGTTCGCATTTCAAGAGCAGGGCTGCGAAAGGAGACTTGAAGGGACCTCCACACTTTCAGTCTACATTTGAAGTTTGAGGTGGCAAGACAAGCAAGCAGCCCCAGCCTCTGTGCCTCTGTGTGAGCAGTGCCATGCGCAGATGAGGCTGAGCAACAGCTTTCCAGGCTAGCCCCTTCTGGCTGCCAGCTATCTGCAGACGTTCGCTTTTTAGGAGCAGGGCTGGGAAAGGAGCCTGGCAGGAACACCCCCCATTTCCAGTGTACGTTGGAAGTTTGAGGTGGCAAGACAAGCAAGCAGCCCCAGCCTCTGTGCCTCTGTGCGAGCAGTGCCATGGGCAGATGAGGCTGAGCAACAGCTTTCCAGGCTAGCCCCTTCTGCCTGCCAGCTATCTGCAGAAGTTCACATTCTCTGACCAGATCTGCGAAAGAAGCCTGTCAGGGACCCCCCCCTTTCCAGTCTACGTTTGAAGTTTGAGGTGGCAAGACAAGCAAGCAGCCCCAGTCTCTGTGCCTCTGTGCGAGCAGTGCCATGGGCAGATGAGGCTGAGCAACAGCTTTCTAGGCTAGCCCCTTCTGGCTGCCAGCTATCTGCAGACGTTCGCATTTTCGGAGCAGGGCTGGGAAAGGAGCCTGGCAGGAACACCTCCCATTTCCAGTGTACGTTGGAAGTTTGAGGTTGCAAGACAAGCAAGCAGCCCCAGCCTCTGTGCCTCTGTGCGAGCAGTGCCATGTGCAGATGAGGCTGAGCAACAGCTTTCCAGGCTAGCCCCTTCTGGCTGCCACCTATCTGCAGACGTTCGCATTCTCAGAGCAGGGCTACCGGAGGCACCAAGCACGGACAACATAAGATACGTTTGAAGTTTAAGGTGGCAAGACAAGCAAGCAGCCCCAGTCTCTGTGCCTCTGTGCGAGCAGTGTCATGCACAGATGAGGCTGAGCAACAGCTTTCCAGGCTAGACCCTTCTGGCTGCCAGCTATCTGCAGACGTTCGCATTCTCAGAGCAGGTCTACCGGACGCACCAAGCACGGACAACATAAGATACGTTTGAAGTTTGAGGTGGCAAGACAAGCAAGCAGCCCCAGTCTCTGTGCCTCTGTGCGAGCAGTGCCATGCGCAGATGAGGCTGAGCAACAGCTTTCCAGGCTAACCCCTTCTACCTGCCAGCTATCTGCAGACGTTCGCATTCTCTGACCAGATCTGCGAAAGAAGCCTGTCAGGGACCCTCCCCTTTCCAGTCTACATTTCAACTTTGAGGTGGCAAGACAAGCAAGCAGCCCCAGTCTCTGTGCCTCTGTGCGAGCAGTGCCATGGGCAGATGAGGCTGAGCAACAGCTTTCCAGGCTAGACCCTTCTGGCTGCCAGCTATCTGCAGACGTTCGCATTTCAAGAGCAGGGCTGCGAAAGGAGACTTGAAGGGACCTCCACACTTTCAGTCTACATTTGAAGTTTGAGGTGGCAAGACAAGCAAGCAGCCCCAGCCTCTGTGCCTCTGTGTGAGCAGTGCCATGCGCAGATGAGGCTGAGCAACAGCTTTCCAGGCTAGCCCCTTCTGGCTGCCAGCTATCTGCAGACGTTCGCTTTTTAGGAGCAGGGCTGGGAAAGGAGCCTGGCAGGAACACCCCCCATTTCCAGTGTACGTTGGAAGTTTGAGGTGGCAAGACAAGCAAGCAGCCCCAGCCTCTGTGCCTCTGTGCGAGCAGTGCCATGGGCAGATGAGGCTGAGCAACAGCTTTCCAGGCTAGCCCCTTCTGCCTGCCAGCTATCTGCAGAAGTTCACATTCTCTGACCAGATCTGCGAAAGAAGCCTGTCAGGGACCCCCCCCTTTCCAGTCTACGTTTGAAGTTTGAGGTGGCAAGACAAGCAAGCAGCCCCAGTCTCTGTGCCTCTGTGCGAGCAGTGCCATGGGCAGATGAGGCTGAGCAACAGCTTTCTAGGCTAGCCCCTTCTGGCTGCCAGCTATCTGCAGACGTTCGCATTTTCGGAGCAGGGCTGGGAAAGGAGCCTGGCAGGAACACCTCCCATTTCCAGTGTACGTTGGAAGTTTGAGGTTGCAAGACAAGCAAGCAGCCCCAGCCTCTGTGCCTCTGTGCGAGCAGTGCCATGTGCAGATGAGGCTGAGCAACAGCTTTCCAGGCTAGCCCCTTCTGGCTGCCACCTATCTGCAGACGTTCGCATTCTCAGAGCAGGGCTACCGGAGGCACCAAGCACGGACAACATAAGATACGTTTGAAGTTTAAGGTGGCAAGACAAGCAAGCAGCCCCAGTCTCTGTGCCTCTGTGCGAGCAGTGTCATGCACAGATGAGGCTGAGCAACAGCTTTCCAGGCTAGACCCTTCTGGCTGCCAGCTATCTGCAGACGTTCGCATTTCAAGAGCAGGGCTGCGAAAGGAGACTTGAAGGGACCTCCACACTTCCAGTCTACATTTGAAGTTTGAGGTGGCAAGACAAGCAAGCAGCCCCAGTCTCTGTGCCTCTGTGCGAGCAGTGCCATGCGCAGATGAGGCTGAGCAACAGCTTTCCAGGCTAGCCCCTTCTGGCTCCCAGCTATCTGCAGACGTTCGCTTTTTAGGAGCAGGGCTGGGAAAGGAGCCTGGCAGGAACACCCCCCATTTCCAGTGTACGTTGGAAGTTTGAGGTGGCAAGACAAGCAAGCAGCCCCAGCCTCTGTGCCTCTGTGTGAGCAGTGGAATGTGCAGATGAGGCTGAGCAACAGCTTTCCAGGCTAGACCCTTCTGGCTGCCAGCTATCTGCAGACGTTCGCATTTTCGGAGCAGGGCTGGGAAAGGAGCCTGGCAGGAACACCCACCATTTCCAGTGTACGTTGGAAGTTTGAGGTGGCAAGACAAGCAAGCAGCCCCAGTCTCTGTGCCTCTGTGCGAGCAGTGCCATGCGCAGATGAGGCTGAGCAACTACTTTCCAGGCTAGCCCCTTCTGGCTGCCAGCTATCTGCAGACGTTCGCATTTTAGGAGCAGGGCTGGGAAAGAACCCTGTCAGGGACCCCCCCCTTTCCAGTCTACATTTCAACTATGAGGTGGCAAGACAAGCAAGCAGCCCCAGTCTCTGTGCCTCTGTGCGAGCAGTGCCATGGGCAGATGAGGCTGAGCAACAGCTTTCCAGGCTAGCCCCTTCTGGCTGCCAGCTATCTGCAGACGTTCGCATTGTCGGGGCAGGGCTGGGAAAGGAGCCTGGCAGGAACACCTCCCATTTCCAGTGTACGTTGGACGTCTGAGGTGGCAAGACAAGCAAGCAGCCCCAGCCTCTGTGCCTCTGTGCGAGCAGTGCCATGTGCAGATGAGGCTGAGCAACAGCTTTCCAGGCTAGCCCCTTCTGCCTGCCACTTATCTGCAGACGTTCGCATTCTCAGAGCAGGGCTACCGGAGGCACCAAGCACGGACAACATAAGATACGTTTGAAGTTTGCGGTGGCAAGACAAGCAAGCAGCCCCAGTCTCTGTGCCTCTGTGCGAGCAGTGCAATGCTCAGATGAGGCTGAGCAACAGCTTTACAGGCTAGACACTTCTGGCTGCCAGCTATCTGCAGACGTTCGCATTTCAAGAGCAGGGCTGCGACAGGAGACTGGCGGGGACCTCCACACTTCCAGTCTACATTTGAAGTTTGAGGTGGCAAGACAAGAAAGCAGCCCCAGTCTATGTACCTCTGTGCGAGCAGTGCCATGCGCAGATGAGGCTGAGCAACAGCTTTCCAGGCTAGACCCTTCTGGCTGCCAGCTATCTGCAGACGTTCGCATTCTCAGAGCAGGGCTGGGAAAGGAGCCTGGCAGGAACACCTCCCATTTCCAGTGTACGTTGGAAGTTTGAGGTTGCAAGACAAGCAAGCAGCCCCAGTCTCTGTGCCTCTGTGCGAGCAGTGCCATGTGCAGATGAGGCTGAGCAACAGCTTTCCAGTCTAGCCCCTTCTGCCTGCCACCTATCTGCAGACGTTCGCATTCTCAGAGCAGGGCTACCGGAGGCACCAAGCACGGACAACATAAGATACGTTTGAAGTTTAAGGTGGCAAGACAAGCAAGCAGCCCCAGTCTCTGTGCCTCTGTGCGAGCAGTGCCATGCACAGATGAGGCTGAGCAACAGATTACCAGGCTAGACCCTTATGGCTGCCAGCTATCTGCAGACGTTCGCATTTCAAGAGCAGGGCTGCGAAAGGAGACTTGAAGGGACCTCCACACTTCCAGTCTACATTTGAAGTTTGAGGTGGCAAGAGAAGCAAGCAGCCCCAGTCTCTGTGCCTCTGTGCGAGCAGTGCCATGGGCAGATGAGGCTGAGCAACAGCTTTCCAGGCTAGCCCCTTCTGCCTGCCAGCTATCTGCAGAAGTTCACATTCTCTGACCAGATCTGCGAAAGAAGCCTGTCAGGGACCCCCCCCTTTCCAGTGTACGTTGGAAGTTTGAGGTGGCAAGACAAGCAAGCAGCCCCAGTCTATGTACCTCTGTGCGAGCAGTGCCATGGGCAGATGAGGCTGAGCAACAGCTTTCCATGCTAGACCCTTCTGGCTGCCAGCTATCTGGAGACGTTCGCATTTCATAGCAGGACTGGGAAAGGAGCCTGGCAGGAACACCCACAATTTCCAGTGTACGTTGGAAGTTTGAGGTGGCAAGACAAGCAAGCAGCCCCAGTCTCTGTGCCTCTGTGCGAGCAGTGCCATGCGCAGATGAGGCTGAGCAACAGCTTTCCAGGCTAGCCCCTTCTGCCTGCCACCTATCTGCAGACGTTCGCATTCTCAGAGCAGGGCTACCGGAGGCACCAAGCACGGACAACATAAGATACGTTTGAAGTTTGAGGTGGCAAGACAAGCAAGCAGCCCCAGTCTCTGTGCCTCTGTGCGAGCAGTGCCATGCACAGATGAGGCTGAGCAACTGCTTTCCAGGCTAGACCCTTCTGGCTGCCAGCTATCTGCAGACGTTCGCATTTCAAGAGCAGGGCTGCGAAAGGAGACTTGAAGGGACCTCCACACTTCCAGTCTACATTTGAAGTTTGAGGTGGCAAGACAAGCAAGCAGCCCCAGCCTCTGTGCCTCTGTGTGAGCAGTGCCATGCGCAGATGAGGCTGAGCAACAGCTTTCCAGGCTAGCCCCTTCTGCCTGCCAGCTATCTGCAGAAGTTCACATTCTCTGACCAGATCTGCGAAAGAAGCCTGTCAGGGACCCCCCCCTTTCCAGTCTACGTTTGAAGTTTGAGGTGGCAAGACAAGCAAGCAGCCCCAGTCTCTGTGCCTCTGTGCGAGCAGTGCCATGGGCAGATGAGGCTGAGCAACAGCTTTCCAGGCTAGCCCCTTCTGCCTGCCACCTATCTGCAGACGTTCGCATTTTCGGAGCAGGGCTGGGAAAGGAGCCTGGCAGGAACACCTCCTATTTCCAGTGTACGTTGGAAGTTTGAGGTTGCAAGACAAGCAAGCAGCCCCAGCCTCTGTGCCTCTGTGCGAGCAGTGCCATGTGCAGATGAGGCTGAGCAACAGCTTTCCAGGCTAGCCCCTTCTGGCTGCCACCTATCTGCAGACGTTCGCATTCTCAGAGCAGGGCTACCGGAGGCACCAAGCACGGACAACATAAGATACGTTTGAAGTTTAAGGTGGCAAGACAAGCAAGCAGCCCCAGTCTCTGTGCCTCTGTGCGAGCAGTGTCATGCACAGATGAGGCTGAGCAACAGCTTTCCAGGCTAGACACTTCTGGCTGCAAGCTATCTGCAGACGTTCGCATTTCAAGAGCAGGGCTGCGAAAGGAGACTGGCAGGGACCTCCACACTTCCAGTCTACATTTGAAGTTTGATGTGGCAAGACAAGCAAGCAAGCCCAGCCTCTGTGCCTCTGTGCGAGCAGTGCCATGGGCAGATGAGGCTGAGCAACAGCTTTCCAGGCTAGACCCTTCTGGCTGCCAGCTATCTGGAGACGTTCGCATTTCATAGCAGGACTGGGAAAGGAGCCTGGCAGGAACACCCACCATTTCCAGTGTACGTTGGAAGTTTGAGGTGGCAAGACAAGCAAGCAGCCCCAGTCTCTGTGCCTCTGTGCGAGCAGTGCCATGCGCAGATGAGGCTGAGCAACAGCTTTCCAGGCTAGCCCCTTCTGCCTGCCACCTATCTGCAGACGTTCGCATTCTCAGAGCAGGGCTACCGGAGGCACCAAGCACGGACAACATAAGATATGTTTGAAGTTTGAGGTGCCAAGACAAGCAAGCAGCCCCAGTCTCTGTGCCTCTGTGCGAGCAGTGCCATGCACAGATGAGGCTGAGCAACTGCTTTCCAGGCTAGACCCTTCTGGCTGCCAGCTATCTGCAGACGTTCGCATTTCAAGAGCAGGGCTGCGAAAGGAGACTTGAAGGGACCTCCACACTTCCAGTCTACATTTGAAGTTTGAGGTGGCAAGACAAGCAAGCAGCCCCAGCCTCTGTGCCTCTGTGCGAGCAGTGCCATGCGCAGATGAGGCTGAGCAACAGCTTTCCAGGCTAGCCCCTTCTGGCTGCCAGCTATCTGCAGACGTTCGCTTTTTAGGAGCAGGGCTGGGAAAGGAGCCTGGCAGGAACACCCCCCATTTCCAGTGTACGTTGGAAGTTTGAGGTGGCAAGACAAGCAAGCAGCCCCAGCCTCTGTGCCTCTGTGCGAGCAGTGCCATGGGCAGATGAGGCTGAGCAACAGCTTTCCAGGCTAGCCCCTTCTGGCTGCCACCTATCTGCAGACGTTCGCATTCTCAGAGCAGGGCTACCGGAGGCACCAAGCACGGACAACATAAGATACGTTTGAAGTTTAAGGTGGCAAGACAAGCAAGCAGCCCCAGTCTCTGTGCCTCTGTGCGAGCAGTGTCATGCACAGATGAGGCTGAGCAACAGCTTTCCAGGCTAGACACTTCTGGCTGCAAGCTATCTGCAGACGTTCGCATTTCAAGAGCAGGGCTGCGAAAGGAGACTGGCAGGGACCTCCACACTTCCAGTCTACATTTGAAGTTTGATGTGGCAAGACAAGCAAGCAAGCCCAGCCTCTGTGCCTCTGTGCGAGCAGTGCCATGGGCAGATGAGGCTGAGCAACAGCTTTCCAGGCTAGACCCTTCTGGCTGCCAGCTATCTGGAGACGTTCGCATTTCATAGCAGGACTGGGAAAGGAGCCTGGCAGGAACACCCACCATTTCCAGTGTACGTTGGAAGTTTGAGGTGGCAAGACAAGCAAGCAGCCCCAGTCTCTGTGCCTCTGTGCGAGCAGTGCCATGCGCAGATGAGGCTGAGCAACAGCTTTCCAGGCTAGCCCCTTCTGCCTGCCACCTATCTGCAGACGTTCGCATTCTCAGAGCAGGGCTACCGGAGGCACCAAGCACGGACAACATAAGATATGTTTGAAGTTTGAGGTGCCAAGACAAGCAAGCAGCCCCAGTCTCTGTGCCTCTGTGCGAGCAGTGCCATGCACAGATGAGGCTGAGCAACTGCTTTCCAGGCTAGACCCTTCTGGCTGCCAGCTATCTGCAGACGTTCGCATTTCAAGAGCAGGGCTGCGAAAGGAGACTTGAAGGGACCTCCACACTTCCAGTCTACATTTGAAGTTTGAGGTGGCAAGACAAGCAAGCAGCCCCAGCCTCTGTGCCTCTGTGCGAGCAGTGCCATGCGCAGATGAGGCTGAGCAACAGCTTTCCAGGCTAGCCCCTTCTGGCTGCCAGCTATCTGCAGACGTTCGCTTTTTAGGAGCAGGGCTGGGAAAGGAGCCTGGCAGGAACACCCCCCATTTCCAGTGTACGTTGGAAGTTTGAGGTGGCAAGACAAGCAAGCAGCCCCAGCCTCTGTGCCTCTGTGCGAGCAGTGCCATGGGCAGATGAGGCTGAGCAACAGCTTTCCAGGCTAGCCCCTTCTGCCTGCCAGCTATCTGCAGAAGTTCACATTCTCTGACCAGATCTGCGAAAGAAGCCTGTCAGGGACCCCCCCCTTTCCAGTCTACGTTTGAAGTTTGAGGTGGCAAGACAAGCAAGCAGCCCCAGTCTCTGTGCCTCTGTGCGAGCAGTGCCATGGGCAGATGAGGCTGAGCAACAGCTTTCCAGGCTAGCCCCTTCTGGCTGCCAGCTATCTGCAGACGTTCGCATTTTCGGAGCAGGGCTGGGAAAGGAGCCTGGCAGGAACACCTCCCATTTCCAGTGTACGTTGGAAGTTTGAGGTTGCAAGACAAGCAAGCAGCCCCAGCCTCTGTGCCTCTGTGCGAGCAGTGCCATGTGCAGATGAGGCTGAGCAACAGCTTTCCAGGCTAGACCCTTCTGGCTGCCAGCTATCTGCAGACGTTCGCATTTCAAGAGCAGGGCTGCGAAAGGAGACTGGCAGGGACCTCCACACTTCCAGTCTACATTTGAAGTTTGAGGTGGCAAGACAAGCAAGCAAGCCCAGCCTCTGTGCCTCTGTGCGAGCAGTGCCATGGGCAGATGAGGCTGAGCAACAGCTTTCCAGGCTAGACCCTTCTGGCTGCCAGCTATCTGGAGACGTTCGCATTTCATAGCAGGACTGGGAAAGGAGCCTGGCAGGAACACCCACCAATTCCAGTGTACGTTTGAAGTTTGAGGTGGCAAGACAAGCAAGCAGCCCCAGTCTCTGTGCCTCTGTGCGAGCAGTGCCATGCGCAGATGAGGCTGAGCAACAGCTTTCCAGGCTAGCCCCTTCTGCCTGCGACCTATCTGTAGACGTTCGCATTCTCAGAGCAGGGCTACCGGAGGCACCAAGCACGGACAACATAAGATACGTTTGAAGTTTGAGGTGGCAAGACAAGCAAGCAGCCCCAGTCTCTGTGCCTCTGTGCGAGCAGTGCCATGCACAGATGAGGCTGAGCAACTGCTTTCCAGGCTAGACCCTTCTGGCTGCCAGCTATCTGCAGACGTTCGCATTTCAAGAGCAGGGCTGCGAAAGGAGAGTGGCAGGGACCTCCACACTTCCAGTATACATTTGAAGTTTGAGGTGGCAAGACAAGCAAGCAGCCCCAGTCTCTGTGCCTCTGTGCGAGCAGTGCCATGGGCAGATGAGGCTGAGCAACAGCTTTCCAGGCTAGCCCCTTCTGGCTGTCAGCTATCTGCAGACGTTCGCATTTTAGGAGCAGGGCTGGGAAAGGAGCCTGGCAGGAACACCCCCCATTTCCAGTGTACGTTGGAAGTTTGAGGTGGCAAGACAAGCAAGCAGCCCCAGCCTCTGTGCCTCTGTGCGAGCAGTGCCATGGGCAGATGAGGCTGAGCAACAGCTTTCCAGGCTAGACCCTTCTGGCTGCCAGCTATCTGCAGATGTTCGCATTTTTGGAGCAGGGCTGGGAAAGGAGCCTGGCAGGAACACTCATCATTTCCAGTGTACGTTGGAAGTTTGAGGTGGCAAGACAAGCAAGCAGCCCCAGTCTCTGTGCCTCTGTGCGAGCAGTGCCATGCGCAGATGAGGCTGAGCAACAGCTTTCCAGGCTAGCCCCTTCTGGCTGCCAGCTATCTGCAGACGTTCGCATTCTCAGACCAGGGCTGCGAAAGAAGCCTGTCAGGGACCCCGCCCTTTCCAGTCTACGTTTGAAGTTTGAGGTGGCAAGACAAGCAAGCAGCCCCAGTCTCTGTGCCTCTGTGCGAGCAGTGCCATGCGCAGATGAGGCTGAGCAACAGCTTTCCAGGCTAGACCCTTCTGGCTGCCAGCTATCTGCAGACGTTCGCATTTCAAGAGCAGATCTGCGAAAGAAGCCTGTCAGGGACCCCCCCCTTTCCAGTCTACGTTTGAAGTTTGAGGTGGCAAGACAAGCAAGCAGCCCCAGTCTCTGTGCCTCTGTGCGAGCAGTGCCATGGGCAGATGAGGCTGAGCAACAGCTTTCCAGGCTAGCCCCTTCTGGCTGCCAGCTATCTGCAGACGTTCGCATTTTCGGAGCAGGGCTGGGAAAGGAGCCTGGCAGGAACACCTCCCATTTCCAGTGTACGTTGGAAGTTTGAGGTTGCAAGACAAGCAAGCAGCCCCAGCCTCTGTGCCTCTGTGCGAGCAGTGCCATGTGCAGATGAGGCTGAGCAACAGCTTTCCAGGCTAGACCCTTCTGGCTGCCAGCTATCTGCAGACGTTCGCATTTCAAGAGCAGGGCTGCGAAAGGAGACTGGCAGGGACCTCCACACTTCCAGTCTACATTTGAAGTTTGAGGTGGCAAGACAAGCAAGCAAGCCCAGCCTCTGTGCCTCTGTGCGAGCAGTGCCATGGGCAGATGAGGCTGAGCAACAGCTTTCCAGGCTAGACCCTTCTGGCTGCCAGCTATCTGGAGACGTTCGCATTTCATAGCAGGACTGGGAAAGGAGCCTGGCAGGAACACCCACCAATTCCAGTGTACGTTTGAAGTTTGAGGTGGCAAGACAAGCAAGCAGCCCCAGTCTCTGTGCCTCTGTGCGAGCAGTGCCATGCGCAGATGAGGCTGAGCAACAGCTTTCCAGGCTAGCCCCTTCTGCCTGCCACCTATCTGTAGACGTTCGCATTCTCAGAGCAGGGCTACCGGAGGCACCAAGCACGGACAACATAAGATACGTTTGAAGTTTGAGGTGGCAAGACAAGCAAGCAGCCCCAGTCTCTGTGCCTCTGTGCGAGCAGTGCCATGCACAGATGAGGCTGAGCAACTGCTTTCCAGGCTAGACCCTTCTGGCTGTCAGCTATCTGCAGACGTTCGCATTTTAGGAGCAGGGCTGGGAAAGGAGCCTGGCAGGAACACCCCCCATTTCCAGTGTACGTTGGAAGTTTGAGGTGGCAAGACAAGCAAGCAGCCCCAGCCTCTGTGCCTCTGTGCGAGCAGTGCCATGGGCAGATGAGGCTGAGCAACAGCTTTCCAGGCTAGACCCTTGTGGCTGCCAGCTATCTGCAGATGTTCGCATTTTTGGAGCAGGGCTGGGAAAGGAGCCTGGCAGGAACACTCATCATTTCCAGTGTACGTTGGAAGTTTGAGGTGGCAAGACAAGCAAGCAGCCCCAGTCTCTGTGCCTCTGTGCGAGCAGTGCCATGCGCAGATGAGGCTGAGCAACAGCTTTCCAGGCTAGCCCCTTCTGGCTGCCAGCTATCTGCAGACGTTCGCATTCTCAGACCAGGGCTGCGAAAGAAGCCTGTCAGGGACCCCGCCCTTTCCAGTCTACGTTTGAAGTTTGAGGTGGCAAGACAAGCAAGCAGCCCCAGTCTCTGTGCCTCTGTGCGAGCAGTGCCATGCGCAGATGAGGCTGAGCAACAGCTTTCCAGGCTAGACCCTTGTGGCTGCCAGCTATCTGCAGACGTTCGCATTTCAAGAGCAGGGCTGTGAAAGGAGACTGGCAGGGACCTCCACACTTCCAGTCTACATTTGAAGTTTGAGGTGGCAAGACAAGCAAGCAGCCCCAGTCTCTGTGCCTCTGTGCGAGCAGTGCCATGCGCAGATGAGGCTGAGCAACAGCTTTCCAGGCTAGCCCCTTCTGGCTGCCAGCTATCTGCAGACGTTCGCTTTTTAGGAGCAGGGCTGGGAAAGGAGCCTGGCAGGAACACCCCCCATTTCCAGTGTACGTTGGAAGTTTGAGGTGGCAAGACAAGCAAGCAGCCCCAGCCTCTGTGCCTCTGTGCGAGCAGTGCCATGGGCAGATGAGGCTGAGCAACAGCTTTCCAGGCTAGCCCCTTCTGCCTGCCAGCTATCTGCAGAAGTTCACATTCTCTGACCAGATCTGCGAAAGAAGCCTGTCAGGGACCCCCCTCTTTCCAGTCTACGTTTGAAGTTTGAGGTGGCAAGACAAGCAAGCAGCCCCAGTCTCTGTGCCTCTGTGCGAGCAGTGCCATGGGCAGATGAGGCTGAGCAACAGCTTTCCAGGCTAGCCCCTTCTGGCTGCCAGCTATCTGCAGACGTTCGCATTTTCGGAGCAGGGCTGGGAAAGGAGCCTGGCAGGAACACCTCCCATTTCCAGTGTACGCTGGAAGTTTGAGGTTGCAAGACAAGCAAGCAGCCCCAGCCTCTGTGCCTCTGTGCGAGCAGTGCCATGTGCAGATGAGGCTGAGCAACAGCTTTCCAGACTAGCCCCTTCTGCCTGCCACCTATCTGCAGACGTTCGCATTCTCAGAGCAGGGCTACCGGCGGCACCAAGCACGGACAACATAAGATACGTTTGAAGTCTAAGGTGGCAAGACAAGCAAGCAGCCCCAGTCTCTGTGCCTCTGTGTGAGCAGTGCCATGCACAGATGAGGCTGAGCAACAGCTTTCCAGGCTAGCCTCTTCTGGCTGCCAGCTATCTGCAGACGTTCGCATTTCAAGAGCAGGGCTGCGAAAGGAGACTGGCAGGGACCTCCACACTTCCAGTCTACATTTGAAGTTTGAGGTGGCAAGACAAGCAAGCAAGCCCAGCCTCTGTGCCTCTGTGCGAGCAGTGCCATGGGCAGATGAGGCTGAGCAACAGCTTTCCAGGCTACACCCTTCTGGCTGCCAGCTATCTGGAGACGTTCGCATTTCATAGCAGGACTGGGAAAGGAGCCTGGCAGGAACACCCACCAATTCCAGTGTACGTTTGAAGTTTGAGGTGGCAAGACAAGCAAGCAGCCCCAGTCTCTGTGCCTCTGTGCGAGCAGTGCCATGCGCAGATGAGGCTGAGCAACAGCTTTCCAGGCTAGCCCCTTCTGGCTGTCAGCTATCTGCAGACGTTCGCATTTTAGGAGCAGGGCTGGGAAAGGAGCCTGGCAGGAACACCCCCCATTTCCAGTGTACGTTGGAAGTTTGAGGTGGCAAGACAAGCAAGCAGCCCCAGCCTCTGTGCCTCTGTGCGAGCAGTGCCATGGGCAGATGAGGCTGAGCAACAGCTTTCCAGGCTAGACCCTTGTGGCTGCCAGCTATCTGCAGATGTTCGCATTTTTGGAGCAGGGCTGGGAAAGGAGCCTGGCAGGAACACTCATCATTTCCAGTGTACGTTGGAAGTTTGAGGTGGCAAGACAAGCAAGCAGCCCCAGTCTCTGTGCCTCTGTGCGAGCAGTGCCATGCGCAGATGAGGCTGAGCAACAGCTTTCCAGGCTAGCCCCTTCTGGCTGCCAGCTATCTGCAGACGTTCGCATTCTCAGACCAGGGCTGCGAAAGAAGCCTGTCAGGGACCCCGCCCTTTCCAGTCTACGTTTGAAGTTTGAGGTGGCAAGACAAGCAAGCAGCCCCAGTCTCTGTGCCTCTGTGCGAGCAGTGCCATGCGCAGATGAGGCTGAGCAACAGCTTTCCAGGCTAGACCCTTCTGGCTGCCAGCTATCTGCAGACGTTCGCATTTCAAGAGCAGGTCTGCGAAAGGAGACTGGCAGGGACCTCCACACTTCCAGTCTACATTTGAAGTTTGAGGTGGCAAGACAAGCAAGCAGCCCCAGTCTCTGTGCCTCTGTGCGAGCAGTGCCATGCGCAGATGAGGCTGAGCAACAGCTTTCCAGGCTAGCCCCTTCTGGCTGCCAGCTATCTGCAGACGTTCGCTTTTTAGGAGCAGGGCTGGGAAAGGAGCCTGGCAGGAACACCCCCCATTTCCAGTGTACGTTGGAAGTTTGAGGTGGCAAGACAAGCAAGCAGCCCCAGCCTCTGTGCCTCTGTGCGAGCAGTGCCATGGGCAGATGAGGCTGAGCAACAGCTTTCCAGGCTAGCCCCTTCTGCCTGCCAGCTATCTGCAGAAGTTCACATTCTCTGACCAGATCTGCGAAAGAAGCCTGTCAGGGACCCCCCTCTTTCCAGTCTACGTTTGAAGTTTGAGGTGGCAAGACAAGCAAGCAGCCCCAGTCTCTGTGCCTCTGTGCGAGCAGTGCCATGGGCAGATGAGGCTGAGCAACAGCTTTCCAGGCTAGCCCCTTCTGGCTGCCAGCTATCTGCAGACGTTCGCATTTTCGGAGCAGGTCTGGGAAAGGAGCCTGGCAGGAACACCTCCCATTTCCAGTGTACGCTGGAAGTTTGAGGTTGCAAGACAAGCAAGCAGCCCCAGCCTCTGTGCCTCTGTGCGAGCAGTGCCATGTGCAGATGAGGCTGAGCAACAGCTTTCCAGGCTAGCCCCTTCTGCCTGCCACCTATCTGCAGACGTTCGCATTCTCAGAGCAGGGCTACCGGCGGCACCAAGCACGGACAACATAAGATACGTTTGAAGTCTAAGGTGGCAAGACAAGCAAGCAGCCCCAGTCTCTGTGCCTCTGTGTGAGCAGTGCCATGCACAGATGAGGCTGAGCAACAGCTTTCCAGGCTAGCCCCTTCTGGCTGCCAGCTATCTGCAGACGTTCGCATTTCAAGAGCAGGGCTGCGAAAGGAGACTGGCAGCGACCTCCACACTTCCAGTCTACATTTGAAGTTTGAGGTGGCAAGACAAGCAAGCAAGCCCAGCCTCTGTGCCTCTGTGCGAGCAGTGCCATGGGCAGATGAGGCTGAGCAACAGCTTTCCAGGCTAGACCCTTCTGGCTGCCAGCTATCTGGAGACGTTCGCATTTCATAGCAGGACTGGGAAAGGAGCCTGGCAGGAACACCCACCATTTCCAGTGTACGTTGGAAGTTTGAGGTGGCAAGACAAGCAAGCAGCCCCAGTCTCTGTGCCTCTGTGCGAGCAGTGCCATGGGCAGATGAGGCTGAGCAACAGCTTTCCAGGCTAGCCCCTTCTGCCTGCCAGCTATCTGCAGACGTTCGCATTCTCAGAGCAGGGCTACCGGAGGCACCAAGCACGGACAACATAAGATACGTTTGAAGTTTGAGGTGGCAAGACAAGCAAGCAGCCCCAGTCTCTGTGCCTCTGTGCGAGCAGTGCCATGCACAGATGAGGCTGAGCAACTGCTTTCCAGGCTAGCCCCTTCTGGCTGCCAGCTATCTGCAGACGTTCGCATTTCAAGAGCAGGGCTGCGAAAGGAGACTTGAAGGGACCTCCACACTTCCAGTCTACATTTGAAGTTTGAGGTGGCAAGACAAGCAAGCAGCCCCAGCCTCTGTGCCTCTGTGTGAGCAGTGCCATGCGCAGATGAGGCTGAGCAACAGCTTTCCAGGCTAGCCCCTTCTGGCTGCCAGCTATCTGCAGACGTTCGCTTTTTAGGAGCAGGGCTGGGAAAGGAGCCTGGCAGGAACACCCCCCATTTCCAGTGTACGTTGGAAGTTTGAGGTGGCAAGACAAGCAAGCAGCCCCAGTCTCTGTGCCTCTGTGCGAGCAGTGCCATGGGCAGATGAGGCTGAGCAACAGCTTTCCAGGCTAGACCCTTCTGCCTGCCAGCTATCTGCAGAAGTTCACATTCTCTGACCAGATCTGCGAAAGAAGCCTGTCAGGGACCCCCCCCTTTCCAGTCTACGTTTGAAGTTTGAGGTGGCAAGACAAGCAAGCAGCCCCAGTCTCTGTGCCTCTGTGCGAGCAGTGCCATGGGCAGATGAGGCTGAGCAACAGCTTTCCAGGCTAGCCCCTTCTGGCTGCCAGCTATCTGCAGACGTTCGCATTCTCAGAGCAGGGCTGGGAAAGGAGCCTGGCAGGAACACCTCCCATTTCCAGTGTACGTTGGAAGTTTGAGGTTGCAAGACAAGCAAGCAGCCCCAGCCTCTGTGCCTCTGTGCGAGCAGTGCCATGTGCAGATGAGGCTGAGCAACAGCTTTCCAGGCTAGCCCCTTCTGCCTGCCACCTATCTGCAGACGTTCGCATTCTCAGAGCAGGGCTACCGGAGGCACCAAGCACGGACAACATAAGATACGTTTGAAGTTTAAGGTGGCAAGACAAGCAAGCAGCCCCAGTCTCTGTGCCTCTGTGCGAGCAGTGTCATGCACAGATGAGGCTGAGCAACAGCTTTCCAGGCTAGACCCTTCTGGCTGCCAGCTATCTGCAGACGTTCGCATTTCAAGAGCAGGGCTGCGAAAGGAGACTGGCAGGGACCTCCACACTTCCAGTCTACATTTGAAGTTTGATGTGGCAAGACAAGCAAGCAAGCCCAGCCTCTGTGCCTCTGTGCGAGCAGTGCCATGGGCAGATGAGGCTGAGCAACAGCTTTCCAGGCTAGACCCTTCTGGCTGCCAGCTATCTGGAGACGTTCGCATTTCATAGCAGGACTGGGAAAGGAGCCTGGCAGGAACACCCACCATTTCCAGTGTACGTTGGAAGTTTGAGGTGGCAAGACAAGCAAGCAGCCCCAGTCTCTGTGCCTCTGTGCGAGCAGTGCCATGCGCAGATGAGGCTGAGCAACAGCTTTCCAGGCTAGCCCCTTCTGCCTGCCACCTATCTGCAGACGTTCGCATTCTCAGAGCAGGGCTACCGGAGGCACCAAGCACGGACAACATAAGATACGTTTGAAGTTTGAGGTGGCAAGACAAGCAAGCAGCCCCAGTCTCTGTGCCTCTGTGCGAGCAGTGCCATGCACAGATGAGGCTGAGCAACTGCTTTCCAGGCTAGACCCTTCTGGCTGCCAGCTATCTGCAGACGTTCGCATTTCAAGAGCAGGGCTGCGAAAGGAGAGTGGCAGGGACCTCCACACTTCCAGTATACATTTGAAGTTTGAGGTGGCAAGACAAGCAAGCAGCCCCGGCCTCTGTGCCTCTGTGCGAGCAGTGCCATGCGCAGATGAGGCTGAGCAACAGCTTTCCAGGCTAGCCCCTTCTGGCTGCCAGCTATCTGCAGACGTTCGCATTTTCGGAGCAGGGCTGGGAAAGGAGCCTGGCAGGAACACCTCCCATTTCCAGTGTACGTTGGAAGTTTGAGGTTGCAAGACAAGCAAGCAGCAACAGCCTCTGTGCCTCTGTGCGAGCAGTGCCATGTGCAGATGAGGCTGAGCAACAGCTTTCCAGGCTAGACCCTTCTGGCTGCCAGCTGTCTGCAGACGTTCGCATTTCAAGAGCAGGGCTGCGAAAGGAGACTGGCAGGGACCTCCACACTTCCAGTCTACATTTGAAGTTTGAGGTGGCAAGACAAGCAAGCAAGCCCAGCCTCTGTGCCTCTGTGCGAGCAGTGCCATGGGCAGATGAGGCTGAGCAACAGCTTTCCAGGCTAGACCCTTCTGGCTGCCAGCTATCTGGAGACGTTCGCATTTCATAGCAGGACTGGGAAAGGAGCCTGGCAGGAACACCCCCCATTTCCAGTGTACGTTGGAAGTTTGAGGTGGCAAGACAAGCAAGCAGCCCCAGTCTCTGTGCCTCTGTGCGAGCAGTGCCATGCGCAGATGAGGCTGAGCAACAGCTTTCCAGGCTAGCCCCTTCTGCCTGCCACCTATCTGCAGACGTTCGCATTCTCAGAGCAGAGCTACCGGAGGCACCAAGCACGGACAACATAAGATACGTTTGAAGTTTGAGGTGGCAAGACAAGCAAGCAGCCCCAGTCTCTGTGCCTCTGTGCGAGCAGTGCCATGCACAGATGAGGCTGAGCAACTGCTTTCCAGGCTAGACCCTTCTGGCTGCCAGCTATCTGCAGACGTTCGCATTTCAAGAGCAGGGCTGCGAAAGGAGAGTGGCAGGGACCTCCACACTTCCAGTATACATTTGAAGTTTGAGGTGGCAAGACAAGCAAGCAGCCCCGGCCTCTGTGCCTCTGTGCGAGCAGTGCCATGCGCAGATGAGGCTGAGCAACAGCTTTCCAGGCTAGCCCCTTCTGGCTGCCAGCTATCTGCAGACGTTCGCATTTTCTTAGCAGGGCTGGGAAAGGAGCCTGGCAGGAACACCTCCCATTTCCAGTGTACGCTGGAAGTTTGAGGTTGCAAGACAAGCAAGCAGCCCCAGCCTCTGTGCCTCTGTGCGAGCAGTGCCATGTGCAGATGAGGCTGAGCAACAGCTTTCCAGGCTAGACCCTTCTGGTTGCCAGCTGTCTGCAGACGTTCGCATTTCAAGAGCAGGGCTGCGAAAGGAGACTGGCAGGGACCTCCACACTTCCAGTCTACATTTGAAGTTTGAGGTGGCAAGACAAGCAAGCAAGCCCAGCCTCTGTGCCTCTGTGCGAGCAGTGCCATGGGCAGATGAGGCTGAGCAACAGCTTTCCAGGCTAGACCCTTCTGGCTGCCAGCTATCTGGAGACGTTCGCATTTCATAGCAGGACTGGGAAAGGAGCCTGGCAGGAACACCCACCAATTCCAGTGTACGTTGGAAGTTTGAGGTGGCAAGACAAGCAAGCAGCCCCAGTCTCTGTGCCTCTGTGCGAGCAGTGCCATGCGCAGATGAGGCTGAGCAACAGCTTTCCAGGCTAGCCCCTTCTGCCTGCCACCTATCTGTAGACGTTCGCATTCTCAGAGCAGGGCTACCGGAGGCACCAAGCACAGACAACATAAGATACGTTTGAAGTTTGAGGTGGCAAGACAAGCAAGCAGCCCCAGTCTCTGTGCCTCTGTGCGAGCAGTGCCATGCACAGATGAGGCTGAGCAACTGCTTTCCAGGCTAGACCCTTCTGGCTGCCAGCTATCTGCAGACGTTCGCATTTCAAGAGCAGGGCTGCGAAAGGAGAGTGGCAGGGACCTCCACACTTCCAGTCTACATTTGAAGTTTGATGTGGCAAGACAAGCAAGCAGCCCCAGCCTCTCTGCCTCTGTGCGAGCAGTGCCATGCGCAGATGAGGCTGAGCAACAGCTTTCCAGGCTAGCCCCTTCTGGCTGTCAGCTATCTGCAGACGTTCGCATTTTAGGAGCAGGGCTGGGAAAGGAGCCTGGCAGGAACACCCCCCATTTCCAGTGTACGTTGGAAGTTTGAGGTGGCAAGACAAGCAAGCAGCCCCAGCCTCTGTGCCTCTGTGCGAGCAGTGCCATGGGCAGATGAGGCTGAGCAACAGCTTTCCAGGCTAGACCCTTCTGGCTGCCAGCTATCTGCAGATGTTCGCATTTTTGGAGCAGGGCTGGGAAAGGAGCCTGGCAGGAACACTCATCATTTCCAGTGTACGTTGGAAGTTTGAGGTGGCAAGACAAGCAAGCAGCCCCAGTCTCTGTGCCTCTGTGCGAGCAGTGCCATGCGCAGATGAGGCTGAGCAACAGCTTTCCAGGCTAGCCCCTTCTGGCTGCCAGCTATCTGCAGACGTTCGCATTCTCAGACCAGGGCTGCGAAAGAAGCCTGTCAGGGACCCCGCCCTTTCCAGTCTACGTTTGAAGTTTGAGGTGGCAAGACAAGCAAGCAGCCCCAGTGTCTGTGCCTCTGTGCGAGCAGTGCCATGCGCAGATGAGGCTGAGCAACAGCTTTCCAGGCTAGACCCTTCTGGCTGCCAGCTATCTGCAGACGTTCGCATTTCAAGAGCAGGGCTGCGAAAGGAGACTGGCAGGGACCTCCACACTTCCAGTCTACATTTGAAGTTTGAGGTGGCAAGACAAGCAAGCAGCCCCAGTCTCTGTGCCTCTGTGCGAGCAGTGCCATGCGCAGATGAGGCTGAGCAACAGCTTTCCAGGCTAGACCCTTCTGGCTGCCAGCTATCTGCAGACGTTCGCTTTTTAGGAGCAGGGCTGGGAAAGGAGCCTGGCAGGAACACCTCCCATTTCCAGTGTACGTTGGAAGTTTGAGGTGGCAAGACAAGCAAGCAAGCCCAGCATCTGTGCCTCTGTGCGAGCAGTGCCATGGGCAGATGAGGCTGAGCAACAGCTTTCCAGGCTAGCCCCTTCTGCCTGCCACCTATCTGCAGACGTTCGCATTCTCAGAGCAGGGCTACCGGAGGCACCAAGCACGGAAAACATAAGATACGTTTGAAGTTTGAGGTGGCAAGACAAGCAAGCAGCCCCAGTCTCTGTGCCTCGGTGCGAGCAGTGCCATGCATAGATGAGGCTGAGCAACAGCTTTCCAGGCTAGACCCTTCTGGCTGCCAGCTATCTGCAGACGTTCGCATTTCAAGAGCAGGGCTGCGAAAGGAGACTGGCAGGGACCTCCACACTTCAAGTATACATTTGAAGTTTGAGGTGGCAAGACAAGCAAGCAGCCCCAGCCTCTGTGCGTCTGTGCGAGCAGTGCCATGGGCAGATGAGGCTGAGCAACAGCTTTCCAGGCTAGCCCCTTCTGGCTGCCAGCTATCTGCAGACGTTCGCATTTTAGGAGCAGGGCTGGGAAAGGAGCCTGGCAGGAACACCCCCCATTTCCAGTGTACGTTGGAAGTTTGAGGTGGCAAGACAAGCAAGCAGCCCCAGCCTCTGTGCCTCTGTGCGAGCAGTGCCATGGGCAGATGAGGCTGAGCAACAGCTTTCCAGGCTAGCCCCTTCTGGCTGCCAGCTATCTGCAGACGTTCGCATTTTCGGAGCAGGGCTGGGAAAGGAGCCTGGCAGGAACACCCATCATTTCCAGTGTACGTTGGAAGTTTGAGGTGGCAAGACAAGCAAGCAGCCCCAGCTTCTGTGCCTCTGTGCGAGCGGTGCCATGTGCAGATGAGGCTGAGCAACAGCTTTCCAGGCTAGCCCCTTCTGGCTGCCAGCTATCTGCAGACGTTCGCATTCTCAGAGCAGGGCTACCGGAGGCACCAAGCACGGACAACATAAGATACGTTTGAAGTTTAAGGTGGCAAGACAAGCAAGCAGCGCCAGTCTCTGTGCCTCTGTGCGAGCAGTGCCATGCACAGATGAGGCTGAGCAACAGCTTTCCAGGCTAGCCCCTTCTGGCTGCCAGCTATCTGCAGACGTTCGCATTCTCAGACCAGGGCTGCGAAAGAAGCCTGTCAGGGACCCCGCCCTTTCCAGTCTACGTTTGAAGTTTGAGGTGGCAAGACAAGCAAGCAGCCCCAGTCTCTGTGCCTCTGTGCGAGCAGTGCCATGCGCAGATGAGGCTGAGCAACAGCTTTCCAGGCTAGACCCTTCTGGCTGCCAGCTATCTGCAGACGTTCGCATTTCAAGAGCAGGGCTGCGAAAGGAGACTGGCAGGGACCTCCACACTTCCAGTCTACATTTGAAGTTTGAGGTGGCAAGACAAGCAAGCAGCCCCAGTCTCTGTGCCTCTGTGCGAGCAGTGCCATGCGCAGATGAGGCTGAGCAACAGCTTTCCAGGCTAGACCCTTCTGGCTGCCAGCTATCTGCAGACGTTCGCTTTTTAGGAGCAGGGCTGGGAAAGGAGCCTGGCAGGAACACCTCCCATTTCCAGTGTACGTTGGAAGTTTGAGGTGGCAAGACAAGCAAGCAAGCCCAGCATCTGTGCCTCTGTGCGAGCAGTGCCATGGGCAGATGAGGCTGAGCAACAGCTTTCCAGGCTAGCCCCTTCTGGCTGTCAGCTATCTGCAGACGTTCGCATTCTCAGAGCAGGGCTACCGGAGGCACCAAGCACGGAAAACTTAAGATACGTTTGAAGTTTGAGGTGGCAAGACAAGCAAGCAGCCCCAGTCTCTGTGCCTCTGTGCGAGCAGTGCCATGCACAGATGAAGCTGAGCAACAGCTTTCCAGGCTAGACCCTTCTGGCTGCCAGCTATCTGCAGACGTTCGCATTTCAAGAGCAGGGCTGCGAAAGGAGAGTGGCAGGGACCTCCACACTTCAAGTATACATTTGAAGTTTGAGGTGGCAAGACAAGCAAGCAGCCCCAGCCTCTGTGCCTCTGTGCGAGCAGTGCCATGGGCAGATGAGGCTGAGCAACAGCTTTCCAGGCTAGCCCCTTCTGGCTGCCAGCTATCTGCAGACGTTCGCATTTTCGGAGCAGGGCTGGGAAAGGAGTCTGGCAGGAACACCCATCATTTCCAGTGTACGTTGGAAGTTTGAGGTGGCAAGACAAGCAAGCAGCCCCAGCTTCTGTGCCTCTGTGCGAGCGGTGCCATGTGCAGATGAGGCTGAGCAACAGCTTTCCAGGCTAGCCCCTTCTGGCTGCCAGCTATCTGCAGACGTTCGCATTCTCAGAGCAGGGCTACCGGAGGCACCAAGCACGGACAACATAAGATACGTTTGAAGTTTAAGGTGGCAAGACAAGCAAGCAGCGCCAGTCTCTGTGCCTCTGTGCGAGCAGTGCCATGCACAGATGAGGCTGAGCAACAGCTTTCCAGGCTAGACCCTTCTGGCTGCCAGCTATCTGCAGACGTTCGCATTTCAAGAGCAGGGCTGCGAAAGGAGACTGGCAGGGACCTTCACACTTCCAGTCTACATTTGAAGTTTGAGGTGGCAAGACAAGCAAGCAGCCCCAGTCTCTGTGCCTCTGTGCGAGCAGTGCCATGTGCAGATGAGGCTCAGCAACAGCTTTCCAGGCTAGCCCCTTCTGGCTGCCAGCTATCTGCAGACGTTCGCTTTTTAGGAGCAGGGCTGCGAAATGAGACTGGCAGGAACACCATCCATTTCCAGTGTACGTTGGAAGTTTGAGGTGGCAAGACAAGCAAGCAGCCCCAGCCTCTGTGCCTCTGTGCGAGCAGTGCCATGGGCAGATGAGGCTGAGCAACAGCTTTCCAGGCTAGACCCTTCTGGCTGCCAGCTATCTGCAGACGTTCGCATTTTCTTAGCAGGGCTGGGAAAGCAGCCTGGCAGGAACACCCACCATTTCCAGTGTACGTTGGAAGTTTGAGGTGGCAAGACAAGCAAGCAGCCCCAGTCTCTGTGCCTCTGTGCGAGCAGTGCCATGCGCAGATGAGGCTGAGCAACAGCTTTCCAGGCTAGCCCCTTCTGGCTGCCAGCTATCTGCAGACGTTCGCATTCTCAGAGCAGGGCTGCGAAAGGAGCCTGGCAGGGACCCCCCCCCTTTCCAGTCTACGTTAGAAGTTTGAGGTGTCAAGACAAGCAAGCAGCCCCAGTCTCTGTGCCTCTGTGCGAGCAGTGCCATGGGCAGATGAGGCTGAGCAACAGCTTTCCAGGCTAGCCCCTTCTGGCTGCCAACTATCTGCAGACGTTCGCATTCTCAGAGCAGGGCTGGGAAAGGAGCCTGGCAGGGACCCCACCATTTCCAGACTGCGTTTGAAGTTTGAAGTGCAAGACAAGCAAGCAGCCCCAGTCTCTGTGCCTCTGTGCGAGCAGTGCCATGGGCAGATGAGGATGAGCAACAGCTTTCCAGGCTAGCCCCTTCTGGCTGCCAGCTATCTGCAGACGTTCGCATTTTCGGAGCAGGGCTGGGAAAGGAGCCTGGCAGGAACACCTCCCATTTCCAGTATACGTTGGAAGTTTGAGGTGGCAAGACAAGCAAGCAGCCCCAGCCTCTGTGCCTCTGTGCGAGCAGTGCCATGGGCAGATGAGGCTGAGCAACAGCTTTCCAGGCTAGCCCCTTCTGGCTGCCAGCTATCTGCAGACGTTCGCATTCTCAGAGCAGGGCTACCGGAGGCACCAAGCACGGACAACATAAGATACGTTTGAAGTTTAAGATGGCAAGACAAGCAAGCAGCCCCAGTCTCTGTGCCTCTGTGAGAGCAGTGCCATGCACAGATGAGGCTGAGCAACAGCTTTCCAGGCTAGACCCTTCTGGCTGCCAGCTATCTGCAGACGTTCGCATTTTCGGAGCAGGGCTGGGAAAGGAGCCTGGCAGGAACACCCCCCATTTCCAGTGTACGTTGGAAGTTTGAGGTGGCAAGACAAGCAAGCAGCCCCAGCCTCTGTGCCTCTGTGCGAGCAGTGCCATGGGCAGATGAGGCTGAGCAACAGCTTTCCAGGCTAGCCCCTTCTGGCTGCCAGCTATCTGCAGACGTTCGCATTTTCGGAGCAGGGCTGGGAAAGGAGCCTGGCAGGAACACCCATCATTTCCAGTGTACGTTGGAAGTTTGAGGTGGCAAGACAAGCAAGCAGCCCCAGCTTCTGTGCCTCTGTGCGAGCGGTGCCATGTGCAGATGAGGCTGAGCAACAGCTTTCCAGGCTAGCCCCTTCTGGCTGCCAGCTATCTGCAGACGTTCGCATTCTCAGAGCAGGGCTACCGGAGGCACCAAGCACGGACAACATAAGATACGTTTGAAGTTTAAGGTGGCAAGACAAGCAAGCAGCGCCAGTCTCTGTGCCTCTGTGCGAGCAGTGCCATGCACAGATGAGGCTGAGCAACAGCTTTCCAGGCTAGCCCCTTCTGGCTGCCAGCTATCTGCAGACGTTCGCATTCTCAGACCAGGGCTGCGAAAGAAGCCTGTCAGGGACCCCGCCCTTTCCAGTCTACGTTTGAAGTTTGAGGTGGCAAGACAAGCAAGCAGCCCCAGTCTCTGTGCCTCTGTGCGAGCAGTGCCATGCGCAGATGAGGCTGAGCAACAGCTTTCCAGGCTAGACCCTTCTGGCTGCCAGCTATCTGCAGACGTTCGCATTTCAAGAGCAGGGCTGCGAAAGTAGACTGGCAGGGACCTCCACACTTCCAGTCTACATTTGAAGTTTGAGGTGGCAAGACAAGCAAGCAGCCCCAGTCTCTGTGCCTCTGTGCGAGCAGTGCCATGCGCAGATGAGGCTGAGCAACAGCTTTCCAGGCTAGACCCTTCTGGCTGCCATCTATCTGCAGACGTTCGCTTTTTAGGAGCAGGGCTGGGAAAGGAGCCTGGCAGGAACACCTCCCATTTCCAGTGTACGTTGGAAGTTTGAGGTGGCAAGACAAGCAAGCAAGCCCAGCATCTGTGCCTCTGTGCGAGCAGTGCCATGGGCAGATGAGGCTGAGCAACAGCTTTCCAGGCTAGCCCCTTCTGCCTGCCACCTATCTGCAGACGTTCGCATTCTCAGAGCAGGGCTACCGGAGGCACCAAGCACGGAAAACTTAAGATACGTTTGAAGTTTGAGGTGGCAAGACAAGCAAGCAGCCCCAGTCTCTGTGCCTCTGTGCGAGCAGTGCCATGCACAGATGAAGCTGAGCAACAGCTTTCCAGGCTAGACCCTTCTGGCTGCCAGCTATCTGCAGACGTTCGCATTTCAAGAGCAGGGCTGCGAAAGGAGAGTGGCAGGGACCTCCACACTTCAAGTATACATTTGAAGTTTGAGGTGGCAAGACAAGCAAGCAGCCCCAGCCTCTGTGCCTCTGTGCGAGCAGTGCCATGGGCAGATGAGGCTGAGCAACAGCTTTCCAGGCTAGCCCCTTCTGGCTGCCAGCTATCTGCAGACGTTCGCATTTTCGGAGCAGGGCTGGGAAAGGAGTCTGGCAGGAACACCCATCATTTCCAGTGTACGTTGGAAGTTTGAGGTGGCAAGACAAGCAAGCAGCCCCAGCTTCTGTGCCTCTGTGCGAGCGGTGCCATGTGCAGATGAGGCTGAGCAACAGCTTTCCAGGCTAGCCCCTTCTGGCTGCCAGCTATCTGCAGACGTTCGCATTCTCAGAGCAGGGCTACCGGAGGCACCAAGCACGGACAACATAAGATACGTTTGAAGTTTAAGGTGGCAAGACAAGCAAGCAGCGCCAGTCTCTGTGCCTCTGTGCGAGCAGTGCCATGCACAGATGAGGCTGAGCAACAGCTTTCCAGGCTAGACCCTTCTGGCTGCCAGCTATCTGCAGACGTTCGCATTTCAAGAGCAGGGCTGCGAAAGGAGACTGGCAGGGACCTCCACACTTCCAGTCTACATTTGAAGTTTGAGGTGGCAAGACAAGCAAGCAGCCCCAGTCTCTGTGCCTCTGTGCGAGCAGTGCCATGTGCAGATGAGGCTCAGCAACAGCTTTCCAGGCTAGCCCCTTCTGGCTGCCAGCTATCTGCAGACGTTCGCTTTTTAGGAGCAGGGCTGGGAAAGGAGCCTGGCAGGAACACCATCCATTTCCAGTGTACGTTGGAAGTTTGAGGTGGCAAGACAAGCAAGCAGCCCCAGCCTCTGTGCCTCTGTGCGAGCAGTGCCATGGGCAGATGAGGCTGAGCAACAGCTTTCCAGGCTAGACCCTTCTGGCTGCCAGCTATCTGCAGACGTTCGCATTTTCTTAGCAGGGCTGGGAAAGCAGCCTGGCAGGAACACCCACCATTTCCAGTGTACGTTGGAAGTTTGAGGTGGCAAGACAAGCAAGCAGCCCCAGTCTCTGTGCCTCTGTGCGAGCAGTGCCATGCGCAGATGAGGCTGAGCAACAGCTTTCCAGGCTAGCCCCTTCTGGCTGCCAGCTATCTGCAGACGTTCGCATTCTCAGAGCAGGGCTGCGAAAGGAGCCTGGCAGGGACCCCCCCCCTTTCCAGTCTACGTTAGAAGTTTGAGGTGTCAAGACAAGCAAGCAGCCCCAGTCTCTGTGCCTCTGTGCGAGCAGTGCCATGGGCAGATGAGGCTGAGCAACAGCTTTCCAGGCTAGCCCCTTCTGGCTGCCAACTATCTGCAGACGTTCGCATTCTCAGAGCAGGGCTGGGAAAGGAGCCTGGCAGGGACCCCACCATTTCCAGACTGCGTTTGAAGTTTGAAGTGCAAGACAAGCAAGCAGCCCCAGTCTCTGTGCCTCTGTGCGAGCAGTGCCATGGGCAGATGAGGATGAGCAACAGCTTTCCAGGCTAGCCCCTTCTGGCTGCCAGCTATCTGCAGACGTTCGCATTTTCGGAGCAGGGCTGGGAAAGGAGCCTGGCAGGAACACCTCCCATTTCCAGTATACGTTGGAAGTTTGAGGTGGCAAGACAAGCAAGCAGCCCCAGCCTCTCTGCCTCTGTGCGAGCAGTGCCATGGGCAGATGAGGCTGAGCAACAGCTTTCCAGGCTAGCCCCTTCTGGCTGCCAGCTATCTGCAGACGTTCGCATTCTCAGAGCAGGGCTACCGGAGGCACCAAGCACGGACAACATAAGATACGTTTGAAGTTTAAGATGGCAAGACAAGCAAGCAGCCCCAGTCTCTGTGCCTCTGTGAGAGCAGTGCCATGCACAGATGAGGCTGAGCAACAGCTTTCCAGGCTAGACCCTTCTGGCTGCCAGCTATCTGCAGACGTTCGCATTTTCGGAGCAGGGCTGGGAAAGGAGCCTGGCAGGAACACCCCCCATTTCCAGTGTACGTTGGAAGTTTGAGGTGGCAAGACAAGCAAGCAGCCCCAGCCTCTGTGCCTCTGTGCGAGCAGTGCCATGCGCAGATGAGGCTGAGCAACAGCTTTCCAGGCTAGCCCCTTCTGCCTGCCACCTATCTGTAGACGTTCGCATTCTCAGAGCAGGGCTACCGGAGGCACCAAGCACGGACAACATAAGATACGTTTGAAGTTTGAGGTGGCAAGACAAGCAAGCAGCCCCAGTCTCTGTGCCTCTGTGCGAGCAGTGCCATGCACAGATGAGGCTGAGCAACTGCTTTCCAGGCTAGACCCTTCTGGCTGTCAGCTATCTGCAGACGTTCGCATTTTAGGAGCAGGGCTGGGAAAGGAGCCTGGCAGGAACACCCCCCATTTCCAGTGTACGTTGGAAGTTTGAGGTGGCAAGACAAGCAAGCAGCCCCAGCCTCTGTGCCTCTGTGCGAGCAGTGCCATGGGCAGATGAGGCTGAGCAACAGCTTTCCAGGCTAGACCCTTGTGGCTGCCAGCTATCTGCAGATGTTCGCATTTTTGGAGCAGGGCTGGGAAAGGAGCCTGGCAGGAACACTCATCATTTCCAGTGTACGTTGGAAGTTTGAGGTGGCAAGACAAGCAAGCAGCCCCAGTCTCTGTGCCTCTGTGCGAGCAGTGCCATGCGCAGATGAGGCTGAGCAACAGCTTTCCAGGCTAGCCCCTTCTGGCTGCCAGCTATCTGCAGACGTTCGCATTCTCAGACCAGGGCTGCGAAAGAAGCCTGTCAGGGACCCCGCCCTTTCCAGTCTACGTTTGAAGTTTGAGGTGGCAAGACAAGCAAGCAGCCCCAGTCTCTGTGCCTCTGTGCGAGCAGTGCCATGCGCAGATGAGGCTGAGCAACAGCTTTCCAGGCTAGACCCTTGTGGCTGCCAGCTATCTGCAGACGTTCGCATTTCAAGAGCAGGGCTGCGAAAGGAGACTGGCAGGGACCTCCACACTTCCAGTCTACATTTGAAGTTTGAGGTGGCAAGACAAGCAAGCAGCCCCAGTCTCTGTGCCTCTGTGCGAGCAGTGCCATGCGCAGATGAGGCTGAGCAACAGCTTTCCAGGCTAGCCCCTTCTGGCTGCCAGCTATCTGCAGACGTTCGCTTTTTAGGAGCAGGGCTGGGAAAGGAGCCTGGCAGGAACACCCCCCATTTCCAGTGTACGTTGGAAGTTTGAGGTGGCAAGACAAGCAAGCAGCCCCAGCCTCTGTGCCTCTGTGCGAGCAGTGCCATGGGCAGATGAGGCTGAGCAACAGCTTTCCAGGCTAGCCCCTTCTGCCTGCCAGCTATCTGCAGAAGTTCACATTCTCTGACCAGATCTGCGAAAGAAGCCTGTCAGGGACCCCCCTCTTTCCAGTCTACGTTTGAAGTTTGAGGTGGCAAGACAAGCAAGCAGCCCCAGTCTCTGTGCCTCTGTGCGAGCAGTGCCATGGGCAGATGAGGCTGAGCAACAGCTTTCCAGGCTAGCCCCTTCTGGCTGCCAGCTATCTGCAGACGTTCGCATTTTCGGAGCAGGGCTGGGAAAGGAGCCTGGCAGGAACACCTCCCATTTCCAGTGTACGCTGGAAGTTTGAGGTTGCAAGACAAGCAAGCAGCCCCAGCCTCTGTGCCTCTGTGCGAGCAGTGCCATGTGCAGATGAGGCTGAGCAACAGCTTTCCAGACTAGCCCCTTCTGCCTGCCACCTATCTGCAGACGTTCGCATTCTCAGAGCAGGGCTACCGGCGGCACCAAGCACGGACAACATAAGATACGTTTGAAGTCTAAGGTGGCAAGACAAGCAAGCAGCCCCAGTCTCTGTGCCTCTGTGTGAGCAGTGCCATGCACAGATGAGGCTGAGCAACAGCTTTCCAGGCTAGCCTCTTCTGGCTGCCAGCTATCTGCAGACGTTCGCATTTCAAGAGCAGGGCTGCGAAAGGAGACTGGCAGGGACCTCCACACTTCCAGTCTACATTTGAAGTTTGAGGTGGCAAGACAAGCAAGCAAGCCCAGCCTCTGTGCCTCTGTGCGAGCAGTGCCATGGGCAGATGAGGCTGAGCAACAGCTTTCCAGGCTACACCCTTCTGGCTGCCAGCTATCTGGAGACGTTCGCATTTCATAGCAGGACTGGGAAAGGAGCCTGGCAGGAACACCCACCAATTCCAGTGTACGTTTGAAGTTTGAGGTGGCAAGACAAGCAAGCAGCCCCAGTCTCTGTGCCTCTGTGCGAGCAGTGCCATGCGCAGATGAGGCTGAGCAACAGCTTTCCAGGCTAGCCCCTTCTGGCTGTCAGCTATCTGCAGACGTTCGCATTTTAGGAGCAGGGCTGGGAAAGGAGCCTGGCAGGAACACCCCCCATTTCCAGTGTACGTTGGAAGTTTGAGGTGGCAAGACAAGCAAGCAGCCCCAGCCTCTGTGCCTCTGTGCGAGCAGTGCCATGGGCAGATGAGGCTGAGCAACAGCTTTCCAGGCTAGACCCTTGTGGCTGCCAGCTATCTGCAGATGTTCGCATTTTTGGAGCAGGGCTGGGAAAGGAGCCTGGCAGGAACACTCATCATTTCCAGTGTACGTTGGAAGTTTGAGGTGGCAAGACAAGCAAGCAGCCCCAGTCTCTGTGCCTCTGTGCGAGCAGTGCCATGCGCAGATGAGGCTGAGCAACAGCTTTCCAGGCTAGCCCCTTCTGGCTGCCAGCTATCTGCAGACGTTCGCATTCTCAGACCAGGGCTGCGAAAGAAGCCTGTCAGGGACCCCGCCCTTTCCAGTCTACGTTTGAAGTTTGAGGTGGCAAGACAAGCAAGCAGCCCCAGTCTCTGTGCCTCTGTGCGAGCAGTGCCATGCGCAGATGAGGCTGAGCAACAGCTTTCCAGGCTAGACCCTTCTGGCTGCCAGCTATCTGCAGACGTTCGCATTTCAAGAGCAGGTCTGCGAAAGGAGACTGGCAGGGACCTCCACACTTCCAGTCTACATTTGAAGTTTGAGGTGGCAAGACAAGCAAGCAGCCCCAGTCTCTGTGCCTCTGTGCGAGCAGTGCCATGCGCAGATGAGGCTGAGCAACAGCTTTCCAGGCTAGCCCCTTCTGGCTGCCAGCTATCTGCAGACGTTCGCTTTTTAGGAGCAGGGCTGGGAAAGGAGCCTGGCAGGAACACCCCCCATTTCCAGTGTACGTTGGAAGTTTGAGGTGGCAAGACAAGCAAGCAGCCCCAGCCTCTGTGCCTCTGTGCGAGCAGTGCCATGGGCAGATGAGGCTGAGCAACAGCTTTCCAGGCTAGCCCCTTCTGCCTGCCAGCTATCTGCAGAAGTTCACATTCTCTGACCAGATCTGCGAAAGAAGCCTGTCAGGGACCCCCCTCTTTCCAGTCTACGTTTGAAGTTTGAGGTGGCAAGACAAGCAAGCAGCCCCAGTCTCTGTGCCTCTGTGCGAGCAGTGCCATGGGCAGATGAGGCTGAGCAACAGCTTTCCAGGCTAGCCCCTTCTGGCTGCCAGCTATCTGCAGACGTTCGCATTTTCGGAGCAGGGCTGGGAAAGGAGCCTGGCAGGAACACCTCCCATTTCCAGTGTACGCTGGAAGTTTGAGGTTGCAAGACAAGCAAGCAGCCCCAGCCTCTGTGCCTCTGTGCGAGCAGTGCCATGTGCAGATGAGGCTGAGCAACAGCTTTCCAGGCTAGCCCCTTCTGCCTGCCACCTATCTGCAGACGTTCGCATTCTCAGAGCAGGGCTACCGGCGGCACCAAGCACGGACAACATAAGATACGTTTGAAGTCTAAGGTGGCAAGACAAGCAAGCAGCCCCAGTCTCTGTGCCTCTGTGTGAGCAGTGCCATGCACAGATGAGGCTGAGCAACAGCTTTCCAGGCTAGCCCCTTCTGGCTGCCAGCTATCTGCAGACGTTCGCATTTCAAGAGCAGGGCTGCGAAAGGAGACTGGCAGCGACCTCCACACTTCCAGTCTACATTTGAAGTTTGAGGTGGCAAGACAAGCAAGCAAGCCCAGCCTCTGTGCCTCTGTGCGAGCAGTGCCATGGGCAGATGAGGCTGAGCAACAGCTTTCCAGGCTAGACCCTTCTGGCTGCCAGCTATCTGGAGACGTTCGCATTTCATAGCAGGACTGGGAAAGGAGCCTGGCAGGAACACCCACCATTTCCAGTGTACGTTGGAAGTTTGAGGTGGCAAGACAAGCAAGCAGCCCCAGTCTCTGTGCCTCTGTGCGAGCAGTGCCATGGGCAGATGAGGCTGAGCAACAGCTTTCCAGGCTAGCCCCTTCTGCCTGCCAGCTATCTGCAGACGTTCGCATTCTCAGAGCAGGGCTACCGGAGGCACCAAGCACGGACAACATAAGATACGTTTGAAGTTTGAGGTGGCAAGACAAGCAAGCAGCCCCAGTCTCTGTGCCTCTGTGCGAGCAGTGCCATGCACAGATGAGGCTGAGCAACTGCTTTCCAGGCTAGCCCCTTCTGGCTGCCAGCTATCTGCAGACGTTCGCATTTCAAGAGCAGGGCTGCGAAAGGAGACTTGAAGGGACCTCCACACTTCCAGTCTACATTTGAAGTTTGAGGTGGCAAGACAAGCAAGCAGCCCCAGCCTCTGTGCCTCTGTGTGAGCAGTGCCATGCGCAGATGAGGCTGAGCAACAGCTTTCCAGGCTAGCCCCTTCTGGCTGCCAGCTATCTGCAGACGTTCGCTTTTTAGGAGCAGGGCTGGGAAAGGAGCCTGGCAGGAACACCCCCCATTTCCAGTGTACGTTGGAAGTTTGAGGTGGCAAGACAAGCAAGCAGCCCCAGTCTCTGTGCCTCTGTGCGAGCAGTGCCATGGGCAGATGAGGCTGAGCAACAGCTTTCCAGGCTAGACCCTTCTGCCTGCCAGCTATCTGCAGAAGTTCACATTCTCTGACCAGATCTGCGAAAGAAGCCTGTCAGGGACCCCCCCCTTTCCAGTCTACGTTTGAAGTTTGAGGTGGCAAGACAAGCAAGCAGCCCCAGTCTCTGTGCCTCTGTGCGAGCAGTGCCATGGGCAGATGAGGCTGAGCAACAGCTTTCCAGGCTAGCCCCTTCTGGCTGCCAGCTATCTGCAGACGTTCGCATTCTCAGAGCAGGGCTGGGAAAGGAGCCTGGCAGGAACACCTCCCATTTCCAGTGTACGTTGGAAGTTTGAGGTTGCAAGACAAGCAAGCAGCCCCAGCCTCTGTGCCTCTGTGCGAGCAGTGCCATGTGCAGATGAGGCTGAGCAACAGCTTTCCAGGCTAGCCCCTTCTGCCTGCCACCTATCTGCAGACGTTCGCATTCTCAGAGCAGGGCTACCGGAGGCACCAAGCACGGACAACATAAGATACGTTTGAAGTTTAAGGTGGCAAGACAAGCAAGCAGCCCCAGTCTCTGTGCCTCTGTGCGAGCAGTGTCATGCACAGATGAGGCTGAGCAACAGCTTTCCAGGCTAGACCCTTCTGGCTGCCAGCTATCTGCAGACGTTCGCATTTCAAGAGCAGGGCTGCGAAAGGAGACTGGCAGGGACCTCCACACTTCCAGTCTACATTTGAAGTTTGATGTGGCAAGACAAGCAAGCAAGCCCAGCCTCTGTGCCTCTGTGCGAGCAGTGCCATGGGCAGATGAGGCTGAGCAACAGCTTTCCAGGCTAGACCCTTCTGGCTGCCAGCTATCTGGAGACGTTCGCATTTCATAGCAGGACTGGGAAAGGAGCCTGGCAGGAACACCCACCATTTCCAGTGTACGTTGGAAGTTTGAGGTGGCAAGACAAGCAAGCAGCCCCAGTCTCTGTGCCTCTGTGCGAGCAGTGCCATGCGCAGATGAGGCTGAGCAACAGCTTTCCAGGCTAGCCCCTTCTGCCTGCCACCTATCTGCAGACGTTCGCATTCTCAGAGCAGGGCTACCGGAGGCACCAAGCACGGACAACATAAGATACGTTTGAAGTTTGAGGTGGCAAGACAAGCAAGCAGCCCCAGTCTCTGTGCCTCTGTGCGAGCAGTGCCATGCACAGATGAGGCTGAGCAACTGCTTTCCAGGCTAGACCCTTCTGGCTGCCAGCTATCTGCAGACGTTCGCATTTCAAGAGCAGGGCTGCGAAAGGAGAGTGGCAGGGACCTCCACACTTCCAGTATACATTTGAAGTTTGAGGTGGCAAGACAAGCAAGCAGCCCCGGCCTCTGTGCCTCTGTGCGAGCAGTGCCATGCGCAGATGAGGCTGAGCAACAGCTTTCCAGGCTAGCCCCTTCTGGCTGCCAGCTATCTGCAGACGTTCGCATTTTCGGAGCAGGGCTGGGAAAGGAGCCTGGCAGGAACACCTCCCATTTCCAGTGTACGTTGGAAGTTTGAGGTTGCAAGACAAGCAAGCAGCAACAGCCTCTGTGCCTCTGTGCGAGCAGTGCCATGTGCAGATGAGGCTGAGCAACAGCTTTCCAGGCTAGACCCTTCTGGCTGCCAGCTGTCTGCAGACGTTCGCATTTCAAGAGCAGGGCTGCGAAAGGAGACTGGCAGGGACCTCCACACTTCCAGTCTACATTTGAAGTTTGAGGTGGCAAGACAAGCAAGCAAGCCCAGCCTCTGTGCCTCTGTGCGAGCAGTGCCATGGGCAGATGAGGCTGAGCAACAGCTTTCCAGGCTAGACCCTTCTGGCTGCCAGCTATCTGGAGACGTTCGCATTTCATAGCAGGACTGGGAAAGGAGCCTGGCAGGAACACCCCCCATTTCCAGTGTACGTTGGAAGTTTGAGGTGGCAAGACAAGCAAGCAGCCCCAGTCTCTGTGCCTCTGTGCGAGCAGTGCCATGCGCAGATGAGGCTGAGCAACAGCTTTCCAGGCTAGCCCCTTCTGCCTGCCACCTATCTGCAGACGTTCGCATTCTCAGAGCAGAGCTACCGGAGGCACCAAGCACGGACAACATAAGATACGTTTGAAGTTTGAGGTGGCAAGACAAGCAAGCAGCCCCAGTCTCTGTGCCTCTGTGCGAGCAGTGCCATGCACAGATGAGGCTGAGCAACTGCTTTCCAGGCTAGACCCTTCTGGCTGCCAGCTATCTGCAGACGTTCGCATTTCAAGAGCAGGGCTGCGAAAGGAGAGTGGCAGGGACCTCCACACTTCCAGTATACATTTGAAGTTTGAGGTGGCAAGACAAGCAAGCAGCCCCGGCCTCTGTGCCTCTGTGCGAGCAGTGCCATGCGCAGATGAGGCTGAGCAACAGCTTTCCAGGCTAGCCCCTTCTGGCTGCCAGCTATCTGCAGACGTTCGCATTTTCGGAGCAGGGCTGGGAAAGGAGCCTGGCAGGAACACCTCCCATTTCCAGTGTACGCTGGAAGTTTGAGGTTGCAAGACAAGCAAGCAGCCCCAGCCTCTGTGCCTCTGTGCGAGCAGTGCCATGTGCAGATGAGGCTGAGCAACAGCTTTCCAGGCTAGACCCTTCTGGTTGCCAGCTGTCTGCAGACGTTCGCATTTCAAGAGCAGGGCTGCGAAAGGAGACTGGCAGGGACCTCCACACTTCCAGTCTACATTTGAAGTTTGAGGTGGCAAGACAAGCAAGCAAGCCCAGCCTCTGTGCCTCTGTGCGAGCAGTGCCATGGGCAGATGAGGCTGAGCAACAGCTTTCCAGGCTAGACCCTTCTGGCTGCCAGCTATCTGGAGACGTTCGCATTTCATAGCAGGACTGGGAAAGGAGCCTGGCAGGAACACCCACCAATTCCAGTGTACGTTGGAAGTTTGAGGTGGCAAGACAAGCAAGCAGCCCCAGTCTCTGTGCCTCTGTGCGAGCAGTGCCATGCGCAGATGAGGCTGAGCAACAGCTTTCCAGGCTAGCCCCTTCTGCCTGCCACCTATCTGTAGACGTTCGCATTCTCAGAGCAGGGCTACCGGAGGCACCAAGCACAGACAACATAAGATACGTTTGAAGTTTGAGGTGGCAAGACAAGCAAGCAGCCCCAGTCTCTGTGCCTCTGTGCGAGCAGTGCCATGCACAGATGAGGCTGAGCAACTGCTTTCCAGGCTAGACCCTTCTGGCTGCCAGCTATCTGCAGACGTTCGCATTTCAAGAGCAGGGCTGCGAAAGGAGAGTGGCAGGGACCTCCACACTTCCAGTCTACATTTGAAGTTTGATGTGGCAAGACAAGCAAGCAGCCCCAGCCTCTCTGCCTCTGTGCGAGCAGTGCCATGCGCAGATGAGGCTGAGCAACAGCTTTCCAGGCTAGCCCCTTCTGGCTGTCAGCTATCTGCAGACGTTCGCATTTTAGGAGCAGGGCTGGGAAAGGAGCCTGGCAGGAACACCCCCCATTTCCAGTGTACGTTGGAAGTTTGAGGTGGCAAGACAAGCAAGCAGCCCCAGCCTCTGTGCCTCTGTGCGAGCAGTGCCATGGGCAGATGAGGCTGAGCAACAGCTTTCCAGGCTAGACCCTTCTGGCTGCCAGCTATCTGCAGATGTTCGCATTTTTGGAGCAGGGCTGGGAAAGGAGCCTGGCAGGAACACTCATCATTTCCAGTGTACGTTTGAAGTTTGAGCTGGCAAGACAAGCAAGCAGCCCCAGTCTCTGTGCCTCTGTGCGAGCAGTGCCATGCGCAGATGAGGCTGAGCAACAGCTTTCCAGGCTAGCCCCTTCTGGCTGCCAGCTATCTGCAGACGTTCGCATTCTCAGACCAGGGCTGCGAAAGAAGCCTGTCAGGGACCCCGCCCTTTCCAGTCTACGTTTGAAGTTTGAGGTGGCAAGACAAGCAAGCAGCCCCAGTCTCTGTGCCTCTGTGCGAGCAGTGCCATGCGCAGATGAGGCTGAGCAACAGCTTTCCAGGCTAGACCCTTCTGGCTGCCAGCTATCTGCAGACGTTCGCATTTCAAGAGCAGGGCTGCGAAAGGAGACTGGCAGGGACCTCCACACTTCCAGTCTACATTTGAAGTTTGAGGTGGCAAGACAAGCAAGCAGCCCCAGTCTCTGTGCCTCTGTGCGAGCAGTGCCATGCGCAGATGAGGCTGAGCAACAGCTTTCCAGGCTAGACCCTTCTGGCTGCCAGCTATCTGCAGACGTTCGCTTTTTAGGAGCAGGGCTGGGAAAGGAGCCTGGCAGGAACACCTCCCATTTCCAGTGTACGTTGGAAGTTTGAGGTGGCAAGACAAGCAAGCAAGCCCAGCATCTGTGCCTCTGTGCGAGCAGTGCCATGGGCAGATGAGGCTGAGCAACAGCTTTCCAGGCTAGCCCCTTCTGCCTGCCACCTATCTGCAGACGTTCGCATTCTCAGAGCAGGGCTACCGGAGGCACCAAGCACGGAAAACATAAGATACGTTTGAAGTTTGAGGTGGCAAGACAAGCAAGCAGCCCCAGTCTCTGTGCCTCGGTGCGAGCAGTGCCATGCATAGATGAGGCTGAGCAACAGCTTTCCAGGCTAGACCCTTCTGGCTGCCAGCTATCTGCAGACGTTCGCATTTCAAGAGCAGGGCTGCGAAAGGAGACTGGCAGGGACCTCCACACTTCAAGTATACATTTGAAGTTTGAGGTGGCAAGACAAGCAAGCAGCCCCAGCCTCTGTGCGTCTGTGCGAGCAGTGCCATGGGCAGATGAGGCTGAGCAACAGCTTTCCAGGCTAGCCCCTTCTGGCTGCCAGCTATCTGCAGACGTTCGCATTTTAGGAGCAGGGCTGGGAAAGGAGCCTGGCAGGAACACCCCCCATTTCCAGTGTACGTTGGAAGTTTGAGGTGGCAAGACAAGCAAGCAGCCCCAGCCTCTGTGCCTCTGTGCGAGCAGTGCCATGGGCAGATGAGGCTGAGCAACAGCTTTCCAGGCTAGCCCCTTCTGGCTGCCAGCTATCTGCAGACGTTCGCATTTTCGGAGCAGGGCTGGGAAAGGAGCCTGGCAGGAACACCCATCATTTCCAGTGTACGTTGGAAGTTTGAGGTGGCAAGACAAGCAAGCAGCCCCAGCTTCTGTGCCTCTGTGCGAGCGGTGCCATGTGCAGATGAGGCTGAGCAACAGCTTTCCAGGCTAGCCCCTTCTGGCTGCCAGCTATCTGCAGACGTTCGCATTCTCAGAGCAGGGCTACCGGAGGCACCAAGCACGGACAACATAAGATACGTTTGAAGTTTAAGGTGGCAAGACAAGCAAGCAGCGCCAGTCTCTGTGCCTCTGTGCGAGCAGTGCCATGCACAGATGAGGCTGAGCAACAGCTTTCCAGGCTAGCCCCTTCTGGCTGCCAGCTATCTGCAGACGTTCGCATTCTCAGACCAGGGCTGCGAAAGAAGCCTGTCAGGGACCCCGCCCTTTCCAGTCTACGTTTGAAGTTTGAGGTGGCAAGACAAGCAAGCAGCCCCAGTCTCTGTGCCTCTGTGCGAGCAGTGCCATGCGCAGATGAGGCTGAGCAACAGCTTTCCAGGCTAGACCCTTCTGGCTGCCAGCTATCTGCAGACGTTCGCATTTCAAGAGCAGGGCTGCGAAAGGAGACTGGCAGGGACCTCCACACTTCCAGTCTACATTTGAAGTTTGAGGTGGCAAGACAAGCAAGCAGCCCCAGTGTCTGTGCCTCTGTGCGAGCAGTGCCATGCGCAGATGAGGCTGAGCAACAGCTTTCCAGGCTAGACCCTTCTGGCTGCCAGCTATCTGCAGACGTTCGCTTTTTAGGAGCAGGGCTGGGAAAGGAGCCTGGCAGGAACACCTCCCATTTCCAGTGTACGTTGGAAGTTTGAGGTGGCAAGACAAGCAAGCAAGCCCAGCATCTGTGCCTCTGTGCGAGCAGTGCCATGGGCAGATGAGGCTGAGCAACAGCTTTCCAGGCTAGCCCCTTCTGGCTGTCAGCTATCTGCAGACGTTCGCATTCTCAGAGCAGGGCTACCGGAGGCACCAAGCACGGAAAACTTAAGATACGTTTGAAGTTTGAGGTGGCAAGACAAGCAAGCAGCCCCAGTCTCTGTGCCTCTGTGCGAGCAGTGCCATGCACAGATGAAGCTGAGCAACAGCTTTCCAGGCTAGACCCTTCTGGCTGCCAGCTATCTGCAGACGTTCGCATTTCAAGAGCAGGGCTGCGAAAGGAGAGTGGCAGGGACCTCCACACTTCAAGTATACATTTGAAGTTTGAGGTGGCAAGACAAGCAAGCAGCCCCAGCCTCTGTGCCTCTGTGCGAGCAGTGCCATGGGCAGATGAGGCTGAGCAACAGCTTTCCAGGCTAGCCCCTTCTGGCTGCCAGCTATCTGCAGACGTTCGCATTTTCGGAGCAGGGCTGGGAAAGGAGTCTGGCAGGAACACCCATCATTTCCAGTGTACGTTGGAAGTTTGAGGTGGCAAGACAAGCAAGCAGCCCCAGCTTCTGTGCCTCTGTGCGAGCGGTGCCATGTGCAGATGAGGCTGAGCAACAGCTTTCCAGGCTAGCCCCTTCTGGCTGCCAGCTATCTGCAGACGTTCGCATTCTCAGAGCAGGGCTACCGGAGGCACCAAGCACGGACAACATAAGATACGTTTGAAGTTTAAGGTGGCAAGACAAGCAAGCAGCGCCAGTCTCTGTGCCTCTGTGCGAGCAGTGCCATGCACAGATGAGGCTGAGCAACAGCTTTCCAGGCTAGACCCTTCTGGCTGCCAGCTATCTGCAGACGTTCGCATTTCAAGAGCAGGGCTGCGAAAGGAGACTGGCAGGGACCTTCACACTTCCAGTCTACATTTGAAGTTTGAGGTGGCAAGACAAGCAAGCAGCCCCAGTCTCTGTGCCTCTGTGCGAGCAGTGCCATGTGCAGATGAGGCTCAGCAACAGCTTTCCAGGCTAGCCCCTTCTGGCTGCCAGCTATCTGCAGACGTTCGCTTTTTAGGAGCAGGGCTGCGAAAGGAGACTGGCAGGAACACCATCCATTTCCAGTGTACGTTGGAAGTTTGAGGTGGCAAGACAAGCAAGCAGCCCCAGCCTCTGTGCCTCTGTGCGAGCAGTGCCATGGGCAGATGAGGCTGAGCAACAGCTTTCCAGGCTAGACCCTTCTGGCTGCCAGCTATCTGCAGACGTTCGCATTTTCTTAGCAGGGCTGGGAAAGCAGCCTGGCAGGAACACCCACCATTTCCAGTGTACGTTGGAAGTTTGAGGTGGCAAGACAAGCAAGCAGCCCCAGTCTCTGTGCCTCTGTGCGAGCAGTGCCATGCGCAGATGAGGCTGAGCAACAGCTTTCCAGGCTAGCCCCTTCTGGCTGCCAGCTATCTGCAGACGTTCGCATTCTCAGAGCAGGGCTGCGAAAGGAGCCTGGCAGGGACCCCCCCCCTTTCCAGTCTACGTTAGAAGTTTGAGGTGTCAAGACAAGCAAGCAGCCCCAGTCTCTGTGCCTCTGTGCGAGCAGTGCCATGGGCAGATGAGGCTGAGCAACAGCTTTCCAGGCTAGCCCCTTCTGGCTGCCAACTATCTGCAGACGTTCGCATTCTCAGAGCAGGGCTGGGAAAGGAGCCTGGCAGGGACCCCACCATTTCCAGACTGCGTTTGAAGTTTGAAGTGCAAGACAAGCAAGCAGCCCCAGTCTCTGTGCCTCTGTGCGAGCAGTGCCATGGGCAGATGAGGATGAGCAACAGCTTTCCAGGCTAGCCCCTTCTGGCTGCCAGCTATCTGCAGACGTTCGCATTTTCGGAGCAGGGCTGGGAAAGGAGCCTGGCAGGAACACCTCCCATTTCCAGTATACGTTGGAAGTTTGAGGTGGCAAGACAAGCAAGCAGCCCCAGCCTCTGTGCCTCTGTGCGAGCAGTGCCATGGGCAGATGAGGCTGAGCAACAGCTTTCCAGGCTAGCCCCTTCTGGCTGCCAGCTATCTGCAGACGTTCGCATTCTCAGAGCAGGGCTACCGGAGGCACCAAGCACGGACAACATAAGATACGTTTGAAGTTTAAGATGGCAAGACAAGCAAGCAGCCCCAGTCTCTGTGCCTCTGTGAGAGCAGTGCCATGCACAGATGAGGCTGAGCAACAGCTTTCCAGGCTAGACCCTTCTGGCTGCCAGCTATCTGCAGACGTTCGCATTTTCGGAGCAGGGCTGGGAAAGGAGCCTGGCAGGAACACCCCCCATTTCCAGTGTACGTTGGAAGTTTGAGGTGGCAAGACAAGCAAGCAGCCCCAGCCTCTGTGCCTCTGTGCGAGCAGTGCCATGGGCAGATGAGGCTGAGCAACAGCTTTCCAGGCTAGCCCCTTCTGGCTGCCAGCTATCTGCAGACGTTCGCATTTTCGGAGCAGGGCTGGGAAAGGAGCCTGGCAGGAACACCCATCATTTCCAGTGTACGTTGGAAGTTTGAGGTGGCAAGACAAGCAAGCAGCCCCAGCTTCTGTGCCTCTGTGCGAGCGGTGCCATGTGCAGATGAGGCTGAGCAACAGCTTTCCAGGCTAGCCCCTTCTGGCTGCCAGCTATCTGCAGACGTTCGCATTCTCAGAGCAGGGCTACCGGAGGCACCAAGCACGGACAACATAAGATACGTTTGAAGTTTAAGGTGGCAAGACAAGCAAGCAGCGCCAGTCTCTGTGCCTCTGTGCGAGCAGTGCCATGCACAGATGAGGCTGAGCAACAGCTTTCCAGGCTAGCCCCTTCTGGCTGCCAGCTATCTGCAGACGTTCGCATTCTCAGACCAGGGCTGCGAAAGAAGCCTGTCAGGGACCCCGCCCTTTCCAGTCTACGTTTGAAGTTTGAGGTGGCAAGACAAGCAAGCAGCCCCAGTCTCTGTGCCTCTGTGCGAGCAGTGCCATGCGCAGATGAGGCTGAGCAACAGCTTTCCAGGCTAGACCCTTCTGGCTGCCAGCTATCTGCAGACGTTCGCATTTCAAGAGCAGGGCTGCGAAAGGAGACTGGCAGGGACCTCCACACTTCCAGTCTACATTTGAAGTTTGAGGTGGCAAGACAAGCAAGCAGCCCCAGTCTCTGTGCCTCTGTGCGAGCAGTGCCATGCGCAGATGAGGCTGAGCAACAGCTTTCCAGGCTAGACCCTTCTGGCTGCCATCTATCTGCAGACGTTCGCTTTTTAGGAGCAGGGCTGGGAAAGGAGCCTGGCAGGAACACCTCCCATTTCCAGTGTACGTTGGAAGTTTGAGGTGGCAAGACAAGCAAGCAAGCCCAGCATCTGTGCCTCTGTGCGAGCAGTGCCATGGGCAGATGAGGCTGAGCAACAGCTTTCCAGGCTAGCCCCTTCTGCCTGCCACCTATCTGCAGACGTTCGCATTCTCAGAGCAGGGCTACCGGAGGCACCAAGCACGGAAAACTTAAGATACGTTTGAAGTTTGAGGTGGCAAGACAAGCAAGCAGCCCCAGTCTCTGTGCCTCTGTGCGAGCAGTGCCATGCACAGATGAAGCTGAGCAACAGCTTTCCAGGCTAGACCCTTCTGGCTGCCAGCTATCTGCAGACGTTCGCATTTCAAGAGCAGGGCTGCGAAAGGAGAGTGGCAGGGACCTCCACACTTCAAGTATACATTTGAAGTTTGAGGTGGGAAGACAAGCAAGCAGCCCCAGCCTCTGTGCCTCTGTGCGAGCAGTGCCATGGGCAGATGAGGCTGAGCAACAGCTTTCCAGGCTAGCCCCTTCTGGCTGCCAGCTATCTGCAGACGTTCGCATTTTCGGAGCAGGGCTGGGAAAGGAGTCTGGCAGGAACACCCATCATTTCCAGTGTACGTTGGAAGTTTGAGGTGGCAAGACAAGCAAGCAGCCCCAGCTTCTGTGCCTCTGTGCGAGCGGTGCCATGTGCAGATGAGGCTGAGCAACAGCTTTCCAGGCTAGCCCCTTCTGGCTGCCAGCTATCTGCAGACGTTCGCATTCTCAGAGCAGGGCTACCGGAGGCACCAAGCACGGACAACATAAGATACGTTTGAAGTTTAAGGTGGCAAGACAAGCAAGCAGCGCCAGTCTCTGTGCCTCTGTGCGAGCAGTGCCATGCACAGATGAGGCTGAGCAACAGCTTTCCAGGCTAGACCCTTCTGGCTGCCAGCTATCTGCAGACGTTCGCATTTCAAGAGCAGGGCTGCGAAAGGAGACTGGCAGGGACCTCCACACTTCCAGTCTACATTTGAAGTTTGAGGTGGCAAGACAAGCAAGCAGCCCCAGTCTCTGTGCCTCTGTGCGAGCAGTGCCATGTGCAGATGAGGCTCAGCAACAGCTTTCCAGGCTAGCCCCTTCTGGCTGCCAGCTATCTGCAGACGTTCGCTTTTTAGGAGCAGGGCTGGGAAAGGAGCCTGGCAGGAACACCATCCATTTCCAGTGTACGTTGGAAGTTTGAGGTGGCAAGACAAGCAAGCAGCCCCAGCCTCTGTGCCTCTGTGCGAGCAGTGCCATGGGCAGATGAGGCTGAGCAACAGCTTTCCAGGCTAGACCCTTCTGGCTGCCAGCTATCTGCAGACGTTCGCATTTTCTTAGCAGGGCTGGGAAAGCAGCCTGGCAGGAACACCCACCATTTCCAGTGTACGTTGGAAGTTTGAGGTGGCAAGACAAGCAAGCAGCCCCAGTCTCTGTGCCTCTGTGCGAGCAGTGCCATGCGCAGATGAGGCTGAGCAACAGCTTTCCAGGCTAGCCCCTTCTGGCTGCCAGCTATCTGCAGACGTTCGCATTCTCAGAGCAGGGCTGCGAAAGGAGCCTGGCAGGGACCCCCCCCCTTTCCAGTCTACGTTAGAAGTTTGAGGTGTCAAGACAAGCAAGCAGCCCCAGTCTCTGTGCCTCTGTGCGAGCAGTGCCATGGGCAGATGAGGCTGAGCAACAGCTTTCCAGGCTAGCCCCTTCTGGCTGCCAACTATCTGCAGACGTTCGCATTCTCAGAGCAGGGCTGGGAAAGGAGCCTGGCAGGGACCCCACCATTTCCAGACTGCGTTTGAAGTTTGAAGTGCAAGACAAGCAAGCAGCCCCAGTCTCTGTGCCTCTGTGCGAGCAGTGCCATGGGCAGATGAGGATGAGCAACAGCTTTCCAGGCTAGCCCCTTCTGGCTGCCAGCTATCTGCAGACGTTCGCATTTTCGGAGCAGGGCTGGGAAAGGAGCCTGGCAGGAACACCTCCCATTTCCAGTATACGTTGGAAGTTTGAGGTGGCAAGACAAGCAAGCAGCCCCAGCCTCTCTGCCTCTGTGCGAGCAGTGCCATGGGCAGATGAGGCTGAGCAACAGCTTTCCAGGCTAGCCCCTTCTGCCTGCCACCTATCTGCAGACGTTCGCATTCTCAGAGCAGGGCTACCGGAGGCACCAAGCACGGACAACATAAGATACGTTTGAAGTTTAAGATGGCAAGACAAGCAAGCAGCCCCAGTCTCTGTGCCTCTGTGAGAGCAGTGCCATGCACAGATGAGGCTGAGCAACAGCTTTCCAGGCTAGACCCTTCTGGCTGCCAGCTATCTGCAGACGTTCGCATTTTCGGAGCAGGGCTGGGAAAGGAGCCTGGCAGGAACACCCCCCATTTCCAGTGTACGTTGGAAGTTTGAGGTGGCAAGACAAGCAAGCAGCCCCAGCCTCTGTGCCTCTGTGCGAGCAGTGCCATGGGCAGATGAGGCTGAGCAACAGCTTTCCAGGCTAGCCCCTTCTGGCTGCCAGCTATCTGCAGACGTTCGCATTTTCGGAGCAGGGCTGGGAAAGGAGCCTGGCAGGAACACCCATCATTTCCAGTGTACGTTGGAAGTTTGAGGTGGCAAGACAAGCAAGCAGCCCCAGCTTCTGTGCCTCTGTGCGAGCGGTGCCATGTGCAGATGAGGCTGAGCAACAGCTTTCCAGGCTAGCCCCTTCTGGCTGCCAGCTATCTGCAGACGTTCGCATTCTCAGAGCAGGGCTACCGGAGGCACCAAGCACGGACAACATAAGATACGTTTGAAGTTTAAGGTGGCAAGACAAGCAAGCAGCGCCAGTCTCTGTGCCTCTGTGCGAGCAGTGCCATGCACAGATGAGGCTGAGCAACAGCTTTCCAGGCTAGCCCCTTCTGGCTGCCAGCTATCTGCAGACGTTCGCATTCTCAGACCAGGGCTGCGAAAGAAGCCTGTCAGGGACCCCGCCCTTTCCAGTCTACGTTTGAAGTTTGAGGTGGCAAGACAAGCAAGCAGCCCCAGTCTCTGTGCCTCTGTGCGAGCAGTGCCATGCGCAGATGAGGCTGAGCAACAGCTTTCCAGGCTAGACCCTTCTGGCTGCCAGCTATCTGCAGACGTTCGCATTTCAAGAGCAGGGCTGCGAAAGGAGACTGGCAGGGACCTCCACACTTCCAGTCTACATTTGAAGTTTGAGGTGGCAAGACAAGCAAGCAGCCCCAGTCTCTGTGCCTCTGTGCGAGCAGTGCCATGCGCAGATGAGGCTGAGCAACAGCTTTCCAGGCTAGACCCTTCTGGCTGCCATCTATCTGCAGACGTTCGCTTTTTAGGAGCAGGGCTGGGAAAGGAGCCTGGCAGGAACACCTCCCATTTCCAGTGTACGTTGGAAGTTTGAGGTGGCAAGACAAGCAAGCAAGCCCAGCATCTGTGCCTCTGTGCGAGCAGTGCCATGGGCAGATGAGGCTGAGCAACAGCTTTCCAGGCTAGCCCCTTCTGCCTGCCACCTATCTGCAGACGTTCGCATTCTCAGAGCAGGGCTACCGGAGGCACCAAGCACGGAAAACTTAAGATACGTTTGAAGTTTGAGGTGGCAAGACAAGCAAGCAGCCCCAGTCTCTGTGCCTCTGTGCGAGCAGTGCCATGCACAGATGAAGCTGAGCAACAGCTTTCCAGGCTAGACCCTTCTGGCTGCCAGCTATCTGCAGACGTTCGCATTTCAAGAGCAGGGCTGCGAAAGGAGAGTGGCAGGGACCTCCACACTTCAAGTATACATTTGAAGTTTGAGGTGGCAAGACAAGCAAGCAGCCCCAGCCTCTGTGCCTCTGTGCGAGCAGTGCCATGGGCAGATGAGGCTGAGCAACAGCTTTCCAGGCTAGCCCCTTCTGGCTGCCAGCTATCTGCAGACGTTCGCATTTTCGGAGCAGGGCTGGGAAAGGAGTCTGGCAGGAACACCCATCATTTCCAGTGTACGTTGGAAGTTTGAGGTGGCAAGACAAGCAAGCAGCCCCAGCTTCTGTGCCTCTGTGCGAGCGGTGCCATGTGCAGATGAGGCTGAGCAACAGCTTTCCAGGCTAGCCCCTTCTGGCTGCCAGCTATCTGCAGACGTTCGCATTCTCAGAGCAGGGCTACCGGAGGCACCAAGCACGGACAACATAAGATACGTTTGAAGTTTAAGGTGGCAAGACAAGCAAGCAGCGCCAGTCTCTGTGCCTCTGTGCGAGCAGTGCCATGCACAGATGAGGCTGAGCAACAGCTTTCCAGGCTAGACCCTTCTGGCTGCCAGCTATCTGCAGACGTTCGCATTTCAAGAGCAGGGCTGCGAAAGGAGACTGGCAGGGACCTCCACACTTCCAGTCTACATTTGAAGTTTGAGGTGGCAAGACAAGCAAGCAGCCCCAGTCTCTGTGCCTCTGTGCGAGCAGTGCCATGTGCAGATGAGGCTCAGCAACAGCTTTCCAGGCTAGCCCCTTCTGGCTGCCAGCTATCTGCAGACGTTCGCTTTTTAGGAGCAGGGCTGGGAAAGGAGCCTGGCAGGAACACCATCCATTTCCAGTGTACGTTGGAAGTTTGAGGTGGCAAGACAAGCAAGCAGCCCCAGCCTCTGTGCCTCTGTGCGAGCAGTGCCATGGGCAGATGAGGCTGAGCAACAGCTTTCCAGGCTAGACCCTTCTGGCTGCCAGCTATCTGCAGATGTTCGCATTTTTGGAGCAGGGCTGGGAAAGGAGCCTGGCAGGAACACTCATCATTTCCAGTGTACGTTGGAAGTTTGAGGTGGCAAGACAAGCAAGCAGCCCCAGTCTCTGTGCCTCTGTGCGAGCAGTGCCATGCGCAGATGAGGCTGAGCAACAGCTTTCCAGGCTAGCCCCTTCTGGCTGCCAGCTATCTGCAGACGTTCGCATTCTCAGACCAGGGCTGCGAAAGAAGCCTGTCAGGGACCCCGCCCTTTCCAGTCTACGTTTGAAGTTTGAGGTGGCAAGACAAGCAAGCAGCCCCAGTCTCTGTGCCTCTGTGCGAGCAGTGCCATGCGCAGATGAGGCTGAGCAACAGCTTTCCAGGCTAGACCCTTCTGGCTGCCAGCTATCTGCAGACGTTCGCATTTCAAGAGCAGGGCTGCGAAAGGAGACTGGCAGGGACCTCCACACTTCCAGTCTACATTTGAAGTTTGAGGTGGCAAGACAAGCAAGCAGCCCCAGTCTCTGTGCCTCTGTGCGAGCAGTGCCATGCGCAGATGAGGCTGAGCAACAGCTTTCCAGGCTAGACCCTTCTGGCTGCCAGCTATCTGCAGACGTTCGCTTTTTAGGAGCAGGGCTGGGAAAGGAACCTGGCAGGAACACCTCCCATTTCCAGTGTACGTTGGAAGTTTGAGGTGGCAAGACAAGCAAGCAAGCCCAGCATCTGTGCCTCTGTGCGAGCAGTGCCATGGGCAGATGAGGCTGAGCAACAGCTTTCCAGGCTAGCCCCTTCTGCCTGCCACCTATCTGCAGACGTTCGCATTCTCAGAGCAGGGCTACCGGAGGCACCAAGCACGGAAAACATAAGATACGTTTGAAGTTTGAGGTGGCAAGACAAGCAAGCAGCCCCAGTCTCTGTGCCTCGGTGCGAGCAGTGCCATGCATAGATGAGGCTGAGCAACAGCTTTCCAGGCTAGACCCTTCTGGCTGCCAGCTATCTGCAGACGTTCGCATTTCAAGAGCAGGGCTGCGAAAGGAGACTGGCAGGGACCTCCACACTTCAAGTATACATTTGAAGTTTGAGGTGGCAAGACAAGCAAGCAGCCCCAGCCTCTGTGCGTCTGTGCGAGCAGTGCCATGGGCAGATGAGGCTGAGCAACAGCTTTCCAGGCTAGCCCCTTCTGGCTGCCAGCTATCTGCAGACGTTCGCATTTTAGGAGCAGGGCTGGGAAAGGAGCCTGGCAGGAACACCCCCCATTTCCAGTGTACGTTGGAAGTTTGAGGTGGCAAGACAAGCAAGCAGCCCCAGCCTCTGTGCCTCTGTGCGAGCAGTGCCATGGGCAGATGAGGCTGAGCAACAGCTTTCCAGGCTAGCCCCTTCTGGCTGCCAGCTATCTGCAGACGTTCGCATTTTCGGAGCAGGGCTGGGAAAGGAGCCTGGCAGGAACACCCATCATTTCCAGTGTACGTTGGAAGTTTGAGGTGGCAAGACAAGCAAGCAGCCCCAGCTTCTGTGCCTCTGTGCGAGCGGTGCCATGTGCAGATGAGGCTGAGCAACAGCTTTCCAGGCTAGCCCCTTCTGGCTGCCAGCTATCTGCAGACGTTCGCATTCTCAGAGCAGGGCTACCGGAGGCACCAAGCACGGACAACATAAGATACGTTTGAAGTTTAAGGTGGCAAGACAAGCAAGCAGCGCCAGTCTCTGTGCCTCTGTGCGAGCAGTGCCATGCACAGATGAGGCTGAGCAACAGCTTTCCAGGCTAGCCCCTTCTGGCTGCCAGCTATCTGCAGACGTTCGCATTCTCAGACCAGGGCTGCGAAAGAAGCCTGTCAGGGACCCCGCCCTTTCCAGTCTACGTTTGAAGTTTGAGGTGGCAAGACAAGCAAGCAGCCCCAGTCTCTGTGCCTCTGTGCGAGCAGTGCCATGCGCAGATGAGGCTGAGCAACAGCTTTCCAGGCTAGACCCTTCTGGCTGCCAGCTATCTGCAGACGTTCGCATTTCAAGAGCAGGGCTGCGAAAGGAGACTGGCAGGGACCTCCACACTTCCAGTCTACATTTGAAGTTTGAGGTGGCAAGACAAGCAAGCAGCCCCAGTCTCTGTGCCTCTGTGCGAGCAGTGCCATGCGCAGATGAGGCTGAGCAACAGCTTTCCAGGCTAGACCCTTCTGGCTGCCAGCTATCTGCAGACGTTCGCTTTTTAGGAGCAGGGCTGGGAAAGGAGCCTGGCAGGAACACCTCCCATTTCCAGTGTACGTTTGAAGTTTGAGGTGGCAAGACAAGCAAGCAAGCCCAGCATCTGTGCCTCTGTGCGAGCAGTGCCATGGGCAGATGAGGCTGAGCAACAGCTTTCCAGGCTAGCCCCTTCTGCCTGCCACCTATCTGCAGACGTTCGCATTCTCAGAGCAGGGCTACCGGAGGCACCAAGCACGGAAAACTTAAGATACGTTTGAAGTTTGAGGTGGCAAGACAAGCAAGCAGCCCCAGTCTCTGTGCCTCTGTGCGAGCAGTGCCATGCACAGATGAAGCTGAGCAACAGCTTTCCAGGCTAGACCCTTCTGGCTGCCAGCTATCTGCAGACGTTCGCATTTCAAGAGCAGGGCTGCGAAAGGAGAGTGGCAGGGACCTCCACACTTCAAGTATACATTTGAAGTTTGAGGTGGCAAGACAAGCAAGCAGCCCCAGCCTCTGTGCCTCTGTGCGAGCAGTGCCATGGGCAGATGAGGCTGAGCAACAGCTTTCCAGGCTAGCCCCTTCTGGCTGCCAGCTATCTGCAGACGTTCGCATTTTCGGAGCAGGGCTGGGAAAGGAGTCTGGCAGGAACACCCATCATTTCCAGTGTACGTTGGAAGTTTGAGGTGGCAAGACAAGCAAGCAGCCCCAGCTTCTGTGCCTCTGTGCGAGCGGTGCCATGTGCAGATGAGGCTGAGCAACAGCTTTCCAGGCTAGCCCCTTCTGGCTGCCAGCTATCTGCAGACGTTCGCATTCTCAGAGCAGGGCTACCGGAGGCACCAAGCACGGACAACATAAGATACGTTTGAAGTTTAAGGTGGCAAGACAAGCAAGCAGCGCCAGTCTCTGTGCCTCTGTGCGAGCAGTGCCATGCACAGATGAGGCTGAGCAACAGCTTTCCAGGCTAGACCCTTCTGGCTGCCAGCTATCTGCAGACGTTCGCATTTCAAGAGCAGGGCTGCGAAAGGAGACTGGCAGGGACCTCCACACTTCCAGTCTACATTTGAAGTTTGAGGTGGCAAGACAAGCAAGCAGCCCCAGTCTCTGTGCCTCTGTGCGAGCAGTGCCATGTGCAGATGAGGCTCAGCAACAGCTTTCCAGGCTAGCCCCTTCTGGCTGCCAGCTATCTGCAGACGTTCGCTTTTTAGGAGCAGGGCTGGGAAAGGAGCCTGGCAGGAACACCATCCATTTCCAGTGTACGTTGGAAGTTTGAGGTGGCAAGACAAGCAAGCAGCCCCAGCCTCTGTGCCTCTGTGCGAGCAGTGCCATGGGCAGATGAGGCTGAGCAACAGCTTTCCAGGCTAGACCCTTCTGGCTGCCAGCTATCTGCAGACGTTCGCATTTTCTTAGCAGGGCTGGGAAAGCAGCCTGGCAGGAACACCCACCATTTCCAGTGTACGTTGGAAGTTTGAGGTGGCAAGACAAGCAAGCAGCCCCAGTCTCTGTGCCTCTGTGCGAGCAGTGCCATGCGCAGATGAGGCTGAGCAACAGCTTTCCAGGCTAGCCCCTTCTGGCTGCCAGCTATCTGCAGACGTTCGCATTTTCGGAGCAGGGCTGGGAAAGGAGCCTGGCAGGAACACCTCCCATTTCCAGTATACGTTGGAAGTTTGAGGTGGCAAGACAAGCAAGCAGCCCCATTCTCTGTGCCTCTGTGCGAGCAGTGCCATGGGCAGATGAGGCTGAGCAACAGCTTTCCAGGCTAGCCCCTTCTGGCTGCCAGCTATCTGCAGACGTTCGCATTCTCAGAGCAGGGCTACCGGAGGCACCAAGCACGGACAACATAAGATACGTTTGAAGTTTAAGATGGCAAGACAAGCAAGCAGCCCCAGTCTCTGTGCCTCTGTGAGAGCAGTGCCATGCACAGATGAGGCTGAGCAACAGCTTTCCAGGCTAGACCCTTCTGGCTGCCAGCTATCTGCAGACGTTCGCATTTTCGGAGCAGGGCTGGGAAAGGAGCCTGGCAGGAACACCCCCCATTTCCAGTGTACGTTGGAAGTTTGAGGTGGCAAGACAAGCAAGCAGCCCCAGCCTCTGTGCCTCTGTGCGAGCAGTGCCATGGGCAGATGAGGCTGAGCAACAGCTTTCCAGGCTAGCCCCTTCTGGCTGCCAGCTATCTGCAGACGTTCGCATTTTCGGAGCAGGGCTGGGAAAGGAGCCTGGCAGGAACACCCATCATTTCCAGTGTACGTTGGAAGTTTGAGGTGGCAAGACAAGCAAGCAGCCCCAGCTTCTGTGCCTCTGTGCGAGCGGTGCCATGTGCAGATGAGGCTGAGCAACAGCTTTCCAGGCTAGCCCCTTCTGGCTGCCAGCTATCTGCAGACGTTCGCATTCTCAGAGCAGGGCTACCGGAGGCACCAAGCACGGACAACATAAGATACGTTTGAAGTTTAAGGTGGCAAGACAAGCAAGCAGCGCCAGTCTCTGTGCCTCTGTGCGAGCAGTGCCATGCACAGATGAGGCTGAGCAACAGCTTTCCAGGCTAGCCCCTTCTGGCTGCCAGCTATCTGCAGACGTTCGCATTCTCAGACCAGGGCTGCGAAAGAAGCCTGTCAGGGACCCCGCCCTTTCCAGTCTACGTTTGAAGTTTGAGGTGGCAAGACAAGCAAGCAGCCCCAGTCTCTGTGCCTCTGTGCGAGCAGTGCCATGCGCAGATGAGGCTGAGCAACAGCTTTCCAGGCTAGACCCTTCTGGCTGCCAGCTATCTGCAGACGTTCGCATTTCAAGAGCAGGGCTGCGAAAGGAGACTGGCAGGGACCTCCACACTTCCAGTCTACATTTGAAGTTTGAGGTGGCAAGACAAGCAAGCAGCCCCAGTCTCTGTGCCTCTGTGCGAGCAGTGCCATGCGCAGATGAGGCTGAGCAACAGCTTTCCAGGCTAGACCCTTCTGGCTGCCATCTATCTGCAGACGTTCGCTTTTTAGGAGCAGGGCTGGGAAAGGAGCCTGGCAGGAACACCTCCCATTTCCAGTGTACGTTGGAAGTTTGAGGTGGCAAGACAAGCAAGCAAGCCCAGCATCTGTGCCTCTGTGCGAGCAGTGCCATGGGCAGATGAGGCTGAGCAACAGCTTTCCAGGCTAGCCCCTTCTGCCTGCCACCTATCTGCAGACGTTCGCATTCTCAGAGCAGGGCTACCGGAGGCACCAAGCACGGAAAACTTAAGATACGTTTGAAGTTTGAGGTGGCAAGACAAGCAAGCAGCCCCAGTCTCTGTGCCTCGGTGCGAGCAGTGCCATGCACAGATGAGGCTGAGCAACAGCTTTCCAGGCTAGACCCTTCTGGCTGCCAGCTATCTGCAGACGTTCGCATTTCAAGAGCAGGGCTGCGAAAGGAGACTGGCAGGGACCTCCACACTTCCAGTCTACATTTGAAGTTTGAGGTGGCAAGACAAGCAAGCAGCCCCAGTCTCTGTGCCTCTGTGCGAGCAGTGCCATGTGCAGATGAGGCTCAGCAACAGCTTTCCAGGCTAGCCCCTTCTGGCTGCCAGCTATCTGCAGACGTTCGCTTTTTAGGAGCAGGGCTGGGAAAGGAGCCTGGCAGGAACACCATCCATTTCCAGTGTACGTTGGAAGTTTGAGGTGGCAAGACAAGCAAGCAGCCCCAGCCTCTGTGCCTCTGTGCGAGCAGTGCCATGTGCAGATGAGGCTCAGCAACAGCTTTCCAGGCTAGCCCCTTCTGGCTGCCAGCTATCTGCAGACGTTCGCTTTTTAGGAGCAGGGCTGGGAAAGGAGCCTGGCAGGAACACCATCCATTTCCAGTGTACGTTGGAAGTTTGAGGTGGCAAGACAAGCAAGCAGCCCCAGCCTCTGTGCCTCTGTGCGAGCAGTGCCATGGGCAGATGAGGCTGAGCAACAGCTTTCCAGGCTAGACCCTTCTGGCTGCCAGCTATCTGCAGATGTTCGCATTTTTGGAGCAGGGCTGGGAAAGGAGCCTGGCAGGAACACTCATCATTTCCAGTGTACGTTGGAAGTTTGAGGTGGCAAGACAAGCAAGCAGCCCCAGTCTCTGTGCCTCTGTGCGAGCAGTGCCATGCGCAGATGAGGCTGAGCAACAGCTTTCCAGGCTAGCCCCTTCTGGCTGCCAGCTATCTGCAGACGTTCGCATTCTCAGACCAGGGCTGCGAAAGAAGCCTGTCAGGGACCCCGCCCTTTCCAGTCTACGTTTGAAGTTTGAGGTGGCAAGACAAGCAAGCAGCCCCAGTCTCTGTGCCTCTGTGCGAGCAGTGCCATGCGCAGATGAGGCTGAGCAACAGCTTTCCAGGCTAGACCCTTCTGGCTGCCAGCTATCTGCAGACGTTCGCATTTCAAGAGCAGGGCTGCGAAAGGAGACTGGCAGGGACCTCCACACTTCCAGTCTACATTTGAAGTTTGAGGTGGCAAGACAAGCAAGCAGCCCCAGTCTCTGTGCCTCTGTGCGAGCAGTGCCATGCGCAGATGAGGCTGAGCAACAGCTTTCCAGGCTAGACCCTTCTGGCTGCCAGCTATCTGCAGACGTTCGCTTTTTAGGAGCAGGGCTGGGAAAGGAGCCTGGCAGGAACACCTCCCATTTCCAGTGTACGTTGGAAGTTTGAGGTGGCAAGACAAGCAAGCAAGCCCAGCATCTGTGCCTCTGTGCGAGCAGTGCCATGGGCAGATGAGGCTGAGCAACAGCTTTCCAGGCTAGCCCCTTCTGCCTGCCACCTATCTGCAGACGTTCGCATTCTCAGAGCAGGGCTACCGGAGGCACCAAGCACGGAAAACATAAGATACGTTTGAAGTTTGAGGTGGCAAGACAAGCAAGCAGCCCCAGTCTCTGTGCCTCGGTGCGAGCAGTGCCATGCATAGATGAGGCTGAGCAACAGCTTTCCAGGCTAGACCCTTCTGGCTGCCAGCTATCTGCAGACGTTCGCATTTCAAGAGCAGGGCTGCGAAAGGAGACTGGCAGGGACCTCCACACTTCAAGTATACATTTGAAGTTTGAGGTGGCAAGACAAGCAAGCAGCCCCAGCCTCTGTGCGTCTGTGCGAGCAGTGCCATGGGCAGATGAGGCTGAGCAACAGCTTTCCAGGCTAGCCCCTTCTGGCTGCCAGCTATCTGCAGACGTTCGCATTTTAGGAGCAGGGCTGGGAAAGGAGCCTGGCAGGAACACCCCCCATTTCCAGTGTACGTTGGAAGTTTGAGGTGGCAAGACAAGCAAGCAGCCCCAGCCTCTGTGCCTCTGTGCGAGCAGTGCCATGGGCAGATGAGGCTGAGCAACAGCTTTCCAGGCTAGCCCCTTCTGGCTGCCAGCTATCTGCAGACGTTCGCATTTTCGGAGCAGGGCTGGGAAAGGAGCCTGGCAGGAACACCCATCATTTCCAGTGTACGTTGGAAGTTTGAGGTGGCAAGACAAGCAAGCAGCCCCAGCTTCTGTGCCTCTGTGCGAGCGGTGCCATGTGCAGATGAGGCTGAGCAACAGCTTTCCAGGCTAGCCCCTTCTGGCTGCCAGCTATCTGCAGACGTTCGCATTCTCAGAGCAGGGCTACCGGAGGCACCAAGCACGGACAACATAAGATACGTTTGAAGTTTAAGGTGGCAAGACAAGCAAGCAGCGCCAGTCTCTGTGCCTCTGTGCGAGCAGTGCCATGCACAGATGAGGCTGAGCAACAGCTTTCCAGGCTAGCCCCTTCTGGCTGCCAGCTATCTGCAGACGTTCGCATTCTCAGACCAGGGCTGCGAAAGAAGCCTGTCAGGGACCCCGCCCTTTCCAGTCTACGTTTGAAGTTTGAGGTGGCAAGACAAGCAAGCAGCCCCAGTCTCTGTGCCTCTGTGCGAGCAGTGCCATGCGCAGATGAGGCTGAGCAACAGCTTTCCAGGCTAGACCCTTCTGGCTGCCAGCTATCTGCAGACGTTCGCATTTCAAGAGCAGGGCTGCGAAAGGAGACTGGCAGGGACCTCCACACTTCCAGTCTACATTTGAAGTTTGAGGTGGCAAGACAAGCAAGCAGCCCCAGTCTCTGTGCCTCTGTGCGAGCAGTGCCATGCGCAGATGAGGCTGAGCAACAGCTTTCCAGGCTAGACCCTTCTGGCTGCCAGCTATCTGCAGACGTTCGCTTTTTAGGAGCAGGGCTGGGAAAGGAGCCTGGCAGGAACACCTCCCATTTCCAGTGTACGTTTGAAGTTTGAGGTGGCAAGACAAGCAAGCAAGCCCAGCATCTGTGCCTCTGTGCGAGCAGTGCCATGGGCAGATGAGGCTGAGCAACAGCTTTCCAGGCTAGCCCCTTCTGCCTGCCACCTATCTGCAGACGTTCGCATTCTCAGAGCAGGGCTACCGGAGGCACCAAGCACGGAAAACTTAAGATACGTTTGAAGTTTGAGGTGGCAAGACAAGCAAGCAGCCCCAGTCTCTGTGCCTCTGTGCGAGCAGTGCCATGCACAGATGAAGCTGAGCAACAGCTTTCCAGGCTAGACCCTTCTGGCTGCCAGCTATCTGCAGACGTTCGCATTTCAAGAGCAGGGCTGCGAAAGGAGAGTGGCAGGGACCTCCACACTTCAAGTATACATTTGAAGTTTGAGGTGGCAAGACAAGCAAGCAGCCCCAGCCTCTGTGCCTCTGTGCGAGCAGTGCCATGGGCAGATGAGGCTGAGCAACAGCTTTCCAGGCTAGCCCCTTCTGGCTGCCAGCTATCTGCAGACGTTCGCATTTTCGGAGCAGGGCTGGGAAAGGAGTCTGGCAGGAACACCCATCATTTCCAGTGTACGTTGGAAGTTTGAGGTGGCAAGACAAGCAAGCAGCCCCAGCTTCTGTGCCTCTGTGCGAGCGGTGCCATGTGCAGATGAGGCTGAGCAACAGCTTTCCAGGCTAGCCCCTTCTGGCTGCCAGCTATCTGCAGACGTTCGCATTCTCAGAGCAGGGCTACCGGAGGCACCAAGCACGGACAACATAAGATACGTTTGAAGTTTAAGGTGGCAAGACAAGCAAGCAGCGCCAGTCTCTGTGCCTCTGTGCGAGCAGTGCCATGCACAGATGAGGCTGAGCAACAGCTTTCCAGGCTAGACCCTTCTGGCTGCCAGCTATCTGCAGACGTTCGCATTTCAAGAGCAGGGCTGCGAAAGGAGACTGGCAGGGACCTCCACACTTCCAGTCTACATTTGAAGTTTGAGGTGGCAAGACAAGCAAGCAGCCCCAGTCTCTGTGCCTCTGTGCGAGCAGTGCCATGTGCAGATGAGGCTCAGCAACAGCTTTCCAGGCTAGCCCCTTCTGGCTGCCAGCTATCTGCAGACGTTCGCTTTTTAGGAGCAGGGCTGGGAAAGGAGCCTGGCAGGAACACCATCCATTTCCAGTGTACGTTGGAAGTTTGAGGTGGCAAGACAAGCAAGCAGCCCCAGCCTCTGTGCCTCTGTGCGAGCAGTGCCATGGGCAGATGAGGCTGAGCAACAGCTTTCCAGGCTAGACCCTTCTGGCTGCCAGCTATCTGCAGACGTTCGCATTTTCTTAGCAGGGCTGGGAAAGCAGCCTGGCAGGAACACCCACCATTTCCAGTGTACGTTGGAAGTTTGAGGTGGCAAGACAAGCAAGCAGCCCCAGTCTCTGTGCCTCTGTGCGAGCAGTGCCATGCGCAGATGAGGCTGAGCAACAGCTTTCCAGGCTAGCCCCTTCTGGCTGCCAGCTATCTGCAGACGTTCGCATTCTCAGAGCAGGGCTGCGAAAGGAGCCTGGCAGGGACCCCCCCCCTTTCCAGTCTACGTTTGAAGTTTGAGGTGTCAAGACAAGCAAGCAGCCCCAGTCTCTGTGCCTCTGTGCGAGCAGTGCCATGGGCAGATGAGGCTGAGCAACAGCTTTCCAGGCTAGCCCCTTCTGGCTGCCAACTATCTGCAGACGTTCGCATTCTCAGAGCAGGGCTGGGAAAGGAGCCTGGCAGGGACCCCACCATTTCCAGACTGCGTTTGAAGTTTGAAGTGCAAGACAAGCAAGCAGCCCCAGTCTCTGTGCCTCTGTGCGAGCAGTGCCATGGGCAGATGAGGATGAGCAACAGCTTTCCAGGCTAGCCCCTTCTGGCTGCCAGCTATCTGCAGACGTTCGCATTTTCGGAGCAGGGCTGGGAAAGGAGCCTGGCAGGAACACCTCCCATTTCCAGTATACGTTGGAAGTTTGAGGTGGCAAGACAAGCAAGCAGCCCCATTCTCTGTGCCTCTGTGCGAGCAGTGCCATGGGCAGATGAGGCTGAGCAACAGCTTTCCAGGCTAGCCCCTTCTGGCTGCCAGCTATCTGCAGACGTTCGCATTCTCAGAGCAGGGCTACCGGAGGCACCAAGCACGGACAACATAAGATACGTTTGAAGTTTAAGATGGCAAGACAAGCAAGCAGCCCCAGTCTCTGTGCCTCTGTGAGAGCAGTGCCATGCACAGATGAGGCTGAGCAACAGCTTTCCAGGCTAGACCCTTCTGGCTGCCAGCTATCTGCAGACGTTCGCATTTTCGGAGCAGGGCTGGGAAAGGAGCCTGGCAGGAACACCCCCCATTTCCAGTGTACGTTGGAAGTTTGAGGTGGCAAGACAAGCAAGCAGCCCCAGCCTCTGTGCCTCTGTGCGAGCAGTGCCATGGGCAGATGAGGCTGAGCAACAGCTTTCCAGGCTAGCCCCTTCTGGCTGCCAGCTATCTGCAGACGTTCGCATTTTCGGAGCAGGGCTGGGAAAGGAGCCTGGCAGGAACACCCATCATTTCCAGTGTACGTTGGAAGTTTGAGGTGGCAAGACAAGCAAGCAGCCCCAGCTTCTGTGCCTCTGTGCGAGCGGTGCCATGTGCAGATGAGGCTGAGCAACAGCTTTCCAGGCTAGCCCCTTCTGGCTGCCAGCTATCTGCAGACGTTCGCATTCTCAGAGCAGGGCTACCGGAGGCACCAAGCACGGACAACATAAGATACGTTTGAAGTTTAAGGTGGCAAGACAAGCAAGCAGCGCCAGTCTCTGTGCCTCTGTGCGAGCAGTGCCATGCACAGATGAGGCTGAGCAACAGCTTTCCAGGCTAGCCCCTTCTGGCTGCCAGCTATCTGCAGACGTTCGCATTCTCAGACCAGGGCTGCGAAAGAAGCCTGTCAGGGACCCCGCCCTTTCCAGTCTACGTTTGAAGTTTGAGGTGGCAAGACAAGCAAGCAGCCCCAGTCTCTGTGCCTCTGTGCGAGCAGTGCCATGCGCAGATGAGGCTGAGCAACAGCTTTCCAGGCTAGACCCTTCTGGCTGCCAGCTATCTGCAGACGTTCGCATTTCAAGAGCAGGGCTGCGAAAGGAGACTGGCAGGGACCTCCACACTTCCAGTCTACATTTGAAGTTTGAGGTGGCAAGACAAGCAAGCAGCCCCAGTCTCTGTGCCTCTGTGCGAGCAGTGCCATGCGCAGATGAGGCTGAGCAACAGCTTTCCAGGCTAGACCCTTCTGGCTGCCATCTATCTGCAGACGTTCGCTTTTTAGGAGCAGGGCTGGGAAAGGAGCCTGGCAGGAACACCTCCCATTTCCAGTGTACGTTGGAAGTTTGAGGTGGCAAGACAAGCAAGCAAGCCCAGCATCTGTGCCTCTGTGCGAGCAGTGCCATGGGCAGATGAGGCTGAGCAACAGCTTTCCAGGCTAGCCCCTTCTGCCTGCCACCTATCTGCAGACGTTCGCATTCTCAGAGCAGGGCTACCGGAGGCACCAAGCACGGAAAACTTAAGATACGTTTGAAGTTTGAGGTGGCAAGACAAGCAAGCAGCCCCAGTCTCTGTGCCTCTGTGCGAGCAGTGCCATGCACAGATGAAGCTGAGCAACAGCTTTACAGGCTAGACCCTTCTGGCTGCCAGCTATCTGCAGACGTTCGCATTTCAAGAGCAGGGCTGCGAAAGGACAGTGGCAGGGACCTCCACACTTCAAGTATACATTTGAAGTTTGAGGTGGCAAGACAAGCAAGCAGCCCCAGCCTCTGTGCCTCTGTGCGAGCAGTGCCATGGGCAGATGAGGCTGAGCAACAGCTTTCCAGGCTAGCCCCTTCTGGCTGCCAGCTATCTGCAGACGTTCGCATTTTCGGAGCAGGGCTGGGAAAGGAGTCTGGCAGGAACACCCATCATTTCCAGTGTACTTTGGAAGTTTGAGGTGGCAAGACAAGCAAGCAGCCCCAGCTTCTGTGCCTCTGTGCGAGCGGTGCCATGTGCAGATGAGGCTGAGCAACAGCTTTCCAGGCTAGCCCCTTCTGGCTGCCAGCTATCTGCAGACGTTCGCATTCTCAGAGCAGGGCTACCGGAGGCACCAAGCACGGACAACATAAGATACGTTTGAAGTTTAAGGTGGCAAGACAAGCAAGCAGCGCCAGTCTCTGTGCCTCTGTGCGAGCAGTGCCATGCACAGATGAGGCTGAGCAACAGCTTTCCAGGCTAGACCCTTCTGGCTGCCAGCTATCTGCAGACGTTCGCATTTCAAGAGCAGGGCTGCGAAAGGAGACTGGCAGGGACCTCCACACTTCCAGTCTACATTTGAAGTTTGAGGTGGCAAGACAAGCAAGCAGCCCCAGTCTCTGTGCCTCTGTGCGAGCAGTGCCATGTGCAGATGAGGCTCAGCAACAGCTTTCCAGGCTAGCCCCTTCTGGCTGCCAGCTATCTGCAGACGTTCGCTTTTTAGGAGCAGGGCTGGGAAAGGAGCCTGGCAGGAACACCATCCATTTCCAGTGTACGTTGGAAGTTTGAGGTGGCAAGACAAGCAAGCAGCCCCAGCCTCTGTGCCTCTGTGCGAGCAGTGCCATGGGCAGATGAGGCTGAGCAACAGCTTTCCAGGCTAGACCCTTCTGGCTGCCAGCTATCTGCAGATGTTCGCATTTTTGGAGCAGGGCTGGGAAAGGAGCCTGGCAGGAACACTCATCATTTCCAGTGTACGTTGGAAGTTTGAGGTGGCAAGACAAGCAAGCAGCCCCAGTCTCTGTGCCTCTGTGCGAGCAGTGCCATGCGCAGATGAGGCTGAGCAACAGCTTTCCAGGCTAGCCCCTTCTGGCTGCCAGCTATCTGCAGACGTTCGCATTCTCAGACCAGGGCTGCGAAAGAAGCCTGTCAGGGACCCCGCCCTTTCCAGTCTACGTTTGAAGTTTGAGGTGGCAAGACAAGCAAGCAGCCCCAGTCTCTGTGCCTCTGTGCGAGCAGTGCCATGCGCAGATGAGGCTGAGCAACAGCTTTCCAGGCTAGACCCTTCTGGCTGCCAGCTATCTGCAGACGTTCGCATTTCAAGAGCAGGGCTGCGAAAGGAGACTGGCAGGGACCTCCACACTTCCAGTCTACATTTGAAGTTTGAGGTGGCAAGACAAGCAAGCAGCCCCAGTCTCTGTGCCTCTGTGCGAGCAGTGCCATGCGCAGATGAGGCTGAGCAACAGCTTTCCCGGCTAGACCCTTCTGGCTGCCAGCTATCTGCAGACGTTCGCTTTTTAGGAGCAGGGCTGGGAAAGGAGCCTGGCAGGAACACCTCCCATTTCCAGTGTACGTTGGAAGTTTGAGGTGGCAAGACAAGCAAGCAAGCCCAGCATCTGTGCCTCTGTGCGAGCAGTGCCATGGGCAGATGAGGCTGAGCAACAGCTTTCCAGGCTAGCCCCTTCTGCCTGCCACCTATCTGCAGACGTTCGCATTCTCAGAGCAGGGCTACCGGAGGCACCAAGCACGGAAAACATAAGATACGTTTGAAGTTTGAGGTGGCAAGACAAGCAAGCAGCCCCAGTCTCTGTGCCTCGGTGCGAGCAGTGCCATGCATAGATGAGGCTGAGCAACAGCTTTCCAGGCTAGACCCTTCTGGCTGCCAGCTATCTGCAGACGTTCGCATTTCAAGAGCAGGGCTGCGAAAGGAGACTGGCAGGGACCTCCACACTTCAAGTATACATTTGAAGTTTGAGGTGGCAAGACAAGCAAGCAGCCCCAGCCTCTGTGCGTCTGTGCGAGCAGTGCCATGGGCAGATGAGGCTGAGCAACAGCTTTCCAGGCTAGCCCCTTCTGGCTGCCAGCTATCTGCAGACGTTCGCATTTTAGGAGCAGGGCTGGGAAAGGAGCCTGGCAGGAACACCCCCCATTTCCAGTGTACGTTGGAAGTTTGAGGTGGCAAGACAAGCAAGCAGCCCCAGCCTCTGTGCCTCTGTGCGAGCAGTGCCATGGGCAGATGAGGCTGAGCAACAGCTTTCCAGGCTAGCCCCTTCTGGCTGCCAGCTATCTGCAGACGTTCGCATTTTCGGAGCAGGGCTGGGAAAGGAGCCTGGCAGGAACACCCATCATTTCCAGTGTACGTTGGAAGTTTGAGGTGGCAAGACAAGCAAGCAGCCCCAGCTTCTGTGCCTCTGTGCGAGCGGTGCCATGTGCAGATGAGGCTGAGCAACAGCTTTCCAGGCTAGCCCCTTCTGGCTGCCAGCTATCTGCAGACGTTCGCATTCTCAGAGCAGGGCTACCGGAGGCACCAAGCACGGACAACATAAGATACGTTTGAAGTTTAAGGTGGCAAGACAAGCAAGCAGCGCCAGTCTCTGTGCCTCTGTGCGAGCAGTGCCATGCACAGATGAGGCTGAGCAACAGCTTTCCAGGCTAGCCCCTTCTGGCTGCCAGCTATCTGCAGACGTTCGCATTCTCAGACCAGGGCTGCGAAAGAAGCCTGTCAGGGACCCCGCCCTTTCCAGTCTACGTTTGAAGTTTGAGGTGGCAAGACAAGCAAGCAGCCCCAGTCTCTGTGCCTCTGTGCGAGCAGTGCCATGCGCAGATGAGGCTGAGCAACAGCTTTCCAGGCTAGACCCTTCTGGCTGCCAGCTATCTGCAGACGTTCGCATTCTCAGAGCAGGGCTACCGGAGGCACCAAGCACGGAAAACTTAAGATACGTTTGAAGTTTGAGGTGGCAAGACAAGCAAGCAGCCCCAGTCTCTGTGCCTCTGTGCGAGCAGTGCCATGCACAGATGAAGCTGAGCAACAGCTTTCCAGGCTAGACCCTTCTGGCTGCCAGCTATCTGCAGACGTTCGCATTTCAAGAGCAGGGCTGCGAAAGGAGAGTGGCAGGGACCTCCACACTTCAAGTATACATTTGAAGTTTGAGGTGGCAAGACAAGCAAGCAGCCCCAGCCTCTGTGCCTCTGTGCGAGCAGTGCCATGGGCAGATGAGGCTGAGCAACAGCTTTCCAGGCTAGCCCCTTCTGGCTGCCAGCTATCTGCAGACGTTCGCATTTTCGGAGCAGGGCTGGGAAAGGAGTCTGGCAGGAACACCCATCATTTCCAGTGTACGTTGGAAGTTTGAGGTGGCAAGACAAGCAAGCAGCCCCAGCTTCTGTGCCTCTGTGCGAGCGGTGCCATGTGCAGATGAGGCTGAGCAACAGCTTTCCAGGCTAGCCCCTTCTGGCTGCCAGCTATCTGCAGACGTTCGCATTCTCAGAGCAGGGCTACCGGAGGCACCAAGCACGGACAACATAAGATACGTTTGAAGTTTAAGGTGGCAAGACAAGCAAGCAGCGCCAGTCTCTGTGCCTCTGTGCGAGCAGTGCCATGCACAGATGAGGCTGAGCAACAGCTTTCCAGGCTAGACCCTTCTGGCTGCCAGCTATCTGCAGACGTTCGCATTTCAAGAGCAGGGCTGCGAAAGGAGACTGGCAGGGACCTCCACACTTCCAGTCTACATTTGAAGTTTGAGGTGGCAAGACAAGCAAGCAGCCCCAGTCTCTGTGCCTCTGTGCGAGCAGTGCCATGTGCAGATGAGGCTCAGCAACAGCTTTCCAGGCTAGCCCCTTCTGGCTGCCAGCTATCTGCAGACGTTCGCTTTTTAGGAGCAGGGCTGGGAAAGGAGCCTGGCAGGAACACCATCCATTTCCAGTGTACGTTGGAAGTTTGAGGTGGCAAGACAAGCAAGCAGCCCCAGCCTCTGTGCCTCTGTGCGAGCAGTGCCATGGGCAGATGAGGCTGAGCAACAGCTTTCCAGGCTAGACCCTTCTGGCTGCCAGCTATCTGCAGACGTTCGCATTTTCTTAGCAGGGCTGGGAAAGCAGCCTGGCAGGAACACCCACCATTTCCAGTGTACGTTGGAAGTTTGAGGTGGCAAGACAAGCAAGCAGCCCCAGTCTCTGTGCCTCTGTGCGAGCAGTGCCATGCGCAGATGAGGCTGAGCAACAGCTTTCCAGGCTAGCCCCTTCTGGCTGCCAGCTATCTGCAGACGTTCGCATTCTCAGAGCAGGGCTGCGAAAGGAGCCTGGCAGGGACCCCCCCCCTTTCCAGTCTACGTTTGAAGTTTGAGGTGTCAAGACAAGCAAGCAGCCCCAGTCTCTGTGCCTCTGTGCGAGCAGTGCCATGGGCAGATGAGGCTGAGCAACAGCTTTCCAGGCTAGCCCCTTCTGGCTGCCAACTATCTGCAGACGTTCGCATTCTCAGAGCAGGGCTGGGAAAGGAGCCTGGCAGGGACCCCACCATTTCCAGACTGCGTTTGAAGTTTGAAGTGCAAGACAAGCAAGCAGCCCCAGTCTCTGTGCCTCTGTGCGAGCAGTGCCATGGGCAGATGAGGATGAGCAACAGCTTTCCAGGCTAGCCCCTTCTGGCTGCCAGCTATCTGCAGACGTTCGCATTTTCGGAGCAGGGCTGGGAAAGGAGCCTGGCAGGAACACCTCCCATTTCCAGTATACGTTGGAAGTTTGAGGTGGCAAGACAAGCAAGCAGCCCCAGCCTCTGTGCCTCTGTGCGAGCAGTGCCATGGGCAGATGAGGCTGAGCAACAGCTTTCCAGGCTAGCCCCTTCTGGCTGCCAGCTATCTGCAGACGTTCGCATTCTCAGAGCAGGGCTACCGGAGGCACCAAGCACGGACAACATAAGATACGTTTGAAGTTTAAGATGGCAAGACAAGCAAGCAGCCCCAGTCTCTGTGCCTCTGTGAGAGCAGTGCCATGCACAGATGAGGCTGAGCAACAGCTTTCCAGGCTAGACCCTTCTGGCTGCCAGCTATCTGCAGACGTTCGCATTTTCGGAGCAGGGCTGGGAAAGGAGCCTGGCAGGAACACCCCCCATTTCCAGTGTACGTTGGAAGTTTGAGGTGGCAAGACAAGCAAGCAGCCCCAGCCTCTGTGCCTCTGTGCGAGCAGTGCCATGGGCAGATGAGGCTGAGCAACAGCTTTCCAGGCTAGCCCCTTCTGGCTGCCAGCTATCTGCAGACGTTCGCATTTTCGGAGCAGGGCTGGGAAAGGAGCCTGGCAGGAACACCCATCATTTCCAGTGTACGTTGGAAGTTTGAGGTGGCAAGACAAGCAAGCAGCCCCAGCTTCTGTGCCTCTGTGCGAGCGGTGCCATGTGCAGATGAGGCTGAGCAACAGCTTTCCAGGCTAGCCCCTTCTGGCTGCCAGCTATCTGCAGACGTTCGCATTCTCAGAGCAGGGCTACCGGAGGCACCAAGCACGGACAACATAAGATACGTTTGAAGTTTAAGGTGGCAAGACAAGCAAGCAGCGCCAGTCTCTGTGCCTCTGTGCGAGCAGTGCCATGCACAGATGAGGCTGAGCAACAGCTTTCCAGGCTAGCCCCTTCTGGCTGCCAGCTATCTGCAGACGTTCGCATTCTCAGACCAGGGCTGCGAAAGAAGCCTGTCAGGGACCCCGCCCTTTCCAGTCTACGTTTGAAGTTTGAGGTGGCAAGACAAGCAAGCAGCCCCAGTCTCTGTGCCTCTGTGCGAGCAGTGCCATGCGCAGATGAGGCTGAGCAACAGCTTTCCAGGCTAGACCCTTCTGGCTGCCAGCTATCTGCAGACGTTCGCATTTCAAGAGCAGGGCTGCGAAAGGAGACTGGCAGGGACCTCCACACTTCCAGTCTACATTTGAAGTTTGAGGTGGCAAGACAAGCAAGCAGCCCCAGTCTCTGTGCCTCTGTGCGAGCAGTGCCATGCGCAGATGAGGCTGAGCAACAGCTTTCCAGGCTAGACCCTTCTGGCTGCCATCTATCTGCAGACGTTCGCTTTTTAGGAGCAGGGCTGGGAAAGGAGCCTGGCAGGAACACCTCCCATTTCCAGCGTACGTTGGAAGTTTGAGGTGGCAAGACAAGCAAGCAAGCCCAGCATCTGTGCCTCTGTGCGAGCAGTGCCATGGGCAGATGAGGCTGAGCAACAGCTTTCCAGGCTAGCCCCTTCTGCCTGCCACCTATCTGCAGACGTTCGCATTCTCAGAGCAGGGCTACCGGAGGCACCAAGCACGGAAAACTTAAGATACGTTTGAAGTTTGAGGTGGCAAGACAAGCAAGCAGCCCCAGTCTCTGTGCCTCTGTGCGAGCAGTGCCATGCACAGATGAAGCTGAGCAACAGCTTTACAGGCTAGACCCTTCTGGCTGCCAGCTATCTGCAGACGTTCGCATTTCAAGAGCAGGGCTGCGAAAGGAGAGTGGCAGGGACCTCCACACTTCAAGTATACATTTGAAGTTTGAGGTGGCAAGACAAGCAAGCAGCCCCAGCCTCTGTGCCTCTGTGCGAGCAGTGCCATGGGCAGATGAGGCTGAGCAACAGCTTTCCAGGCTAGCCCCTTCTGGCTGCCAGCTATCTGCAGACGTTCGCATTTTCGGAGCAGGGCTGGGAAAGGAGTCTGGCAGGAACACCCATCATTTCCAGTGTACGTTGGAAGTTTGAGGTGGCAAGACAAGCAAGCAGCCCCAGCTTCTGTGCCTCTGTGCGAGCGGTGCCATGTGCAGATGAGGCTGAGCAACAGCTTTCCAGGCTAGCCCCTTCTGGCTGCCAGCTATCTGCAGACGTTCGCATTCTCAGAGCAGGGCTACCGGAGGCACCAAGCACGGACAACATAAGATACGTTTGAAGTTTAAGGTGGCAAGACAAGCAAGCAGCGCCAGTCTCTGTGCCTCTGTGCGAGCAGTGCCATGCACAGATGAGGCTGAGCAACAGCTTTCCAGGCTAGACCCTTCTGGCTGCCAGCTATCTGCAGACGTTCGCATTTCAAGAGCAGGGCTGCGAAAGGAGACTGGCAGGGACCTCCACACTTCCAGTCTACATTTGAAGTTTGAGGTGGCAAGACAAGCAAGCAGCCCCAGTCTCTGTGCCTCTGTGCGAGCAGTGCCATGTGCAGATGAGGCTCAGCAACAGCTTTCCAGGCTAGCCCCTTCTGGCTGCCAGCTATCTGCAGACGTTCGCTTTTTAGGAGCAGGGCTGGGAAAGGAGCCTGGCAGGAACACCATCCATTTCCAGTGTACGTTGGAAGTTTGAGGTGGCAAGACAAGCAAGCAGCCCCAGCCTCTGTGCCTCTGTGCGAGCAGTGCCATGGGCAGATGAGGCTGAGCAACAGCTTTCCAGGCTAGACCCTTCTGGCTGCCAGCTATCTGCAGACGTTCGCATTTTCTTAGCAGGGCTGGGAAAGCAGCCTGGCAGGAACACCCACCATTTCCAGTGTACGTTGGAAGTTTGAGGTGGCAAGACAAGCAAGCAGCCCCAGTCTCTGTGCCTCTGTGCGAGCAGTGCCATGCGCAGATGAGGCTGAGCAACAGCTTTCCAGGCTAGCCCCTTCTGGCTGCCAGCTATCTGCAGACGTTCGCATTCTCAGAGCAGGGCTGCGAAAGGAGCCTGGCAGGGACCCCCCCCTTTCCAGTCTACGTTTGAAGTTTGAGGTGTCAAGACAAGCAAGCAGCCCCAGTCTCTGTGCCTCTGTGCGAGCAGTGCCATGGGCAGATGAGGCTGAGCAACAGCTTTCCAGGCTAGCCCCTTCTGGCTGCCAACTATCTGCAGACGTTCGCATTCTCAGAGCAGGGCTGGGAAAGGAGCCTGGCAGGGACCCCACCATTTCCAGACTGCGTTTGAAGTTTGAAGTGCAAGACAAGCAAGCAGCCCCAGTCTCTGTGCCTCTGTGCGAGCAGTGCCATGGGCAGATGAGGATGAGCAACAGCTTTCCAGGCTAGCCCCTTCTGGCTGCCAGCTATCTGCAGACGTTCGCATTTTCGGAGCAGGGCTGGGAAAGGAGCCTGGCAGGAACACCTCCCATTTCCAGTATACGTTGGAAGTTTGAGGTGGCAAGACAAGCAAGCAGCCCCAGCCTCTGTGCCTCTGTGCGAGCAGTGCCATGGGCAGATGAGGCTGAGCAACAGCTTTCCAGGCTAGCCCCTTCTGGCTGCCAGCTATCTGCAGACGTTCGCATTCTCAGAGCAGGGCTACCGGAGGCACCAAGCACGGACAACATAAGATACGTTTGAAGTTTAAGATGGCAAGACAAGCAAGCAGCCCCAGTCTCTGTGCCTCTGTGAGAGCAGTGCCATGCACAGATGAGGCTGAGCAACAGCTTTCCAGGCTAGACCCTTCTGGCTGCCAGCTATCTGCAGACGTTGGCATTTCAAGAGCAGGGCTGCGAAAGGAGACTTGAAGGGACCTCCACACTTCCAGTCTACATTTGAAGTCTGAGGTGGCAAGACAAGCAAGCAGCCCCAGTCTCTGTGCCTCTGTGCGAGCAGTGCCATGTGCAGATGAGGCTGAGCAACAGCTTTCCAGGCTAGCCCCTTCTGGCTGCCAGCTATCTGCAGACGTTCGCTTTTTAGGAGCAGGGCTGGGAATGGAGCCTGGCAGGAACACCATCCATTTCCAGTGTACGTTGGAAGTTTCAGGTGGCCAGACAAGCAAGCAGCCCCAGTCTCTGTGCCTCTGTGCGAACAGTGCCATGCACAGATGAGGCTGAGCAACAGCTTTCCAGGCTAGCCCCTTCTGGCTGCCAGCTATCTGCAGACGTTCGCATTCTCAGAGCAGGGCGACCGAAGGTCCCCAGTATGGACAACATAAGTTACGTTTGAACTTTGAGGTGGCCAGACAAGCAAGCAGCCCCAGTCTGTGTGCCTCTGTGCGAGCAGTGCCATGGGCAGATGAGGCTGAGCAACAGCTTTCCAGGCTAGCCCCCTCTGGCTGCCAGCTATCTGCAGACGTTCGCATTTTAGAAGTAGGCCAACGAAACTAGCCTTGCAGGGACTTCCGATCCTCAGGTTACGTTTGAAGTTTGAGGTGGCAAGACAAGCAGGCAGCACCAGTCTCTGTGCCTCTGTGCGAGCAGTGCCATTCACAGATGAGGCTGAGCAACAGCTTTCCAGGCTATCCCCTTCTGGCTGCCAGCTATCTGCAGACGTTCGCATTCTCAGAGCAGGGATGGGAAAGGAGACTGGCAGGGACCCCCCCATTTCCAGACTACGTTTGAAGTTTGAGGTGCAAGACAAGCAAGCAGCCCCAGTCTCTGTGCCTCTGTGCGAGCAGTGGAATGTGCAGATGAGGCTAAGCAAAAGATTTCCAGGCTGGCCCCTTCTGGCTGCCAGCTATCTGCAGACGTTCGCATTCTCAGAGCAGGGCTACCGGAGGCACCCAGCACACACAACATAAGATACGTTTGAAGTTTGAGGTGGCAAGACAAGCAAGCAGCCCCAGTCTCTGTGCCTCTGTGCGAGCAGTGCCATGGACAGATGAGGCTGAGCAACAGCTTTCCAGGCTAGCCACTTCTGCCTGCCAGCTATCTGCAGACGTTCGCATTCTCAGAGCAGGGCTGCGAAAGGACCCTGGCAGGGACACCCCCATTTCCAGACTACGTTTGAAGTTTGAGGTGGCAAGACAAGCAAGCAGCCCCACTCTCTGTGCCTCTGTGCGAGCAGTGCCATGGGCAGATGAGGCTGAGCAACAGCTTTCCAGGCTAGCCCCTTCTGGCTGCCAGCTATCTGCATACATTCGCATTTTAGGAGCAGGGCTGGGAAAGGAGCCTGGCAGGAACAACTCCCATTTCCAGTGTACGTTGGATGTTTGAGGTGGCAAGACAAGCAAGCAGCCCCAGCCTCTGTGCCTCTGTGCGAGTAGTGCCATGGGCAGATGAGGCTGAGCAACAGCTTTCCAGGCTAGCCCCTTCTAACTGCCAGCTATCTGCAGACGTTCGCATTTTAAAAGCAGGGCTACTAAACTAGCCTTGCAGTGACTTCCGATCCCCAGGTTACGTTTGAAGTTTGAGGTGGCAAGACAAGCAAGCAGCCCCAGTCTCTGTGCCTCTGTGCGAGCAGTGCCATGGGCAGATGAGGCTGAGCAACAGCTTTCCAGGCTAGCCCCTTCTGCCTGCCACCTATCTGCAGACTTTCGCATTCTCAGAGCAGGGCTAGCGGAGGCACCCAGCACGGACAACATAAGATACGTTTGAAGTTTGAGGTGGCAAGACAAGCAAGCAGCCCCAGTCTCTGGGCCTCTGTGCGAGCAGTGCCATGCACAGATGAAGCTGAGCAACAGCTTTCCAGGCTAGCCCCTTCTGGCTGCCAGCTATCTGCAGACGTTCGCATTTTTGGAGCAGGGCAACGAAACTAGCCTTGCAGGGACTTCCGATCCTCAGGTTACGTTTGAAGTTTGAGGTGGCAAGACAAGCAAGCAGCCCCAGTCTCTGTGCCTCTGTGCGAGCAGTGCCATGGGCAGATGAGGCTGAGCAACAGCTTTCCAGGCTAGCCCCTTTTGGCTGCCAGCTATCTGCAGACGTTCGCATTTTTGGAGTAGGGCTGCGAAAGGAGCCTGGCAGGGACCACCCTACTTCCAGTCTTCATTTGAAGTTTGAGGTGGCAAGACAAGCAGGCAGCCCCAGTCTCTGTGCCTCTGTGCGAGCAGTGCCATGCACAGATGAGGCTGAGCAACAGCTTTCCAGACTAGCCCCTTCTGGCTGCCAGCTATCTGCAGACATTCGCATTTTTGGAGCAGGGCTGCGAAAGAAGCCTGGCAGGCACCTCCCCCCTTCTAGTCTACATTTGAAGTTTGAGGTGCAAGACAAGCAAGCAGCCCCAGTCTCTGTGCCTCTGTGCGAGCAGTGGAATGTGCAGATGAGGCTGAGCAAAAGATTTCCAGGCTGGCCCCTTCCGGCTGCCAGCTATCTGCAGACGTTCACATTCTCAGAGCAGGGCTACCGGAGGCACCCAGCACAGACAACATAATATACCTTTGAAGTTTCAGATGGCCAGACAAGCAAGCAGCCCCAGTCTCTGTGCCTCTGTGCGAGCAGTGCCATGCACAGATGAGGCTGAGCAACAGCTTTCCAGGCTAGCCCCTTCTGGCTGCCAGCTATCTGCAGACGTTCGCATTCTCAGAGCAGGGCGACCGAAGGTTCCCAGCATGGACAACATAAGTAATGTTTGAACTTTGAGGTGGCCAGACAAGCAAGCAGCCCCAGTCTCTGTGCCTCTGTGCGAGCAGTGCCATGGGCAGATGAGGCTGAGCAACAGCTTTCCAGGATAGCCCCTTCTGGCTGCCAGCTATCTGCAGACGTTCGCATTTTAAAAGCAGGGCAACGAAACTAGCCTTGCAGGGACTTCCGACCCTCAGGTTACGTTTGAAGTTTGAGGTGGCAAGACAAGCAAGCAGCCCCAGTCTCTGTGCCTCTGTGCGAGCAGTGCCATGGGCAGATGAGGCTGAGCAACAGCTTTCCAGGCTAGCCCCTTCTGCCTGCCAGCTATCTGCAGACGTTCGCATTTTTGGAGTAGGGCTGCGAAAGGAGCCTGGCAGGGACCACGCCACTTCCAGTATACGTTTGAAGTTTGAGGTGGCAAGACAAGGAGGCAGCCCCAGTCTCTGTGCCTCTGTGCGAGCAGTGCCATGCACAGATGAGGCTGAGCAACAGCTTTCCAGGCTAGCCCCTTCTGGCTGCCAGCTATCTGCAGACGTTCGCATTCTCAGAGCAGGGCTGGGAAAGGAGACTGGCAGGGACCCCCCCATTTCCAGACTACGTTTGAAGTTTGAGGTGCAAGACAAGCAAGCAGCCCCAGTCTCTGTGCCTCTGTGCGAGCAGTGGAATGTGCAGATGAGGCTAAGCAAAAGATTTCCAGGCTGGCCCCTTCTGGCTGCCAGCTATCTGCAGACGTTCGCATTCTCAGAGCAGGGCTACCGGAGGCACCCAGCACAGACAACATAAGATACGTTTGAAGTTTGAGGTGGCAAGACAAGCAAGCAGCCCCAGTCTCTGTGCCTCTGTGCGAGCAGTGCCATGGGCAGATGAGGCTGAGCAACAGCTTTCCAGGCTAGCCCCTTCTGGCTGCCAGCTATCTGCAGAAGTTCGAATTCTCAGACCAGGGCTGCGAAAGCAGCCTGGCAGGGACACCCCCATTTCCAGACTACGTTTGAAGTTTGAGGTGGCAAGACAAGCAAGCAGCCCCAGTCTCTGTGCCTCTGTGCGAGTAGTGCCATGGGCAGATGAGGCTGAGCAACAGCTTTCCAGGATAGCCCCTTCTGGCTGCCAGCTATCTGCAGACGTTCGCATTTTAAAAGCAGGGCAACGAAACTAGCCTTGCAGGGACTTCCGACCCTCAGGTTACGTTTGAAGTTTGAGGTGGCAAGACAAGCAAGCAGCCCCAGTCTCTGTGCCTCTGTGCGAGCAGTGCCATGGGCAGATGAGGCTGAGCAACAGCTTTCCAGGCTAGCCCCTTCTGCCTGCCAGCTATCTGCAGACGTTCGCATTTTTGGAGTAGGGCTGCGAAAGGAGCCTGGCAGGGACCACGCCACTTCCAGTATACGTTTGAAGTTTGAGGTGGCAAGACAAGGAGGCAGCCCCAGTCTCTGTGCCTCTGTGCGAGCAGTGCCATGCACAGATGAGGCTGAGCAACAGCTTTCCAGGCTAGCCCCTTCTGGCTGCCAGCTATCTGCAGACGTTCGCATTCTCAGAGCAGGGCTGGGAAAGGAGACTGGCAGGGACCCCCCCATTTCCAGACTACGTTTGAAGTTTGAGGTGCAAGACAAGCAAGCAGCCCCAGTCTCTGTGCCTCTGTGCGAGCAGTGGAATGTGCAGATGAGCCTAAGCAAAAGATTTCCAGGCTGGCCCCTTCTGGCTGCCAGCTATCTGCAGACGTTCGCATTCTCAGAGCAGGGCTACCGGAGGCACCCAGCACAGACAACATAAGATACGTTTGAAGTTTGAGGTGGCAAGACAAGCAAGCAGCCCCAGTCTCTGTGCCTCTGTGCGAGCAGTGCCATGGGCAGATGAGGCTGAGCAACAGCTTTCCAGGCTAGCCCCTTCTGGCTGCCAGCTATCTGCAGAAGTTCGAATTCTCAGACCAGGGCTGCGAAAGCAGCCTGGCAGGGACACCCCCATTTCCAGACTACGTTTGAAGTTTGAGGTGGCAAGACAAGCAAGCAGCCCCAGTCTCTGTGCCTCTGTGCGAGTAGTGCCATGGGCAGATGAGGCTGAGCAACAGCTTTCCAGGCTAACCCCTTCTGCCTGCCAGCTATCTGCAGACGTTCGCATTTTAAAAGCAGGGCTACGAAACTAGCCTTGCAGGGATTTCCGATCCCCAGGTTACGTTTTAAGTTTGAGGTGGCAAGACAAGCAAGCAGCCCCAGTGTCTGTGCCTCTGTGCGAGCAGTGCCATGGGCAGATGAGGCTGAGCAACAGCTTTCCAGGCTAGCCCCTTCTGGCTGCCAGCTATCTGCAGACGTTCGCATTTTCGGAGCAGGGCTGGGAAAGGAGCCTGGCAGGAACACCCCCCATTTCCAGTGTACGTTGGAAGTTTGAGGTGCCAAGACAAGCAAGCAGCCCCAGTCTCTGTGCCTCTGTGCGAGCAGTGCCATGGGCAGATGAGGCTGAGCAACAGCTTTCCAGGCTAGCCCCTTCTGGCTGCCAGCTATCTGCAGACGTTCGCATTTTAAAAGCAGGGCAACGAAACTAGCCTTGCAGGGACTTCCGATCCTCAGGTTACGTTTGAAGTTTGAGGTGGCAAGACAAGCAAGCAGCCCCAGTCTCTGTGCCTCTGTGCGAGCAGTGCCATGGGCAGATGAGGCTGAGCAACAGCTTTCCAGGCTAGCCCCTTTTGGCTGCCAGCTATCTGCAGACGTTCGCATTTTTGGAGTAGGGCTGCGAAAGAAGACTGGCAGGGACCTCCACCCTTCCAGTCTACATTTCAAGTTTGAGGTGGCAAGACAAGCAAGCAGCCCCAGTCTCTGTGCCTCTGTGCGAGCAGTGCGATGGGCAGATGAGGTTGAGCAACAGCTTTCCAGGCTAGCCCCTTCTGGCTGCCAGCTATCTGCAGACGTTCGCGTTTTCGGAGCAGGGCTGGGAAAGGAGCCTGGCAGGAACACCCCCCATTTCCAGTGTACGTTGGAAGTTTGAGGTGGCAAGACAAGCAAGCAGCACCAGTCTCTGTGCCTCTGTGAGAGCAGTGCCATGGGCAGATGAGGCTGAGCAACAGCTTTCCAGGCTAGCCCCTTCTGGCTGCCAGCTATCTGCAGACGTTCGCATTCTCAGAGCAGGGCGACCGAAGGTCCCCAGTATGGACAACATAAGTTACGTTTGAACTTTGAGGTGGCCAGACAAGCAAGCAGCCCCAGTCTGTGTGCCTCTGTGCGAGCAGTGCCATGGGCAGATGAGGCTGAGCAACAGCTTTCCAGGCTAGCCCCCTCTGGCTGCCAGCTATCTGCAGACGTTCGCATTTTAGAAGCAGGGCAACGAAACTAGCCTTGCAGGGACTTCCGATCCTCAGGTTACGTTTGAAGTTTGAGGTGGCAAGACAAGCAGGCAGCACCAGTCTCTGTGCCTCTGTGCGAGCAGTGCCATTCACAGATGAGGCTGAGCAACAGCTTTCCAGGCTATCCCCTTCTGGCTGCCAGCTATCTGCAGACGTTCGCATTCTCAGAGCAGGGATGGGAAAGGAGACTGGCAGGGACCCCCCCATTTCCAGACTACGTTTGAAGTTTGAGGTGCAAGACAAGCAAGCAGCCCCAGTCTCTGTGCCTCTGTGCGAGCAGTGGAATGTGCAGATGAGGCTAAGCAAAAGATTTCCAGGCTGGCCCCTTCTGGCTGCCAGCTATCTGCAGACGTTCGCATTCTCAGAGCAGGGCTACCGGAGGCACCCAGCACACACAACATAAGATACGTTTGAAGTTTGAGGTGGCAAGACAAGCAAGCAGCCCCAGTCTCTGTGCCTCTGTGCGAGCAGTGCCATGGACAGATGAGGCTGAGCAACAGCTTTCCAGGCTAGCCACTTCTGCCTGCCAGCTATCTGCAGACGTTCGCATTCTCAGAGCAGGGCTGCGAAAGGACCCTGGCAGGGACACCCCCATTTCCAGACTACGTTTGAAGTTTGAGGTGGCAAGACAAGCAAGCAGCCCCACTCTCTGTGCCTCTGTGCGAGCAGTGCCATGGGCAGATGAGGCTGAGCAACAGCTTTCCAGGCTAGCCCCTTCTGGCTGCCAGCTATCTGCATACATTCGCATTTTAGGAGCAGGGCTGGGAAAGGAGCCTGGCAGGAACAACTCCCATTTCCAGTGTACGTTGGATGTTTGAGGTGGCAAGACAAGCAAGCAGCCCCAGCCTCTGTGCCTCTGTGCGAGTAGTGCCATGGGCAGATGAGGCTGAGCAACAGCTTTCCAGGCTAGCCCCTTCTAACTGCCAGCTATCTGCAGACGTTCGCATTTTAAAAGCAGGGCTACGAAACTAGCCTTGCAGTGACTTCCGATCCCCAGGTTACGTTTGAAGTTTGAGGTGGCAAGACAAGCAAGCAGCCCCAGTCTCTGTGCCTCTGTGCGAGCAGTGCCATGGGCAGATGAGGCTGAGCAACAGCTTTCCAGGCTAGCCCCTTCTGCCTGCCACCTATCTGCAGACTTTCGCATTCTCAGAGCAGGGCTAGCGGAGGCACCCAGCACGGACAACATAAGATACGTTTGAAGTTTGAGGTGGCAAGACAAGCAAGCAGCCCCAGTCTCTGGGCCTCTGTGCGAGCAGTGCCATGCACAGATGAAGCTGAGCAACAGCTTTCCAGGCTAGCCCCTTCTGGCTGCCAGCTATCTGCAGACGTTCGCATTTTTGGAGCAGGGCAACGAAACTAGCCTTGCAGGGACTTCCGATCCTCAGGTTACGTTTGAAGTTTGAGGTGGCAAGACAAGCAAGCAGCCCCAGTCTCTGTGCCTCTGTGCGAGCAGTGCCATGGGCAGATGAGGCTGAGCAACAGCTTTCCAGGCTAGCCCCTTTTGGCTGCCAGCTATCTGCAGACGTTCGCATTTTTGGAGTAGGGCTGCGAAAGGAGCCTGGCAGGGACCACCCTACTTCCAGTCTTCATTTGAAGTTTGAGGTGGCAAGACAAGCAGGCAGCCCCAGTCTCTGTGCCTCTGTGCGAGCAGTGCCATGCACAGATGAGGCTGAGCAACAGCTTTCCAGACTAGCCCCTTCTGGCTGCCAGCTATCTGCAGACATTCGCATTTTTGGAGCAGGGCTGCGAAAGAAGCCTGGCAGGCACCTCCCCCCTTCTAGTCTACATTTGAAGTTTGAGGTGCAAGACAAGCAAGCAGCCCCAGTCTCTGTGCCTCTGTGCGAGCAGTGGAATGTGCAGATGAGGCTGAGCAAAAGATTTCCAGGCTGGCCCCTTCCGGCTGCCAGCTATCTGCAGACGTTCACATTCTCAGAGCAGGGCTACCGGAGGCACCCAGCACAGACAACATAATATACCTTTGAAGTTTCAGATGGCCAGACAAGCAAGCAGCCCCAGTCTCTGTGCCTCTGTGCGAGCAGTGCCATGCACAGATGAGGCTGAGCAACAGCTTTCCAGGCTAGCCCCTTCTGGCTGCCAGCTATCTGCAGACGTTCGCATTCTCAGAGCAGGGCGACCGAAGGTTCCCAGCATGGACAACATAAGTAATGTTTGAACTTTGAGGTGGCCAGACAAGCAAGCAGCCCCAGTCTCTGTGCCTCTGTGCGAGCAGTGCCATGGGCAGATGAGGCTGAGCAACAGCTTTCCAGGATAGCCCCTTCTGGCTGCCAGCTATCTGCAGACGTTCGCATTTTAAAAGCAGGGCAACGAAACTAGCCTTGCAGGGACTTCCGACCCTCAGGTTACGTTTGAAGTTTGAGGTGGCAAGACAAGCAAGCAGCCCCAGTCTCTGTGCCTCTGTGCGAGCAGTGCCATGGGCAGATGAGGCTGAGCAACAGCTTTCCAGGCTAGCCCCTTCTGCCTGCCAGCTATCTGCAGACGTTCGCATTCTCAGAGCAGGGCTGGGAAAGGAGACTGGCAGGGACCCCCCCATTTCCAGACTACGTTTGAAGTTTGAGGTGCAAGACAAGCAAGCAGCCCCAGTCTCTGTGCCTCTGTGCGAGCAGTGGAATGTGCAGATGAGGCTAAGCAAAAGATTTCCAGGCTGGCCCCTTCTGGCTGCCAGCTATCTGCAGACGTTCGCATTCTCAGAGCAGGGCTACCGGAGGCACCCAGCACAGACAACATAAGATACGTTTGAAGTTTGAGGTGGCAAGACAAGCAAGCAGCCCCAGTCTCTGTGCCTCTGTGCGAGCAGTGCCATGGGCAGATGAGGCTGAGCAACAGCTTTCCAGGCTAGCCCCTTCTGGCTGCCAGCTATCTGCAGAAGTTCGAATTCTCAGACCAGGGCTGCGAAAGCAGCCTGGCAGGGACACCCCCATTTCCAGACTACGTTTGAAGTTTGAGGTGGCAAGACAAGCAAGCAGCCCCAGTCTCTGTGCCTCTGTGCGAGTAGTGCCATGGGCAGATGAGGCTGAGCAACAGCTTTCCAGGCTAACCCCTTCTGCCTGCCAGCTATCTGCAGACGTTCGCATTTTAAAAGCAGGGCTACGAAACTAGCCTTGCAGGGACTTCCGATCCCCAGGTTACGTTTTAAGTTTGAGGTGGCAAGACAAGCAAGCAGCCCCAGTGTCTGTGCCTCTGTGCGAGCAGTGCCATGGGCAGATGAGGCTGAGCAACAGCTTTCCAGGCTAGCCCCTTCTGGCTGCCAGCTATCTGCAGACGTTCGCATTTTCGGAGCAGGGCTGGGAAAGGAGCCTGGCAGGAACACCCCCCATTTCCAGTGTACGTTGGAAGTTTGAGGTGCCAAGACAAGCAAGCAGCCCCAGTCTCTGTGCCTCTGTGCGAGCAGTGCCATGGGCAGATGAGGCTGAGCAACAGCTTTCCAGGCTAGCCCCTTCTGGCTGCCAGCTATCTGCAGACGTTCGCATTTTAAAAGCAGGGCAACGAAACTAGCCTTGCAGGGACTTCCGATCCTCAGGTTACGTTTGAAGTTTGAGGTGGCAAGACAAGCAAGCAGCCCCAGTCTCTGTGCCTCTGTGCGAGCAGTGCCATGGGCAGATGAGGCTGAGCAACAGCTTTCCAGGCTAGCCCCTTTTGGCTGCCAGCTATCTGCAGACGTTCGCATTTTTGGAGTAGGGCTGCGAAAGGAGCCTGGCAGGGACCACCGCACTTCCAGTATACGTTTGAAGTTTGAGGTGGCAAGACAAGCAGGCAGCCCCAGTCTCTGTGCCTCTGTGCGAGCAGTGCCATGCACAGATGAGGCTGAGCAACAGCTTTCCAGGCTAGCCCCTTCTGGCTGCCACCTGTCTGCAGACGTTCGCATTCTCAGAGCAGGGCTGCGAAAGAAGACTGGCAGGGACCTCCACCCTTCCAGTCTACATTTCAAGTTTGAGGTGGCAAGACAAGCAAGCAGCCCCAGTCTCTGTGCCTCTGTGCGAGCAGTGCGATGGGCAGATGAGGCTGAGCAACAGCTTTCCAGGCTAGCCCCTTCTGGCTGCCAGCTATCTGCAGACGTTCGCGTTTTCGGAGCAGGGCTGGGAAAGGAGCCTGGCAGGAACACCCCCCATTTCCAGTGTACGTTGGAAGTTTGAGGTGGCAAGACAAGCAAGCAGCACCAGTCTCTGTGCCTCTGTGAGAGCAGTGCCATGGGCAGATGAGGCTGAGCAACAGCTTTCCAGGCTAGCCCCTTCTGGCTGCCAGCTATCTGCAGACGTTCGCATTCTCAGACCACGGCTGCGAAAGGAGCCTGGCAGGGACACCTCGCATTTCCAGTGTACGTTGGAAGTTTGAGGTGGCAAGACAAGCAAGCCGCCCCAGCCTCTGTGCCTCTGTGCGAGCAGTGCCATGGGCAGATGAGGCTGAGCAACAGCTTTACAGGCTAGCCCCTTCAGGCTGCCAGCTATCTGCAGACGTTTGCATTCTCAGAGCAGGGCTGCGAAAGGAGCCTGACAGGGACACCTCCCAAATCCAGTGTACGTTGGAAGTTTGAGGTGGCAAGACAAGCACCAGTCCCAGTCTCTGTGCCTCTGTGCGAGTAGTGCCATGGGCAGATGAGGCTGACCAACAGCTTTACAGGCTAGCCCCTTCTGGCTGCCAGCTATCTGCAGACGTTCGCATTTTAAAAGCAGGGCTACGCAACTAGCCTTGCAGGGACTTCTGATCCCCAGGTTACGTTTGAAGTTTGAGGTGGCAAGACAAGCAAGCAGCCCCAGTCTCTGTGCCTCTGTGTGAGCAGTGCCATGGGCAGATGAGGCTGAGCAACAGCTTTCCAGGCTAGCCCCTTCTGGCTGCCAGCTATCTGCAGACGTTCGCATTTTCGGAGCAGGGCTGGGAAAGAAGCCTGGCAGGAACACCCCCCATTTCCAGTGTACGTTGGAAGTTTGAGGTGGCAAGACAAGCAAGCAGCACCAGTCTCTGTGCCTCTGTGCGAGCAGTGCCATGGGCAGATGAGGCTGAGCAACAGCTTTCCAGGCTAGCCCCTTCAGGCTGCCAGCTATCTGCAGACGTTCGCATTCTCAGACCAGGGCTGCGAAAGGAGCCTGGCAGGGACACCCCCATTTCCAGTGTACGTTGGAAGTTTGAGGTGGCAAGACAAGCAAGCAGCCCCAGTCTCTGTGCCTCTGTGCGAGCAGTGCCATAAGCAGATGAGGCTGAGCAACAGCTTTCCATGCTAGCCCCTTCTGGCTGCCAGCTATCTGCAGACGTTCGCATTGTCGGAGAAGGGCTGGGAAAGGAGCCTGGCAGGAACACCTCCCATTTCCAGTGTACGTTGGAAGTTTGAGGTGGCAAGACAAGCAAGCAGCCCCAGCCTCTGTGCCTCTGTGCGAGCAGTGCCATGGGCAGATGAGGCTGAGCAACAGCTTTCCAGGCTAGCCCCTTCTGGCTGCCAGCTATCTGCAGACGTTCGCATTTTAAAAGCAGGGCTACAAAACTAGACTTGCAGGGACTTCGGATCCCCAGGTTACGTTTGAAGTTTGAGCTGGCAAGACAAGCATGCAGCCCCAGTCTCTGTGCCTCTGTGCGAGCAGTGCAATGGGCAGATGAGGCTGAGCAACAGCTTTCCAGGCTAGCCACTTCTGGCTGCCAGCTATCTGCAGACGTTCGCATTTTAAAACAGGGCTACGAAACTAGCCTTGCAGGGACTTCCGATCCCCAGGTTACGTTTGAAGTTTGAGGTGGCAAGACAAGCAAGCAGCCCCAGTCTCTGTGCCTCTGTGCGAGCAGTGCCATGGGCAGATGAGGCTGAGCAACAGCTTTCCAGGCTAGCCCCTTCTGCCTGCCACCTGTCTGCAGACGTTCGCATTCTCAGAGCAGGGCTGCGAAAGAAGACTGGCAGGGACCTCCACCCTTCCAGTCTACATTTGAAGTTTGAGGTGGCAAGACAAGCAAGCAGCCCCAGTCTCTGTGCCTCTGTGCGAGCAGTGCGATGGGCAGATGAGGCTGAGCAACAGCTTTCCAGGCTAGCCCCTTCTGGCTGCCAGCTATCTGCAGACGTTCGCATTTTCGGAGCAGGGCTGGGAAAGGAGCCTGGCAGGAACACCCCCCATTTCCAGTGTACGTTGGAAGTTTGAGGTGGCAAGACAAGCAAGCAGCACCAGTCTCTGTGCCTCTGTGAGAGCAGTGCCATGGGCAGATGAGGCTGAGCAACAGCTTTCCAGGCTAGCCCCTTCTGGCTGCCAGCTATCTGCAGACGTTCGCATTCTCAGACCACGGCTGCGAAAGGAGCCTGGCAGGGACACCTCGCATTTCCAGTGTACGTTGGAAGTTTGAGGTGGCAAGACAAGCAAGCCGCCCCAGCCTCTGTGCCTCTGTGCGAGCAGTGCCATGGGCAGATGAGGCTGAGCAACAGCTTTACAGGCTAGCCCCTTCAGGCTGCCAGCTATCTGCAGACGTTCGCATTCTCAGAGCAGGGCTGCGAAAGGAGCCTGACAGGGACACCTCCCAAATCCAGTGTACGTTGGAAGTTTGAGGTGGCAAGACAAGCACCAGTCCCAGTCTCTGTGCCTCTGTGCGAGTAGTGCCATGGGCAGATGAGGCTGACCAACAGCTTTACAGGCTAGCCCCTTCTGGCTGCCAGCTATCTGCAGACGTTCGCATTTTAAAAGCAGGGCTACGCAACTAGCCTTGCAGGGACTTCTGATCCCCAGGTTACGTTTGAAGTTTGAGGTGGCAAGACAAGCAAGCAGCCCCAGTCTCTGTGCCTCTGTGTGAGCAGTGCCATGGGCAGATGAGGCTGAGCAAAAGCTTTCCAGGCTAGCCCCTTCTGGCTGCCAGCTATCTGCAGACGTTCGCATTTTCGGAGCAGGGCTGGGAAAGAAGCCTGGCAGGAACACCCCCCATTTCCAGTGTACGTTGGAAGTTTGAGGTGGCAAGACAAGCAAGCAGCACCAGTCTCTGTGCCTCTGTGCGAGCAGTGCCATGGGCAGATGAGGCTGAGCAACAGCTTTCCAGGCTAGCCCCTTCAGGCTGCCAGCTATCTGCAGACGTTCGCATTCTCAGACCAGGGCTGCGAAAGGAGCCTGGCAGGGACACCCCCATTTCCAGTGTACGTTGGAAGTTTGAGGTGGCAAGACAAGCAAGCAGCCCCAGTCTCTGTGCCTCTGTGCGAGCAGTGCCATAAGCAGATGAGGCTGAGCAACAGCTTTCCATGCTAGCCCCTTCTGGCTGCCAGCTATCTGCAGACGTTCGCATTGTCGGAGAAGGGCTGGGAAAGGAGCCTGGCAGGAACACCTCCCATTTCCAGTGTACGTTGGAAGTTTGAGGTGGCAAGACAAGCAAGCAGCCCCAGCCTCTGTGCCTCTGTGCGAGCAGTGCCATGGGCAGATGAGGCTGAGCAACAGCTTTCCAGGCTAGCCCCTTCTGGCTGCCAGCTATCTGCAGACGTTCGCATTTTAAAAGCAGGGCTACAAAACTAGACTTGCAGGGACTTCGGATCCCCAGGTTACGTTTGAAGTTTGAGCTGGCAAGACAAGCATGCAGCCCCAGTCTCTGTGCCTCTGTGCGAGCAGTGCAATGGGCAGATGAGGCTGAGCAACAGCTTTCCAGGCTAGCCACTTCTGGCTGCCAGCTATCTGCAGACGTTCGCATTTTAAAACAGGGCTACGAAACTAGCCTTGCAGGGACTTCCGATCCCCAGGTTACGTTTGAAGTTTGAGGTGGCAAGACAAGCAAGCAGCCCCAGTCTCTGTGCCTCTGTGCGAGCAGTGCCATGGGCAGATGAGGCTGAGCAACAGCTTTCCAGGCTAGCCCCTTCTGCCTGCCAACTATCTGCAGACGTTCGCATTCTCAGAGCAGGGCTACCGGAGGCACCCAGCACGGACAACATAAGATACGTTTGAAGTTTGAGGTGGCAAGACAAGCAAGCAGCCCCAGTCTCTGTGCCTCTGTGCGAGCAGTGCCATGCACAGATGAAGCTGAGCAACAGCTTTCCAGGCTAGCCCCTTCTGGCTGCCAGCTATCTGCAGACGTTCGCATTGTCGGAGCAGGGCTGCGAAAGAAGCCTGGCAGGCACCTCCCCCCTTCTAGTCTACATTTGAAGTTTGAGGTGGCAAGACAAGCAAGCAGCCCCAGTCTCTGTGCCTCTGTGCGAGCAGTGCCATAAGCAGATGAGGCTGAGCAACAGCTTTCCAGGCTAGCCCCTTCTGGCTGCCAGCTATCTGCAGACATTCGCAATCTCAGAGCAGGGCTGGGAAAGGACCCTGACAGGGACACCCCCCCATTTCCGGTGTACTTCGGAAGTTTGAGGTGGCAAGACAAGCAAGCAGCCCCAGCCTCTGTGCCTCTGTGCAAGCAGTGCCATGCACAGATGAAGCTGAGCAACAGCTTTCCAGGCTAGCCCCTTCTGGCTGCCAGTTATCTGCAGATGTTCGCATTCTCAGACCAGGGCTGGGAAAGAAGCCTGGCAGGGACCTCCCACCTTCTAGTCTACATTTGAAGTTTGAGGTGGCAAGACAAGCAAGCAGCCCCATTCTCTGTGCCTCTGTGCGAGCAGTGCCATGGGCAGATGAGGCTGAGCAACAGCTTTCCAGGATAGACCCTTCTGGCTGCCAGCTATCTGCAGACGTTCGCATTTTAAAAGCAGGGCTACGAAACTAGCCTTGCAGGGACTTCCGATTCCCAGGATACGTTTGAAGTTTGAGGTGGCAAGACAAGCAAGCAGCCCCAGTCTCTGTGCCTCTGTGCGAGCAGTGCCATGGGCAGATGAGGCTGAGCAACAGCTTTCCAGGCTAGCCCCTTCTGCCTGCCACCTATCTGCAGACGTTCGCATTCTCAGAGCAGGGCTACCGGAGGCACCCAGCACGGACAACATAAGATACGTTTCAAGTTTGAGGTGGCAAGACAAGCAAGCAGCCCCAGTCTCTGTGCCTCTGTGCGAGCAGTGCCATGCACAGATGAAGCTGAGCAACAGCTTTCCAGGCTAGCCCCTTCTGGCTGCCAGCTATCTGCAGACGTTCGCATTCTCATAGCAGGGCTACCGGAGGCACCCAGCACAGACAACTTATGATACTTTTGAAGTTTGAGGTGGCAAGACAAGCAAGCAGCCCCAGTCTCTGTGCCTCTGTGCGAGCAGTGCCATGGGCAGATGAGGCTGAGCAACAGCTTTCCAGGCTAGCCCCTTCTGGCTGCCACCTGTCTGCAGACGTTCGCATTCTCAGAGCAGGGCTGCGAAAGAAGACTGGCAGGGACCTCCACCCTTCCAGTCTGCATTTCAAGTTTGAGGTGGCAAGACAAGCAAGCAGCACCAGTCTCTGTGCCTCTGTGCGAGCAGTGCCATGGGCAGATGAGGCTGAGCAACAGCTTTCCAGGCTAGCCCCTTCTGGCTGCCAGCTATCTGCAGACGTTCGCATTGTCGGAGAAGGGCTGGGAAAGGAGCCTGGCAGGAACACCCCGCATTTCCAGTGTACATTGGAAGTTTGAGGTGGCAAGACAAGCAAGCAGCCCCAGCCTCTGTGCCTCTGTGCGAGCAGTGCCATGGGCAGATGAGGCTGAGCAACAGCTTTCCAGGCTAGCCCCTTCAGGCTGCCAGCTATCTGCAGACGTTCGCATTCTCAGAGCAGGGCTGGGAAAGGAGCCTGACAGGGACACCCCCCCATTTCCAGTGTACGTTGGAAGTTTGAGGTGGCAAGACAAGCAAGCAGTCCCAGTCTCTGTGCCTCTGTGCGAGCAGTGCCATGGGCAGATGAGGCTGAGCAACAGCTTTCCAGGCTAGCCCCTTCTGGCTGCCAGCTATCTGCAGACGTTCGCATTCTCAGACCAGGGCTGCGAAAGGAGCCTGGCAGGGACACCCCCATTTCCAGTGTACGTTGAAAGTTTGAGGTGGCAAGACAAGCAAGCAGCCCCAGTCTCTGTGCCTCTGTGCGAGCAGTGCCATGGGCAGATTAGGCTGATCAACAGCTTTCCATGCTAGCCCCTTCTGGCTGCCAGCTATCTGCAGACGTTCGCATTGTCGGAGAAGGGCTGGGAAAGGAACCTGGCAGGAACACCTCCCGTTTCCAGTGTACGTTGGAAGTTTGAGGTGGCAAGACAAGGAAGCAGCCCCAGCCTCTGTGCCTCTGTGCGAGCAGTGCCATGGGCAGATGAGGCTGAGCAACAGCTTTCCAGGCTAGCCCCTTCAGGCTGCCAGCTATCTGCAGACGTTCGCATTCTCAGAGCAGGGCTGGGAAAGGAGCCTGACAGGGACACCCCCCCATTTCCAGTGTACGTTGGAAGTTTGAGGTGGCAAGACAAGCAAGCAGTCCCAGTCTCTGTGCCTCTGTGCGAGCAGTGCCATGGGCAGATGAGGCTGAGCAACAGCTTTCCAGGCTAGCCCCTTCTGGCTGCCAGCTATCTGCAGACGTTCGCATTTTAAAAGCAGGGCTACAAAACTAGACTTGCAGGGACTTCCGATCCCCAGGTTACGTTTGAAGTTTGAGCTGGCAAGACAAGCAAGCAGCCCCAGTCTCTGTGCCTCTGTGCGAGCAGTGCAATGGGCAGATGAGGCTGAGCAACAGCTTTCCAGGCTAGCCACTTCTGGCTGCCAGCTATCTGCAGACGTTCGCATTTTAAAACAGGGCTACGAAACTAGCCTTGCAGGGAATTCCGATCCCCAGGTTACGTTTGAAGTTTGAGGTGGCAAGACAAGCAAGCAGCCCCAGTCTCTGTGCCTCTGTGCGAGCAGTGCCATGCACAGATGAAGCTGAGCAACAGCTTTCCAGGCTAGCCCCTTCTGGCTGCCAGCTATCTGCAGACGTTCGCATTTTTGGAGCAGGGCTGCGAAAGAAGCCTGGCAGGCACCTCCCCCCTTCTAGTCTACATTTGAAGTTTGAGGTGGCAAGACAAGCAAGCAGCCCCAGTCTCTGTGCCTCTGTGCGAGCAGTGCCATAAGCAGATGAGGCTGAGCAACAGCTTTCCAGGCTAGCCCCTTCTGGCTGCCAGCTATCTGCAGACGTTCGCAATCTCAGAGCAGGGCTGGGAAAGGACCCTGACAGGGACACCCCCCCATTTCCGGTGTACTTTGGAAGTTTGAGGTGGCAAGACAAGCAAGCAGCCCCAGCCTCTGTGCCTCTGTGCAAGCAGTGCCATGCACAGATGAAGCTGAGCAACAGCTTTCCAGGCTAGCCCCTTCTGGCTGCCAGTTATCTGCAGATGTTCGCATTCTCAGACCAGGGCTGGGAAAGAAGCCTGGCAGGGACCTCCCCCCTTCTAGTCTACATTTGAAGTTTGAGGTGGCAAGACAAGCAAGCAGCCCCAGTCTCTGTGCCTCTGTGCGAGCAGTGCCATAAGCAGATGAGGCTGAGCAACAGCTTTCCAGGCTAGACCCTTCTGGCTGCCAGCTATCTGCAGACGTTCGCATTTTAAAAGCAGGGCTACGAAACTAGCCTTGCAGGGACTTCCGATCCCCAGGATACGTTTGAAGTTTGAGGTGGCAAGACAAGCAAGCAGCCCCAGTCTCTGTGCCTCTGTGCGAGCAGTGCCATGGGCAGATGAGGCTGAGCAACAGCTTTCCAGGCTAGCCCCTTCTGCCTGCCACCTATCTGCAGACGTTCGCATTCTCAGAGCAGGGCTACCGGAGGCACCCAGCACGGACAACATAAGATACGTTTGAAGTTTGAGGTGGCAAGACAAGCAAGCAGCCCCAGTCTCTGTGCCTCTGTGCGAGCAGTGCCATGCACAGATGAAGCTGAGCAACAGCTTTCCAGGCTAGCCCCTTCTGGCTGCCAGCTATCTGCAGACGTTCGCATTCTCAGAGCAGGGCTACCGGAGGCACCCAGCACAGACAACTTATGATACGTTTGAAGTTTGAGGTGGCAAGACAAGCAAGCAGCCCCAGTCTCTGTGCCTCTGTGCGAGCAGTGCGATGGGCAGATAGGCTGAGCAACAGCTTTCCAGGCTAGCCCCTTCTGGCTGCCAGCTATCTGCAGACGTTTGCATTTTCGGAGCAGGGCTGGGAAAGGAGCCTGGCAGGAACACCCCACATTTCCAGTGTACGTTGGAAGTTTGAGGTGGCAAGACAAGCAAGCAGCACCAGTCTCTGTGCCTCTGTGTGAGCAGTGCCATGGGCAGATGAGGCTGAGCAACAGCTTTCCAGGCTAGCCCCTTCTGGCTGCCAGCTATCTGCAGACGTTCGCATTCTCATACCAGGGCTGCGAAAGGAGCCTGGCAGGGACACCCCCATTTCCAGACTACATTTGAAGTTTGAGGTGGCAAGACAAGCAAGCAGCCCCAGTCTCTGTGCCTCTGTGCGAGCAGTGCCATGGGCAGATGAGGCTGAGCAACAGCTTTCCAGGCTAGCCCCTTCTGGCTGCCAGCTATCTGCAAACGTTCACATTGTCGGAGCAGGGCTGGGAAAGGAGCCTGGCAGGAACACCTCGCATTTCCAGTGTACGTTGGAAGTTTGAGGTGGCAAGACAAGCAAGCAGCCCCAGCATCTGTGCCTCTGTGCGAGCAGTGCCATGGGAATATGAGGCTGAGCAACAGCTTTCCAGGCTAGCCCCTTCAGGCTGCCAGCTATCTGCAGACGTTCGCATTCTCAGAGCAGGGCTGCGAAAGGAGCCTGACAGGGACACCCCCCAAATCCAGTGTATGTTGGAAGTTTGAGGTGGCAAGACAAGCACCAGTCCCAGTCTCTGTGCCTCTGTGCGAGTAGTGCCATGGGCAGATGAGGCTGAGCAACAGCTTTACAGGCTAGCCCCTTCTGGCTGCCAGCTATCTGCAGACGTTCGCATTGTCGGAGAAGGGCTGGGAAAGGAGCCTGGCAGGAACACCTCCCATTTCCAGTGTACGTTGGAAGTTTGAGGTGGCAAGACAAGCAAGCAGCCCCAGCCTCTGTGCCTCTGTGCGAGCAGTGCCATGGGCAGATGAGGCTGAGCAACAGCTTTCAAGGCTAGCCCCTTCAGGCTGCCAGCTATCTGCAGACGTTCGCATTCTCAGAGCAGGGCTGGGAAAGGAGCCTGACAGGGACACCCCCCCATTTCCAGTGTACGTTGGAAGTTTGAGGTGGCAAGACAAGCAAGCAGTCCCAGTCTCTGTGCCTCTGTGCGAGCAGTGCCATGGGCAGATGAGGCTGAGCAACAGCTTTCCAGGCTAGCCCCTTCTGGCTGCCAGCTATCTGCAGACGTTCGCATTTTAAAAGCAGGGCTACAAAACTAGACTTGCAGGGACTTCCGATCCCCAGGTTACGTTTGAAGTTTGAGCTGGCAAGACAAGCAAGCAGCCCCAGTCTCTGTGCCTCTGTGCGAGCAGTGCAATGGGCAGATGAGGCTGAGCAACAGCTTTCCAGGCTAGCCACTTCTGGCTGCCAGCTATCTGCAGACGTTCGCATTTTAAAACAGGGCTACGAAACTAGCCTTGCAGGGACTTCCGATCCCCAGGTTACGTTTGAAGTTTGAGGTGGCAAGACAAGCAAGCAGCCCCAGTCTCTGTGCCTCTGTGCGAGCAGTGCCATGGGCAGATGAGGCTGAGCAACAGCTTTCCAGGCTAGCCCCTTCTGCCTGCCACCTATCTGCAGACGTTCGCATTCTCAGAGCAGGGCTACCGGAGGCACCCAGCACGGACAACATAAGATACGTTTGAAGTTTGAGGTGGCAAGACAAGCAAGCAGCCCCAGTCTCTGTGCCTCTGTGCGAGCAGTGCAATGCACAGATGAAGCTGAGCAACAGCTTTCCAGGCTAGCCCCTTCTGGCTGCCAGCTATCTGCAGACGTTCGCATTTTTGGAGCAGGGCTGCGAAAGAAGCCTGGCAGGCACCTCCCCCCTTCTAGTCTACATTTGAAGTTTGAGGTGGCAAGACAAGCAAGCAGCCCCAGTCTCTGTGCCTCTGTGCGAGCAGTGCCATAAGCAGATGAGGCTGAGCAACAGCTTTCCACGCTAGCCCCTTCTGGCTCCCAGCTATCTGCAGACGTTCGCAATCTCAGAGCAGGGCTGGGAAAGGACCCTGACAGGGACACCCCCCCATTTCCAGTGTACTTTGGAAATTTGAGTTGGCAAGACAAGCAAGCAGCCCCAGCCTCTGTGCCTCTGTGCAAGCAGTGCCATGCACAGATGAAGCTGAGCAACAGCTTTCCAGGCTAGCCCCTTCTGGCTGCCAGTTATCTGCAGATGTTCGCATTCTCAGACCAGGGCTGGGAAAGAAGCCTGGCAGGGACCTCCCCCCTTCTAGTCTACATTTGAAGTTTGAGGTGGCAAGACAAGCAAGCAGCCCCATTCTCTGTGCCTCTGTGCGAGCAGTGCCATGGGCAGATGAGGCTGAGCAACAGTTTTCCAGGCTAGACCCTTCTGGCTGCCAGCTATCTGCAGACGTTCGCATTTTAAAAGCAGGGCTACGAAACTAGACTTGCAGGGACTTCCGATCCCCAGGATACGTTTGAAGTTTGAGGTGGCAAGACAAGCAAGCAGCCCCAGTCTCTGTGCCTCTGTGCGAGCAGTGCCATGGGCAGATGAGGCTGAGCAACAGCTTTCCAGGCTAGCCCCTTCTGCCTGCCACCTATCTGCAGACGTTCGCATTCTCAGAGCAGGGCTACCGGAGGCACCCAGCACGGACAACATAAGATACGTTTGAAGTTTGAGGTGGCAAGACAAGCAAGCAGCCCCAGTCTCTGTGCCTCTGTGCGAGCAGTGCCATGCACAGATGAAGCTGAGCAACAGCTTTCCAGGCTAGACCCTTCTGGCTGCCAGCTATCTGCAGACGTTCGCATTCTCAGAGCAGGGCTACCGGAGGCACCCAGCACAGACAACTTATGATACGTTTGAAGTTTGAGGTGGCAAGACAAGCAAGCAGCCCCAGTCTCTGTGCCTCTGTGCGAGCAGTGCCATGGGCAGATGAGGCTGAGCAACAGCTTTCCAGGCTAGCCCCTTCTGGCTGCCAGCTATCTGCAGACGTTCGCATTTTCGGAGCAGGGCTGGGAAAGGAGCCTGGCAGGAACACCCCCCATTTCCAGTGTACGTTGGAAGTTTGAGGTGGCAAGACAAGCAAGCAGCACCAGTCTCTGTGCCTCTGTGAGAGCAGTGCCATGGGCAGATGAGGCTGAGCAACAGCTTTCCAGGCTAGACCCTTCTGGTTGCCAGCTATCTGCAGACGTTCGCATTCTCAGACCAGGGCTGCGAAAGGAGCCTGGCAGGGACACCCCCATTTCCAGACTACGTTTGAAGTTTGAGGTGGCAAGACAAGCAAGCAGCCCCAGTCTCTGTGCCTCTGTGCGAGCAGTGCCATGGGCAGATGAGGCTGAGCAACAGCTTTCCAGGCTAGCCCCTTCTGGCTGCCAGCTATCTGCAGACGTTCGCATTGTCGGAGCAGGGCTGGGAAAGGAGCCTGGCAGGAACACCTCGCATTTCCAGTGTACGTTGGAAGTTTGAGGTGGCAAGACAAGCAAGCAGCCCCAGCCTCTGTGCCTCTGTGCGAGCAGTGCCATGGGCAGATGAGGCTGAGCAACAGCTTTCCAGGCTAGCCCCTTCAGGCTGCCAGCTATCTGCAGACGTTCGCATTCTCAGAGCAGGGCTGGGAAAGGAGCCTGACAGGGACACCCCCCCATTTCCAGTGTACGTTGGAAGTTTGAGGTGGCAAGACAAGCAAGCAGTCCCAGTCTCTGTGCCTCTGTGCGAGCAGTGCCATGGGCAGATGAGGCTGAGCAACAGCTTTCCAGGCTAGCCCCTTCTGGCTGCCAGCTATCTGCAGACGTTCGCATTTTAAAAGCAGGGCTACAAAACTAGACTTGCAGGGACTTCCGATCCCCAGGTTACGTTTGAAGTTTGAGCTGGCAAGACAAGCAAGCAGCCCCAGTCTCTGTGCCTCTGTGCGAGCAGTGCAATGGGCAGATGAGGCTGAGCAACAGCTTTCCAGGCTAGCCACTTCTGGCTGCCAGCTATCTGCAGACGTTCGCATTTTAAAACAGGGCTACGAAACTAGCCTTGCAGGGACTTCCGATCCCCAGGTTACGTTTGAAGTTTGAGGTGGCAAGACAAGCAAGCAGCCCCAGTCTCTGTGCCTCTGTGCGAGCAGTGCCATGGGCAGATGAGGCTGAGCAACAGCTTTCCAGGCTAGCCCCTTCTGCCTGCCAACTATCTGCAGACATTCGCTTTCTCAGAGCAGGGCTACCGGAGGCACCCAGCACGGACAACATAAGATACGTTTGAAGTTTGAGGTGGCAAGACAAGCAAGCAGCCCCAGTCTCTGTGCCTCTGTGCGAGCAGTGCCATGCACAGATGAAGCTGAGCAACAGCTTTCCAGGCTAGCCCCTTCTGGCTACCAGCTATCTGCAGACGTTCGCATTGTCGGAGCAGGGCTGCGAAAGAAGCCTGGCAGGCACCTCCCCCCTTCTAGTCTACATTTGAAGTTTGAGGTGGCAAGACAAGCAAGCAGCCCCAGTCTCTGTGCCTCTGTGCGAGCAGTGCCATAAGCAGATGAGGCTGAGCAACAGCTTTCCAGGCTAGCCCCTTCTGGCTGCCAGCTATCTGCAGACATTCGCAATCTCAGAGCAGGGCTGGGAAAGGACCCTGACAGGGACACCCCCCCATTTCCGGTGTACTTTGGAAGTTTGAGGTGGCAAGACAAGCAAGCAGCCCCAGTCTCTGTGCCTCTGTGCGAGCAGTGCCATGCACAGATGAAGCTGAGCAACAGCTTTCCAGGCTAGCCCCTTCTGGCTACCAGCTATCTGCAGACGTTCGCATTGTCGGAGCAGGGCTGCGAAAGAAGCCTGGCAGGCACCTCCCCCCTTCTAGTCTACATTTGAAGTTTGAGGTGGCAAGACAAGCAAGCAGCCCCAGCCTCTGTGCCTCTGTGCAAGCAGTGCCATGCACAGATGAAGCTGAGCAACAGCTTTCCAGGCTAGCCCCTTCTGGCTGCCAGCTATCTGCAGACGTTCGCATTTTCGGAGCAGGGCTGGGAAAGGAGCCTGGCAGGAACACCCCCCATTTCCAGTGTACGTTCGAAGTTTGAGGTGGCAAGACACGCAAGCAGCACCAGTCTCTGTGCCTCTGTGCGACCAGTGCCATGGGCAGATGAGGCTGAGCAACAGCTTTCCAGGCTAGCCCCTTCTGGCTGCCAGCTATCTGCAGACGTTCGCATTCTCAGAGCAGGGCTGCGAAAGGAGCCTGACAGGGACACCCCCATTTCCAGTGTACGTTGGAAGTTTGAGGTGGCCAGACAAGCAAGCAGCCCCAGTCTCTGTGCCTCTGTGCGAGCAGTGCCATGGGCAGATGAGGCTGAGCAACAGCTTTCCAGGCTAGCCCCTTCTGGCTGCCAGCTATCTGCAGACGTTCGCATTGTCGGAGAAGGGCTGGGAAAGGAGCCTAGCAGGAACACCTCGCATTTCCAGTGTACGTTGGAAGTTTGAGGTGGCAAGACAAGCAAGCAGCCCCAGCCTCTGTGCCTCTGTGCGAGCAGTGCCATGGACAGATGAGGCTGAGCAACAGCTTTCCAGGCTAGCCCCTTCAGGCTGCCAGCTATCTGCAGACGTTCGCATTCTCAGAGCAGGGCTGGGAAAGGAGCCTGACAGGGACACCCCCCCATTTCCAGTGTACGTTGGAAGTTTGAGGTGGCAAGACAAGCAAGCAGTCCCAGTCTCTGTGCCTCTGTGCGAGCAGTGCCATGGGCAGATGAGGCTGAGCAACAGCTTTCCAGGCTAGCCCCTTCTGGCTGCCAGCTATCTGCAGACGTTCGCATTTTAAATGCAGGGCTACAAAACTAGACTTGCAGGGACTTCCGATCCCCAGGTTACGTTTGAAGTTTGAGCTGGCAAGACAAGCAAGCAGCCCCAGTCTCTGTGCCTCTGTGCGAGCAGTGCAATGGGCAGATGAGGCTGAGCAACAGCTTTCCAGGCTAGCCACTTCTGGCTGCCAGCTATCTGCAGACGTTCGCATTTTAAAACAGGGCTACGAAACTAGCCTTGCAGGGAATTCCGATCCCCAGGTTACGTTTGAAGTTTGAGGTGGCAAGACAAGCAAGCAGCCCCAGTCTCTGTGCCTCTGTGCGAGCAGTGCCATGCACAGATGAAGCTGAGCAACAGCTTTCCAGGCTAGCCCCTTCTGGCTGCCAGCTATCTGCAGACGTTCGCATTTTTGGAGCAGGGCTGCTAAAGAAGCCTGGCAGGCACCTCCCCCCTTCTAGTCTACATTTGAAGTTTGAGGTGGCAAGACAAGCAAGCAGCCCCAGTCTCTGTGCCTCTGTGCGAGCAGTGCCATAAGCAGATGAGGCTGAGCAACAGCTTTCCAGGCTAGCCCCTTCTGGCTGCCAGCTATCTGCAGACGTTCGCAATCTCAGAGCAGGGCTGGGAAAGGACCCTGACAGGGACACCCCCCCATTTCCGGTGTACTTTGGAAGTTTGAGGTGGCAAGACAAGCAAGCAGCCCCAGCCTCTGTGCCTCTGTGCAAGCAGTGCCATGCACAGATGAAGCTGAGCAACAGCTTTCCAGGCTAGCCCCTTCTGGCTGCCAGTTATCTGCAGATGTTCGCATTCTCAGACCAGGGCTGGGAAAGAAGCCTGGCAGGGACCTCCCCCCTTCTAGTCTACATTTGAAGTTTGAGGTGGCAAGACAAGCAAGCAGCCCCAGTCTCTGTGCCTCTGTGCGAGTAGTGCCATGGGCAGATGAGGCTGAGCAACAGCTTTCCAGGCTAGACCCTTCTGGCTGCCAGCTATCTGCAGACGTTCGCATTTTAAAAGCAGGGCTACGAAACTAGCCTTGCAGGGACTTCCGATCCCCAGGATACGTTTGAAGTTTGAGGTGGCAAGACAAGCAAGCAGCCCCAGTCTCTGTGCCTCTGTGCGAGCAGTGCCATGGGCAGATGAGGCTGAGCAACAGCTTTCCAGGCTAGCCCCTTCTGCCTGCCACCTATCTGCAGACGTTCGCATTCTCAGAGCAGGGCTACCGGAGGCACCCAGCACGGACAACATAAGATACGTTTGAAGTTTGAGGTGGCAAGACAAGCAAGCAGCCCCAGTCTCTGTGCCTCTGTGCGAGCAGTGCCATGCACAGATGAAGCTGAGCAACAGCTTTCCAGGCTAGCCCCTTCTGGCTGCCAGCTATCTGCAGACGTTCGCATTCTCAGAGCAGGGCTACCGGAGGCACCCAGCACAGACAACTTATGATACGTTTGAAGTTTGAGGTGGCAAGACAAGCAAGCAGCCCCAGTGTCTGTGCCTCTGTGCGAGCAGTGCCATGGGCAGATGAGGCTGAGCAACAGCTTTCCAGGCTAGCCCCTTCTGGCTGCCACCTGTCTGCAGACGTTCGCATTCTCAGAGCAGGGCTGCGAAAGAAGAATGGCAGGGACCTCCACCCTTCCAGTCTGCATTTCAAGTTTGAGGTGGCAAGACAAGCAAGCAGCCCCAGTCTCTGTGCCTCTGTGCGAGCAGTGCGATGGGCAGATAGGCTGAGCAACAGCTTTCCAGGCTAGCCCCTTCTGGCTCCCAGCTATCTGCAGACGTTCGCATTTTCGGAGCAGGGCTGGGAAAGGAGCCTGGCAGGAACACCCCACATTTCCAGTGTACGTTGGAAGTTTGAGGTGGCAAGACAAGCAAGCAGCACCAGTCTCTGTGCCTCTGTGTGAGCAGTGCCATGGGCAGATGAGGCTGAGCAACAGCTTTCCAGGCTAGCCCCTTCTGGTTGCCAGCTATCTGCAGACGTTCGCATTCTCAGACCAGGGCTGCGAAAGGAGCCTGGCAGGGACACCCCCATTTCCAGACTACGTTTGAAGTTTGAGGTGGCAAGACAAGCAAGCAGCCCCAGTCTCTGTGCCTCTGTGCGAGCAGTGCCATGTGCAGATGAGGCTGAGCAACAGCTTTCCAGGCTAGCCCCTTCTGGCTGCCAGCTATCTGCAGACGTTCGCAATCTCAGAGCAGGGCTGGGAAAGGACCCTGACAGGGACACCCCCCCATTTCCGGTGTACTTTGGAAGTTTGAGGTGGCAAGACAAGCAAGCAGCCCCAGCCTCTGTGCCTCTGTGCAAGCAGTGCCATGCACAGATGAAGCTGAGCAACAGCTTTCCAGGCTAGCCCCTTCTGGCTGCCAGTTATCTGCAGATGTTCGCATTCTCAGACCAGGGCTGGGAAAGAAGCCTGGCAGGTACCTCCCCCCTTCTAGTCTACATTTGAAGTTTGAGGTGGCAAGACAAGCAAGCAGCCCCAGTCTCTGTGCCTCTGTGCGAGTAGTGCCATGGGCAGATGAGGCTGAGCAACAGCTTTCCAGGCTAGACCCTTCTGGCTGCCAGCTATCTGCAGACGTTCGCATTTTAAAAGCAGGGCTACGAAACTAGCCTTGCAGGGACTTCCGATCCCCAGGATACGTTTGAAGTTTGAGGTGGCAAGACAAGCAAGCAGCCCCAGTCTCTGTGCCTCTGTGCGAGCAGTGCCATGGGCAGATGAGGCTGAGCAACAGCTTTCCAGGCTAGCCCCTTCTGCCTGCCACCTATCTGCAGACGTTCGCATTCTCAGAGCAGGGCTGCGAAAGGAGCCTGACAGGGACACCCCCCAAATCCAGTGTATGTTGGAAGTTTGAGGTGGCAAGACAAGCACCAGTCCCAGTCTCTGTGCCTCTGTGCGAGTAGTGCCATGGGCAGATGAGGCTGAGCAACAGCTTACAGGCTAGCCCCTTCTGGCTGCCAGCTATCTGCAGACGTTCGCATTGTCGGAGAAGGGCTGGGAAAGGAGCCTGGCAGGAACACCTCCCATTTCCAGTGTACGTTGGAAGTTTGAGGTGGCAAGACAAGCAAGCAGCCCCAGCCTCTGTGCCTCTGTGCGAGCAGTGCCATGGGCAGATGAGGCTGAGCAACAGCTTTCCAGGCTAGCCCCTTCAGGCTGCCAGCTATCTGCAGACGTTCGCATTCTCAGAGCAGGGCTGGGAAAGGAGCCTGACAGGGACACCCCCCCATTTCCAGTGTACGTTGGAAGTTTGAGGTGGCAAGACAAGCAAGCAGTCCCAGTCTCTGTGCCTCTGTGCGAGCAGTGCCATGGGCAGATGAGGCTGAGCAACAGCTTTCCAGGCTAGCCCCTTCTGGCTGCCAGCTATCTGCAGACGTTCGCATTTTAAAAGCAGGGCTACAAATCTAGACTTGCAGGGACTTCCGATCCCCGGGTTACGTTTGAAGTTTGAGCTGGCAAGACAAGCAAGCAGCCCCAGTCTCTGTGCCTCTGTGCGAGCAGTGCAATGGGCAGATGAGGCTGAGCAACAGCTTTCCAGGCTAGCCACTTCTGGCTGCCAGCTATCTGCAGACTTTCGCATTTTAAAACAGGGCTACGAAACTAGCCTGGCAGGGACTTCCGATCCCCAGGTTACGTTTGAAGTTTGAGGTGGCAAGACAAGCAAGCAGCCCCAGTCTCTGTGCCTCTGTGCGAGCAGTGCCATGGGCAGATGAGGCTGAGCAACAGCTTTCCAGGCTAGCCCCTTCTGCCTGCCACCTATCTGCAGACGTTCGCATTCTCAGAGCAGGGCTACCGGAGGCGCCCATCACGGACAACATAAGATACCTTTGAAGTTTGAGGTGGCAAGACAAGCAAGCAGCCCCAGTCTCTGTGCCTCTGTGCGAGCAGTGCCATGCACAGATGAAGCTGAGCAACAGCTTTCCAGGCTAGCCCCTTCTGGCTGCCAGCTATCTGCAGACGTTCGCATTTTTGGAGCAGGGCTGCGAAAGAAGCCTGGCAGGCACCTCCCCCCTTCTAGTCTACATTTGAAGTTTGAGGTGGCAAGACAAGCAAGCAGCCCCAGTCTCTGTGCCTCTGTGCGAGCAGTGCCATAAGCAGATGAGGCTGAGCAACAGCTTTCCAGGCTAGCCCCTTCTGGCTGCCAGCTATCTGCAGACGTTCGCAATCTCAGAGCAGGGCTGGGAAAGGACCCTGACAGGGACACCCCCCCATTTCCGGTGTACTTTGGAAATTTGAGGTGGCAAGACAAGCAAGCAGACCCAGCCTCTGTGCCTCTGTGCAAGCAGTGCCATGCACAGATGAAGCTGAGCAACAGCTTTCCAGGCTAGCCCCTTCTGGCTGCCAGTTATCTGCAGATGTTCGCATTCTCAGACCAGGGCTGGGAAAGAAGCCTGGCAGGGACCTCCCCCCTTCTAGTCTACATTTGAAGTTTGAGGTGGCAAGACAAGCAAGCAGCCCCAGTCTCTGTGCCTCTGTGCGAGTAGTGCCATGGGCAGATGAGGCTGAGCAACAGCTTTCCAGGCTAGACCCTTCTGGCTGCCAGCTATCTGCAGACGTTCGCATTTTAAAAGCAGGGCTACGAAACTAGCCTTGCAGGGACTTCCGATCCCCAGGATACGTTTGAAGTTTGAGGTGGCAAGACAAGCAAGCAGCCCCAGTCTCTGTGCCTCTGTGCGAGCAGTGCCATGGGCAGATGAGGCTGAGCAACAGCTTTCCAGGCTAGCCCCTTCTGCCTGCCACCTATCTGCAGACGTTCGCATTCTCAGAGCAGGGCTACCGGAGGCACCCAGCACGGACAACATAAGATACGTTTGAAGTTTGAGGTGGCAAGACAAGCAAGCAGCCCCAGTCTCTGTGCCTCTGTGCGAGCAGTGCCATGCACAGATGAAGCTGAGCAACAGCTTTCCAGGCTAGCCCCTTCTGGCTGCCAGCTATCTGCAGACGTTCGCATTCTCAGAGCAGGGCTACCGGAGGCACCCAGCACAGACAACTTATGATACGTTTGAAGTTTGAGGTGGCAAGACAAGCAAGCAGCCCCAGTGTCTGTGCCTCTGTGCGAGCAGTGCCATGGGCAGATGAGGCTGAGCAACAGCTTTCCAGGCTAGCCCCTTCTGGCTGCCACCTGTCTGCAGACGTTCGCATTCTCAGAGCAGGGCTGCGAAAGAAGAATGGCAGGGACCTCCACCCTTCCAGTCTGCATTTCAAGTTTGAGGTGGCAAGACAAGCAAGCAGCCCCAGTCTCTGTGCCTCTGTGCGAGCAGTGCGATGGGCAGATAGGCTGAGCAACAGCTTTCCAGGCTAGCCCCTTCTGGCTCCCAGCTATCTGCAGACGTTCGCATTTTCGGAGCAGGGCTGGGAAAGGAGCCTGGCAGGAACACCCCACATTTCCAGTGTACGTTGGAAGTTTGAGGTGGCAAGACAAGCAAGCAGCACCAGTCTCTGTGCCTCTGTGTGAGCAGTGCCATGGGCAGATGAGGCTGAGCAACAGCTTTCCAGGCTAGCCCCTTCTGGTTGCCAGCTATCTGCAGACGTTCGCATTCTCAGACCAGGGCTGCGAAAGGAGCCTGGCAGGGACACCCCCATTTCCAGACTACGTTTGAAGTTTGAGGTGGCAAGACAAGCAAGCAGCCCCAGTCTCTGTGCCTCTGTGCGAGCAGTGCCATAAGCAGATGAGGCTGAGCAACAGCTTTCCAGGCTAGCCCCTTCTGGCTGCCAGCTATCTGCAGACGTTCGCAATCTCAGAGCAGGGCTGGGAAAGGACCCTGACAGGGACACCCCCCCATTTCCGGTGTACTTTGGAAGTTTGAGGTGGCAAGACAAGCAAGCAGCCCCAGCCTCTGTGCCTCTGTGCAAGCAGTGCCATGCACAGATGAAGCTGAGCAACAGCTTTCCAGGCTAGCCCCTTCTGGCTGCCAGTTATCTGCAGATGTTCGCATTCTCAGACCAGGGCTGGGAAAGAAGCCTGGCAGGTACCTCCCCCCTTCTAGTCTACATTTGAAGTTTGAGGTGGCAAGACAAGCAAGCAGCCCCAGTCTCTGTGCCTCTGTGCGAGTAGTGCCATGGGCAGATGAGGCTGAGCAACAGCTTTCCAGGCTAGACCCTTCTGGCTGCCAGCTATCTGCAGACGTTCGCATTTTAAAAGCAGGGCTACGAAACTAGCCTTGCAGGGACTTCCGATCCCCAGGATACGTTTGAAGTTTGAGGTGGCAAGACAAGCAAGCAGCCCCAGTCTCTGTGCCTCTGTGCGAGCAGTGCCATGGGCAGATGAGGCTGAGCAACAGCTTTCCAGGCTAGCCCCTTCTGCCTGCCACCTATCTGCAGACGTTCGCATTCTCAGAGCAGGGCTGCGAAAGGAGCCTGACAGGGACACCCCCCAAATCCAGTGTATGTTGGAAGTTTGAGGTGGCAAGACAAGCACCAGTCCCAGTCTCTGTGCCTCTGTGCGAGTAGTGCCATGGGCAGATGAGGCTGAGCAACAGCTTACAGGCTAGCCCCTTCTGGCTGCCAGCTATCTGCAGACGTTCGCATTGTCGGAGAAGGGCTGGGAAAGGAGCCTGGCAGGAACACCTCCCATTTCCAGTGTACGTTGGAAGTTTGAGGTGGCAAGACAAGCAAGCAGCCCCAGCCTCTGTGCCTCTGTGCGAGCAGTGCCATGGGCAGATGAGGCTGAGCAACAGCTTTCCAGGCTAGCCCCTTCAGGCTGCCAGCTATCTGCAGACGTTCGCATTCTCAGAGCAGGGCTGGGAAAGGAGCCTGACAGGGACACCCCCCCATTTCCAGTGTACGTTGGAAGTTTGAGGTGGCAAGACAAGCAAGCAGTCCCAGTCTCTGTGCCTCTGTGCGAGCAGTGCCATGGGCAGATGAGGCTGAGCAACAGCTTTCCAGGCTAGCCCCTTCTGGCTGCCAGCTATCTGCAGACGTTCGCATTTTAAAAGCAGGGCTACAAATCTAGACTTGCAGGGACTTCCGATCCCCGGGTTACGTTTGAAGTTTGAGCTGGCAAGACAAGCAAGCAGCCCCAGTCTCTGTGCCTCTGTGCGAGCAGTGCAATGGGCAGATGAGGCTGAGCAACAGCTTTCCAGGCTAGCCACTTCTGGCTGCCAGCTATCTGCAGACTTTCGCATTTTAAAACAGGGCTACGAAACTAGCCTGGCAGGGACTTCCGATCCCCAGGTTACGTTTGAAGTTTGAGGTGGCAAGACAAGCAAGCAGCCCCAGTCTCTGTGCCTCTGTGCGAGCAGTGCCATGGGCAGATGAGGCTGAGCAACAGCTTTCCAGGCTAGCCCCTTCTGCCTGCCACCTATCTGCAGACGTTCGCATTCTCAGAGCAGGGCTACCGGAGGCGCCCATCACGGACAACATAAGATACCTTTGAAGTTTGAGGTGGCAAGACAAGCAAGCAGCCCCAGTCTCTGTGCCTCTGTGCGAGCAGTGCCATGGGCAGATGAGGCTGAGCAACAGCTTTCCAGGCTAGCCCCTTCTGGCTGCCAGCTATCTGCAGACGTTCGCATTTTTGGAGCAGGGCTGCGAAAGAAGCCTGGCAGGCACCTCCCCCCTTCTAGTCTACATTTGAAGTTTGAGGTGGCAAGACAAGCAAGCAGCCCCAGTCTCTGTGCCTCTGTGCGAGCAGTGCCATAAGCAGATGAGGCTGAGCAACAGCTTTCCAGGCTAGCCCCTTCTGGCTGCCAGCTATCTGCAGACGTTCGCAATCTCAGAGCAGGGCTGGGAAAGGACCCTGACAGGGACACCCCCCCATTTCCGGTGTACTTTGGAAATTTGAGGTGGCAAGACAAGCAAGCAGACCCAGCCTCTGTGCCTCTGTGCAAGCAGTGCCATGCACAGATGAAGCTGAGCAACAGCTTTCCAGGCTAGCCCCTTCTGGCTGCCAGTTATCTGCAGATGTTCGCATTCTCAGACCAGGGCTGGGAAAGAAGCCTGGCAGGGACCTCCCCCCTTCTAGTCTACATTTGAAGTTTGAGGTGGCAAGACAAGCAAGCAGCCCCATTCTCTGTGCCTCTGTGCGAGCAGTGCCATGGGCAGATGAGGCTGAGCAACAGCTTTCCAGGCTAGACCCTTCTGGCTGCCAGCTATCTGCAGACGTTCGCATTTTAAAAGCAGGGCTACGAAACTAGACTTGCAGGGACTTCCGATCCCCAGGATACGTTTGAAGTTTGAGGTGGCAAGACAAGCAAGCAGCCCCAGTCTCTGTGCCTCTGTGCGAGCAGTGCCATGGGCAGATGAGGCTGAGCAACAGCTTTCCAGGCTAGCCCCTTCTGCCTGCCACCTATCTGCAGACGTTCGCATTCTCAGAGCAGGGCTACCGGAGGCACCCAGCACGGACAACATAAGATACGTTTGAAGTTTGAGGTGGCAAGACAAGCAAGCAGCCCCAGTCTCTGTGCCTCTGTGCGAGCAGTGCCATGCACAGATGAAGCTGAGCAACAGCTTTCCAGGCTAGCCCCTTCTGGCTGCCAGCTATCTGCAGACGTTCGCATTCTCAGAGCAGGGCTACCGGAGGCACCCAGCACAGACAACTTATGATACGTTTGAAGTTTGAGGTGGCAAGACAAGCAAGCAGCCCCAGTCTCTGTGCCTCTGTGCGAGCAGTGCCATGGGCAGATGAGGCTGAGCAACAGCTTTCCAGGCTAGCCCCTTCTGCCTGCCAGATATCTGCAGACGTTCGCATTTTCGGAGCAGGGCTGGGAAAGGAGCCTGGCAGGAACACCCCCCATTTCCAGTGTACGTTGGAAGTTTGAGGTGGCAAGACAAGCAAGCAGCACCAGTCTCTGTGCCTCTGTGAGAGCAGTGCCATGGGCAGATGACACTGAGCAACAGCTTTCCAGGCTAGACCCTTCTGGTTTCCAGCTATCTGCAGACGTTCGCATTCTCAGACCAGGGCTGCGAAAGGAGCCTGGCAGGGACACCCCCATTTCCAGACTACGTTTGAAGTTTGAGGTGGCAAGACAAGCAAGCAGCCCCAGTCTCTGTGCCTCTGTGCGAGCAGTGCCATGGGCAGATGAGGCTGAGCAACAGCTTTCCAGGCTAGCCCCTTCTGGCTGCCAGCTATCTGCAGACGTTCGCATTGTCGGAGCAGGGCTGGGAAAGGAGCCTGGCAGGAACACCTCGCATTTCCAGTGTACGTTGGAAGTTTGAGGTGGCAAGACAAGCAAGCAGCCCCAGCCTCTGTGCCTCTGTGCGAGCAGTGCCATGGGCAGATGAGGCTGAGCAACAGCTTTCCAGGCTAGCCCCTTCAGGCTGCCAGCTATCTGCAGACGTTCGCATTCTCAGAGCAGGGCTGCGAAAGGAGCCTGACAGGGACACCTCCCATTTCCAGTGTACGTTGGAAGTTTGAGGTGGCAAGACAAGCAAGCAGCCCCAGTCTCTGTGCCTCTGTGCGAGCAGTGCCATGGGCAGATGAGGCTGAGCAACAGCTTTCCAGGCTAGCCCCTTCAGGCTGCCAGCTATCTGCAGACGTTCGCATTCTCAGAGCAGGGCTGGGAAAGGAGCCTGACAGGGACACCCCCCCATTTCCAGTGTACGTTGGAAGTTTGAGGTGGCAAGACAAGCAAGCAGTCCCAGTCTCTGTGCCTCTGTGCGAGCAGTGCCATGGGCAGATGAGGCTGAGCAACAGCTTTCCAGGCTAGCCCCTTCTGGCTGCCAGCTATCTGCAGACGTTCGCAATCTCAGAGCAGGGCTGGGAAAGGAGCCTGACAGGGACACCCCCCCATTTCCGGTGTACTTTGGAAGTTTGAGGTGGCAAGACAAGCAAGCAGACCCAGCCTCTGTGCCTCTGTGCAAGCAGTGCCATGCACAGATGAAGCTGAGCAACAGCTTTCCAGGCTAGCCCCTTCTGGCTGCCAGTTATCTGCAGATGTTCGCATTCTCAGACCAGGGCTGGGAAAGAAGCCTGGCAGGGACCTCCCCCCTTCTAGTCTACATTTGAAGTTTGAGGTGGCAAGACAAGCAAGCAGCCCCAGTGTCTGTGCCTCTGTGCGAGCAGTGCCATGGGCAGATGAGGCTGAGCAACAGCTTTCCAGGCTAGCCCCTTCTGGCTGCCACCTATCTGCAGACGTTCGCATTTTAAAACAGGGCTACGAAACTAGCCTTGCAGGGACTTCCGATCCCCAGGTTACGTTTGAAGTTTGAGGTGGCAAGACAAGCAAGCAGCCCCAGTCTCTGTGCCTCTGTGCGAGCAGTGCCATGGGCAGATGAGGCTGAGCAAGAGCTTTCCAGGCTAGCCCCTTCTGCCTGCCACCTATCTGCAGACGTTCGCATTCTCAGAGCAGGGCTACCGGAGGCACCCAGCACGGACAACATAAGATACGTTTGAAGTTTAAGGTGGCAAGACAAGCAAGCAGCCCCAGTCTCTGTGCCTCTGTGCGAGCAGTGCCATGCACAGATGAAGCTGAGCAACAGCTTTCCAGGCTAGCCCCTTCTGGCTGCCAGCTATCTGCAGACGTTCGCATTTTTGGAGCAGGGCTGCGAAAGAAGCCTGGCAGGCACCTCCCCCCTTCTAGTCTACATTTGAAGTTTGAGGTGGCAAGACAAGCAAGCAGCCCCACTCTCTGTGCCTCTGTGCGAGCAGTGCCATAAGCAGATGAGGCTGAGCAAAAGCTTTCCAGGCTAGCCCCTTCTGGTTGCCAGCTATCTGCAGACGTTCGCAATCTCAGAGCAGGGCTGGGAAAGGAGCCTGACAGGGACACCCCCCCATTTCCGGTGTACTTTGGAAGTTTGAGGTGGCAAGACAAGCAAGCAGACCCAGCCTCTGTGCCTCTGTGCAAGCAGTGCCATGCACAGATGAAGCTGAGCAACAGCTTTCCAGGCTAGCCCCTTCTGGCTGCCAGTTATCTGCAGATGTTCGCATTCTCAGACCAGGGCTGCGAAAGAGGCCTGGCAGGGACCTCCCCCCTTCTAGTCTACATTTGAAGTTTGAGGTGGCAAGACAAGCAAGCAGCCCCAGTCTCTGTGCCTCTGTGCGAGCAGTGCCATGGGCAGATGAGGCTGAGCAACAGCTTTCCAGGCTAGCCCCTTCTGGCTGCCAGCTATCTGCAGATGATCGCATTTTCGGAGCAGGGCTGGGAAAGGAGCCTGGCAGGAACACCCCCCATTTCCAGTGTACGTTTGAAGTTTGAGGTGGGAAGACAAGCAAGCAGCACCAGTCTCTGTGCCTCTGTGCGAGCAGTGCCATGGGCAGATGAGGCTGAGCAACAGCTTTCCAGGCTAGCCCCTTTTGGCTGCCATCTATCTGCAGACGTTCGCATTTTTGGAGTAGGGCTGCGAAAGGAGCCTGGCAGGGACCACCCCACTTCCAGTATACATTTGAAGTTTGAGGTGGAAAGTCAAGCAAGCAGCCCCAGTCTCTGTGCCTCTGTGCGAGCAGTGCCATGCACAGATGAGTCTGAGCAACAGCTTTACAGGCTAGACCCTTCTGGCTGCCAGCTATCTGCAGACGTTCGCATTCTCAGACCAGGGCTGCGAAAGAAGCCTGTCAGTGACCCCCCCCTTTCCAGTCTACATTTGAACTTTGAGGTGGCAAGACAAGCAAGCAGCCCCAGTCTCTGTGCCTCTGTGCGAGCACTGCCATGGGCAGATGAGGCTGAGCAACAGCTTTCCAGGCTAGCCCCTTCTGGCTGCCAGCTATCTGCAGACGTTCGCATTTTCGGGGCAGGGCTGGGAAAGGAGCCTAGCAGGAACACCTCCCATTTCCAGTGTACGTTGGAAGATTAAGGTGGAAAAACAAGCAAGCAGCCCCAGCCTCTGTGCCTCTGTGCGAGCAGTGCCATGTGCAGATGAGGCTGAGCAACAGCTTTCCAGGCTAGCCCCTTCTGGCTGCCAGCTATCTGCAGACGTTCGCATTCTCAGAGCAGGGCTGCGAAAGGAGCCTGGCAGGGACATCCCCATTTCCAGTGTACGTTTGAAGTTTGAGGTGGCAAGACAAGCAAGCAGCCCCAGTCTCTGTGCCTCTGTGCGAGCAGTGCCATGGGCAGATGAGGATGAGCAACAGCTTTCCAGGCTAGCCCCTTCTGGCTGCCAGCTATCTGCAGACGTTCGCATTGTCGGAGAAGGGCTGGGAAAGGAGCCTGGCAGGAACACCTCGCATTTCCAGTGTACGTTGGAAGTTTGAGGTGGCAAGACAAGCAAGCAGCCCCAGCCTCTGTGCCTCTGTGCGAGCAGTGCCATGGGCAGATGAGGCTGAGCAACAGCTTTCCAGGCTAGACCCTTCTGGCTGCCAGCTATCTGCAGACGTTCGCATTCTCAGAGCAGGGCTGGGAAAGGAGCCTGACAGGGACACCCCCCCATTTCCAGTGTACGTTGGAAGTTTGAGGTGGCAAGACAAGCAAGCAGTCCCAGTCTCTGTGTCTCTGTGCGAGCAGTGCCATGGGCAGATGAGGCTGAGCAACAGCTTTCCAGGCTAGCCCCTTCTGGCTGCCAGCTATCTGCAGACGTTCGCATTTTAAAAGCAGGGCTACGAAACTAGCCTTGCAGGGACTTCCGATCCCCAGGATACGTTTGAAGTTTGAGGTGGCAAGACAAGCAAGCAGCCCCAGTCTCTGTGCCTCTGTGCGAGCAGTGCCATGGGCAGATGAGGCTGGGCAACAGCTTTCCAGGCTAGCCCCTTCTGCCTGCCACCTATCTGCAGACTTTCGCATTCTCAGAGCAGGGCTACCGGAGGCACCCAGCACGGACAACATAAGATACGCTTGAAGTTTGAGGTGGCAAGACAAGCAAGCAGCCCCAGTCTCTGTGCCTCTGTGCGAGCAGTGCCATGCACAGATGAAGCTGAGCAACAGCTTTCCAGGCTAGCCCCTTATGCCTGCCAGCTATCTGCAGACGTTCGCATTTTTGGAGCAGGGCTGCGAAAGAAGCCTGGCAGGCACCTCCCCCCTTCTAGTCTACATTTGAAGTTTGAGGTGGCAAGACAAGCAAGCAGCCCCAGTCTCTGTGCCTCTGTGCGAGCAGTGCCATAAGCAGATGAGGCTGAGCAAAAGCTTTCCAGGCTAGCCCCTTCTGGCTGCCAGTTATCTGCAGATGTTCGCATTCTCAGACCAGGGCTGGGAAAGAAGCCTGGCAGGGACATCCCCCCTTCTAGTCTACATTTGAAGTTTGAGGTGGCAAGACAAGCAAGCAGCCCCAGTCTCTGTGCCTCTGTGCGAGCAGTGCCATGCACAGATGAAGCTGAGCAACAGCTTTCCAGGCTAGCCCCTTCTGGCTGCCAGTTATCTGCAGATGTTCGCATTCTCAGACCAGGGCTGCGAAAGAGGCCTGGCAGGGACCTCCCCCCTTCTAGTCTACATTTGAAGTTTGAGGTGGCAAGACAAGCAAGCAGCCCCAGTGTCTGTGCCTCTGTGCGAGCAGTGCCATGGGCAGATGAGGCTGAGCAACAGCTTTCCAGGCTAGACCCTTCTGGCTGCCAGCTATCTGCAGATGATCGCATTTTCGGAGCAGTGCTGGGAAAGGAGCCTGGCAGGAACACCCCCCATTTCCAGTGTACGTTTGAAGTTTGAGGTGGGAAGACAAGCAAGCAGCACCAGTCTCTGTGCCTCTGTGCGAGCAGTGCCATGGGCAGAAGAGGCTGAGCAACAGCTTTCCAGGCTAGCCCCTTTTGGCTGCCAGCTATCTGCAGACGTTCGCATTTTTGGAGTAGGGCTGCGAAAGGAGCCTGGCAGGGACCACCCCACTTCCAGTATACATTTGAAGTTTGAGGTGGCAAGACAAGCAAGCAGCCCCAGCCTATGTGCCTCTGTGCGAGCAGTGCCATGGGCAGATGAGGCTGAGCAACAGCTTTCCAGGCTAGCCCCTTCTGCCTGCCAGCTATCTGCAGACGTTCGCATTCTCAGACCAGGGCTGCGAAAGGAGCCTGGCAGGAACACCTCCCATTTCCAGGTTACGTTTGAAGTTTGAGGTGGCAAGACAAGCAAGCAGCCCCAGCCTCTGTGCCTCTGTGCGAGCAGTGCCATGTGCAGATGAGGCTGAGCAACAGCTTTCCAGGCTAGCCCCTTCTGGCTGCCAGCTATCTGCAGACGTTCGCATTCTCAGAGCAGGGCTACCGGAGGCACCAAGCACGGACAACATAAGATACGTTTGAAGTTTGAGGTGGCAAGACAAGCAAGCAGCCCCAGTCTCTGTGCCTCTGTGCGAGCAGTGCCATGCACAGATGAGTCTGAGCAACAGCTTTACAGGCTAGACCCTTCTGGCTGCCAGCTATCTGCAGACGTTCGCATTTCAAGAGCAGGGCTGCGAAAGGAGACTGGCAGGGACCTCCACACTTCCAGTCTACATTTGAAGTTTGAGGTGGCAAGACAAGCAAGCAGCCCCAGTCTCTGTGCCTCTGTGCGAGCAGTGCCATGGGCAGATGAGGCTGAGCAACAGCTTTCCAGGCTAGCCCCTTCTGCCTGCCAGCTATCTGCAGACGTTCGCATTCTCAGACCAGGGCTGCGAAAGAAGCCTGTCAGTGACCCCCCCCTTTCCAGTCTCCATTTGAACTTTGAGGTGGCAAGACAAGCAAGCAGCCCCAGTCTCTGTGCCTCTGTGCGAGCACTGCCATGGGCAGATGAGGCTGAGCAACAGCTTTCCCGGCTAGCCCCTTCTGGCTGCCAGCTATCTGCAGACGTTCGCATTTTCGGGGCAGGGCTGGCAAAGGAGCCTAGCAGGAACACCTCCAATTTCCAGTGTACGTTGGAAGTTTAAGGTGGCAAAACAAGCAAGCAGCCCCAGCCTCTGTGCCTCTGTGCGAGCAGTGCCATGGGCAGATGAGGCTGAGCAACAGCTTTCCAGGCTAGACCCTTCTGGCTGCCAGCTATCTGCAGATGATCGCATTTTCGGAGCAGTGCTGGGAAAGGAGCCTGGCAGGAACACCCCCCATTTCCAGTGTACGTTTGAAGTTTGAGGTGGGAAGACAAGCAAGCAGCACCAGTCTCTGTGCCTCTGTGCGAGCAGTGCCATGGGCAGAAGAGGCTGAGCAACAGCTTTCCAGGCTAGCCCCTTTTGGCTGCCAGCTATCTGCAGACGTTCGCATTTTTGGAGTAGGGCTGCGAAAGGAGCCTGGCAGGGACCACCGCACTTCCAGTATACATTTGAAGTTTGAGGTGGCAAGACAAGCAAGCAGCCCCAGTCTCTGTGCCTCTGTGCGAGCAGTGCCATGCACAGATGAGTCTGAGCAACAGCTTTACAGGCTAGACCCTTCTGGCTGCCAGCTATCTGCAGACGTTCGCATTCTCAGACCAGGGCTGCGAAAGAAGCCTGTCAGTGACCCCCCCCTTTCCAGTCTACATTTGAACTTTGAGGTGGCAAGACAAGCAAGCAGCCCCAGTCTCTGTGCCTCTGTGCGAGCACTGCCATGGGCAGATGAGGCTGAGCAACAGCTTTCCAGGCTAGCCCCTTCTGGCTGCCAGCTATCTGCAGACGTTCGCATTTTCGGGGCAGGGCTGGGAAAGGAGCCTAGCAGGAACACCTCCCATTTCCAGTGTACGTTGGAAGTTTAAGGTGGCAAAACAAGCAAGCAGCCCCAGCCTCTGTGCCTCTGTGCGAGCAGTGCCACGTGCAGATGAGGCTGAGCAACAGCTTTCCAGGCTAGCCCCTTCTGCCTGCCAGCTATCTGCAGACGTTCGCATTCTCAGAGCAGGGCTACCGGAGGCACCAAGCACGGACAACATAAGATACGTTTGAAGTTTGAGGTGGCAAGACAAGCAAGCAGCCCCAGTCTCTGTGCCACTGTGCGAGCAGTGCCATGGGCAGATGAGGCTGAGCAACAGCTTTCCAGGCTAGACCCTTCTGGCTGCCAGCTATCTGCAGACGTTCGCATTCTCAGAGCAGGGCTGCGAAAGGAGCCTGACAGGGACACACCCCAAATCCAGTGTATGTTGGAAGTTTAAGGTGGCAAGACAAGCACCAGTCCCAGTCTCTGTGCCTCTGTGCGAGTAGTGCCATGGGCAGATGAGGCTGAGCAACACCTTTCCAGGCTAGCCCCTTCTGGCTGCCAGCTATCTGCAGACGTTCGCATTTTCGGAGCAGGGCTGGGAAAGGAGCCTGGCAGGAACACCCCCCATTTCCAGTGTACTTTGGAAGTTTGAGGTGGCAAGACAAGCAAGCAGCACCAGTCTCTGTGCCTCTGTGCGAGCAGTGCCATGGGCAGATGAGGCTGAGCAACAGCTTTCCAGGCTAGCCCCTTCTCGCTGCCAGCTATCTGCAGACGTTCGCATTCTCAGAGCAGGGCTGCGAAAGGAGCCTGGCAGGGACACCCCCATTTCCAGTGTACGTTGGAAGTTTGAGGTGGCAAGACAAGCAAGCAGCCCCAGTCTCTGTGCCTCTGTGCGAGCAGTGCCATGGGCAGATGAGGCTGAGCAACAGCTTTCCAGGCTAGCCCCTTCTGGCTGCCAGCTATCTGCAGACGTTCGCATTGTCGGAGCAGGGCTGGGAAAGGAGCCTGGCAGGAACACCTCGCATTTCCAGTGTACGTTGGAAGTTTGAGGTGGCAAGACAAGCAAGCAGCCCCAGCCTCTGTGCCTCTGTGCGAGCAGTGCCATGGGCAGATGAAGCTGAGCAACAGCTTTCCAGGCTAGCCCCTTCAGGCTGCCAGCTATCTGCAGACGTTCGCATTCTCAGAGCAGGGCTGGGAAAGGAGCCTGACAGGGACACCCCCCCATTTCCAGTGTACGTTGGAAGTTTGAGGTGGCAAGACAAGCAAGCAGTCCCAGTCTCTGTGCCTCTGTGCGAGCAGTGCCATGGGCAGATGAGGCTGAGCAACAGCTTTCCAGGCTAGCCCCTTTTGGCTGCCAGCTATCTGCAGACGTTCGCATTCTTAGACCAGGGCTGCGAAAGGAGCCTGGCAGGAACACCTCCCATTTCCAGTGTACGTTGGAAGTTTGAGGTGGCAAGACAAGCAAGCAGCCCCAGCCTCTGTGCCTCTGTGCGAGCAGTGCCATGTGCAGATGAGGCTGAGCAACAGCTTTCCAGGCTAACCCCTTCTGGCTGCCAGCTATCTGCAGACGTTCGCATTCTCAGAGCAGGGCTACCGGAGGCACCAAGCACGGACAACATAAGATACGTTTGAAGTTTGAGGTGGCAAGACAAGCAAGCAGCCCCAGTCTCTGTGCCTCTGTGCGAGCAGTGCCATGCACAGATGAGTCTGAGCAACAGCTTTACAGGCTAGACCCTTCTGGCTGCCAGCTATCTGCAGACGTTCGCATTTCAAGAGCAGGGCTGCGAAAGGAGTCTGGCACAGACCTCCAAACTTCCAGTCTACATTTGAAGTTTGAGGTGGCAAGACAAGCAAGCAGCCCCAGTCTCTGTGCCTCTCTGCGAGCAGTGCCATGGGCAGATGAGGCTGAGCAACAGCTTTCCAGGCTAGCCCCTTCTGCCTGCCAACTATCTGCAGACGTTCGCATTCTCAGAGCAGGGCTGCGAAAGAAGCCTGTCAGTGACCCCCCCCTTTCCAGTCTACATTTGAACTTTGAGGTGGCAAGACAAGCAAGCAGCCCCAGTCTCTGTGCCTCTGTGCGAGCACTGCCATGGGCAGATGAGGCTGAGCAACAGCTTTCCCGGCTAGCCCCTTCTGGCTGCCAGCTATCTGCAGACGTTCGCATTTTCGGGGCAGGGCTGGTAAAGGAGCCTAGCAGGAACACCTCCCATTTCCAGTGTACGTTGGAAGTTTAAGGTGGCAAAACAAGCAAGCAGCCCCAGCCTCTGTGCCTCTGTGCGAGCAGTGCCATGTGCAGATGAGGCTGAGCAACAGCTTTCCAGGCTAGCCACTTCTGCCTGCCAGCTATCTGCAGATGTTCGCATTCTCAGAGCAGGGCTACCGGAGGCACCAAGCACGGACAACATAAGATACGTTTGAAGTTTAAGGTGGCAAGACAAGCAAGCAGCCCCAGTCTCTGTGCCTATGTGCGAGCAGTGCCATGCACAGATGAGGCTGAGCAACAGCTTTCCAGGCTAGACCCTTCTGGCTGCCAGCTATCTGCAGACGTTCGCATTCTCAGAGCAGGGCTGCGAAAGGAGACTGGCAGGGACCTCCACAATTCCAGTCTACATTTGAAGTTTGAGGTGGCAAGACAAGCAAGCAGCCCCAGTCTCTGTGCCTCTGTGCGAGCAGTGCCATGCGCAGATGAGGCTGAGCAACAGCTTTCCAGGCTAGCCCCTTCTGCCTGCCACCTATCTGCAGACGTTCGCATTCTCAGAGCAGGGCTACCGGAGGCACCAAGCACGGACAACATAAGATACGTTTGAAGTTTGAGGTGGCAAGACAAGCAAGCAGCCCCAGTCTCTGTGCCTCTGTGCGAGCAGTGCCATGCGCAGATGAGGCTGAGCAACAGCTTTCCAGGCTAGCCCCTTCTGCCTGCCAGCTATCTGCAGGCGTTCGCATTCTCAGACCAGGGCTGCGAAAGAAGCCTGTCAGGGACACCCCCTTTCCAGTCTACATTTCAACTTTGAGGTGGCAAAACAAGCAAGCAGCCCCAGACTCTGTGCCTCTGTGCGAGCAGTGCCATGGGCAGATTAGGCTGAGCAACAGCTTTCCAGGCTAGCCCCTTCTGGCTGCCAGCTATCTGCAGACGTTCGCATTCTCAGAGGAGGGCTGGGAAAGGAGCCTGACAGGGACACCCCCCCATTTCCAGTGTATGTTGGAAGTTTGAGGCGGCAAGACAAGCAAGCAACCCCAGTCTCTGTGCCTCTGTGCGAGTAGTGCCATGGGCAGATGAGGCTGAGCAACAGCTTTCCAGGCTAGCCCCTTCTGGCTGCCAGCTATCTGCAGACGTTCGCATTTTAAAAGCAGGGCTACGAAACTAGCCTTGAAGGGACTTCCGATTCCCAGGTTACGTTTGAAGTTTGAGCTGGCAAGAGAAGCATGCAGCCCCAGTCTCTGTGCCTCTGTGCGAGCAGTGCCATGGGCAGATGAGGCTGAACAACAGCATTCCAGGCTAGCCCCTTCAGGCTGCCAGCTATCTGCAGACATTCCATTTTAGGAGCAGCGCTGGGAAAGGAGCCTTACAGGGACACCCCCCCATTTCCAGTGTACTTTGGAAGTTTGAGGCGGCAAGACAAGCAAGCAGCCCCAGTCTCTGTGCCTCTGTGCGAGTAGTGCCATGGGCAGATGAGGCTGAGCAACAGCTTTCCAGCCTAGCCCCTTCTGGCTGCCAGCTCTCTGCAGACTTTCGCATTTTAGAAACAGGGCTACGAAACTAGCCTTGCAGGGACTTCCGATCCCCAGGTTACGTTTGAAGTTTGAGGTGGCAAGACAAGCAAGCAGCCCCAGTCTCTGTGCCTCTGTGCGAGCAGTGTCATGGGCAGATGAGGCTGAGCAACAGCTTTCCAGGCTAGCCCCTTCTGCCTGCCACCTATCTGCAGACGTTCGCATTTTCGGAGCAGGGCTGGGAAAGGAGCCTGGCAGGAGCACCCCCCATTTCCAGACTACGTTGGAAGTTTGAGGTGGCAAGACAAGCAAGCAGCCCCAGCCTATGTGCCTCTGTGCGAGCAGTGCCATGTGCAGATGAGGCTGAGCAACAGCTTTCCAGGCTAGCCCCTTCTGGCTGCCAGCTATCTGCAGACGTTCGCATTCTCAGAGCATTGCTAACGGAGGCACCAAGCACGGACACCATCAGATACGTTTGAAGTTTGAGGTGGCAAGACAAGCAAGCAGCCCCAGTCTCTGTGCCTCTGTGCGAGCAGTGCCATGCGCAGATGAGGCTGAGCAACAGCTTTCCAGGATAGACCCTTCTGGCTGCCAGCTATGTGCAGACGTTCGCATATCAAGAGCAGGGCTGGGAAAAGAGCCTGGCAGGGACCCCGCCATTTCCAGACTACGTTGGAAGTTTGAGGTGCAAGACAAGCAAGCAGTCCCAGTCTCTGTGCCTCTGTGCGAGCAGTGCCATGGGCAGATGAGGCTGAGCAACAGCTTTCCAGGCTAGCCCCTTCAGGCTGCCAGCTATCTGCAGACATTCCATTTTAGGAGCAGGCCTGGGAAAGGAGCCTTACAGGGACACCCCCCCATTTCCAGTGTACTTTGGAAGTTTGAGGTGGCAAGACAAGCAAGCAGCCCCAGTCTCTGTGCCTCTGTGCGAGTAGTGCCATGGGCAGATGAGGCTGAGCAACAGCTTTCCAGGCTAGCCCCCTCTGGCTGCCAGCTATCTGCAGACGTTCGCATTTTAAAATCAGGGCTACGAAACTAGCCTTGCAGGGACTTCCGATCCCCAAGTTACGTTTGAAGTTTGAGCTGGCAAGACAAGCAAGCAGCCCCAGTCTCTGTGCCTCTGTGCGAGCAGTGCCATGGGCAGATGAGGCTGAGCAACAGCTTTCCAGGCTAGACCCTTCTGGCTGCCAGCTATCTGCAGACGTTCGCATTCTCAGAGCAGGGCTACCGGAGGCACCCAGCACGGACAACATAAGATACGTTTGAAGTTTGAGGTGGCAAGACAAGCAAACAGCCCCAGTCTCTGTGCCTCTGTGCAAGCAGTGCCATGCACAGATGAAGCTGAGCAACAGCTTTACAAGCTAGCCCCTTCTGGATGCCAGCTATCTGCAGACGTTCGCATTTTAAAAGCAAGGCAACGAAACTAGCCTTGCAGGGACTTTAGATCCGCAGGTTACCTTTGAAGTTAGAGGTGGCAAGACAAGCAAGCAGCCCCAGTCTCTGTGCCTCTGTGCGAGCAGTGCCATGGGCAGATGAGGCTGAGCAACAGCTTTCCAGGCTAGCCACTTCTGCCTGCCAGCTATCTGCAGACGTTCGCATTCTCAGAGCAGGGCTGGGAAAGGAGTCTGGCAGAAACACCCACCATTTCCAGTGTACGTTGGAAGTTTGAGGTGGCAAGACAAGCAAGCAGCCCCAGTCTCTGTGCCTCTGTGCGAGCAGTGCCATGGGCAGATGAGGCTGAGCAACAGCTTTCCAGGTTAGACCCTTCTGGCTGCCAGCTATCTGCAGACGTTCGCATTCTCAGAGCAGGGCTGGGAAAGGAGCCTGGCAGGGACCCCGCCATTACCAGACTACGTTTGAAGTTTGAGGTGCAAGACAAGCAAGCAGTCCCAGTCTCTGTGCCTCTGTGCGAGCAGTGCCATGGGCAGATGAGGCTGAGCAACAGCTTTCCATGCTAGCCCCTTCAGGCTGCCAGCTATCTGCAGACATTCCATTTCAGGAGCAGGGCTGGGAAAGGAGCCTTACAGGGACACCCCCCCATTTCCAGTGTACTTTGGAAGTTTGAGGTGGCAAGACAAGCAGGCAGCCCCAGTCTCTGTGCCTCTGTGCGAGCAGTGCCATGGGCAGATGAGGCTGAGCAATAGCTTTCCAGGCTAGCCCCTTCTGGCTGCCAGCTATCTGCAGACGTTCGCAGTTTAAAAGCAGGGCTACGAAACTAGCCTTGCAGGGACTTCCGATCCCCAGGTTACGTTTGAAGTTTGAGCTGGCAAGACAAGCAAGCAGCCCCAGTCTCTGTGCCTCTGTGCGAGCAGTGCCATGGGCAGATGAGGCTGAGCAACAGCTTTCCAGGCTAGCCCCTTCTGGCTGCCAGCTATCTGCAGACGTTCGCATTCTCAGAGCAGGGCTGCGAAAGGAGCCTGGCAGGGACCCCCACATTTCCAGACTACGTTTGAAGTTTGAGGTGCAAGACAAGCAAGCAGCCCCAGTCTCTGTGCCTCTGTGCGAGCAGTGTCATGGGCAGATGAGGCTGAGCAACAGCTTTCCAGGCTAGCCCCTTCTGGCTGCCAGCTATCTGCAGACGTTCGCATTTTTGGAGCAGGGCTGGTAAAGGAGCCTGGCAGGAACACCCCCCATTTCCAGTGTACGTTGGAAGTTTGAGGTGGCAAGACAAGCAAGCAGCCCCAGTCTCTGTGCCTCTGTGCGAGCAGTGCCATGGGCAGATGAGGCTGAGCAACACCTTTCCAGGCTAGCCCCTTCTGGCTGCCAGCTATCTGCAGACGTTCGCATTCTCAGAGCAGGGCTGGGAAAGGAGCCTGGCAGGGACACCCCCCATTTCCAGACTACGTTTGAAGTTTGAGGTGGCAAGACAAGCAAGCAGCCCCAGTCTCTGTGCCTCTGTGCGAGCAGTGCCATGGGCAGATGAGGCTGAGCAACAGCTTTCCAGGCTAGCCCCTTCTGCCTGCCACCTATCTGCAGACGTTCGCATTCTCAGAGCAGGGCTACCGGAGGCGCCCATCACGGACAACATAAGATACCTTTGAAGTTTGAGCTGGCAAGACAAGCAAGCAGCCCCAGTCTCTGTGCCTCTGTGCGAGCAGTGCCATGCACAGATGAAGCTGAGCAACAGCTTTCCAGTCTAGCCCCTTCTGGCTGCCAGCTATCTGCACACGTTCACATTCTCAGAGCATGGCTGCGAAAGAAGCATAGCAGGGACCTCCCCCCTTCTAGTCTACATTTGAAGTTTGAGGTGGCAAGACAAGCAAGCAGCCCCAGCCTCTGTGCCTCTGTGCGAGCAGTGGAATGTGCAGATGAGGCTGAGCAACAGCTTTCCAGGCTAGCCCCTTTTGGCTGCCAGCTATCTGCAGACGTTCTCATTTTTGGAGTAGGGCTGGGAAAGGAGCCTGGCAGGGACCACCCCACTTCCAGTATACATTTGAAGTTAGAGGTGGCAAGACAAGCAAGCAGCCCCAGTCTCTGTGCCTCTGTGCGAGCAGTGCCATGGGCAGATGAGGCTGAGCAACAGCTTTCCAGGCTAGCCCCTTCTGGCTGCCAGCTATCTGCAGACGTTCGCATTCTCAGAGCAGGGCTACCGGAGGCGCCCATCACGGACAACATAAGATACCTTTGAAGTTTGAGGTGGCAAGACAAGCAAGCAGCCCCAGTCTCTGTTCCTCTGTGCGAGCAGTGCCATGCACAGATGAAGCTGAGCAACAGCTTTCCAGTCTAGCCCCTTCTGGCTGCCAGCTATCTGCAGACGTTCACATTCTCAGAGCATGGCTGCGAAAGAAGCATAGCAGGGACCTCCCCCCTTCTAGTCTACATTTGAAGTTTGAGGTGGCAAGACAAGCAAGCAGCCCCAGCCTCTGTGCCTCTGTGCGAGCAGTGGAATGTGCAGATGAGGCTGAGCAACAGCTTTCCAGGCTAGACCCTTCTGGCTGCCAGCTATCTGCAGACGTTCGCATTCTCAGAGCAGGGCTACGAAACTAGCCTTGCAGGGACTTCCGATCCCCAGGTTACGTTTGAAGTTTGAGCTGGCAAGACAAGCAAGGAGCCCCAGTTTCTGTGCCTCTGTGCGAGCAGTGCCATGGGCAGATGAGGCTGAGCAACAGCTTTCCAGGCTAGCCCCTTCTGGCTGCCAGCTATCTGCAGACGTTCGCATTCTCGGAGCAGGAGTGGGAAAGGAGCCTGGCAGGAACACCCCCCATTTCCAGTGTACGTTTGAAGTTTGAGGTGGCAAGACAAGCAAGCAGCCCCAGTCTCTGTGCCTCTGTGCGAGCAGTGCCATGGGCAGATGAGGCTGAGCAACAGCTTTCCAGGCTAGCCCCTTTTGGCTGCCAGCTATCTGAAGACGTTCGCATTTTTGGAGTAGGGCTGCGAAAGGAGCCTGGCAGGGACCACCCCACTTCCAGTATACATTTGAAGTTTGAGGTGGAAAGACAAGCAGGCAGCCCCAGTCTCTGTGCCTCTGTGCGAGCAGTGCCATGCAAAGATGAGGCTGAGCAACAGCTTTCCAGGCTAGCCCCTTCTGGCTGCCAGCTATCTGCAGACGTTCGCATTCTCAGAGCAGGGCTGCGAAAGGAGTCTGGCAGGGACCCCCCCATTTCCAGACTACGTTTGAAGTTTGAGGTGCAAGACAAGCAAGCAGCCCCAGTCTCTGTGCCTCTGTGCGAGCAGTGGAATGTGCAGATGAGGCTGAGCAACAGCTTTCCAGGCTAGCCCCTTCTGGATGCCAGCTATCTGCAGACGTTCGCATTTTCGGAGCAGGAATGGGAAAGGAGCCTGGCAGGAACACGTCCCATTTCCAGACTACGTTGGAAGTTTGAGGTGGCAAGACAAGCAAGCAGCCCCAGCCTCTCTGCCTCTATGTGAGCAGTGCCATGGGCAGATGAGGCTGAGCAACAGCTTTCCAGGCTAGACCCTTCTGGCTGCCAGCTATCTGCAGACGTTCGCATTCTCAGACCAGGGCTACCGGAGGCACCCAGAACGTACAACATAAGATACGTTTGAAGTTTGAGGTGGCAAGAAAAGCAAGCAGCCCCAGTCTCTGTGCCTCTGTGTGAGCAGTGCCATGGGCACATGAGGCTGAGCAACAGCTTTCCAGGCTAGCCCCTTCTGGCTGCCAGCTATCTGCAGACGTTCACATTTTCGGAGCAGGGCTGGGAAAGGAGCCTGGCAGGAACACCCCCCATTTCCAGTGTACGTTGGAAGTTTGAGGTGGCAAGACAAGCAAGCAGATCCAGTCTCTGTGCCTCTGTGCGAGCAGTGCCATGGGCAGATGAGGCTGAGCAACAGCTTTCCAGGCTAGCCCCTTCTGGCTGCCAGCTATCTGCAGACGTTCGCATTCTCAGAGCAGGGCTACCGGAGGCACCCAGCACGGACAACATACGATACTTTTGAATTTTGAGGTGGCAAGACAAGCAAGCAGCCCCAGTCTCTGTGCCTCTGTGCGAGCAGTGCCATGGGCAGATGAGGCTGAGCAACAGCTTTCCAGGCTAGCCCCTTCTGCCTGCCACCTATCTGCAGACGTTCGCATTCTCAGAGCAGGGCTACCGGAGGCGCCCATCACGGACAACATAAGATACCTTTGAAGTTTGAGGTGGCAAGACAAGCAAGCAGCCCCAGTCTCTGGGCCTCTGTGCGAGCAGTGCCATGGGCAGATGAGGCTGAGCAACAGTATTCCAGGCTAGCCCCTTCTGGCTGCCAGCTATCTGCAGACGTTCGCATTTTAAAAGCAGGGCTATCGGAGGCACCCAGCACGGACAACATACGATACTTTTGAAGTTTGAGGTGGCAAGACAAGCAAGCAGCCCCAGTCTCTGTGCCTCTGTGCGAGCAGTGCCATGCACAGATGAGGCTGAGCAACAGCTTTCCAGGCTAGCCCCTTCTGGCTGCCAGCTATCTGCAGACGTTCACATTCTCAGAGCAGGGCTACCGGAGGCGCCCATCACGGACAACATAATATACCTTTGAAGTTTGAGGTGGCAAGACAAGCAAGCAGCCCCAGTCTCTGTGCCTCTGTGCGAGCAGTGCCATGCACAGATGAAGCTGAGCAACAGCTTTCCAGTCTAGCCCCTTCTGGCTGCCAGCTATCTGCAGACGTTCACATTCTCAGAGCATGGCTGCTAAAGAAGCATAGCAGGGACCTCCCCCTTCTAGTCTACTTTTGAAGTTTGAGGTGACAAGACAAGCAAGCAGCCCCAGCCTCTGTGCCTCTGTGCCAGCAGTGCCATGCACAGATGAGGCTGAGCAACAGCTTTCCAGGCTAGCCCCTTCTGGCTGCCAGCTATCTGCAGACGTTCGCATTCTCAGAGCAGGGCTGGGAAAGGAGCCTGGCAGGAACACCCCCCATTTCCAGTGTACGTTTGAAGTTTGAGGTGGCAAGACAAGCAAGCAGCCCCAGTCTCTGTGCCTCTGTGCGAGCAGTGCCATGGGCAGATGAGGCTGAGCAACAGCTTTCCAGGCTAGCCCCTTTTGGCTGCCAGCTATCTGCAGACGTTCGCATTTTTGGAGTAGGGCTGCGAAAGGAGCCTGGCAGGGACCACCCCACTTCCAGTATACATTTGAAGTTTGAGGTGGCAAGACAAGCAGGCAGCCCCAGTCTCTGTGCCTCTGTGCCAGCAGTGCCATGCACAGATGAGGCTGAGCAACAGCTTTCCAGGCTAGCCCCTTCTGGCTGCGAGCTATCTGCAGACGTTCGCATTCTCAGAGCAGGGCTACCGGAGGCACCCAGCACTTACAACAAAAGATATGTTTGAAGTTTGAGGTGGCAAGACAAGCAAGCAGCCCCAGTCTCTGTGCCTCTGTGCGAGCAGTGCCATGGGCAGATGAGGCTGAGCAACAGCTTTCCAGGCTAGACCCTTCTGGCTGCCAGCTATCTGCAGACGTTCGCATTCTCAGACCAGGGCTGCGAAAGGAGACTGGCAGGGACCTCCACCCTTCCAGTCTACATTTGAAGTTTGAGGAGGAAAGACAAGCAAGCAGCCCCTGTCTCTATGCCTCTGTGCGAGCAGAGCCATGGGCAGATGAGGCTGAGCAACAGCTTTCCAGGCTAGCCCCTTCTGGCTGCCAGCTATCTGCAGACGTTCGCATTCTCAGAGCAGGGCTGGGAAAGGAGCCTTGCAGGAACACACCCCATTTCCAGTGTACGTTGGAAGGTTGAGGTGGCAAGACAAGCAAGCAGCCCCAGTCTCTGTGCCTCTGTGCGAGCAGTGCCATGGGCAGATGAGGCTGAGCAACAGCTTTCCAGGCTAGCCCCTTCTGGCTGCCAGCTATCTGCAGACGTTCGCATTCTCAGAGCAGGGCTACCGGAGGCACCAAGCACGGACAACATAAGATACCTTTGAAGTTTGAGGTGGCAAGACAAGCAAGCAGCCCCAGTCTCTGGGCCTCTGTGCGAGCAGTGCCATGCACAGATGAAGCTGAGCAACAGCTTTCCAGGCTAGCCCCTTCTGGCTGCCAGCTATCTGCAGACGTTCGCATTCTCAGAGCAGGGCTGCGAAAGAAGCATAGCAGGGACCTCCCCCCTTCTAGACTACATTTGAAGTTTGAGGTGGCAAGACAAGCAAGCAGCCCCAGTCTCTGTGCCTCTGTGCGAGCAGTGCCATGGGCAGATGAGGCTGAGCAACAGCTTTCCAGGCTAGCCCCTTCTGGCTGACAGCTATCTGCAGACGTTCGCATTCTCAGAGCAGGGCTGGGAAAGGAGCCTGGCAGGAACAACTCCCATTTCCAGTGTATGTTGGAAGTTTGAGGTGGCAAGACAAGCAAGCAGCCCCAGTCTCTGTGCCTCTGTGCGAGCAGTGCCATGGGCAGATGAGGCTGAGCAACAGCTTTCCAGGCTAGACCCTTCTGGCTGCCAGCTATCTGCAGACGTTCGCATTTTCGGAGCAGGGCTGGGAAAGGAGCCTGGCAGGAACACCCCCCATTTCCAGTGTACGTTGGAAGTTTGAGGTGGCAAGACAAGCAAGCAGCCCCAGCCTCTGTGCCTCTGTGCGAGCAGTGCCATGGGCAGATGAGGCTGAGCAACAGCTTTCCAGGCTAGCCCCTTCTGGCTGCCAGCTATCTGCAGACGTTCGCATTTTAAAAGCAGGGCTACCGGAGGCACCCAGCACGGACAACATACGATACTTTTGAAGTTTGAGGTGGCAAGACAAGCAAGCAGCCCCAGTCTCTGTGCCTCTGTGCGAGCAGTGCCATGCACAGATGAGGCTGAGCAACAGCTTTCCAGGCTAGCCACTTCTGCCTGCCAGCTATCTGCAGACGTTCACATTCTCAGAGCAGGGCTACCGGAGGCGCCCATCACGGACAACATAATATACCTTTGAAGTTTGAGGTGGCAAGACAAGCAAGCAGCCCCAGTCTCTGTGCCTCTGTGCGAGCAGTGCCATGCACAGATGAAGCTGAGCAACAGCTTTCCAGTCTAGCCCCTTCTGGCTGCCAGCTATCTGCAGACGTTCACATTCTCAGAGCATGGCTGCGAAAGAAGCATAGCAGGGACCTCCCCCCTTCTAGTCTACATTTGAAGTTTGAGGTGACAAGACAAGCAAGCAGCCCCAGCCTCTGTGCCTCTGTGCGAGCAGTGGAATGTGCAGATGAGGCTGAGCAACAGCTTTCCAGGCTAGCCCCTTCTGGCTGCCAGCTATCTGCAGACGTTCGCATTCTCAGAGCAGGGCTATGAAACTAGCCTTGCAGGGACTTCCGATCCCCAGGTTACGTTTGAAGTTTGAGCTGGCAAGACAAGCAAGGAGCCCCAGTTTCTGTGCCTCTGTGCGAGCAGTGCCATGGGCAGATGAGGCTGAGCAACAGCTTTCCAGGCTAGCCCCTTCTGGCTGCCAGCTATCTGCAGACGTTCGCATTCTCGGAGCAGGAGTGGGAAAGGAGCCTGGCAGGAACACCCCCCATTTCCAGTGTACGTTTGAAGTTTGAGGTGGCAAGACAAGCAAGCAGCCCCAGTCTCTGTGCCTCTGTGCGAGCAGTGCCATGGGCAGATGAGGCTGAGCAACAGCTTTCCAGGCTAGCCCCTTCTGGCTGCCAGCTATCTGCAGACGTTCGCATTCTCAGAGCAGGGCTGCGAAAGGAGTCTGGCAGGGACCCCCCCATTTCCAGACTACGTTTGAAGTTTGAGGTGCAAGACAAGCAAGCAGCCCCAGTCTCTGTGCCTCTGTGCGAGCAGTGGAATGTGCAGATGAGGCTGAGCAACAGCTTTCCAGGCTAGCCCCTTCTGGCTGCCAGCTATCTGCAGACGTTCGCATTTTCGGAGCAGGAATGGGAAAGGAGCCTGGCAGGAACACGTCCCATTTCCAGACTACGTTGGAAGTTTGAGGTGGCAAGACAAGCAAGCAGCCCCAGCCTCTCTGCCTCTATGTGAGCAGTGCCATGGGCAGATGAGGCTGAGCAACAGCTTTCCAGGCTAGACCCTTCTGGCTGCCAGCTATCTGCAGACGTTCGCATTCTCAGACCAGGGCTACCGGAGGCACCCAGAACGTACAACATAAGATACGTTTGAAGTTTGAGGTGGCAAGAAAAGCAAGCAGCCCCAGTCTCTGTGCCTCTGTGCGAGCAGTGCCATGGGCAGATGAGGCTGAGCAACAGCTTTCCAGGCTAGCCCCTTCTGGCTGCCAGCTATCTGCAGACGTTCACATTTTCGGAGCAGGGCTGGGAAAGGAGCCTGGCAGGAACACCCCCCATTTCCAGTGTACGTTGGAAGTTTGAGGTGGCAAGACAAGCAAGCAGATCCAGTCTCTGTGCCTCTGTGCGAGCAGTGCCATGGGCAGATGAGGCTGAGCAACAGCTTTCCAGGCTAGCCCCTTCTGGCTGCCAGCTATCTGCAGACGTTCGCATTCTCAGAGCAGGGCTACCGGAGGCACCCAGCACGGACAACATACGATACTTTTGAATTTTGAGGTGGCAAGACAAGCAAGCAGCCCCAGTCTCTGTGCCTCTGTGCGAGCAGTGCCATGGGCAGATGAGGCTGAGCAACAGCTTTCCAGGCTAGCCCCTTCTGCCTGCCACCTATCTGCAGACGTTCGCATTCTCAGAGCAGGGCTACCGGAGGCGCCCATCACGGACAACATAAGATACCTTTGAAGTTTGAGGTGGCAAGACAAGCAAGCAGCCCCAGTCTCTGGGCCTCTGTGCGAGCAGTGCCATGCACAGATGAAGCTGAGCAACAGTATTCCAGGCTAGCCCCTTCTGGCTGCCAGCTATCTGCAGACGTTCGCATTTTAAAAGCAGGGCTATCGGAGGCACCCAGCACGGACAACATACGATACTTTTGAAGTTTGAGGTGGCAAGACAAGCAAGCAGCCCCAGTCTCTGTGCCTCTGTGCGAGCAGTGCCATGCACAGATGAGACTGAGCAACAGCTTTCCAGGCTAGCCCCTTCTGGCTGCCAGCTATCTGCAGACGTTCACATTCTCAGAGCAGGGCTACCGGAGGCGCCCATCACGGACAACATAATATACCTTTGAAGTTTGAGGTGGCAAGACAAGCAAGCAGCCCCAGTCTCTGTGCCTCTGTGCGAGCAGTGCCATGCACAGATGAAGCTGAGCAACAGCTTTCCAGTCTAGCCCCTTCTGGCTGCCAGCTATCTGCAGACGTTCACATTCTCAGAGCATGGCTGCTAAAGAAGCATAGCAGGGACCTCCCCCTTCTAGTCTACATTTGAAGTTTGAGGTGACAAGACAAGCAAGCAGCCCCAGCCTCTGTGCCTCTGTGCCAGCAGTGCCATGCACAGATGAGGCTGAGCAACAGCTTTCCAGGCTAGCCCCTTCTGGCTGCCAGCTATCTGCAGACGTTCGCATTCTCAGAGCAGGGCTGGGAAAGGAGCCTGGCAGGAACACCCCCCATTTCCAGTGTACGTTTGAAGTTTGAGGTGGCAAGACAAGCAAGCAGCCCCAGTCTCTGTGCCTCTGTGCGAGCAGTGCCATGTGCAGATGAGGCTGAGCAACAGCTTTCCAGGCTAGCCCCTTTTGGCTGCCAGCTATCTGCAGACGTTCGCATTTTTGGAGTAGGGCTGCGAAAGGAGCCTGGCAGGGACCACCCCACTTCCAGTATACATTTGAAGTTTGAGGTGGCAAGACAAGCAGGCAGCCCCAGTCTCTGTGCCTCTGTGCCAGCAGTGCCATGCACAGATGAGGCTGAGCAACAGCTTTCCAGGCTAGCCCCTTCTGGCTGCGAGCTATCTGCAGACGTTCGCATTCTCAGAGCAGGGCTACCGGAGGCACCCAGCACGGACAACAAAAGATATGTTTGAAGTTTGAGGTGGCAAGACAAGCAAGCAGCCCCAGTCTCTGTGCCTCTGTGCGAGCAGTGCCATGGGCAGATGAGGCTGAGCAACAGCTTTCCAGGCTAGACCCTTCTGGCTGCCAGCTATCTGCAGACGTTCGCATTCTCAGACCAGGGCTGCGAAAGGAGACTGGCAGGGACCTCCACCCTTCCAGTCTACATTTGAAGTTTGAGGAGGAAAGACAAGCAAGCAGCCCCAGTCTCTATGCCTCTGTGCGAGCAGAGCCATGGGCAGATGAGGCTGAGCAACAGCTTTCCAGGCTAGCCCCTTCTGGCTGCCAGCTATCTGCAGACGTTCGCATTCTCAGAGCAGGGCTGGGAAAGGAGCCTTGCAGGAACACACCCCATTTCCAGTGTACGTTGGAAGGTTGAGGTGGCAAGACAAGCAAGCAGCCCCAGTCTCTGTGCCTCTGTGCGAGCAGTGCCATGCACAGATGAGGCTGAGCAACAGCTTTCCAGGCTAGCCCCTTCTGGCTGCCAGCTATCTGCAGACGTTCGCATTCTCAGAGCAGGGCTACCGGAGGCGCCCATCACGGACAACATAAGATACCTTTGAAGTTTGAGGTGGCAAGACAAGCAAGCAGCCCCAGTCTCTGGGCCTCTGTGCGAGCAGTGCCATGCACAGATGAAGCTGAGCAACAGCTTTCCAGGCTAGCCCCTTCTGGCTGCCAGCTATCTGCAGACGTTCGCATTCTCAGAGCAGGGCTGCGAAAGAAGCATAGCAGGGACCTCCCCCCTTCTGGACTACATTTGAAGTTTGAGGTGGCAAGACAAGCAAGCAGCCCCAGCCTCTGTGCCTCTGTGCGAGCAGTGCCATGGGCAGATGAGGCTGAGCAACAGCTTTCCAGGCTAGCCCCTTCTGGCTGACAGCTATCTGCAGACGTTCGCATTCTCAGAGCAGGGCTGGGAAAGGAGCCTGGCAGGAACAACTCCCATTTCCAGTGTATGTTGGAAGTTTGAGGTGGCAAGACAAGCAAGCAGCCCCAGTCTCTGTGCCTCTGTGCGAGCAGTGCCATGGGCAGATGAGGCTGAGCAACAGCTTTCCAGGCTAGACCCTTCTGGCTGCCAGCTATCTGCAGACGTTCGCATTTTCGGAGCAGGGCTGGGAAAGGAGCCTGGCAGGAACACCCCCCATTTCCAGTGTACGTTGGAAGTTTGAGGTGGCAAGACAAGCAAGCAGCCCCAGCCTCTGTGCCTCTGTGCGAGCAGTGCCATGTGCAGATGAGGCTGAGCAACAGCTTTCCAGGCTAGCCCCTTCTGGCTGCCAGCTATCTGCAGACGTTCGCATTTTAAAAGCAGGGCTACCGGAGGCACCCAGCACGGACAACATACGATACTTTTGAAGTTTGAGGTGGCAAGACAAGCAAGCAGCCCCAGTCTCTGTGCCTCTGTGCGAGCAGTGCCATGCACAGATGAGGCTGAGCAACAGCTTTCCAGGCTAGCCACTTCTGCCTGCCAGCTATCTGCAGACGTTCACATTCTCAGAGCAGGGCTACCGGAGGCGCCCATCACGGACAACATAATATACCTTTGAAGTTTGAGGTGGCAACACAAGCAAGCAGCCCCAGTCTCTGTGCCTCTGTGCGAGCAGTGCCATGCACAGATGAAGCTGAGCAACAGCTTTCCAGTCTAGCCCCTTCTGGCTGCCAGCTATCTGCAGACGTTCACATTCTCAGAGCATGGCTGCGAAAGAAGCATAGCAGGGACCTCCCCCCTTCTAGTCTACATTTGAAGTTTGAGGTGACAAGACAAGCAAGCAGCCCCAGCCTCTGTGCCTCTGTGCGAGCAGTGGAATGTGCAGATGAGGCTGAGCAACAGCTTTCCAGGCTAGCCCCTTCTGGCTGCCAGCTATCTGCAGACGTTCGCATTCTCAGAGCAGGGCTATGAAACTAGCCTTGCAGGGACTTCCGATCCCCAGGTTACTTTTGAAGTTTGAGCTGGCAAGACAAGCAAGGAGCCCCAGTTTCTGTGCCTCTGTGCGAGCAGAGCCATGGGCAGATGAGGCTGAGCAACAGCTTTCCAGGCTAGCCCCTTCTGGCTGCCAGCTATCTGCAGACGTTCGCATACTCAGAGCAGGGCTGGGAAAGGAGCCTGGCAGGAACACCCCCCATTTCCAGTGTACGTTGGAAGTTTGAGGTGGCAAGACAAGCAAGCAGCCCCAGTCTCTGTGCCTCTGTGCGAGCAGTGCCATGGGCAGATGAGGCTGAGCAACAGCTTTCCAGGCTAGCCCCTTTTGGCTGCCAGCTATCTGCAGACGTTCGCATTTTTGGAGTAGGGCTGCGAAAGGAGCCTGGCAAGGACCACCCCACTTCCAGTATACATTTGAAGTTTGAGGTGGCAAGACAAGCAGGCAGCCCCAGTCTCTGTGCCTCTGTGCCAGCAGTGCCATGCACAGATGAGGCTGAGCAACAGCTTTCCAGGCTAGCCCCTTCTGGCTGCCAGCTATCTGCAGACGTTCGCATTATCAGAGCAGTGCTGCGAAAGCAGTCTGGCAGGGACCCCCCAATTTACAGACTACGTTTGAAGTTTGAGGTGCAAGACAAGCAAGCAGCCCCAGTCTCTGTGCCTCTGTGCCAGCAGTGTCATGGGCAGATGAGGCTGAGCAACAGCTTTCCAGGCTAGCCACTTCTGGCTGCCAGCTATCTGCAGACGTTCGCATTTTCGGAGCAGGAATGGGAAAGTAGCCTGGCAGGAACATGTCCCATTTCCAGACTACGTTGGAAGTTTGAGGTGGCAAGACAAGCAAGTAGCCCCAGCCTCTCTGCCTCTGTGCAAGCAGTGGAATGTGCAGATGAGGCTGAGCAACAGCTTTCCAGGCTAGACCCTTCTGGCTGCCAGCTATCTGCAGACGTTCGCATTCTCAGAGCAGGGCTACCGGAGGCACCCAACACGGACAACATAAGATACGTTTGAAGTTTGAGGTGGCAAGGCAAGCAAGCAACCCCAGTCTCTGTGCCTCTGAGCCAGCAGTGCCATGCACAGATGAGGCTGAGCAACAGCTTTCCAGGCTAGCCCCTTCTGGCTGCCAGCTATCTGCAGACGTTCGCATTCTCAGAGCAGGGCTACCGGAGGCACCCAGCACGGACAACATAAGATACGTTTGAAGTTTGAGGTGGCAAGACAAGCAAGCAGCCCCAGTCTCTGTGCCTCTGTGCGAGCAGTGCCATGGGCAGATGAGGCTGAGCAACAGCTTTCCAGGCTAGACCCTTCTGGCTGCCAGCTATCTGCAGACGTTCACATTTTCGGAGCAGGGCTGGGAAAGGAGCCTGGCAGGAACACCCCCCATTTCCAATGTACGTTGCAAGCTGAGGTGGCAAGACAAGCAAGCAGCCCCAGTCTCTGTGCCTCTGTGCGAGCAGTGCCATGGGCAGATGAGGCTGAGCAACAGCTTTCCAGGCTAGCCCCTTCTGGCTGCCAGCTATCTGCAGACGTTCGCATTCTCAGAGCAGGGCTACCGGAGGCACCCAGCACGGACAACATACGACACTTTTGAAGTTTGAGGTGGCAAGACAAGCAAGCAGCCCCAGTCTCTGTGCCTCTGTGCGAGCAGTGCCATGGGCAGATGAGGCTGAGCAACAGCTTTCCAGGCTAGCCCCTTCTGGCTGCCAGCTATCTGCAGACGTTCGCATTCTCAGACCAGGGCTGCGAAAGGAGACTGGCAGGGACCTCCAGCCTTCCAGTCTACATTTGAAGTTTGAGGAGGAAAGACAAGCAAGCAGCCCCAGTCTCTGTGCCTCTGTGCGAGCAGTGCCATGGGCAGATGAGGCTGAGCAACAGCTTTCCAGGCTAGCCCCTTCTGGCTGCCAGCTATCTGCAGACGTTCGCATTCTCAGAGCAGGGCTACCGGAGGCACCCAGAACGGACAACATAAGATACGTTTGAAGTTTGAGGTGGCAAGAAAAGCAAGCAGCACCAGTCTCTGGGCCTCTGTGCGAGCAGTGCCATGCACAGATGAAGCTGAGCAACAGCTTTCCAGTCTAGCCCCTTCTGGCTGCCAGCTATCTGCAGACGTTCACATTCTCAGAGCATGGCTGCGAAAGAAGCATAGCAGGGACCTCCCCCCTTCTAGTCTACATTTGAAGTTTGAGGTGACAAGACAAGCAAGCAGCCCCAGCCTCTGTGCCTCTGTGCGAGCAGTGGAATGTGCAGATGAGGCTGAGCAACAGCTTTCCAGGCTAGCCCCTTCTGGCTGCCAGCTATCTGCAGACGTTCGCATTCTCAGAGCAGGGCTATGAAACTAGCCTTGCAGGGACTTCCGATCCCCAGGTTACTTTTGAAGTTTGAGCTGGCAAGACAAGCAAGGAGCCCCAGTTTCTGTGCCTCTGTGCGAGCAGAGCCATGGGCAGATGAGGCTGAGCAACAGCTTTCCAGGCTAGCCCCTTCTGGCTGCCAGCTATCTGCAGACGTTCGCATACTCAGAGCAGGGCTGGGAAAGGAGCCTGGCAGGAACACCCCCCATTTCCAGTGTACGTTGGAAGTTTGAGGTGGCAAGACAAGCAAGCAGCCCCAGTCTCTGTGCCTCTGTGCGAGCAGTGCCATGGGCAGATGAGGCTGAGCAACAGCTTTCCAGGCTAGCCCCTTTTGGCTGCCAGCTATCTGCAGACGTTCGCATTTTTGGAGTAGGGCTGCGAAAGGAGCCTGGCAAGGACCACCCCACTTCCAGTATACATTTGAAGTTTGAGGTGGCAAGACAAGCAGGCAGCCCCAGTCTCTGTGCCTCTGTGCCAGCAGTGCCATGCACAGATGAGGCTGAGCAACAGCTTTCCAGGCTAGCCACTTCTGGCTGCCAGCTATCTGCAGACGTTCGCATTTTCGGAGCAGGAATGGGAAAGTAGCCTGGCAGGAACATGTCCCATTTCCAGACTACGTTGGAAGTTTGAGGTGGCAAGACAAGCAAGTAGCCCCAGCCTCTCTGCCTCTGTGCAAGCAGTGGAATGTGCAGATGAGGCTGAGCAACAGCTTTCCAGGCTAGACCCTTCTGGCTGCCAGCTATCTGCAGACGTTCGCATTCTCAGAGCAGGGCTACCGGAGGCACCCAACACGGACAACATAAGATACGTTTGAAGTTTGAGGTGGCAAGGCAAGCAAGCAACCCCAGTCTCTGTGCCTCTGAGCCAGCAGTGCCATGCACAGATGAGGCTGAGCAACAGCTTTCCAGGCTAGCCCCTTCTGGCTGCCAGCTATCTGCAGACGTTCGCATTCTCAGAGCAGGGCTACCGGAGGCACCCAGCACGGACAACATAAGATACGTTTGAAGTTTGAGGTGGCAAGACAAGCAAGCAGCCCCAGTCTCTGTGCCTCTGTGCGAGCAGTGCCATGGGCAGATGAGGCTGAGCAACAGCTTTCCAGGCTAGACCCTTCTGGCTGCCAGCTATCTGCAGACGTTCACATTTTCGGAGCAGGGCTGGGAAAGGAGCCTGGCAGGAACACCCCCCATTTCCAATGTACGTTGCAAGCTGAGGTGGCAAGACAAGCAAGCAGCCCCAGTCTCTGTGCCTCTGTGCGAGCAGTGCCATGGGCAGATGAGGCTGAGCAACAGCTTTCCAGGCTAGCCCCTTCTGGCTGCCAGCTATCTGCAGACGTTCGCATTCTCAGAGCAGGGCTACCGGAGGCACCCAGCACGGACAACATACGACACTTTTGAAGTTTGAGGTGGCAAGACAAGCAAGCAGCCCCAGTCTCTGTGCCTCTGTGCGAGCAGTGCCATGGGCAGATGAGGCTGAGCAACAGCTTTCCAGGCTAGCCCCTTCTGGCTGCCAGCTATCTGCAGACGTTCGCATTCTCAGACCAGGGCTGCGAAAGGAGACTGGCAGGGACCTCCAGCCTTCCAGTCTACATTTGAAGTTTGAGGAGGAAAGACAAGCAAGCAGCCCCAGTCTCTGTGCCTCTGTGCGAGCAGAGCCATGGGCAGATGAGGCTGAGCAACAGCTTTCCAGGCTAGCCCCTTCTGGCTGCCAGCTATCTGCAGACGTTCGCATTTTTGGAGCAGGGCTGGGAAAGGAGCCTGGCAGGAACACCCCCCATTTCCAGTGTACGTTGGAAGTTTGAGGTGGCAAGACAAGCAAGCAGCCCCAGTCTCTGTGCCTCTGTGCGAGCAGTGCCATGGGCAGATGAGGCTGAGCAACAGCTTTCCAGGCTAGCCCCTTCTGGCTGCCAGCTATCTGCAGACGTTCGCATTCTCAGAGCAGGGCTACCGGAGGCACCCAGAACGGACAACATAAGATACGTTTGAAGTTTGAGGTGGCAAGAAAAGCAAGCAGCACCAGTCTCTGGGCCTCTGTGCGAGCAGTGCCATGCACAGATGAAGCTGAGCAACAGCTTTCCAGGCTAGCCCCTTCTGGCTGCCACCTATCTGCAGACGTTCGCATTCTCAGAGCAGGGCTGCGAAAGAAGCATAGCAGGGACCTCCCCCCTTCTAGAATACATTTGAAGTTTGAGGTGGCAAGACAAGCAAGCAGCCCCAGCCTCTGTGCCTCTGTGCGAGCAGTGCCATGGGCAGATGAGGCTGAGCAACAGCTTTCCAGGCTAGCCCCTTCTGGCTGCCAGCTATCTGCAGACGTTCGCATTCTCAGAGCAGGGCTACCGGAGGCACCCAGCATGGACAACATAAGATACGTTTGAAGTTTGAGGTGGCAAGACAAGCAAGCAGCCCCAGTCTCTGTGCCTCTGTGCGAGCAGTGCCATGCACAGATGAGGCTGAGCAACAGCTTTCCAGGCTAGCCACTTCTGCCTGCCAGCTATCTGCAGACGTTCGCATTCTCAGAGCAGGGCTACCGGAGGCGGCCATCACGGACAACATAAGATACCTTTGAAGGTTGAGGTGGCAAGACAAGCAAGCAGCCCCAGTCTCTGTGCCTCTGTGCGAGCAGTGCCATGGGCAGATGAGGCTGAGCAACAGCTTTCCAGGCTAGCCCCTTCTGGCTGCCAGCTATCTGCAGACGTTCACATTCTCAGAGCATGGCTGCGAAAGAAGCATAGCAGGGACCTCCCCCCTTCTAGTCTACATTTGAAGTTTGAGGTGGCAAGACAAGCAAGCAGCCCCAGCCTCTGTGCCTCGGTGCGAGCAGTGGAATGAGCAGATGAGGCTGAGCAACAGCTTTCCAGGCTAGCCCCTTCTGGCTGCCAGCTATCTGCAGACGTTCGCATTCTCGGAGCAGGGCTGGGAAAGGAGCCTGGCAGGAACACCCCCCATTTCCAGTGTACGTTGGAAGTTTGAGGTGGCAAGACAAGCAAGCAGCCCCAGTCTCTGTGCCTCTGTGCGAGCAGTGCCATGGGCAGATGAGGCTGAGCAACAGCTTTCCAGGCTAGCCCCTTTTGGCTGCCAGCTATCTGCAGACGTTCGCATTTTTGGAGTAGGGCTGCGAAAGGAGCCTGGCAGGGACCACCCCACTTCCAGTATACATTTGAAGTTTGAGGTGGCAAGACAAGCAGGCAGCCCCAGTCTCTGTGCCTCTGTGCGAGCAGTGCCATGGGCAGATGAGGTTGAGCAACAGCTTTCCAGGCTAGCCCCTTCTGGCTGCCAGCTATCTGCAGACGTTCGGATTATCAGAGCAGGGCTGCAAAAGGAGTCTGGCAGGGACCCCCCCATTTCCAGACTACGTTTGAAGTTTGAGGTGCAAGACAAGCAAGCAGCCCCAGCCTCTGTGTCTCTGTGCAAGCAGTGGAATGTGCAGATGAGGCTGAGCAACAGCTTTCCAGGCTAGCCCCTTCTGGCTGCCAGCTATCTGCAGACGTTCGCATTTTCGGAGCAGGAATGGGAAAGGAGCCTGGCAGGAACAAGTCCCATTTCCAGACTACGTTGGAAGTTTGAGGTGGCAAGACAAGCAAGCAACCCCAGCCTCTCTGCCTCTGTGCGAGCAGTGCAATGTGCAGATGAGGCTGAGCAACAGCTTTCCAGGCTAGCCCCTTCTGGCTGCCAGCTATCTGCAGACGTTCGCATTCTCAGAGCAGGGCTACCGGAGGCACCCAGCACGGACAACATAAGATACGTTTGAAGTTTGAGGTGGCAAGGCAAGCAAGCAGCCCCAGTCTCTGTGCCTCTGAGCCAGCAGTGCCATGCACAGATGAGGCTGAGCAACAGCTTTCCAGGCTAGCCCCTTCTGGCTGCGAGCTATCTGCAGACGTTCGCATTCTCAGAGCAGGGCTACCGGAGGCACCCAGCACAGACAACATAAGATACGTTTGAAGTTTGAGGTGGCAAGAAAAGCAAGCAGCACCAGTCTCTGGGCCTCTGTGCGAGCAGTGCCATGCACAGATGAAGCTGAGCAACAGCTTTCCAGGCTAGCCCCTTCTGGCTGCCAGCTATCTGCAGACGTTCGCATTCTCAGAGCAGGGCTGCGAAAGAAGCATAGCAGGGACCTCCCCCCTTCTAGACTACATTTGAAGTTTGAGGTGGCAAGACAAGCAAGCAGCCCCAGTCTCTGTGCCTCTGTGCGAGCAGTGCCATGGGCAGATGAGGCTGAGCAACAGCTTTCCAGGCTAGCCCCTTCTGGCTGCCAGCTATCTGCAGACGTTCGCATTCTCAGACCAGGGCTACCGGAGGCACCCAGCATGGACAACATAAGATACGTTTGAAGTTTGAGGTGGCAAGACAAGCAAGCAGCCCCAGTCTCTGTGCCTCTGTGCGAGCAGTGCCATGGGCAGATGAGGCTGAGCAACAGCTTTCCAGGCTAGCCCCTTCTGGCTGCCAGCTATCTGCAGACGTTCGCATTCTCAGAGCAGGGCTACCGGAGGCGCCCATCACGGACAACATAAGATACCTTTGAAGTTTGAGGTGGCAAGACAAGCAAGCAGCCCCAGTCTCTGTGCCTCTGTGCGAGCAGTGCCATGCACAGATGAAGCTGAGCAACAGCTTTCCAGGCTAGCCCCTTCTGGCTGCCAGCTATCTGCAGACGTTCACATTCTCAGAGCAGGGCTGCGAAAGAAGCATAGCAGGGACCTCCCCCCTTCTAGTCTACATTTGAAGTTTCAGGTGGCAAGACAAGCAAGCAGCCCCAGCCTCTGTGCCTCGGTGCGAGCAGTGGAATGTGCAGATGAGGCTGAGCAACAGCTTTCCAGGCTAGCCCCTTCTGGCTGCCAGCTATCTGCAGACGTTCGCATTCTCAGAGCAGGGCTACGAAACTAGCCTTGCAGGGACTTCCGATCCCCACGTTACGTTTGAAGTTTGAGGTGGCAAGACAAGCAAGGAGCCCCAGTTTCTCTGCCTCTGTGCGAGCAGTGCCATGGGCAGATGAGGCTGAGCAACAGCTTTCCAGGCTAGCCCCTTCTGGCTGCCAGCTATCTGCAGACGTTCGCATTCTCGGAGCAGGGCTGGGAAAGGAGCCTGGCAGGAACACCCCCCCATTTCCAGTGTACGTTGGAAGTTTGAGGTGGCAAGACAAGCAAGCAGCCCCAGTCTCTGTGCCTCTGTGCGAGCAGTGCCATGGGCAGATGAGGCTGAGCAACAGCTTTCCAGGCTAGACCCTTCTGGCTCCCAGCTATCTGCAGACGTTCGCATTTTAGGAGCAGGGCTGGGAAAGGAGCCTGGCAGGAACACCCCCCATTTCCAATGTACGTTGGAAGTTTGAGGTGGCAAGACAAGCAAGCAGCCCCAGTCTCTGTGCCTCTGTGCGAGCAGTGCCATGGGCAGATGAGGCTGAGCAACAGCTTTCCAGGCTAGCCCCTTCTGGCTGCCAGCTATCTGCAGACGTTCGCATTCTCAGAGCAGGGCTACCGGAGGCACCCAGCACGGACAACATACGACACTTTTGAAGTTTGAGGTGGCAAGACAAGCAAGCAGCCCCAGTCTCTGTGCCTCTGTGCGAGCAGTGCCATGGGCAGATGAGGCTGAGCAACAGCTTTCCAGGCTAGCCCCTTCTGGCTGCCAGCTATCTGCATACGTTCGCATTCTCAGACCAGGGCTGCGAAAGGAGACTGGCAGGGACCTCCACCCTTCCAGTCTACATTTGAAGTTTGAGGTGGCAAGACAAGCAAGCAGCCCCAGTCTCTGTGCCTCTGTGCGAGCAGAGCCATGGGCAGATGAGGCTGAGCAACAGCTTTCCAGGCTAGCCCCTTCTGGCTGCCAGCTATCTGCAGACGTTCGCATTTTTGGAGCAGGGCTGGGAAAGGAGCCTGGCAGGAACACCCCCCATTTCCAGTGTACGTTGGAAGTTTGAGGTGGCAAGACAAGCAAGCAGCCCCAGTCTCTGTGCCTCTGTGCGAGCAGTGCCATGGGCAGATGAGGCTGAGCAACAGCTTTCCAGGCTAGCCCCTTCTGGCTGCCAGCTATCTGCAGACGTTCGCATTCTCAGAGCAGGGCTACCGGAGGCACCCAGAACGGACAACATAAGATACGTTTGAAGTTTGAGGTGGCAAGAAAAGCAAGCAGCACCAGTCTCTGGGCCTCTGTGCGAGCAGTGCCATGGGCAGATGAAGCTGAGCAACAGCTTTCCAGGCTAGCCCCTTCTGGCTGCCAGCTATCTGCAGACGTTCGCATTCTCAGAGCAGGGCTGCGAAAGAAGCATAGCAGGGACCTCCCCCCTTCTAGACTACATTTGAAGTTTGAGGTGGCAAGACAAGCAAGCAGCCCCAGCCTCTGTGCCTCTGTGCGAGCAGTGCCATGGGCAGATGAGGCTGAGCAACAGCTTTCCAGGCTAGCCCCTTCAGGCTGCCAGCTATCTGCAGACGTTCGCATTCTCAGAGCAGGGCTACCGGAGGCACCCAGCATGGACAACATAAGATACGTTTGAAGTTTGAGGTGGCAAGACAAGCAAGCAGCCCCAGTCTCTGTGCCTCTGTGCGAGCAGTGCCATGCACAGATGAGGCTGAGCAACAGCTTTCCAGGCTAGCCCCTTCTGGCTGCCAGCTATCTGCAGACGTTCGCATTCTCAGAGCAGGGCTACGAAACTAGCCTTGCAGGGACTTCCGATCCCCAGGTTACGTTTGAAGTTTGAGGTGGCAAGACAAGCAAGGAGCCGCAGTTTCTCTGCCTCTGTGCGAGCAGTGCCATGGGCAGATGAGGCTGAGCAACAGCTTTCCAGGCTAGCCCCTTCTGGCTGCCAGCTATCTGCAGACGTTCGCATTCTCGGAGCAGGGCTGGGAAAGGAGCCTGGCAGGAACACCCCCCATTTCCAGTGTACGTTGGAAGTTTGAGGTGGCAAGACAAGCAAGCAGCCCCAGTCTCTGTGCCTCTGTGCGAGCAGTGCCATGGGCAGATGAGGCTGAGCAACAGCTTTCCAGGCTAGCCCCTTTTGGCTGCCAGCTATCTGCAGACGTTCGCATTTTTGGAGTAGGGCTGCGAAAGGAGCCTGGCAGGGAACACCCCACTTCCAGTATACATTTGAAGTTTGAGGTGGCAAGACAAGCAGGCAGCCCCAGTCTCTGTGCCTCTGTGCGAGCAGTGCCATGCACAGATGAGGCTGAGCAACAGCTTTCCAGGCTAGACCCTTCTGGCTGCCAGCTATCTGCAGACGTTCGCATTTTCGGAGCAGGAATGGGAAAGGAGCCTGGCAGGAACAAGTCCCATTTCCAGACTACGTTGGAAGTTTGAGGTGGCAAGACAAGCAAGCAGCCCCAGCCTTTCTGCCTCTGTGCGAGCAGTGCAATGTGCAGATGAGGCTGAGCAAAAGCTTTCCAGGCTAGCCCCTTCTGGCTGCCAGCTATCTCCAGACGTTCGCATTCTCAGAGCAGGGCTACCGGAGGCACCCAACACGGACAACATAAGATACATTTGAAGTTTGAGGTGGCAAGGCAAGCAAGCAGCCCCAGTCTCTGTGCCTCTGAGCCAGCAGTGCCATGCACAGATGAGGCTGAGCAACAGCTTTCCAGGCTAGCCCCTTCTGGCTGCGAGCTATCTGCAGACGTTCGCATTCTCAGAGCAGGGCTACCGGAGGCACCCAGCACGGACAACATAAGATACGTTTGAAGTTTGAGGTGGCAAGACAAGCAAGCAGCCCCAGTCTCTGTGCCTCTGTGCGAGCAGTGCCATGGGCAGATGAGGCTGAGCAACAGCTTTCCAGGCTAGACCCTTCTGGCTCCCAGCTATCTGCAGACGTTCCCATTTTCGGAGCAGGGCTGGGAAAGGAGCCTGGAAGGAACATCCCCCATTTCCAATGTACGTTGGAAGTTTGAGGTGGCAAGACAAGCAAGCAGCCCCAGTCTCTGTGCCTCTGTGCGAGCAGTGCCATGGGCAGATGAGGCTGAGCAACAGCTTTCCAGGCTAGCCCCTTCTGGGTGCCAGCTATCTGCAGACGTTCGCATTCTCAGACCAGGGCTGCGAAAGGAGACTGGCAGGGACCTCCACCCTTCCAGTCTACATTTCAAGTTTGAGGAGGAAAGACAAGCAAGCAGCCCCAGTCTCTGTGCCTCTGTGCGAGCAGAGCCATGGGCAGATGAGGCTGAGCAACAGCTTTCCAGGCTAGCCCCTTCTGGCTGCCAGCTATCTGCAGACGTTCGCATTTTTGGAGCAGGGCTGGGAAAGGAGCCTGGCAGGAACACCCCCCATTTCCAGTGTACGTTGGAAGTTTGAGGTGGCAAGACAAGCAAGCAGCCCCAGTCTCTGTGCCTCTGTGCGAGCAGTGCCATGGGCAGATGAGGCTGAGCAACAGCTTTCCAGGCTAGCCCCTTCTGGCTGCCAGCTATCTGCAGACGTTCGCATTCTCAGAGCAGGGCTGCGAAAGAAGCATAGCAGGGACCTCCCCCCTTCTAGATTACATTTGAAGTTTGAGGTGGCAAGACAAGCAAGCAGCCCCAGCCTCTGTGCCTCTGTGCGAGCAGTGCCATGGGCAGATGAGGCTGAGCAACAGCTTTCCAGGCTAGCCTCTTCTGGCTGCCAGCTATATGCAGACGTTCGCATTCTCAGAGCAGGGCTACCGGAGGCACCCAGCATGGACAACATAAGATACGTTTGAAGTTTGAGGTGGCAAGACAAGCAAGCAGCACCAGTCTCTGTGCCTCTGTGCGAGCAGTGCCATGCACAGATGAGGCTGAGCAACAGCTTTCCAGGCTAGCCCCTTCTGGCTGCCAGCTATCTGCAGACGTTCGCATTCTCAGAGCAGGGCTACCGGAGGCGCCCATCACGGACAACATAAGATACCTTTGAAGTTTGAGGTGGCAAGACAAGCAAGCAGCCCCAGTCTCTGTGCCTCTGTGCGAGCAGTGCCATGCACAGATGAAGCTGAGCAACAGCTTTCCAGTCTAGCCCCTTCTGCCTGCCAGCTATCTGCAGACGTTCACATTCTCAGAGCATGGCTGCGAAAGAAGCATAGCAGGGACCTCCCCCCTTCTAGTCTACATTTGAAGTTTGAGGTGGCAAGACAAGCAAGCAGCCCCAGCCTCTGTGCCTCTGTGCGAGCAGTGGAATGTGCAGATGAGGCTGAGCAACAGGTTTCCAGGCTAGCCCCTTCTGGCTGCCAGCTATCTGCAGACGTTCGCATTCTCAGAGCAGGGCTGTGAAAGAAGCATAGCAGGGATCTCCCCCCTTCTAGACTACATTTGAAGTTTGAGGTGGCAAGACAAGCAAGCAGCCCCAGCCTCTGTGCCTCTGTGCGAGCAGTGCCATGGGCAGATGAGGCTGAGCAACAGCTTTCCAGGCTAGCCCCTTCTGGCTGCCAGCTATCTGCAGACGTTCGCATTCTCAGAGCAGGGCTACCGGAGGCACCCAGCATGGACAACATAAGATACGTTTGAAGTTTGAGGTGGCAAGACAAGCAAGCAGCCCCAGTCTCTGTTTCTCTGTGCGAGCAGTGCCATGCACAGATGAGGCTGAGCAACAGCTTTCCAGGCTAGCCCCTTCTGGCTGCCAGCTATCTGCAGACGTTCGCATTCTCAGAGCAGGGCTACCGGAGGCGCCCATCACGGACAACATAAGATACCTTTGAAGTTTGAGGTGGCAAGACAAGCAAGCAGCCCCAGTCTCTGTGCCTCTGTGCGAGCAGTGCCATGCACAGATGAAGCTGAGCAACAGCTTTCCAGTCTAGCCCCTTCTGCCTGCCAGCTATCTGCAGACGTTCACATTCTCAGAGCATGGCTGCGAAAGAAGCATAGCAGGGACCTCCCCCCTTCTAGTCTACATTTGAAGTTTGAGGTGGCAAGACAAGCAAGCAGCCCCAGCCTCTGTGCCTCTGTGCGAGCAGTGGAATGTGCAGATGAGGCTGAGCAACAGCTTTCCAGGCTAGCCCCTTCTGGCTGCCAGCTATCTGCAGACGTTCGCATTCTCAGAGCAGGGCTACGAAACTAGCCTTGCAGGGACTTCCGATCCCCAGGTTACGTTTGAAGTTTGAGGTGGCAAGACAAGCAAGGAGCCCCAGTCTCTGTGCCTCTGTGCGAGCAGTGCCATGGGCAGATGAGGCTGAGCAACAGCTTTCCAGGCTAGCCCCTTCTGGCTGCCAGCTATCTGCAGACGTTCGCATTCTCGGAGCAGGGCTGGGAAAGGAGCCTGGCAGGAACACCCCCCATTTCCAGTGTACGTTGGAAGTTTGAGGTGGCAAGACAAGCAAGCAGCCCCAGTCTCTGTGCCTCTGTGCGAGCAGTGCCATGGGCAGATGAGGCTGAGCAACAGCTTTCCAGGCTAGCCCCTTTTGGCTGCCAGCTATCTGCAGACGTTCGCATTTTTGGAGTAGGGCTGCGAAAGGAGCCTGGCAGGGACCACCCCACTTCCAGTATACATTTGAAGTTTGAGGTGGCAAGACAAGCAGGCAGCCCCAGTCTCTGTGCCTCTGTGCGAGCAGTGCCATGCACAGATGAGGCTGAGCAACAGCTTTCCAGGCTAGCCCCTTCTGCCTGCCAGCTATCTGCAGACGTTCGCATTATCAGAGCAGGGCTGCGAAAGGAGTCTGGCAGGGACCCCCCCATTTCCAGACTACGTTTGAAGTTTGAGGTGCAAGACAAGCAAGCAGCCCCAGCCTCTGTGCCTCTGTGCAAGCAGTGGAATGTGCAGATGAGGCTGAGCAACAGCTTTCCAGGCTAGCCCCTTCTGGCTGCCAGCTATCTGCAGACGTTCGCATTTTCGGAGCAGGAATGGGAAAGGAGCCTGGCAGGAACAAGTCCCATTTCCAGACTACGTTGGAAGTTTGAGGTGGCAAGACAAGCAAGCAGCCCCAGCCTCTCTGCCTCTGTGCGAGCAGTGCAATGTGCAGATGAGGCTGAGCAACAGCTTTCCAGGCTAGCCCCTTCTGGCTGCCAGCTATCTGCAGACGTTCGCATTCTCAGAGCAGGGCTACCGGAGGCACCCAACACGGACAACATGAGATACGGTTGAAGTTTGAGGTGGCAAGGCAAGCAAGCAGCCCCAGTCTCTGTGCCTCTGTGCCAGCAGTGCCATGCACAGATGAGGCTGAGCAACAGCTTTCCAGGCTAGCCCCTTCTGGCTGCCAGCTATCTGCAGACGTTCGCATTCTCAGAGCAGGGCTACCGGAGGCACCCAGCACGGACAACATACGATACTTTTGAAGTTTGAGGTGGCAAGACAAGCAAGCAGCCCCAGTCTCTGTGCCTCTGTGCGAGCAGTGCCATGGGCAGATGAGGCTGAGCAACAGCTTTCCAGGCTAGCCCCTTCTGGCTGCCAGCTATCTGCAGACGTTCGCATTCTCAGACCAGGGCTGCGAAAGGAGACTGGCAGGGACCTCTACACTTCCAGTCTACATTTGAAGTTTGAGGAGGAAAGACAAGCAAGCAGCCCCAGTCTCTGTGCCTCTGTGCGAGCAGTGCCATAAGCAGATGAGGCTGAGCAACAGCTTTCCAGGCTAGCCCCTTCTGGCTGCCACCTATCTGCAGACGTTCGCATTCTCAGAGCAGGGCTGGGAAAGGAGCCTGGCAGGAACACCCCCCATTTCCAGTGTGCGTTGGAAGTTTGAGGTGGCAAGACAAGCAAGCAGCCCCAGTCTCTGTGCCTCTGTGCGAGCAGTGCCATGGGCAGATGAGGCTGAGCAACAGCTTTCCAGGCTAGCCCCTTCTGGCTGCCAGCTATCTGCAGACGTTCGCATTCTCAGAGCAGGGCTACCGGAGGCACCCAGAACGGACAACATAAGATACGTTTGAAATTTGAGGTGGCAAGAAAAGCAAGCAGCCCCAGTCTCTGGGCCTCTGTGCGAGCAGTGCCATGCACAGATGAAGCTGAGCAACAGCTTTCCAGGCTAGCCCCTTCTGGCTGCCAGCTATCTGCAGACGTTCGCATTTTCGGAGCAGGGCTGGGAAAGGAGCCTGACAGGGACACCCCCCATTTCCAGTGTACGTTGGAAGTTTGAGGTGGCAAGACAAGCAAGCAGCCCCAGCCTCTGTGCCTCTGTGCCAGCAGTGCCATGCACAGATGAGGCTGAGCAACAGCTTTCCAGGCTAGCCCCTTCTGGCTGCCAGCTATCTGCAGACGTTCGCATTCTCAGAGCAGGGCTACCGGAGGCACCCAGCACGGACAACATACGATACTTTTGAAGTCTGAGGTGGCAAGACAAGCAAGCAGCCCCAGTCTCTGTGCCTCTGTGCGAGCAGTGCCATGGGCAGATGAGGCTGAGCAACAGCTTTCCAGGCTAGCCCCTTCTGGCTGCCAGCTATCTGCAGACGTTCGCATTCTCAGACCAGGGCTGCGAAAGGAGACTGGCAGGGACCTCCACCCTTCCAGTCTACATTTGAAGTTTGAGGAGGAAAGACAAGCAAGCAGCCCCAGTCTCTGTGCCTCTGTGCGAGCAGTGCCATGGGCAGATGAGGCTGAGCAACAGCTTTCCAGGCTAGCCCCTTCTGGCTGCCAGCTATCTGCAGACGTTCGCATTTTTGGACCAGGGCTGGAAAAAAAGCCTGGCAGGGACACCCCCCATTTCCAGTCTACGTTGGAAGTTTGAGGTGGCAAGACAAGCAAGCAGCCCCAGTCTCTGTGCCTCTGTGCGAGCAGTGCCATGGGCAGATGAGGCTAAGCAACAGCTTTCCAGGCTAGCCCCTTCTGGCTGCCAGCTATCTGCAGACGTTCGCATTCTCAGAGCAGAGCTACCGAAGGCTCCCAGCACGGACAACATACAGTTGTCCAACAAGTATCTTAATACGTTTGAAGTTTGAGGTGGCAAGACAAGCAAGCAGTCCCATTCTCTGTGCCTCTGTGCGAGCAGTGCCATGCACAGATGAAGCTGAGCAACAGCTTTACAAGCTAGGCCCTTCTGGCTGCCAGCTATCTGCAGACGTTCGCATTCTCAGAGCAGGGCTGCGAAAGAAGACTGGCAGGGACCTCCACCCTTCCAGTCTACATTTCAAGTTTGAGGTGGCAAGACAAGCAAGCAGCCCCAGTCTCTGTGCCTCTATGCGAGCAGTGCCATGGGCAGATGAGGCTGAGCAACAGCTTTCCAGGCTAGCCCCTTCTGGCTGCCAGCTACCTGCAGACGTTCGCATTCTCAGAGCAGGGCTACCGGAGGCACCCAGCACGGACAACATAAGATACGTTTGAAGTTTGAGGTGGCAAGACAAGCAAGCAGCCCCAGTCTCTGTGCCTCTGTGCGAGCAGTGCCATGGGCAGATGAGGCTGAGCAACAGCTTTCCAGGCTAGCCCCTTCTGGCTGCCAGCTATCTGCAGACGTTCGCATTTTAGGAGCAGGGCTGGGAAATGAGCCTGGCAGGAACACCCCCCATTTCCAGTGTACGTTGGAAGTTTGAGGTGGCAAGACAAGCAAGCAGCCCCAGTCTCTGTGCCTCTGTGCGAGCAGTGCCATGGGCAGATGAGGCTGAGCAACAGCTTTCCAGGCTAGACCCTTCTGGCTCCCAGCTATCTGCAGACGTTCCCATTTTCGGAGCAGGGCTGGGAAGGAGCCTGGCAGGAACACCCCCCATTTCCAATGTACGTTGGAAGTTTGAGGTGGCAAGACAAGCAAGCAGCCCCAGTCTCTGTGCCTCTGTGCGAGCAGTGCCATGGGCAGATGAGGCTGAGCAACAGCTTTCCAGGCTAGCCCCTTCTGGCTGCCAGCTATCTGCAGACGTTCGCATTCTCAGAGCAGGGCTACCGGAGGCGCCCATCACGGACAACATAAGATACCTTTGAAGTTTGAGCTGGCAAGACAAGCAAGCAGCCCCAGTCTCTGTGCCTCTGTGCGAGCAGTGCCATGGGCAGATGAGGCTGAGCAACAGCTTTCCAGGCTAGCCCCTTCTGGGTGCCAGCTATCTGCAGACGTTCGCATTCTCAGACCAGGGCTGCGAAAGGAGACTGGCAGGGACCTCCACCCTTCCAGTCTACATTTGAAGTTTGAGGAGGAAAGACAAGCAAGCAGCCCCAGTCTCTGTGCCTCTGTGCGAGCAGAGCCATGGGCAGATGAGGCTGAGCAACAGCTTTCCAGGCTAGCCCCTTCTGGCTGCCAGCTATCTGCAGACGTTCGCATTTTTGGAGCAGGGCTGGGAAAGGAGCCTGGCAGGAACACCCCCCATTTCCAGTGTACGTTGGAAGTTTGAGGTGGCAAGACAAGCAAGCAGCCCCAGTCTCTGTGCCTCTGTGCGAGCAGTGCCATGGGCAGATGAGGCTGAGCAACAGCTTTCCAGGCTAGCCCCTTCTGGCTGCCAGCTATCTGCAGACGTTCGCATTCTCAGAGCAGGGCTACCGGAGGCACCCAGAACGGACAACATAAGATACGTTTGAAGTTTGAGGTGGCAAGACAAGCAATCAGACCCAGTCTCTGTGCCTCTGTGCGAGCAGTGCCATGCACAGATGAAGCTGAGCAACAGCTTTCCAGGCTAGCCCCTTCTGGCTGCCAGCTATCTGCAGACGTTCGCATTCTCAGAGCAGGGCTGCGAAAGGAGCCTGGCAGGAACACCCCCCATTTCCAGTCTACGTTGGAAGTTTGATGTGGCAAGACAAGCAAGCAGCCCCAGTCTCTGTGCCTCTGTGCGAGCAGTGCCATGCGCAGATGAGACTGAGCAACAGCTTTCCAGGCTATCCCCTTCTGGCTGCCAGCTATCTGCAAACGTTCGCATTTTCAGAGCATGGCTGGGAAAGGAGCATGGTAGTAACACCCCTCATTTCCAGTGTACGTTGGAAGTTTGAGGTGGCAAGACAAGCAATCAGCCCCAGCCTCTGTGCCTCTGTGCGAGCAGTGCCATGGGCAGATGAGGCTGAGCAACAGCTTTCCAGCCTAGCCCCTTCTGGCTGTCAGCTATCTGCATACATTCGCATTTTCGGAGCAGGGCTGGGAAAGTAGCCTGACAGGGACCCCCCCATTTCCAGTGTACGTTGGAAGTTTGAGGTGGCAAGACAAGCAAGCAGCCCCATTCTCTGTGCCTCTGTGCGAGCAGTGCCATGGTCAGATGAGGCTGAGCAACAGCTTTCCAGGCTAGCCCCTTCTGGCTGCCAGCTATCTGCAGAAGTTCGCATTCTCAGAGCAGGGCCACCGTAGGCGCCCAGCACAGACAACATAAGATACGTTTGAAGTTTGAGGTCGTAAGACAAGCAAGCAGCCCCAGTCTCTGTGCCTCTGTGCGAGCAGTGCCATGGGCAGATGAGGCTGAGCAACAGCTTTCCAGGCTAGCCCCTTCTGGCTGCCAGCTATCTGCAAACGTTCGCATTTTAGGAGCAGGGCTGGGAAAGGAGCCTGGCAGGAACACCCCCCATTTCCAGTGTACGTTGGAAGTTTGAGGTGGCAAGACAAGCAAGCAGCCCCAGTCTCTGTGCCTCTGTGCGAGCAGTGCCATGGGCAGATGAGGCTGAGCAACAGCTTTCCAGGCTAGACCCTTCTGGCTGCCAGCTATCTGCAGACGTTCGCATTTTCGGAGCAGGGCTGGGAAAGGAGCCTGGCAGGAACACCCCCCATTTCCAGTGTACGTTGGAAGTTTGAGGTGGCAAGACAAGCAAGCAGCCCCAGTCTCTGTGCCTCTGTGCGAGCAGTGCCATGGGCAGATGAGGCTGAGCAACAGCTTTCCAGGCTAGACCCTTCTGGCTGCCAGCTATCTGCAGACGTTCGCATTCTCAGAGCAGGGCTACCGGAGGCACCCAGCATGGACAACATTAGATACTTTTGAAGTTTGAGGTAGCAAGACAAGCAAGCACCCCCAGTCTCTGTGCCTCTGTGCGAGCAGTGCCATGGGCAGATGAGGCTGAGCAACAGCTTTCCAGGCTAGCCCCTTCTGGCTGCCAGCTATCTGCAGACGTTCGCATTCTCAGACCAGGGCTGCGAAAGGAGACTGGCAGGGACCTCCACCCTTCCAGTCTACATTTGAAGTTTGAGGAGGAAAGACAAGCAAGCAGCCCCAGCCTCTGTGCCTCTGTGCGAGCAGTGCCATGGGCAGATGAGGCTGAGCAACAGCTTTCCAGGCTAGACCCTTCTGGCTGCCAGCTATCTGCAGACGTTCGCATTCTCAGAGCAGGGCTACCGGAGGCACCCAGCACGGACAACATAAGATACGTTTGAAGTTTGAGGTGGCAAGACAAGCAAGCAGCCCCAGTCTCTGTGCCTCTGTGCGAGCAGTGCCATGGGCAGATGAGGCTGAGCAACAGCTTTCCAGGCTAGCCCCTTCTGGCTGCCAGCTATCTGCAGAAGTTCGCATTCTCAGAGCAGGGCCACCGCAGGCGCCCAGCACAGACAACATAAGATACGTTTGAAGTTTGAGGTCGTAAGACAAGCAAGCAGCCCCAGTCTCTGTGCCTCTGTGCGAGCAGTGCCATGGGCAGATGAGGCTGAGCAACAGCTTTCCAGGCTAGCCCCTTCTGGCTGCCAGCTATCTGCAGACGTTCGCATTCTCAGAGCAGGGCTACCGGAGGCACCCAGCACGCACAACATAAGATACGTTTGAAGTTTGAGGTGGCAAGACAAGCAAGCAGCCCCAGTCTCTGTGCCTCTGTGCGAGCAGTGCCATGGGCAGATGAGGCTGAGCAACAGCTTTCCAGGCTAGACCCTTCTGGCTGCCAGCTATCTGCAGACGTTCGCATTTTAGGAGCAGGGCTGGGAAAGGAGCCTGGCAGGAACACCCCCCATTTCCAGTGTACGTTGGAAGTTTGAGGTGGCAAGACAAGCAGGCAGCCCCAGTCTCTGTGCCTCTGTGCGAGCAGTGCCATGGGCAGATGAGGCTGAGCAACAGCTTTCCAGGCTAGCCCCTTCTGGCTGCCAGCTATCTGCAGACGTTCGCATTCTCAGAGCAGGGCTACCGGAGGCACCCAGCACGCACAACATAAGATACGTTGGAAGTTTGAGGTGGCAAGACAAGCAAGCAGCCCCAGTCTCTGTGCCTCTGTGCGAGCAGTGCCATGGGCAGATGAGGCTGAGCAACAGCTTTCCAGGCTAGACCCTTCTGGCTGCCATCTATCTGCAGACGTTCGCATTTTAGGAGCAGGGCTGGGAAAGGAGCCTGGCAGGAACACCCCCCATTTCCAGTGTACGTTGGAAGTTTGAGGTGGCAAGACAAGCAGGCAGCCCCAGTCTCTGTGCCTCTGTGCGAGCAGTGCCATGGGCAGATGAGGCTGAGCAACAGCTTTCCAGGCTAGCCCCTCCTGGCTGCCAGCTATCTCCAGACGTTCGCATTCTCAGAGCAGGGCTACCGGAGGCACCCAGAACGGACAACATAAGATACGTTTGAAGTTTGAGGTGGCAAGAAAAGCAAGCAGCCCCAGTCTCTGGGCCTCTGTGCGAGCAGTGCCATGGGCAGATGAGGCTGAGCAACAGCTTTCCAGGCTAGCCCCTTCTGGCTGCCAGCTATCTGCAGACGTTCGCATTCTCAGAGCAGGGCTACCGGAGGCACCCAGCACGGACAACATAAGATACGTTTGAAGTTTGAGGTGGCAAGACAAGCAAGCAGCCCCAGTCTCTGTGCCTCTGTGCGAGCAGTGCCATGGGCAGATGAGGCTGAGAAACACCTTTCCAGGCTAGACCCTTCTGGCTGCCAGCTATCTGCAGACGTTCGCATTTTCGGAGCAGGGCTGGGAAAGGAGCCTGGCAGGAACACCCCCCATTTCCAGTGTACGTTGGAAGTTTGAGGTAGCAAGACAAGCAAGCAGCCCCAGCATCTGTGCCTCTGTGCGAGCAGTGCCATGGGCAGATGAGGCTGAGAAACACCTTTCCAGGCTAGACCCTTCTGGTTGCCAGCTATCTGCAGACGTTCGCATTTTCGGAGCAGGGCTGGGAAAGGAGCCTGGCAGGAACATCGCAATTTCCAGTGTACGTTGGAAGTTTGATGTGGCAAGACAAGCAAGCAGCCCCAGTCTCTGTGCCTCTGTGCGAGCAGTGCCATGCGCAGATGAGACTGAGCAACAGCTTTCCAGGCTATCCCCTTCTGGCTGCCAGCTATCTGCAAACGTTCGCATTTTCAGAGCATAGCTGGGAAAGGAGCATGGTAGTAACACCCCTCATTTCCAGTGTACGTTTGAAGTTTGAGGTAGCAAGACAAGCAATCAGCCCCAGCCTCTGTGCCTCTGTGCGAGCAGTGCCATGGGCAGATGAGGCTGAGCAACAGCTTTCCAGGCTAGCCCCTTCTGGCTGCCAGCTATCTGCAGACGTTCGCATTCTCAGAGCAGGGCTACCGGAGGCACCCAGCACGGACAACATTAGATACTTTTGAAGTTTGAGGTAGCAAGACAAGCAAGCACCCCCAGTCTCTGTGCCTCTGTGCGAGCAGTGCCATGGGCAGATGAGGCTGAGCAACAGCTTTCCAGGCTAGCCCCTTCTGGCTGCCAGCTATCTGCAGACGTTCGCATTCTCAGACCAGGGCTGCGAAAGGAGACTGGCAGGGACCTCCACCCTTCCAGTCTACATTTGAAGTTTGAGGAGGAAAGACAAGCAAGCAGCCCCAGCCTCTGTGCCTCTGTGCGAGCAGTGCCATGGGCAGATGAGGCTGAGCAACAGCTTTCCAGGCTAGCCCCTTCTGGCTGCCAGCTATCTGCAGACGTTCGCATTCTCAGAGCAGGGCTACCGGAGGCACCCAGCACGTACAACATAAGATACGTTTGAAGTTTGAGGTGGCAAGACAAGCAAACAGCCCCAGTCTCTGTGCCTCTGTGCGAGCAGTGCCATGGGCAGATGAGGCTGAGCAACAGCTTTCCAGGCTAGCCCCTTCTGGCTGCCAGCTATCTGCAGAAGTTCGCATTCTCAGAGCAGGGCCACCGCAGGCGCCCAGCACAGACAACATAAGATACGTTTGAAGTTTGAGGTCGTAAGACAAGCAAGCAGCCCCAGTCTCTGTGCCTCTGTGCGAGCAGTGCCATGGGCAGATGAGGCTGAGCAACAGCTTTCCAGGCTAGCCCCTTCTGGCTGCCAGCTATCTGCAGACGTTCGCATTCTCAGAGCAGGGCTACCGGAGGCACCCAGCACGCACAACATAAGATACGTTTGAAGTTTGAGGTGGCAAGACAAGCAAGCAGCCCCAGTCTCTGTGCCTCTGTGCGAGCAGTGCCATGGGCAGATGAGGCTGAGCAACAGCTTTCCAGGCTAGACCCTTCTGGCTGCCAGCTATCTGCAGACGTTCGCATTTTAGGAGCAGGGCTGGGAAAGGAGCCTGGCAGGAACACCCCCCATTTCCAGTGTACGTTGGAAGTTTGAGGTGGCAAGACAAGTAAGCAGCCCCAGTCTCTGTGCCTCTGTGCGAGCAGTGCCATGGGCAGATGAGGCTGAGCAACAGCTTTCCAGGCTAGACCCTTCTGGCTGCCAGCTATCTGCAGACGTTCACATTTTCGGAGCAGGGCTGGGAAAGGAGCCTGGCAGGAACACCCCCCATTTCCAGTGTACGTTGGAAGTTTGAGGTGGCAAGACAAGCAAGCAGCCCCAGTCTCTGTGCCTCTGTGCGAGCAGTGCCATGGGCAGATGAGGCTGAGCAACAGCTTTCCAGGCTAGCCCCTTCTGGCTGCCAGCTATCTGCAGACGTTCGCATTCTCAGAGCAGGGCTACCGGAGGCACCCAGCACGGACAACATAAGATACGTTTGAAGTTTGAGGTGGCAAGACAAGCAAGCAGCCCCAGTCTCTGTGCCTCTGTGCGAGCAGTGCCATGGGCAGATGAGGCTGAGCAACAGCTTTCCAGGCTAGACCCTTCTGGCTGCCAGCTATCTGCAGACGTTCAAATTTTCGGAGCAGGGCTGGGAAAGGAGCCTGGCAGGAACCCCCCCCATTTCCAGTGCACGTTTGAAGTTTGAGGTGGCAAGACAAGCAAGCAGCCCCATTCTCTGTGCCTCTGTGCGAGCAGTGCCATGGGCAGATGAGGCTGAGCAACAGCTTTCCAGGCTAGCCCCTTCTGACTGCCAGCTATCTGCAGACGTTCGCATTCTCAGAGCAGGGCTACCGGAGGCACCCAGCACGCACAACATAAGATACGTTTGAAGTTTGAGGTGGCAAAACAAGCAAGCAGCCCCAGTCTCTGTGCCTCTGTGCGAGCAGTGCCATGGGCAGATGAGGCTGAGCAACAGCTTTCCAGGCTAGACCCTTCTGGCTGCCAGCTATCTGCAGACGTTCAAATTTTCGGAGCAGGGCTGGGAAAGGAGCCTGGCAGGAACACCCCACATTTCCAGTGTACGTTGGAAGTTTGAGGTGGCAAGACAAGCAAGCAGCCCCAGCCTCTGTGCCTCTGTGCGAGCAGTGCCATGGGCAGATGAGGCTGAGCAACAGCTTTCCAGGCTAGCCCCTTCTGGCTGCCAGCTATCTGCAGACGTTCGCATTCTCAGAGCAGGGCTGCGAAAGGAGCCTGGCAGGGACCCCCCCCATTTCCAGACTACTTTTGAAGTTTGAGGTGGCAAGACAAGCAAGCAGCCCCAGCCTCTGTGCCTCTGTGCGAGCAGTGCCATGGGCAGATGAGGCTGAGCAACAGCTTTCCAGGCTAGCCCCTTCTGGCTGCCAGCTATCTGCAGACGTTCGCATTCTCAGAGCAGGGCTGGGAAAGGAGCCTGGCAGGAACAACCCCCATTTCCAGTGTACGTTGGAAGTTTGAGGTGGCAAGACAAGCAAGCAGCCCCAGTCTCTGTGCCTCTGTGCAAGCAGTGCCATGGGCAGATGAGGCTGAGCAACAGCTTTACAGCCTAGCCCCTTCTGGCTGACAGCTATCTGCATACATTCGCATTTTAGGAGCAGGGCTGGGAAAGGAGCCTGACAGGGACACCCCCCATTTCCAGTGTACGCTGGAAGTTTGAGGTGGCAAGACAAGCAAGCAGCCCCATTCTCTGTGCCTCTGTGCGAGCAGTGCCATGGGCAGATGAGGCTGAGCAACAGCTTTCCAGGCTAGCCCCTTCTGGCTGCCAGCTATCTGCAGAAGTTCGCATTCTCAGAGCAGGGCCACCGGAGGCGCCCAGCACAGACAACATAAGATACGTTTGAAGTTTGAGGTCGTAAGACAAGCAAGCAGCCCCAGTCTCTGTGCCTCTGTGCGAGCAGTGCCATGGGCAGATGAGGCTGAGCAACAGCTTTCCAGGCTAGCCCCTTCTGGCTGCCAGCTATCTGCAGACGTTCGCATTCTCAGAGCAGGGCTACCGGAGGCACCCAGCACGCACAACATAAGATACGTTTGAAGTTTGAGGTGGCAAGACAAGCAAGCAGCCCCAGTCTCTGTGCCTCTGTGCGAGCAGTGCCATGGGCAGATGAGGCTGAGCAACAGCTTTCCAGGCTAGACCCTTCTGGCTGCCAGCTATCTGCAGACGTTCGCATTTTCGGAGCAGGGCTGGGAAAGGAGCCTGGCAGGAACACCCCCCATTTCCAGTGTACGTTGGAAGTTTGAGGTGGCAAGACAAGCAGGCAGCCCCAGTCTCTGTGCCTCTGTGCGAGCAGTGCCATGGGCAGATGAGGCTGAGCAACAGCTTTCCAGGCTAGACCCTTCTGGCTGCCAGCTATCTGCAGACGTTCACATTTTCGGAGCAGGGCTGGGAAAGGAGCCTGGCAGGAACACCCCCCATTTCCAGTGTACGTTGGAAGTTTGAGGTGGCAAGACAAGCAAGCAGCCCCAGTCTCTGTGCCTCTGTGCGAGCAGTGCCATGGGCAGATGAGGCTGAGCAACAGCTTTTCAGGCTAGACCCTTCTGGCTGCCAGCTATCTGCAGACGTTCGCATTCTCAGAGCAGGGCTACCGGAGGCACCCAGCACGGACAACATTAGATACTTTTGAAGTTTGAGGTAGCAAGACAAGCAAGCACCCCCAGTCTCTGTGCCTCTGTGCGAGCAGTGCCATGGGCAGATGAGGCTGAGCAACAGCTTTCCAGGCTAGCCCCTTCTGGCTGCCAGCTATCTGCAGACGTTCGCATTCTCAGACCAGGGCTGCGAAAGGAGACTGGCAGGGACCTCCACCCTTCCAGTCTACATTTGAAGTTTGAGGAGGAAAGACAAGCAAGCAGCCCCAGTCTCTGTGCCTCTGTGCGAGCAGAGCCATGGGCAGATAAGGCTGAGCAACAGCTTTCCAGGCTAGCCCCTTCTGGCTGCCAGCTATCTGCAGACGTTCGCATTTTTGGAGCAGGGCTGGAAAAGGAGTCTGGCAGGAACACCCCCCAATTCCAGTGTACGTTGGAAGTTTGAGGTGGCAAGACAAGCAAGAAGCCCCAGTCTCTGTGCCTCTGTGCGAGCAGTGCCATGGGCAGATGAGGCTGAGCAACAGCTTTCCAGGCTAGCCCCTTCTGGCTGCCAGCTATCTGCAGACGTTCGCATTCTCAGAGCAGGGCTACCGGAGGCACCCAGCACGGACAACATAAGATACGTTTGAAGTTTGAGGTGGCAAGACAAGCAAGCAGCCCCAGTCTCTGTGCCTCTGTGCGAGCAGTGCCATGGGCAGATGAGGCTGAGCAACAGCTTTCCAGGCTAGACCCTTCTGGCTACCAGCTATCTGCAGACGTTCAAATTTTCAGAGCAGGGCTGGGAAAGGAGCCTGGCAGGAACCCCCCCCATTTCCAGTGCACGTTTGAAGTTTGAGGTGGCAAGACAAGCAAGCAGCCCCATTCTCTGTGCCTCTGTGCGAGCAGTGCCATGGGCAGATGAGGCTGAGCAACAGCTTTCCAGGCTAGCCCCTTCTGGCTGCCAGCTATCTGCAGACGTTCGCATTCTCAGAGCAGGGCTACCGGAGGCACCCAGCACGGACAACATAAGATACGTTTGAAGTTTGAGGTGGCAAGACAAGCAAGCAGCCCCAGTCTCTGTGCCTCTGTGCGAGCAGTGCCATGGGCAGATGAGGCTGAGCAACAGCTTTCCAGGCTAGACCCTTCTGGCTGCCAGCTATCTGCAGACGTTCAAATTTTCGGAGCAGGGCTGGGAAGGGAGCCTGGCAGGAACACCCCCCATTTCCAGTGTACGTTGGAAGTTTGAGGTGGCAAGACAAGCAAGCAGCCCCAGCCTCTGTGCCTCTGTGCGAGCAGTGCCATGGGCAGATGAGGCTGAGCAACAGCTTTCCAGGCTAGCCCCTTCTGGCTGCCAGCTATCTGCAGACGTTCGCATTCTCAGAGCAGGGCTGCGAAAGGAGCCTGGCAGGGACCCCCCCCATTTCCAGACTACTTTTGAAGTTTGAGGTGGCAAGACAAGCAAGCAGCCCCAGCCTCTGTGCCTCTGTGCGAGCAGTGCCATGGGCAGATGAGGCTGAGCAACAGCTTTCCAGGCTAGCCCCTTCTGGCTGCCAGCTATCTGCAGACGTTCGCATTCTCAGAGCAGGGCTGGGAAAGGAGCCTGGCAGGAACAACCCCCATTTCCAGTGTACTTTGGAAGTTTGAGGTGGCAAGACAAGCAAGCAGCCCCAGTCTCTGTGCCTCTGTGCAAGCAGTGCCATGGGCAGATGAGGCTGAGCAACAGCTTTACAGCCTAGCCCCTTCTGGCTGCCAGCTATCTGCATACATTCGCATTTTCGGAGCAGGGCTGGGAAAGGAGCCTGACAGGGACACCCCCCATTTCCAGTGTACGCTGGAAGTTTGAGGTGGCAAGACAAGCAAGCAGCCCCATTCTCTGTGCCTCTGTGCGAGCAGTGCCATGGGCAGATGAGGCTGAGCAACAGCTTTCCAGGCTAGCCCCTTCTGGCTGCCAGCTATCTGCAGAAGTTCGCATTCTCAGAGCAGGGCCACCGGAGGCGCCCAGCACAGACAACATAAGATACGTTTGAAGTTTGAGGTCGTAAGACAAGCAAGCAGCCCCAGTCTCTGTGCCTCTGTGCGAGCAGTGCCATGGGCAGATGAGGCTGAGCAACAGCTTTCCAGGCTAGCCCCTTCTGGCTGCCAGCTATCTGCAGACGTTCGCATTCTCAGAGCAGGGCTACCGGAGGCACCCAGCACGGACAACATAAGATACGTTTGAAGTTTGAGGTGGCAAGACAAGCAAGCAGCCCCAGTCTCTGTGCCTCTGTGCGAGCAGTGCCATGGGCAGATGAGGCTGAGCAACAGCTTTCCAGGCTAGACCCTTCTGGCTGCCAGCTATCTGCAGACGTTCACATTTTAGGAGCAGGGCTGGGAAAGGAGCCTGGCAGGAACACCCCCCATTTCCAGTGTACGTTGGAAGTTTGAGGTGGCAAGACAAGCAGGCAGCCCCAGTCTCTGTGCCTCTGTGCGAGCAGTGCCATGGGCAGATGGGGCTGAGCAACAGCTTTCCAGGCTAGACCCTTCTGGCTGCCAGCTATCTGCAGACGTTCACATTTTCGGAGCAGGGCTGGGAAAGGAGCCTGGCAGGAACACCCCCCATTTCCAGTGTACGTTGGAAGTTTGAGGTGGCAAGACAAGCAAGCAGCCCCAGTCTCTGTGCCTCTGTGCGAGCAGTGCCATGGGCAGATGAGGCTGAGCAACAGCTTTCCAGGCTAGACCCTTCTGGCTGCCAGCTATCTGCAGACGTTCGCATTCTCAGAGCAGGGCCACCGGAGGCACCCAGCACGGACAACATTAGATACTTTTGAAGTCTGAGGTAGCAAGACAAGCAAGCACCCCCAGTCTCTGTGCCTCTGTGCGAGCAGTGCCATGGGCAGATGAGGCTGAGCAACAGCTTTCCAGGCTAGCCCCTTCTGGCTGCCAGCTATCTGCAGACGTTCGCATTCTCAGACCAGGGCTGAGAAAGGAGACTGGCAGGGACCTCCACCCTTCCAGTCTACATTTGAAGTTTGAGGAGGAAAGACAAGCAAGCAGCCCCAGTCTCTGTGCCTCTGTGCGAGCAGAGCCATGGGCAGATAAGGCTGAGCAACAGCTTTCCAGGCTAGCCCCTTCTGGCTGCCAGCTATCTGCAGACGTTCGCATTTTTGGAGCAGGGCTGGAAAAGGAGCCTGGCAGGAACACCCCCCATTTCCAGTGTACGTTGGAAGTTTGAGGTGGCAAGACAAGCAAGCAGCCCCAGTCTCTGTGCCTCTGTGCGAGCAGTGCCATGGGCAGATGAGGCTGAGCAACAGCTTTCCAGGCTAGCCCCTTCTGGCTGCCAGCTATCTGCAGACGTTCGCATTCTCAGAGCAGGGCTACCGGAGGCACCCAGCACGCACAACATAAGATACGTTTGAAGTTTGAGGTGGCAAGACAAGCAAGCAGCCCCAGTCTCTGTGCCTCTGTGCGAGCAGTGCCATGGGCAGATGAGGCTGAGCAACAGCTTTCCAGGCTAGACCCTTCTGGCTGCCAGCTATCTGCAGACGTTCAAATTTTCGGAGCAGGGCTGGGAAAGGAGCCTGGCAGGAACCCCCCCCATTTCCAGTGCACGTTTGAAGTTTGAGGTGGCAAGACAAGCAAGCAGCCCCATTCTCTGTGCCTCTGTGCGAGCAGTGCCATGGGCAGATGAGGCTGAGCAACAGCTTTCCAGGCTAGCCCCTTCTGGCTGCCAGCTATCTGCAGACATTCGCATTCTCAGAGCAGGGCTACCGGAGGCACCCAGCACGGACAACATAAGATACGTTTGAAGTTTGAGGTGGCAAGACAAGCAAGCAGCCCCAGTCTCTGTGCCTCTGTGCGAGCAGTGCCATGGGCAGATGAGGCTGAGCAACAGCTTTCCAGGCTATCCCCTTCTGGCTGCCAGCTATCTGCAGACGTTCAAATTTTCGGAGCAGGGCTGGGAAGGGAGCCTGGCAGGAACACCCCCCATTTCCAGTGTACGTTGGAAGTTTGAGGTGGCAAGACAAGCAAGCAGCCCCAGCCTCTGTGCCTCTGTGCGAGCAGTGCCATGGGCAGATGAGGCTGAGCAACAGCTTTCCAGGCTAGCCCCTTCTGGCTGCCAGCTATCTGCAGACGTTCGCATTCTCAGAGCAGGGCTGCGAAAGGAGCCTGGCAGGGACCCCCCCCCATTTCCAGACTACTTTTGAAGTTTGAGGTGGCAAGACAAGCAAGCAGCCCCAGCCTCTGTGCCTCTGTGCGAGCAGTGCCATGGGCAGATGAGGCTGAGCAACAGCTTTCCAGGCTAGCCCCTTCTGGCTGCCAGCTATCTGCAGACGTTCGCATTCTCAGAGCAGGGCTGGGAAAGGAGCCTGACAGGGACACCCCCCATTTCCAGTGTACGCTGGAAGTTTGAGGTGGCAAGACAAGCAAGCAGCCCCAGTCTCTGTGCCTCTGTGCAAGCAGTGCCATGGGCAGATGAGGCTGAGCAACAGCTTTCCAGGCTAGCCCCTTCTGGCTGCCAGCTATCTGCATACATTCGCATTTTCGGAGCAGGGCTGGAAAAGGAGCCTGGCAGGGACACCCCCCATTTCCAGTGTACGTTGGAAGTTTGAGGTGGCAAGACAAGCAAGCAGCCCCAGTCTCTGTGCCTCTGTGCGAGCAGTGCCATGGGCAGATGAGGCTAAGCAACAGCTTTCCAGGCTAGCCCCTTCTGGCTGCCAGCTATCTGCAGACGTTCGCATTCTCAGAGCAGAGCTACCGGAGGCTCCCAGCACGGACAACATAAGATACGTTTGAAGTTTGAGGTGGCAAGGCAAGCAAGCAGCCCCATTCTCTGTGCCTCTGTGCGAGCAGTGCCATGCACAGATGAAGCTGAGCAACAGCTTTACAAGCTAGGCCCTTCTGGCTGCCAGCTATCTGCAGACGTTCGCATTCTCAGAGCAGGGCTGCGAAAGAAGACTGGCAGGGACCTCCACCCTTCCAGTCTACATTTCAAGTTTGAGGTTGCAAGACAAGCAAGCAGCCCCAGTCTCTGTGCCTCTGTGCGAGCAGTGCCATGGGCAGATGAGGCTGAGCAACAGCTTTCCAGGCTAGCCCCTTCTGGCTGCCAGCTATCTGCAGATGTTCGCTTTTTAGGAGCAGGGCTGGGAAAGGAGCCAGGCAGGAACAACCCCCATTTCCAGTGTACGTTGGAAGTTTGAGGTGGCAAGACAAGCAAGCAGCCCCAGTCTCTGTGCCTCTGTGCGAGCAGTGCCATGGGCAGATGAGGCTGAGCAACAGCTTTCCAGGCTAGCCCCTTCTGGCTGCCAGCTATCTGCAGACATTCGCATTTTAAAAGCAGGGCTACGAAACTAGCCTTGAAAGGACTTCCGATCCCCAGGTTACGTTTGAAGTTTGAGGTGGCAAGACAAGCAAGCAGCCCCAGTCTCTGTGCCTCTGTGCGAGCAGTGCCATGGGCAGATGAGGCTGAGCAACAGCTTTCCAGGCTAGCCCTTTCTGGCTGCCAGCTATCTGCAGACGTTCGCATTCTCAGAGCAAGGCTACCGGAGGCACCCAGCACGGACAACATAAGATACGTTTGAAGTTTGAGGTGGCAAGACAAGCAAGCAGCCCCAGTCTCTGTGCCTCTGTGCGAGCAGTGCCATGCACAGATGAGGCTGAGCAACAGCTTTCCAGGCTAGCCCCTTCTGGCTGCCAGCTATCTGCAGACGTTCAAATTTTCGGAGCAGGGCTGGGAAAGGAGCCTGGCAGGAACACCCCCCATTTCCAGTGCACGTTTGAAGTTTGAGGTGGCAAGACAAGCAAGCAGCCCCATTCTCTGTGCCTCTGTGCGAGCAGTGCCATGGGCAGATGAGGCTGAGCAACAGCTTTCCAGGCTAGCCCCTTCTGGCTGCCAGCTATCTGCAGACGTTCGCATTCTCACAGCAGGGCCACCGGAGGCGCCCAGCACAGACAACATAAGATACGTTTGAAGTTTGAGGTCGTAAGACAAGCAAGCAGCCCCAGTCTCTGTGCCTCTGTGCAAGCAGTGCCATGGGCAGATGAGGCTGAGCAACAGCTTTCCAGGCTAGCCCCTTCTGGCTGCCAGCTATCTGCAGATGTTCGCATTTTCGGAGCAGGGCTGGAAAAGGAGCCTGGCAGGGACACCCCCCATTTCCAGTGTACGTTGGAAGTTTGAGGTGGCAAGACAAGCAAGCAGCCCCATTCTCTGTGCCTCTGTGCGAGCAGTGCCATGGGCAGATGAGGCTAAGCAACAGCTTTCCAGGCTAGCCCCTTCTGGCTGCCAGCTATCTGCAGACGTTCGCATTCTCAGAGCAGAGCTACCGGAGGCTCCCAGCACGGACAACATAAGATACGTTTGAAGTTTGAGGTGGCAAGGCAAGCAAGCAGCCCCATTCTCTGTGGCTCTGTGCGAGCAGTGCCATGCACAGATGAAGCTGAGCAACAGCTTTACAAGCTAGGCCCTTCTGGCTGCCAGCTATCTGCAGACGTTCGCATTCTCAGAGCAGGGCTGCGAAAGAAGACTGGCAGGGACCTCCACCCTTCCAGTCTACATTTCAAGTTTGAGGTGGCAAGACAAGCAAGCAGCCCCAGTCTCTGTGCCTCTGTGCGAGCAGTGCCATGGGCAGATGAGGCTGAGCAACAGCTTTCCAGGCTAGCCCCTTCTGGCTGCCAGCTATCTGCAGATGTTCGCATTTTAGGAGCAGGGCTGGGAAAGGAGCCTGGCAGGAACAACCCCCATTTCCAGTGTACGTTGGAAGTTTGAGGTGGCAAGACAAGCAAGCAGCCCCAGTCTCTGTGCCTCTGTGCGAGCAGTGCCATGGGCAGATGAGGCTGAGCAACAGCTTTCCAGGCTAGCCCCTTCTGGCTGCCAGCTATCTGCAGACGTTCGCATTTTAAAAGCAGGGCTACGAAACTAGCCTTGAAAGGACTTCCGATCCCCAGGTTACGTTTGAAGTTTGAGGTGGCAAGACAAGCAAGCAGCCCCAGTCTCTGTGCCTCTGTGCGAGCAGTGCCATGGGCAGATGAGGCTGAGCAACAGCTTTCCAGGCTAGCCCCTTCTGGCTGCCAGCTATCTGCAGACGTTCGCATTCTCAGAGCAGGGCTACCGGAGGCACCCAGCACGGACAACATAAGATACGTTTGAAGTTTGAGGTGGCAAGACAAGCAAGCAGCCCCAGTCTCTGTGCCTCTGTGCGAGCAGTGCCATGGGCAGATGAGGCTGAGCAACAGCTTTCCAGGCTAGCCCCTTCTGGCTGCCAGCTATCTGCAGACGTTCGCATTCTCAGAGCAGGGCTGGGAAAGGAGCCTGGCAGGAACAACCCCCATTTCCAGTGTATGTTGGAAGTTTGAGGTGGCAAGACAAGCAAGCAGCCCCAGCCTCTCTGCCTCTGTGCGAGCAGTGCCATGGGCAGATGAGGCTGAGCAACAGCTTTCCAGGCTAGACCCTTCTGGCTGCCAGCTATCTGCAGACGTTCACATTTTCGGAGCAGGGCTGGGAAAGGAGCCTGGCAGGAACACCCCCCATTTCCAGTGTACGTTGGAAGTTTGAGGTGGCAAGACAAGCAAGCAGCCCCAGTCTCTGTGCCTCTGTGTGAGCAGTGCCATGGGCAGATGAGGCTGAGCAACAGCTTTCCAGGCTAGACCCTTCTGGCTGCCAGCTATCTGCAGACGTTCGCATTCTCAGAGCAGGGCCACCGGAGGCACCCAGCACGGACAACATTAGATACTTTTGAAGTCTGAGGTAGCAAGACAAGCAAGCACCCCCAGTCTCTGTGCCTCTGTGCGAGCAGTGCCATGGGCAGATGAGGCTGAGCAACAGCTTTCCAGGCTAGCCCCTTCTGGCTGCCAGCTATCTGCAGACGTTCGCATTCTCAGAGCAGGGCTGCGAAAGGAGCCTGGCAGGGACCCCCCCCCATTTCCAGACTACTTTTGAAGTTTGAGGTGGCAAGACAAGCAAGCAGCCCCAGTCTCTGTGCCTCTGTGCGAGCAGTGCCATGGGCAGATGAGGCTGAGCAACAGCTTTCCAGGCTAGCCCCTTCTGGCTGCCAGCTATCTGCAGACGTTCGCATTCTCAGAGCAGGGCTGGGAAAGGAGCCTGACAGGGACACCCCCCATTTCCAGTGTACGCTGGAAGTTTGAGGTGGCAAGACAAGCAAGCAGCCCCATTCTCTGTGCCTCTGTGCAAGCAGTGCCATGGGCAGATGAGGCTGAGCAACAGCTTTCCAGGCTAGCCCCTTCTGGCTGCCAGCTATCTGCATACATTTGCATTTTCGGAGCAGGGCTGGAAAAGGAGCCTGGCAGGAACACCCCCCATTTCCAGTGCACGTTTGAAGTTTGAGGTGGCAAGACAAGCAAGCAGCCCCATTCTCTGTGCCTCTGTGCGAGCAGTGCCATGGGCAGATGAGGCTGAGCAACAGCTTTCCAGGCTAGCCCCTTCTGGCTGCCAGCTATCTGCAGACGTTCGCATTCTCACAGCAGGGCCACCGGAGGCGCCCAGAACAGACAACATAAGATACGTTTGAAGTTTGAGGTCGTAAGACAAGCAAGCAGCCCCAGTCTCTGTGCCTCTGTGCAAGCAGTGCCATGGGCAGATGAGGCTGAGCAACAGCTTTCCAGGCTAGCCCCTTCTGGCTGCCAGCTCTCTGCAGATGTTCGCATTTTCGGAGCAGGGCTGGAAAAGGAGCCTGGCAGGGACACCCCCCATTTCCAGTCTACGTTGGAAGTTTGAGGTGGCAAGACAAGCAAGCAGCCCCAGTCTCTGTGCCTCTGTGCGAGCAGTGCCATGGGCAGATGAGGCTAAGCAACAGCTTTCCAGGCTAGCCCCTTCTGGCTGCCAGCTATCTGCAGACGTTCGCATTCTCAGAGCAGAGCTACCGGAGGCTCCCAGCACGGACAACATAAGATACGTTTGAAGTTTGAGGTGGCAAGGCAAGCAAGCAGCCCCATTCTCTGTGCCTCTGTGCGAGCAGTGCCATGCACAGATGAAGCTGAGCAACAGCTTTACAAGCTAGGCCCTTCTGGCTGCCAGCTATCTGCAGACGTTCGCATTCTCAGAGCAGGGCTGCGAAAGAAGACTGGCAGGGACCTCCACCCTTCCAGTCTACATTTCAAGTTTGAGGTTGCAAGACAAGCAAGCAGCCCCAGTCTCTGTGCCTCTGTGCGAGCAGTGCCATGGGCAGATGAGGCTGAGCAACAGCTTTCCAGGCTAGCCCCTTCTGGCTGCCAGCTATCTGCAGATGTTCGCATTTTAGGAGCAGGGCTGGGAAAGGAGCCTGGCAGGAACAACCCCCATTTCCAGTGTACGTTGGAAGTTTGAGGTGGCAAGACAAGCAAGCAGCCCCAGTCTCTGTGCCTCTGTGCGAGCAGTGCCATGGGCAGATGAGGCTGAGCAACAGCTTTCCAGGCTAGCCCCTTCTGGCTGCCAGCTATCTGCAGACGTTCGCATTTTAAAAGCAGGGCTACGAAACTAGCCTTGAAAGGACTTCCGATCCCCAGGTTACGTTTGAAGTTTGAGGTGGCAAGACAAGCAAGCAGCCCCAGTCTCTGTGCCTGTGTGCGAGCAGTGCCATGGGCAGATGAGGCTGAGCAACAGCTTTCCAGGCTAGCCCCTTCTGGCTGCCAGCTATCTGCAGACGTTCACATTCTCAGAGCAGGGCTGCGAAAGGAGACTGGCAGGGACCTCCACCCTTACAGTCTACATTTGAAGTTTAAGGAGGAAAGACAAGCAAGCAGCCCCAGTCTCTGTGCCTCTGTGCGAACAGAGCCATGGGCAGATGAGGCTGAGCAACAGCTTTCCAGGCTAGCCCCTTCTGGCTGCCAGCTATCTGCAGACGTTCGCATTTTTGGAGCAGGGCTGGGAAAGGAGCCTGGCAGGAACAACCCCCATTTCCAATGTACGTTGGAAGTTTGAGGTGGCAAGACAAGCAAGCAGCCCCAGTCTCTGTGCCTCTGTGCGAGCAGTGCCATGGGCAGATGAGGCTGAGCAACAGCTTTCCAGGCTAGCCCCTTCTGGCTGCCAGCTATCTGCAGACGTTCGCATTCTCAGAGCAGGGCTGCGAAAGGAGCCTGGCAGGGACCCCCCCCATTTCCAGAATACTTTTGAAGTTTGAGGTGGCAAGACAAGCAAGCAGCCCCAGCCTCTGTGCCTCTGTGCGAGCAGTGCCATGGGCAGATGAGGCTGAGCAACAGCTTTCCAGGCTAGCCCCTTCTGGCTGCCAGCTATCTGCAGACGTTCGCATTCTCAGAGCAGGGCTGGGAAAGGAGCCTGGCAGGAACAACCCCCATTTCCAGTGTATGTTGGAAGTTTGAGGTGGCAAGACAAGCAAGCAGCCCCAGTCTCTGTGCCTCTGTGCGAGCAGTGCCATGGGCAGATGACGCTGAGCAACAGCTTTCCAGGCTAGCCCCTTCTGGCTGCCACCTATCTGCAGATGTTCGCATTTTAGGAGCAGGGCTGGGAAAGGAGCCTGGCAGGAACAACCCCCATTTCCAGTGTACGTTGGAAGTTTGAGGTGGCAAGACAAGCAAGCAGCCCCAGTCTCTGTGCCTCTGTGCGAGCAGTGCCATGGGCAGATGAGGCTGAGCAACAGCTTTCCAGGCTAGCCCCTTCTGGCTGCCAGCTATCTGCAGACGTTCGCTATTTAAAAGCAGGGCTACGAAACTAGCCTTGAAAGGACTTCCGATCCCCAGGTTACGTTTGAAGTTTGAGGTGGCAAGACAAGCAAGCAGCCCCATTCTCTGTGCCTCTGTGCGAGCAGTGCCATGGGCAGATGAGGCTGAGCAACAGCTTTCCAGGCTAGCCCTTTCTGGCTGCCAGCTATCTGCAGACGTTCGCATTCTCAGAGCAAGGCTACCGGAGGCACCCAGCACGGACAACATAAGATACGTTTGAAGTTTGAGGTGGCAAGACAAGCAAGCAGCCCCAGTCTCTGTGCCTCTGTGCGAGCAGTGCCATGCACAGATGAGGCTGAGCAACAGCTTTCCAGGCTACCCCCTTCTGGCTGCCAGCTGTCTGCAGACGTTCGCATACTCAGAGCAGGGCTGCGAAAGAAGACTGGCAGGGACCTCCACCCTTCCAGTCTACATTTGAAGTTTGAGGTGGTAAGACAAGCAAGCAGCCCCAATCTCTGTGCCTCTGTGCGAGCAGTGCCATGGGCAGATGAGGCTGAGCAACAGCTTTCCAGGCTAGCCCCTTCTGGCTGCCAGCTATCTGCAGACGTTCGCATTTTCGGAGCAGATCTGAGAAAGGAGCCTGGCAGGAACACCTCCCATTTCCAGTGTACTTTGGAAGTTTGAGGTGGCAAGACAAGCAAGCAGCCCCTATCTCTGTGCCTCTGTGCGAGCAGTGCCATGGGCAGATGAGGCTGAGCAACAGCTTTCCAGGCTAGCCCCTTCTGGCTGCCAGCTATCTGCAGACGTTCGCATTTTCGGAGCAGATCTGGGAAAGGAGCCTGGCAGGAACACCTCCCATTTCCAGTGTACTTTGGAAGTTTGAGGTGGCAAGACAAGCAAGCAGCCCCTGTCTCTCTGCCTCTGTGCGAGCAGTGCCATGGGCAGATGAGGCTGAGCAACAGCTTTCCAGGCTAGCCCCTTCTGGCTGCCAGCTATCTGCAGACGTTCGCATTCTCAGAGCAGGGCTAACGGAGGAACCCAGCACGGACAACATAAGATACGTTTGTAGTTTGAGGTGGCAAGAAAAGCAAGCAGCCCCAGTCTCTGTGCCTCTGTGCGAGCAGTGCCATGCACAGATGAAGCTGAGCAACAGCTTTCCAGGCTAGCCCCTTCTGGTTGCCAGCTATCTGCAGACGTTCGCATTCTCAGAGCAGGGCTGCAAAGAAGCATAGCAGGGAACTCCCCCCTTCTAGTCTACATTTGAAGTTTGAGGTGGCAAGACAAGCAAGCAGCCCCAGTCTCTGTGCCTCTGTGCGAGCAGTGCCATGGGCAGATGAGGCTGAGCAACAGCTTTCCAGGCTAGCCCCTTCTGGCTGCCAGCTATCTGCAGATGTTCGCATTTTAGGAGCAGGGCTGGGAAAGGAGCCTGGCAGGAACAACCCCCATTTCCAGTGTACGTTGGAAGTTTGAGGTGGCAAGACAAGCAAGCAGCCCCAGTCTCTGTGCCTCTGTGCGAGCAGTGCCATGGGCAGATGAGGCTGAGCAACAGCTTTCCAGGCTAGCCCCTTCTGGCTGCCAGCTATCTGCAGACGTTCGCATTTTAAAAGCAGAGCTACGAAACTAGCCTTGAAAGGACTTCCGATCCCCAGGTTACGTTTGAAGTTTGAGGTGGCAAGACAAGCAAGCAGCCCCAGTCTCTGTGCCTCTGTGCGAGCAGTGCCATGGGCAGATGAGGCTGAGCAACAGCTTTCCAGGCTAGACCCTTCTGGCTGCCAGCTATCTGCAGACGTTCGCATTTTTGGAGCAGGGCTGGAAAAGGAGCCTGGCAGGAACACCCCCCATTTCCAGTGTACGTTTGAAGTTTGAGGTGGCAAGACAAGCAAGCAGCCCCAGCCTCTGTGCCTCTGTGCGAGCAGTGCCATGGGCAGATGAGGCTGAGCAACAGCTTTCCAGGCTAGCCCCTTCTGGCTGCCAGCTATCTGCAGACGTTCACATTCTCAGAGCAGGGCTGCGAAAGGAGACTGGCAGGGACCTCCACCCTTACAGTCTACATTTGAAGTTTAAGGAGGAAAGACAAGCAAGCAGCCCCAGTCTCTGTGCCTCTGTGCGAACAGAGCCATGGGCAGATGAGGCTGAGCAACAGCTTTCCAGGCTAGCCCCTTCTGGCTGCCAGCTATCTGCAGACGTTCGCATTTTTGGAGCAGGGCTGGGAAAGGAGCCTGGCAGGAACACCCCCCATTTCCAATGTACGTTGGAAGTTTGAGGTGGCAAGACAAGCAAGCAGCCCCAGTCTCTGTGCCTCTGTGCGAGCAGTGCCATGGGCAGATGAGGCTGAGCAACAGCTTTCCAGGCTAGCCCCTTCTGGCTGCCAGCTATCTGCAGACGTTCGCATTCTCAGAGCAGGGCTGCGAAAGGAGCCTGGCAGGGACCCCCCCCATTTCCAGACTACTTTTGAAGTTTGAGGTGGCAAGACAAGCAAGCAGCCCCAGCCTCTGTGCCTCTGTGCGAGCAGTGCCATGGGCAGATGAGGCTGAGCAACAGCTTTCCAGGCTAGCCCCTTCTGGCTGCCAGCTATCTGCAGACGTTCGCATTCTCAGAGCAGGGCTGGGAAAGGAGCCTGGCAGGAACAACCCCCATTTCCAGTGTATGTTGGAAGTTTGAGGTGGCAAGACAAGCAAGCAGCCCCAGCCTCTGTGCCTCTGTGCGAGCAGTGCCATGGGCAGATGAGGCTGAGCAACAGCTTTACAGCCTAGCCCCTTCTGGCTGCCAGCTATCTGCATACATTCGCATTTTCGGAGCAGGACTGGGAAAGGAGCCTGACAGGGACACCCCCCATTTCCAGTGTACGCTGGAAGTTTGAGGTGGCAAGACAAGCAAGCAGCCCCAGTGTCTGTGCCTCTGTGCGAGCAGTGCCATGGGCAGATGAGGCTGAGCAACAGCTTTCCAGGCTAGCCCCTTCTGGCTGCCAGCTATCTGCAGAAGTTCGCATTCTCAGAGCAGGGCCACCGGAGGCGCCCAGCACAGACAACATAAGATACGTTTGAAGTTTGAGGTCGTAAGACAAGCAAGCAGCCCCAGTCTCTGTGCCTCTGTGCGAGCAGTGCCATGGGCAGATGAGGCTGAGCAACAGCTTTCCAGGCTAGCCCCTTCTGGCTGCCAGCTATCTGCAGATGTTCGCATTTTTGCACCAGGGCTGGAAAAGGAGCCTGGCAGGGACACCCCCCATTTCCAGTGTACGTTGGAAGTTTGAGGTGGCAAGACAAGCAAGCAGCCCCATTCTCTGTGCCTCTGTGCGAGCAGTGCCATGGGCAGATGAGGCTGAGCAACAGCTTTCCAGGCTAGCCCCTTCTGGCTGCCAGCTATCTGCAGACGTTCGCATTCTCAGAGCAGAGCTACCGGAGGCTCCCAGCACGGACAACATAAGATACGTTTGAAGTTTGAGGTGGCAAGGCAAGCAAGCAGCCCCATTCTCTGTGCCTCTGTGCGAGCAGTGCCATGCACAGATGAAGCTGAGCAACAGCTTTACAAGCTAGGCCCTTCTGGCTGCCAGCTATCTGCAGACGTTTGCATTCTCAGAGCAGGGCTGCGAAAGAAGACTGGCAGGGACCTCCACCCTTCCAGTCTACATTTCAAGTTTGAGGTGGCAAGACAAGCAAGCAGCCCCAGTCTCTGTGCCTCTGTGCGAGCAGTGCCATGGGCAGATGAGGCTGAGCAACAGCTTTCCAGGCTAGCCCCTTCTGGCTGCCAGCTATCTGCAGATGTTCGCATTTTAGGAGCAGGGCTGGGAAAGGAGCCTGGCAGGAACAACCCCCATTTCCAGTGTACGTTGGAAGTTTGAGGTGGCAAGACAAGCAAGCAGCCCCAGTCTCTGTGCCTCTGTGCGAGCAGTGCCATGGGCAGATGAGGCTGAGCAACAGCTTTCCAGGCTAGCCCCTTCTGGCTGCCAGCTATCTGCAGACGTTCGCTATTTAAAAGCAGGGCTACGAAACTAGCCTTGAAAGGACTTCCGATCCCCAGGTTACGTTTGAAGTTTGAGGTGGCAAGACAAGCAAGCAGCCCCAGTCTCTGTGCCTCTGTGCGAGCAGTGCCATGGGCAGATGAGGCTGAGCAACAGCTTTCCAGGCTAGCCCTTTCTGGCTGCCAGCTATCTGCAGACGTTCGCATTCTCAGAGCAAGGCTACCGGAGGCACCCAGCACGGACAACATAAGATACGTTTGAAGTTTGAGGTGGCAAGACAAGCAAGCAGCCCCAGTCTCTGTGCCTCTGTGCGAGCAGTGCCATGCACAGATGAGGCTGAGCAACAGCTTTCCAGGCTACCCCCTTCTGGCTGCCAGCTGTCTGCAGACGTTCGCATACTCAGAGCAGGGCTGCGAAAGAAGACTGGCAGGGACCTCTACCCTTCCAGTCTACATTTGAAGTTTGAGGTGGTAAGACAAGCAAGCAGCCCCAATCTCTGTGCCTCTGTGCGAGCAGTGCCATGGGCAGATGAGGCTGAGCAACAGCTTTCCAGGCTAGCCCCTTCTGGCTGCCAGCTATCTGCAGACGTTCGCATTTTCGGAGCAGATCTGAGAAAGGAGCCTGGCAGGAACACCTCCCATTTCCAGTGTACTTTGGAAGTTTGAGGTGGCAAGACAAGCAAGCAGCCCCAGTCTCTGTGCCTCTGTGCGAGCAGTGCCATGGGCAGATGAGGCTGAGCAACAGCTTTCCAGGCTAGCCCCTTCTGGCTGCCAGCTATCTGCAGACGTTCGCATTTTCGGAGCAGATCTGGGAAAGGAGACTGGCAGGGACCTCCACCCTTCCAGTGTACGTTGGAAGTTTGAGGTGGCAAGACAAGCAAGCAGCCCCAGTCTCTGTGCCTCTGTGCGAGCAGTGCCATGGGCAGATGAGGCTGAGCAACAGCTTTCCAGGCTAGTCCTCTCTAGCTGCCAGCTATCTGCAAATGTTCGCATTTTTGGAGCAGGGCTGGGAAAGGAGCCTGGCAGGAACACCCCCCATTTCCAGTGTACGTTGGAAGTTTGAGCTGGCAAGACAAGCAAGCAGCCCCAGTCTCTGTGCCTCTGTGCGAGTAGTGCCATGGGCAGATGAGGCTGAGCAACAGCTTTCCAGGCTAGACCCTTCTGGCTGCCAGCTATCTGCAGACGTTCGCATTCTCAGAGTAGGGCTGGGAAAGGAGCCTGGCAGGAACACCCCCCATTTCCAGTGTACGTTGGAAGTTTGAGGTGGCAAGACAAGCAAGCAGCCCCAGTCTCTGTGCCTCTGTGCGAGCAGTGCCATGGGCAGATGAGGCTGAGCAACAGCTTTCCAGGCTAGCCCCTTCTGCCTGCCAGCTATCTGCAAACGTTCGCATTTTCAGAGCAGGGCTGGGAAAGGAGCATGGTAGTAACACCCCTCATTTCCAGTGTACGTTGGAAGTTTGAGGTGGCAAGACAAGCAAGCAGCCCCATTCTCTGTGCCTCTGTGCGAGCAGTGCCATGGGCAGATGAGGCTGAGCAACAGCTTTCCAGGCTAGCCCCTTCTGGCTGCCAGCTATCTGCATACATTCGCATTTTAGGAGCAGGGCTGGGAAAGGAGCCTGACAGGGACACCCCCCCTTTTCCAGTGTACGTTGGAAGTTTGAGGTGGCAAGACAAGCAAGCAGCCCCATTCTCTGTGCCTCTGTGCGAGCAGTGCCATGGGCAGATAAGGCTGAGCAACAGCTTTACAGCCTAGCCCCTTCTGGCTGCCAGCTATCTGCAGACGTTCGCATTTTTGGAGCAGGGCTGGAAAAGGAGCCTGGCAGGGACACCCCCCATTTCCAGTGCACGTTTGAAGTTTGAGGTGGCAAGACAAGCAAGCAGCCCCATTCTCTGTGCCTCTGTGCGAGCAGTGCCATGGGCAGATGAGGCTGAGCAACAGCTTTCCAGGCTAGCCCCTTCTGGCTGCCAGCTATCTGCAGACGTTCGCATTCTCAGAGCAGGGCTACCGGAGGCACCCAGCACGGACAACATACGACACTTTTGAAGTTTGAGGTGGCAAGACAAGCAAGCAGCCCCAGTCTCTGTGCCTCTGTGTGAGCAGTGCCATGGGCAGATGAGGCTGAGAAACACCTTTCCAGGCTAGACCCTTCTGGCTGCCAGCTATCTGCAGACGTTCAAATTTTCGGAGCAGGGCTGGGAAGGGAGCCTGGCAGGAACACCCCCCATTTCCAGTGTACGTTTGAAGTTTGAGGTGGCAAGACAAGCAAGCAGCCCCAGCCTCTGTGCCTCTGTGCGAGCAGTGCCATGGGCAGATGAGGCTGAGCAACAGCTTTCCAGGCTAGCCCCTTCTGGCTGCCAGCTATCTGCAGACGTTCACATTCTCAGAGCAGGGCTGCGAAAGGAGACTGGCAGGGACCTCCACCCTTACAGTCTACATTTGAAGTTTAAGGAGGAAAGACAAGCAAGCAGCCCCAGTCTCTGTGCCTCTGTGCGAACAGAGCCATGGGCAGATGAGGCTGAGCAACAGCTTTCCAGGCTAGCCCCTTCTGGCTGCCAGCTATCTGCAGACGTTCGCATTTTTGGAGCAGGGCTGGGAAAGGAGCCTGGCAGGAACACCCCCCATTTCCAATGTACGTTGGAAGTTTGAGGTGGCAAGACAAGCAAGCAGCCCCAGCATCTGTGCCTCTGTGCGAGCAGTGCCATGGGCAGATGAGGCTGAGCAACAGCTTTCCAGGCTAGCCCCTTCTGGCTGCCAGCTATCTGCAGACGTTCGCATTCTCAGAGCAGGGCTGCGAAAGGAGCCTGGCAGGGACCCCCCCCATTTCCAGACTACTTTTGAAGTTTGAGGTGGCAAGACAAGCAAGCAGCCCCAGCCTCTGTGCCTCTGTGCGAGCAGTGCCATGGGCAGATGAGGCTGAGCAACAGCTTTCCAGGCTAGCCCCTTCTGGCTGCCAGCTATCTACAGACGTTCGCATTCTCAGAGCAGGGCTGGGAAAGGAGCCTGGCAGGAACAACCCCCATTTCCAGTGTACGTTGGAAGTTTAAGGTGGCAAGACAAGCAAGCAGCCCCAGCCTCTGTGCCTCTGTGCGAGCAGTGCCATGGGCAGATGAGGCTGAGCAACAGCTTTACAGCCTAGCCCCTTCTGGCTGCCAGCTATCTGCATACATTCGCATTTTTGGAGCAGGGCTGGAAAAGGAGCCTGGCAGGGACACCCCCCATTTCCAGTCTACGTTGGAAGTTTGAGGTGGCAAGACAAGCAAGCAGCCCCAGTCTCTGTGCCTCTGTGCGAGCAGTGCCATGGGCAGATGAGGCTGAGCAACAGCTTTCCAGGCTAGCCCCTTCTGGCTGCCAGCTATCTGCAGACGTTCGCATTCTCAGAGCAGGGCTACCGGAGGCACCCAGCACGGACAACATAAGATACGTTTGAAGTTTGAGGTGGCAAGACAAGCAAGCAGCCCCAGTCTCTGTGCCTCTGTGCGAGCAGTGCCATGGGCAGATGAGGCTGAGCAACAGCTTTCCAGGCTAGACCCTTCTGGCTGCCAGCTATCTGCAGACGTTCAAATTTTCGGAGCAGGGCTGGGAAAGGAGCCTGGCAGGAACACCCCCCATTTCCAGTGCACGTTTGAAGTTTGAGGTGGCAAGACAAGCAAGCAGCCCCATTCTCTGTGCCTCTGTGCGAGCAGTGCCATGGGCAGATGAGGCTGAGCAACAGCTTTCCAGGCTAGCCCCTTCTGGCTGCCAGCTATCTGCAGACGTTCGCATTCTCAGAGCAGGGCTACCGGAGGCACCCAGCACGGACAACATAAGATACGTTTGAAGTTTGAGGTGGCAAGACAAGCAAGCAGCCCCAGTCTCTGTGCCTCTGTGCGAGCAGTGCCATGGGCAGATGAGGCTGAGAAACACCTTTCCAGGCTAGACCCTTCTGGCTGCCAGCTATCTGCAGACGTTCAAATTTTCGGAGCAGGGCTGGGAAGGGAGCCTGGCAGGAACACCCCCCATTTCCAGTGTACGTTTGAAGTTTGAGGTGGCAAGACAAGCAAGCAGCCCCAGCCTCTGTGCCTCTGTGCGAGCAGTGCCATGGGCAGATGAGGCTGAGCAACAGCTTTCCAGGCTAGCCCCTTCTGGCTGCCAGCTATCTGCAGACGTTCACATTCTCAGAGCAGGGCTGCGAAAGGAGACTGGCAGGGACCTCCACCCTTACAGTCTACATTTGAAGTTTAAGGAGGAAAGACAAGCAAGCAGCCCCAGTCTCTGTGCCTCTGTGCGAACAGAGCCATGGGCAGATGAGGCTGAGCAACAGCTTTCCAGGCTAGCCCCTTCTGGCTGCCAGCTATCTGCAGACGTTCGCATTTTAAAAGCAGGGCTGGGAAAGGAGCCTGGCAGGAACACCCCCCATTTCCAATGTACGTTGGAAGTTTGAGGTGGCAAGACAAGCAAGCAGCCCCAGCATCTGTGCCTCTGTGCGAGCAGTGCCATGGGCAGATGAGGCTGAGCAACAGCTTTCCAGGCTAGCCCCTTCTGGCTGCCAGCTATCTGCAGACGTTCGCATTCTCAGAGCAGGGCTGCGAAAGGAGCCTGGCAGGGACCCCCCCCATTTCCAGACTACTTTTGAAGTTTGAGGTGACAAGACAAGCAAGCAGCCCCAGCGTCTGTGCCTCTGTGCGAGCAGTGCCATGGGCAGATGAGGCTGAGCAACAGCTTTCCAGGCTAGCCCCTTCTGGCTGCCAGCTATCTGCAGACGTTCGCATTCTCAGAGCAGGGCTGGGAAAGGAGCCTGGCAGGAACAACCCCCATTTCCAGTGTACGTTGGAAGTTTGAGGTGGCAAGACAAGCAAGCAGCCCCAGCCTCTGTGCCTCTGTGCGAGCAGTGCCATGGGCAGATGAGGCTGAGCAACAGCTTTCCAGGCTAGCCCCTTCTGGCTGCCAGCTATCTGCATACATTCGCATTTTCGGAGCAGGGCTGGGAAAGGAGCCTGACAGGGACACCCCCCATTTCCAGTGTACGCTGGAAGTTTGAGCTGGCAAGACAAGCAAGCAGCCCCATTCTCTGTGCCTCTGTGCGAGCAGTGCCATGGGCAGATGAGGCTGAGCAACAGCTTTCCAGGCTAGCCCCTTCTGGCTGCCAGCTATCTACAGAAGTTCGCATTCTCAGAGCAGGGCCACCGGAGGCGCCCAGCACAGACAACATAAGATACGTTTGAAGTTTGAGGTCCTAAGACAAGCAAGCAGCCCCAGTCTCTGTGCCTCTGTGCGAGCAGTGCCATGGGCAGATGAGGCTGAGCAACAGCTTTCCAGGCTAGCCCCTTCTGGCTGCCAGCTATCTGCAGATGTTCGCATTTTTGGACCAGGGCTGGAAAAGGAGCCTGGCAGGGACACCCCCCATTTTCAGTCTACGTTGGAAGTTTGAGGTGGCAAGACAAGCAAGCAGCCCCAGTCTCTGTGCCTCTGTGCGAGCAGTGCCATGGGCAGATGAGGCTAAGCAACAGCTTTCCAGGCTAGCCCCTTCTGGCTGCCAGCTATCTGCAGACGTTCGCATTCTCAGAGCAGAGCTACCGGAGGCTCCCAGCACGGACAACATAAGATACGTTTGAAGTTTGAGGTGGCAAGGCAAGCAAGCAGCCCCATTCTCTGTGCTTCTGTGCGAGCAGTGCCATGCACAGATGAAGCTGAGCAACAGCTTTACAAGCTAGGCCCTTCTGGCTGCCAGCTATCTGCAGACGTTCGCATTCTCAGAGCAGGGCTGCGAATGAAGACTGGCAGGGACCTCCACCCTTCCAGTCTACATTTCAAGTTTGAGGTGGCAAGACAAGCAAGCAGCCCCAGTCTCTGTGCCTCTGTGCGAGCAGTGCCATGGGCAGATGAGGCTGAGCAACAGCTTTCCAGGCTAGCCCCTTCTGGCTGCCAGCTATCTGCAGATGTTCGCATTTTAGGAGCAGGGCTGGGAAAGGAGCCTGGCAGGAACAACCCCCATTTCCAGTGTACGTTGGAAGTTTGAGGTGGCAAGACAAGCAAGCAGCCCCAGTCTCTGTGCCTCTGTGCGAGCAGTGCCATGGGCAGATGAGGCTGAGCAACAGCTTTCCAGGCTAGCCCCTTCTGGCTGCCAGCTATCTGCAGACGTTCGCATTTTAAAAGCAGGGCTACGAAACTAGCCTTGAAAGGACTTCCGATCCCCAGGTTACGTTTGAAGTTTGAGGTGGCAAGACAAGCAAGCACCCCCAGTCTCTGTGCCTCTGTGCGAGCAGTGCCATGGGCAGATGAGGCTGAGCAACAGCTTTCCAGGCTAGCCCTTTCTGGCTGCCAGCTATCTGCAGACGTTCGCATTCTCAGAGCAAGGCTACCGGAGGCACCCAGCACGGACAACATAAGATACGTTTGAAGTTTGAGGTGGCAAGACAAGCAAGCAGCCCCAGTCTCTGTGCCTCTGTGCGAGCAGTGCCATGCACAGATGAGGCTGAGCAACAGCTTTCCAGGCTACCCCCTTCTGGCTGCCAGCTGTCTGCAGACGTTCGCATACTCAGAGCAGGGCTGCGAAAGAAGACTGGCAGGGACCTCCACCCTTCCAGTCTACATTTGAAGTTTGAGGTGGCAAGACAAGCAAGCAGCCCCAATCTCTGTGCCTCTGTGCGAGCAGTGCCATGGGCAGATGAGGCTGAGCAACAGCTTTCCAGGCTAGCCCCTTCTGGCTGCCAGCTATCTGCAGACGTTCGCATTTTCGGAGCAGATCTGAGAAAGGAGCCTGGCAGGAACACCTCCCATTTCCAGTGTACTTTGGAAGTTTGAGGTGGCAAGACAAGCAAGCAGCCCCAGTCTCTGTGCCTCTGTGCGAGCAGTGCCATGGGCAGATGAGGCTGAGCAACAGCTTTCCAGGCTAGCCCCTTCTGGCTGCCAGCTATCTGCAGACGATCGCATTTTAAAAGCAGGGCTACGAAACTAGCCTTGAAAGGACTTCCGATCCCCAGGTTACGTTTGAAGTTTGAGGTGGCAAGACAAGCAAGCAGCCCCAGTCTCTGTGCCTCTGTGCGAGCAGTGCCATGCACAGATGAGGCTGAGCAACAGCTTTCCAGGCTAGCCCCTTCTGCCTGCCAGCTATCTGCAGACGTTCGCATTCTCAGAGCAGGGCTACCGGAGGAACCCAGCACGGACAACATAAGATACGTTTGAAGTTTGAGGTGGCAAGAAAAGCAAGCAGCCCCAGTCTCTGTGCCTCTGTGCGAGCAGTGCCATGCACAGATGAAGCTGAGCAACAGCTTTCCAGGCTAGCCCTTCTGGCTGCCAGCTATCTGCAGACGTTCGCGCATTCTCAGAGCAGGGCTGCGAAAGAAGCATAGCAGGGAACTCCCCCCTTCTAGTCTACATTTGAAGTTTGAGGTGGCAAGACAAGCAAGCAGCCCCAGTCTCTGTGCCTCTGTGCGAGCAGTGCCATGGGCAGATGAGGCTGAGCAACAGCTTTCCAGGCTAGCCCCTTCTGCCTGCCAGCTATCTGCAGACGTTCGCATTTTCGGAGCAGGGATTGGAAAGTTGCCTGGCAGGAACACGTCCCATTTCCAGTGTACGTTGGAAGTTTGAGGTGGCAAGACAAGCAAGCAGCCCCAGCCTCTGTGCCTCTGTGCGAGCAGTGCCATGGTCAGATGAGGCTGAGCAACAGCTTTCCAGGCTAGCCCCTTCTGCTGCCAGCTATCTGCAGACATTCGCATTTTAGGAGTAGGGCTGAGAAAGGAGCCTGACAGGGACACCCCCCCTTTTCCAGTGTAAGTTGGAAGTTTGAGGTGGCAAGACAAGCAAGCAGCCCCAGTGTCTGTGCCTCTGTGCGAGCAGTGCCATGGGCAGATGAGGCTGAGCAACAGCTTTCCAGGCTAGCCCCTTCTGGCTGCCAGCTATCTGCAGACGTTCGCATTCTCAGAGCAGGGCTGGGAAAGGAGCCTGGCAGGAACACACCCCATTTCCAGTGTACGTTGGAAGTTTGAGGTGGCAAGACAAGCAAGCAGCCCCAGTCTCTGTGCCTCTGTGCGAGCAGTGCCATGGGCAGATGAGGCTGAGCAACAGCTTTCCAGGCTAGCCCCTTCTGGCTGCCAGCTATCTGCAGACGTTCGCATTCTCAGAGCAGAGCTACCGTAGGCTCCCAGCACGGACAACATAAGATACGTTTGAAGTTTGAGGTGGCAAGGCAAGCAAGCAGCCCCATTCTCTGTGCCTCTGTGCGAGCAGTGCCATGCACAGATGAAGCTGAGCAACAGCTTTACAGGCTAGGCCCTTCTGGCTGCCAGCTATCTGCAGACGTTCGCATTCTCAGAGCAGGGCTGCGAAAGAAGACTGGCAGGGACCTCCACCCTTCCAGTCTACATTTCAAGTTTGAGGTGGCAAGACAAGCAAGCAGCCCCAGTCTCTGTGCCTCTGTGCGAGCAGTGCCATGGGCAGATGAGGCTGAGCAACAGCTTTCCAAGCTAGCCCCTTCTGGCTGCCAGCTATCTGCAGACGTTCGCATTCTCAGAGCAGGACTGGGAAAGGAGCCTGGTAGGGACCCCCCCATTTCCAGACTACGTTTGAAGTTTGAGGTGCAAGACAAGCAAGCAGCCCCAGTCTCTGTACCTCTGTGCGAGCAGTGCCATGGGCAGATGAGGCTGAGCAACAGCTTTACAGGCTAGCCCCTTCTGGCTGCCAGCTATCTGCAGACGTTCGCATTTTCGGAGCAGGGCTGGGAGAGGAGCCTGGCAGGGACCACCCCACTTCCAGTATACATTTGAAGTTTGAGGTGGCAAGACAAGCAAGCAGCCCCATTCTCTGTGCCTCTGTGCAAGCAGTGCCATGGGCAGATGAGGCTGAGCAACAGCTTTCCAGGCTAGACCCTTCTGGCTGCCAGCTATCTGCAGACGTTCGCATTCTCAGAGCAGGGCTACCGGAGGCACCCAGCACGGACAACATAAGATACGTTTGAAGTTTGAGGTGGCAAGACAAGCAAGCAGCCCCAGTCTCTGTGCCTCTGTGCGAGCAGTGCCATGGGCAGATGAGGCTGAGCAACAGCTTTCCAGGCTAGCCCCTTCTGGCTGCCAGCTATCTGCAGACGTTCGCTTTTTCAAAGCAGGGCTGGGAAAGGAGCCTGGCAGGAACACCCCCCATTTCCAGTGTACGTTTGAATTTTGAGGTGGCAAGACAAGCAAGCAGCCCCAGTGTCTGTGCCTCTGTGCGAGCAGTGCCATGGGCAGATGAGGCTGAGCAACAGCTTTCCAGGCTAGAATCTTCTGGCTGCCAGCTATCTGCAAACGTTCGCATTTTCAGAGCATGGCTGGGAAAGGAGCATGGTAGTAACACCCCACATTTCCAGTGTACGTTGGAAGTTTGAGGTGGCAAGACAAGCAAGCAGCCCAAGCCTCTGTGCCTCTGTGCGAGCAGTGCCATGGGCAGATGAAGCTGAGCAACAGCTTTCCAGGCTAGCCCCTTCTGGCTGCCAGCTATCTGCAAACGTTCGCATTCTCAGAGCAGGGCGACCGAAGGTTCCCAGCACAGATGCCATAACATACCTTTGAAGTTTCTGGTGGCCAGACAAGCAAGCAGCCCCAGTCTCTGTGCCTCTGTGCGAGCAGTGCCATGCGCAGATGAAGCTGAGCAACAGCTTTCCAGGCTATACCCTTCTGCCTGCCAGCTATTTGCAGACGTTCGCATTCTCAGAGCAGGGCTACCGTAGGTTCCCAGCATGGACAACATAAGTTACGTTTGAACTTTGAGGTGGCCAGACAAGCAAGCAGCCCCAGTCTCTGTGCCTCTGTGCGAGCAGTGCCATGGGCAGATGAGGCTGAGCAACAGCTTTCCAGGCTAGCCCCTTCTGCCTGCCAGCTATCTGCAGACGTTCGCATTCTCAGAACAGGGCTGCGAAAGAAGCCTGGCAGGGACACCCCCTTTCCAGTCTACGTTTGAAGTTTGAGGTGGCAAGACAAGCAAGCAGCCCCAGTCTCTGTGCCTCTGTGCGAGCAGTGCCATGGGCAGATGAGGCTGAGCAACAGCTTTCCAGGCTAGCCCCTTCTGGCTGCCAGCTATCTGCAGACATTCGCATTTTAAAAGCAGGGCAACGAAACTACCCTTGCAGGGACTTCCGATACTCAGCTTACGTTTGAAGTTTGAGGTGGCAAGACAAGCAAGCAGCACCAGTCTCTGTGCCTCTGTGCGAGCAGTGCCATGGGCAGATGAGGCTGAGCAACAGCTTTCCAAGCTAGCCCCTTCTGGCTGCCAGCTATCTGCAGACGTTCGCATTCTCAGAGCAGGACTGGGAAAGGAGCCTGGTAGGGACCCCCCCATTTCCAGACTAAGTTTGAAGTTTGAGGTGCAAGATAAGCAAGCAGCCCCAGTCTCTGTACCTCTGTGCGAGCAGTGCCATGGGCAGATGAGGCTGAGCAACAGCTTTCCAGGCTAGCCCCTTCTGGCTGCCAGCTATCTGCAGACGTTCGCATTTTCGGAGCAGGGCTGGGAGAGGATCCTGGCAGGAACACTCCCATTTCCAGTGTACGTTTGAAGTTTGAGGTGGCAAGACAAGCAAGCAGCCCCAGCCTCTGTGCCTCTGTGCGAGCAGTGCCATGGGCAGATGAGGCTGAGCAACAGCTTTCCAGGCTAGCCCCTTCTGGCTGCCAGCTATCTGCAGACGTTCGCATTTTAGGAGCACGGCTGGGAAAGGAGCCTGGCAAGAACACCCCCCAATTCCAGTGTACGTTGGAAGTTTGAGGTGGCAAGACAAGCAAGCAGCCCCAGTCTCTGTGCCACTATGCGAGCAGTGCCATGGGCAGATGAGGCTGAGCAACAGCTTTCCAGGCTTGGCCCTTCAGGCTGCCAGCTATCTGCAGACGTTCGCATTTTCGGAGCAGGGCTGGGAAAGGAGCCTGGCAGGAACACCCCCCATTTCCAGTGTACGTTGGAAGTTTGAGGTGGCAAGACAAGCAAGCAGCCCCAGTCTCTGTGCCTCTGTGCGAGCAGTGCCATGGGCAGATGAGGCTGAGCAACAGCTTTCCAGGCTAGCCCCTTTGGCTGCCAGCTATCTGCAGACGTTCGCATTTTTGGAGTAGGGCTGCGAAAGTAGCCTGGCAGGGACCACCCCACTTCCAGTATACATTTGGAGTTTGAGGTGGCAAGACAAGCAAGCAGCCCCATTCTCTGTGCCTCTGTGCAAGCAGTGCCATGGGCAGATGAGGCTGAGCAACAGCTTTCCAGGCTAGCCCCTTCTGGCTGCCAGCTATCTGCAGACGTTCGCATTCTCAGAGCAGGGCTACCGGAGGCACCCAGCACGGACAACATAAGATACGTTTGAAGTTTGAGGTGGCAAGACAAGCAAGCAGCCCCAGTCTCTGTGCCTCTGTGCGAGCAGTGCCATGGGCAGATGAGGCTGAGCAACAGCTTTCCAGGCTAGCCCCTTCTGGCTGCCAGCTATCTGCAGACGTTCGCTTTTTCAAAGCAGGGCTGGGAAAGGAGCCTGGCAGGAACACCCCCCATTTCCAGTGTATGTTTGAATTTTGAGGTGGCAAGACAAGCAAGCAGCCCCAGTGTCTGTGCCTCTGTGCGAGCAGTGCCATGGGCAGATGAGGCTGAGCAACAGCTTTCCAGGCTAGCCCCTTCTGGCTGCCAGCTATCTGCAAACGTTCGCATTTTTAGAGCATGGCTGGGAAAGGAGCATGGTAGTAACACCCCTCATTTCCAGTGTACGTTGGAAGTTTGAGGTGGCAAGACAAGCAAGCAGCCCCAGCCTCTGTGCCTCTGTGCGAGCAGTGCCATGGGCAGATGAGGCTGAGCAACAGCTTTCCAGGCTAGCCCCTTCTGGCTGCCAGCTATCTGCATACATTCGCATTTTAGGAGCAGGGCTGGGAAAGGAGCCTGACAGGGACACACCCCATTTCCAGTGTACGTTGGAAGTTTGAGGTGGCAAGACAAGCAAGCAGCCCCATTCTCTGTGCCTCTGTGCGAGCAGTGCCATGGGCAGATGAGGCTGAGCAACAGCTTTCCAGGCTAGCCCCTTCTGGCTGCCAGCTATCTGCAGACGTTCGCATTTTTGGAGCAGGGCTGGAAAAGGAGCCTGGCAGGGACACCCCCCATTTCCAGTCTACGTTGCAAGTTTGAGGTGGCAAGAAAAGCAAGCAGCCCCAGTCTCTGTGCCTCTGTGCGAGCAGTACCATGGGCAGATGAGGCTGAGCAACAGCTTTCCAGGCTAGCCCCTTCTGGCTGCCAGCTATCTGCAGACGTTCGCATTCTCAGAGCAGGGCTGGGAAAGGAGCCTGGCAGGGAACTCCCCCCTTCCAGTCTACATTTGAAGTTTGAGGTGTAAGACAAGCAAGCAGCCCCACTCTCTGTGCCTCTGTGCGAGCACTGCCATGGGCAGATGAGGCTGAGCAACAGCTTTCCAGGCTAGCCCCTTCTGGCTGCCAGCTATCTGCAGACGTTCGCATCCTCAGTGCAGGGCCACCGGAGGCGCCCAGCACGGTCAACATAAGATACCTTTGAAGTTTGAGGTGGCAAGACAAGCAAGCAGCCCCAGTCTCTGTGCCTCTGTGCGAGCAGTGCCATGGGCAGATGAGGCTGACCAACAGCTTTCCAGGCTAGCCCCTTCTGGCTGCCAGCTATCTGCAGACGTTCGCATTTTAGGAGCACGGCTGGGAAAGGAGCCTGACAGGAACACCCCCCATTTCCAGTGTACGTTGGAAGTTTGAGGTGGCAAGACAAGCAAGCAGCCCCAGCCTCTGTGCCTCTGTGCGAGCAGTACCATGGGCAGATGAGGCTGAGCAACAGCTTTCCAGGCTAGCCCCTTCTGGCTGCCAGCTATCTGCAGACGTTCGCATTTTAGGAGCATGGCTGGGAAAGGAGCCTGGCAGGGACACCCCCCATTTCCAGTGTACGTTTGAAGTTTGAGGTGGCAAGACAAGCAAGCAGCCCCAGTCTCTGTGCCTCTGTGCGAGCAGTGCCATGGGCAGATGAGGCTGAGCAACAGCTTTCCAGGCTTGGCCCTTCAGGATGCCAGCTATCTGCAGACGTTCGCATTTTCGGAGCAGGGCTGGGAAAGGAGCCTGGCAGGAACACCCCCCATTTCCAGTGTACGTTGGAAGTTTGAGGTGGCAAGACAAGCAAGCAGCACCAGTCTCTGTGCCTCTGTGCGAGCAGTGCCATGGGCAGATGAGGCTGAGCAACAGCTTTCCAGGCTAGCCCCTTTGGCTGCCAGCTATCTGCAGACGTTCGCATTTTTGGAGTAGGGCTGCGAAAGTAGCCTGGCAGGGACCACCCCACTTCCAGTATACATTTGGAGTTTGAGGTGGCAAGACAAGCAAGCAGCCCCATTCTCTGTGCCTCTGTGCAAGCAGTGCCATGGGCAGATGAGGCTGAGCAACAGCTTTCCAGGCTAGCCCCTTCTGGCTGCCAGCTATCTGCAGACGTTCGCATTCTCAGAGCAGGGCTACCGGAGGCACCCAGCACGGACAACATAAGATACGTTTGAAGTTTGAGGTGGCAAGACAAGCAAGCAGCCCCAGTGTCTGTGCCTCTGTGCGAGCAGTGCCATGGGCAGATGAGGCTGAGCAACAGCTTTCCAGGCTAGCCCCTTCTGGCTGCCAGCTATCTGCAAACGTTCGCATTTTCAGAGCATGGCTGGGAAAGGAGCATGGTAGTAACACCCCTCATTTCCAGTGTACGTTGGAAGTTTGAGGTGGCAAGACAAGCAACCAGCCCCAGTCTCTGTGCTTCTCTGAGAGCTGTGCCATGCACAGATGAAGCTGAGCAACAGCTTTCCAGGCTAGCCCCTTCTGGCTGCCAGCTATCTGCAGACGTTCGCATTCTCAGAGCAGGGCTGGGAAAGGAGCCTGGCAGGGAACTCCCCCCTTCCAGTCTACATTTGAAGTTTGAGGTGCAAGACAAGCAAGCAGCCCCACTCTCTGTGCCTCTGTGCGAGCACTGCCATGGGCAGATGAGGCTGAGCAACAGCTTTCCAGGCTAGCCCCTTCTGGCTGCCAGCTATCTGCAGACGTTCGCATCCTCAGTGCAGGGCCACCGGAGGCGCCCAGCACGGTCAACATAAGATACCTTTGAAGTTTGAGGTGGCAAGACAAGCAAGCAGCCCCAGTCTCTGTGCCTCTGTGCGAGCAGTGCCATGGGCAGATGAGGCTGAGCAACAGCTTTCCAGGCTAGCCCCTTCTGGCTGCCAGCTATCTGCAGACGTTCGCATTTTAGGAGCAGGGCTGGGAAAGGATCCTGACAGGAACACCCCCCATTTCCAGTGTACGTTGGAAGTTTGAGGTGGCAAGACAAGCAAGCAGCCCCAGCCTCTGTGCCTCTGTGCGAGCAGTGCCATGGGCAGATGAGGCTGAGCAACAGCTTTCCAGGCTAGCCCCTTCTGGCTGCCAGCTATCTGCAGACGTTCGCATTTTAGGAGCACGGCTGGGAAAGGAGCCTGGCAAGAACACCCCCCATTTCCAGTGTACGTTTGAAGTTTGAGGTGGCAAGACAAGCAAGCAGCCCCAGTCTCTGTGCCTCTATGCGAGCAGTGCCATGGGCAGATGAGGCTGAGCAACAGCTTTCCAGGCTTGGCCCTTCAGGCTGCCAGCTATCTGCAGACGTTCGCATTTTCGGAGCAGGGCTGGGAAAGGAGCCTGGCAGGAACACCCCCCATTTCCAGTGTACGTTGGAAGTTTGAGGTGGCAAGACAAGCAAGCAGCACCAGTCTCTGTGCCTCTGTGCGAGCAGTGCCATGGGCAGATGAGGCTGAGCAACAGCTTTCCAGGCTAGCCCCTTTGGCTGCCAGCTATCTGCAGACGTTCGCATTTTTGGAGTAGGGCTGCGAAAGTAGCCTGGCAGGGACCACCCCACTTCCAGTATACATTTGGAGTTTGAGGTGGCAAGACAAGCAAGCAGCCCCATTCTCTGTGCCTCTGTGCAAGCAGTGCCATGGGCAGATGAGGCTGAGCAACAGCTTTCCAGGCTAGACCCTTCTGGCTGCCAGCTATCTGCAGACGTTCGCCTTCTCAGAGCAGGGCTACCGGAGGCACCCAGCACGGACAACATAAGATACGTTTGAAGTTTGAGGTGGCAAGACAAGCAAGCAGCCCCAGTCTCTGTGCCTCTGTGCGAGCAGTGCCATGGGCAGATGAGGCTGAGCAACAGCTTTCCAGGCTAGCCCCTTCTGGCTGCCAGCTATCTGCAGACGTTCGCTTTTTCAAAGCAGGGCTGGGAAAGGAGCCTGGCAGGAACACCCCCCATTTCCAGTGTATGTTTGAATTTTGAGGTGGCAAGACAAGCAAGCAGCCCCAGTGTCTGTGCCTCTGTGCGAGCAGTGCCATGGGCAGATGAGGCTGAGCAACAGCTTTCCAGGCTAGCCCCTTCTGGCTGCCAGCTATCTGCAAACGTTCGCATTTTCAGAGCATGGCTGGGAAAGGAGCATGGTAGTAACACCCCTCATTTCCAGTGTACGTTGGAAGTTTGAGGTGGCAAGACAAGCAAGCAGCCCCAGCCTCTGTGCCTCTGTGCGAGCAGTGCCATGGGCAGATGAGGCTGAGCAACAGCTTTCCAGGCTAGCCCCTTCTGGCTGCCAGCTATCTGCATACATTCGCATTTTAGGAGCAGGGCTGGGAAAGGAGCCTGACAGGGACACACCCCATTTCCAGTGTACGTTGGAAGTTTGAGGTGGCAAGACAAGCAAGCAGCCCCATTCTCTGTGCCTCTGTGCGAGCAGTGCCATGGGCAGATGAGGCTGAGCAACAGCTTTCCAGGCTAGCCCCTTCTGGCTGCCAGCTATCTGCAGACGTTCGCATTTTTGGAGCAGGGCTGGAAAAGGAGCCTGGCAGGGACACCCCCCATTTCCAGTCTACGTTGGAAGTTTGAGGTGGCAAGACAAGCAAGCAGCCCCAGTCTCTGTGCCTCTGTGCGAGCAATGCCATGGGCAGATGAGGCTAAGCAACAGCTTTCCAGGCTAGTCCCTTCTGGCTGCCAGCTATCTACAGACGTTCGCATTCTCAGAGCAGGGCCACCGGAGGCTCCCAGCACGAACAACATAAGATACGTTTGAAGTTTGAGGTGGCAAGACAAGCAACCAGCCCCAGTCTCTGTGCTTCTCTGAGAGCTGTGCCATGCACAGATGAAGCTGAGCAACAGCTTTCCAGGCTAGCCCCTTCTGGCTGCCAGCTATCTGCAGACGTTCGCATTCTCAGAGCAGGGCTGGGAAAGGAGCCTGGCAGGGAACTCCCCCCTTCCAGTCTACATTTGAAGTTTGAGGTGCAAGACAAGCAAGCAGCCCCACTCTCTGTGCCTCTGTGCGAGCACTGCCATGGGCAGATGAGGCTGAGCAACAGCTTTCCAGGCTAGCCCCTTCTGGCTGCCAGCTATCTGCAGACGTTCGCATCCTCAGTGCAGGGCCACCGGAGGCGCCCAGCACGGTCAACATAAGATACCTTTGAAGTTTGAGGTGGCAAGACAAGCAAGCAGCCCCAGTCTCTGTGCCTCTGTGCGAGCAGTGCCATGGGCAGATGAGGCTGAGCAACAGCTTTCCAGGCTAGCCCCTTCTGGCTGCCAGCTATCTGCAGACGTTCGCATTTTCGGAGCAGGGCTGGGAAAGGATCCTGACAGGAACACCCCCCATTTCCAGTGTACGTTGGAAGTTTGAGGTGGCAAGACAAGCAAGCAGCCCCAGCCTCTGTGCCTCTGTGCGAGCAGTGCCATGGGCAGATGAGGCTGAGCAACAGCTTTCCAGGCTAGCCCCTTCTGGCTGCCAGCTATCTGCAGACGTTCGCATTTTAGGAGCACGGCTGGGAAAGGAGCCTGGCAAGAACACCCCCCATTTCCAGTGTACGTTTGAAGTTTGAGGTGGCAAGACAAGCAAGCAGCCCCAGTCTCTGTGCCTCTGTGCGAGCAGTGCCATGGGCAGATGAGGCTGAGCAACAGCTTTCCAGGCTAGCCCCTTCTGGCTGCCAGCTATCTGCATACATTCGCATTTTAGGAGCAGGGCTGGGAAAGGAGCCTGACAGGGACACACCCCATTTCCAGTGTACGTTGGAAGTTTGAGGTGGCAAGACAAGCAAGCAGCCCCATTCTCTGTGCCTCTGTGCGAGCAGTGCCATGGGCAGATGAGGCTGAGCAACAGCTTTCCAGGCTAGCCCCTTCTGGCTGCCAGCTATCTGCAGACGTTCACATTTTTGGAGCAGGGCTGGAAAAGGAGCCTGGCAGGGACACCCCCCATTTCCAGTCTACGTTGGAAGTTTGAGGTGGCAAGACAAGCAAGCAGCCCCAGTCTCTGTGCCTCTGTGCGAGCAATGCCATGGGCAGATGAGGCTAAGCAACAGCTTTCCAGGCTAGTCCCTTCTGGCTGCCAGCTATCTACAGACGTTCGCATTCTCAGAGCAGGGCCACCGGAGGCTCCCAGCACGAACAACATAAGATACGTTTGAAGTTTGAGGTGGCAAGACAAGCAACCAGCCCCAGTCTCTGTGCTTCTCTGAGAGCTGTGCCATGCACAGATGAAGCTGAGCAACAGCTTTCCAGGCTAGCCCCTTCTGGCTGCCAGCTATCTGCAGACGTTCGCATTCTCAGAGCAGGGCTGGGAAAGGAGCCTGGCAGGGAACTCCCCCCTTCCAGTCTACATTTGAAGTTTGAGGTGCAAGACAAGCAAGCAGACCCACTCTCTGTGCCTCTGTGCGAGCACTGCCATGGGCAGATGAGGCTGAGCAACAGCTTTCCAGGCTAGCCCCTTCTGGCTGCCAGCTATCTGCAGACGTTCGCATCCTCAGTGCAGGGCCACCGGAGGCGCCCAGCACGGTCAACATAAGATACCTTTGAAGTTTGAGGTGGCAAGACAAGCAAGCAGCCCCAGTCTCTGTGCCTCTGTGCGAGCAGTGCCATGGGCAGATGAGGCTGAGCAACAGCTTTCCAGGCTAGCCCCTTCTGGCTGCCAGCTATCTGCAGACGTTCGCATTTTAGGAGCAGGGCTGGGAAAGGATCCTGACAGGAACACCCCCCATTTCCAGTGTACGTTGGAAGTTTGAGGTGGCAAGACAAGCAAGCAGCCCCAGCCTCTGTGCCTCTGTGCGAGCAGTGCCATGGGCAGATGAGGCTGAGCAACAGCTTTCCAGGCTAGCCCCTTCTGGCTGCCAGCTATCTGCAGACGTTCGCATTTTAGGAGCACGGCTGGGAAAGGAGCCTGGCAAGAACACCCCCCATTTCCAGTGTACGTTTGAAGTTTGAGGTGGCAAGACAAGCAAGCAGCCCCAGTCTCTGTGCCTCTATGCGAGCAGTGCCATGGGCAGATGAGGCTGAGCAACAGCTTTCCAGGCTTGGCCCTTCAGGCTGCCAGCTATCTGCAGACGTTCGCATTTTCGGAGCAGGGCTGGGAAAGGAGCCTGGCAGGAACACCCCCCATTTCCAGTGTACGTTGGAAGTTTGAGGTGGCAAGACAAGCAAGCAGCACCAGTCTCTGTGCCTCTGTGCGAGCAGTGCCATGGGCAGATGAGGCTGAGCAACAGCTTTCCAGGCTAGCCCCTTTGGCTGCCAGCTATCTGCAGACGTTCGCATTTTTGGAGTAGGGCTGCGAAAGTAGCCTGGCAGGGACCACCCCACTTCCAGTATACATTTGGAGTTTGAGGTGGCAAGACAAGCAAGCAGCCCCATTCTCTGTGCCTCTGTGCAAGCAGTGCCATGGGCAGATGAGGCTGAGCAACAGCTTTCCAGGCTAGCCCCTTCTGGCTGCCAGCTATCTGCAGACGTTCGCATTCTCAGAGCAGGGCTACCGGAGGCACCCAGCACGGACAACATAAGATACGTTTGAAGTTTGAGGTGGCAAGACAAGCAAGCAGCCCCAGTCTCTGTGCCTCTGTGCGAGCAGTGCCATGGGCAGATGAGGCTGAGCAACAGCTTTCCAGGCTAGCCCCTTCTGGCTGCCAGCTATCTGCAGACGTTCGCTTTTTCAAAGCAGGGCTGGGAAAGGAGCCTGGCAGGAACACCCCCCATTTCCAGTGTATGTTTGAATTTTGAGGTGGCAAGACAAGCAAGCAGCCCCAGTGTCTGTGCCTCTGTGCGAGCAGTGCCATGGGCAGATGAGGCTGAGCAACAGCTTTCCAGGCTAGCCCCTTCTGGCTGCCAGCTATCTGCAAACGTTCGCATTTTCAGAGCATGGCTGGGAAAGGAGCATGGTAGTAACACCCCTCATTTCCAGTGTACGTTGGAAGTTTGAGGTGGCAAGACAAGCAAGCAGCCCCAGCCTCTGTGCCTCTGTGCGAGCAGTGCCATGGGCAGATGAGGCTGAGCAACAGCTTTCCAGGCTAGCCCCTTCTGGCTGCCAGCTATCTGCATACATTCGCATTTTAGGAGCAGGGCTGGGAAAGGAGCCTGACAGGGACACACCCCATTTCCAGTGTACGTTGGAAGTTTGAGGTGGCAAGACAAGCAAGCAGCCCCATTCTCTGTGCCTCTGTGCGAGCACTGCCATGGGCAGATGAGGCTGAGCAACAGCTTTCCAGGCTAGCCCCTTCTGGCTGCCAGCTATCTGCAGACGTTCGCATTTTTGGAGCAGGGCTGGAAAAGGAGCCTGGCAGGGACACCCCCCATTTCCAGTCTACGTTGGAAGTTTGAGGTGGCAAGACAAGCAAGCAGCCCCAGTCTCTGTGCCTCTGTGCGAGCAATGCCATGGGCAGATGAGGCTAAGCAACAGCTTTCCAGGCTAGTCCCTTCTGGCTGCCAGCTATCTACAGACGTTCGCATTCTCAGAGCAGGGCCACCGGAGGCTCCCAGCACGAACAACATAAGATACGTTTGAAGTTTGAGGTGGCAAGACAAGCAACCAGCCCCAGTCTCTGTGCTTCTCTGAGAGCTGTGCCATGCACAGATGAAGCTGAGCAACAGCTTTCCAGGCTAGCCCCTTCTGGCTGCCAGCTATCTGCAGACGTTCGCATTCTCAGAGCAGGGCTGGGAAAGGAGCCTGGCAGGGAACTCCCCCCTTCCAGTCTACATTTGAAGTTTGAGGTGCAAGACAAGCAAGCAGCCCCACTCTCTGTGCCTCTGTGCGAGCACTGCCATGGGCAGATGAGGCTGAGCAACAGCTTTCCAGGCTAGCCCCTTCTGGCTGCCAGCTATCTGCAGACGTTCGCATCCTCAGTGCAGGGCCACCGGAGGCGCCCAGCACGGTCAACATAAGATACCTTTGAAGTTTGAGGTGGCAAGACAAGCAAGCAGCCCCAGTCTCTGTGCCTCTGTGCGAGCAGTGCCATGGGCAGATGAGGCTGAGCAACAGCTTTCCAGGCTAGACCCTTCTGGCTGCCAGCTATCTGCAGACGTTCGCATTTTCGGAGCAGGGCTGGGAAAGGATCCTGACAGGAACACCCCCCATTTCCAGTGTACGTTGGAAGTTTGAGGTGGCAAGACAAGCAAGCAGCCCCAGCCTCTGTGCCTCTGTGCGAGCAGTGCCATGGGCAGATGAGGCTGAGCAACAGCTTTCCAGGCTAGCCCCTTCTGGCTGCCAGCTATCTGCAGACGTTCGCATTTTAGGAGCACGGCTGGGAAAGGAGCCTGGCAAGAACACCCCCCATTTCCAGTGTACGTTTGAAGTTTGAGGTGGCAAGACAAGCAAGCAGCCCCAGTCTCTGTGCCTCTGTGCGAGCAGTGCCATGGGCAGATGAGGCTGAGCAACAGCTTTCCAGGCTTGGCCCTTCAGGATGCCAGCTATCTGCAGACGTTCGCATTTTCGGAGCAGGGCTGGGAAAGGAGCCTGGCAGGAACACCCCCCATTTCCAGTGTACGTTTGAAGTTTGAGGTGGCAAGACAAGCAAGCAGCCCCAGTCTCTGTGCCTCTGTGCGAGCAGTGCCATGGGCAGATGAGGCTGAGCAACAGCTTTCCAGGCTAGCCCCTTTTGGCTGCCAGCTATCTGCAGACGTTCGCATTTTTGGAGTAGGGCTGCGAACGGAGCCTGGCAGGGACCACCCCACTTCCAGTATACATTTGAAGTTTGAGGTGCCAAGACAAGCAAGCAGCCCCAGTCTCTGTGCCTCTGTGCAAGCAGTGCCATGGGCAGATGAGGCTGAGCAACAGCTTTCCAGGCTAGCCCCTTCTGGCTGCCAGCTATCTGCAGACGTTCGCATTCTCAGAGCAGGGCTACCGGAGGCACCCAGCACGGACAACATAAGATACGTTTGAAGTTTGAGGTGGCAAGACAAGCAAGCAGCCCCAGTGTCTGTGCCTCTGTGCGAGCAGTGCCATGGGCAGATGAGGCTGAGCAACAGCTTTCCAGGCTAACCCCTTCTGGCTGCCAGCTATCTGCAAACGTTCGCATTTTCAGAGCATGGCTGGGAAAGGAGCATGGTAGTAACACACCTCATTTCCAGTGTACGTTGGAAGTTTGAGGTGGCAAGACAAGCAAGCAGCCCCAGTCTCTGTGCCTCTGTGCGAGCAGTGCCATGGGCAGATGAGGCTGAGCAACAGCTTTCCAGGCTAGCCCCTTCTGGCTGCCAGCTATCTGCATACATTCGCATTTTAGGAGCAGGGCTGGGAAAGGAGCCTGACAGGGACACCCCCCATTTCCAGTGTACGTTGGAAGTTTGAGGTGGCAAGACAAGCAAGCAGCCCCAGTCTCTGTGCCTCTGTGTGAGCAATGCCATGGGCAGATGAGGCTACGCAACAGCTTTCCAGGCTAGTCCCTTCTGGCTGCCAGCTATCTGCAGACGTTCGCATTCTCAGAGCAGGGCCACCGGAGGCTCCCAGCACGAACAACATAAGATACGTTTGAAGTTTGAGGTGGCAAGACAAGCAACCAGCCCCAGCCTCTGTGCTTCTGTGCGAGCAGTGCCACGCACAGATGAAGCTGAGCAACAGCTTTACAAGCTAGCCCCTTCTGGCTGCCAGCTATCTGCAGACGTTCGCATTCTCAGAGCAGGGCTGGGAAAGGAGCCTGGGAGGGAACTCCCCCCTTCCAGTCTACATTTGAAGTTTGAGGTGCAACACAAGCAAGCAGCCCCAGGCTCTGTGCCTCTGTGCGAGCACTGCCATGGGCAGATGAGGCTGAGCAACAGCTTTCCAGGCTAGCCCCTTCTGGCTGCCAGCTATCTGCAGACGTTCGCATCCTCAGAGCAGGGCCACCGGAGGCGCCCAGCACGGTCAACATAAGATACCTTTGAAGTTTGAGGTGGCAAGACAAGCAAGCAGCCCCAGTCTCTGTGCCTCTGTGCGAGCAGTGCCATGGGCAGATGAGGCTGAGCAACAGCTTTCCAGGCTAGACCCTACTGGCTGCCAACTATCTGCAGACGTTCGCATTTTCGGAGCAGGGCTGGGAAAGGATCCTGACAGGAACACCCCCCATTTCCAGTGTACGTTGGAAGTTTGAGGTGGCAAGACAAGCAAGCAGCCCCAGCCTCTGTGCCTCTGTGCGAGCAGTGCCATGGGCAGATGAGGCTGAGCAACAGCTTTCCAGGCTAACCCCTTCTGGCTGCCAGCTATCTGCAGACGTTCGCATTTTAGGAGCACGGCTGGGAAAGGAGCCTGGCAAGAACACCCCCCATTTCCAGTGTACGTTTGAAGTTTGAGGTGGCAAGACAAGCAAGCAGCCCCAGTCTCTGTGCCTCTATGCGAGCAGTGCCATGGGCAGATGAGGCTGAGCAACAACTTTCCAGGCTTGGCCCTTCAGGCTGCCAGCTATCTGCAGACGTTCGCATTTTCGGAGCAGGGCTGGGAAAGGAGCCTGGCAGGAACACCCCCCATTTCCAGTGTACGTTGGAAGTTTGAGGTGGCAAGACAAGCAAGCAGCACCAGTCTCTGTGCCTCTGTGCGAGCAGTGCCATGGGCAGATGAGGCTGAGCAACAGCTTTCCAGGCTAGCCCCTTTGGCTGCCAGCTATCTGCAGACGTTCGCATTTTTGGAGTAGGGCTGCGAAAGTAGCCTGGCAGGGACCACCCCACTTCCAGTATACATTTGGAGTTTGAGGTGGCAAGACAAGCAAGCAGCCCCATTCTCTGTGCCTCTGTGCAAGCAGTGCCATGGGCAGATGAGGCTGAGCAACAGCTTTCCAGGCTAGCCCCTTCTGGCTGCCAGCTATCTGCAGACGTTCGCATTCTCAGAGCAGGGCTACCGGAGGCACCCAGCACGGACAACATAAGATACGTTTGAAGTTTGAGGTGGCAAGACAAGCAAGCAGCCCCAGTCTCTGTGCCTCTGTGCGAGCAGTGCCATGGGCAGATGAGGCTGAGCAACAGCTTTCCAGGCTAGCCCCTTCTGGCTGCCAGCTATCTGCAGACGTTCGCTTTTTCAAAGCAGGGCTGGGAAAGGAGCCTGGCAGGAACACCCCCCATTTCCAGTGTATGTTTGAATTTTGAGGTGGCAAGACAAGCAAGCAGCCCCAGTGTCTGTGCCTCTGTGCGAGCAGTGCCATGGGCAGATGAGGCTGAGCAACAGCTTTCCAGGCTAGCCCCTTCTGGCTGCCAGCTATCTGCAAACGTTCGCATTTTCAGAGCATGGCTGGGAAAGGAGCATGGTAGTAACACCCCTCATTTCCAGTGTACGTTGGAAGTTTGAGGTGGCAAGACAAGCAAGCAGCCCCAGCCTCTGTGCCTCTGTGCGAGCAGTGCCATGGGCAGATGAGGCTGAGCAACAGCTTTCCAGGCTAGCCCCTTCTGGCTGCCAGCTATCTGCATACATTCGCATTTTAGGAGCAGGGCTGGGAAAGGAGCCTGACAGGGACACACCCCATTTCCAGTGTACGTTGGAAGTTTGAGGTGGCAAGACAAGCAAGCAGCCCCATTCTCTGTGCCTCTGTGCGAGCACTGCCATGGGCAGATGAGGCTGAGCAACAGCTTTCCAGGCTAGCCCCTTCTGGCTGCCAGCTATCTGCAGACGTTCGCATTTTTGGAGCAGGGCTGGAAAAGGAGCCTGGCAGGGACACCCCCCATTTCCAGTCTACGTTGGAAGTTTGAGGTGGCAAGACAAGCAAGCAGCCCCAGTCTCTGTGCCTCTGTGCGAGCAATGCCATGGGCAGATGAGGCTAAGCAACAGCTTTCCAGGCTAGTCCCTTCTGGCTGCCAGCTATCTACAGACGTTCGCATTCTCAGAGCAGGGCCACCGGAGGCTCCCAGCACGAACAACATAAGATACGTTTGAAGTTTGAGGTGGCAAGACAAGCAACCAGCCCCAGTCTCTGTGCTTCTCTGAGAGCTGTGCCATGCACAGATGAAGCTGAGCAACAGCTTTCCAGGCTAGCCCCTTCTGGCTGCCAGCTATCTGCAGACGTTCGCATTCTCAGAGCAGGGCTGGGAAAGGAGCCTGGCAGGGAACTCCCCCCTTCCAGTCTACATTTGAAGTTTGAGGTGCAAGACAAGCAAGCAGCCCCACTCTCTGTGCCTCTGTGCGAGCACTGCCATGGGCAGATGAGGCTGAGCAACAGCTTTCCAGGCTAGCCCCTTCTGGCTGCCAGCTATCTGCAGACGTTCGCATCCTCAGTGCAGGGCCACCGGAGGCGCCCAGCACGGTCAACATAAGATACCTTTGAAGTTTGAGGTGGCAAGACAAGCAAGCAGCCCCAGTCTCTGTGCCTCTGTGCGAGCAGTGCCATGGGCAGATGAGGCTGAGCAACAGCTTTCCAGGCTAGACCCTTCTGGCTGCCAGCTATCTGCAGACGTTCGCATTTTCGGAGCAGGGCTGGGAAAGGATCCTGACAGGAACACCCCCCATTTCCAGTGTACGTTGGAAGTTTGAGGTGGCAAGACAAGCAAGCAGCCCCAGCCTCTGTGCCTCTGTGCGAGCAGTGCCATGGGCAGATGAGGCTGAGCAACAGCTTTCCAGGCTAGCCCCTTCTGGCTGCCAGCTATCTGCAGACGTTCGCATTTTAGGAGCACGGCTGGGAAAGGAGCCTGGCAAGAACACCCCCCATTTCCAGTGTACGTTTGAAGTTTGAGGTGGCAAGACAAGCAAGCAGCCCCAGTCTCTGTGCCTCTGTGCGAGCAGTGCCATGGGCAGATGAGGCTGAGCAACAGCTTTCCAGGCTTGGCCCTTCAGGATGCCAGCTATCTGCAGACGTTCGCATTTTCGGAGCAGGGCTGGGAAAGGAGCCTGGCAGGAACACCCCCCATTTCCAGTGTACGTTTGAAGTTTGAGGTGGCAAGACAAGCAAGCAGCCCCAGTCTCTGTGCCTCTGTGCGAGCAGTGCCATGGGCAGATGAGGCTGAGCAACAGCTTTCCAGGCTAGCCCCTTTTGGCTGCCAGCTATCTGCAGACGTTCGCATTTTTGGAGTAGGGCTGCGAACGGAGCCTGGCAGGGACCACCCCACTTCCAGTATACATTTGAAGTTTGAGGTGCCAAGACAAGCAAGCAGCCCCAGTCTCTGTGCCTCTGTGCAAGCAGTGCCATGGGCAGATGAGGCTGAGCAACAGCTTTCCAGGCTAGCCCCTTCTGGCTGCCAGCTATCTGCAGACGTTCGCATTCTCAGAGCAGGGCTACCGGAGGCACCCAGCACGGACAACATAAGATACGTTTGAAGTTTGAGGTGGCAAGACAAGCAAGCAGCCCCAGTGTCTGTGCCTCTGTGCGAGCAGTGCCATGGGCAGATGAGGCTGAGCAACAGCTTTCCAGGCTAGCCCCTTCTGGCTGCCAGCTATCTGCAAACGTTCGCATTTTCAGAGCATGGCTGGGAAAGGAGCATGGTAGTAACACACCTCATTTCCAGTGTACGTTGGAAGTTTGAGGTGGCAAGACAAGCAAGCAGCCCCAGTCTCTGTGCCTCTGTGCGAGCAGTGCCATGGGCAGATGAGGCTGAGCAACAGCTTTCCAGGCTAGCCCCTTCTGGCTGCCAGCTATCTGCATACATTCGCATTTTAGGAGCAGGGCTGGGAAAGGAGCCTGACAGGGACACCCCCCATTTCCAGTGTACGTTGGAAGTTTGAGGTGGCAAGACAAGCAAGCAGCCCCAGTCTCTGTGCCTCTGTGTGAGCAATGCCATGGGCAGATGAGGCTACGCAACAGCTTTCCAGGCTAGCCCCTTCTGGCTGCCAGCTATCTGCAGACGTTCGCATTCTCAGAGCAGGGCCACCGGAGGCTCCCAGCACGAACAACATAAGATACGTTTGAAGTTTGAGGTGGCAAGACAAGCAACCAGCCCCAGCCTCTGTGCTTCTGTGCGAGCAGTGCCACGCACAGATGAAGCTGAGCAACAGCTTTACAAGCTAGCCCCTTCTGGCTGCCAGCTATCTGCAGACGTTCGCATTCTCAGAGCAGGGCTGGGAAAGGAGCCTGGGAGGGAACTCCCCCCTTCCAGTCTACATTTGAAGTTTGAGGTGCAACACAAGCAAGCAGCCCCAGGCTCTGTGCCTCTGTGCGAGCACTGCCATGGGCAGATGAGGCTGAGCAACAGCTTTCCAGGCTAGCCCCTTCTGGCTGCCAGCTATCTGCAGACGTTCGCATCCTCAGAGCAGGGCCACCGGAGGCGCCCAGCACGGTCAACATAAGATACCTTTGAAGTTTGAGGTGGCAAGACAAGCAAGCAGCCCCAGTCTCTGTGCCTCTGTGCGAGCAGTGCCATGGGCAGATGAGGCTGAGCAACAGCTTTCCAGGCTAGACCCTACTGGCTGCCAACTATCTGCAGACGTTCGCATTTTCGGAGCAGGGCTGGGAAAGGATCCTGACAGGAACACCCCCCATTTCCAGTGTACGTTGGAAGTTTGAGGTGGCAAGACAAGCAAGCAGCCCCAGCCTCTGTGCCTCTGTGCGAGCAGTGCCATGGGCAGATGAGGCTGAGCAACAGCTTTCCAGGCTAACCCCTTCTGGCTGCCAGCTACCTGCAGACGTTCGCATTTTCGGAGCAGGGCTGGGAAAGGAGCCTGGCAGGAACACCCCCCATTTCCAGTGTATGTTGGAAGTTTGAGGTGGCAAGACAAGCAAGCAGCCCCATTCTCTGTGCCTCTGTGCGAGCAGTGCCATGGGCAGATGAGGCTGAGCAACAGCTTTCCAGGCTAGCCTCTTTTGGCTGCCAGCTATCTGCAGACATTCGCATTTTAAAAGCAGGGCAACGAAACTAGCCTTGCAGGGACTTCCGATACTCAGCTTACGTTTGAAGTTTGAGGTGGCAAGACAAGCAAGCAGCACCAGTCTCTGTGCCTCTGTGCGAGCAGTGCCATGGGCAGATGAGGCTGAGCAACAGCTTTCCAGGCTAGCCCCTTCTGGCTGCCAGCTATCTGCAGACGTTCGCATTCTCAGAGCAGGGCTGGGAAAGGAGCCTGGCAGGGAACTCCCCCCTTCCAGTCTACATTTGAAGTTTGAGGTGCAAGACAAGCAAGCAGCCCCAGTCTCTGTGCCTCTGTGCGAGCACTGCCATGGGCAGATGAGGCTGAGCAACAGCTTTCCAGGATAGCCCCTTCTGGCTGCCAGCTATCTGCAGACGTTTGCATCCTCAGAGCAGGGCCACCGGAGGCGCGCAGCACGGTCAACATAAGATACTTTTGAAGTTTGAGGTGGCAAGACAAGCAAGCAGCCCCAGTCTCTGTGCCTCTGTGCGAGCAGTGCCATGGGCAGATGAGGCTGAGCAACAGCTTTCCAGGCTAGCCCCTTCTGGCTGCCAGCTATCTGCAGACGTTGGCATTCTCAGAGCAGGGCCACCGGAGGCGCCCAGCACGGACAACATAAGATACGTTTGAAGTTTGAGGTGGCAAGACAAGCAAGCAGCCCCAGTCTCTGGGCCTCTGTGCGAGCATTGCCATGCACAGATGAAGCTGAGCAACAGCTTTACAAGCTAGCCACTTCTGGCTGCCAGCTATCTGCAGACGTTCGCATTCTCAGAACATATGGCTGCGAAAGGAGAATGGCAGGGACTCCCCCCTTCCAGTCTACATTTGAAGTTTGAGGTGGCAAGACAAGCAAGCAGCCCCAGTCTCTGTGCCTCTGTGCGAGCAGTGCCATGGGCAGATGAAGCTGAGCAACAGCTTTCCAGGCTAGCCCCTTCTGGCTGCCAGCTATCTGCAAACGTTCGCATTCTCAGGGCAGGGTGACCGAAGGTTCCCAGCACAGATGCCATAACATACCTTTGAAGTTTCAGGTGGCCAGACACGCAAGCAGCCCCAGTCCCTGTGCCTCTGTGCGAGCAGTGCCATGCGCAGATGAGGCTCACCAACAGCTTTCCAGGCTATCCCCTTCTGGCTGCCAGCTATCTGCAGACGTTCGCATTCTCAGAGCAGGGCTACCGTAGGTTCCCAGCACGGACAACGTAAGTTACGTTTGAACTTTGAGGTGGCCAGACAAGCAAGCAGCCCTAGTCTCTGTGCCTCTGTGCGAGCAGTGCCATGCGCAGATGAGGCTGAGCAACAGCTTTCCAGGCTAGCCCCTTCTGCCTGCCAGCTATCTGCAGACGTTCACATTCTCAGAACAGGGCTGCGAAAGAAACGTGGCAGCGACACCCCCTTTCCAGTGTATGTTTGAATTTTGAGGTGGCAAGACAAGCAAGCAGCCCCAGTCTCTGTGCCTCTGTGCGAGCAGTGCCATGGGCAGATGAGGCTGAGCAACAGCTTTCCAGGCTAGTCCCTTTTGGCTGCCAGCTATCTGCAGACATTCGCATTTTAAAAGCAGGGCAACGAAACTAGCCTTGCAGGGACTTCCGATACTCAGCTTACGTTTGAAGTTTGAGGTGGCAAGACAAGCAAGCAGCACCAGTCTCTGTGCCTCTGTGCGAGCAGTGCCATGGGCAGATGAGGCTGAGCAACAGCTTTCCAGGCTAGCCCCTTCTGGCTGCCAGCTATCTGCAGACGTTCGCATTCTCAGAGCAGGGCTGGGAAAGGAGCCTGGCAGGGAACTCCCCCCTTCCAGTCTACATTTGAAGTTTGAGGTGCAAGACAAGCAAGCAGCCCCAGTCTCTGTGCCTCTGTGCGAGCACTGCCATGGGCAGATGAGGCTGAGCAACAGCTTTCCAGGATAGCCCCTTCTGGCTGCCAGCTATCTGCAGACGTTTGCATCCTCAGAGCAGGGCCAACGGAGGCGCGCAGCACGGTCAACATAAGATACTTTTGAAGTTTGAGGTGGCAAGACAAGCAAGCAGCCCCAGTCTCTGTGCCTCTGTGCGAGCAGTGCCATGGGCAGATGAGGCTGAGCAACAGCTTTCCAGGCTAACCCCTTCTGGCTGCCAGCTATCTGCAGACGTTCGCATTTTCGGAGCAGGGCTGGGAAAGGAGCCTGGCAGGAACACCCCCCATTTCCAGTGTATGTTGGAAGTTTGAGGTGGCAAGACAAGCAAGCAGCCCCATTCTCTGTGCCTCTGTGCGAGCAGTGCCATGGGCAGATGAGGCTGAGCAACAGCTTTCCAGGCTAGCCTCTTTTGGCTGCCAGCTATCTGCAGAAATTCGCATTTTTGGAGCAGAGCTGGAAAAGGAGCCTGGCAGGGACACCCCCCATTTCCAGTCTACGTTGGAAGTTTGAGGTGGCAAGACAAGCAAGCAGCCCCAGTCTCTGTGTCTCTGTGCGAGCAGTGCCATGTGCAGATGAGGCTGAGCAACAGCTTTCCAGGCTAGCCCCTTCTGGCTGCCAGCTATCTGCAGACGTTCGCATTCTCAGAGCAGGGCCACCGGAGGCGCCCAGCACGGACAACATAAGATACGTTTGAAGTTTGAGGTGGCAAGACAAGCAAGCAGCCCCAGTCTCTGGGCCTCTGTGCGAGCAGTGCCATGGGCAGATGAGGCTGAGCAACAGCTTTCCAGGCTAGCCCCTTCTGGCTGCCAGCTATCTGCAAACGTTCGCATTCTCAGAGCAGGGTGACCGAAGGTTCCCAGCACAGATGCCATAACATACCTTTGAAGTTTCAGGTGGCCAGACAAGCAAGCAGCCCCAGTCCCTGTGCCTCTGTGCGAGCAGTGCCATGCGCAGATGAGGCTCACCAACAGCTTTCCAGGCTATCCCCTTCTGGCTGCCAGCTATCTGCAGACGTTCGCATTCTCAGAGCAGGGCTACCGTAGGTTCCCAGCACGGACAACGTAAGTTACGTTTGAACTTTGAGGTGGCCAGACAAGCAAGCAGCCCCAGTCTCTGGGCCTCTGTGCGAGCAGTGCCATGCGCAGATGAGGCTGAGCAACAGCTTTCCAGGCTAGCCCCTTCTGGCTGCCAGCTATCTGCAGACGTTCACATTCTCAGAACAGGGCTGCGAAAGAAACGTGGCAGCGACACCCCCTTTCCAGTCTACGTTTGAAGTTTGAGGTGGCAAGACAAGCAAGCAGCCCCAGTCTCTGTGCCTCTGTGCGAGCAGTGCCATGGGCAGATGAGGCTGAGCAACAGCTTTCCAGGCTAGTCCCTTTTGGCTGCCAGCTATCTGCAGACATTCGCATTTTAAAAGCAGGGCAACGAAACTAGCCTTGCAGGGACTTCCGATACTCAGCTTACGTTTGAAGTTTGAGGTGGCAAGACAAGCAAGCAGCACCAGTCTCTGTGCCTCTGTGCGAGCAGTGCCATGGGCAGATGAGGCTGAGCAACAGCTTTCCAGGATAGCCCCTTCTGGCTGCCAGCTATCTGCAGACGTTTGCATCCTCAGAGCAGGGCCACCGGAGGCGCGCAGCACGGTCAACATAAGATACTTTTGAAGTTTGAGTTGGCAAGACAAGCAAGCAGCCCCAGTCTCTGTGCCTCTGTGCGAGCAGTGCCATGGGCAGATGAGGCTGAGCAACAGCTTTCCAGGCTAACCCCTTCTGGTTGCCAGCTATCTGCAGACGTTCGCATTTTCGGAGCAGGGCTGGGAAAGGAGCCTGGCAGGAACACCCCCCACTTCCAGTGTATGTTGGAAGTTTGAGGTGGCAAGACAAGCAAGCAGCCCCAGTCTCTGTGCCTCTGTGCGAGCAGTGCCATGGGCAGATGAAGCTGAGCAACAGCTTTCCAGGCTAGCCCCTTCTGGCTGCCAGCTATCTGCAAACTTTCGCATTCTCAGAGCAGGGTGACCGAAGGTTCCCAGCACAGATGCCATAACATACCTTTGAAGTTTCAGGTGGCCAGACACGCAAGCAGCCCCAGTCTCTGTGCCTCTGTGCGAGCAGTGCCATGGGCAGATGAGGCTGAGCAACAGCTTTCCAGGCTAGCCCCTTCTGGCTGCCAGCTATCTGCAGACGTTCGCATTCTCAGAGCAGGGCTGGGAAAGGAGCCTGGCAGGGACCCCCCCATTTCCAGACTACGTTTGAAGTTTGAGGTGCAACACAAGCAAGCAGCCCCAGTCTCTGTGCCTCTGTGCGAGCAGTGCCATGCACAGATGAGGCTGAGCAACAGCTTTCCAGGCTAGCCCCTTCTGGCTGCCAGCTATCTGCAGACGTTCGCATTCTCAGAGCAGGGCCACCGGAGGCGCCCAGCACGGACAACATTAGATACATTTGAAGTTTGAGGTGGCAAGACAAGCAAGCAGCCCCTGTCTCTGTGCCTCTGTGCGAGCAGTGCCATGGGCAGATGAGGCTGAGCAACAGCTTTACAAGCTAGCCCCTTCTGGCTGCCAGCTATCTGCAGACGTTCGCATTCTCAGAGCAGGGCTGCGAAAGAAGACTGGCAGGGACGTCCCCCCTTCCAGTCTACATTTAAAGTTTGAGGTGTCAAGACAAGCAAGCAGCCCCAGTCTCTGTGCCTCTGTGCGAGCAGAGCCATGGGCAGATGAAGCTGAGCAACAGCTTTCCAGGCTAGCCCCTTCTGCCTGCCAGCTATCTGCAGACGTTCGCATTCTCAGACCAGGGCTGCGAAAGAAGCCTGGCAGGGACCCCCCCTTTCCAGTCTACGTTTGAAGTTTGAGGTGGCAAGACAAGCAAGCAGCCCCAGTCTCTGTGCCTCTGTGCGAGCAGTGCCATGGGCAGATGAGGCTGAGCAACAGCTTTCCAGGCTAGCCCCTTTTGGCTGCCAGCTATCTGCAGACGTTCGCATTCTCAGAGCAGGGATGGGAAAGGAGCCTGGCAGGAACACCCCCATTTCCAGACTACGTTTGAAGTTTGAGGTGGCAAGACAAGCAAGCAGCCCCAGTCTCTGTGCCTCTGTGCGAGCAGTGCCATGGGCAGATGAGGCTGAGCATCAGCTTTCCAAGCTAGCCCCTTCTGGCTGCCAGCTATCTGCAGACGTTCGCATTCTCAGAGCAGGAATGGGAAAGGAGCCTGGCAGGGACCCCCCCATTTCCAGACTACGTTTGAAGTTTGAGGTGGCAAGACAAGCAAGCAGCCCCAGTCTCTGTGCCTCTGTGCGAGCAGTGCCATGGGCAGATGAGTCTGAGCAACAGCTTTCCAGGCTAGCCTCTTCTGGCTGCCAGCTATCTGCAGACGTTCGCATTCTCAGAGCAGGGCTGCGAAAGAAGACTAGCAGGGACGTCCCCCCTTCCAGTCTACATTTAAAGTTTGAGGTGTCAAGACAAGCAAGCAGCCCCAGTCTCTGTGCCTCTGTGCGAGCAGAGCCATGGGCAGATGAAGCTGAGCAACAGCTTTCCAGGCTAGCCCCTTCTGCCTGCCAGCTATCTGCAGACGTTCGCATTCTCAGAGCAGGGCTACCGAAGGTTCCCAGCACGGACAACATAAGTTACGTTTGAACTTTGAGGTGGCCAGACAAGCAAGCAGCCCCAGTCTCTGTGCCTCTGTGCGAGCAGTGCCATGCGCAGATGAGGCTGAGCAACAGCTTTCCAGGCTAGCCCCTTCTGCCTGCCAGCTATCTGCAGACGTTCGCATTCTCAGACCAGGGCTGCGAAAGAAGCCTGGCAGGGACCCCCCCTTTCCAGTCTACGTTTGAAGTTTGAGGTGGCAAGACAAGCAAGCAGCCCCAGTCTCTGGGCCTCTGTGCGAGCATTGCCATGCACAGATGAAGCTGAGCAACAGCTTTACAAGCTAGCCACTTCTGGCTGCCAGCTATCTGCAGACGTTCGCATTCTCAGAGCATGGGTGCGAAAGTAGACTGGCAGGGACGTCCCCCCTTCCAGTCTACATTTGAAGTTTGAGGTGGCAAGACAAGCAAGCAGCCCCAGTCTCTGTGCCTCTGTGCGAGCAGTGCCATGGGCAGATGAAGCTGAGCAACAGCTTTCCAGGCTAGCCCCTTCTGGCTGCCAGCTATCTGCAAACGTTCGCATTCTCAGAGCAGGGTGACCGAAGGTTCCCAGCACAGATGCCATAACATACCTTTGAAGTTTCAGGTGGCCAGACACGCAAGCAGCCCCAGTCCCTGTGCCTCTGTGTGAGCAGTGCCATGCGCAGATGAGGCTGAGCAACAGCTTTCCAGGCTATCCCCTTCTGGCTGCCAGCAATCTGCAGACGTTCACATTCTCAGAACAGGGCTGCGAAAGAAACCTGGCAGGGACACCCCCTTTCCAGTCTACGTTTGAAGTTTGAGGTGGCAAGACAAGCAAGCAGCCCCAGTCTCTGTGCCTCTGTGCGAGCAGTGCCATGGGCAGATGAGGCTGAGCAACAGCTTTCCAGGCTAGCCCCTTCTGGCTGCCAGCTATCTGCAGACGTTTGCATCCTCAGAGCAGGGCCACCGGAGGCGCCCAGCACGGTCTCACATAAGATACTTTTGAAGTTTGAGGTGGCAAGACAAGCAAGCAGCCCCAGTCTCTGTGCCTCTGTGCGAGCAGTGCCATGGGCAGATGAGGCTGAGCAACAGCTTTCCAGGCTAACCCCTTCTGGCTGCCAGCTATCTGCAGACGTTCGCATTTTCGGAGCAGGGCTGGGAAAGGAGCCTGGCAGGAACACCCCCCATTTCCAGTGTATGTTGGAAGTTTGAGGTGGCAAGACAAGCAAGCAGCCCCAGTCTCTGTGCCTCTGTGCGAGCAGTGCCATGGGCAGATGAGGCTGAGCAACAGCTTTCCAGGCTAGCCTCTTTTGGCTGCCAGCTATCTGCAGAAATTCGCATTTTTGGAGCAGAGCTGGAAAAGGAGCCTGGCAGGAACACCCCCCATTTCCAGTGTATGTTGGAAGTTTGAGGTGGCAAGACAAGCAAGCAGCACCATTCTCTGTGCCTCTGTGCGAGCAGTGCCATGGGCAGATGAGGCTGAGCAACAGCTTTCCAGGCTAGCCCCTTCTGGCTGCCAGCTATCTGCAGACGTTCGCATTGTCAGAGCAGGGCTGCGAAAGAAGCATAGCAGGGACGTCCCCCCTTCCAGTCTACATTTAAAGTTTGAGGTGTCAAGACAAGCAAGCAGCCCCAGTCTCTGTGCCTCTGTGCGAGCAGTGCCATGCGCAGATGAGGCTGAGCAACAGCTTTCCAGGCTAGCCCCTTCTGCCTGCCAGCAATCTGCAGACGTTCGCATTCTCAGAGCAGGGCTGGGAAAGGAGCCTGGCAGGGACACCACCATTTCCAGACTACGTTTGAAGTTTGAGGTGCAACACAAGCAAGCAGCCCCAGTCTCTGTGCCTCTGTGCGAGCAGTGCCATGGGCAGATGAGGCTGAGCAACAGCTTTCCAGGCTAGCCCCTTCTGGCTGCCAGCTATCTGCAGACGTTCGCATTCTCAGAGCAGGGCTGCGAAAGAAGACTGGCAGGGACCCCCCCTTTCCAGTCTACTTTTGAAGTTTGAGGTGGCAAGACAAGCAAGCAGCCCCAGTCTCTGTGCCTCTGTGCGAGCAGTGCCATGGGCAGATGAGGCTGTGCAACAGCTTTCCAGGCTAGCCCCTTCTGGCTGCCAGCTATCTGCAGACGTTCGCATTTTAAAAGCAGGGCAACGAAACTAGCCTTGCAGGGACATCCGATCCTCAGGTTACCTTTGAAGTTTGAGGTGGCAAGACAAGCAAGCAGCCCCAGTCTCTGTGCCTCTGTGCGAGCAGTGCCATGGGCAGATGAGGCTGAGCAACAGCTTTCCAGGCTAGCCCCTTTTGGCTGCCAGCTATCTGCAGACGTTCGCATTTTTGGAGTAGGGCTGCGAAAGGAACCTGGCAGGGACCACCCCACTTCCAGTATACGTTTGAAGTTTGAGGTGGCAAGACAAGCAGGCAGCCCCAGTCTCTGTGCCTCTGTGCGAGCAGTGCCATGGGCAGATGAGGCTGAGCAACAGCTTTCCAGGCTAGCCCCTTCTGGTTGCCAGCTATCTGCAGACGTTCGCATTCTCAGAGCAGGGATGGGAAAGGAGCCTGGCAGGGACCCCCCCATTTCCAGACTACGTTTGAAGTTTGAGGTGTCAAGACAAGCAAGCAGCCCCAGTCTCTGTGCCTCTGTGCGAGCAGTGCCATGGGCAGATGAGGCTGAGCAACAGCTTTCCAGGCTAGCCCCTTCTGGCTGCCAGCTATCTGCAGACGTTCGCATTCTCAGAGCAGGGCTACCGAAGGTTCCCAGAACGGACAACATAAGTTACGTTTGAACTTTGAGGTGGCCAGACAAGCAAGCAGCCCCAGTCTCTGCGCCTCTGTGCGAGCAGTGCCATGGGCAGATGAGGCTGAGCAACAGCTTTCCAGGCTAGCCCCTTCTGGCTGCCAGCTATCTGCAGACGTTCGCATTCTCAGAGCAGGGCTGGGAAAGGAGCCTGTCAGGGACCCCCCCATTTCCAGACTACGTTTGAAGTTTGAGGTGCAACACAAGCAAGCAGCCCCAGTCTCTGTGCCTCTGTGCGAGCAGTGCCATGCACAGATGAGGCTGAGCAACAGCTTTCCAGGCTAGCCCCTTCTGGCTGCCAGCTATCTGCAGACGTTCGCATTCTCAGAGCAGGGCCACCGGAGGCGCCCAGCACGGACAACATAAGATAAGTTTGAAGTTTGAGGTGGCAAGACAAGCAAGCAGCCCCAGTCTCTGTGCCTCTGTGCGAGCATTGCCATGCACAGATGAAGCTGAGCAACAGCTTTACAAGCTAGCCCCTTCTGGCTGCCAGCTATCTGCAGACGTTCGCATTCTCAGAGCAGGGCTGCGAAAGAAGACTGGCAGGGACGTTCCCCCTTCCAGTCTACATTTAAAGTTTGAGGTGTCAAGACAAGCAAGCAGCCCCAGTCTCTGTGCCTCTGTGCGAGCAGAGCCATGGGCAGATGAAGCTGAGCAACAGCTTTCCAGGCTAGCCCCTTCTGGCTGCCAGCTATCTGCAGACGTTCGCATTCTCAGAGCAGGGCTACCGAAGGTTCCCAGCACGGACAACATAAGTTACGTTTGAACTTTGAGGTGGCCAGACAAGCAAGCAGCCCCAGTCTCTGTGCCTCTGTGCGAGCAGTGCCATGGGCAGATGAGGCTGAGCAACAGCTTTCCAGGCTAGCCCCTTCTGCCTGCCAGCTATCTGCAGACGTTCGCATTCTCAGACCAGGGCTGCGAAAGAAGCCTGGCAGGGACCCCCCCTTTCCAGTCTACTTTTGAAGTTTGAGGTGGCAAGACAAGCAAGCAGCCCCAGTCTCTGTGCCTCTGTGCGAGCAGTGCCATGGGCAGATGAGGCTGTGCAACAGCTTTCCAGGCTAGCCACTTCTGGCTGCCAGCTATCTGCAGACGTTCGCATTTTAAAAGCAGGGCAACGAAACTAGCCTTGCAGGGACTTCCGATCCTCAGGTTACATTTGAAGTTTGAGGTGGCAAGACAAGCAAGCAGCCCCAGTCTCTGTGCCTCTGTGCGAGTAGTGCCATGGGCAGATGAGGCTGAGCAACAGCTTTCCAGGCTAGCCCCTTCTGCCTGCCAGCTATCTGCAGACGTTCGCATTTTTGGAGTAGGGCTGCGAAAGGAACCTAGCAGGGACCACCCCACTTCCAGTATACGTTTGAAGTTTGAGGTGGCAAGACAAGCAGGCAGCCCCAGCCTCTGTGCCTCTGTGCGAGCAGTGCCATGGGCAGATGAGGCTGAGCAACAGCTTTCCAGGCTAGCCCCTTCTGGCTGCCAGCTATCTGCAGACGTTCGCATTCTCAGAGCAGGGATGAGAAAGGAGCCTGGCAGGGACCCCCCCATTTCCAGACTACGTTTGAACTTTGAGGTGGCCAGACAAGCAAGCAGCCCCAGTCTCTGTGCCTCTGTGCGAGCAGTGCCATGGGCAGATGAGGCTGAGCAACAGCTTTCCAGGCTAGCCCCTTCTGCCTGCCAGCTATCAGCAGACGTTCGCATTCTCAGACCAGGGCTGCGAAAGAAGCCTGGCAGGGACCCCCCCTTTCCAGTCTACATTTAAAGTTTGAGGTGTCAAGACAAGCAAGCAGCCCCAGTCTCTGTGCCTCTGTGCGAGCAGTGCCATGGGCAGATGAGGCTGTGCAACAGCTTTCCAGGCTAGCCCCTTCTGGCTGCCAGCTATCTGCAGACGTTCGCATTATAAAAGCAGGGCAACGAAACTAGCCTTGCAGGGACTTCCGATCCTCAGGTTACCTTTGAAGTTTGAGGTGGCAAGACAAGCAAGCAGCCCCAGTCTCTGTGCCTCTGTGTGAGCAGTGCCATGGGCAGATGAGGCTGAGCAACAGCTTTCCAGGCAAGCCCCTTTTGGCTGCCAGCTATCTGCAGACGTTCGCATTTTTGGAGTAGGGCTGCGAAAGGAACCTGGCAGGGACCACCCCACTTCCAGTATACGTTTGAAGTTTGAGGTGGCAAGACAAGCAGGCAGCCCCAGTCTCTGTGCCTCTGTGCGAGCAGTGCCATGGGCAGATGAGGCTGAGCAACAGCTTTCCAGGCTAGCCCCTTCTGGCTGCCAGCTATCTGCAGACGTTCGCATTCTCAGAGCAGGGATGGGAAAGGAGCCTGGCAGGGACCCCCCCATTTCCAGACTACGTTTGAAGTTTGAGGTGGCAAGACAAGCAAGCAGCCCCAGTCTCTGTGCCTCTGTGCGAGCAGTGCCATGGGAGGATGAGGCTGAGCAACAGCTTTCCAGGCTAGCCCCTTCTGGCTGCCAGCTATCTGCAGACGTTCGCATTCTCAGAGCAGGGCTACCGAAGGTTCCCAGAACGGACAACATAAGTTACGTTTGAACTTTGAGGTGGCAAGACAAGCAGGCAGCCCCAGCCTCTGTGCCTCTGTGCGAGCAGTGCCATGGGCAGATGAGGCTGAGCAACAGCTTTCCAGGCTAGCCCCTTCTGGCTGCCAGCTATCTGCAGACGTTCGCATTCTCAGAGCAGGGATGGGAAAGGAGCCTGGCAGGGACCCCCCCATTTCCAGACTACGTTTGAAGTTTGAGGTGGCAAGACAAGCAAGCAGCCCCAGTCTCTGTGCCTCTGTGCGAGCAGTGCCATGGGCAGATGAGGCTGAGCAACAGCTTTCCAGGCTAGCCCCTTCTGGCTGCCAGCTATCTGCAGACGTTCGCATTCTCAGAGCAGGGCTACCGAAGGTTCCCAGAACGGACAACATAAGTTACGTTTGAACTTTGAGGTGGCCAGACAAGCAAGCAGCCCCAGTCTCTGGGCCTCTGTGCGAGCAGTGCCATGGGCAGATGAGGCTGAGCAACAGCTTTCCAGGCTAGCCCCTTCTGGCTGCCATCTATCTGCAGACGTTCGCATTCTCAGAGCAGGGCTGGGAAAGGAGCCTGGCAGGGACCCCCCCGTTTCCAGACTACGTTTGAAGTTTGAGGTGCAACACAAGCAAGCAGCCCCAGTCTCTGTGCCTCTGTGCGAGCAGTGCCATGGGCAGATGAGGCTGAGCAACAGCTTTCCAGGCTAGCCCCTTCTGGCTGCCAGCTATCTGCAGACGTTCGCATTCTCAGAGCAGGGCCACCGGAGGCGCCCAGCACGGACAACATAAGATACTTTTGAAGTTTGAGGTGGCAAGACAAGCAAGCAGCCCCAGTCTCTGTGCCTCTGTGCGAGCAGTGCCATGGGCAGATGAGGCTGAGCAACAGCTTTCCAGGCTAACCCCTTCTGGCTGCCAGCTATCTGCAGACGTTCGCATTTTCGGAGCAGGGCTGGGAAAGGAGCCTGGCAGGAACACCCCCCATTTCCAGTGTATGTTGGAAGTTTGAGGTGGCAAGACAAGCAAGCAGCCCCATTCTCTGTGCCTCTGTGCGAGCAGTGCCATGGGCAGATGAGGCTGAGCAACAGCTTTCCAGGCTAGCCTCTTTTGGCTGCCAGCTATCTGCAGAATTTCGCATTTTTGGAGCAGAGCTGGAAAAGGAGCCTGGCAGGAACACCCCCCATTTCCAGTGTATGTTGGAAGTTTGAGGTGGCAAGACAAGCAAGCAGCCCCATTCTCTGTGCCTCTGTGCGAGCAGTGCCATGGGCAGATGAGGCTGAGCAACAGCTTTCCAGGCTAGCCCCTTCTGGCTGCCAGCTATCTGCAGACGTTCGCATTGTCAGAGCAGGGCTGCGAAAGAAGACTTGCAGGGACGTCCCCCCTTCCAGTCTACATTTAAAGTTTGAGGTGTCAAGACAAGCAAGCAGCCCCAGTCTCTGTGCCTCTGTGCGAGCAGAGCCATGGGCAGATGAAGCTGAGCAACAGCTTTCCAGGCTAGCCCCTTCTGGCTGCCAGCTATCTGCAGACGTTCGCATTCTCAGAGCAGGGCTACCGAAGGTTCCCAGCACGGACAACATAAGTTACGTTTGAACTTTGAGGTGGCCAGACAAGCAAGCAGCCCCAGTCTCTGTGCCTCTGTGCGAGCAGTGCCATGCGCAGATGAGGCTGAGCAACAGCTTTCCAGGGTAGCCCCTTCTGCCTGCCAGCTTTCTGCAGACGTTCGCATTCTCAGAGCAGGCCTGCGAAAGAAGCCTGGCAGGGACCCACCCTTTCCAGTCTACGTTTGAAGTTTGAGGTGGCAAGACAAGCAAGCAGCCCCAGTCTCTGTGCCTCTGTGCGAGCAGTGCCATGGGCAGATGAGGCTGTGCAACAGCTTTCCAGGCTAGCCACTTCTGGCTGCCAGCTATCTGCAGACGTTCGCATTTTAAAAGCAGGGCAACGAAACTAGCCTTGCAGGGACTTCCGATCCTCAGGTTACCTTTGAAGTTTGAGGTGGCAAGACAAGCAAGCAGCCCCAGTCTCTGTGCCTCTGTGCGAGCAGTGCCATGGGCAGATGAGGCTGAGCAACAGCTTTCCAGGCTAGCCCCTTTTGGCTGCCAGCTATCTGCAGACGTTCGCATTTTTGGAGTAGGGCTGCGAAAGGAACCTGGCAGGGACCACCCCACTTCCAGTATACGTTTGAAGTTTGAGGTAGCAAGACAAGCAGGCAGCCCCAGCCTCTGTGCCTCTGTGCGAGCAGTGCCATGGGCAGATGAGGCTGAGCAACAGCTTTCCAGGCTAGCCCCTTCTGGCTGCCAGCTATCTGCAGACGTTCGCATTCTCAGAGCAGGGATGGGAAAGGAGCCTGGCAGGGACCCCCCCATTTCCAGACTACGTTTGAAGTTTGAGGTGGCAAGACAAGCAAGCAGCCCCAGTCTCTGTGCCTCTGTGCGAGCAGTGCCATGGGCAGATGAGGCTGAGCATCAGCTTTCCAGGCTAGCCCCTTCTGGCTGCCAGCTATCTGCAGACGTTCGCATTCTCAGAGCAGGGATGGGAAAGGAGCCTGGCAGGGACCCCCCCATTTCCAGACTACGTTTGAAGTTTGAGGTTGCAAGACAAGCAAGCAGCCCCAGTCTCTGTGCCTCTGTGCGAGCAGTGCCATGGGCAGATGAGGCTGAGCAACAGCATTCCAGGCTAGCCCCTTCTGGCTGTCAGCTATCTGCAGACGTTTGCATTCTCAAAGCAGGGCTACCGAAGGTTCCCAGAACGGACAACATAAGTTACGTTTGAACTTTGAGGTGGCCAGACAAGCAAGCAGCCCCAGTCTCTGTGCCTCTGTGCGAGCAGTGCCATGGGCAGATGAGGCTGAGCAACAGCTTTCCAGGCTAGCCCCTTCTGGCTGCCAGCTATCTGCAGACGTTCGCATTCTCAGAGCAGGGCTGGGAAAGGAGCCTGGCAGGGACACCACCATTTCCAGACTACGTTTGAAGTTTGAGGCGCAACACAAGCAAGCAGCCCCAGTCTCTGTGCCTCTGTGCGAGCAGTGCCATGGGCAGATGAGGCTGAGCAACAGCTTTCCAGGCTAGCCCCTTCTGGCTGCCAGCTATCTGCAGACGTTCGCATTCTCAGAGCAGGGCTGCGAAAGAAGACTGGCAGGGACCCACCCTTTCCAGTCTACTTTTGAAGTTTGAGGTGGCAAGACAAGCAAGCAGCCCCAGTCTCTGTGCCTCTGTGCGAGCAGTGCCATGGGCAGATGAGGCTGTGCAACAGCTTTCCAGGCTAGCCCCTTCTGGCTGCCAGCTATCTGCAGACGTTCGCATTTTAAAAGCAGGGCAACGAAACTAGCCTTGCAGGGACTTCCGATCCTCAGGTTACCTTTGAAGTTTGAGGTGGCAAGACAAGCAAGCAGCCCCAGTCTCTGTGCCTCTGTGCGAGCAGTGCCATGGGCAGATGAGGCTGAGCAACAGCTTTCCAGGCTAGCCCCTTTTGGCTGCCAGCTATCTGCAGACGTTCGCATTTTTGGAGTAGGGCTGCGAAAGGAACCTGGCAGGGACCACCCCACTTCCAGTATACGTTTGAAGTTTGAGGTGGCAAGACAAGCAGGCAGCCCCAGTCTCTGTGCCTCTGTGCGAGCAGTGCCATGGGCAGATGAGGCTGAGCAACAGCTTTCCAGGCTAGCCCCTTCTGGCTGCCAGCTATCTGCAGACGTTCGCATTCTCAGAGCACGGCTACCGAAGGTTCCGAGAACGGAAAACATAAGTTACGTTTGAACTTTCAGGTGGCCAGACAAGCAAGCAGCCCCAGTCTCTGTGCCTCTGTGCGAGCAGTGCCATGGGCAGATGAGGCTGAGCAACAGCTTTCCAGGCTAGCCCCTTCTGGCTGCCAGCTATCTGCAGACGTTCGCATTCTCAGAGCAGGGCTGGGAAAGGAGCCTGTCAGGGACCCCCCCATTTCCAGACTACGTTTGAAGTTTGAGGTGCAACACAAGTAATCAGCCCCAGTCTCTGTGCCTCTGTGCGAGCAGAGCCATGGGCAGATGAAGCTGAGCAACAGCTTTACAAGCTAGCCCCTTCTGGCTGCCAGCTATCTGCAGACGTTCGCATTCTCAGAGCAGGGCTACCGAAGGTTCCCAGCACGGACAACATAAGTTACGTTTGAACTTTGAGGTGGCCAGACAAGCAAGCAGCCCCAGTCTCTGTGCCTCTGTGCGAGCAGTGCCATGGGCAGATGAGGCTGAGCAACAGCTTTCCAGGCTAGCCCCTTCTGCCTGCCAGCTATCAGCAGACGTTCGCATTCTCAGACCAGGGCTGCGAAAGAAGCCTGGCAGGGACCCCCCCTTTCCAGTCTACATTTAAAGTTTGAGGTGTCAAGACAAGCAAGCAGCCCCAGTCTCTGTGCCTCTGTGCGAGCAGTGCCATGGGCAGATGAGGCTGTGCAACAGCTTTCCAGGCTAGCCCCTTCTGGCTGCCAGCTATCTGCAGACGTTCGCATTATAAAAGCAGGGCAACGAAACTAGCCTTGCAGGGACTTCCGATCCTCAGGTTACCTTTGAAGTTTGAGGTGGCAAGACAAGCAAGCAGCCCCAGTCTCTGTGCCTCTGTGCGAGCATTGCCATGCACAGATGAAGCTGAGCAACAGCTTTACAAGCTAGCCCCTTCTGGCTGCCAGCTATCTGCAGACGTTCGCATTCTCAGAGCAGGGCTGCGAAAGAAGACTGGCAGGGACGTTCCCCCTTCCAGTCTACATTTAAAGTTTGAGGTGTCAAGACAAGCAAGCAGCCCCAGTCTCTGTGCCTCTGTGCGAGCAGAGCCATGGGCAGATGAAGCTGAGCAACAGCTTTCCAGGCTAGCCCCTTCTGGCTGCCAGCTATCTGCAGACGTTCGCATTCTCAGAGCAGGGCTACCGAAGGTTCCCAGCACGGACAACATAAGTTACGTTTGAACTTTGAGGTGGCCAGACAAGCAAGCAGCCCCAGTCTCTGTGCCTCTGTGCGAGCAGTGCCATGGGCAGATGAGGCTGAGCAACAGCTTTCCAGGCTAGCCCCTTCTGCCTGCCAGCTATCTGCAGACGTTCGCATTCTCAGACCAGGGCTGCGAAAGAAGCCTGGCAGGGACCCCCCCTTTCCAGTCTACTTTTGAAGTTTGAGGTGGCAAGACAAGCAAGCAGCCCCAGTCTCTGTGCCTCTGTGCGAGCAGTGCCATGGGCAGATGAGGCTGTGCAACAGCTTTCCAGGCTAGCCACTTCTGGCTGCCAGCTATCTGCAGACGTTCGCATTTTAAAAGCAGGGCAACGAAACTAGCCTTGCAGGGACTTCCGATCCTCAGGTTACATTTGAAGTTTGAGGTGGCAAGACAAGCAAGCAGCCCCAGTCTCTGTGCCTCTGTGCGAGTAGTGCCATGGGCAGATGAGGCTGAGCAACAGCTTTCCAGGCTAGCCCCTTCTGCCTGCCAGCTATCTGCAGACGTTCGCATTTTTGGAGTAGGGCTGCGAAAGGAACCTAGCAGGGACCACCCCACTTCCAGTATACGTTTGAAGTTTGAGGTGGCAAGACAAGCAGGCAGCCCCAGCCTCTGTGCCTCTGTGCGAGCAGTGCCATGGGCAGATGAGGCTGAGCAACAGCTTTCCAGGCTAGCCCCTTCTGGCTGCCAGCTATCTGCAGACGTTCGCATTCTCAGAGCAGGGATGGGAAAGGAGCCTGGCAGGGACCCCCCCATTTCCAGACTACGTTTGAACTTTGAGGTGGCCAGACAAGCAAGCAGCCCCAGTCTCTGTGCCTCTGTGCGAGCAGTGCCATGGGCAGATGAGGCTGAGCAACAGCTTTCCAGGCTAGCCCCTTCTGCCTGCCAGCTATCAGCAGACTTTCGCATTCTCAGACCAGGGCTGCGAAAGAAGCCTGGCAGGGACCCCCCCTTTCCAGTCTACATTTAAAGTTTGAGGTGTCAAGACAAGCAAGCAGCCCCAGTCTCTGTGCCTCTGTGCGAGCAGTGCCATGGGCAGATGAGGCTGTGCAACAGCTTTCCAGGCTAGCCCCTTCTGGCTGCCAGCTATCTGCAGACGTTCGCATTATAAAAGCAGGGCAACGAAACTAGCCTTGCAGGGACTTCCGATCCTCAGGTTACCTTTGAAGTTTGAGGTGGCAAGACAAGCAAGCAGCCCCAGTCTCTGTGCCTCTGTGTGAGCAGTGCCATGGGCAGATGAGGCTGAGCAACAGCTTTCCAGGCAAGCCCCTTTTGGCTGCCAGCTATCTGCAGACGTTCGCATTTTTGGAGTAGGGCTGCGAAAGGAACCTGGCAGGGACCACCCCACTTCCAGTATACGTTTGAAGTTTGAGGTGGCAAGACAAGCAGGCAGCCCCAGTCTCTGTGCCTCTGTGCGAGCAGTGCCATGGGCAGATGAGGCTGAGCAACAGCTTTCCAGGCTAGCCCCTTCTGGCTGCCAGCTATCTGCAGACGTTCGCATTCTCAGAGCAGGGATGGGAAAGGAGCCTGGCAGGGACCCCCCCATTTCCAGACTACGTTTGAAGTTTGAGGTGGCAAGACAAGCAAGCAGCCCCAGTCTCTGTGCCTCTGTGCGAGCAGTGCCATGGGAGGATGAGGCTGAGCAACAGCTTTCCAGGCTAGCCCCTTCTGGCTGCCAGCTATCTGCAGACGTTCGCATTCTCAGAGCAGGGCTACCGAAGGTTCCCAGAACGGACAACATAAGTTACGTTTGAACTTTGAGGTGGCAAGACAAGCAGGCAGCCCCAGCCTCTGTGCCTCTGTGCGAGCAGTGCCATGGGCAGATGAGGCTGAGCAACAGCTTTCCAGGCTAGCCCCTTCTGGCTGCCAGCTATCTGCAGACGTTCGCATTCTCAGAGCAGGGATGGGAAAGGAGCCTGGCAGGGACCCCCCCATTTCCAGACTACGTTTGAAGTTTGAGGTGGCAAGACAAGCAAGCAGCCCCAGTCTCTGTGCCTCTGTGCGAGCAGTGCCATGGGCAGATGAGGCTGAGCAACAGCTTTCCAGGCTAGCCCCTTCTGGCTGCCAGCTATCTGCAGACGTTCGCATTCTCAGAGCAGGGCTACCGAAGGTTCCCAGAACGGACAACATAAGTTACGTTTGAACTTTGAGGTGGCCAGACAAGCAAGCAGCCCCAGTCTCTGGGCCTCTGTGCGAGCAGTGCCATGGGCAGATGAGGCTGAGCAACAGCTTTCCAGGCTAGCCCCTTCTGGCTGCCATCTATCTGCAGACGTTCGCATTCTCAGAGCAGGGCTGGGAAAGGAGCCTGGCAGGGACCCCCCCGTTTCCAGACTACGTTTGAAGTTTGAGGTGCAACACAAGCAAGCAGCCCCAGTCTCTGTGCCTCTGTGCGAGCAGTGCCATGGGCAGATGAGGCTGAGCAACAGCTTTCCAGGCTAGCCCCTTCTGGCTGCCAGCTATCTGCAGACGTTCGCATTCTCAGAGCAGGGCCACCGGAGGCGCCCAGCACGGACAACATAAGATACTTTTGAAGTTTGAGGTGGCAAGACAAGCAAGCAGCCCCAGTCTCTGTGCCTCTGTGCGAGCAGTGCCATGGGCAGATGAGGCTGAGCAACAGCTTTCCAGGCTAACCCCTTCTGGCTGCCAGCTATCTGCAGACGTTCGCATTTTCGGAGCAGGGCTGGGAAAGGAGCCTGGCAGGAACACCCCCCATTTCCAGTGTATGTTGGAAGTTTGAGGTGGCAAGACAAGCAAGCAGCCCCATTCTCTGTGCCTCTGTGCGAGCAGTGCCATGGGCAGATGAGGCTGAGCAACAGCTTTCCAGGCTAGCCTCTTTTGGCTGCCAGCTATCTGCAGAATTTCGCATTTTTGGAGCAGAGCTGGAAAAGGAGCCTGGCAGGAACACCCCCCATTTCCAGTGTATGTTGGAAGTTTGAGGTGGCAAGACAAGCAAGCAGCCCCATTCTCTGTGCCTCTGTGCGAGCAGTGCCATGGGCAGATGAGGCTGAGCAACAGCTTTCCAGGCTAGCCCCTTCTGGCTGCCAGCTATCTGCAGACGTTCGCATTGTCAGAGCAGGGCTGCGAAAGAAGACTTGCAGGGACGTCCCCCCTTCCAGTCTACATTTAAAGTTTGAGGTGTCAAGACAAGCAAGCAGCCCCAGTCTCTGTGCCTCTGTGCGAGCAGAGCCATGGGCAGATGAAGCTGAGCAACAGCTTTCCAGGCTAGCCCCTTCTGGCTGCCAGCTATCTGCAGACGTTCGCATTCTCAGAGCAGGGCTACCGAAGGTTCCCAGCACGGACAACATAAGTTACGTTTGAACTTTGAGGTGGCCAGACAAGCAAGCAGCCCCAGTCTCTGTGCCTCTGTGCGAGCAGTGCCATGCGCAGATGAGGCTGAGCAACAGCTTTCCAGGGTAGCCCCTTCTGCCTGCCAGCTTTCTGCAGACGTTCGCATTCTCAGAGCAGGCCTGCGAAAGAAGCCTGGCAGGGACCCACCCTTTCCAGTCTACGTTTGAAGTTTGAGGTGGCAAGACAAGCAAGCAGCCCCAGTCTCTGTGCCTCTGTGCGAGCAGTGCCATGGGCAGATGAGGCTGTGCAACAGCTTTCCAGGCTAGCCACTTCTGGCTGCCAGCTATCTGCAGACGTTCGCATTTTAAAAGCAGGGCAACGAAACTAGCCTTGCAGGGACTTCCGATCCTCAGGTTACCTTTGAAGTTTGAGGTGGCAAGACAAGCAAGCAGCCCCAGTCTCTGTGCCTCTGTGCGAGCAGTGCCATGGGCAGATGAGGCTGAGCAACAGCTTTCCAGGCTAGCCCCTTTTGGCTGCCAGCTATCTGCAGACGTTCGCATTTTTGGAGTAGGGCTGCGAAAGGAACCTGGCAGGGACCACCCCACTTCCAGTATACGTTTGAAGTTTGAGGTAGCAAGACAAGCAGGCAGCCCCAGCCTCTGTGCCTCTGTGCGAGCAGTGCCATGGGCAGATGAGGCTGAGCAACAGCTTTCCAGGCTAGCCCCTTCTGGCTGCCAGCTATCTGCAGACGTTCGCATTCTCAGAGCAGGGATGGGAAAGGAGCCTGGCAGGGACCCCCCCATTTCCAGACTACGTTTGAAGTTTGAGGTGGCAAGACAAGCAAGCAGCCCCAGTCTCTGTGCCTCTGTGCGAGCAGTGCCATGGGCAGATGAGGCTGAGCATCAGCTTTCCAGGCTAGCCCCTTCTGGCTGCCAGCTATCTGCAGACGTTCGCATTCTCAGAGCAGGGATGGGAAAGGAGCCTGGCAGGGACCCCCCCATTTCCAGACTACGTTTGAAGTTTGAGGTTGCAAGACAAGCAAGCAGCCCCAGTCTCTGTGCCTCTGTGCGAGCAGTGCCATGGGCAGATGAGGCTGAGCAACAGCTTTCCAGGCTAGCCCCTTCTGGCTGTCAGCTATCTGCAGACGTTTGCATTCTCAAAGCAGGGCTACCGAAGGTTCCCAGAACGGACAACATAAGTTACGTTTGAACTTTGAGGTGGCCAGACAAGCAAGCAGCCCCAGTCTCTGTGCCTCTGTGCGAGCAGTGCCATGGGCAGATGAGGCTGAGCAACAGCTTTCCAGGCTAGCCCCTTCTGGCTGCCAGCTATCTGCAGACGTTCGCATTCTCAGAGCAGGGCTGGGAAAGGAGCCTGGCAGGGACACCACCATTTCCAGACTACGTTTGAAGTTTGAGGCGCAACACAAGCAAGCAGCCCCAGTCTCTGTGCCTCTGTGCGAGCAGTGCCATGGGCAGATGAGGCTGAGCAACAGCTTTCCAGGCTAGCCCCTTCTGGCTGCCAGCTATCTGCAGACGTTCGCATTCTCAGAGCAGGGCTGCGAAAGAAGACTGGCAGGGACCCCCCCTTTCCAGTCTACTTTTGAAGTTTGAGGTGGCAAGACAAGCAAGCAGCCCCAGTCTCTGTGCCTCTGTGCGAGCAGTGCCATGGGCAGATGAGGCTGTGCAACAGCTTTCCAGGCTAGCCCCTTCTGGCTGCCAGCTATCTGCAGACGTTCGCATTTTAAAAGCAGGGCAACGAAACTAGCCTTGCAGGGACTTCCGATCCTCAGGTTACCTTTGAAGTTTGAGGTGGCAAGACAAGCAAGCAGCCCCAGTCTCTGTGCCTCTGTGCGAGCAGTGCCATGGGCAGATGAGGCTGAGCAACAGCTTTCCAGGCTAGCCCCTTTTGGCTGCCAGCTATCTGCAGACGTTCGCATTTTTGGAGTAGGGCTGCGAAAGGAACCTGGCAGGGACCACCCCACTTCCAGTATACGTTTGAAGTTTGAGGTGGCAAGACAAGCAGGCAGCCCCAGTCTCTGTGCCTCTGTGCGAGCAGTGCCATGGGCAGATGAGGCTGAGCAACAGCTTTCCAGGCTAGCCCCTTCTGGCTGCCAGCTATCTGCAGACGTTCGCATTCTCAGAGCACGGCTACCGAAGGTTCCCAGAACGGAAAACATAAGTTACGTTTGAACTTTCAGGTGGCCAGACAAGCAAGCAGCCCCAGTCTCTGTGCCTCTGTGCGAGCAGTGCCATGGGCAGATGAGGCTGAGCAACAGCTTTCCAGGCTAGCCCCTTCTGGCTGCCAGCTATCTGCAGACGTTCGCATTCTCAGAGCAGGGCTGGGAAAGGAGCCTGTCAGGGACCCCCCCATTTCCAGACTACGTTTGAAGTTTGAGGTGCAACACAAGTAATCAGCCCCAGTCTCTGTGCCTCTGTGCGAGCAGAGCCATGGGCAGATGAAGCTGAGCAACAGCTTTACAAGCTAGCCCCTTCTGGCTGCCAGCTATCTGCAGACGTTCGCATTCTCAGAGCAGGGCTACCGAAGGTTCCCAGCACGGACAACATAAGTTACGTTTGAACTTTGAGGTGGCCAGACAAGCAAGCAGCCCCAGTCTCTGTGCCTCTGTGCGAGCAGTGCCATGGGCAGATGAGGCTGAGCAACAGCTTTCCAGGCTAGCCCCTTCTGCCTGCCAGCTATCAGCAGACGTTCGCATTCTCAGACCAGGGCTGCGAAAGAAGCCTGGCAGGGACCCCCCCTTTCCAGTCTACATTTAAAGTTTGAGGTGTCAAGACAAGCAAGCAGCCCCAGTCTCTGTGCCTCTGTGCGAGCAGTGCCATGGGCAGATGAGGCTGTGCAACAGCTTTCCAGGCTAGCCCCTTCTGGCTGCCAGCTATCTGCAGACGTTCGCATTATAAAAGCAGGGCAACGAAACTAGCCTTGCAGGGACTTCCGATCCTCAGGTTACCTTTGAAGTTTGAGGTGGCAAGACAAGCAAGCAGCCCCAGTCTCTGTGCCTCTGTGTGAGCAGTGCCATGGGCAGATGAGGCTGAGCAACAGCTTTCCAGGCAAGCCCCTTTTGGCTGCCAGCTATCTGCAGACGTTCGCATTTTTGGAGTAGGGCTGCGAAAGGAACCTGGCAGGGACCACCCCACTTCCAGTATACGTTTGAAGTTTGAGGTGGCAAGACAAGCAGGCAGCCCCAGTCTCTGTGCCTCTGTGCGAGCAGTGCCATGGGCAGATGAGGCTGTGCAACAGCTTTCCAGGCTAGCCACTTCTGGCTGCCAGCTATCTGCAGACGTTCGCATTTTAAAAGCAGGGCAACGAAACTAGCCTTGCAGGGACTTCCGATCCTCAGGTTACATTTGAAGTTTGAGGTGGCAAGACAAGCAAGCAGCCCCAGTCTCTGTGCCTCTGTGCGAGTAGTGCCATGGGCAGATGAGGCTGAGCAACAGCTTTCCAGGCTAGCCCCTTTTGGCTGCCAGCTATCTGCAGACGTTCGCATTTTTGGAGTAGGGCTGCGAAAGGAACCTGGCAGGGACCACCCCACTTCCAGTATACGTTTGAAGTTTGAGGTGGCAAGACAAGCAGGCAGCCCCAGCCTCTGTGCCTCTGTGCGAGCAGTGCCATGGGCAGATGAGGCTGAGCAACAGCTTTCCAGGCTAGCCCCTTCTGGCTGCCAGCTATCTGCAGACGTTCGCATTCTCAGAGCAGGGATGGGAAAGGAGCCTGGCAGGGACCCCCCCATTTCCAGACTACGTTTGAAGTTTGAGGTGGCAAGACAAGCAAGCAGCCCCAGTCTCTGTGCCTCTGTGCGAGCAGTGCCATGGGCAGATGAGGCTGAGCAACAGCTTTCCAGGCTAGCCCCTTCTGGCTGCCAGCTATCTGCAGACGTTCGCATTCTCAGAGCAGGGCTACCGAAGGTTCCCAGAACGGACAACATAAGTTACGTTTGAACTTTGAGGTGGCCAGACAAGCAAGCAGCCCCAGTCTCTGGGCCTCTGTGCGAGCAGTGCCATGGGCAGATGAGGCTGAGCAACAGCTTTCCAGGCTAGCCCCTTCTGGCTGCCATCTATCTGCAGACGTTCGCATTCTCAGAGCAGGGCTGGGAAAGGAGCCTGGCAGGGACCCCCCCGTTTCCAGACTACGTTTGAAGTTTGAGGTGCAACACAAGCAAGCAGCCCCAGTCTCTGTGCCTCTGTGCGAGCAGTGCCATGGGCAGATGAGGCTGAGCAACAGCTTTCCAGGCTAGCCCCTTCTGGCTGCCAGCTATCTGCAGACGTTCGCATTCTCAGAGCAGGGCCACCGGAGGCGCCCAGCACGGACAACATAAGATACTTTTGAAGTTTGAGGTGGCAAGACAAGCAAGCAGCCCCAGTCTCTGTGCCTCTGTGCGAGCAGTGCCATGGGCAGATGAGGCTGAGCAACAGCTTTCCAGGCTAACCCCTTCTGGCTGCCAGCTATCTGCAGACGTTCGCATTTTCGGAGCAGGGCTGGGAAAGGAGCCTGGCAGGAACACCCCCCATTTCCAGTGTATGTTGGAAGTTTGAGGTGGCAAGACAAGCAAGCAGCCCCATTCTCTGTGCCTCTGTGCGAGCAGTGCCATGGGCAGATGAGGCTGAGCAACAGCTTTCCAGGCTAGCCTCTTTTGGCTGCCAGCTATCTGCAGAAATTCGCATTTTTGGAGCAGAGCTGGAAAAGGAGCCTGGCAGGAACACCCCCCATTTCCAGTGTATGTTGGAAGTTTGAGGTGGCAAGACAAGCAAGCAGCCCCATTCTCTGTGCCTCTGTGCGAGCAGTGCCATGGGCAGATGAGGCTGAGCAACAGCTTTCCAGGCTAGCCCCTTCTGGCTGCCAGCTATCTGCAGACGTTCGCATTGTCAGAGCAGGGCTGCGAAAGAAGACTTGCAGGGACGTCCCCCCTTCCAGTCTACATTTAAAGTTTGAGGTGTCAAGACAAGCAAGCAGCCCCAGTCTCTGTGCCTCTGTGCGAGCAGAGCCATGGGCAGATGAAGCTGAGCAACAGCTTTCCAGGCTAGCCCCTTCTGGCTGCCAGCTATCTGCAGACGTTCGCATTCTCAGAGCAGGGCTACCGAAGGTTCCCAGCACGGACAACATAAGTTACGTTTGAACTTTGAGGTGGCCAGACAAGCAAGCAGCCCCAGTCTCTGTGCCTCTGTGCGAGCAGTGCCATGCGCAGATGAGGCTGAGCAACAGCTTTCCAGGCTAGCCCCTTCTGCCTGCCAGCTTTCTGCAGACGTTCGCATTCTCAGAGCAGGCCTGCGAAAGAAGCCTGGCAGGGACCCACCCTTTCCAGTCTACGTTTGAAGTTTGAGGTGGCAAGACAAGCAAGCAGCCCCAGTCTCTGTGCCTCTGTGCGAGCAGTGCCATGGGCAGATGAGGCTGTGCAACAGCTTTCCAGGCTAGCCACTTCTGGCTGCCAGCTATCTGCAGACGTTCGCATTTTAAAAGCAGGGCAACGAAACTAGCCTTGCAGGGACTTCCGATCCTCAGGTTACCTTTGAAGTTTGAGGTGGCAAGACAAGCAAGCAGCCCCAGTCTCTGTGCCTCTGTGCGAGCAGTGCCATGGGCAGATGAGGCTGAGCAACAGCTTTCCAGGCTAGACCCTTTTGGCTGCCAGCTATCTGCAGACGTTCGCATTTTTGGAGTAGGGCTGCGAAAGGAACCTGGCAGGGACCACCCCACTTCCAGTATACGTTTGAAGTTTGAGGTAGCAAGACAAGCAGGCAGCCCCAGCCTCTGTGCCTCTGTGCGAGCAGTGCCATGGGCAGATGAGGCTGAGCAACAGCTTTCCAGGCTAGCCCCTTCTGGCTGCCAGCTATCTGCAGACGTTCGCATTCTCAGAGCAGGGATGGGAAAGGAGCCTGGCAGGGACCCCCCCATTTCCAGACTACGTTTGAAGTTTGAGGTGGCAAGACAAGCAAGCAGCCCCAGTCTCTGTGCCTCTGTGCGAGCAGTGCCATGGGCAGATGAGGCTGAGCATCAGCTTTCCAGGCTAGCCCCTTCTGGCTGCCAGCTATCTGCAGACGTTCGCATTCTCAGAGCAGGGATGGGAAAGGAGCCTGGCAGGGACCCCCCCATTTCCAGACTACGTTTGAAGTTTGAGGTTGCAAGACAAGCAAGCAGCCCCAGTCTCTGTGCCTCTGTGCGAGCAGTGCCATGGGCAGATGAGGCTGAGCAACAGCTTTCCAGGCTAGCCCCTTCTGGCTGTCAGCTATCTGCAGACGTTTGCATTCTCAAAGCAGGGCTACCGAAGGTTCCCAGAACGGACAACATAAGTTACGTTTGAACTTTGAGGTGGCCAGACAAGCAAGCAGCCCCAGTCTCTGTGCCTCTGTGCGAGCAGTGCCATGGGCAGATGAGGCTGAGCAACAGCTTTCCAGGCTAGCCCCTTCTGGCTGCCAGCTATCTGCAGACGTTCGCATTCTCAGAGCAGGGCTGGGAAAGGAGCCTGGCAGGGACACCACCATTTCCAGACTACGTTTGAAGTTTGAGGCGCAACACAAGCAAGCAGCCCCAGTCTCTGTGCCTCTGTGCGAGCAGTGCCATGGGCAGATGAGGCTGAGCAACAGCTTTCCAGGCTAGCCCCTTCTGGCTGCCAGCTATCTGCAGACGTTCGCATTCTCAGAGCAGGGCTGCGAAAGAAGACTGGCAGGGACCCCCCCTTTCCAGTCTACTTTTGAAGTTTGAGGTGGCAAGACAAGCAAGCAGCCCCAGTCTCTGTGCCTCTGTGCGAGCAGTGCCATGGGCAGATGAGGCTGTGCAACAGCTTTCCAGGCTAGCCCCTTCTGGCTGCCAGCTATCTGCAGACGTTCGCATTTTAAAAGCAGGGCAACGAAACTAGCCTTGCAGGGACTTCCGATCCTCAGGTTACCTTTGAAGTTTGAGGTGGCAAGACAAGCAAGCAGCCCCAGTCTCTGTGCCTCTGTGCGAGCAGTGCCATGGGCAGATGAGGCTGAGCAACAGCTTTCCAGGCTAGCCCCTTTTGGCTGCCAGCTATCTGCAGACGTTCGCATTTTTGGAGTAGGGCTGCGAAAGGAACCTGGCAGGGACCACCCCACTTCCAGTATACGTTTGAAGTTTGAGGTGGCAAGACAAGCAGGCAGCCCCAGTCTCTGTGCCTCTGTGCGAGCAGTGCCATGGGCAGATGAGGCTGAGCAACAGCTTTCCAGGCTAGCCCCTTCTGGCTGCCAGCTATCTGCAGACGTTCGCATTCTCAGAGCACGGCTACCGAAGGTTCCCAGAACGGAAAACATAAGTTACGTTTGAACTTTCAGGTGGCCAGACAAGCAAGCAGCCCCAGTCTCTGTGCCTCTGTGCGAGCAGTGCCATGGGCAGATGAGGCTGAGCAACAGCTTTCCAGGCTAGCCCCTTCTGGCTGCCAGCTATCTGCAGACGTTCGCATTCTCAGAGCAGGGCTGGGAAAGGAGCCTGTCAGGGACCCCCCCATTTCCAGACTACGTTTGAAGTTTGAGGTGCAACACAAGTAATCAGCCCCAGTCTCTGTGCCTCTGTGCGAGCAGAGCCATGGGCAGATGAAGCTGAGCAACAGCTTTACAAGCTAGCCCCTTCTGGCTGCCAGCTATCTGCAGACGTTCGCATTCTCAGAGCAGGGCTACCGAAGGTTCCCAGCACGGACAACATAAGTTACGTTTGAACTTTGAGGTGGCCAGACAAGCAAGCAGCCCCAGTCTCTGTGCCTCTGTGCGAGCAGTGCCATGGGCAGATGAGGCTGAGCAACAGCTTTCCAGGCTAGCCCCTTCTGCCTGCCAGCTATCAGCAGACGTTCGCATTCTCAGACCAGGGCTGCGAAAGAAGCCTGGCAGGGACCCCCCCTTTCCAGTCTACATTTAAAGTTTGAGGTGTCAAGACAAGCAAGCAGCCCCAGTCTCTGTGCCTCTGTGCGAGCAGTGCCATGGGCAGATGAGGCTGTGCAACAGCTTTCCAGGCTAGCCCCTTCTGGCTGCCAGCTATCTGCAGACGTTCGCATTATAAAAGCAGGGCAACGAAACTAGCCTTGCAGGGACTTCCGATCCTCAGGTTACCTTTGAAGTTTGAGGTGGCAAGACAAGCAAGCAGCCCCAGTCTCTGTGCCTCTGTGTGAGCAGTGCCATGGGCAGATGAGGCTGAGCAACAGCTTTCCAGGCAAGCCCCTTTTGGCTGCCAGCTATCTGCAGACGTTCGCATTTTTGGAGTAGGGCTGCGAAAGGAACCTGGCAGGGACCACCCCACTTCCAGTATACGTTTGAAGTTTGAGGTGGCAAGACAAGCAAGCAGCCCCAGTCTCTGTGCCTCTGTGCGAGCAGTGCCATGGGCAGATGAGGCTGAGCAACAGCTTTCCAGGCTAGCCCCTTCTGGCTGCCAGCTATCTGCAGACGTTCGCATTCTCAGAGCAGGGATGGGAAAGGAGCCTGGCAGGGACCCCCCCATTTCCAGACTACGTTTGAAGTTTGAGGTGGCAAGACAAGCAAGCAGCCCCAGTCTCTGTGCCTCTGTGCGAGCAGTGCCATGGGAGGATGAGGCTGAGCAACAGCTTTCCAGGCTAGCCCCTTCTGGCTGCCAGCTATCTGCAGACGTTCGCATTCTCAGAGCAGGGCTACCGAAGGTTCCCAGAACGGACAACATAAGTTACGTTTGAACTTTGAGGTGGCCAGACAAGCAAGCAGCCCCAGTCTCTGTGCCTCTGTGCGAGCAGTGCCATGGGCAGATGAGGCTGAGCAACAGCTTTCCAGGCTAGCCCCTTCTGGCTGCCAGCTATCTGCAGACGTTCGCATTCTCAGAGCAGGGCTGGGAAAGGAGCCTGGCAGGGACCCCCCCATTTCCAGACTACGTTTGAAGTTTGAGGTGCAACACAAGCAAGCAGCCCCAGTCTCTGTGCCTCTGTGCGAGCAGTGCCATGCACAGATGAGGCTGAGCAACAGCTTTCCAGGCTAGCCCCTTCTGGCTGCCAGCTATCTGCAGACGTTCGCATTCTCAGAGCAGGGCCACCGGAGGCGCCCAGCACGGACAACATAAGATACGTTTGAAGTTTGAGGTGGCAAGACAAGCAAGCAGCCCCAGTCTCTGTGCCTCTGTGCGAGCATTGCCATGCACAGATGAAGCTGAGCAACAGCTTTACAAGCTAGCCCCTTCTGGCTGCCAGCTATCTGCAGACGTTCGCATTCTCAGAGCAGGGCTGCGAAAGAAGACTGGCAGGGACGTTCCCCCTTCCAGTATACATTTAAAGTTTGAGGTGTCAAGACAAGCAAGCAGCCCCAGTCTCTGTGCCTCTGTGCGAGCAGAGCCATGGGCAGATGAAGCTGAGCAACAGCTTTCCAGGCTAGCCCCTTCTGCCTGCCAGCTATCTGCAGACGTTCGCATTCTCAGAGCAGGGCTACCGAAGGTTCCCAGCACGGACAACATAAGTTACGTTTGAACTTTGAGGTGGCCAGACAAGCAAGCAGCCCCAGTCTCTGTGCCTCTGTGCGAGCAGTGCCATGGGCAGATGAGGCTGAGCAACAGCTTTCCAAACTAGCCCCTTCTGCCTGCCAGCTATCAGCAGACGTTCGCATTCTCAGACCAGGGCTGCGCAAGAAGCCTGGCAGGGACCCCCCCTTTCCAGTCTACGTTTGAAGTTTGAGGTGGCAAGACAAGCAAGCAGCCCCAGTCTCTGTGCCTCTGTGCGAGCAGTGCCATGGGCAGATGAGGCTGTGCAACAGCTTTCCAGGCTAGCCACTTCTGGCTGCCAGCTATCTGCAGACGTTCGCATTTTAAAAGCAGGGCAACGAAACTAGCCTTGCAGGGACTTCCGATCCTCAGGTTACCTTTGAAGTTTGAGGTGGCAAGACAAGCAAGCAGCCCCAGTCTCTGTGCCTCTGTGCGAGCAGTGCCATGGGCAGATGAGGCTGAGCAACAGCTTTCCAGGCTAGCCCCTTTTGGCTGCCAGCTATCTGCAGACGTTCGCATTTTTGGAGTAGGGCTGCGAAAGGAACCTGGCAGGGACCACCCCACTTCCAGTATACGTTTGAAGTTTGAGGTGGCAAGACAAGCAGGCAGCCCCAGCCTCTGTGCCTCTGTGCGAGCAGTGCCATGGGCAGATGAGGCTGAGCAACAGCTTTCCAGGCTAGCCCCTTCTGGCTGCCAGCTATCTGCAGACGTTCGCATTCTCAGAGCAGGGATGGGAAAGGAGCCTGGCAGGGACCCCCGCATTTCCAGACTACGTTTGAAGTTTGAGGTGTCAAGACAAGCAAGCAGCCCCAGTCTCTGTGCCTCTGTGCGAGCAGTGCCATGGGCAGATGAGGCTGAGCAACAGCTTTCCAGGCTAGCCCCTTCTGCCTGCCAGCTATCTGCAGACGTTCGCATTCTCAGAGCAGGGCTACCGAAGGTTCCCAGAACGGACAACATAAGTTACGTTTGAACTTTGAGGTGGCCAGACAAGCAAGCAGCCCCAGTCTCTGTGCCTCTGTGCGAGCAGTGCCATGGGCAGATGAGGCTGAGCAACAGCTTTCCAGGCTAGCCCCTTCTGGCTGCCATCTATCTGCAGACGTTCGCATTCTCAGAGCAGGGCTGGGAAAGGAGCCTGGCAGGGACCCCCCCATTTCCAGACTACGTTTGAAGTTTGAGGTGCAACACAAGCAAGCAGCCCCAGTCTCTGTGCCTCTGTGCGAGCAGTGCCATGGGCAGATGAGGCTGAGCAACAGCTTTCCAGGCTAGCCCCTTCTGGCTGCCAGCTATCTGCAGACGTTCGCATTTTCGGAGCAGGGCTGGGAAAGGAGCCTGGCAGGAACACCCCCCATTTCCAGTGTATGTTGGAAGTTTGAGGTGGCAAGACAAGCAAGCAGCCCCATTCTCTGTGCCTCTGTGCGAGCAGTGCCATGGGCAGATGAGGCTGAGCAACAGCTTTCCAGGCTAGCCTCTTTTGGCTGCCAGCTATCTGCAGAAATTCACATTTTTGGAGCAGAGCTGGAAAAGGAGCCTGGCAGGAACACCCCCCATTTCCAGTGTATGTTGGAAGTTTGAGGTGGCAAGACAAGCAAGCAGCCCCATTCTCTGTGCCTCTGTGCGAGCAGTGCCATGGGCAGATGAAGCTGAGCAACAGCTTTCCAGGCTAGCCCCTTCTGCCTGCCAGCTATCTGCAGACGTTCGCATTCTCAGAGCAGGGCTACCGAAGGTTCCCAGCACGGACAACATAAGTTACGTTTGAACTTTGAGGTGGCCAGACAAGCAAGCAGCCCCAGTCTCTGTGCCTCTGTGCGAGCAGTGCCATGCGCAGATGAGGCTGAGCAACAGCTTTCCAGGCTAGCCCCTTTTGGCTGCCAGCTATCTGCAGACGTTCGCATTTTTGGAGTAGGGCTGCGAAAGGAACCTGGCAGGGACCACCCAACTTCCAGTATACGTTTGAAGTTTGAGGTGGCAAGACAAGCAGGCAGCCCCAGCCTCTGTGCCTCTGTGCGAGCAGTGCCATGGGCAGATGAGGCTGAGCAACAGCTTTCCAGGCTAGCCCCTTCTGGCTGCCAGCTATCTGCAGACGTTCGCATTCTCAGAGCAGGGCTGGGAAAGGAGCCTGGCAGGGACACCAACATTTCCAGACTACGTTTGAAGTTTGAGGTGGCAAGACAAGCAAGCAGCCCCAGTCTCTGTGCCTCTGTGCGAGCAGTGCCATGGGCAGATGAGGCTGAGCAACAGCTTTCCAGGCTAGCCCCTTCTGCCTGCCAGCTATCTGCAGACGTTCGCATTCTCAGAGCAGGGCTACCGAAGGTTCCCAGCACGGACAACATAAGTTACGTTTGAACTTTGAAGTGGCCAGACAAGCAAGCAGCCCCAGTCTCTGGGCCTCTGTGCGAGCATTGCCATGCACAGATGAAGCTGAGCAACAGCTTTACAAGCTAGCCACTTCTGGCTGCCAGCTATCTGCAGACGTTCGCATTCTCAGAGCATGGCTGCGAAAGGAGACTGGCAGGGACGTCCCCCCTTCCAGTCTACATTTGAAGTTTGAGGTGGCAGACAAGCAAGCAGCCCCAGTCTCTGTGCCTCTGTGCGAGCAGTGCCATGGGCAGATGAAGCTGAGCAACAGCTTTCCAGGCTAGCCCCTTCTGGCTGCCAGCTATCTGCAAACGTTCGCATTCTCAGAGCAGGGTGACCGAAGGTTCCCAGCACAGATGCCATAACATACCTTTGAAATTTCAGGTGGCCAGACACGCAAGCAGCCCCAGTCCCTGTGCCTCTGTGCGAGCAGTGCCATGGGCAGATGAGGCTGAGCAACAGCTTTCCAGGCTATCCCCTTCTGGCTGCCAGCTATCTGCAGACGTTCGCATTCTCAGAGCAGGGCTACCGTAGGTTCCCAGCACGGACAACGTAAGTTACGTTTGAACTTTGAGGTGGCAAGACAAGCAAGCAGCCCCAGTCTCTGTGCCTCTGTGCGAGCAGTGCCATGCGCAGATGAGGCTGAGCAACAGCTTTCCAGGCTAGCCCCTTCTGCCTGCCAGCTATCTGCAGACGTTCACATTCTCAGAACAGGGCTGCGAAACAAACCTGGCAGGGACACCCCCTTTCCAGTCTACGTTTGAAGTTTGAGGTGGCAAGACAAGCAAGCAGCCCCAGTCTCTGTGCCTCTGTGCGAGCAGTGCCATGGGCAGATGAGGCTGAGCAACAGCTTTCCAGGCTAGTCCCTTCTGGCTGCCAGCTATCTGCAGACATTCGCATTTTAAAAGCAGGGCAACGAAACTAGCCTTGCAGGGACTTCCGATACTCAGCTTACGTTTGAAGTTTGAGGTGGCAAGACAAGCAAGCAGCACCAGTCTCTGTGCCTCTGTGCGAGCAGTGCCATGGGCAGATGAGGCTGAGCAACAGCTTTCCAGGCTAGCCCCTTCTGGCTGCCAGCTATCTGCAGACGTTCGCATTCTCAGAGCAGGGCTGGGAAAGGAGCCTGGCAGGGAACACCCCCCTTCCAGTCGACATTTGAAGTTTGAGGTGCAAGACAAGCAAGCAGCCCCAGCCTCTGTGCCTCTGTGCGAGCAGTGCCATGGGCAGATGAGGCTGAGCAACAGCTTTCCAGGCTAGCCCCTTCTGGCTGCCAGCTATCTGCAGACGTTTGCATCCTCAGAGCAGGGCCACCGGAGGCTCCCAGCACGGTCAACATAAGATACTTTTGAAGTTTGAGGTGGCAAGACAAGCAAGCAGCCCCAGTCTCTGTGCCTCTGTGCGAGCAGTGCCATGGGCAGATGAGGCTGAGCAACAGCTTTCCAGGCTAACCCCTTCTGGCTGCCAGCTATCTGCAGACGTTCGCATTTTCGGAGCAGGGCTGGGAAAGGAGCCTGGCAGGAACACCCCCCATTTCCAGTGTATGTTGGAAGTTTGAGGTGGCAAGACAAGCAAGCAGCCCCATTCTCTGTGCCTCTGTGCGAGCAGTGCCATGGGCAGATGAGGCTGAGCAACAGCTTTCCAGGCTAGCCTCTTTTGGCTGCCAGCTATCTGCAGAAATTCGCATTTTTGGAGCAGAGCTGGAAAAGGAGCCTGGCAGGAACACCCCCCATTTCCAGTGTATGTTGGAAGTTTGAGGTGGCAAGACAAGCAAGCAGCCCCATTCTCTGTGCCTCTGTGCGAGCAGTGCCATGGGCAGATGAGGCTGAGCAACAGCTTTCCAGGCTAGCCCCTTCTGGCTGCCAGCTATCTGCAGACGTTCGCATTGTCAGAGCAGGGCTGCGAAAGAAGACTGGCAGGGACCTCCCCCCTTCTAGTCTACTTTTGAAGTTTGAGGTGGCAAGACAAGCAAGCAGCCCCAGTCTCTGTGCCTCTGTGCGAGCAGAGCCATGGGCAGATGAAGCTGAGCAACAGCTTTCCAGGCTAGCCCCTTCTGCCTGCCAGCTATCTGCAGACATTCGCATTTTTGGAGTAGGGCTGCGAAAGAAACCTGACAGGGACCACCCCACTTCCAGTATACGTTTGAAGTTTGAGGTGGCAAGACAAGCAGGCAGCCCCAGCCTCTGTGCCTCTGTGCGAGCAGTGCCATGGGCAGATGAGGCTGAGCAACAGCTTTCCAGGCTAGCCCCTTCTGGCTGCCAGCTATCTGCAGACGTTCGCATTCTCAGAGCAGGGATGGGAAAGGAGCCTGGCAGGGACCCCCCCATTTCCAGACTACGTTTGAAGTTTGAGGTGGCAAGACAAGCAAGCAGCCCCAGTCTCTGTGCCTCTGTGCGAGCAGTGCCATGGGCAGATGAGGCTGAGCATCAGCTTTCCAGGCTAGCCCCTTCTGGCTGCCAGCTATCTGCAGACGTTCGCATTCTCAGAGCAGGGATGGGAAAGGAGCCTTTCAGGGACCCCCCCATTTCCAGACTACGTTTGAAGTTTGAGGTGGCAAGACAAGCAAGCAGCCCCAGTGTCTGTGCCTCTGTGCGAGCAGTGCCATGGGCAGATGAGGCTGAGCAACAGCTTTCCAGGCTAGCCCCTTCTGGCTGCCAGCTATCTGCAGACGTTCGCATTCTCAGATCAGGGCTACAGAAGGTTCCCAGAACGGACAACATAAGTTACGTTTGAACTTTGAGGTGGCCAGACAAGCAAGCAGCCCCAGTCTCTGTGCCTCTGTGCGAGCAGTGCCATGGGCAGATGAGGCTGAGCAACAGCTTTCCAGGCTAGCCCCTTCTGGCTGCCAGCTATCTGCAGACGTTCGCATTCTCAGAGCAGGGCTGGGAAAGGAGCCTGGCAGGGACCCCCCCATTTCCAGACTACGTTTGAAGTTTGAGGTGCAACACAAGCAAGCAGCCCCAGTCTCTGTGCCTCTGTGCGAGCAGTGCCATGCACAGATGAGGCTGAGCAACAGCTTTCCAGGCTAGCCCCTTCTGGCTGCCAGCTATCTGCAGACGTTCGCATTCTCAGACCAGGGCTGCGAAAGAAGCCTGGCAGGGACCCCCCCATTTCCAGACTACGTTTGAAGTTTGAGGTGGCAAGACAAGCAAGCAGCCCCAGTCTCTGTGCCTCTGTGCGAGCAGTGCCATGGGCAGATGAGGCTGAGCAACAGCTTTCCAGGCTAGCCCCTTCTGGCTGCCAGCTATCTGCAGACGTTCGCATTTCAAGAGCAGGGCTACCGGAGGCACCCAGCACAGACAACATAAGATACGTTTGAAGTTTGAGGTGGCAAGACAAGCAAGCAGCCCCAGTCTCTGTGCCTCTGTGCGAGTAGTGCCATGGGCAGATGAGGCTGAGCAACAGCTTTCCAGGCTAGCCCCTTCTGGCTGCCAGCTATCTGCAGACGTTCGCATTCTCAGAGCAGGCCTGCGAAAGAAGCCTGGCAGGGACCTCCCCCCTTCTAGTCTACTTTTGAAGTTTGACGTGCAAGACAAGCAAGCAGCCCCACTCTCTGTGCCTCTGTGCGAGTAGTGCCATGGGCAGATGAGGCCGAGCAAAAGCTTTCCAGGCTAGCCCCTTCTGGCTGCCAGCTATCTGCAGACATTCGCATTTTAGGAGCAGGGCTGCGAAAGGAGCCTGACAGGGACACCCCCCCATTTCCAGTGTACTTTGGAAGTTTGAGGTGGCAAGACAAGCAAGCAGCCCCAGTCTCTGTGCCTCTGTGCGAGTAGTGCCATGCGCAGATGAGGCTGAGCAACAGCTTTCCAGGCTAGCCCCTTCTGGCTGCCAGCTATCTACAGACGTTCGCATTTTAAAAGCATGGCTACGAAACTAGCCTTGCAGGGACTTTCGATCCCCAGGTTACGTTTGAAGTTTGAGCTGGCAAGACAAGCAAGCAGCCCCAGTCTCTGTGTCTCTGTGCGAGCAGTGCCATGGGCAGATGAGGCTGTGCAACAGCTTTCCAGGCTAGCCACTTCTGGCTGCCAGCTATCTGCAGACGTTCGCATTTTAAAAGCAGGGCAACGAAACTAGCCTTGCAGGGACTTCCGATCCTCAGGTTACCTTTGAAGTTTGAGGTGGCAAGACAAGAAAGCAGCCCCAGTCTCTGTGCCTCTGTGCGAGCAGTGCCATGGGCAGATGAGGCTGAGCAACAGCTTTCCAGGCTAGACCCTTTTGGCTGCCAGCTATCTGCAGACGTTCGCATTTTTGGAGTAGGGCTGCGAAAGGAACCTGGCAGGGACCACCCCACTTCCAGTATACGTTTGAAGTTTGAGGTGGCAAGACAAGCAAGCAGCCCCAGTCTCTGTGCCTCTGTGCGAGCAGTGTCATGGGCAGATGAGGCTGAGCAACAGCTTTCCAGGCTAGCCCCTTCTGGCTGCCAGCTATCTGCAGACGTTCGCATTTCAAGAGCAGGGCTACCGGAGGCACCCAGCACGGACAACATAAGATACGTTTGAAGTTTGAGGTGGCAAGACAAGCAAGCAGCCCCAGTCTCTATGCCTCTGTGCGAGTAGTGCCATGGGCAGATGAGGCTGAGCAACAGCTTTCCAGGCTAGCCCCTTCTGGCTGCCAGCTATCTGCAGACGTTCGCATTCTCAGAGCAGGGCCACCGGAGGCGCCCAGCACGGACAACATAAGATACGTTTGAAGTTTGAGGTGGCAAGACAAGCAAGCAGCCCCAGTCTCTGTGCCTCTGTGCGAGCATTGCCATGCACAGATGAAGCTGAGCAACAGCTTTACAAGCTAGCCCCTTCTGGCTGCAAGCTATCTGCAGACGTTCGCATTCTCAGAGCAGGGCTGCTAAAGAACACTGGCAGGGACGTCTCCCCTTCCAGTCTACATTTGAAGTTTGAGGTGTCAAGACAAGCAAGCAGCCCCAGTCTCTGTGCCTCTGTGCGAGCAGAGCCATGGGCAGATGAAGCTGAGCAACAGCTTTCCAGGCTAGCCCCTTCTGCCTGCCAGCTATCTGCAGACGTTCGCATTCTCAGAGCAGGGCTACCGAAGGTTCCCAGCACGGACAACATAAGTTACGTTTGAACTTTGAGCTGGCCAGACAAGCAAGCAGCCCCAGTCTCTGTGCCTCTGTGCGAGCAGTGCCATGCGCAGATGAGGCTGAGCAACAGCTTTCCAGGCTAGCCACTTCTGGCTGCCAGCTATCTGCAGACGTTCGCATTTTAAAAGCAGGGCAACGAAACTAGCCTTGCAGGGACTTCCGATCCTCAGGTTACCTTTGAAGTTTGAGGTGGCAAGACAAGCAAGCAGCCCCAGTCTCTGTGCCTCTGTGCGAGCAGTGCCATGCACAGATGAGGCTGAGCAACAGCTTTCCAGGCTAGCCCCTTTTGGCTGCCAGCTATCTGCAGACGTTCGTATTTTTGGAGTAGGGCTGCGAAAGGAACCTGGCAGGGACCACCCCACTTCCAGTATACGTTTGAAGTTTGAGGTGGCAAGACAAGCAAGCAGACCCAGTCTCTGTGCCTCTGTGCGAGCAGTGCCATGGGCAGATGAGGCTGAGCAACAGCTTTCCAGGCTAGCCCTTTCTGGCTGCCAGCTATCTGCAGACGTTCGCATTCTCAGAGCAGGGATGGGAAAGGAGCCTGGCAGGGACCCCCCCATTTCCAGATTACGTTTGAAGTTTGAGGTGGCCAGACAAGCAAGCAGCCCCAGTCTCTGTGCCTCTGTGCGAGCAGTGCCATGGGCAGATGAGGCTGAGCAACAGCTTTCCAGGCTAGCCCCTTCTGGCTGCCAGCTATCTGCAGACGTTCGCATTCTCAGAGCAGGGCTGGGAAAGGAGCCTGGCAGGGACCCCCCCATTTCCAGACTACGTTTGAAGTTTGAGGTGCAACACAAGCAAGCAGCCCCAGTCTCTGTGCCTCTGTGCGAGCAGTGCCATGCACAGATGAGGCTGAGCAACAGCTTTCCAGGCTAGCCCCTTCTGGCTGCCAGCTATCTGCAGACGTTCGCATTCTCAGAGTAGGGCCACCGGAGGCGCCCAGCACGGACAACATAAGATACGTTTGAAGTTTGAGGTGGCAAGACAAGCAAGCAGCCCCAGTCTCTGTGCCTCTGTGCGAGCAGTGCCATGCGCAGATGAGGCTGAGCAACAGCTTTCCAGGCTAGCCCCTTCTGGCTGCCAGCTATCTGCAGACGTTCGCATTCTCAGACCAGGGCTGCGAAAGAAGCCTGGCAGGGACCCCCCTTTCCAGTCTACGTTTGAAGTTTGAGGTGGCAAGACAAGCAAGCAGCCCCAGTCTCTGTGCCTCTGTGCGAGCAGTGCCATGGGCAGATGAGGCTGTGCAACAGCTTTCCAGGCTAGCCACTTCTGGCTGCCAGCTATCTGCAGACGTTCGCATTTTACAAGCAGGGCAACGAAACTAGCCTTGCAGGGACTTCCGATCCTCAGGTTACCTTTGAAGTTTGAGGTGGCAAGACAAGCAAGCAGCCCCAGTCTCTGTGCCTCTGTGCGAGCAGTGCCATGGGCAGATGAGGCTGAGCAACAGCTTTCCAGGCTAGCCCCTTCTGGCTGCCAGCTATCTGCAGACGTTCGCATTCTCAGAGCAGGGACGGGAAAGGAGCCTGGCAGGGACCCCCCCATTTCCACACTACGTTTGAAGTTTGAGGTGGCAAGACAAGCAAGCAGCCCCAGTCTCTGTGCCTCTGTGCGAGCAGTGCCATGGGCAGATGAGGCTGAGCAACAGCTTTCCAGGCTAGCCCCTTCTGGCTGCCAGCTATCTGCAGACGTTCGCATTCTCAGAGCAGGGCTGCGAATGCAGCCTTATAGGGACACCCCCCCATTTCCAGTGTACGTTGGAAGTTTGAGGTGGCAAGACAAGCAAGCAGCCCCAGTCTCTGTGCCTCTGTGCGAGTAGTGCCATGGGCAGATGAGGCTGAGCAACAGCTTTCCAGGCTAGCCCCTTCTGGCTGCCAGCTATCTGCAGACGTTCGCATTTAAAAAGAAGGGCTACGAAACTAGCCTTGCAGGGACTTCCGATCCCCAGGTTACGTTTGAAGTTTGAGCTGCAAGACAAGCAAGCAGCCCCAGTCTCTGTGCCTCTGTGCGAGCAGTGCCATGGGCAGATGAGGCTGAGCAACAGCTTTCCAGGCTAGCCCCTTCTGGCTGCCAGCTATCTGCAGACGTTCGCATTCTCAGAGCAGGGCTACCGGAGGCACCAAGCACGGACAACATAAGATACGTTTGAAGTTTGAGGTGGCAAGACAAGCAAGCAGCCCCAGTCTCTGTGCCTCTGTGCGAGCAGTGCCATGCACAGATGAAGCTGAGCAACAGCTTTCCAGGCTAGCCCCTTCTGGCTGCCAGCTATCTGCAGACGTTCGCATTTTTGGAGCAGGCCTGCGAAAGAAGCCTGGCAGGGACCTCCCCCCTTCTAGTCTACTTTTGAAGTTTGAGGTGCAAGACAAGCAAGCAGCCCCACTCTCTGTGCCTCTGTGCGAGCAGTGCCATGGGCAGATGAGGCCGAGCAAAAGCTTTCCAGGCTAGCCCCTTCTGGCTGCCAGCTATCTGCAGACATTCGCATTTTAGGAGCAGGGCTGCGAAAGGAGCCTGACAGGGACACCCCCCCATTTCCAGTGTACTTTGGAAGTTTGAGGTGGCAAGACAAGCAAGCAGCCCCAGTCTCTGTGCCTCTGTGCGAGTAGTGCCATGGGCAGATGAGGCTGAGCAACAGCTTTCCAGGCTAGCCCCTTCTGGCTGCCAGCTATCTACAGACGTTCGCATTTTAAAAGCAGGGCTACGAAACTAGCCTTGCAGGGACTTTCGATCCCCAGGTTACGTTTGAAGTTTGAGCTGGCAAGACAAGCAAGCAGCCCCAGTCTCTGTGCCTCTGTGCGAGCAGTGCCATGGGCAGATGAGGCTGAGCAACAGCTTTCCAGGCTAGCCCCTTCTGGCTGCCAGCTATCTGCAGACGTTCGCATTCTCAGAGCAGGGCTTACCGGAGGCACCCAGCACGGACAACATAAGACACGTTTGAAGTTTGAGGTGGCAAGACTAGCAAGCAGCCCCAGTCTCTGTGCCTCTGTGCGAGTAGTGCCATGGGCAGATGAGGCTGAGCAACAGCTTTCCAGGCTAGCCCCTTCTGGCTGCCAGCTATCTGCAGACGTTCGCATTTTTGGAGTAGGGCTGCGAAAGGAACCTGGCAGGGACCACCCCACTTCCAGTATACGTTTGAAGTTTGAGGTGGCAAGACAAGCAAGCAGCCCCAGTCTCTGTGCCTCTGTGCGAGCAGTGCCATGGGCAGATGAGGCTGAGCAACAGCTTTCCAGGCTAGCCCCTTTTGGCTGCCAGCTATCTGCAGACGTTCGCATTTTTGGAGTAGGGCTGCGAAAGGAACCTGGCAGGGACCACCCCACTTCCAGTATACGTTTGAAGTTTGAGGTGGCAAGACAAGCAAGCAGCCCCAGTCTCTGTGCCTCTGTGCGAGCAGTGCCATGGGCAGATGAGGCTGAGCAACAGCTTTCCAGGCTAGCCCCTTCTGGCTGCCAGCTATCTGCAGATGTTAGCATTCTCAGAGCAGGGATGGGAAAGGAGCCTGGCAGGGACCCCCCCATTTCCAGACTACGTTTGAAGTTTGAGGTGGCAAGACAAGCAAGCAGCCCCAGTCTCTGTGCCTCTGTGCGAGCAGTGCCATGGGCAGATGAGGCTGAGCAACAGCTTTCCAGGCTAGCCCCTTCTGGCTGCCAGCTATCTGCAGATGTTCGCATTCTCAGAGCAGGGCTACCGAAGGTTCCCAGAACGGACAACAAAAGTTACGTTTGAACTTTTAGGTGGCCAGACAAGCAAGCAGCCCCAGTCTCTGTGCCTCTGTGCGAGCAGTGCCATGGGCAGATGAGGCTGAGCAACAGCTTTCCAGGCTAGCCCCTTCTGGCTGCCAGCTATCTGCAGACGTTCGCATTCTCAGAGCAGGGCTGGGAAAGGAGCCTGGCAGGGACCCCCCCATTTCCAGACTACGTTTGAAGTTTGAGGTGCAACACAAGCAAGCAGCCCCAGTCTCTGTGCCTCTGTGCGAGCAGTGCCATGCACAGATGAGGCTGAGCAACAGCTTTCCAGGCTAGCCCCTTCTGGCTGCCAGCTATCTGCAGACGTTCGCATTCTCAGACCAGGGCTGCGAAAGAAGCCTGGCAGGGACCCCCCCATTTCCAGACTACGTTTGAAGTTTGAGGTGGCAAGACAAGCAAGCAGCCCCAGTCTCTGTGCCTCTGTGCGAGCAGTGCCATGGGCAGATGAGGCTGAGCAACAGCTTTCCAGGCTAGCCCCTTCTGGCTGCCAGCTATCTGCAGACGTTCGCATTTCAAGAGCAGGGCTACCGGAGGCACCCAGCACAGACAACATAAGATACGTTTGAAGTTTGAGGTGGCAAGACAAGCAAGCAGCCCCAGTCTCTGTGCCTCTGTGCGAGTAGTGCCATGGGCAGATGAGGCTGAGCAACAGCTTTCCAGGCTAGCCCCTTCTGGCTGCCAGCTATCTGCAGACGTTCGCATTCTCAGAGCAGGCCTGCGAAAGAAGCCTGGCAGGGACCTCCCCCCTTCTAGTCTACTTTTGAAGTTTGAGGTGCAAGACAAGCAAGCAGCCCCACTCTCTGTGCCTCTGTGCGAGTAGTGCCATGGGCAGATGAGGCCGAGCAAAAGCTTTCCAGGCTAGCCCCTTCTGGCTGCCAGCTATCTGCAGACATTCGCATTTTAGGAGCAGGGCTGCGAAAGGAGCCTGACAGGGACACCCCCCCATTTCCAGTGTACTTTGGAAGTTTGAGGTGGCAAGACAAGCAAGCAGCCCCAGTCTCTGTGCCTCTGTGCGAGTAGTGCCATGCGCAGATGAGGCTGAGCAACAGCTTTCCAGGCTAGCCCCTTCTGGCTGCCAGCTATCTACAGACGTTCGCATTTTAAAAGCAGGGCTACGAAACTAGCCTTGCAGGGACTTCCGATCCCCAGGTTACGTTTGAAGTTTGAGCTGGCAAGACAAGCAAGCAGCCCCAGTCTCTGTGTCTCTGTGCGAGCAGTGCCATGGGCAGATGAGGCTGAGCAACAGCTTTCCAGGCTAGACCCTTTTGGCTGCCAGCTATCTGCAGACGTTCGCATTTTTGGAGTAGGGCTGCGAAAGGAACCTGGCAGGGACCACCCCACTTCCAGTATACGTTTGAAGTTTGAGGTGGCAAGACAAGCAAGCAGCCCCAGTCTCTGTGCCTCTGTGCGAGCAGTGTCATGGGCAGATGAGGCTGAGCAACAGCTTTCCAGGCTAGCCCCTTCTGGCTGCCAGCTATCTGCAGACGTTCGCATTTCAAGAGCAGGGCTACCGGAGGCACCCAGCACGGACAACATAAGATACGTTTGAAGTTTGAGGTGGCAAGACAAGCAAGCAGCCCCAGTCTCTGTGCCTCTGTGCGAGTAGTGCCATGGGCAGATGAGGCTGAGCAACAGCTTTCCAGGCTAGCCCCTTCTGGCTGCCAGCTATCTGCACACGTTCGCATTCTCAGAGCAGGGCCACCGGAGGCGCCCAGCACGGACAACATAAGATACGTTTGAAGTTTGAGGTGGCAAGACAAGCAAGCAGCCCCAGTCTCTGTGCCTCTGTGCGAGCATTGCCATGCACAGATGAAGCTGAGCAACAGCTTTACAAGCTAGCCCCTTCTGGCTGCCAGCTATCTGCAGACGTTCGCATTCTCAGAGCAGGGCTGCTAAAGAACACTGGCAGGGACGTCTCCCCTTCCAGTCTACATTTGAAGTTTGAGGTGTCAAGACAAGCAAGCAGCCCCAGTCTCTGTGCCTCTGTGCGAGCAGAGCCATGGGCAGATGAAGCTGAGCAACAGCTTTCCAGGCTAGCCCCTTCTGCCTGCCAGCTATCTGCAGACGTTCGCATTCTCAGAGCAGGGCTACCGAAGGTTCCCAGCACGGACAACATAAGTTACGTTTGAACTTTGAGCTGGCCAGACAAGCAAGCAGCCCCAGTCTCTGTGCCTCTGTGCGAGCAGTGCCATGCGCAGATGAGGCTGAGCAACAGCTTTCCAGGCTAGCCCCTTCTGCCTGCCAGCTATCCGCAGACGTTCGCATTCTCAGACCAGGGCTGCGAAAGAAGCCTGGCAGGGACCCCCCCTTTCCAGTCTACGTTTGAAGTTTGAGGTGGCAAGACAAGCAAGCAGCCCCAGTCTCTGTGCCTCTGTGCGAGCAGTGCCATGGGCAGATGAGGCTGAGCAACAGCTTTCCAGGCTAGCCCCTTTTGGCTGCCAGCTATCTGCAGACTTTCGCATTTTTGGAGTAGGGCTGCGAAAGGAACCTGGCAGGGACCACCCCACTTCCAGTATACGTTTGAAGTTTGAGGTGGCAAGACAAGCAAGCAGACCCAGTCTCTGTGCCTCTGTGCGAGCAGTGCCATGGGCAGATGAGGCTGAGCAACAGCTTTCCAGGCTAGCCCTTTCTGGCTGCCAGCTATCTGCAGACGTTCGCATTCTCAGAGCAGGGATGGGAAAGGAGCCTGGCAGGGACCCCCCCATTTCCAGATTACGTTTGAAGTTTGAGGTGGCCAGACAAGCAAGCAGCCCCAGTCTCTGTGCCTCTGTGCGAGCAGTGCCATGGGCAGATGAGGCTGAGCAACAGCTTTCCAGGCTAGCCCCTTCTGGCTGCCAGCTATCTGCAGACGTTCGCATTCTCAGAGCAGGGCTGGGAAAGGAGCCTGGCAGGGACCCCCCCATTTCCAGACTACGTTTGAAGTTTGAGGTGCAACACAAGCAAGCAGCCCCAGTCTCTGTGCCTCTGTGCGAGCAGTGCCATGCACAGATGAGGCTGAGCAACAGCTTTCCAGGCTAGCCCCTTCTGGCTGCCAGCTATCTGCAGACGTTCGCATTCTCAGAGTAGGGCCACCGGAGGCGCCCAGCACGGACAACATAAGATACGTTTGAAGTTTGAGGTGGCAAGACAAGCAAGCAGCCCCAGTCTCTGTGCCTCTGTGCGAGCAGTGCCATGCGCAGATGAGGCTGAGCAACAGCTTTCCAGGCTAGCCCCTTCTGGCTGCCAGCTATCTGCAGACGTTCGCATTCTCAGACCAGGGCTGCGAAAGAAGCCTGGCAGGGACCCCCCTTTCCAGTCTACGTTTGAAGTTTGAGGTGGCAAGACAAGCAAGCAGCCCCAGTCTCTGTGCCTCTGTGCAAGCAGTGCCATGGGCAGATGAGGCTGTGCAACAGCTTTCCAGGCTAGCCACTTCTGGCTGCCAGCTATCTGCAGACGTTCGCATTTTACAAGCAGGGCAACGAAACTAGCCTTGCAGGGACTTCCGATCCTCAGGTTACCTTTGAAGTTTGAGGTGGCAAGACAAGCAAGCAGCCCCAGTCTCTGTGCCTCTGTGCGAGCAGTGCCATGGGCAGATGAGGCTGAGCAACAGCTTTCCAGGCTAGCCCCTTCTGGCTGCCAGCTATCTGCAGACGTTCGCATTCTCAGAGCAGGGACGGGAAAGGAGCCTGGCAGGGACCCCCCCATTTCCAGACTACGTTTGAAGTTTGAGGTGGCAAGACAAGCAAGCAGCCCCAGTCTCTGTGCCTCTGTGCGAGCAGTGCCATGGGCAGATGAGGCTGAGCAACAGCTTTCCAGGCTAGCCCCTTCTGGCTGCCAGCTATCTGCAGACGTTCGCATTCTCAGAGCAGGGCTGCGAATGCAGCCTTATAGGGACACCCCCCCATTTCCAGTGTACGTTGGAAGTTTGAGGTGGCAAGACAAGCAAGCAGCCCCAGTCTCTGTGCCTCTGTGCGAGTAGTGCCATGGGCAGATGAGGCTGAGCAACAGCTTTCCAGGCTAGCCCCTTCTGGCTGCCAGCTATCTGCAGACGTTCGCATTTAAAAAGAAGGGCTACGAAACTAGCCTTGCAGGGACTTCCGATCCCCAGGTTACGTTTGAAGTTTGAGCTGCAAGACAAGCAAGCAGCCCCAGTCTCTGTGCCTCTGTGCGAGCAGTGCCATGGGCAGATGAGGCTGAGCAACAGCTTTCCAGGCTAGCCCCTTCTGGCTGCCAGCTATCTGCAGACGTTCGCATTCTCAGAGCAGGGCTACCGGAGGCACCAAGCACGGACAACATAAGATACGTTTGAAGTTTGAGGTGGCAAGACAAGCAAGCAGCCCCAGTCTCTGTGCCTCTGTGCGAGCAGTGCCATGCACAGATGAAGCTGAGCAACAGCTTTCCAGGCTAGCCCCTTCTGGCTGCCAGCTATCTGCAGACGTTCGCATTTTTGGAGCAGGCCTGCGAAAGAAGCCTGGCAGGGACCTCCCCCCTTCTAGTCTACTTTTGAAGTTTGAGGTGCAAGACAAGCAAGCAGCCCCACTCTCTGTGCCTCTGTGCGAGCAGTGCCATGGGCAGATGAGGCCGAGCAAAAGCTTTCCAGGCTAGCCCCTTCTGGCTGCCAGCTATCTGCAGACATTCGCATTTTAGGAGCAGGGCTGCGAAAGGAGCCTGACAGGGACACCCCCCCATTTCCAGTGTACTTTGGAAGTTTGAGGTGGCAAGACAAGCAAGCAGCCCCAGTCTCTGTGCCTCTGTGCGAGCAGTGCCATGGGCAGATGAGGCTGAGCAACAGCTTTCCAGGCTAGCCCCTTCTGGCTGCCAGCTATCTGCAGACGTTCGCATTCTCAGAGCAGGGCTTACCGGAGGCACCCAGCACGGACAACATAAGACACGTTTGAAGTTTGAGGTGGCAAGACTAGCAAGCAGCCCCAGTCTCTGTGCCTCTGTGCGAGTAGTGCCATGGGCAGATGAGGCTGAGCAACAGCTTTCCAGGCTAGCCCCTTCTGGCTGCCAGCTATCTGCAGACGTTCGCATTTTTGGAGTAGGGCTGCGAAAGGAACCTGGCAGGGACCACCCCACTTCCAGTATACGTTTGAAGTTTGAGGTGGCAAGACAAGCAAGCAGCCCCAGTCTCTGTGCCTCTGTGCGAGCAGTGCCATGGGCAGATGAGGCTGAGCAACAGCTTTCCAGGCTAGCCCCTTTTGGCTGCCAGCTATCTGCAGACGTTCGCATTTTTGGAGTAGGGCTGCGAAAGGAACCTGGCAGGGACCACCCCACTTCCAGTATACGTTTGAAGTTTGAGGTGGCAAGACAAGCAAGCAGCCCCAGTCTCTGTGCCTCTGTGCGAGCAGTGCCATGGGCAGATGAGGCTGAGCAACAGCTTTCCAGGCTAGCCCCTTCTGGCTGCCAGCTATCTGCAGATGTTAGCATTCTCAGAGCAGGGATGGGAAAAAAGCCTGGCAGGGACCCCCCCATTTCCAGACTACGTTTGAAGTTTGAGGTGGCAAGACAAGCAAGCAGCCCCAGTCTCTGTGCCTCTGTGCGAGCAGTGCCATGGGCAGATGAGGCTGAGCAACAGCTTTCCAGGCTAGCCCCTTCTGGCTGCCAGCTATCTGCAGATGTTCGCATTCTCAGAGCAGGGCTACCGAAGGTTCCCAGAACGGACAACAAAAGTTACGTTTGAACTTTGAGGTGGCCAGACAAGCAAGCAGCCCCAGTCTCTGTGCCTCTGTGCGAGCAGTGCCATGGGCAGATGAGGCTGAGCAACAGCTTTCCAGGCTAGCCCCTTCTGGCTGCCAGCTATCTGCAGACGTTCGCATTCTCAGAGCAGGGCTGGGAAAGGAGCCTGGCAGGGACCCCCCCATTTCCAGACTACGTTTGAAGTTTGAGGTGCAACACAAGCAAGCAGCCCCAGTCTCTGTGCCTCTGTGCGAGCAGTGCCATGCACAGATGAGGCTGAGCAACAGCTTTCCAGGCTAGCCCCTTCTGGCTGCCAGCTATCTGCAGACGTTCGCATTCTCAGAATAGGGCCACCGGAGGCGCCCAGCACGGACAACATAAGATACGTTTGAAGTTTGAGGTGGCAAGACAAGCAAGCAGCCCCAGTCTCTGTGCCTCTGTGCGAGCAGTGCCATGCGCAGATGAGGCTGAGCAACAGCTTTCCAGGCTAGCCCCTTCTGGCTGCCAGCTATCTGCAGACGTTCGCATTCTCAGACCAGGGCTGCGAAAGAAGCCTGGCAGGGACCCCCCTTTCCAGTCTACGTTTGAAGTTTGAGGTGGCAAGACAAGCAAGCAGCCCCAGTCTCTGTGCCTCTGTGCGAGCAGTGCCATGGGCAGATGAGGCTGTGCAACAGCTTTCCAGGCTAGCCACTTCTGGCTGCCAGCTATCTGCAGACGTTCGCATTTTACAAGCAGGGCAACGAAACTAGCCTTGCAGGGACTTCCGATCCTCAGGTTACCTTTGAAGTTTGAGGTGGCAAGACAAGCAAGCAGCCCCAGTCTCTGTGCCTCTGTGCGAGCAGTGCCATGGGCAGATGAGGCTGAGCAACAGCTTTCCAGGCTAGCCCCTTCTGGCTGCCAGCTATCTGCAGACGTTCGCATTCTCAGAGCAGGGACGGGAAAGGAGCCTGGCAGGGACCCCCCCATTTCCAGACTACGTTTGAAGTTTGAGGTGGCAAGACAAGCAAGCAGCCCCAGTCTCTGTGCCTCTGTGCGAGCAGTGCCATGGGCAGATGAGGCTGAGCAACAGCTTTCCAGGCTAGTCCCTTCTGGCTGCCAGCTATCTGCAGACGTTCGCATTCTCAGAGCAGGGCTTACCGGAGGCACCCAGCACGGACAACATAAGACACGTTTGAAGTTTGAGGTGGCAAGACTAGCAAGCAGCCCCAGTCTCTGTGCCTCTGTGCGAGTAGTGCCATGGGCAGATGAGGCTGAGCAACAGCTTTCCAGGCTAGCCCCTTCTGGCTGCCAGCTATCTGCAGACGTTCGCATTTAAAAAGAAGGGCTACGAAACTAGCCTTGCAGGGACTTCCGATCCCCAGGTTACGTTTGAAGTTTGAGCTGCAAGACAAGCAAGCAGCCCCAGTCTCTGTGCCTCTGTGCGAGCAGTGCCATGGGCAGATGAGGCTGAGCAACAGCTTTCCAGGCTAGCCCCTTCTGGCTGCCAGCTATCTGCAGACGTTCGCATTCTCAGAGCAGGGCTACCGGAGGCACCAAGCACGGACAACATAAGATACGTTTGAAGTTTGAGGTGGCAAGACAAGCAAGCAGCCCCAGTCTCTGTGCCTCTGTGCGAGCAGTGCCATGCACAGATGAAGCTGAGCAACAGCTTTCCAGGCTAGCCCCTTCTGGCTGCCAGCTATCTGCAGACGTTCGCATTTTTGGAGCAGGCCTGCGAAAGAAGCCTGGCAGGGACCTCCCCCCTTCTAGTCTACTTTTGAAGTTTGAGCTGCAAGACAAGCAAGCAGCCCCAGTCTCTGTGCCTCTGTGCGAGCAGTGCCATGGGCAGATGAGGCTGAGCAACAGCTTTCCAGGCTAGCCCCTTCTGGCTGCCAGCTATCTGCAGACGTTCGCATTCTCAGAGCAGGGCTACCGGAGGCACCAAGCACGGACAACATAAGATACGTTTGAAGTTTGAGGTGGCAAGACAAGCAAGCAGCCCCAGTCTCTGTGCCTCTGTGCGAGCAGTGCCATGCACAGATGAAGCTGAGCAACAGCTTTCCAGGCTAGCCCCTTCTGCCTGCCAGCTATCTGCAGACGTTCGCATTTTTGGAGCAGGCCTGCGAAAGAAGCCTGGCAGGGACCTCCCCCCTTCTAGTCTACTTTTGAAGTTTGAGGTGCAAGACAAGCAAGCAGCCCCACTCTCTGTGCCTCTGTGCGAGCAGTGCCATGGGCAGATGAGGCTGAGCAACAGCTTTCCAGGCTAGCCCATTCTGGCTGCCAGCTATCTGCAGACATTCGCATTCTCAGAGCAGGGCTTACCGGAGGCACCCAGCACGGACAACATAAGACACGTTTGAAGTTTGAGGTGGCAAGACAAGCAAGCAGCCCCAGTCTCTGTGCCTCTGTGCGAGCAGTGCCATGCACAGATGAGGCTGAGCAACAGCTTTCCAGGCTAGCCCGTTTTGGCTGCCAGCTATCTGCAGACGTTCGCATTTTTGGAGTAGGGCTGCGAAAGGAACCTGGCAGGGACCACCCCACTTCCAGTATACGTTTGAAGTTTGAGGTGGCAAGACAAGCAGGCAGCCCCAGTCTCTGTGCCTCTGTGCGAGCAGTGCCATGGGCAGATGAGGCTGAGCAACAGCTTTCCAGGCTAGCCCCTTCTGGCTGCCAGCTATCTGCAGACGTTCGCATTCTCAGAGCAGGGATGGGAAAGGAGCCTGGCAGGGACCCCCCCATTTCCAGACTACGTTTGAAGTTTGAGGTCGCAAGACAAGCAAGCAGCCCCAGTCTCTGTGCCTCTGTGCGAGCAGTGCCATGGGCAGATGAGGCTGAGCAACAGCTTTCCAGGCTAGCCCCTTCTGGCTGCCAGCTATCTGCAGACGTTCGCATTTCAAGAGCAGGGCTACCGGAGGCACCCAGTACGGACAACATAAGATACGTTTGAAGTTTGAGGTGGCAAGACAAGCAAGCAGCCCCAGTCCCTGTGCCTCTGTGCGAGCAGTGTCATGGGCAGATGAGGCTGAGCAACAGCTTTCCAGGCTAGCCCCTTCTGGCTGCCAGCTATCTGCAGACGTTCGCATTCTCAGAGCAGGGCTGGGAATGCAGCCTTATAGGGACACCCCCCATTTCCAGTGTACGTTGGAAGTTTGAGGTGGCAAGACAAGCAAGCAGCCCCAGTCTCTGTGCCTCTGTGCGAGTAGTGCCATGGGCAGATGAGGCTGAGCAACAGCTTTCCAGGCTAGCCCCTTCTGGCTGCCAGCTATCTGCAGACGTTCGCATTTAAAAAGAAGGGCTACGAAACTAGCCTTGCAGGGACTTCCGATCCCCAGGTTACGTTTGAAGTTTGAGGTGGCAAGACAAGCAAGCAGCCCCAGTCTCTGTGCCTCTGTGCGAGCAGTGCCATGGGCAGATGAGGCTGAGCAACAGCTTTCCAGGCTAGCCCCTTCTGGCTGACAGCTATCTGCAGACGTTCGCATTCTCAGACCAGGGCTACCGGAGGCACCAAGCACGGACAACATAAGATACGTTTGAAGTTGAGGTGGCAAGACAAGCAAGCAGCCCCAGTCTCTGTGCCTCTGTGCGAGCAGTGCCATGCACAGATGAAGCTGAGCAACAGCTTTCCAGGCTAGCCCCTTTTGGCTGCCAGCTATCTGCAGACGTTCGCATTTTTGGAGTAGGGCTGCGAAAGGAACCTGGCAGGGACCACCCCACTTCCAGTATACGTTTGAAGTTTGAGGTGGCAAGACAAGCAGGCAGCCCCAGTCTCTGTGCCTCTGTGCGAGCAGTGCCATGGGCAGATGAGGCTGAGCAACAGCTTTCCAGGCTAGCCCCTTCTGGCTGCCAGCTATCTGCAGATGTTAGCATTCTCAGAGCAGGGATGGGAAAGGAGCCTGGCAGGGACCCCCCCATTTCCAGACTACGTTTGAAGTTTGAGGTGGCAAGACAAGCAAGCAGCCCCAGTCTCTGTGCCTCTGTGCGAGCAGTGCCATGGGCAGATGAGGCTGAGCAACAGCTTTCCAGGCTAGCCCCTTCTGGCTGCCAGCTATCTGCAGACGTTCGCATTCTCAGAGCAGGGCTACCGAAGGTTCCCAGAACGGACAACATAAGTTACGTTTGAACTTTGAGGTGGCCAGACAAGCAAGCAGCCCCAGTCTCTGTGCCTCTGTGCGAGCAGTGCCATGGGCAGATGAGGCTGAGCAACAGCTTTCCAGGCTAGCCCCTTCTGGCTGCCAGCTATCTGCAGACGTTCGCATTCTCAGAGCAGGGCTGGGAAAGGAGCCTGGCAGGGACCCCCCCATTTCCAGACTACGTTTGAAGTTTGAGGTGCAACACAAGCAAGCAGCCCCAGTCTCTGTGCCTCTGTGCGAGCAGTGCCATGCACAGATGAGGCTGAGCAACAGCTTTCCAGGCTAGCCCCTTCTGGCTGCCAGCTATCTGCAGACGTTCGCATTCTCAGAGTAGGGCCACCGGAGGCGCCCAGCACGGACAACATAAGATACGTTTGAAGTTTGAGGTGGCAAGACAAGCAAGCAGCCCCAGTCTCTGTGCCTCTGTGCGAGCAGTGCCATGCGCAGATGAGGCTGAGCAACAGCTTTCCAGGCTAGCCCCTTCTGGCTGCCAGCTATCTGCAGACGTTCGCATTCTCAGACCAGGGCTGCGAAAGAAGCCTGGCAGGGACCCCCCTTTCCAGTCTACGTTTGAAGTTTGAGGTGGCAAGACAAGCAAGCAGCCCCAGTCTCTGTGCCTCTGTGCGAGCAGTGCCATGGGCAGATGAGGCTGTGCAACAGCTTTCCAGGCTAGCCCCTTCTGGCTGCCAGCTATCTGCAGACGTTCGCATTTTCAAGAGCAGGGCTACCGGAGGCACCCAGCATGGACAACATAAGATACGTTTGAAGTTTGAGGTGGCAAGACAAGCAAGCAGCCCCAGTCTCTGTGCCTCTGTGCGAGCAGTGTCATGGGCAGATGAGGCTGAGCAACAGCTTTCCAGGCTAGTCCCTTCTGGCTGCCAGCTATCTGCAGACGTTCGCATTCTCAGAGCAGGGCTGCGAATGCAGCCTTATAGGGACACCCCCCCATTTCCAGTGTACGTTGGAAGTTTGAGGTGGCAAGACAAGCAAGCAGCCCCAGTCTCTGTGCCTCTGTGCAAGTAGTGCCATGGGCAGATGAGGCTGAGCAACAGCTTTCCAGGCTAGCCCCTTCTGGCTGCCAGCTATCTGCAGACGTTCGCATTTAAAAAGAAGGGCTACGAAACTAGCCTTGCAGGGACTTCCGATCCCCAGGTTACGTTTGAAGTTTGAGCTGCAAGACAAGCAAGCAGCCCCAGTCTCTGTGCCTCTGTGCGAGCAGTGCCATGGGCAGATGAGGCTGAGCAACAGCTTTCCAGGCTAGCCCCTTCTGGCTGCCAGCTATCTGCAGACGTTCGCATTCTCAGAGCAGGGCTACCGGAGGCACCAAGCACGGACAACATAAGATACGTTTGAAGTTTGAGGTGGCAAGACAAGCAAGCAGCCCCAGTCTCTGTGCCTCTGTGCGAGCAGTGCCATGCACAGATGAAGCTGAGCAACAGCTTTCCAGGCTAGCCCCTTCTGGCTGCCAGCTATCTGCAGACGTTCGCATTTTTGGAGCAGGCCTGCGAAAGAAGCCTGGCAGGGACCTCCCCCCTTCTAGTCTACTTTTGAAGTTTGAGGTGCAAGACAAGCAAGCAGCCCCAGTCTCTGTGCCTCTGTGCGAGCAGTGCCATGGGCAGATGAGGCCGAGCAACAGCTTTCCAGGCTAGCCCCTTCTGGCTGCCAGCTATCTGCAGACATTCGCATTTTAGGAGCAGGGCTGCGAAAGGAGCCTGACAGAGACACCCCCCCATTTCCAGTGTACTTTGGAAGTTTGAGGTGGCAAGACAAGCAAGCAGCCCCAGTCTCTGTGCCTCTGTGCGAGTAGTGCCATGGGCAGATGAGGCTGAGCAACAGCTTTCCAGGCTAGCCCCTTCTGGCTGCCAGCTATCTACAGACGTTCGCATTTTAAAAGCAGGGCTACGAAACTAGCCTTGCAGGGACTTTCGATCCCCAGGTTACGTTTGAAGTTTGAGCTGGCAAGACAAGCAAGCAGCCCCAGTCTCTGTGCCTCTGTGCGAGCAGTGCCATGGGCAGATGAGGCTGAGCAACAGCTTTCCAGGCTAGCCCCTTCTGGCTGCCAGCTATCTGCAGACGTTCGCATTCTCAGAGCAGGGCTTACCGGAGGCACCCAGCACGGACAACATAAGACACGTTTGAAGTTTGAGGTGGCAAGACAAGCAAGCAGCCCCACTCTCTGTGCCTCTGTGCGAGTAGTGCCTTGGGCAGATGAGGCTGAGCAACAGCTTTCCAGGCTAGCCCCTTCTGGCTGCCAGCTATCTGCAGACGTTCGCATTTAAAAAGAAGGGCTACGAAACTAGCCTTGCAGGGACTTCCGATCCCCAGGTTACGTTTGAAGTTTGAGCTGCAAGACAAGCAAGCAGCCCCAGTCTCTGTGCCTCTGTGCGAGCAGTGCCATGGGCAGATGAGGCTGAGCAACAGCTTTCCAGGCTAGCCCCTTCTGGCTGCCAGCTATCTGCAGACGTTCGCATTCTCAGAGCAGGGCTACCGGAGGCACCAAGCACGGACAACATAAGATACGTTTGAAGTTTGAGGTGGCAAGACAAGCAAGCAGCCCCAGTCTCTGTGCCTCTGTGCGAGCAGTGCCATGCACAGATGAAGCTGAGCAACAGCTTTCCAGGCTAGCCCCTTCTGGCTGCCAGCTATCTGCAGACGTTCGCATTTTTGGAGCAGGCCTGCGAAAGAAGCCTGGCAGGGACCTCCCCCCTTCTAGTCTACTTTTGAAGTTTGAGGTGCAAGACAAGCAAGCAGCCCCACTCTCTGTGCCTCTGTGCGAGCAGTGCCATGGGCAGATGAGGCCGAGCAAAAGCTTTCCAGGCTAGCCCCTTCTGGCTGCCAGCTATCTGCAGACATTCGCATTTTAGGAGCAGGGCTGCGAAAGGAGCCTGACAGGGACACCCCCCCATTTCCAGTGTACTTTGGAATTTTGAGGTGGCAAGACAAGCAAGCAGCCCCAGTCTCTGTGCCTCTGTGCGAGTAGTGCCATGGGCAGATGAGGCTGAGCAACAGCTTTCCAGGCTAGCCCCTTCTGGCTGCCAGCTATCTACAGACGTTCGCATTTTAAAAGCAGGGCTACGAAACTAGCCTTGCAGGGACTTTCGATCCCCAGGTTACGTTTGAAGTTTGAGGTGGCAAGACAAGCAAGCAGCCTCAGTCTCTGTGCCTCTGTGCGAGCAGTGCCATGGGCAGATGAGGCTGAGCAACAGCTTTCCAGGCTAGGCCATTCTGGCTGCCAGCTATCTGCAGACATTCGCATTCTCAGAGCAGGGCTTACCGGAGGCACCCAGCACGGACAACATAAGACACGTTTGAAGTTTGAGGTGGCAAGACAAGCAAGCAGCCCCAGTCTCTGTGCCTCTGTGCGAGCAGTGCCATGCACAGATGAAGCTGAGCAACAGCTTTCCAGGCTAGCCCCTTCTGGCTGCCAGATATCTGCAGACGTTCGCATTTTTGGAGCAGGGCTGCGAAAGAAGACTGGCAGGGACCTCCCCCCTTCTAGTCTACATTTCAAGTTTGAGGTGGCAAGACAAGCAAGCAGCCCCAGTCTCTGTGCCTCTGTGCGAGCAGTGCCATGGGCAGATGAGGCTGAGCAACAGCTTTCCAGGCTAGCCCCTTCTGGCTGCCAGCTATCTGCAGACTTTCGCATTCTCAAACCAGGGCTGGGAAAGAAGCCTGGCAGGGACACCCCCCTTTCCAGTCTACGTTGGAAGTTTGAGGTGGCAAGACAAGCAAGCAGCCCCAGTCTCTGTGCCTCTGTGCGAGCAGTGCCATGGGCAGATGAGGCTGAGCAACAGCTTTCCAGGCTAGCCCCTACTGGCTGCAAGCTATCTGCAGACGTTCGCATTCTCAGACCACGGCTGCGAAAGAAACCTGGCAGGGACCCCCCCTTTCCAGTATACATTTGAAGTTTGAGGTGGCAAGACAAGCAAGCAGCCCCAGTCCCTGTGCCTCTGTGCGAGCCAGTGTCATTGGCAGATGAGGCTGAGCAACAGCTTTCCAGGCTAGCCCCTTCTGGCTGCCAGCTATCTGCAGACGTTCGCATTTTTGGAGCAGGGCTGCGAAAGAAGCCTGGCAGGGACCTCCCCCCTTCTAGTCTACTTTTGAAGTTTGTGGTGCAAGACAAGCAAGCAGCCCCAGTCTCTGTGCCTCTGTGCGAGCAGTGCCATGGGCAGATGAGGCTGAGCAACAGCTTTCCAGGCTAGCCCCTTCTGGCTGCCAGCTATCTGCAGACGTTAATGTTTTGGTTTCGGCTGCCGCCGGCAACAAAAGCGCCACGCGGCCGCCCCTCCCCCCGGCGGCGTGCGGAGGAGAATGGAAAGAAACAGGCAGAAAACTGGTGGGTCGGGATAAGGGCAGTTTAACAGAACAGCAAACAGAGGGAAAACAGGAACAACAACGATACAGATAAGGAGAAAACACAACCACGAACCGTACACAGCCGCTCTCCCGAAACCGGACCGGCGCTGCGCCCGCCCAAGCCTCGAGTGCCTTCCCGCCGCGCCGCCCAGCCCCACCGGAACCCAGCGTGACGTCACATGGTATGAAATACCAGGCTCTGTTTGGCCAGGTGGGGTCAGCCCCCCACCCCCCGGCTGTGCCCCTTCCTGGATTCCGGTGAAAATTAACCCTGTTCTGGCCAAACCCAGGACATTATCCACCCCTTATTCCATACCATCTACGTCATGCCCAGGTCCCCCGTTGTCCAGTTGATCACCACCACTTCTCCTGTCTCCAGATATCATTCCTTTAGTCTATGGATCATCACTCTAAAGTGTCCATTGAGTTCATTTAATCCATGACTTCAGGCTCCATCTGTCGTAATGGTCTTCCATGGCGGGAGAGGTGATGTGTGGTGATGGGCGGTCACTTGCTGCATCTGGAGCTCACGGCTGATGTATCTGGTGCGGCCCGTGCCCACAGTCTGCAGGAGATGTTGATCTTGATGAAGTTGCTGGATGCCAGTTGTTGAAAACCAGGTCCAGTTCCATCATCGCTGTGCTCTGCTAGGTTTTCATTGAAAAAGTCCATCCTTCTTTAATCTGGACGATTCTTACTATGCTACTACTGGTACAAAATATAACAATTATAACAGTGATAACAGACAGTGACAGGGTTATTTAACAACTAACTTTATACAATTTATTTATGGACTATTCTCGCCCAAAATTAAATCCCCATGAGGTACACATCGGACTTCCCCATCCTTCCGCATTACCCACCAGGTACACCCAGGTCCTTGAGCAAAAGCAATCCCGCGGACGGGCTTGCCTTTGCCCGAGGCAGGACTGACCCAAACTGTCTTCCCTAACATGTTCCGCATGTGCACTACAGGGACTTTATCCCCTTCTACTGGGCGCTGAGGTTTTGACTGGGCAGGACCAGCCCGGTTGGTGGACCCTCTGGTGTTAACCAACCAGGTGGCCTTTGCTAAATGGGTATCCCAATTTTTGAAAGTCCCACCCCCCATTGCCCTCAAAGTGGTTTTTAGCAGCCCATTGTAACGTTCGATCTTTCCCGAGGCTGGTGCATGGTAGGGGATGTGATACACCCACTCAATAACGTGTTCTTTGGCCCAGGTGTCTATGAGGCTGTTGCGAAAGTGAGTCCCGTTGTCCGACTCGATTCTTTCGGGAGTGCCATGTCGCCACAGGACTTGTTTTTCCAGGCCCAGGATGGTATTCCGGGCGGTGGCATGGGGCACAGGGTAGGTTTCCAGCCATCCGGTGGTGGCCTCCACCATTGTGAGCACATAGCGCTTGCCTTGGCGGGTCTGTGGCAGTGTGATGTAGTCGATCTGCCAAGCCTCCCCATATTTATATTTTAGCCATCGTTCTCCATACCACTGAGGCTTTACCCGCTTGGCTTGCTTGATTGCAGCGCATGTCTCACATTCATGGATAACCTGTGCAATAGTGTCCATGGTCAAGTCCACCCCTCGGTCACGAGCCCATCTGTATGTCGCGTCTCTTCCTTGGTGGCCCGAGGTGTCATGGGCCCACCGAGCTATAAAGAGTTCACCCTTATGTTGCCAGTCCAGATCCACCTGAGCCACTTCAATCTTAGCAGCCTGATCTACCTGGTGGTTGTTTTGATGTTCTTCAGTGGCCCGACTCTTAGGGATGTGGGCGTCCACGTGACGGACTTTTACAGCCAACTGCTCCAGACGGGCAGCAATATCTTGCCACAATGGGGCAGCCCAGATAGGTTTGCCTCTGCGCTGCCAGTTGTTCTTCTTCCATTGCTGCAGCCACCCCCACAAGGCATTGGCCACCATCCAAGAGTCAGTGTAAAGATAGAGCACTGGCCACTTCTCTCGACTGGCAATGTCTAAAGCCAGCTGGATGGCTTTCACCTCTGCAAACTGGCTGGACTCACCTTCTCCCTCGGCAGTTTCCGCGACTTGTCGTGTAGGGCTCCATACAGCAGCCTTCCACCTCCGCTGCTTCCCCACAATGCGACAGGACCCATCCGTGAACAGGGCATACTGTTTCTTATCTTCTGGCAGCTGGTTATACAGTGGGGCCTCTTCAGCACGTGTCACCTCCTCCTCTGGCGATGCTCCAAAATCTTTGCCTTCTGGCCAGTCCATGATGACCTCCAGAATTCCTGGGCGACTGGGGTTTCCCATTCGGGCACGCTGGGTGATCAGCGCGACCCACTTACTCCACGTAGCATCGGTGGCATGATGCGTAGAGGGGACCCTCTCTTTGAACATCCAGCCCAGGACCGGCAATCGTGGTGCTAGGAGGAGCTGTGCTTCAGTGCCGACCACTTCTGAAGCAGCTCGAACGCCTTCATATGCTGCCAGAATCTCTTTTTCAGTGGGAGTATAGCGGGCCTCGGATCCTTTGTATCCCCGGCTCCAGAACCCCAGGGGTCGACCTCGAGTCTCCCCTGGTGCTTTCTGCCAGAGACTCCAGGTTGGGCCATTCTCCCCGGCTGCGGTGTAGAGCACGTTTTTAACATCTTGCCCTGACCGGACTGGACCAAGTGCTACGGCATGAACTATCTCCCGTTTGATCTGTTCAAATGCCTGTCGTTGCTCAGGGCCCCATTCAAAATCATTCTTCTTCCGGGTCACGTAGTACAGAGGACTTACAATCTGGCTGTAATTTGGGATGTGCATCCTCCAAAAACCCACAACACCCAGGAAGGCCTGTGCTTCCTTTTTGCTGGCTGGTGGAGACATAGCTGCTATTTTGTTGATGACATCCATTGGGATTTGACAGCGCCCATCCTGCCATTTTATTCCCAAAAACTGGATCTCTTGCACAGGTCCCTTGACTTTACTTCGCTTAATGGCAAAACCGGCTTTCAGAAGGATCTGAACTATTTTCTCCCCTTTCTCAAAAACTTCCTCCGCTGTGTCGCCCCATATAATGATGTCGTCGATGTACTGCAGATGTTCTGGGGCTTCACCCTTTTCCAGTGCAGTCTGGATTAGTCCATGGCAAATGGTGGGACTGTGTTTCCACCCCTGGGGCAGTCGATTCCAGGTGTACTGGATGCCCCTCCAGGTGAAAGCAAACTGTGGCCTGCACTCTGCTGCCAAAGGGATGGAGAAGAATGCATTAGCGATGTCAATTGTAGCGTACCACTTGGCTGCCTTTGACTCCAGCTGATATTGAAGTTCTAGCATGTCTGGCACGGCAGCACTCAGCGGTGGTGTGACTTCATTCAGGCCACGGTAGTCTATTGTCAGTCTCCACTCTCCAGTAGATTTTCTTACTGGCCATATGGGACTATTAAAGGGTGAGCGAGTTTTGGTGATCACTCCTTGACTCTCCAGCTGGCGGATCAGCTGATGAATGGGGAGAAGGGAGTCTCGGTTGGTACGATACTGTCGCCGGTGCACCGTTGTGGTCGCGATGGGTACCTGTTGTTCTTCAACCCTCAGCAACCCCACAACGGAAGGTTCCTCCGAGAGACCAGGCAAAATGCACAGCTGTTTAATTTCTTCCGTCTCCACAGCAGCTATGCCAAAAGCCCACCGATACCCCTTTGGGTCCTTGAAATAGCCTCTCCTAAGATAGTCTATCCCAAGGATGCACGGAGCCTCGGGGCCAGTTACAATGGGGTGCTTCTGCCAGTCCTGCCCAGTGAGGCTCACTTCAGCCTCCAGTAGACTCAGCTCTTGGGACCCCCCTGTCACTCCCGAAATGCAAATGGGCTCTGACCCTTTGAACTCTGATGGCATTAAAGTACACTGTGCACCAGTGTCCACTAGAGCTTTATACTCTTGTGGATCTGACGTGCCAGGCCACCGAATCCACACCGTCCAATAGACACGGTTGTCCCTTTCCTCCACCTGGCTGGAGGCAGGGCCCCTCTAATCCTCGTCAGAGAAATTGCTGCTCACCTGCTGTAAAAATGACTTGGAGGTCCCCTCCAGAGGATCGGAATCAAGGTCAAACTGTCTACCTGGTCTGGAGAGCTGGCTTTTGGAAACTGGAGCGGCATTTTTCCTAACAGAGTCCCCTTTTGTGATTGTTTTACCTCGCAACTCACGTACTCGGGCCTCTAGACTTGAGGTGGGTTTTCCATCCCACTTCCTCATGTCCTCTCCGTGGTCACGCAGGTAAAACCACAGGGTGCCCCGGGGTGTATAGCCTCTGTATTCCCTCTCCTGAGCAGAGAAACGCCTGCCCCTAATAGCTGAGATGCGGGCCCGCACAGGTGGGGAGTAGGACATATCCTCTTTGAATTGCTGGAACTGTCGGGACAGTTTATTCACAGCTGAGACAAGGGAGGAAGAGAGACTTTCCTCATATTGGCGGAGTCTGACAGCCACCTCATCCACTGTTGGTGCGTCTTTACCTTTCCAGTTTACAACTGCCAGTGAGTTGGCATGCGAGGAGGGTGCGCTCCGCACAAACTTCCTCCACATGGATTGTGAGCACTGGAGTTCATCTGGGTCTGTGGGTACCTGCTCATCGTCTGTGTCACAGTAAACCAGCTCCCGCACAGCTAATTCCCTCAAGTACTGAATACCCCTTTCCATATTGGTCCACTTGCCAGGATAGCATACAAAATCGTCACTGAAGGGGTATCTCTCCCTCACCCCTGAGAGAAGTCTCCTCCAGAGGCTGAGGACTTGTTCCTTTTTCCCAATGGCCTTGTCAATGCCCCCATCCCTGGCCAGGGATCCCAGCTGCTTGGCTTCCTTGCCCTCTAACTCCAAGCTGCTGGCCCCATTATCCCAGCACCGCAGCAGCCAGGTGGCAATGTGCTCGCCTGGGTGGCGGCTGAAATCTTTCCGCATGTCTCGCAGCTCGCCCAGGGACAGGGACCGGGTGATGATCTCTGTCTCTATCTCCCGTGATGACCCTGGCTCATCATCATCCCTCCCAGAGCGATCCGCTCTCTTTGCGTCTTTCTTTAGTTTTACGGGGGCGACTGCTACCTGCACAGGTTGGTCATTGGGCTCAGTCACTGTGCCTGTGGCTGGAGCTGGGGCTGGAGCAGCTGCTGTGCCCGCTGGGGAAACCGAGGCAGACCCTGCAGCTGTGGCTGCAGCAGCGGTGGTGCCAGTCAGGGGGGCTGGGACTGCCTGCTGGGCTGGAGGGGCTGCAGGGCCGGCTGGGGGGGCAGCGCCAGTTGCAGCGCCTGCCGCTTCGCTTCCCCCCCTTTCCCCTTTAAGGCACTGAACAGTGTTGAACAGGGCTCGGTAGGCATGGGCCAGACCCCAGCACATTGTGGTGATCTGTGTCTCTCTGGAATTCCCAGGGTGGCAGCACACTTTTTTCAGATATTTTACCAGATTGTCCGGATTCTGTATTTGTTCAGGGGTGAGTTTAAAACACACCGCAGGTGCCCACTGCTCTAGACATCTGCCCATGCTGTCCCACACACCCAGCCACTCACAGCTATCCAGCCCCGGGGCAGGTCTCTGCACGATGTTCTTAACGACTTGCTTAACCCTAAACAAAACCTGCAACCCATTCAGGAGGCATAACAAAAGGAGAGTGCTGCCCTGAGCATCCCACGGGTACTCGAAATTCTCAAAAGCAGTTAGGACCAGCCTGAGGGAGAGAGGGGGGGGGGCGAAAGAGTGGGGGAAGGTATCCCCTTCGGTTTTCCCCACAGACTGGGTTTGATTATTAACAAAATCTAAGACATAGGATCCGAGGTACGGAAATGACCGCAGTGCCGCATGCAAATACAAGACTAATTTCATGCACAGTGATGTTATCATATCATAAGTCGATATCGTACAGTACAGCAAAATCATCATCCTGATCTTCTTTCACGAGGTAACAAACAGCACGGCGGCAAACACATACAGCAAGTAAGGATTTACGTAGCAGAGATATTTGATCAAAGTCAGAAACATTTTTACCGGCGACTATTTTAACACAGAAAAATGCGTATAACAAAATTTAACAAAATGTAAGAAAGCAGTTTTAACACCCGCTGCTCAGCCCTGCCGTTATCCCCGCCCCACGTCTGGGCGCCAATTTAATGTTTCGGTTTCGGCTGCCGCCGGCAACAAAAGCGCCACGCGGCCGCCCCTCCCCCCGCCGGCGTGCGGAGGAGAATGGAAAGAAACAGGCAGAAAACTGGTGGGTCGGGATAAGGGCAGTTTAACAGAACAGCAAACAGAGGGAAAACAGGAACAACAACGATACAGATAAGGAGAAAACACAACCACGAACCGTACACAGCCGCTCTCCCGAAACCGGACTGGCGCTGCGCCCGCCCAAGCCGCGAGTGCCTGCCCGCCGCGCCGCCCCGCCCCACCGGAACCCAGCGTGACGTCACATGGTATGGAATACCAGGCTCTGTTTGGCCAGGTGGGGTCAGCCCCCCACCCCCCGGCTGTGCCCCTTCCTGGATTCCGGTGAAAATTAACCCTGTTCTGGCCAAACCCAGGACAGTTCGCATTTTTGGAGCACGGCTGCGAAAGAAGCCTGGCAGGGACCTCCCCCCTTCTAGTCTACATTTGAAGTTTGAGGTGGCAAGACAAGCAAGCAGCCCCAGTCTCTGTGCCTCTGTGCGAGCAGTGCCATGGGCAGATGAGGCTGAGCAACAGCTTTCCAGGCTAGCCCCTTTTGGCTGCCAGCTATCTGCAGACGTTCGCATTCTCAGAGCAGGGCTGGGAAAGGAGCCTGGCAGGGACCCCCCCATTTCCAGACTACGTTTGAAGTTTGAGGTGCAAGACAAGCAAGCAGCCCCAGTCTCTGTGCCTCTGTGCGAGCAGTGCCATGGGCAGATGAGGCTGAGCAACAGCTTTCCAGGCTAGCCCCTTCTGGCTGCCAGCTATCTGCAGACGTTCGCATTCTCAGAGCAGGGCTGCGAAAGAAGACTGGCAGGGACGTTCCCCCTTCCAGTCTACATTTGAAGTTTGAGGTGTCAAGACAAGCAAGCAGCCCCAGTCTCTGCGCCTCTGTGCGAGCAGAGCCATGGGCAGATGAAGCTGAGCAACAGCTTTCCAGGCTAGCCCGTTCTGGCTGCCAGCTATCTGCAGACGTTCGCATTCTCAGAGCAGGGCGACCGAAGGTTCCCAGCACGGACAACATAATATACCTTTGAAGTTTCAGGTGGCCAGACAAGCAAGCAGCCCCAGTCTCTGTGCCTCTGTGCGAGCAGTGCCATGGGCAGATGAGGCTGAGCAACAGCTTTCCAGGCTAGCCCCTTCTGGCTGCCAGCTATCTGCAGACGTTAATGTTTTGGTTTCGGCTGCCGCCGGCGACAAAAGCGCCACGCGGCCGCCCCTCCCCCCGGCGGCGTGCGGAGGAGAATGGAAAGAAACAGGCAGAAAACTGGTGGGTCGGGATAAGGGCAGTTTAACAGAACAGCAAACAGAGGGAAAACAGGAACAACAACGATACAGATAAGGAGAAAACACAACCACGAACCGTACACAGCCGCTCTCCCGAAACCGGACCGGCGCTGCGCCCGCCCAAGCCTCGAGTGCCTTCCCGCCGCGCCGCCCAGCCCCACCGGAACCCAGCGTGACGTCACATGGTATGAAATACCAGGCTCTGTTTGGCCAGGTGGGGTCAGCCCCCCACCCCCCGGCTGTGCCCCTTCCTGGATTCCGGTGAAAATTAACCCTGTTCTGGCCAAACCCAGGACATTATCCACCCCTTATTCCATACCATCTACGTCATGCCCAGGTCCCCCGTTGTCCAGTTGATCACCACCACTTCTCCTGTCTCCAGATATCATTCCTTTAGTCTATGGATCATCACTCTAAAGTGTCCATTGAGTTCATTTAATCCATGACTTCAGGCTCCATCTGTCGTAATGGTCTTCCATGGCGGGAGAGGTGATGTGTGGTGATGGGCGGTCACTTGCTGCATCTGGAGCTCACGGCTGATGTATCTGGTGCGGCCCGTGCCCACAGTCTGCAGGAGATGTTGATCTTGATGAAGTTGCTGGATGCCAGTTGTTGAAAACCAGGTCCAGTTCCATCATCGCTGTGCTCTGCTAGGTTTTCATTGAAAAAGTCCATCCTTCTTTAATCTGGACGATTCTTACTATGCTACTACTGGTACAAAATATAACAATTATAACAGTGATAACAGACAGTGACAGGGTTATTTAACAACTAACTTTATACAATTTATTTATGGACTATTCTCGCCCAAAATTAAATCCCCATGAGGTACACATCGGACTTCCCCATCCTTCCGCATTACCCACCAGGTACACCCAGGTCCTTGAGCAAAAGCAATCCCGCGGACGGGCTTGCCTTTGCCCGAGGCAGGACTGACCCAAACTGTCTTCCCTAACATGTTCCGCATGTGCACTACAGGGACTTTATCCCCTTCTACTGGGCGCTGAGGTTTTGACTGGGCAGGACCAGCCCGGTTGGTGGACCCTCTGGTGTTAACCAACCAGGTGGCCTTTGCTAAATGGGTATCCCAATTTTTGAAAGTCCCACCCCCCATTGCCCTCAAAGTGGTTTTTAGCAGCCCATTGTAACGTTCGATCTTTCCCGAGGCTGGTGCATGGTAGGGGATGTGATACACCCACTCAATAACGTGTTCTTTGGCCCAGGTGTCTATGAGGCTGTTGCGAAAGTGAGTCCCGTTGTCCGACTCGATTCTTTCGGGAGTGCCATGTCGCCACAGGACTTGTTTTTCCAGGCCCAGGATGGTATTCCGGGCGGTGGCATGGGGCACAGGGTAGGTTTCCAGCCATCCGGTGGTGGCCTCCACCATTGTGAGCACATAGCGCTTGCCTTGGCGGGTCTGTGGCAGTGTGATGTAGTCGATCTGCCAAGCCTCCCCATATTTATATTTTAGCCATCGTCCTCCATACCACTGAGGCTTTACCCGCTTGGCTTGCTTGATTGCAGCGCATGTCTCACATTCATGGATAACCTGTGCAATAGTGTCCATGGTCAAGTCCACCCCTCGGTCACGAGCCCATCTGTATGTCGCGTCTCTTCCTTGGTGGCCCGAGGTGTCATGGGCCCACCGAGCTATAAAGAGTTCACCCTTATGTTGCCAGTCCAGATCCACCTGAGCCACTTCAATCTTAGCAGCCTGATCTACCTGGTGGTTGTTTTGATGTTCTTCAGTGGCCCGACTCTTAGGGATGTGGGCGTCCACGTGACGGACTTTTACAGCCAACTGCTCCAGACGGGCAGCAATATCTTGCCACAATGGGGCAGCCCAGATAGGTTTGCCTCTGCGCTGCCAGTTGTTCTTCTTCCATTGCTGCAGCCACCCCCACAAGGCATTGGCCACCATCCAAGAGTCAGTGTAAAGATAGAGCACTGGCCACTTCTCTCGACTGGCAATGTCTAAAGCCAGCTGGATGGCTTTCACCTCTGCAAACTGGCTGGACTCACCTTCTCCCTCGGCAGTTTCCGCGACTTGTCGTGTAGGGCTCCATACAGCAGCCTTCCACCTCCGCTGCTTCCCCACAATGCGACAGGACCCATCCGTGAACAGGGCATACTGTTTCTTATCTTCTGGCAGCTGGTTATACAGTGGGGCCTCTTCAGCACGTGTCACCTCCTCCTCTGGCGATGCTCCAAAATCTTTGCCTTCTGGCCAGTCCATGATGACCTCCAGAATTCCTGGGCGACTGGGGTTTCCCATTCGGGCACGCTGGGTGATCAGCGCGACCCACTTACTCCACGTAGCATCGGTGGCATGATGCGTAGAGGGGACCCTCTCTTTGAACATCCAGCCCAGGACCGGCAATCGTGGTGCTAGGAGGAGCTGTGCTTCAGTGCCGACCACTTCTGAAGCAGCTCGAACGCCTTCATATGCTGCCAGAATCTCTTTTTCAGTGGGAGTATAGCGGGCCTCGGATCCTTTGTATCCCCGGCTCCAGAACCCCAGGGGTCGACCTCGAGTCTCCCCTGGTGCTTTCTGCCAGAGACTCCAGGTTGGGCCATTCTCCCCGGCTGCGGTGTAGAGCACGTTTTTAACATCTTGCCCTGACCGGACTGGACCAAGTGCTACGGCATGAACTATCTCCCGTTTGATCTGTTCAAATGCCTGTCGTTGCTCAGGGCCCCATTCAAAATCATTCTTCTTCCGGGTCACGTAGTACAGAGGACTTACAATCTGGCTGTAATTTGGGATGTGCATCCTCCAAAAACCCACAACACCCAGGAAGGCCTGTGCTTCCTTTTTGCTGGCTGGTGGAGACATAGCTGCTATTTTGTTGATGACATCCATTGGGATTTGACAGCGCCCATCCTGCCATTTTATTCCCAAAAACTGGATCTCTTGCACAGGTCCCTTGACTTTACTTCGCTTAATGGCAAAACCGGCTTTCAGAAGGATCTGAACTATTTTCTCCCCTTTCTCAAAAACTTCCTCCGCTGTGTCGCCCCATATAATGATGTCGTCGATGTACTGCAGATGTTCTGGGGCTTCACCCTTTTCCAGTGCAGTCTGGATTAGTCCATGGCAAATGGTGGGACTGTGTTTCCACCCCTGGGGCAGTCGATTCCAGGTGTACTGGATGCCCCTCCAGGTGAAAGCAAACTGTGGCCTGCACTCTGCTGCCAAAGGGATGGAGAAGAATGCATTAGCGATGTCAATTGTAGCGTACCACTTGGCTGCCTTTGACTCCAGCTGATATTGAAGTTCTAGCATGTCTGGCATGGCAGCACTCAGCGGTGGTGTGACTTCATTCAGGCCACGGTAGTCTATTGTCAGTCTCCACTCTCCAGTAGATTTTCTTACTGGCCATATGGGACTATTAAAGGGTGAGCGAGTTTTGGTGATCACTCCTTGACTCTCCAGCTGGCGGATCAGCTGATGAATGGGGAGAAGGGAGTCTCGGTTGGTACGATACTGTCGCCGGTGCACCGTTGTGGTCGCGATGGGTACCTGTTGTTCTTCAACCCTCAGCAACCCCACAACGGAAGGTTCCTCCGAGAGACCAGGCAAAATGCACAGCTGTTTAATTTCTTCCGTCTCCACAGCAGCTATGCCAAAAGCCCACCGATACCCCTTTGGGTCCTTGAAATAGCCTCTCCTAAGATAGTCTATCCCAAGGATGCACGGAGCCTCGGGGCCAGTTACAATGGGGTGCTTCTGCCAGTCCTGCCCAGTGAGGCTCACTTCAGCCTCCAGTAGACTCAGCTCTTGGGACCCCCCTGTCACTCCCGAAATGCAAATGGGCTCTGACCCTTTGAACTCTGATGGCATTAAAGTACACTGTGCACCAGTGTCCACTAGAGCTTTATACTCTTGTGGATCTGACGTGCCAGGCCACCGAATCCACACCGTCCAATAGACACGGTTGTCCCTTTCCTCCACCTGGCTGGAGGCAGGGCCCCTCTAATCCTCGTCAGAGAAATTGCTGCTCACCTGCTGTAAAAATGACTTGGAGGTCCCCTCCAGAGGATCGGAATCAAGGTCAAACTGTCTACCTGGTCTGGAGAGCTGGCTTTTGGAAACTGGAGCGGCATTTTTCCTAACAGAGTCCCCTTTTGTGATTGTTTTACCTCGCAACTCACGTACTCGGGCCTCTAGACTTGAGGTGGGTTTTCCATCCCACTTCCTCATGTCCTCTCCGTGGTCACGCAGGTAAAACCACAGGGTGCCCCGGGGTGTATAGCCTCTGTATTCCCTCTCCTGAGCAGAGAAACGCCTGCCCCTAATAGCTGAGATGCGGGCCCGCACAGGTGGGGAGTAGGACATATCCTCTTTGAATTGCTGGAACTGTCGGGACAGTTTATTCACAGCTGAGACAAGGGAGGAAGAGAGACTTTCCTCATATTGGCGGAGTCTGACAGCCACCTCATCCACTGTTGGTGCGTCTTTACCTTTCCAGTTTACAACTGCCAGTGAGTTGGCATGCGAGGAGGGTGCGCTCCGCACAAACTTCCTCCACATGGATTGTGAGCACTGGAGTTCATCTGGGTCTGTGGGTACCTGCTCATCGTCTGTGTCACAGTAAACCAGCTCCCGCACAGCTAATTCCCTCAAGTACTGAATACCCCTTTCCATATTGGTCCACTTGCCAGGATAGCATACAAAATCGTCACTGAAGGGGTATCTCTCCCTCACCCCTGAGAGAAGTCTCCTCCAGAGGCTGAGGACTTGTTCCTTTTTCCCAATGGCCTTGTCAATGCCCCCATCCCTGGCCAGGGATCCCAGCTGCTTGGCTTCCTTGCCCTCTAACTCCAAGCTGCTGGCCCCATTATCCCAGCACCGCAGCAGCCAGGTGGCAATGTGCTCGCCTGGGTGGCGGCTGAAATCTTTCCGCATGTCTCGCAGCTCGCCCAGGGACAGGGACCGGGTGATGATCTCTGTCTCTATCTCCCGTGATGACCCTGGCTCATCATCATCCCTCCCAGAGCGATCCGCTCTCTTTGCGTCTTTCTTTAGTTTTACGGGGGCGACTGCTACCTGCACAGGTTGGTCATTGGGCTCAGTCACTGTGCCTGTGGCTGGAGCTGGGGCTGGAGCAGCTGCTGTGCCCGCTGGGGAAACCGAGGCAGACCCTGCAGCTGTGGCTGCAGCAGCGGTGGTGCCAGTCAGGGGGGCTGGGACTGCCTGCTGGGCTGGAGGGGCTGCAGGGCCGGCTGGGGGGGCAGCGCCAGTTGCAGCGCCTGCCGCTTCGCTTCCCCCCCTTTCCCCTTTAAGGCACTGAACAGTGTTGAACAGGGCTCGGTAGGCATGGGCCAGACCCCAGCACATTGTGGTGATCTGTGTCTCTCTGGAATTCCCAGGGTGGCAGCACACTTTTTTCAGATATTTTACCAGATTGTCCGGATTCTGTATTTGTTCAGGGGTGAGTTTAAAACACACCGCAGGTGCCCACTGCTCTAGACATCTGCCCATGCTGTCCCACACACCCAGCCACTCACAGCTATCCAGCCCCGGGGCAGGTCTCTGCACGATGTTCTTAACGACTTGCTTAACCCTAAACAAAACCTGCAACCCATTCAGGAGGCATAACAAAAGGAGAGTGCTGCCCTGAGCATCCCACGGGTACTCGAAATTCTCAAAAGCAGTTAGGACCAGCCTGAGGGAGAGAGGGGGGGGGGCGAAAGAGTGGGGGAAGGTATCCCCTTCGGTTTTCCCCACAGACTGGGTTTGATTATTAACAAAATCTAAGACATAGGATCCGAGGTACGGAAATGACCGCAGTGCCGCATGCAAATACAAGACTAATTTCATGCACAGTGATGTTATCATATCATAAGTCGATATCGTACAGTACAGCAAAATCATCATCCTGATCTTCTTTCACGAGGTAACAAACAGCACGGCGGCAAACACATACAGCAAGTAAGGATTTACGTAGCAGAGATATTTGATCAAAGTCAGAAACATTTTTACCGGCGACTATTTTAACACAGAAAAATGCGTATAACAAAATTTAACAAAATGTAAGAAAGCAGTTTTAACACCCGCTGCTCAGCCCTGCCGTTATCCCCGCCCCACGTCTGGGCGCCAATTTAATGTTTCGGTTTCGGCTGCCGCCGGCAACAAAAGCGCCACGCGGCCGCCCCTCCCCCCGCCGGCGTGCGGAGGAGAATGGAAAGAAACAGGCAGAAAACTGGTGGGTCGGGATAAGGGCAGTTTAACAGAACAGCAAACAGAGGGAAAACAGGAACAACAACGATACAGATAAGGAGAAAACACAACCACGAACCGTACACAGCCGCTCTCCCGAAACCGGACTGGCGCTGCGCCCGCCCAAGCCGCGAGTGCCTGCCCGCCGCGCCGCCCCGCCCCACCGGAACCCAGCGTGACGTCACATGGTATGGAATACCAGGCTCTGTTTGGCCAGGTGGGGTCAGCCCCCCACCCCCCGGCTGTGCCCCTTCCTGGATTCCGGTGAAAATTAACCCTGTTCTGGCCAAACCCAGGACAGTTCGCATTTTTGGAGCACGGCTGCGAAAGAAGCCTGGCAGGGACCTCCCCCCTTCTAGTCTACATTTGAAGTTTGAGGTGGCAAGACAAGCAAGCAGCCCCAGTCTCTGTGCCTCTGTGCGAGCAGTGCCATGGGCAGATGAGGCTGAGCAACAGCTTTCCAGGCTAGCCCCTTTTGGCTGCCAGCTATCTGCAGACGTTCGCATTCTCAGAGCAGGGCTGGGAAAGGAGCCTGGCAGGGACCCCCCCATTTCCAGACTACGTTTGAAGTTTGAGGTGCAAGACAAGCAAGCAGCCCCAGTCTCTGTGCCTCTGTGCGAGCAGTGCCATGGGCAGATGAGGCTGAGCAACAGCTTTCCAGGCTAGCCCCTTCTGGCTGCCAGCTATCTGCAGACGTTCGCATTCTCAGAGCAGGGCTGCGAAAGAAGACTGGCAGGGACGTTCCCCCTTCCAGTCTACATTTGAAGTTTGAGGTGTCAAGACAAGCAAGCAGCCCCAGTCTCTGCGCCTCTGTGCGAGCAGAGCCATGGGCAGATGAAGCTGAGCAACAGCTTTCCAGGCTAGCCCGTTCTGGCTGCCAGCTATCTGCAGACGTTCGCATTCTCAGAGCAGGGCGACCGAAGGTTCCCAGCACGGACAACATAATATACCTTTGAAGTTTCAGGTGGCCAGACAAGCAAGCAGCCCCAGTCTCTGTGCCTCTGTGCGAGCAGTGCCATGGGCAGATGAGGCTGAGCAACAGCTTTCCAGGCTAGCCCCTTCTGGCTGCCAGCTATCCGCAGACGTTCGCATTCTCAGAGCAGGGCTACCGAAGGTTCCCAGCACGGACAACATAAGTTACGTTTGAAGTTTGAGGTGGCCAGACAAGCAAGCAGCCCCATTCTCTGTGCCTCTGTGCGAGCAGTGCCATGCGCAGATGAGGCTGAGCAACAGCTTTCCAGGCTAGCCCCTTCTGCCTGCCAGCTACCTGCAGACGTTCGCATTCTCAGACCAGGGCTGGGAAAGAAACCTGGCAGGGACTCCCCCCTTTCCAGTCTACGTTTGAAGTTTGAGGTGGCAAGACAAGCAAGCAGCCCCAGTCTCTGCGCCTCTGTGCGAGCAGTGCCATGGGCAGATGAGGCTGAGCAACAGCTTTCCAGGCTAGCCCCTTCTGGCTGCCAGCTATCTGCAGACGTTTGCATTTTAAAAGCAGGGCAACGAAACTAGCCTTGCAGGGACTTCCGATCCTCAGGTTACCTTTGAAGTTTGAGGTGGCAAGACAAGCAAGCAGCCCCAGTCTCTGTGCCTCTGTGCGAGCAGTGCCATGGGCAGATGAGGCTGAGCAACAGCTTTCCAGGCTAGCCCCTTTTGGCTGCCAGCTATCTGCAGACGTTCGCATTTTTGGAGTAGGGCTGCTGTGGGGGGATGGCAAGGCTCGACCGAATTGCTTGTTGTAGAAAATCCATTTTAAGCTTAGCATGTCCTTGACAGAACAAGGAATTTAACAAATCAACTCTGCAGTTAGCAAGAATGTGAAAAACAGGTTGCAGCTGGAGAAGAATGAGGGAGTATGGGCGGAGTTGACATTTAGCTGGCTAGCCAATAATGAGCTCTAGCTTTGCAATATGTAGTAGCTAATTAATCACTCTATAAATTGTGTAACCAAACTGTAATAAACGAAGCTTGCTTATCACTCACATTGAGTTGGCTGCATTCTTCCGCCGTCTCTCCAGGACAGCAACCCTCGGGGTAGAACTTCGCCCCGACATTTGGCGCCCGAACAGCGACCTGGAGCAGCGGCAAGGAGCGGGGCACTGGGAGCAGCGACCAGGGGGCAGAAGCGACCGAACACTGCGCTGTGGTGTGTCGACTTAGGAGCCTGACTACGTGATTTTGCGTACGCTCGCCACCGCAAGGGCTACAGGTTAAGGGCTGCAAGGATATCGCTTCGGCAGGTATATGTTTTTAATTGTTGTTAAAGGATAAAGGCTTATTGTTAAAGGTATGGATAAGGAAGTAGCCCTAGAGTTATTACAGCGCTTTTTAGAAGAGCGGGGAGTAGAGCTTGGTTGTATCAAACAGCTAGCGGGTCTAGTGGCAACCGGTAAGCTCAAAGGGTTTTTTAAGAGTCCAGATTCGGTGTTTGAGGAGAAGGAGTGGAGAGATTTTGGAGACGTGTTATGGGATATGGTTATTGATGACGATAAGATAGGTAAGAAATTAATGAAGCCGTGGCGGGAAGTTATCAATTGCATTAAGAGGTATAAAGTTGAGAAAAACCTTGCGGCCGTTGTTACTCAGAAGTTGGAAAGGGTGGAACCGTCAGCTCCCCCGTCGGGGGCGGGATGTTCCTCATTTTCTAGTGGAACCACGCCACCTCCTGGCGACAATGCCTTGTTATTTAGCACAAGCAAAGTCCCCGAACCGCCGTGTTGGGAGCCCGTGACGGTGACGATGAAGGGAAATCTCGGTGATTCAGGGTCAGAGGGTGTTCAAAAGCATGAAGGAGAGGGTGTTACAGTAAATGAGCAAAAATTAGCCGAGGAGGGCAGCGGAATGGAAAAGGGTGCCCAAAGCTGTAGACGTCCGATAGGAGTTAATTGGAAAAAGATAATGAGTGAAGCTGCTGAGGCAGGAGATTTTCTCCCACTAGCCTTTCCGGTAGCATTTGAGGAGGATGAATATGGAGACCTGCAAGGTAGACATACTCCCATGAATTGGAAGTTGTTGTCCCAGCTGCGAAGTACGGTGACTGAGTCAGGTTTACACGGCGAGCCATCTAAGCAGATGCTAGATTACATATGGGGAGGTGCTGTGCTTTGCCCTGAGGACATTAAGGTTATCATGCGAATGATCATGACTCAGTCGCAGTTATTGCTGTGGCAGGCTCATTGGCAACGATATTGTGAAGCGTCCGCTCAGATGCCGCGGGAACAGGGTGATCCGCTGCGAGGTGTAACAGTAGAACAACTGATGGGGGCGGGTCCTTTTGTCACTATCAGGGCACAATTGCAGATGGGGCCGCAGCGATGCTTGGAGGCTATGCGTACGGCTAGAGCTGCTCTTGAACACGTTAAAACTGCACAGCCCTCGCCGTCCTATATGGGCATTAAGCAAGGAAGGGAGGAAACTTTTGCTCGCTTTATTGATCGCCTCACTAGTGCCATAGAACAGTCAGATGTACCGGAATGGATGAGGGCAGCTTTGCTGAGGCAGTGTGTTATTCAGAATTCGAATACTCAAACTAGAAACATCATAAGTTCTTTACCCGCTGATGCCACAGTAGAGCTAATGTTGGATAGAATGAGTAGGGTACCGGTAGGACCACAAGCTATGTTGGTCGAGGCTATGAAACAGTTAGGAAGCGATATCCTTCAAGCCCAACAACAGGCCTTCACAGCCCAACAGCAAATCCAACAGCAAGTGTTCGCCGCTCTGCAACCCCTTCGAGTTAATGCTGCGGAGGCACGACCGAAGCCGCCACGAAACTTTAAGTGTTACCGATGTGGGCGAGAAGGACATATGAGACGTAATTGTCAAGCCACCAGGGTGTGGTGTGAGAACTGCCGTACGAACAATCACAATACTGAGATATGTCTCAAGTCGGGAAACGGACGGATGAGCGCGTCGAGCCGTCGCGCCCCGACACAAGTAGCAGCTCCAGCAGTGCAGCAAGTGACTGCCAACTTATAAACGCCCACAGCGACATCAGCAGCCGGTTACAACCAGCTGCAGCCGGCAGCCTCGGAATGGATGTGGCAACGGCAGTAGCTGTCACCCTATTGGATCAAAGACCCCAACGAGTACCAAGCAATGTAAAGGGACCAGTGATTATTAATAAACAAGCATGTGAAACGTTATTACTCGGCCGCTCGTCAACAAGCCTAAAAGGTTTGACGGTCATCCCAAGACTCATTGACGCCGATTTTACCGGGACTATTAGCATCACTGTCCAGACATCATTTCCGCCAATACTTATTCCAACAGGCAGCAAAATTGCCCAATTGATACCGCTGCCGCACCTGACTGCGGGTATTTCCCCGAGAATCACCACCCCCCGGGAGGACCGAGGATTTGGCTCAACGGGAGCAGGAGTATTTCTGACCATGTCTGTGAACCATCGACCGACTACGATGGCTACGCTAGAGGCCCGGGGTCAACAGATCCACCTCTCGCTGCTGTTGGATACAGGTGCTGACTTAACTATTGTAGAAGAAGGGGTCTGGCCTAAAACATGGCCTACGAAACCAATGGAGCGAGGAGTTGAAGGAGTGGGAGGATACACTCCGGTACAACGGAGCGTGGACCGTATTTTGATAATCATAGACAACAGACATGCGACCGTGCCAGTCACTGTCATGCCCCTCCCGACTGGAGTGAATGGTCTAATTGGAAGAGATGTTCTTGACCAATTGGGGGTGGTGCTAACCACCGAGAAGGTTTTTCAGTAACGGTCACTGCAACCTGGGCTTTCCCGATCCCATTGCAGTGGATAACGAACGAACCAGTGTGGGTCGAGCAGTGGCCGTTAAAGCAGGAAAGCCTCGCCGCCGCTCATCAAATAGTGCAAGAACAACTAGACCAAAAACATCTGCGGTTATCGACAAGCCCTTGGAACACCCCAATTTTTGTGATCAAGAAAAAATCTGGAAAATTTAGGCTAGTACATGACTTAAGGGCAGTTAACACTCAAATGCAATCGATGGGAGCGTTACAACCGGGACTACCTAACCCCGCTATGTTACCAGAGCATTGGAGACTGTTGATAGTGGACTTAAAAGATTGCTTTTTTACTATTGCATTACACGAGCAAGATATGCAACGCTTCGCGTTTACTTTGCCCTCTGTTAACAAAGAGGCGCCAGCACAGCGTTTTGAATGGACAGTATTACCACAAGGAATGAAAAATAGTCCCTCGCTGTGCCAGTTGTATGTGGACAATGCACTACAACCCTTAAGGAAATTATGGCCACACACGTTAGTTTACCATTATATGGATGACATCCTACTTGCGCAAGAATCGGAGTTCAGTCCAGAACAAGTTCGGATGTTACATACAAAGCTGAGAGAGAATGGTTTAGTAATAGCCGTGGAAAAAATTCAAACGAAAGCGCCATGGCTATATCTAGGCTGGAAGATTTCTGACTCTCAGATCCACCCACAAAAACTGCAACTCAACACGTCAATCAAGACACTGCATGACGCCCAAAGGCTGATGGGAGACATCCAATGGATCCGTCCTGTCGTCGGAATATCCAACGCACAGTTGGACAGCCTTCGACCGTTACTACGTGGGACAGACCCAACTACACCGGTGCAACTTATGTCGGAACAGCAGCGTATCCTCTCTCAAATTGCTGACCAGATTGCCTCACGTTTTGTCCACCGCCGTGACCCCGACCTCCCTATTGACTTTTGTGTATTTTTAACAAATTCTCATCTATTAGGAGCCCTATCGCAATTTAAAAAGAAAAAGGGGGAAGTGTGGGGGGATGGCAAGGCTCGACCGAATTGCTTGTTGTAGAAAATCCATTTTAAGCTTAGCATGTCCTTGACAGAACAAGGAATTTAACAAATCAACTCTGTGGTTAGCAAGAATGTGAAAAACAGGTTCAGCTGGAGAAGAATGAGGGAGTATGGGCGGAGTTGACATTTAGCTGGCTAGCCAATAATGAGCTCTAGCTTTGCAATATGTAGTAGCTAATTAATCACTCAATAAATTGTGTAACCAAACTGTAATAAACGAAGCTTGCTTATCACTCACATTGAGTTGGCTGCATTCTTCCGCCGTCTCTCCAGGACAGCAACCCTCGGGGTAGAACTTCGCCCCGACAGGCTGCGAAAGGAGCCTGGCAGGGACCACCCCACTTCCAGTATACGTTTGAAGTTTGAGGTGCAAGACAAGCAAGCAGCCCCAGTCTCTGTGCCTCTGTGCGAGCAGTGCCATGGGCAGATGAGGCTGAGCAACAGCTTTCCAGGCTAGCCCCTTCTGGCTGCCAGCTATCTGCAGACATTCGCATTTTAAAAGCAGGGCAACGAAACTAGCCTTGCAGGGACTTCCGAACCTCAGGTTACGTTTGAAGTTTGAGCTGGCAGACAAGCAAGCAGCCCCAGTCTCTGTGCCTCTGTGCGAGCAGTGGAATGTGCAGATGAGGCTGAGCAACAGCTTTCCAGGCTAGCCCCTTCTGGCTGCAAGCTATCTGCAGACGTTCGCATTCTTAGAGCAGGGCTACCGGAGGCAGCCAGCACGGACAACATAAGATACGTTTGAAGTTTGAGGTGGCAAGACAAGCAAGCAGCCCCAGTCTCTGTGCCTCTGTGCGAGCAGTGCCATGGGCAGATGAGGCTGAGCAACAGCTTTCCAGGCTAGCCCCTTCTGGCTGCCAGCTATCTGCAGACGTTTGCATTTTAAAAGCAGGGCAACGAAACTAGCCTTGCAGGGACTTCCGATCCTCAGGTTACCTTTGAAGTTTGAGGTGGCAAGACAAGCAAGCAGCCCCAGTCTCTGTGCCTCTGTGCGAGCAGTGCCATGGGCAGATGAGGCTGAGCAACAGCTTTCCAGGCTAGCCCCTTTTGGCTGCCAGCTATCTGCAGACGTTCGCATTTTTGGAGTAGGGCTGCTGTGGGGGGATGGCAAGGCTCGACCGAATTGCTTGTTGTAGAAAATCCATTTTAAGCTTAGCATGTCCTTGACAGAACAAGGAATTTAACAAATCAACTCTGCAGTTAGCAAGAATGTGAAAAACAGGTTGCAGCTGGAGAAGAATGAGGGAGTATGGGCGGAGTTGACATTTAGCTGGCTAGCCAATAATGAGCTCTAGCTTTGCAATATGTAGTAGCTAATTAATCACTCTATAAATTGTGTAACCAAACTGTAATAAACGAAGCTTGCTTATCACTCACATTGAGTTGGCTGCATTCTTCCGCCGTCTCTCCAGGACAGCAACCCTCGGGGTAGAACTTCGCCCCGACATTTGGCGCCCGAACAGCGACCTGGAGCAGCGGCAAGGAGCGGGGCACTGGGAGCAGCGACCAGGGGGCAGAAGCGACCGAACACTGCGCTGTGGTGTGTCGACTTAGGAGCCTGACTACGTGATTTTGCGTACGCTCGCCACCGCAAGGGCTACAGGTTAAGGGCTGCAAGGATATCGCTTCGGCAGGTATATGTTTTTAATTGTTGTTAAAGGATAAAGGCTTATTGTTAAAGGTATGGATAAGGAAGTAGCCCTAGAGTTATTACAGCGCTTTTTAGAAAAGCGGGGAGTAGAGCTTGGTTGTATCAAACAGCTAGCGGGTCTAGTGGCAACCGGTAAGCTCAAAGGGTTTTTTAAGAGTCCAGATTCGGTGTTTGAGGAGAAGGAGTGGAGAGATTTTGGAGACGTGTTATGGGATATGGTTATTGATGACGATAAGATAGGTAAGAAATTAATGAAGCCGTGGCGGGAAGTTATCAATTGCATTAAGAGGTATAAAGTTGAGAAAAACCTTGCGGCCGTTGTTACTCAGAAGTTGGAAAGGGTGGAACCGTCAGCTCCCCCGTCGGGGGCGGGATGTTCCTCATTTTCTAGTGGAACCACGCCACCTCCTGGCGACAATGCCTTGTTATTTAGCACAAGCAAAGTCCCCGAACCGCCGTGTTGGGAGCCCGTGACGGTGACGATGAAGGGAAATCTCGGTGATTCAGGGTCAGAGGGTGTTCAAAAGCATGAAGGAGAGGGTGTTACAGTAAATGAGCAAAAATTAGCCGAGGAGGGCAGCGGAATGGAAAAGGGTGCCCAAAGCTGTAGACGTCCGATAGGAGTTAATTGGAAAAAGATAATGAGTGAAGCTGCTGAGGCAGGAGATTTTCTCCCACTAGCCTTTCCGGTAGCATTTGAGGAGGATGAATATGGAGACCTGCAAGGTAGACATACTCCCATGAATTGGAAGTTGTTGTCCCAGCTGCGAAGTACGGTGACTGAGTCAGGTTTACACGGCGAGCCATCTAAGCAGATGCTAGATTACATATGGGGAGGTGCTGTGCTTTGCCCTGAGGACATTAAGGTTATCATGCGAATGATCATGACTCAGTCGCAGTTATTGCTGTGGCAGGCTCATTGGCAACGATATTGTGAAGCGTCCGCTCAGATGCCGCGGGAACAGGGTGATCCGCTGCGAGGTGTAACAGTAGAACAACTGATGGGGGCGGGTCCTTTTGTCACTATCAGGGCACAATTGCAGATGGGGCCGCAGCGATGCTTGGAGGCTATGCGTACGGCTAGAGCTGCTCTTGAACACGTTAAAACTGCACAGCCCTCGCCGTCCTATATGGGCATTAAGCAAGGAAGGGAGGAAACTTTTGCTCGCTTTATTGATCGCCTCACTAGTGCCATAGAACAGTCAGATGTACCGGAATGGATGAGGGCAGCTTTGCTGAGGCAGTGTGTTATTCAGAATTCGAATACTCAAACTAGAAACATCATAAGTTCTTTACCCGCTGATGCCACAGTAGAGCTAATGTTGGATAGAATGAGTAGGGTACCGGTAGGACCACAAGCTATGTTGGTCGAGGCTATGAAACAGTTAGGAAGCGATATCCTTCAAGCCCAACAACAGGCCTTCACAGCCCAACAGCAAATCCAACAGCAAGTGTTCGCCGCTCTGCAACCCCTTCGAGTTAATGCTGCGGAGGCACGACCGAAGCCGCCACGAAACTTTAAGTGTTACCGATGTGGGCGAGAAGGACATATGAGACGTAATTGTCAAGCCACCAGGGTGTGGTGTGAGAACTGCCGTACGAACAATCACAATACTGAGATATGTCTCAAGTCGGGAAACGGACGGATGAGCGCGTCGAGCCGTCGCGCCCCGACACAAGTAGCAGCTCCAGCAGTGCAGCAAGTGACTGCCAACTTATAAACGCCCACAGCGACATCAGCAGCCGGTTACAACCAGCTGCAGCCGGCAGCCTCGGAATGGATGTGGCAACGGCAGTAGCTGTCACCCTATTGGATCAAAGACCCCAACGAGTACCAAGCAATGTAAAGGGACCAGTGATTATTAATAAACAAGCATGTGAAACGTTATTACTCGGCCGCTCGTCAACAAGCCTAAAAGGTTTGACGGTCATCCCAAGACTCATTGACGCCGATTTTACCGGGACTATTAGCATCACTGTCCAGACATCATTTCCGCCAATACTTATTCCAACAGGCAGCAAAATTGCCCAATTGATACCGCTGCCGCACCTGACTGCGGGTATTTCCCCGAGAATCACCACCCCCCGGGAGGACCGAGGATTTGGCTCAACGGGAGCAGGAGTATTTCTGACCATGTCTGTGAACCATCGACCGACTACGATGGCTACGCTAGAGGCCCGGGGTCAACAGATCCACCTCTCGCTGCTGTTGGATACAGGTGCTGACTTAACTATTGTAGAAGAAGGGGTCTGGCCTAAAACATGGCCTACGAAACCAATGGAGCGAGGAGTTGAAGGAGTGGGAGGATACACTCCGGTACAACGGAGCGTGGACCGTATTTTGATAATCATAGACAACAGACATGCGACCGTGCCAGTCACTGTCATGCCCCTCCCGACTGGAGTGAATGGTCTAATTGGAAGAGATGTTCTTGACCAATTGGGGGTGGTGCTAACCACCGAGAAGGTTTTTCAGTAACGGTCACTGCAACCTGGGCTTTCCCGATCCCATTGCAGTGGATAACGAACGAACCAGTGTGGGTCGAGCAGTGGCCGTTAAAGCAGGAAAGCCTCGCCGCCGCTCATCAAATAGTGCAAGAACAACTAGACCAAAAACATCTGCGGTTATCGACAAGCCCTTGGAACACCCCAATTTTTGTGATCAAGAAAAAATCTGGAAAATTTAGGCTAGTACATGACTTAAGGGCAGTTAACACTCAAATGCAATCGATGGGAGCGTTACAACCGGGACTACCTAACCCCGCTATGTTACCAGAGCATTGGAGACTGTTGATAGTGGACTTAAAAGATTGCTTTTTTACTATTGCATTACACGAGCAAGATATGCAACGCTTCGCGTTTACTTTGCCCTCTGTTAACAAAGAGGCGCCAGCACAGCGTTTTGAATGGACAGTATTACCACAAGGAATGAAAAATAGTCCCACGCTGTGCCAGTTGTATGTGGACAATGCACTACAACCCTTAAGGAAATTATGGCCACACACGTTAGTTTACCATTATATGGATGACATCCTACTTGCGCAAGAATCGGAGTTCAGTCCAGAACAAGTTCGGATGTTACATACAAAGCTGAGAGAGAATGGTTTAGTAATAGCCGTGGAAAAAATTCAAACGAAAGCGCCATGGCTATATCTAGGCTGGAAGATTTCTGACTCTCAGATCCACCCACAAAAACTGCAACTCAACACGTCAATCAAGACACTGCATGACGCCCAAAGGCTGATGGGAGACATCCAATGGATCCGTCCTGTCGTCGGAATATCCAACGCACAGTTGGACAGCCTTCGACCGTTACTACGTGGGACAGACCCAACTACACCGGTGCAACTTATGTCGGAACAGCAGCGTATCCTCTCTCAAATTGCTGACCAGATTGCCTCACGTTTTGTCCACCGCCGTGACCCCGACCTCCCTATTGACTTTTGTGTATTTTTAACAAATTCTCATCTATTAGGAGCCCTATCGCAATTTAAAAAGAAAAAGGGGGAAGTGTGGGGGGATGGCAAGGCTCGACCGAATTGCTTGTTGTAGAAAATCCATTTTAAGCTTAGCATGTCCTTGACAGAACAAGGAATTTAACAAATCAACTCTGTGGTTAGCAAGAATGTGAAAAACAGGTTCAGCTGGAGAAGAATGAGGGAGTATGGGCGGAGTTGACATTTAGCTGGCTAGCCAATAATGAGCTCTAGCTTTGCAATATGTAGTAGCTAATTAATCACTCAATAAATTGTGTAACCAAACTGTAATAAACGAAGCTTGCTTATCACTCACATTGAGTTGGCTGCATTCTTCCGCCGTCTCTCCAGGACAGCAACCCTCGGGGTAGAACTTCGCCCCGACAGGCTGCGAAAGGAGCCTGGCAGGGACCACCCCACTTCCAGTATACGTTTGAAGTTTGAGGTGCAAGACAAGCAAGCAGCCCCAGTCTCTGTGCCTCTGTGCGAGCAGTGCCATGGGCAGATGAGGCTGAGCAACAGCTTTCCAGGCTAGCCCCTTCTGGCTGCCAGCTATCTGCAGACATTCGCATTTTAAAAGCAGGGCAACGAAACTAGCCTTGCAGGGACTTCCGAACCTCAGGTTACGTTTGAAGTTTGAGCTGGCAGACAAGCAAGCAGCCCCAGTCTCTGTGCCTCTGTGCGAGCAGTGGAATGTGCAGATGAGGCTGAGCAACAGCTTTCCAGGCTAGCCCCTTCTGGCTGCAAGCTATCTGCAGACGTTCGCATTCTTAGAGCAGGGCTACCGGAGGCAGCCAGCACGGACAACATAAGATACGTTTGAAGTTTGAGGTGGCAAGACAAGCAAGCAGCCCCAGTCTCTGTGCCTCTGTGCGAGCAGTGCCATGGGCAGATGAGGCTGAGCAACAGCTTTCCAGGCTAGCCCCTTCTGGCTGCCAGCTATCTGCAGACGTTTGCATTTTAAAAGCAGGGCAACGAAACTAGCCTTGCAGGGACTTCCGATCCTCAGGTTACCTTTGAAGTTTGAGGTGGCAAGACAAGCAAGCAGCCCCAGTCTCTGTGCCTCTGTGCGAGCAGTGCCATGGGCAGATGAGGCTGAGCAACAGCTTTCCAGGCTAGCCCCTTTTGGCTGCCAGCTATCTGCAGACGTTCGCATTTTTGGAGTAGGGCTGCTGTGGGGGGATGGCAAGGCTCGACCGAATTGCTTGTTGTAGAAAATCCATTTTAAGCTTAGCATGTCCTTGACAGAACAAGGAATTTAACAAATCAACTCTGCAGTTAGCAAGAATGTGAAAAACAGGTTGCAGCTGGAGAAGAATGAGGGAGTATGGGCGGAGTTGACATTTAGCTGGCTAGCCAATAATGAGCTCTAGCTTTGCAATATGTAGTAGCTAATTAATCACTCTATAAATTGTGTAACCAAACTGTAATAAACGAAGCTTGCTTATCACTCACATTGAGTTGGCTGCATTCTTCCGCCGTCTCTCCAGGACAGCAACCCTCGGGGTAGAACTTCGCCCCGACATTTGGCGCCCGAACAGCGACCTGGAGCAGCGGCAAGGAGCGGGGCACTGGGAGCAGCGACCAGGGGGCAGAAGCGACCGAACACTGCGCTGTGGTGTGTCGACTTAGGAGCCTGACTACGTGATTTTGCGTACGCTCGCCACCGCAAGGGCTACAGGTTAAGGGCTGCAAGGATATCGCTTCGGCAGGTATATGTTTTTAATTGTTGTTAAAGGATAAAGGCTTATTGTTAAAGGTATGGATAAGGAAGTAGCCCTAGAGTTATTACAGCGCTTTTTAGAAAAGCGGGGAGTAGAGCTTGGTTGTATCAAACAGCTAGCGGGTCTAGTGGCAACCGGTAAGCTCAAAGGGTTTTTTAAGAGTCCAGATTCGGTGTTTGAGGAGAAGGAGTGGAGAGATTTTGGAGACGTGTTATGGGATATGGTTATTGATGACGATAAGATAGGTAAGAAATTAATGAAGCCGTGGCGGGAAGTTATCAATTGCATTAAGAGGTATAAAGTTGAGAAAAACCTTGCGGCCGTTGTTACTCAGAAGTTGGAAAGGGTGGAACCGTCAGCTCCCCCGTCGGGGGCGGGATGTTCCTCATTTTCTAGTGGAACCACGCCACCTCCTGGCGACAATGCCTTGTTATTTAGCACAAGCAAAGTCCCCGAACCGCCGTGTTGGGAGCCCGTGACGGTGACGATGAAGGGAAATCTCGGTGATTCAGGGTCAGAGGGTGTTCAAAAGCATGAAGGAGAGGGTGTTACAGTAAATGAGCAAAAATTAGCCGAGGAGGGCAGCGGAATGGAAAAGGGTGCCCAAAGCTGTAGACGTCCGATAGGAGTTAATTGGAAAAAGATAATGAGTGAAGCTGCTGAGGCAGGAGATTTTCTCCCACTAGCCTTTCCGGTAGCATTTGAGGAGGATGAATATGGAGACCTGCAAGGTAGACATACTCCCATGAATTGGAAGTTGTTGTCCCAGCTGCGAAGTACGGTGACTGAGTCAGGTTTACACGGCGAGCCATCTAAGCAGATGCTAGATTACATATGGGGAGGTGCTGTGCTTTGCCCTGAGGACATTAAGGTTATCATGCGAATGATCATGACTCAGTCGCAGTTATTGCTGTGGCAGGCTCATTGGCAACGATATTGTGAAGCGTCCGCTCAGATGCCGCGGGAACAGGGTGATCCGCTGCGAGGTGTAACAGTAGAACAACTGATGGGGGCGGGTCCTTTTGTCACTATCAGGGCACAATTGCAGATGGGGCCGCAGCGATGCTTGGAGGCTATGCGTACGGCTAGAGCTGCTCTTGAACACGTTAAAACTGCACAGCCCTCGCCGTCCTATATGGGCATTAAGCAAGGAAGGGAGGAAACTTTTGCTCGCTTTATTGATCGCCTCACTAGTGCCATAGAACAGTCAGATGTACCGGAATGGATGAGGGCAGCTTTGCTGAGGCAGTGTGTTATTCAGAATTCGAATACTCAAACTAGAAACATCATAAGTTCTTTACCCGCTGATGCCACAGTAGAGCTAATGTTGGATAGAATGAGTAGGGTACCGGTAGGACCACAAGCTATGTTGGTCGAGGCTATGAAACAGTTAGGAAGCGATATCCTTCAAGCCCAACAACAGGCCTTCACAGCCCAACAGCAAATCCAACAGCAAGTGTTCGCCGCTCTGCAACCCCTTCGAGTTAATGCTGCGGAGGCACGACCGAAGCCGCCACGAAACTTTAAGTGTTACCGATGTGGGCGAGAAGGACATATGAGACGTAATTGTCAAGCCACCAGGGTGTGGTGTGAGAACTGCCGTACGAACAATCACAATACTGAGATATGTCTCAAGTCGGGAAACGGACGGATGAGCGCGTCGAGCCGTCGCGCCCCGACACAAGTAGCAGCTCCAGCAGTGCAGCAAGTGACTGCCAACTTATAAACGCCCACAGCGACATCAGCAGCCGGTTACAACCAGCTGCAGCCGGCAGCCTCGGAATGGATGTGGCAACGGCAGTAGCTGTCACCCTATTGGATCAAAGACCCCAACGAGTACCAAGCAATGTAAAGGGACCAGTGATTATTAATAAACAAGCATGTGAAACGTTATTACTCGGCCGCTCGTCAACAAGCCTAAAAGGTTTGACGGTCATCCCAAGACTCATTGACGCCGATTTTACCGGGACTATTAGCATCACTGTCCAGACATCATTTCCGCCAATACTTATTCCAACAGGCAGCAAAATTGCCCAATTGATACCGCTGCCGCACCTGACTGCGGGTATTTCCCCGAGAATCACCACCCCCCGGGAGGACCGAGGATTTGGCTCAACGGGAGCAGGAGTATTTCTGACCATGTCTGTGAACCATCGACCGACTACGATGGCTACGCTAGAGGCCCGGGGTCAACAGATCCACCTCTCGCTGCTGTTGGATACAGGTGCTGACTTAACTATTGTAGAAGAAGGGGTCTGGCCTAAAACATGGCCTACGAAACCAATGGAGCGAGGAGTTGAAGGAGTGGGAGGATACACTCCGGTACAACGGAGCGTGGACCGTATTTTGATAATCATAGACAACAGACATGCGACCGTGCCAGTCACTGTCATGCCCCTCCCGACTGGAGTGAATGGTCTAATTGGAAGAGATGTTCTTGACCAATTGGGGGTGGTGCTAACCACCGAGAAGGTTTTTCAGTAACGGTCACTGCAACCTGGGCTTTCCCGATCCCATTGCAGTGGATAACGAACGAACCAGTGTGGGTCGAGCAGTGGCCGTTAAAGCAGGAAAGCCTCGCCGCCGCTCATCAAATAGTGCAAGAACAACTAGACCAAAAACATCTGCGGTTATCGACAAGCCCTTGGAACACCCCAATTTTTGTGATCAAGAAAAAATCTGGAAAATTTAGGCTAGTACATGACTTAAGGGCAGTTAACACTCAAATGCAATCGATGGGAGCGTTACAACCGGGACTACCTAACCCCGCTATGTTACCAGAGCATTGGAGACTGTTGATAGTGGACTTAAAAGATTGCTTTTTTACTATTGCATTACACGAGCAAGATATGCAACGCTTCGCGTTTACTTTGCCCTCTGTTAACAAAGAGGCGCCAGCACAGCGTTTTGAATGGACAGTATTACCACAAGGAATGAAAAATAGTCCCACGCTGTGCCAGTTGTATGTGGACAATGCACTACAACCCTTAAGGAAATTATGGCCACACACGTTAGTTTACCATTATATGGATGACATCCTACTTGCGCAAGAATCGGAGTTCAGTCCAGAACAAGTTCGGATGTTACATACAAAGCTGAGAGAGAATGGTTTAGTAATAGCCGTGGAAAAAATTCAAACGAAAGCGCCATGGCTATATCTAGGCTGGAAGATTTCTGACTCTCAGATCCACCCACAAAAACTGCAACTCAACACGTCAATCAAGACACTGCATGACGCCCAAAGGCTGATGGGAGACATCCAATGGATCCGTCCTGTCGTCGGAATATCCAACGCACAGTTGGACAGCCTTCGACCGTTACTACGTGGGACAGACCCAACTACACCGGTGCAACTTATGTCGGAACAGCAGCGTATCCTCTCTCAAATTGCTGACCAGATTGCCTCACGTTTTGTCCACCGCCGTGACCCCGACCTCCCTATTGACTTTTGTGTATTTTTAACAAATTCTCATCTATTAGGAGCCCTATCGCAATTTAAAAAGAAAAAGGGGGAAGTGTGGGGGGATGGCAAGGCTCGACCGAATTGCTTGTTGTAGAAAATCCATTTTAAGCTTAGCATGTCCTTGACAGAACAAGGAATTTAACAAATCAACTCTGTGGTTAGCAAGAATGTGAAAAACAGGTTCAGCTGGAGAAGAATGAGGGAGTATGGGCGGAGTTGACATTTAGCTGGCTAGCCAATAATGAGCTCTAGCTTTGCAATATGTAGTAGCTAATTAATCACTCAATAAATTGTGTAACCAAACTGTAATAAACGAAGCTTGCTTATCACTCACATTGAGTTGGCTGCATTCTTCCGCCGTCTCTCCAGGACAGCAACCCTCGGGGTAGAACTTCGCCCCGACAGGCTGCGAAAGGAGCCTGGCAGGGACCACCCCACTTCCAGTATACGTTTGAAGTTTGAGGTGCAAGACAAGCAAGCAGCCCCAGTCTCTGTGCCTCTGTGCGAGCAGTGCCATGGGCAGATGAGGCTGAGCAACAGCTTTCCAGGCTAGCCCCTTCTGGCTGCCAGCTATCTGCAGACATTCGCATTTTAAAAGCAGGGCAACGAAACTAGCCTTGCAGGGACTTCCGAACCTCAGGTTACGTTTGAAGTTTGAGCTGGCAGACAAGCAAGCAGCCCCAGTCTCTGTGCCTCTGTGCGAGCAGTGGAATGTGCAGATGAGGCTGAGCAACAGCTTTCCAGGCTAGCCCCTTCTGGCTGCAAGCTATCTGCAGACGTTCGCATTCTTAGAGCAGGGCTACCGGAGGCAGCCAGCACGGACAACATAAGATACGTTTGAAGTTTGAGGTGGCAAGACAAGCAAGCAGCCCCAGTCTCTGTGCCTCTGTGCGAGCAGTGCCATGGGCAGATGAGGCTGAGCAACAGCTTTCCAGGCTAGCCCCTTCTGGCTGCCAGCTATCTGCAGACATTCGCATTTTCGGAGCAGGGCTGGGAAAGGAGCCTGGCAGGAACACCCCCCATTTCCACTGTACGTTGGAAGTTTGAGGTGGCAAGACAAACAAGCAGCCCCAGTCTCTGTGCCTCTGTGCGAGCAGTGCCATGGGCAGATGAGGCTGAGCAACAGCTTTCCAGGCTAGACCCTTCTGGCTGTCAGCTATCTGCAGACATTCGCATTCTCAGAGCAGGGCTGGGAAAGGAGCCTGGCAGGGACACCCCCATTTCCAGTGTACGTTGGAAGTTTGAGGTGGCAAGACAAGCAAGCAGCCCCAGCCTCTGTGCCTCTGTGCGAGCAGTGCCATGGGCAGATGAGGCTGAGCAACAGCTTTCCAGGCTAGACCCTTCTGGCTGCCAGCTATCTGCAGACGTTTGCATTTTCGGAGCAGGGCTGGGAAAGGAGCCTGGCAGGAACAACTCCCATTTCCAGTCTACGTTTGAAGTTTGAGGTGGCAAGACAAGCAAGCAGCCCCAGTCTCTGTGCCTCTGTGCGAGCAGTGCCATGGGCAGATGAGGCTGAGCAACAGCTTTCCAGGCTAGCCCCTTCTGGCTGCCAGCTATCTGCAGACGTTCGCATTCTCAGAGCAGGGCTGGGAAAGGAGCCTGACAGGGACACCCCCCCATTTCCAGTGTACGTTGGAAGTTTGAGGTGGCAAGACAAGCAAGCAGCCCCAGTCTCTGTGCCTCTGTGCGAGTAGTGCCATGGGCAGATGAGGCTGAGCAACAGCTTTCCAGGCTAGCCCCTTCTGGCTGCCAGCTATCTGCAGACGTTCGCATTTTAAAAGAAGGGCTACGAAACTAGCCTTGCAGGGACTTCCGATCCCCAGGTTACGTTTGAAGTTTGAGCTGGCAAGACAAGCAAGCAGCCCCAGTCTCTGTGCCTCTGTGCGAGCAGTGCCATGGGCAGATGAGGCTGAGAAACAGCTTTCCAGGCTAGCCACTTCTGGCTGCCAGCTATCTGCAGACGTTCGCATTCTCAGAGCAGGGCTACCGGAGGCACCCAGCACGGACAACATAAGATACGTTTGAAGTTTGAGGTGGCAAGACAAGCAAGCAGCCCCAGTCTCTGTGCCTCTGTGCCAGCAGTGCCATGGGCAGATGAGGCTGAGAAACAGCTTTCCAGGCTAGCCCCTTCTGGCTGCCAGCTATCTGCAGATGTTCGCATTTTAAAAGAAGGGCTACGAAACTAGCCTTGCAGGGAATTCCGATCCCCAGGTTACGTTTGAAGTTTGAGCTGGCAAGACAAGCAAGCAGCCCCAGTCTCTGTGCCTCTGTGCGAGCAGTGCCATGGGCAGATGAGGCTGAGAAACAGCTTTCCAGGCTAGCCACTTCTGGCTGCCAGCTATCTGCAGACGTTCGCATTTTAAAAGCAGGGCAACGAAACTAGCCTTGCAGGGACTTCCGGTCCTCAGGTTACGTTTGAAGTTTGAGCTGGCAGACAAGCAAGCAGCCCCAGTCTCTGTGCCTCTGTGCCAGCAGTGTCATGGGCAGATGAGGCTGAGCAACAGCTTTCCAGGCTAGCCCCTTTTGGCTGCCAGCTATCTGCAGACGTTCGCATTTTCGGAGCAGGGCTGGGAAAGGAGCCTTGCAGGAACACCCCCCATTTCCAGTGTACGTTGGAAGTTTGAGGTGGCAAGACAAGCAAGCAGCCCCAGTCTCTGTGCCTCTGTGCGAGCAGTGCCATGGGCAGATGAGGCTGAGCAACAGCTTTCCAGGCTAGCCCCTTCTGGCTGCCAGCTATCTGCAGACGTTCGCATTCTCAGACCAGGGCTGCGAAAGAAGCCTGGCAGGGACCCTCCCTTTCCAGTGTACGTTGGAAGTTTGAGGTGGCAAGACAAGCAAGCAGCCCCAGTCCCTGTGCCTCTGTGCGAGCAGTGTCATTGGCAGATGAGGCTGAGCAACAGCTTTCCAGGCTAGCCCCTTCTGGCTGCCAGCTATCTGCAGAAGTTCGCATTCTCAAAGCAGGGCCACCGGAGGCGCCCAGCACAGACAACATAAGATACATTTGAAGTTTGAGGTGGCAAGACAAGGAAGCAGCCCCAATCTCTGTGCCTCTGTGCGAGCAGTGCCATGGGCAGATGAGGCTGAGCAACAGCTTTCCAGACTAGCCCCTACTGGCTGCAAGCTATCTGCAGACGTTCGCATTCTCAGACCACGGCTGCGAAAGAAACCTGGCAGGGACCCCCCCTTTCCAGTATACATTTGAAGTTTGAGGTGGCAAGACAAGCAAGCAGCCCCAGTCTCTGTGTCTCTGTGCGAGCCAGTGTCATTGGCAGATGAGGCTGAGCAACAGCTTTCCAGGCTAGCCCCTTCTGGCTGCCAGCTATCTGCTGAAGTTCGCATTCTCAGAGCAGGGCCACCGGAGGCGCCCAGCACGGACAACATAAGATACGTTTGAAGTTTGAGGTCGCAAGAGAAGCAAGCAGCCCCAATCTCTGTGCCTCTGTGCGAGCAGTGCCATGGGCAGATGAGGCTGAGCAAAAGCTTTCCAGGCTAGCCCCTTCTGGCTGCCAGCTATCTGCAGACGTTCGCATTTTAAAAGCAGGGCTGAGCAAGAAGCCTAGCAGGGACCTCCCCCCTTCTAGTCTACATTTGAAGTTTGAGGTGGCAAGACAAGCAAGCAGCCCCAGTCTCTGTGCCTCTGTGCGAGCAGTGCCATGGGCAGATGAGGCTGAGCAACAGCTTTCCAGGCTAGCCCCTTCTGGCTGCCAGCTATCTGCACACGTTCGCATTTTAAAAGCAGGCCTACGAAACTAGCCTTGCAGGGACTTCCGATCCCCAGGTTACGTTTGAAGTTTGAGCTGGCAAGACAAGCAAGCAGCCCCAGTCTCTGTGCCTCTGTGCGATCAGTGCCATGGGCAGATGAGGCTGAGCAACAGCTTTCCAGGCTAGCCCCTTCTGGCTGCCAGCTATCTGCAGACGTTCGCATTTTTGGAGCAGGGCTGCGAAAGAAGCCTGGCAGGGACCTCCCCCCTTCTAGTCTACTTTTGAAGTTTGTGGTGCAAGACAAGCAAGCAGCCCCAGTCTCTGTGCCTCTGTGCGAGCAGTGCCATGGGCAGATGAGGCTGAGCAACAGCTTTCCAGGCTAGCCACTTCTGGCTGCCAGCTATCTGCAGACGTTCGCATTCTCAGAGCAGGGCTACCGGAGGCACCCAGCACGGACAACATAAGATACGTTTGAAGTTTGAGGTGGCAAGACAAGCAAGCAGCCCCAGTCTCTGTGCCTCTGTGCCAGCAGTGCCATGGGCAGATGAGGCTGAGCAACAGCTTTCCAGGCTAACCCCTTCTGGCTGCCACCTATCTGCAGACGTTCGCATTCTCAGAGCAGGGCTGCGAAAGAAGCCTGGCAGGGACCCCCCCCTTTCCAATCTACGTTTGAAGTTTGAGGTGGCAAGACAAGCAAGCAGCCCCAGTCTCTGTGCCTCTGTGCGAGCAGTGCCATGGGCAGATGAGGCTGAGCAACAGCTTTCCAGGCTAGCCCCTTCTGGCTGCCAGCTATCTGCAGACGTTCGCATTTTCGGAGTAGGGCTGCGAAAGGAGCCTGGCAGGGACGACCCCACTTCCAGTATACATTTGAAGTTTGAGGTGGCAAGACAAGCAAGCAGCCCCAGTCTCTGTGCCTCTGTGCGAGCAGTGCCATGGGCAGATGAGGCTGAGCAACAGCTTTCCAGGCTAGCCCCTTCTGGATACCAGCTACCTGCAGACGTTCGCATTTTTGGAGCAGGGCTGGGAAAGGTCCTGGCAGGGACCTTCCCATTTCCAGACTACGTTTGAAGTTTGAGGTGCAAGACAAGCAAGCACCCCCAGTCTCTGTGCCTCTGTGCGAGCAGTGCCATGGGCAGATGAGGCTGAGAAACAGCTTTCCAGGCTAGCCCCTTCTGGCTGCCAGCTATCTGCAGATGTTCGCATTTTAAAAGCAGGGCTACGAAACTAGCCTTGCAGGGAATTCCGATCCCCAGGTTACGTTTGAAGTTTGAGCTGGCAAGACAAGCAAGCAGCCCCAGTCTCTGTGCCTCTGTGCGAGCAGTGCCATGGGCAGATGAGGCTGAGAAACAGCTTTCCAGGCTAGCCACTTCTGGCTGCCAGCTATCTGCAGACGTTCGCATTTTAAAAGCAGGGCAACGAAACTAGCCTTGCAGGGACTTCCGGTCCTCAGGTTACGTTTGAAGTTTGAGCTGGCAGACAAGCAAGCAGCCCCAGTCTCTGTGCCTCTGTGCCAGCAGTGCCATGGGCAGATGAGGCTGAGAAACAGCTTTCCAGGCTAGCCCCTTCTGGCTGCCAGCTATCTGCAGATGTTCGCATTTTAAAAGCAGGGCTACGAAACTAGCCTTGCAGGGAATTCCGATCCCCAGGTTACGTTTGAAGTTTGAGCTGGCAAGACAAGCAAGCAGCCCCAGTCTCTGTGCCTCTGTGCGAGCAGTGCCATGGGCAGATGAGGCTGAGAAACAGCTTTCCAGGCTAGCCACTTCTGGCTGCCAGCTATCTGCAGACGTTCGCATTTTAAAAGCAGGGCAAAGAAACTAGCCTTGCAGGGACTTCCGGTCCTCAGGTTACGTTTGAAGTTTGAGCTGGCAGACAAGCAAGCAGCCCCAGTCTCTGTGCCTCTGTGCCAGCAGTGTCATGGGCAGATGAGGCTGAGCAACAGCTTTCCAGGCTAGCCCCTTTTGGCTGCCAGCTATCTGCAGACGTTCGCATTTTCGGAGCAGGGCTGGGAAAGGAGCCTTGCAGGAACACCCCCCATTTCCAGTGTACGTTGGAAGTTTGAGGTGGCAAGACAAGCAAGCAGCCCCAGTCTCTGTGCCTCTGTGCGAGCAGTGCCATGGGCAGATGAGGCTGAGCAACAGCTTTCCAGGCTAGCCCCTACTGGCTGCAAGCTATCTGCAGACGTTCGCATTCTCAGACCACGGCTGCGAAAGAAACCTGGCAGGGACCCCCCCTTTCCAGTATACGTTTGAAGTTTGAGGTGGCAAGACAAGCAAGCAGCCCCAGTCTCTGTGTCTCTGTGCGAGCCAGTGTCATTGGCAGATGAGGCTGAGCAACAGCTTTCCAGGCTAGCCCCTTCTGGCTGCCAGCTATCTGCTGAAGTTCGCATTCTCAGAGCAGGGCCACCGGAGGCGCCCAGCACGGACAACATAAGATACGTTTGAAGTTTGAGGTCGCAAGAGAAGCAAGCAGCCCCAATCTCTGTGCCTCTGTGCGAGCAGTGCCATGGGCAGATGAGGCTGAGCAAAAGCTTTCCAGGCTAGCCCCTTCTGGCTGCCAGCTATCTGCAGACGTTCGCATTTTAAAAGCAGGGCTGAGCAAGAAGCCTAGCAGGGACCTCCCCCCTTCTAGTCTACATTTGAAGTTTGAGGTGGCAAGACAAGCAAGCAGCCCCAGTCTCTGTGCCTCTGTGCGAGCAGTGCCATGGGCAGATGAGGCTGAGCAACAGCTTTCCAGGCTAGCCCCTTCTGGCTGCCAGCTATCTGCACACGTTCGCATTTTAAAAGCAGGCCTACGAAACTAGCCTTGCAGGGACTTCCGATCCCCAGGTTACGTTTGAAGTTTGAGCTGGCAAGACAAGCAAGCAGCCCCAGTCTCTGTGCCTCTGTGCGATCAGTGCCATGGGCAGATGAGGCTGAGCAACAGCTTTCCAGGCTAGCCCCTTCTGGCTGCCAGCTATCTGCAGACGTTCGCATTTTTGGAGCAGGGCTGCGAAAGAAGCCTGGCAGGGACCTCCCCCCTTCTAGTCTACTTTTGAAGTTTGTGGTGCAAGACAAGCAAGCAGCCCCAGTCTCTGTGCCTCTGTGCGAGCAGTGCCATGGGCAGATGAGGCTGAGCAACAGCTTTCCAGGCTAGCCCCTTCTGGCTGCCAGCTATCTGCAGACGTTAATGTTTTGGTTTCGGCTGCCGCCGGCGACAAAAGCGCCACGCGGCCGCCCCTCCCCCCGGCGGCGTGCGGAGGAGAATGGAAAGAAACAGGCAGAAAACTGGTGGGTCGGGATAAGGGCAGTTTAACAGAACAGCAAACAGAGGGAAAACAGGAACAACAACGATACAGATAAGGAGAAAACACAACCACGAACCGTACACAGCCGCTCTCCCGAAACCGGACCGGCGCTGCGCCCGCCCAAGCCTCGAGTGCCTTCCCGCCGCGCCGCCCAGCCCCACCGGAACCCAGCGTGACGTCACATGGTATGAAATACCAGGCTCTGTTTGGCCAGGTGGGGTCAGCCCCCCACCCCCCGGCTGTGCCCCTTCCTGGATTCCGGTGAAAATTAACCCTGTTCTGGCCAAACCCAGGACATTATCCACCCCTTATTCCATACCATCTACGTCATGCCCAGGTCCCCCGTTGTCCAGTTGATCACCACCACTTCTCCTGTCTCCAGATATCATTCCTTTAGTCTATGGATCATCACTCTAAAGTGTCCATTGAGTTCATTTAATCCATGACTTCAGGCTCCATCTGTCGTAATGGTCTTCCATGGCGGGAGAGGTGATGTGTGGTGATGGGCGGTCACTTGCTGCATCTGGAGCTCACGGCTGATGTATCTGGTGCGGCCCGTGCCCACAGTCTGCAGGAGATGTTGATCTTGATGAAGTTGCTGGATGCCAGTTGTTGAAAACCAGGTCCAGTTCCATCATCGCTGTGCTCTGCTAGGTTTTCATTGAAAAAGTCCATCCTTCTTTAATCTGGACGATTCTTACTATGCTACTACTGGTACAAAATATAACAATTATAACAGTGATAACAGACAGTGACAGGGTTATTTAACAACTAACTTTATACAATTTATTTATGGACTATTCTCGCCCAAAATTAAATCCCCATGAGGTACACATCGGACTTCCCCATCCTTCCGCATTACCCACCAGGTACACCCAGGTCCTTGAGCAAAAGCAATCCCGCGGACGGGCTTGCCTTTGCCCGAGGCAGGACTGACCCAAACTGTCTTCCCTAACATGTTCCGCATGTGCACTACAGGGACTTTATCCCCTTCTACTGGGCGCTGAGGTTTTGACTGGGCAGGACCAGCCCGGTTGGTGGACCCTCTGGTGTTAACCAACCAGGTGGCCTTTGCTAAATGGGTATCCCAATTTTTGAAAGTCCCACCCCCCATTGCCCTCAAAGTGGTTTTTAGCAGCCCATTGTAACGTTCGATCTTTCCCGAGGCTGGTGCATGGTAGGGGATGTGATACACCCACTCAATAACGTGTTCTTTGGCCCAGGTGTCTATGAGGCTGTTGCGAAAGTGAGTCCCGTTGTCCGACTCGATTCTTTCGGGAGTGCCATGTCGCCACAGGACTTGTTTTTCCAGGCCCAGGATGGTATTCCGGGCGGTGGCATGGGGCACAGGGTAGGTTTCCAGCCATCCGGTGGTGGCCTCCACCATTGTGAGCACATAGCGCTTGCCTTGGCGGGTCTGTGGCAGTGTGATGTAGTCGATCTGCCAAGCCTCCCCATATTTATATTTTAGCCATCGTCCTCCATACCACTGAGGCTTTACCCGCTTGGCTTGCTTGATTGCAGCGCATGTCTCACATTCATGGATAACCTGTGCAATAGTGTCCATGGTCAAGTCCACCCCTCGGTCACGAGCCCATCTGTATGTCGCGTCTCTTCCTTGGTGGCCCGAGGTGTCATGGGCCCACCGAGCTATAAAGAGTTCACCCTTATGTTGCCAGTCCAGATCCACCTGAGCCACTTCAATCTTAGCAGCCTGATCTACCTGGTGGTTGTTTTGATGTTCTTCAGTGGCCCGACTCTTAGGGATGTGGGCGTCCACGTGACGGACTTTTACAGCCAACTGCTCCAGACGGGCAGCAATATCTTGCCACAATGGGGCAGCCCAGATAGGTTTGCCTCTGCGCTGCCAGTTGTTCTTCTTCCATTGCTGCAGCCACCCCCACAAGGCATTGGCCACCATCCAAGAGTCAGTGTAAAGATAGAGCACTGGCCACTTCTCTCGACTGGCAATGTCTAAAGCCAGCTGGATGGCTTTCACCTCTGCAAACTGGCTGGACTCACCTTCTCCCTCGGCAGTTTCCGCGACTTGTCGTGTAGGGCTCCATACAGCAGCCTTCCACCTCCGCTGCTTCCCCACAATGCGACAGGACCCATCCGTGAACAGGGCATACTGTTTCTTATCTTCTGGCAGCTGGTTATACAGTGGGGCCTCTTCAGCACGTGTCACCTCCTCCTCTGGCGATGCTCCAAAATCTTTGCCTTCTGGCCAGTCCATGATGACCTCCAGAATTCCTGGGCGACTGGGGTTTCCCATTCGGGCACGCTGGGTGATCAGCGCGACCCACTTACTCCACGTAGCATCGGTGGCATGATGCGTAGAGGGGACCCTCTCTTTGAACATCCAGCCCAGGACCGGCAATCGTGGTGCTAGGAGGAGCTGTGCTTCAGTGCCGACCACTTCTGAAGCAGCTCGAACGCCTTCATATGCTGCCAGAATCTCTTTTTCAGTGGGAGTATAGCGGGCCTCGGATCCTTTGTATCCCCGGCTCCAGAACCCCAGGGGTCGACCTCGAGTCTCCCCTGGTGCTTTCTGCCAGAGACTCCAGGTTGGGCCATTCTCCCCGGCTGCGGTGTAGAGCACGTTTTTAACATCTTGCCCTGACCGGACTGGACCAAGTGCTACGGCATGAACTATCTCCCGTTTGATCTGTTCAAATGCCTGTCGTTGCTCAGGGCCCCATTCAAAATCATTCTTCTTCCGGGTCACGTAGTACAGAGGACTTACAATCTGGCTGTAATTTGGGATGTGCATCCTCCAAAAACCCACAACACCCAGGAAGGCCTGTGCTTCCTTTTTGCTGGCTGGTGGAGACATAGCTGCTATTTTGTTGATGACATCCATTGGGATTTGACAGCGCCCATCCTGCCATTTTATTCCCAAAAACTGGATCTCTTGCACAGGTCCCTTGACTTTACTTCGCTTAATGGCAAAACCGGCTTTCAGAAGGATCTGAACTATTTTCTCCCCTTTCTCAAAAACTTCCTCCGCTGTGTCGCCCCATATAATGATGTCGTCGATGTACTGCAGATGTTCTGGGGCTTCACCCTTTTCCAGTGCAGTCTGGATTAGTCCATGGCAAATGGTGGGACTGTGTTTCCACCCCTGGGGCAGTCGATTCCAGGTGTACTGGATGCCCCTCCAGGTGAAAGCAAACTGTGGCCTGCACTCTGCTGCCAAAGGGATGGAGAAGAATGCATTAGCGATGTCAATTGTAGCGTACCACTTGGCTGCCTTTGACTCCAGCTGATATTGAAGTTCTAGCATGTCTGGCATGGCAGCACTCAGCGGTGGTGTGACTTCATTCAGGCCACGGTAGTCTATTGTCAGTCTCCACTCTCCAGTAGATTTTCTTACTGGCCATATGGGACTATTAAAGGGTGAGCGAGTTTTGGTGATCACTCCTTGACTCTCCAGCTGGCGGATCAGCTGATGAATGGGGAGAAGGGAGTCTCGGTTGGTACGATACTGTCGCCGGTGCACCGTTGTGGTCGCGATGGGTACCTGTTGTTCTTCAACCCTCAGCAACCCCACAACGGAAGGTTCCTCCGAGAGACCAGGCAAAATGCACAGCTGTTTAATTTCTTCCGTCTCCACAGCAGCTATGCCAAAAGCCCACCGATACCCCTTTGGGTCCTTGAAATAGCCTCTCCTAAGATAGTCTATCCCAAGGATGCACGGAGCCTCGGGGCCAGTTACAATGGGGTGCTTCTGCCAGTCCTGCCCAGTGAGGCTCACTTCAGCCTCCAGTAGACTCAGCTCTTGGGACCCCCCTGTCACTCCCGAAATGCAAATGGGCTCTGACCCTTTGAACTCTGATGGCATTAAAGTACACTGTGCACCAGTGTCCACTAGAGCTTTATACTCTTGTGGATCTGACGTGCCAGGCCACCGAATCCACACCGTCCAATAGACACGGTTGTCCCTTTCCTCCACCTGGCTGGAGGCAGGGCCCCTCTAATCCTCGTCAGAGAAATTGCTGCTCACCTGCTGTAAAAATGACTTGGAGGTCCCCTCCAGAGGATCGGAATCAAGGTCAAACTGTCTACCTGGTCTGGAGAGCTGGCTTTTGGAAACTGGAGCGGCATTTTTCCTAACAGAGTCCCCTTTTGTGATTGTTTTACCTCGCAACTCACGTACTCGGGCCTCTAGACTTGAGGTGGGTTTTCCATCCCACTTCCTCATGTCCTCTCCGTGGTCACGCAGGTAAAACCACAGGGTGCCCCGGGGTGTATAGCCTCTGTATTCCCTCTCCTGAGCAGAGAAACGCCTGCCCCTAATAGCTGAGATGCGGGCCCGCACAGGTGGGGAGTAGGACATATCCTCTTTGAATTGCTGGAACTGTCGGGACAGTTTATTCACAGCTGAGACAAGGGAGGAAGAGAGACTTTCCTCATATTGGCGGAGTCTGACAGCCACCTCATCCACTGTTGGTGCGTCTTTACCTTTCCAGTTTACAACTGCCAGTGAGTTGGCATGCGAGGAGGGTGCGCTCCGCACAAACTTCCTCCACATGGATTGTGAGCACTGGAGTTCATCTGGGTCTGTGGGTACCTGCTCATCGTCTGTGTCACAGTAAACCAGCTCCCGCACAGCTAATTCCCTCAAGTACTGAATACCCCTTTCCATATTGGTCCACTTGCCAGGATAGCATACAAAATCGTCACTGAAGGGGTATCTCTCCCTCACCCCTGAGAGAAGTCTCCTCCAGAGGCTGAGGACTTGTTCCTTTTTCCCAATGGCCTTGTCAATGCCCCCATCCCTGGCCAGGGATCCCAGCTGCTTGGCTTCCTTGCCCTCTAACTCCAAGCTGCTGGCCCCATTATCCCAGCACCGCAGCAGCCAGGTGGCAATGTGCTCGCCTGGGTGGCGGCTGAAATCTTTCCGCATGTCTCGCAGCTCGCCCAGGGACAGGGACCGGGTGATGATCTCTGTCTCTATCTCCCGTGATGACCCTGGCTCATCATCATCCCTCCCAGAGCGATCCGCTCTCTTTGCGTCTTTCTTTAGTTTTACGGGGGCGACTGCTACCTGCACAGGTTGGTCATTGGGCTCAGTCACTGTGCCTGTGGCTGGAGCTGGGGCTGGAGCAGCTGCTGTGCCCGCTGGGGAAACCGAGGCAGACCCTGCAGCTGTGGCTGCAGCAGCGGTGGTGCCAGTCAGGGGGGCTGGGACTGCCTGCTGGGCTGGAGGGGCTGCAGGGCCGGCTGGGGGGGCAGCGCCAGTTGCAGCGCCTGCCGCTTCGCTTCCCCCCCTTTCCCCTTTAAGGCACTGAACAGTGTTGAACAGGGCTCGGTAGGCATGGGCCAGACCCCAGCACATTGTGGTGATCTGTGTCTCTCTGGAATTCCCAGGGTGGCAGCACACTTTTTTCAGATATTTTACCAGATTGTCCGGATTCTGTATTTGTTCAGGGGTGAGTTTAAAACACACCGCAGGTGCCCACTGCTCTAGACATCTGCCCATGCTGTCCCACACACCCAGCCACTCACAGCTATCCAGCCCCGGGGCAGGTCTCTGCACGATGTTCTTAACGACTTGCTTAACCCTAAACAAAACCTGCAACCCATTCAGGAGGCATAACAAAAGGAGAGTGCTGCCCTGAGCATCCCACGGGTACTCGAAATTCTCAAAAGCAGTTAGGACCAGCCTGAGGGAGAGAGGGGGGGGGGCGAAAGAGTGGGGGAAGGTATCCCCTTCGGTTTTCCCCACAGACTGGGTTTGATTATTAACAAAATCTAAGACATAGGATCCGAGGTACGGAAATGACCGCAGTGCCGCATGCAAATACAAGACTAATTTCATGCACAGTGATGTTATCATATCATAAGTCGATATCGTACAGTACAGCAAAATCATCATCCTGATCTTCTTTCACGAGGTAACAAACAGCACGGCGGCAAACACATACAGCAAGTAAGGATTTACGTAGCAGAGATATTTGATCAAAGTCAGAAACATTTTTACCGGCGACTATTTTAACACAGAAAAATGCGTATAACAAAATTTAACAAAATGTAAGAAAGCAGTTTTAACACCCGCTGCTCAGCCCTGCCGTTATCCCCGCCCCACGTCTGGGCGCCAATTTAATGTTTCGGTTTCGGCTGCCGCCGGCAACAAAAGCGCCACGCGGCCGCCCCTCCCCCCGCCGGCGTACGGAGGAGAATGGAAAGAAACAGGCAGAAAACTGGTGGGTCGGGATAAGGGCAGTTTAACAGAACAGCAAACAGAGGGAAAACAGGAACAACAACGATACAGATAAGGAGAAAACACAACCACGAACCGTACACAGCCGCTCTCCCGAAACCGGACTGGCGCTGCGCCCGCCCAAGCCGCGAGTGCCTTCCCGCCGCGCCGCCCCGCCCCACCGGAACCCAGCGTGACGTCACATGGTATGGAATACCAGGCTCTGTTTGGCCAGGTGGGGTCAGCCCCCCACCCCCCGGCTGTGCCCCTTCCTGGATTCCGGTGAAAATTAACCCTGTTCTGGCCAAACCCAGGACAGTTCGCATTTTTGGAGCACGGCTGCGAAAGAAGCCTGGCAGGGACCTCCCCCCTTCTAGTCTACATTTGAAGTTTGAGGTGGCAAGACAAGCAAGCAGCCCCAGTCTCTGTGCCTCTGTGCGAGCAGTGCCATGGGCAGATGAGGCTGAGCAACAGCTTTCCAGGCTAGCCCCTTTTGGCTGCCAGCTATCTGCAGACGTTCGCATTCTCAGAGCAGGGCTGGGAAAGGAGCCTGGCAGGGACCCCCCCATTTCCAGACTACGTTTGAAGTTTGAGGTGCAAGACAAGCAAGCAGCCCCAGTCTCTGTGCCTCTGTGCGAGCAGTGCCATGGGCAGATGAGGCTGAGCAACAGCTTTCCAGGCTAGCCCCTTCTGGCTGCCAGCTATCTGCAGACGTTCGCATTCTCAGAGCAGGGCTGCGAAAGAAGACTGGCAGGGACGTTCCCCCTTCCAGTCTACATTTGAAGTTTGAGGTGTCAAGACAAGCAAGCAGCCCCAGTCTCTGCGCCTCTGTGCGAGCAGAGCCATGGGCAGATGAAGCTGAGCAACAGCTTTCCAGGCTAGCCCGTTCTGGCTGCCAGCTATCTGCAGACGTTCGCATTCTCAGAGCAGGGCGACCGAAGGTTCCCAGCACGGACAACATAATATACCTTTGAAGTTTCAGGTGGCCAGACAAGCAAGCAGCCCCAGTCTCTGTGCCTCTGTGCGAGCAGTGCCATGCGCAGATGAGGCTGAGCAACAGCTTTCCAGGCTAGCCCCTTCTGGCTGCCAGCTATCCGCAGACGTTCGCATTCTCAGAGCAGGGCTACCGAAGGTTCCCAGCACGGACAACATAAGTTACGTTTGAAGTTTGAGGTGGCCAGACAAGCAAGCAGCCCCATTCTCTGTGCCTCTGTGCGAGCAGTGCCATGCGCAGATGAGGCTGAGCAACAGCTTTCCAGGCTAGCCCCTTCTGCCTGCCAGCTATCTGCAGACGTTCGCATTCTCAGACCAGGGCTGGGAAAGAAACCTGGCAGGGACTCCCCCCTTTCCAGTCTACGTTTGAAGTTTGAGGTGGCAAGACAAGCAAGCAGCCCCAGTCTCTGCGCCTCTGTGCGAGCAGTGCCATGGGGAGATGAGGCTGAGCAACAGCTTTCCAGGCTAGCCCCTTCTGGCTGCCAGCTATCTGCAGACGTTTGCATTTTAAAAGCAGGGCAACGAAACTAGCCTTGCAGGGACTTCCGATCCTCAGGTTACCTTTGAAGTTTGAGGTGGCAAGACAAGCAAGCAGCCCCAGTCTCTGTGCCTCTGTGCGAGCAGTGCCATGGGCAGATGAGGCTGAGCAACAGCTTTCCAGGCTAGCCCCTTTTGGCTGCCAGCTATCTGCAGACGTTCGCATTTTTGGAGTAGGGCTGCTGTGGGGGGATGGCAAGGCTCGACCGAATTGCTTGTTGTAGAAAATCCATTTTAAGCTTAGCATGTCCTTGACAGAACAAGGAATTTAACAAATCAACTCTGCAGTTAGCAAGAATGTGAAAAACAGGTTGCAGCTGGAGAAGAATGAGGGAGTATGGGCGGAGTTGACATTTAGCTGGCTAGCCAATAATGAGCTCTAGCTTTGCAATATGTAGTAGCTAATTAATCACTCTATAAATTGTGTAACCAAACTGTAATAAACGAAGCTTGCTTATCACTCACATTGAGTTGGCTGCATTCTTCCGCCGTCTCTCCAGGACAGCAACCCTCGGGGTAGAACTTCGCCCCGACATTTGGCGCCCGAACAGCGACCTGGAGCAGCGGCAAGGAGCGGGGCACTGGGAGCAGCGACCAGGGGGCAGAAGCGACCGAACACTGCGCTGTGGTGTGTCGACTTAGGAGCCTGACTACGTGATTTTGCGTACGCTCGCCACCGCAAGGGCTACAGGTTAAGGGCTGCAAGGATATCGCTTCGGCAGGTATATGTTTTTAATTGTTGTTAAAGGATAAAGGCTTATTGTTAAAGGTATGGATAAGGAAGTAGCCCTAGAGTTATTACAGCGCTTTTTAGAAAAGCGGGGAGTAGAGCTTGGTTGTATCAAACAGCTAGCGGGTCTAGTGGCAACCGGTAAGCTCAAAGGGTTTTTTAAGAGTCCAGATTCGGTGTTTGAGGAGAAGGAGTGGAGAGATTTTGGAGACGTGTTATGGGATATGGTTATTGATGACGATAAGATAGGTAAGAAATTAATGAAGCCGTGGCGGGAAGTTATCAATTGCATTAAGAGGTATAAAGTTGAGAAAAACCTTGCGGCCGTTGTTACTCAGAAGTTGGAAAGGGTGGAACCGTCAGCTCCCCCGTCGGGGGCGGGATGTTCCTCATTTTCTAGTGGAACCACGCCACCTCCTGGCGACAATGCCTTGTTATTTAGCACAAGCAAAGTCCCCGAACCGCCGTGTTGGGAGCCCGTGACGGTGACGATGAAGGGAAATCTCGGTGATTCAGGGTCAGAGGGTGTTCAAAAGCATGAAGGAGAGGGTGTTACAGTAAATGAGCAAAAATTAGCCGAGGAGGGCAGCGGAATGGAAAAGGGTGCCCAAAGCTGTAGACGTCCGATAGGAGTTAATTGGAAAAAGATAATGAGTGAAGCTGCTGAGGCAGGAGATTTTCTCCCACTAGCCTTTCCGGTAGCATTTGAGGAGGATGAATATGGAGACCTGCAAGGTAGACATACTCCCATGAATTGGAAGTTGTTGTCCCAGCTGCGAAGTACGGTGACTGAGTCAGGTTTACACGGCGAGCCATCTAAGCAGATGCTAGATTACATATGGGGAGGTGCTGTGCTTTGCCCTGAGGACATTAAGGTTATCATGCGAATGATCATGACTCAGTCGCAGTTATTGCTGTGGCAGGCTCATTGGCAACGATATTGTGAAGCGTCCGCTCAGATGCCGCGGGAACAGGGTGATCCGCTGCGAGGTGTAACAGTAGAACAACTGATGGGGGCGGGTCCTTTTGTCACTATCAGGGCACAATTGCAGATGGGGCCGCAGCGATGCTTGGAGGCTATGCGTACGGCTAGAGCTGCTCTTGAACACGTTAAAACTGCACAGCCCTCGCCGTCCTATATGGGCATTAAGCAAGGAAGGGAGGAAACTTTTGCTCGCTTTATTGATCGCCTCACTAGTGCCATAGAACAGTCAGATGTACCGGAATGGATGAGGGCAGCTTTGCTGAGGCAGTGTGTTATTCAGAATTCGAATACTCAAACTAGAAACATCATAAGTTCTTTACCCGCTGATGCCACAGTAGAGCTAATGTTGGATAGAATGAGTAGGGTACCGGTAGGACCACAAGCTATGTTGGTCGAGGCTATGAAACAGTTAGGAAGCGATATCCTTCAAGCCCAACAACAGGCCTTCACAGCCCAACAGCAAATCCAACAGCAAGTGTTCGCCGCTCTGCAACCCCTTCGAGTTAATGCTGCGGAGGCACGACCGAAGCCGCCACGAAACTTTAAGTGTTACCGATGTGGGCGAGAAGGACATATGAGACGTAATTGTCAAGCCACCAGGGTGTGGTGTGAGAACTGCCGTACGAACAATCACAATACTGAGATATGTCTCAAGTCGGGAAACGGACGGATGAGCGCGTCGAGCCGTCGCGCCCCGACACAAGTAGCAGCTCCAGCAGTGCAGCAAGTGACTGCCAACTTATAAACGCCCACAGCGACATCAGCAGCCGGTTACAACCAGCTGCAGCCGGCAGCCTCGGAATGGATGTGGCAACGGCAGTAGCTGTCACCCTATTGGATCAAAGACCCCAACGAGTACCAAGCAATGTAAAGGGACCAGTGATTATTAATAAACAAGCATGTGAAACGTTATTACTCGGCCGCTCGTCAACAAGCCTAAAAGGTTTGACGGTCATCCCAAGACTCATTGACGCCGATTTTACCGGGACTATTAGCATCACTGTCCAGACATCATTTCCGCCAATACTTATTCCAACAGGCAGCAAAATTGCCCAATTGATACCGCTGCCGCACCTGACTGCGGGTATTTCCCCGAGAATCACCACCCCCCGGGAGGACCGAGGATTTGGCTCAACGGGAGCAGGAGTATTTCTGACCATGTCTGTGAACCATCGACCGACTACGATGGCTACGCTAGAGGCCCGGGGTCAACAGATCCACCTCTCGCTGCTGTTGGATACAGGTGCTGACTTAACTATTGTAGAAGAAGGGGTCTGGCCTAAAACATGGCCTACGAAACCAATGGAGCGAGGAGTTGAAGGAGTGGGAGGATACACTCCGGTACAACGGAGCGTGGACCGTATTTTGATAATCATAGACAACAGACATGCGACCGTGCCAGTCACTGTCATGCCCCTCCCGACTGGAGTGAATGGTCTAATTGGAAGAGATGTTCTTGACCAATTGGGGGTGGTGCTAACCACCGAGAAGGTTTTTCAGTAACGGTCACTGCAACCTGGGCTTTCCCGATCCCATTGCAGTGGATAACGAACGAACCAGTGTGGGTCGAGCAGTGGCCGTTAAAGCAGGAAAGCCTCGCCGCCGCTCATCAAATAGTGCAAGAACAACTAGACCAAAAACATCTGCGGTTATCGACAAGCCCTTGGAACACCCCAATTTTTGTGATCAAGAAAAAATCTGGAAAATTTAGGCTAGTACATGACTTAAGGGCAGTTAACACTCAAATGCAATCGATGGGAGCGTTACAACCGGGACTACCTAACCCCGCTATGTTACCAGAGCATTGGAGACTGTTGATAGTGGACTTAAAAGATTGCTTTTTTACTATTGCATTACACGAGCAAGATATGCAACGCTTCGCGTTTACTTTGCCCTCTGTTAACAAAGAGGCGCCAGCACAGCGTTTTGAATGGACAGTATTACCACAAGGAATGAAAAATAGTCCCACGCTGTGCCAGTTGTATGTGGACAATGCACTACAACCCTTAAGGAAATTATGGCCACACACGTTAGTTTACCATTATATGGATGACATCCTACTTGCGCAAGAATCGGAGTTCAGTCCAGAACAAGTTCGGATGTTACATACAAAGCTGAGAGAGAATGGTTTAGTAATAGCCGTGGAAAAAATTCAAACGAAAGCGCCATGGCTATATCTAGGCTGGAAGATTTCTGACTCTCAGATCCACCCACAAAAACTGCAACTCAACACGTCAATCAAGACACTGCATGACGCCCAAAGGCTGATGGGAGACATCCAATGGATCCGTCCTGTCGTCGGAATATCCAACGCACAGTTGGACAGCCTTCGACCGTTACTACGTGGGACAGACCCAACTACACCGGTGCAACTTATGTCGGAACAGCAGCGTATCCTCTCTCAAATTGCTGACCAGATTGCCTCACGTTTTGTCCACCGCCGTGACCCCGACCTCCCTATTGACTTTTGTGTATTTTTAACAAATTCTCATCTATTAGGAGCCCTATCGCAATTTAAAAAGAAAAAGGGGGAAGTGTGGGGGGATGGCAAGGCTCGACCGAATTGCTTGTTGTAGAAAATCCATTTTAAGCTTAGCATGTCCTTGACAGAACAAGGAATTTAACAAATCAACTCTGTGGTTAGCAAGAATGTGAAAAACAGGTTCAGCTGGAGAAGAATGAGGGAGTATGGGCGGAGTTGACATTTAGCTGGCTAGCCAATAATGAGCTCTAGCTTTGCAATATGTAGTAGCTAATTAATCACTCAATAAATTGTGTAACCAAACTGTAATAAACGAAGCTTGCTTATCACTCACATTGAGTTGGCTGCATTCTTCCGCCGTCTCTCCAGGACAGCAACCCTCGGGGTAGAACTTCGCCCCGACAGGCTGCGAAAGGAGCCTGGCAGGGACCACCCCACTTCCAGTATACGTTTGAAGTTTGAGGTGCAAGACAAGCAAGCAGCCCCAGTCTCTGTGCCTCTGTGCGAGCAGTGCCATGGGCAGATGAGGCTGAGCAACAGCTTTCCAGGCTAGCCCCTTCTGGCTGCCAGCTATCTGCAGACGTTCGCATTTTAAAAGCAGGGCAACGAAACTAGCCTTGCAGGGACTTCCGAACCTCAGGTTACGTTTGAAGTTTGAGCTGGCAGACAAGCAAGCAGCCCCAGTCTCTGTGCCTCTGTGCGAGCAGTGGAATGTGCAGATGAGGCTGAGCAACAGCTTTCCAGGCTAGCCCCTTCTGGCTGCAAGCTATCTGCAGACGTTCGCATTCTTAGAGCAGGGCTACCGGAGGCACCCAGCACGGACAACATAAGATACGTTTGAAGTTTGAGGTGGCAAGACAAGCAAGCAGCCCCAGTCTCTGTGCCTCTGTGCGAGCAGTGCCATGGTCAGATGAGGCTGAGCAACAGCTTTCCAGGCTAGCCCCTTCTGGCTGCCAGCTATCTGCAGACATTCGCATTTTCGGAGCAGGGCTGGGAAAGGAGCCTGGCAGGAACACCCCCCATTTCCACTGTACGTTGGAAGTTTGAGGTGGCAAGACAAACAAGCAGCCCCAGTCTCTGTGCCTCTGTGCGAGCAGTGCCATGGGCAGATGAGGCTGAGCAACAGCTTTCCAGGCTAGACCCTTCTGGCTGTCAGCTATCTGCAGACGTTCGCATTCTCAGAGCAGGGCTGGGAAAGGAGCCTGGCAGGAACAACTCCCATTTCCAGTCTACGTTTGAAGTTTGAGGTGGCAAGACAAGAAAGCAGCCCCAGTCTCTGTGCCTCTGTGCGAGAAGTGCCATGGGCAGATGAGGCTGAGCAACAGCTTTCCAGGCTAGCCCCTTCTGGCTGCCAGCTATCTGCAGACGTTCGCATTCTCAGAGCAGGGCTGGGAAAGGAGCCTGACAGGGACACCCCCCCATTTCCAGTGTACGTTGGAAGTTTGAGGTGGCAAGACAAGCAAGCAGCACCATTCTCTGTGCCTCTGTGCGAGTAGTGCCATGGGCAGATGAGGCTGAGCAACAGCTTTCCAGGCTAGCCCCTTCTGGCTGCCAGCTATCTGCAGACGTTCGCATTTTAAAAGAAGGGCTACGAAACTAGCCTTGCAGGGACTTCCGATCCCCAGGTTACGTTTGAAGTTTGAGCTGGCAAGACAAGCAAGCAGCCCCAGTCTCTGTGCCTCTGTGCGAGCAGTGCCATGGGCAGATGAGGCTGAGAAACAGCTTTCCAGGCTAGCCACTTCTGGCTGCCAGCTATCTGCAGACGTTCGCATTCTCAGAGCAGGGCTACCGGAGGCACCCAGCACGGACAACATAAGATACGTTTGAAGTTTGAGGTGGCAAGACAAGCAAGCAGCCCCAGTCTCTGTGCCTCTGTGCCAGCAGTGCCATGGGCAGATGAGGCTGAGCAACAGCTTTCCGGGCTAACCCCTTTTGGCTGCCACCTATCTGCAGACGTTCGCATTCTCAGAGCAGGGCTGCGAAAGTAGCCTGGCAGGGACCCCCCCCTTTCCAATCTACGTTTGAAGTTTGAGGTGGCAAGACAAGCAAGCAGCCCCAGTCTCTGTGCCTCTGTGCGAGCAGTGCCATGGGCAGATGAGGCTGAGCAACAGCTTTCCAGGCTAGCCCCTTCTGGCTGCCAGCTATCTGCAGACGTTCGCATTTTCGGAGTAGGGCTGCGAAAGGAGCCTGGCAGGGACGACCCCACTTCCAGTATACATTTGAAGTTTGAGGTGGCAAGACAAGCAAGCAGCCCCAGTCTCTGTGCCTCTGTGCGAGCAGTGCCATGGGCAGATGAGGCTGAGCAACAGCTTTCCAGGCTAGCCCCTTCTGGCTGCCAGCTATCTGCAGACGTTCGCATTCTCAGAGCAGGCCTGCGAAAGAAGCCTGGCAGGGACCTCCCCATTTCCAGACTACGTTTGAAGTTTGAGGTGCAAGACAAGCAAGCAGCCCCAGTCTCTGTGCCTCTGTGCGAGCAGTGCCATGGGCAGATGAGGCTGAGAAACAGCTTTCCAGGCTAGCCCCTTCTGGCTGCCAGCTATCTGCAGATGTTCGCATTTTAAAAGCAGGGCTACGAAACTAGCCTTGCAGGGAATTCCGATCCCCAGGTTACGTTTGAAGTTTGAGCTGGCAAGACAAGCAAGCAGCCCCAGTCTCTGTGCCTCTGTGCGAGCAGTGCCATGGGCAGATGAGGCTGAGAAACAGCTTTCCAGGCTAGCCACTTCTGGCTGCCAGCTATCTGCAGACGTTCGCATTTTAAAAGCAGGGCAACGAAACTAGCCTTGCAGGGACTTCCGGTCCTCAGGTTACGTTTGAAGTTTGAGCTGGCAGACAAGCAAGCAGCCCCAGTCTCTGTGCCTCTGTGCCAGCAGTGCCATGGGCAGATGAGGCTGAGCAACAGCTTTCCAGGCTAGCCCCTTCTGCCTGCCAGCTATCTGCAGACGTTCGCATTCTCAGAGCAGGGCTGGGAAAGGAGCCTGGCAGGAACACCTCCCATTTCCAGTGTACGTTGGAAGTTTGAGGTGGCAAGACAAGCAAGCAGCCCCAGTCTCTGTGCCTCTGTGCGAGCAGTGCCATGGGCAGATGAGGCTGAGCAACAGCTTTCCAGGCTAGCCCCTTCTGGCTGCCAGCTATCTGCAGACGTTCGCATTTTCGGAGCAGGGCTGGGAAAGGAGCCTGGCAGGAACACCTCCCGTTTCCAGTGTACGTTGGATGTTTGAGGTGGCAAGACAAGCAAGCAGCCCCAGTCTCTGTGCCTCTGTGCGAGCAGTGCCATGGGCAGATGAGGCTGAGCAACAGCTTTCCAGGCTAGCCCCTTCTGGCTGCCATCTATCTGCAGACGTTCGCATTTTCGGAGTAGGGCTGCGAAAGGAGCCTGGCAGGGACGACCCCACTTCCAGTATACATTTGAAGTTTGAGGTGGCAAGACAAGCAAGCAGCCCCAGTCTCTGTGCCTCTGTGCGAGCAGTGCCATGGGCAGATGAGGCTGAGCAACAGCTTTCCAGGCTAGCCCCTTCTGGATGCCAGCTACCTGCAGACGTTCGCATTTTTGGAGCAGGGCTGGGAAAGGTCCTGGCAGGGACACCCCCATTTCCAGACTACGTTTGAAGTTTGAGGTGCAAGACAAGCAAGCAGCCCCAGTCTCTGTGCCTCTGTGCGAGCAGTGCCATGGTCAGATGAGGCTGAGCAACAGCTTTCCAGGCTAGCCCCTTCTGCCTGCCACCTATCTGCAGACGTTCGCATTTTAGGAGCAGGGCTGGGAAAGGAGCCTGGCAGGAACACCTCCCATTTCCAGTGTACTTTGGAAGTTTGAGGTGGCAAGACAAGCAAGCAGCCCCAACCTCTGTGCCTCTGTGCGAGCAGTGCCATGTGCAGATGAGGCTGAGCAACAGCTTTCCAGGCTAGCCCCTTCTGGCTGCCAGCTATCTGCAGACGTTCGCATTTTTGGAGCAGTGCTGGGAAAGGTCCTGGCAGGGACCTCCCCATTTCCAGACTGTGTTTGAAGTTTGAGGTGCAAGACAAGCAAGCAGCCCCAGTCTCTGTGCCTCTGTGCGAGCAGTGCCATGGGCAGATGAGGCTGAGCAACAGCTTTCCAGGCTAGCCCCTTCTGGCTGCCAGCTATCTGCAGACGTTCGCATTTTCGGAGCAGGGCTGGGAAAGGAGCCTTGCAGGAACACCCCCCAGTTCCAGTGTACGTTAGAAGTTTGAGGTGGCAAGACAAGCAAGCAGCCCCAGTCTCTGTGCCTCTGTGCGAGCAGTGCCATGGGCAGATGAGGCTGAGCAACAGCTTTCCAGGCTAGCCCCTTCTGGCTGCCAGCTATCTGCAGACGTTCGCATTCTCAGACCAGGGCTGCGAAAGAAGCCTGGCAGGGACCCCCCCTTTCCAGTATACATTTGAAGTTTGAGGTGGCAAGACAAGCAAGCAGCCCCAGTCCCTGTGCCTCTGTGCGAGCAGTGTCATTGGCAGATGAGGCTGAGCAACAGCTTTCCAGGCTAGCCCCTTCTGCCTGACAGCTATCTGCAGACGTTCGCATTCTCAGACCAGGGCTGGGAAAGAAGCCTGGCAGGGACTCCCCCCTTTCCAGTCTACGTTTGAAGTTTGAGGTGGCAAGACAAGCAAGCAGCCCCAGTCTCTGTGCCTCTGTGCGAGCAGTGCCATGGGCAGATGAGGCTGAGCAACAGCTTTCCAGGCTAGCCCCTTCTGCCTGCCAGCTATCTGCAGACGTTCGCATTTTAAAAGCAGGGCAACGAAACTAGCCTTGCAGGGACTTCCGATCCCCAGGTTACGTTTGAAGTTTGAGCTGGCAGACAAGCAAGCAGCCCCAGTCTCTGTGCCTCTGTGCCAGCAGTGCCATGGGCAGATGAGGCTGAGCAACAGCTTTCCAGGCTAGCCCCTTCTGCCTGCCAGCTATCTGCAGGCGTTCGCATTCTCAGAGCAGGGCTACCGGAGGCACCCAGCACGGACAACATAAGATACGTTTGAAGTTTGAGGTGGCAAGACAAGCAAGCAGCCCCAGTCTCTGTGCCTCTGTGCGAGCAGTGCCATGGGCAGATGAGGCTGAGCAACAGCTTTCCAGGCTAGCCCCTTCTGGATGCCATCTATCTGCAGACGTTCGCATTTTCGGAGTAGGGCTGCGAAAGAAGCCTGGCAGGGACGACCCCACTTCCAGTATACATTTGAAGTTTGAGGTGGCAAGACAAGCAAGCAGCCCCAGTCTCTGTGCCTCTGTGCGAGCAGTGCCATGGGCAGATGAGGCTGAGCAACAGCTTTCCAGGCTAGCCCCTTCTGGATGCCAGCTACCTGCAGACGTTCGCATTTTTGGAGCAGGGCTGGGAAAGGTCCTGGCAGGGACCTCCCCATTTCCAGTATACGTTTGAAGTTTGAGGTGCAAGACAAGCAAGCAGCCCCAGTCTCTGTGCCTCTGTGCGAGCAGTGCCATGGTCAGATGAGGCTGAGCAACAGCTTTCCAGGCTAGACCCTTCTGGCTGCCAGCTATCTGCAGACGTTCGCATTTTAGGAGCAGGGCTGGGAAAGGAGCCTGGCAGGAACACCTCCCATTTCCAGTGTACGTTGTAAGTTTGAGGTGGCAAGACAAGCAAGCAGCCCCAACCTCTGTGCCTCTGTGCGAGCAGTGCCATGTGCAGATGAGGCTGAGCAACAGCTTTCCAGGCTAGCCCCTTCTGGCTGCCATCTATCTGCAGACGTTCGCATTTTTGGAGCAGGGCTGGGAAAGGTCCTGGCAGGGACCTCCCCATTTCCAGACTACTTTTGAAGTTTGAGGTGCAAGACAAGCAAGCAGCCCCAGTCTCTGTGCCTCTGTGCGAGCAGTGCCATGGGCAGATGAGGCTGAGCAACAGCTTTCCAGGCTAGCCCCTTCTGGCTGCCAGCTATCTGCAGACGTTCGCATTTTCGGAGCAGGGCTGGGAAAGGAGACTTGCAGGAACACCCCCCATTTCCAGTGTACGTTGGAAGTTTGAGGTGGCCAGACAAGCAAGCAGCCCCAGTCTCTGTGCCTCTGTGCGAGCAGTGCCATGGGCAGATGAGGCTGAGCAACAGCTTTCCAGGCTAGCCCCTTCTGGCTGCCAGCTATCTGCAGACGTTCGCATTCTCAGACCACGGCTGGGAAAGAAGCCTGGCAGGGACTCCCCCCTTTCCAGTCTACGTTTGAAGTTTGAGGTGGCAAGACAAGCAAGCAGCCCCAGTCTCTGTGCCTCTGTGCGAGCAGTGCCATGGGCAGATGAGGCTGAGCAACAGCTTTCCAGGCTAGCCCCTTCTGCCTGCCAGCTATCTGCAGACGTTCGCATTTTAAAAGCAGGGCAACGAAACTAGCCTTGCAGGGACATCCGATACTCAGGTTACGTTTGAAGTTTGAGCTGGCAGACAAGCAAGCAGCCCCAGTCTCTGTGCCTCTGTGCCAGCAGTGCCATGGGCAGATGAGGCTGAGAAACAGCTTTCCAGGCTAGCCCCTTCTGCCTGCCAGCTATCTGCAGACGTTCGCATTCTCAGAGCAGGGCTACCGGAGGCACCCAGCACGGACAACATAAGATACGTTTGAAGTTTGAGGTGGCAAGACAAGCAAGCAGCCCCAGTCTCTGTGCCTCTGTGCGAGCAGTGCCATGGGCAGATGAGGCTGAGCAACAGCTTTCCAGGCTAACCCCTTCTGGCTGCCACCTATCTGCAGACGTTCGCATTTTCGGAGTAGGGCTGCGAAAGGAGCCTGGCAGGGACGACCCCACTTCCAGTATACATTTGAAGTTTGAGGTGGCAAGACAAGCAAGCAGCCCCAGTCTCTGTGCCTCTGTGCGAGCAGTGCCATGGGCAGATGAGGCTGAGCAACAGCTTTCCAGGCTAGCCCCTTCTGGATGCCAGCTACCTGCAGACGTTCGCATTTTTGGAGCAGGGCTGGGAAAGGTCCTGGCAGGGACCTCCCCATTTCCAGACTACGTTTGAAGTTTGAGCTGCAAGACAAGCAAGCAGCCCCAGTCTCTGTGCCTCTGTGCGAGCAGTGCCATGGTCAGATGAGGCTGAGCAACAGCTTTCCAGGCTAGACCCTTCTGGCTGCCAGCTATCTGCAGACGTTCGCATTTTCGGAGCAGGGCTGGGAAAGGAGCGTTGCAGGAACACCCCCCATTTCCAGTGTACGTTGGAAGTTTGAGGTGGCAAGACAAGCAAGCAGCCCCATTCTCTGTGCCTCTGTGTGAGCAGTGCCATGGGCAGATGAGGCTGAGCAACAGCTTTCCAGGCTAGCCCCTTCTGGCTGCCAGCTATCTGCAGACGTTCGCATTCTCAGACCAGGGCTGCGAAAGAAGCCTGGCAGGGACCCCCCCTTTCCAGTATACATTTGAAGTTTGAGGTGGCAAGACAAGCAAGCAGCCCCAGTCCCTGTGCCTCTGTGCGAGCAGTGTCATTGGCAGATGAGGCTGAGCAACAGCTTTCCAGGCTAGCCCCTTCTGCCTGCCAGCTATCTGCAGACGTTCGCATTCTCAGACCAGGGCTGGGAAAGCAGCCTGGCAGGGACACCCCCCTTTCCAGTCTACGTTTGAAGTTTGAGGTGGCAAGACAAGCAAGCAGCCCCAGTCTCTGTGCCTCTGTGCGAGCAGTGCCATGGGCAGATGAGGCTGAGCAACAGCTTTCCAGGCTAGCCCCTTCTGGCTGCCAGCTATCTGCAGACGTTCGCATTTTAAAAGCAGGGCAACGAAACTAGCCTTGCAGGGACTTCCGGTCCTCAGGTTACGTTTGAAGATTGAGCTGGCAGACAAGCAAGCAGCCCCAGTCTCTGTACCTCTGTGCCAGCAGTGCCATGGGCAGATGAGGCTGAGCAACAGCTTTCCAGGCTAGCCCCTTCTGCCTGCCAGCTGTCTGCAGACGTTCGCATTCTCAGAGCAGGGCTACCGGAGGCACCCAGCACGGACAACATAAGATACGTTTGAAGTTTGATATGGCAAGACAAGCAAGCAGCCCCAGTCTCTGTGCCTCTGTGCGAGCAGTGCCATGGGCAGATGAGGCTGAGCAACAGCTTTCCAGGCTAACCCCTTCTGGCTGCCACCTATCTGCAGACGTTCGCATTTTCGGAGTAGGGCTGCGAAAGGAGCCTGGCAGGGAAGACCCCACTTCCAGTATACATTTGAAGTTTGAGGTGGCAAGACAAGCAAGCAGCACCAGTCTCTGTGCCTCTGTGCGAGCAGTGCCATGGGCAGATGAGGCTGAGCAACAGCTTTCCAGGCTAGCCCCTTCTGGATGCCAGCTACCTGCAGACGTTCGCATTTTTTGAGCAGGGCTGGGGAAGGTCCTGGCAGGGACCTCCCCATTTCCAGACTACGTTTGAAGTTTGAGGTGCAAGACAAGCAAGTAGCCCCAGTCTCTGTGCCTCTGTGCGAGCAGTGCCATGGGCAGATGAGGCTGAGCAACACCTTTCCAGGCTAGCCCCTTCTGGCTGCCAGCTATCTGCAGACGTTCTCATTTTCGGAGCAGGGCTGGGAAAGGACCCTGGCAGGAACACCTCCCATTTCCAGTGTACATTGGAAGTTTGAGGTGGCAAGACAAGCAAGCAGCCCCAGTCTCTGTGCCTCTGTGCGAGCAGTGCCATGGGCAGATGAGGCTGAGCAACAGCTTTCCAGGCTAGCCCCTTCTGCCTGCCAGCTATCTGCAGACGTTCGCATTTTAAAAGCAGGGCAACGAAACTAGCCTTGCAGGGACATCCGATCCTCAGGTTACGTTTGAAGTTTGAGCTGGCAGACAAGCAAGCAGCCCCAGTCTCTGTGCCTCTGTGCCAGCAGTGCCATGGGCAGATGAGGCTGAGCAACAGCTTTCCAGGCTAGCCCCTTCTGGCTGCCAGCTATCTGCAGACGTTCGCATTCTCAGAGCAGGGCTACCGGAGGCACCCAGCACGGACAACAGAAGATACGTTTGAAGTTTGAGGTGGCAAGACAAGCAAGCAGCCCCAGTCTCTGTGCCTCTGTGCGAGCAGTGCCATGGGCAGATGAGGCTGAGCAACAGCTTTCCAGGCTAACCCCTTCTGGCTGCCACCTATCTGCAGACATTCGCATTCTCAGAGCAGGTCTGCGAAAGAAGTCTGGCAGGGACCCCCCCCTTTCCAATCTGCATTTGAAGTTTGAGGTGGCAAGACAAGCAAGCAGCCCCAGTCTCTGTGCCTCTGTGCGAGCAGTGCCATGGGCAGATGAGGCTGAGCAACAGCTTTCCAGGCTAGCCCCTTCTGGCTGCCATCTATCTGCAGACGTTCGCATTCTCAGAGTAGGGCTGCGAAAGGAGCCTGGCAGGGACGACCCCACTTCCAGTATACATTTGAAGTTTGAGGTGGCAAGACAAGCAAGCAGCCCCAGTCTCTGTGCCTCTGTGCGAGCAGTGCCATGGGCAGATGAGGCTGAGCAACAGCTTTCCAGGCTAGCCCCTTCTGGATGCCAGCTACCTGCAGACGTTCGCATTTTTGGAGCAGGGCTGGGAAAGGTCCTGGCAGGGACCTCCCCATTTCCAGACTACGTTTGAAGTTTGAGGTGCAAGACAAGCAAGCAGCCCCAGTCTCTGTGCCTCTGTGCGAGCAGTGCCATGGTCAGATGAGGCTGAGCAACAGCTTTCCAGGCTAGCCCCTTCTGGCTGCCAGCTATCTGCAGACGTTCGCATTTTAGGAGCACGGCTGGGAAAGGAGCCTGGCAGGAACACCTCCCATTTCCAGTGTACGTTGGAAGTTTGAGGTGGCAAGACAAGCAAGCAGCCCCAACCTCTGTGCCTCTGTGCGAGCAGTGCCATGTGCAGATGAGGCTGAGCAACAGCTTTCCAGGCTAGCCCCTTCTGGCTGCCAGCTATCTGCAGACGTTCGCATTTTTGGAGCAGGGCTGGGAAAGGTCCTGGCAGGGACCTCCCCATTTCCAGACTACTTTTGAAGTTTGAGGTGCAAGACAAGCAAGCAGCACCAGTCTCTGTGCCTCTGTGCGAGCAGTGCCATGGGCAGATGAGGCTGAGCAACAGCTTTCCAGGCTAGACCCTTCTGGCTGCCAGCTATCTGCAGACGTTCGCATTTTCGGAGCAGGGCTGGGAAAGGAGCCTTGCAGGAACACCCCCCATTTCCAGTGTACGTTGGAAGTTTGAGGTGGCAAGACAAGCAAGCAGCCCCATTCTCTGTGCCTCTGTGCGAGCAGTGCCATGGGCAGATGAGGCTGAGCAACAGCTTTCCAGTCTAGCCCCTTCTGCCTGCCAGCTATCTGCAGACGTTCGCATTCTCAGACCAGGGCTGCGAAAGAAGCCTGGCAGGGCCCCCCCCTTTCCAGTATGCATTTGAAGTTTGAGGTGGCAAGACAAGCAAGCAGCCCCAGTCCCTGTGCCTCTGTGCGAGCAGTGTCATTGGCAGATGAGGCTGAGCAACAGTTTTCCAGGCTAGCCTCTTTTGACTGCCAGCTATCTGCAGAAGTTCGCATTCTCAGAGCAGGGCCACCGGAGGCGCCCAGCACAGACAACATAAGATACGTTTGAAGTTTGAGGTGGCAAGACAAGGAAGCAGCCCCAATCTCTGTGCCTCTGTGCGAGCAGTGCCATGGGCAGATGAGGCTGAGCAACAGCTTTCCAGGCTAGCCCCTTCTGCCTGCCAGCTATCTGCAGACGTTCGCATTTTAAAAGCAGGGCAACGAAACTAGCCTTGCAGGGACATCCGATCCTCAGGTTACGTTTGAAGTTTGAGCTGGCAGACAAGCAAGCAGCCCCAGTCTCTGTGCCTCTGTGCCAGCAGTGCCATGGGCAGATGAGGCTGAGCAACAGCTTTCCAGGCTAGCCCCTTCTGCCTGCCAGCTATCTGCAGACGTTCGCATTCTCAGAGCAGGGCTACCGGAGGCACCCAGCACGGACAACAGAAGATACGTTTGAAGTTTGAGGTGGCAAGACAAGCAAGCAGCCCCAGTCTCTGTGCCTCTGTGCGAGCAGTGCCATGGGCAGATGAGGCTGAGCAACAGCTTTCCAGGCTAACCCCTTCTGGCTGCCACCTATCTGCAGACGTTCGCATTCTCAGAGCAGGGCTGCGAAAGAAGTCTGGCAGGGACACCCCCCTTTCCAATCTGCATTTGAAGTTTGAGGTGGCAAGACAAGCAAGCAGCCCCAGTCTCTGTGCCTCTGTGCGAGCAGTGCCATGGGCAGATGAGGCTGAGCAACAGCTTTCCAGGCTAGCCCCTTCTGGCTGCCATCTATCTGCAGACGTTCGCATTCTCAGAGTAGGGCTGCGAAAGGAGCCTGGCAGGGACGACCCCACTTCCAGTATACATTTGAAGTTTGAGGTGGCAAGACAAGCAAGCAGCCCCAGTCTCTGTGCCTCTGTGCGAGCAGTGCCATGGGCAGATGAGGCTGAGCAACAGCTTTCCAGGCTAGCCCCTTCTGGATGCCAGCTACCTGCAGACGTTCGCATTTTTGGAGCAGGGCTGGGAAAGGTCCTGGCAGGGACCTCCCCATTTCCAGACTACGTTTGAAGTTTGAGGTGCAAGACAAGCAAGCAGCCCCAGTCTCTGTGCCTCTGTGCGAGCAGTGCCATGGTCAGATGAGGCTGAGCAACAGCTTTCCAGGCTAGCCCCTTCTGGCTGACAGCTATCTGCAGACGTTCGCATTTTAGGATCAGGGCTGGGAAAGGAGCCTGGCAGGAACACCTCCCATTTCCAGTGTACGTTGGAAGTTTGAGGTGGCAAGACAAGCAAGCAGCCCCATTCTCTGTGCCTCTGTGCGAGCAGTGCCATGTGCAGATGAGGCTGAGCAACAGCTTTCCAGGCTAGCCCCTTCTGGCTGCCAGCTATCTGCAGACGTTCGCATTCTCAGAGCAGAGCTGGGAAAGGTCCTGGCAGGGACCTCCCCATTTCCAGACTACGTTTGAAGTTTGAGGTGCAAGACAAGCAAGCAGCACCAGTCTCTGTGCCTCTGTGCGAGCAGTGCCATGGGCAGATGAGGCTGAGCAACAGCTTTCCAGGCTAGACCCTTCTGGCTGCCAGCTATCTGCAGACGTTCGCATTTTCGGAGCAGGGCTGGGAAAGGAGCCTTGCAGGAACACCCCCCATTTCCAGTGTACGTTGGAAGTTTGAGGTGGCAAGACAAGCAAGCAGCCCCATTCTCTGTGCCTCTGTGCGAGCAGTGCCATGGGCAGATGAGGCTGAGCAACAGCTTTCCAGGCTAGCCCCTTCTGGCTGCCAGCTATCTGCAGACGTTCGCATTCTCAGACCAGGGCTGCGAAAGAAGCCTGGCAGGGACCCCCCCTTTCCAGTATACATTTGAAGTTTGAGGTGGCAAGACAAGCAAGCAGCCCAAGCCTCTGTGCCTCTGTGCGAGCAGTGTCATTGGCAGATGTGGCTGAGCAACAGTTTTCCAGGCTAGCCCCTTTTGGCTGCCAGCTATCTGCAGAAGTTCGCATTCTCAGAGCAGGGCCACCGGAGGCGCCCAGCACAGACAACATAAGATACGTTTGAAGTTTGAGGTGGCAACACAAGGAAGCAGCCCCAATCTCTGTGCCTCTGTGCGAGCAGTGCCATGGGCAGATGAGGCTGAGCAACAGCTTTCCAGGCTAGCCCGTTCTGCCTGCCAGCTATCTGCAGACGTTCGCATTCTCAGACCAGAGCTGCGAAAGAAGCCTGGCAGGGACCCCCCCTTTCCAGTATACATTTGAAGTTTGAGGTGGCAAGACAAGCAAGCAGCCCCAGTCCCTGTGCCTCTGTGCGAGCCAGTGTCATTGGCAGATGAGGCTGAGCAACAGCTTTCCAGGCTAGCCCCTTCTGCCTGCCAGCTATCTGCTGAAGTTCGCATTCTCAGAGCAGGGCCACCGGAGGCGCCAAGCACGGACAACATAAGATACGTTTGAAGTTTGAGGTCGCAAGACAAGCAAGCAGCCCCAATCTCTGTGCCTCTGTGCGAGCAGTGCCATGGGCAGATGAGGCTGAGCAACAGCTTTCCAGGCTAGCCACTTCTGGCTGCCAGCTATCTGCAGACGTTCGCATTTTCGGAGCAGGGCTGGGAAAGGAGCCTTGCAGGAACACCTCCCATTTCCAGTGTACGTTTGAAGTTTGAGGTGGCAAGACAAGCAAGCAGCCCAAGCCTCTGTGCCTCTGTGCGAGCAGTGGAATGTGCAGATGAGGCTGAGCAACAGCTTTCCAGGCTAGTCCCTTCTGGCTGCCAGCTATCTGCAGACGTTCGCATTTTAGGAGCAGGGCTACCGGAGGTTCCCAGCACGGACAACATAAGATACGATTGAAGTTTGAGGTGGCAAGACAAGCAAGCAGCCCCAGTCTCTGTTCCTCTGTGCGAGCAGTGCCATGCACAGATGAGGCTGAGAAACAGCTTTCCAGGCTAGCCCCTTCTGGCTGCCATCTGTCTGCAGACGTTCGCATTCTCAGAGCAGGGCTGCGAAAGACGACTGGCAGGGACCTCCACCCTTCCAGTCTACATTTGAAGTTTGAGGTGGCAAGACAAGCAAGCAGCCCCAGTCTCTGTGCCTCTGTGCGAGCAGTGCCATGGGCAGATGAGGCTGAGCAACAGCTTTCCAGGCTAGCCCCTTCTGCCTGCCATCTATCTGCAGACGTTCGCATTTTAGGAGCAGGGCTGGGAAAGGAGCCTTGCAGGAACACCCCCCATTTCCAGTGTACGTTGGAAGTTTGAGGTGGCAAGACAAGCAAGCAGCCCCAGTCTCTGTGCCTCTGTGCGAGCAGTGCCATGGGCAGATGAGGCTGAGCAACAGCTTTCCAGGCTAGACCCTTCTGGCTGCCAGCTATCTGCAGACGTTCGCATTCTCAGAGCAGGGCTGGGAAAGGAGCCTGGCAGGGACACCCCCATTTCCAGACTACGTTTGAAGTTTGAGGTGCAAGACAAGCAAGCAGCCCCAGTCTCTGTGCCTCTGTGCGAGCAGTGCCATGGGCAGATGAGGCTGAGCAACAGCTTTCCAGGCTAGCTCCTTTTGGCTGCCAGCTATCTGCAGACGTTCGCATTTTTGGAGTAGGGCTGCGAACGGAGCCTGGCAGGGACCTCCCCACTTCCAGTATACATTTGAAGTTTGAGGTGGCAAGACAAGCAGGCAGCCCCAGTCTCTGTGCCTCTGTGCAAGCAGTGCCATGCGCAGATTAGGCTGAGCAAGAGCTTTCCAGGCTAGCCCCTTCTGGCTGACAGCTATCTGCAGACGTTCGCATTCTCAGAGCAGAGCTGGGAATGGAGCCTGGCAGGGACACCACCATTTCCAGACTACGTTTGAAGTTTGAGGTGAAAGACAAGCAAGCAGCCCCAGTCTCTGTGCCTCTGTGCGAGCAGTGCCATGGGCAGATGAAGCTGAGCAACAGCTTTCCAGGCTAGCCCCTTCTGGCTGCCAGCTATCTGCAGACGTTCGCATTCTCAGAGCAGGGCTACCGAAGGTTCCCAGCACGGACAACATAAGTTACGTTTGAACTTTGAGGTGGCAAGACAAGCAAGCAGCCCCAGTCTCTGTGCCTCTGTGCGAGCAGTGCCATGGGCAGATGAGGCTGAGCAACAGCTTTCCAGGCTAGCCCCTTCTGGCTGCCAGCTATCTGCACACGTTCGCATTTTTGGAGCAGGGCTGGGAAATGTCCTGGCAGGGACCTCCCCATTTCCAGACTACGTTTGAAGTTTGAGGTGCAAGACAAGTAAGCAGCCCCAGTCTCTGTGCCTCTGTGCGAGCAGTGCCATGGGCAGATGAGGCTGAGCAAGAGCTTTCCAGGCTAGCCCCTTCTGGCTGCCAGCTATCTGCAGACATTCGCATTTTCGGAGCAGGGCTGGGAAAGGAGCCTGGCAGGAACACCTCCCATTTCCAGTGTACGTTGGAAGTTTGAGGTGGCAAGACAAGCAAGCAGCCCCATTCTCTGTGCCTCTGTGCGAGCAGTGCCATGCACAGATGAGGCTGAGCAACAGCTTTCCAGGCTAGCCCCTTTTGACTGCCAGCTATCTGCAGACGTTCGCATTCTCAGAGCAGGGCTGCGAAAGGAGACTGGCAGGGACCTCCACCCTTCCAGACTACATATGAAGTTTGAGGTGGCAAGACAAGCAAGCAGCCCCAGTCTCTGTGCCTCTGTGCGAGCAGTGCCATGGGCAGATGAGGCTGAGCAACAGCTTTCCAGGCTAGGCCCTTCTGCCTGCCAGCTATCTGCAGACGTTCGCATTTTAAAAGCAGGGCTACGAAACTAGCCTTGCAGGGACTTCCGATCCCCAGGTTACGTTTGAAGTTTGAGCTGGCAAGACAAGCAAGCAGCCCCAGTCTCTGTGCCTCTGTGCGAGCAGTGCCATGGGCAGATGAGGCTGAGCAACTGCTTTCCAGGCTAGCCCCTTCTGGCTGCCAGCTATCTGCAGACGTTCGCATTTTAAGAGCAGGGCCACCGGAGGCAGCCAGCATGGACAACATAAGATACGTTTGAAGTTTGAGGTGGCAAGACAAGCAAGCAGCCCCAGTCTCTGTGCCTCTGTGCGAGCAGTGCCATGCACAGATGAATCTGAGCAACAGCTTTCCAGGCTAGCCCCTTCTGCCTGACAGCTATCTGCAGACGTTCGCATTTTAAAAGCAGGGCAACGAAACTAGCCTTGCAGGGACTTACGATCCTCAGGACACATTTGAAGTTTGAGGTGGCAAGACAAGCAAGCAGCCCCAGTCTCTGTGCCTCTGTGCGAGCAGTGCCATGGGCAGATGAGGCTGAGCAACAGCTTTCCAGGCTAGCCCCTTCTGGCTGCCAGCTATCTGCAGACGTTCGCATTTTTGGAGTAGGGCTGCGAAAGGAGCCTGGCAGGGACCACCCCACTTCCAGTATACATTTGAAGTTTGAGGTGGCAAGACAAGCAGGCAGCCCCAGTCTCTGTGCCTCTGTGCGAGCAGTGCCATGCACAGATGAGGCTGAGCAACAACTTTGCAGGCTAGCCCCTTCTGGCTGCCAGCTATCTGCAGACGTTCGCATTCTCAGAGCAGGGCTGGGAAAGGAGCCTGGCTGGGACCCCCCCATTTCCAGACTACGTTTGAAGTTTGAGGTGCAAGACAAGCAAGCAGCCCCAGTCTCTGTGCCTCTGTGCGAGCAGTGCCATGGGCAGATGAGGCTGAGCAACAGCTTTCCAGGCTAGCCCCTTCTGGCTGCCAGCTATCTGCAGACGTTCGCATTCTCAGAGCAGGACTACCGGAGGCACCCAGCACGGACAACATAAGATACGTTTGAAGTTTGAAGTGGCAAGACAAGCAAGCAGCCCCAGTCTCTGTGCCTCTGTGCGAGCAGAGCCATGGGCAGATGAGGTTGAGCAACAGCTTTCCAGGCTAGCCCCTTCTGCCTGCCAGCTATCTGCAGACGTTCGCATTCTCAGAGCAGGGCTGCCAAAGGAACCTGGCAGGGACACCCCCCATTTCCAGACTACTTTTGAAGTTTGAGGTGCAAGACAAGCAAGCAGCCCCAGTCGCTGTGCCTCTGTGGGAGCACTGCCATGGGCAGATGAGGCTCAGCAACAGCTTTCCAGGCTAGCCCCTTCTGCCTGCCAGCTATCTGCAGACGTTCACATTTTCGGAGCAGGGATTGGAAAGGAGCCTCGCAGGATCACGTCCCATTCCCAGTGTACGTTGGAAGTTTGAGGTGGCAAGACAAGCAAGCAGTCCCAGCCTCTGTGCCTCTGTGCGAGCAGTGCCATGGGCAGATGAGGCTGAGCAACAGCTTTCCAGGCTAGCCCCTTCTGCTGCCAGCTATCTGCAGACATTCGCATTTTAGGAGCAGGGCTGAGAAAGGAGCCTCACAGGGACACCCCCCCATTTCCAGTGTACGTTGGAAGTTTGAGGTGGCAAGACAAGCAAGCAGCCCCAGTCTCTGTGCCTCTGTGCGAGCAGTGCCATGCACAGATGAGGCTGAGCAACAGCTTTCCAGGCTAGCCCCTTCTGGCTGCCAGCTATCTGCAGACGTTCGCATTCTCAGAGCAGGGCTGGGAAAGGAGCCTGGCTGGGACCCCCCCATTTCCAGACTACGTTTGAAGTTTGAGGTGCAAGACAAGCAAGCAGCCCCAGTCTCTGTGCCTCTGTGCGAGCAGTGCCATGGGCAGATGAGGCTGAGCAACAGCTTTCCAGGCTAGCCCCTTCTGCCTGCCAGCTATCTGCAGACGTTCGCATTCTCAGAGCAGCACTACCGGAGGCACCCAGCACGGACAACATAAGATACGTTTGAAGTTTCACGTGGCAAGACAAGCAAGCAGCCCCAGTCTCTGTGCCTCTGTGCGAGCAGTGCCATGGGCAGATGAGGCTGAGCAACAGCTTTACAAGCTAGCCACTTCTGGCTGCCAGCTATCTGCAGACGTTCGCATTTTAAAAGCAGGGCTGCTAAAGGAGACTGTCAGGGACGTCCCCCCTTCCAGTCTACATTTGAAGTTTGAGGTGTCAAGACAAGCAAGCAGCCCCAGTCTCTGTGCCTCTGTGCGAGCAGTGCCATGGGCAGATGAGGCTGAGCAACAGCTTTCCAGGCTAGCCCCTTCTGGCTGCCAGCTATCTGCAGACATTCGCATTTTCGGAGCAGGGCTGGGAAAGGAGCCTTGCAGGAACACCTCCCATTTCCAGTGTACGTTGGAAGTTTGAGGTGGCAAGACAAGCAAGCAGCCCCATTCTCTGTGCCTCTGTGCGAGCAGTGCCATGCACAGATAAGGCTGAGCAACAGCTTTCCAGGCTAGCCCCTTTTGACTGCCAGCTATCTGCAGACGTTCGCATTCTCAGAGCAGGGCTGCAAAAGGAGACTGGCAGGGACCTCCACCCTTCCAGACTACATATGAAGTTTGAGGTGGCAAGACAAGCAAGCAGCCCCAGTCTCTGTGCCTCTGTGCGAGCAGTGCCATGGGCAGATGAGGCTGAGCAACAGCTTTCCAGGCTAGCCCCTTCTGCCTGCCAGCTATCTGCAGACGTTCGCATTTTAAAAGCAGGGCTACGAAACTAGCCTTGCAGGGACTTCCGATCCCCAGGTTACGTTTGAAGTTTGAGCTGGCAAGACAAGCAAGCAGCCCCAGTCTCTGTGCCTCTGTGCGAGCAGTGCCATGGGCAGATGAGGCTGAGCAACTGCTTTCCAGGCTAGCCCCTTCTGCCTGCCAGCTATCTGCAGACGTTCGCATTTTAAGAGCAGGGCCACCGGAGGCAGCCAGCATGGACAACATAAGATACGTTTGAAGTTTGAGGTGGCAAGACAAGCAAGCAGCCCCAGTCTCTGTGCCTCTGTGCGAGCAGTGCCATGCACAGATGAAGCTGAGCAACAGCTTTCCAGGCTAGCCCCTTCTGCCTGACAGCTATCTGCAGACGTTCGCATTTTAAAAGCAGGGCAACGAAACTAGCCTTGCAGGGACTTACGATCCTCAGGACACATTTGAAGTTTGAGGTGGCAAGACAAGCAAGCAGCCCCAGTCTCTGTGCCTCTGTGCGAGCAGTGCCATGGGCAGATGAGGCTGAGCAACAGCTTTCCAGGCTAGCCCCTTCTGCCTGCCAGCTATCTGCAGACGTTCACATTTTCGGAGCAGGGATTGGAAAGGAGCCTCGCAGGATCACGTCACATTCCCAGTGTACGTTGGAAGTTTGAGGTGGCAAGACAAGCAAGCAGCCCCAGCCTCTGTGCCTCTGTGCGAGCAGTGCCATGGTCAGATGAGGCTGAGCAACAGCTTTCCAGGCTAGCCCCTTCTGCTGCCAGCTATCTGCAGACATTCGCATTTTAGGAGCAGGGCTGAGAAAGGAGCCTCACAGGGACACACCCCATTTCCAGTGTACGTTGGAAGTTTGAGGTGGCAAGACAAGCAAGCAGCCCCAGTCTCTGTGCCTCTGTGCGAGCAGTGCCATGGGCAGATGAGGCTGAGCAACAGTTTTCCAGGCTAGTCCTTTCTGGCTGCCAGCTATCTGCAGATGTTCGCATTTTTGGAGCAGGGCTGGGAAAGGAGCCTGGCAGGAACACCCCCCATTTCCAGTGTACGTTGGAAGTTTGAGGTGGCAAGACAAGCAAGCAGCCCCAGCCTCTGTGCCTCTGTGCGAGCAGTGCCATGGACAGATGAGGCTGAGCAACAGCTTTCCAGGCTAGCCCTTTCTGGCTGCCAGCTATCTGCAGAAGTTCGCATTCTCAGAGCAGGACTACCGGAGGCACCCAGCACGGGCAACATAAGATGTGATTCAAGTTTGAGGTGGCAAGACAAGCAAGCAGCCCCAGTCTCTGTGCCTCTGTGCGAGCAGTGCCATGCACAGATGAAGCTGAGCAACAGCTTTCCAGGCTAGCCCCTTCTGGCTGACAGCTATCTGCAGACGTTCGCATTCTCAGAGCAGGCCTGCGAAAGGAGACTGGCAGGGACCTCCACCCTTCCAGTCTACATTTGAAGTTTGAGGTGCAAGACAAGCAAGCAGCCCCAGTCTCTGTGCCTCTGTGCGAGCAGTGCCATGGGCAGATGAGGCTGAGCAACAGCTTTCCAGGCTAGCCCCTTCTGGCTGCCAGCTATCTGCAGACGTTCGCATTCTCAGAGCAGGTCTGCCAAAGCAGCCTGGCAGGGACACCCCCCATTTCCAGACTACATTTGAAGTTTGAGGTGCAAGACAAGCAAGCAGCCCCAGTCTCTGTGCCTCTGTGCGAGCAGTGCCATGGGCAGATGAGGCTGAGCAACAGCTTTCCAGGCTAGCCCCTTCTGCCTGCCAGCTATCTGCAGACGTTCGCATTTTCGGAGCAGACATTGGAAAGGAGCCTCGCAGGATCACGTCCCATTCCCAGTGTACGTTGGAAGTTTGAGGTGGCAAGACAAGCAAGCAGCCCCAGCCGCTGTGCCTCTGTGCGAGCAGTGCCATGGTCAGATGAGGCTGAGCAACAGCTTTCCAGGCTAGCCCCTTCTGCTGCCAGCTATCTGCAGACATTCGCATTTTAGGAGCAGGGCTGAGAAAGGAGCCTGACAGGGACACCCCCCCATTTCCAGTGTACGTTGGAAGTTTGAGGTGGCAAGACAAGCAAGCAGCCCCAGTCTCTGTGCCTCTGTGCGAGCAGTGCCATGGGCAGATGAGGCTGAGCAACAGTTTTCCAGGCTAGTCCTTTCTGGCTGCCAGCTATCTGCAGATGTTCGCATTTTTGGAGCAGGGCTGGGAAAGGAGCCTGGCAGGAACACCCCCCATTTCCAGTGTACGTTGGAAGTTTGAGGTGGCAAGACAAGCAAGCAGCCCCAGCCTCTGTGCCTCTGTGCGAGCAGAGCCATGGGCAGATGAGGTTGAGCAACAGCTTTCCAGGCTAGCCCCTTCTGCCTGCCAGCTATCTGCAGACGTTCGCATTCTCAGAGCAGGGCTGCCAAAGGAACCTGGCAGGGACACCCCCCATTTCCAGACTACTTTTGAAGTTTGAGGTGCAAGACAAGCAAGCAGCCCCAGTCGCTGTGCCTCTGTGGGAGCACTGCCATGGGCAGATGAGGCTCAGCAACAGCTTTCCAGGCTAGCCCCTTCTGCCTGCCAGCTATCTGCAGACGTTCACATTTTCGGAGCAGGGATTGGAAAGGAGCCTCGCAGGATCACGTCCCATTCCCAGTGTACGTTGGAAGTTTGAGGTGGCAAGACAAGCAAGCAGTCCCAGCCTCTGTGCCTCTGTGCGAGCAGTGCCATGGGCAGATGAGGCTGAGCAACAGCTTTCCAGGCTAGCCCCTTCTGCTGCCAGCTATCTGCAGACATTCGCATTTTAGGAGCAGGGCTGAGAAAGGAGCCTCACAGGGACACCCCCCCATTTCCAGTGTACGTTGGAAGTTTGAGGTGGCAAGACAAGCAAGCAGCCCCAGTCTCTGTGCCTCTGTGCGAGCAGTGCCATGCACAGATGAGGCTGAGCAACAGCTTTCCAGGCTAGCCCCTTCTGGCTGCCAGCTATCTGCAGACGTTCGCATTCTCAGAGCAGGGCTGGGAAAGGAGCCTGGCTGGGACCCCCCCATTTCCAGACTACGTTTGAAGTTTGAGGTGCAAGACAAGCAAGCAGCCCCAGTCTCTGTGCCTCTGTGCGAGCAGTGCCATGGGCAGATGAGGCTGAGCAACAGCTTTCCAGGCTAGCCCCTTCTGCCTGCCAGCTATCTGCAGACGTTCGCATTCTCAGAGCAGCACTACCGGAGGCACCCAGCACGGACAACATAAGATACGTTTGAAGTTTCACGTGGCAAGACAAGCAAGCAGCCCCAGTCTCTGTGCCTCTGTGCGAGCAGTGCCATGGGCAGATGAGGCTGAGCAACAGCTTTACAAGCTAGCCACTTCTGGCTGCCAGCTATCTGCAGACGTTCGCATTTTAAAAGCAGGGCTGCTAAAGGAGACTGTCAGGGACGTCCCCCCTTCCAGTCTACATTTGAAGTTTGAGGTGTCAAGACAAGCAAGCAGCCCCAGTCTCTGTGCCTCTGTGCGAGCAGTGCCATGGGCAGATGAGGCTGAGCAACAGCTTTCCAGGCTAGCCCCTTCTGGCTGCCAGCTATCTGCAGACATTCGCATTTTCGGAGCAGGGCTGGGAAAGGAGCCTTGCAGGAACACCTCCCATTTCCAGTGTACGTTGGAAGTTTGAGGTGGCAAGACAAGCAAGCAGCCCCATTCTCTGTGCCTCTGTGCGAGCAGTGCCATGCACAGATGAGGCTGAGCAACAGCTTTAGAGGCTAGCCCCTTTTGACTGCCAGCTATCTGCAGACGTTCGCATTCTCAGAGCAGGGCTGCGAAAGGAGACTGGCAGGGACCTCCACCCTTCCAGACTACATATGAAGTTTGAGGTGGCAAGACAAGCAAGCAGCCCCAGTCTCTGTGCCTCTGTGCGAGCAGTGCCATGGGCAGATGAGGCTGAGCAACAGCTTTCCAGGCTAGCCCCTTCTGCCTGCCAGCTATCTGCAGACGTTCGCATTTTAAAAGCAGGGCTACGAAACTAGCCTTGCAGGGACTTCCGATCCCCAGGTTACGTTTGAAGTTTGAGCTGGCAAGACAAGCAAGCAGCCCCAGTCTCTGTGCCTCTGTGCGAGCAGTGCCATGGGCAGATGAGGCTGAGCAACTGCTTTCCAGGCTAGCCCCTTCTGCCTGCCAGCTATCTGCAGACGTTCGCATTTTAAGAGCAGGGCCACCGGAGGCAGCCAGCATGGACAACATAAGATACGTTTGAAGTTTGAGGTGGCAAGACAAGCAAGCAGCCCCAGTCTCTGTGCCTCTGTGCGAGCAGTGCCATGCACAGATGAAGCTGAGCAACAGCTTTCCAGGCTAGCCCCTTCTGCCTGACAGCTATCTGCAGACGTTCGCATTTTAAAAGCAGGGCAACGAAACTAGCCTTGCAGGGACTTACGATCCTCAGGACACATTTGAAGTTTGAGGTGGCAAGACAAGCAAGCAGCCCCAGTCTCTGTGCCTCTGTGCGAGCAGTGCCATGGGCAGATGAGGCTGAGCAACAGCTTTCCAGGCTAGCCCCTTCTGCCTGCCAGCTATCTGCAGACGTTCACATTTTCGGAGCAGGGATTGGAAAGGAGCCTCGCAGGATCACGTCACATTCCCAGTGTACGTTGGAAGTTTGAGGTGGCAAGACAAGCAAGCAGCCCCAGCCTCTGTGCCTCTGTGCGAGCAGTGCCATGGTCAGATGAGGCTGAGCAACAGCTTTCCAGGCTAGCCCCTTCTGCTGCCAGCTATCTGCAGACATTCGCATTTTAGGAGCAGGGCTGAGAAAGGAGCCTCACAGGGACACACCCCATTTCCAGTGTACGTTGGAAGTTTGAGGTGGCAAGACAAGCAAGCAGCCCCAGTCTCTGTGCCTCTGTGCGAGCAGTGCCATGGGCAGATGAGGCTGAGCAACAGTTTTCCAGGCTAGTCCTTTCTGGCTGCCAGCTATCTGCAGATGTTCGCATTTTTGGAGCAGGGCTGGGAAAGGAGCCTGGCAGGAACACCCCCCATTTCCAGTGTACGTTGGAAGTTTGAGGTGGCAAGACAAGCAAGCAGCCCCAGCCTCTGTGCCTCTGTGCGAGCAGTGCCATGGACAGATGAGGCTGAGCAACAGCTTTCCAGGCTAGCCCTTTCTGGCTGCCAGCTATCTGCAGAAGTTCGCATTCTCAGAGCAGGACTACCGGAGGCACCCAGCACGGGCAACATAAGATGTGATTCAAGTTTGAGGTGGCAAGACAAGCAAGCAGCCCCAGTCTCTGTGCCTCTGTGCGAGCAGTGCCATGCACAGATGAAGCTGAGCAACAGCTTTCCAGGCTAGCCCCTTCTGGCTGACAGCTATCTGCAGACGTTCGCATTCTCAGAGCAGGCCTGCGAAAGGAGACTGGCAGGGACCTCCACCCTTCCAGTCTACATTTGAAGTTTGAGGTGCAAGACAAGCAAGCAGCCCCAGTCTCTGTGCCTCTGTGCGAGCAGTGCCATGGGCAGATGAGGCTGAGCAACAGCTTTCCAGGCTAGCCCCTTCTGGCTGCCAGCTATCTGCAGACGTTCGCATTCTCAGAGCAGGTCTGCCAAAGCAGCCTGGCAGGGACACCCCCCATTTCCAGACTACATTTGAAGTTTGAGGTGCAAGACAAGCAAGCAGCCCCAGTCTCTGTGCCTCTGTGCGAGCAGTGCCATGGGCAGATGAGGCTGAGCAACAGCTTTCCAGGCTAGCCCCTTCTGCCTGCCAGCTATCTGCAGACGTTCGCATTTTCGGAGCAGACATTGGAAAGGAGCCTCGCAGGATCACGTCCCATTCCCAGTGTACGTTGGAAGTTTGAGGTGGCAAGACAAGCAAGCAGCCCCAGCCGCTGTGCCTCTGTGCGAGCAGTGCCATGGTCAGATGAGGCTGAGCAACAGCTTTCCAGGCTAGCCCCTTCTGCTGCCAGCTATCTGCAGACATTCGCATTTTAGGAGCAGGGCTGAGAAAGGAGCCTGACAGGGACACCCCCCCATTTCCAGTGTACGTTGGAAGTTTGAGGTGGCAAGACAAGCAAGCAGCCCCAGTCTCTGTGCCTCTGTGCGAGCAGTGCCATGGGCAGATGAGGCTGAGCAACAGTTTTCCAGGCTAGTCCTTTCTGGCTGCCAGCTATCTGCAGATGTTCGCATTTTTGGAGCAGGGCTGGGAAAGGAGCCTGGCAGGAACACCCCCCATTTCCAGTGTACGTTGGAAGTTTGAGGTGGCAAGACAAGCAAGCAGCCCCAGCCTCTGTGCCTCTGTGCGAGCAGTGCCATGCGCAGATGAGGCTGAGCAACAGCTTTCCAGGCTAGCCCTTTCTGGCTGCCATCTATCTGCAGAAGTTCGCATTCTCAGAGCAGGGCCACCGGAGGCGCCCAGCACAGACAACAAAAGATACATTTGAAGTTTGAGGTGGCAAGACAAGCAAGCAGCACCAGTCTCTGTGCCTCTGTGCGAGCAGTGCCATGGGCAGATGAGGCTGAGCAACAGCTTTCCAGGCTAGCCCCTTCTGGCTGCCAGCTATCTGCAGACGTTCGCATTTTTGAAGCAGGGCTGGAAAAGGAGCCTGGCAGGGACACCCCCCATTTCCAGTCTACGTTGGAAGTTTGAGGTGGCAAGACAAGCAAGCAGCCCCAGTCTCTGTGCCTCTGTGCGAGCAGTGCCATGGGCAGATGAGGCTAAGCAACAGCTTTCCAGGCTAGCCCCTTCTGGCTGCCAGCTATCTGCAGACGTTCGCATTCTCAGAGCAGGGCCACCGGAGGCGCCAAGCACGGACAACATAAGATACGTTTGAAGTTTGAGGTGGCAAGACAAGCAAGCAGCCCCATTCTCTGTGCCTCTGTGCGAGCAGTGCCATGCACAGATGAAGCTGAGCAACAGCTTTACAAACTAGCCCCTTCTGGCTGCCAGCTATCTGCAGACGTTCGCATTCTCAGAGCAGGGCTGCGAAAGGAGCATGGCAGGGACCTCCCCCCTTCCAGTCTACATTTGAAGTTTGAGGTGCAAGACAAGCAAGCAGCCCCAGTCTCTGTGCCTCTGTGCGAGCAGTGCCATGCACAGATGAGGCTGAGCAACAGCTTTCCAGGCTAGCCCCTTCTGGCTGCCAGCTATCTGCAGACGTTCGCATTCTCAGAGCAGGGCTACCGGAGGCAGCCAGCACGGACAACATAAGATACGTTTGAAGTTTGAAGTGGCAAGAAGAGCAAGCAGCCCCAATCTCTGTGCCTCTGGCGAGCAGTGCCATGCACAGATGAAGCTGAGCAACAGCTTTCCAGGCTAGCCCCTTCTGCCTGCCAGCTAACTGCAGACGTTCGCATTCTCAGAGCAGGGCTGCGGAAGGAGACTGGCAGGGACCTCCACCCTTCCAGTCTACATTTGAAGTTTGAAGTGCAAGACAAGCAAGCAGCCCCAGTCTCTGTGCCTCTGTGCGAGCAGTGCCATGGGCAGATGAGGCTTAGCAACAGTTTTCCAGGCTAGTCCTTTCTGGCTGCCAGCTATCTGCAGACGTTCGCATTTTAGGAGCAGGGCTGGGAAAGGAGCCTGGCAGGAACACCCCCCATTTCCAGTGTACGTTGGAAGTTTGAGGTGGCAAGACAAGCAAGCAGCCCCAGCCTCTGTGCCTCTGTGCGAGCAGTGCCATGGACAGATGAGGCTGAGCAACAGCTTTCCAGGCTAGCCCCTTCTGGCTGCCAGCTATCTGCAGACGTTCGCATTTTCGGAGGAGGGCTGCGAAAGACGACTAGCAGGAACACCCCCCATTTCCAGTGTACGTTGGAAGTTTGAGGTGGCAAGACAAGCAAGCAGCCCCAGTCTCTGTGCCTCTGTGCGAGCAGTGCCATGGGCAGATGAGGCTGAGCAACAGCTTTCCAGGCTAGCCCCTTCTGGCTGCCAGCTATCTGCAAACGTTCGCACTTTCAGAGCATGGCTGGGAAAGGAGCAAGGTAGTAACACCCCTCATTTGCAGTGTACGTTGGAAGTTTGAGGTGGCAAGACAAGCAAGCAGCCCCAGCCTCTGTGCCTCTGTGCGAGCAGTGCCATGGGCAGATGAGGCAGAGCAACAGCTTTCCAGGCTAGCCCCTTCTGGCTGCCAGCTATCTGCATACATTTCCATTTTCGGAGCAGGGCTGGGAAAGGAGCCTGGCAGGAACACCTCCCATTTCCAGTGTACGTTGGAAGTTTGAGGTGGCAAGACAAGCAAGCAGCCCCAGTCTCTGTGCCTCTGTGCGAGCAGTGCCATGCACAGATGAGGCTGAGCAACAGCTTTCCAGGCTAGCCCCTTCTGACTGCCAGCTCTCTGCAGACGTTCGCATTCTCAGAGCAGGGCTGCGAAAGGAGACTGGCAGGGACCTCCACCCTTCCAGACTACATATGAAGTTTGAGGTGGCAAGACAAGCAAGCAGCCCCAGTCTCTGTGCCTCTGTGCGAGCAGTGCCATGGGCAGATGAGGCTGAGCAACAGCTTTCCAGGCTAGCCCCTTCTGCCTGCCAGCTATCTGCAGACGTTCGCATTTTAAAAGCAGGGCTACGAAACTAGCCTTGCAGGGACTTCCGATCCCCAGGTTACTTTTGAAGTTTGAGCTGGCAAGACAAGCAAGCAGCCCCAGTCTCTGTGCCTCTGTGCGAGCAGTGCCATGGGCAGATGAGGCTGAGCAACAGCTTTCCAGGCTAGCCCCTTCTGCCTGCCAGCTATCTGCAGACGTTCGCACTTTCGGAGCAGGGCCACCGGAGGCAGCCAGCACGGACAACATAAGATACGTTTGAAGTTTGAGGTGGCAAGACAAGCAAGCAGCCCCAGTCTCTGTGCCTCTGTGCGAGCAGTGCCATGCACAGATGAAGCTGAGGAACAGCTTTCCAGGCTAGCCCCTTCTGGTTGCCAGCTATCTGCAGACGTTCGCATTCTCAGAGCAGGGCTGCGAAAGAAGCATAGCAGGGACGACCCCCTTCTAGTCTACATTTGAAGTTTGAGTTGGCAAGACAAGCAAGCAGCCCCAACCTCTGTGCCTCTGTGCGAGCAGAGCAATGTGCAGATGAGGCTGAGCAACAGCTTTCCAGGCTAGCCCCTTCTGCCTGCCAGCTATCTGCAGACGTTCGCATTCTCAGAGTAGGGCTACCGGAGGCACCCAGCACGGACAACAGAAGATACATTTGAAGTTTGAGGTGGCAAGACAAGCAAGCAGCCCCAGTCTCTGTGCCTCTGTGCCAGCAGTGCAATGCACAGATGAGGCTGAGCAACAGCTTTCCAGGCTAGCCCCTTCTGGCTGCCAGCTGTCTGCAGACGTTCGCATTCTCAGAGCAGGGCTGCGAAAGAAGACTGGCATTGACCTCCACCCTTCCAGTCTACATTTGAAGTTTGAGGTGGCAAGACAAGAAAGCAGCCCCAGTCTCTGTGCCTCTGTGCGAGCAGTGCCATGGGCAGATGAGGCTGAGCAACAGCTTTCCAGGCTAGCCCCTTCTGGCTGCCAGCTAACTGCAGACGTTCGCATTCTCAGAGCAGGGCTGCGGAAGGAGACTGGCAGGGACCTCCACCCTTCCAGTCTACATTTGAAGTTTGAAGTGCAAGACAAGCAAGCAGCCCCAGTCTCTGTGCCTCTGTGCGAGCAGTGCCATGGGCAGATGAGGCTTAGCAACAGTTTTCCAGGCTAGTCCTTTCTGGCTGCCAGCTATCTGCAGACGTTCGCATTTTAGGAGCAGGGCTGGGAAAGGAGCCTGGCAGGAACACCCCCCATTTCCAGTGTACGTTGGAAGTTTGAGGTGGCAAGACAAGCAAGCAGCCCCAGCCTCTGTGCCTCTGTGCGAGCAGTGCCATGGACAGATGAGGCTGAGCAACAGCTTTCCAGGCTAGCCCCTTCTGGCTGCCAGCTATCTGCAGACGTTCGCATTTTCGGAGGAGGGCTGCGAAAGACGACTAGCAGGAACACCCCCCATTTCCAGTGTACGTTTGAAGTTTGAGGTGGCAAGACAAGCAAGCAGCCCCAGTCTCTGTGCCTCTGTGCGAGCAGTGCCATGGGCAGATGAGGCTGAGCAACAGCTTTCCAGGCTAGCCCCTTCTGGCTGTCAGCTATCTGCAAACGTTCGCACTTTCAGAGCATGGCTGGGAAAGGAGCAAGGTAGTAACACCCCTCATTTGCAGTGTACGTTGGAAGTTTGAGGTGGCAAGACAAGCAAGCAGCCCCAGCCTCTGTGCCTCTGTGCGAGCAGTGCCATGGGCAGATGAGGCAGAGCAACAGCTTTCCAGGCTAGCCCCTTCTGGCTGCCAGCTATCTGCATACATTTCCAATTTCGGAGCAGGGCTGGGAAAGGAGCCTGGCAGGAACACCTCCCATTTCCAGTGTACGTTGGAAGTTTGAGGTGGCAAGACAAGCAAGCAGCCCCAGTCTCTGTGCCTCTGTGCGAGCAGTGCCATGCACAGATGAGGCTGAGCAACAGCTTTCCAGGCTAGCCCCTTCTGACTGCCAGCTCTCTGCAGACGTTCGCATTCTCAGAGCAGGGCTGCGAAAGGAGACTGGCAGGGACCTCCACCCTTCCAGACTACATATGAAGTTTGAGGTGGCAAGACAAGCAAGCAGCCCCAGTCTCTGTGCCTCTGTGCGAGCAGTGCCATGGGCAGATGAGGCTGAGCAACAGCTTTCCAGGCTAGCCCCTTCTGCCTGCCAGCTATCTGCAGACGTTCGCATTTTAAAAGCAGGGCTACGAAACTAGCCTTGCAGGGACTTCCGATCCCCAGGTTACTTTTGAAGTTTGAGCTGGCAAGACAAGCAAGCAGCCCCAGTCTCTGTGCCTCTGTGCGAGCAGTGCCATGGGCAGATGAGGCTGAGCAACAGCTTTCCAGGCTAGCCCCTTCTGCCTGCCAGCTATCTGCAGACGTTCGCACTTTCGGAGCAGGGCCACCGGAGGCAGCCAGCACGGACAACATAAGATACGTTTGAAGTTTGAGGTGGCAAGACAAGCAAGCAGCCCCAGTCTCTGTGCCTCTGTGCGAGCAGTGCCATGCACAGATGAAGCTGAGGAACAGCTTTCCAGGCTAGCCCCTTCTGGTTGCCAGCTATCTGCAGACGTTCGCATTCTCAGAGCAGGGCTGCGAAAGAAGCATAGCAGGGACCTCCCCCCTTCTAGTCTACATTTGAAGTTTGAGTTGGCAAGACAAGCAAGCAGCCCCAACCTCTGTGCCTCTGTGCGAGCAGAGCAATGTGCAGATGAGGCTGAGCAACAGCTTTCCAGGATAGCCCCTTCTGGCTGCCAGCTATCTGCAGACGTTCACATTTTCGGAGCAGGGATTGGAAAGGAGCCTCGCAGGATCACGTCCCATTCCCAGTGTACGTTGAAAGTTTGAGGTGGCAAGACAAGCAAGCAGCCCCAGCCTCTGTGCCTCTGTGCGAGCAGTGCCATGGACAGATGAGGCTGAGCAACAGCTTTCCAGGCTAGCCCTTTCTGGCTGCCAGCTATCTGCAGAAGTTCGCATTCTCAGAGCAGGACTACCGGAGGCACCCAGCACGGACAACATAAGATACGATTCAAGTTTGAGGTGGCAAGACAAGCAAGCAGCCCCAGTCTCTGTGCCTCTGTGCGAGCAGTGCCATGCACAGATGAAGCTGAGCAACAGCTTTCCAGGCTAGCCCCTTCTGGCTGACAGCTATCTGCAGACGTTCGCATTCTCAGAGCAGGCCTGCGAAAGGAGACTGGCAGGGACCTCCACCCTTCCAGGCTACATTTGAAGTTTGAGGTGCAAGACAAGCAAGCAGCCCCAGTCTCTGTGCCTCTGTGCGAGCAGTGCCATGGGCAGATGAGGCTGAGCAACAGCTTTCCAGGATAGCCCCTTCTGGCTGCCAGCTATCTGCAGACGTTCACATTCTCAGAGCAGGGCTGCCAAAGGAGCCTGGCAGGGACACCCCCCATTTCCAGACTACATTTGAAGTTTGAGGTGCAAGACAAGCAAGCAGCCCCAGTCTCTGTGCCTCTGTGCGAGCAGTGCCATGGGCAGATGAGGCTGAGCAACAGCTTTCCAGGCTAGCCCCTTCTGCCTGCCAGCTATCTGCAGACGTTCGCATTTTCGGAGCAGACATTGGAAAGGAGCCTCGCAGGATCACGTCCCATTCCCAGTGTACGTTGGAAGTTTGAGGTGGCAAGACAAGCAAGCAGCCCCAGCCGCTGTGCCTCTGTGCGAGCAGTGCCATGGTCAGATGAGGCTGAGCAACAGCTTTCCAGGCTAGCCCCTTCTGCTGCCAGCTATCTGCAGACATTCGCATTTTAGGAGCAGGGCTGAGAAAGGAGCCTGACAGGGACACCCCCCCATTTCCAGTGTACGTTGGAAGTTTGAGGTGGCAAGACAAGCAAGCAGCCCCAGTCTCTGTGCCTCTGTGCGAGCAGTGCCATGGGCAGATGAGGCTGAGCAACAGTTTTCCAGGCTAGTCCTTTCTGGCTGCCAGCTATCTGCAGATGTTCGCATTTTTGGAGCAGGGCTGGGAAAGGAGCCTGGCAGGAACACCCCCCATTTCCAGTGTACGTTGGAAGTTTGAGGTGGCAAGACAAGCAAGCAGCCCCAGCCTCTGTGCCTCTGTGCGAGCAGTGCCATGGGCAGATGAGGCTGAGCAACAGCTTTCCAGGCTAGCCCTTTCTGGCTGCCAGCTATCTGCAGAAGTTCGCATTCTCAGAGCAGGGCCACCGGAGGCGCCCAGCACAGACAACAAAAGATACATTTGAAGTTTGAGGTGGCAAGACAAGCAAGCAGCACCAGTCTCTGTGCCTCTGTGCGAGCAGTGCCATGGGCAGATGAGGCTGAGCAACAGCTTTCCAGGCTAGCCCCTTCTGGCTGCCAGCTATCTGCAGACGTTCGCATTTTTGAAGCAGGGCTGGAAAAGGAGCCTGGCAGGGACACCCCCCATTTCCAGTCTACGTTGGAAGTTTGAGGTGGCAAGACAAGCAAGCAGCCCCAGTCTCTGTGCCTCTGTGCGAGCAGTGCCATGGGCAGATGAGGCTAAGCAACAGCTTTCCAGGCTAGCCCCTTCTGGCTGCCAGCTATCTGCAGACGTTCGCATTCTCAGAGCAGGGCCACCGGAGGCGCCAAGCACGGACAACATAAGATACGTTGGAAGTTTGAGGTGGCAAGACAAGCAAGCAGCCCCATTCTCTGTGCCTCTGTGCGAGCAGTGCCATGCACAGATGAAGCTGAGCAACAGCTTTACAAACTAGCCCCTTCTGGCTGCCAGCTATCTGCAGACGTTCGCATTCTCAGAGCAGGGCTGCGAAAGGAGCATGGCAGGGACCTCCCCCCTTCCAGTCTACATTTGAAGTTTGAGGTGCAAGACAAGCAAGCAGCCCCAGTCTCTGTGCCTCTGTGCGAGCAGTGCCATGCACAGATGAGGCTGAGCAACAGCTTTCCAGGCTAGCCCCTTCTGGCTGCCAGCTATCTGCAGACGTTCGCATTCTCAGAGCAGGGCTACCGGAGGCAGCCAGCACGGACAACATAAGATACGTTTGAAGTTTGAAGTGGCAAGAAGAGCAAGCAGCCCCAATCTCTGTGCCTCTGGCGAGCAGTGCCATGCACAGATGAAGCTGAGCAACAGCTTTCCAGGCTAGCCCCTTCTGGCTGACAGCTATCTGCAGACGTTCGCGTTCTCAGAGCAGGGCTGCGGAAGGAGACTGGCAGGGACCTCCACCCTTCCAGTCTACATTTGAAGTTTGAAGTGCAAGACAAGCAAGCAGCCCCAGTCTCTGTGCCTCTGTGCGAGCAGTGCCATGGGCAGATGAGGCTTAGCAACAGTTTTCCAGGCTAGTCCTTTCTGGCTGCCAGCTATCTGCAGACGTTCGCATTTTAGGAGCAGGGCTGGGAAAGGAGCCTGGCAGGAACACCCCCCATTTCCAGTGTACGTTGGAAGTTTGAGGTGGCAAGACAAGCAAGCAGCCCCAGCCTCTGTGCCTCTGTGCAAGCAGTGCCATGGGCAGATGAGGCTGAGCAACAGCTTTCCAGGCTAGCCCCTTCTGGCTGCCAGCTATCTGCAGACGTTCGCATTTTCGGAGGAGGGCTGCGAAAGACGACTAGCAGGAACACCCCCCATTTCCAGTGTACGTTTGAAGTTTGAGGTGGCAAGACAAGCAAGCAGCCCCAGTCTCTGTGCCTCTGTGCGAGCAGTGCCATGGGCAGATGAGGCTGAGCAACAGCTTTCCAGGCTAGCCCCTTCTGGCTGCCAGCTATCTGCAAACGTTCGCACTTTCAGAGCATGGCTGGGAAAGGAGCAAGGTAGTAACACCCCTCATTTGCAGTGTACGTTGGAAGTTTGAGGTGGCAAGACAAGCAAGCAGCCCCAGCCTCTGTGCCTCTGTGCGAGCAGTGCCATGGGCAGATGAGGCAGAGCAACAGCTTTCCAGGCTAGCCCCTTCTGGCTGCCAGCTATCTGCATACATTTCCATTTTCGGAGCAGGGCTGGGAAAGGAGCCTGGCAGGAACACCTCCCATTTCCAGTGTACGTTGGAAGTTTGAGGTGGCAAGACAAGCAAGCAGCCCCAGTCTCTGTGCCTCTGTGCGAGCAGTGCCATGCACAGATGAGGCTGAGCAACAGCTTTCCAGGCTAGACCCTTCTGACTGCCAGCTCTCTGCAGACGTTCGCATTCTCAGAGCAGGGCTGCGAAAGGAGACTGGCAGGGACCTCCACCCTTCCAGACTACATATGAAGTTTGAGGTGGCAAGACAAGCAAGCAGCCCCAGTCTCTGTGCCTCTGTGCGAGCAGTGCCATGGGCAGATGAGGCTGAGCAACAGCTTTCCAGGCTAGCCCCTTCTGCCTGCCAGCTATCTGCAGACGTTCGCATTTTAAAAGCAGGGCTACGAAACTAGCCTTGCAGGGACTTCCGATCCCCAGGTTACTTTTGAAGTTTGAGCTGGCAAGACAAGCAAGCAGCCCCAGTCTCTGTGCCTCTGTGCGAGCAGTGCCATGGGCAGATGAGGCTGAGCAACAGCTTTCCAGGCTAGCCCCTTCTGCCTGCCAGCTATCTGCAGACGTTCGCATTTTAAGAGCAGGGCCACCGGAGGCAGCCAGCACGGACAACATAAGATACGTTTGAAGTTTGAGGTGGCAAGACAAGCAAGCAGCCCCAGTCTCTGTGCCTCTGTGCGAGCAGTGCCATGCACAGATGAAGCTGAGGAACAGCTTTCCAGGCTAGCCCCTTCTGGTTGCCAGCTATCTGCAGACGTTCGCATTCTCAGAGCAGGGCTGCGAAAGAAGCATAGCAGGGACCTCCCCCCTTCTAGTCTACATTTGAAGTTTGAGTTGGCAAGACAAGCAAGCAGCCCCAACCTCTGTGCCTCTGTGCGAGCAGTGCCATGGTCAGATGAGGCTGAGCAACAGCTTTCCAGGCTAGCCCCTTCTGCTGCCAGCTATCTGCAGACATTCGCATTTTAGGAGCAGGGCTGAGAAAGGAGCCTCACAGGGACACACCCCATTTCCAGTGTACGTTGGAAGTTTGAGGTGGCAAGACAAGCAAGCAGCCCCAGTCTCTGTGCCTCTGTGCGAGCAGTGCCATGGGAGATGAGGCTGAGCAACAGTTTTCCAGGCTAGTCCTTTCTGGCTGCCAGCTATCTGCAGATGTTCGCATTTTTGGAGCAGGGCTGGGAAAGGAGCCTGGCAGGAACACCCCCCATTTCCAGTGTACGTTGGAAGTTTGAGGTGGCAAGACAAGCAAGCAGCCCCAGCCTCTGTGCCTCTGTGCGAGCAGTGCCATGGACAGATGAGGCTGAGCAACAGCTTTCCAGGCTAGCCCTTTCTGGCTGCCAGCTATCTGCAGAAGTTCGCATTCTCAGAGCAGGACTACCGGAGGCACCCAGCACGGACAACATAAGATACGATTCAAGTTTGAGGTGGCAAGACAAGCAAGCAGCCCCAGTCTCTGTGCCTCTGTGCGAGCAGTGCCATGCACAGATGAAGCTGAGCAACAGCTTTCCAGGCTAGCCCCTTCTGGCTGACAGCTATCTGCAGACGTTCGCATTCTCAGAGCAGGCCTGCGAAAGGAGACTGGCAGGGACCTCCACCCTTCCAGTCTACATTTGAAGTTTGAGGTGCAAGACAAGCAAGCAGCCCCAGTCTCTGTGCCTCTGTGCGAGCAGTGCCATGGGCAGATGAGGCTGAGCAACAGCTTTCCAGGATAGCCCCTTCTGGCTGCCAGCTATCTGCAGACGTTCACATTCTCAGAGCAGGGCTGCCAAAGGAGCCTGGCAGGGACACCCCCCATTTCCAGACTACATTTGAAGTTTGAGGTGCAAGACAAGCAAGCAGCCCCAGTCTCTGTGCCTCTGTGCGAGCAGTGCCATGGGCAGATGAGGCTGAGCAACAGCTTTCCAGGCTAGCCCCTTCTGCCTGCCAGCTATCTGCAGACGTTCGCATTTTCGGAGCAGACATTGGAAAGGAGCCTCGCAGGATCACGTCCCATTCCCAGTGTACGTTGGAAGTTTGAGGTGGCAAGACAAGCAAGCAGCTCCAGCCGCTGTGCCTCTGTGCGAGCAGTGCCATGGTCAGATGAGGCTGAGCAACAGCTTTCCAGGCTAGCCCCTTCTGCTGCCAGCTATCTGCAGACATTCGCATTTTAGGAGCAGGGCTGAGAAAGGAGCCTGACAGGGACACCCCCCCATTTCCAGTGTACGTTGGAAGTTTGAGGTGGCAAGACAAGCAAGCAGCCCCAGTCTCTGTGCCTCTGTGCGAGCAGTGCCATGGGCAGATGAGGCTGAGCAACAGTTTTCCAGGCTAGTCCTTTCTGGCTGCCAGCTATCTGCAGATGTTCGCATTTTTGGAGCAGGGCTGGGAAAGGAGCCTGGCAGGAACACCCCCCATTTCCAGTGTACGTTGGAAGTTTGAGGTGGCAAGACAAGCAAGCAGCCCCAGCCTCTGTGCCTCTGTGCGAGCAGTGCCATGGGCAGATGAGGCTGAGCAACAGCTTTCCAGGCTAGCCCTTTCTGGCTGCCAGCTATCTGCAGAAGTTCGCATTCTCAGAGCAGGGCCACCGGAGGCGCCCAGCACAGACAACAAAAGATACATTTGAAGTTTGAGGTGGCAAGACAAGCAAGCAGCACCAGTCTCTGTGCCTCTGTGCGAGCAGTGCCATGGGCAGATGAGGCTGAGCAACAGCTTTCCAGGCTAGCCCCTTCTGGCTGCCAGCTATCTGCAGACGTTCGCATTTTTGAAGCAGGGCTGGAAAAGGAGCCTGGCAGGGACACCCCCCATTTCCAGTCTACGTTGGAAGTTTGAGGTGGCAAGACAAGCAAGCAGCCCCAGTCTCTGTGCCTCTGTGCGAGCAGTGCCATGGGCAGATGAGGCTAAGCAACAGCTTTCCAGGCTAGCCCCTTCTGGCTGCCAGCTATCTGCAGACGTTCGCATTCTCAGAGCAGGGCCACCGGAGGCGCCAAGCACGGACAACATAAGATACGTTTGAAGTTTGAGGTGGCAAGACAAGCAAGCAGCCCCATTCTCTGTGCCTATGTGCGAGCAGTGCCATGCACAGATGAAGCTGAGCAACAGCTTTACAAACTAGCCCCTTCTGGCTGCCAGCTATCTGCAGACGTTCGCATTCTCAGAGCAGGGCTGCGAAAGGAGCATGGCAGGGACCTCCCCCCTTCCAGTCTACATTTGAAGTTTGAGGTGCAAGACAAGCAAGCAGCCCCAGTCTCTGTGCCTCTGTGCGAGCAGTGCCATGCACAGATGAGGCTGAGCAACAGCTTTCCAGGCTAGCCCCTTCTGGCTGCCAGCTATCTGCAGACGTTCGCATTCTCAGAGCAGGGCTACCGGAGGCAGCCAGCACGGACAACATAAGATACGTTTGAAGTTTGAAGTGGCAAGAAGAGCAAGCAGCCCCAATCTCTGTGCCTCTGGCGAGCAGTGCCATGCACAGATGAAGCTGAGCAACAGCTTTCCAGGCTAGCCCCTTCTGCCTGCCAGCTAACTGCAGACGTTCGCATTCTCAGAGCAGGGCTGCGGAAGGAGACTGGCAGGGACCTCCACCCTTCCAGTCTACATTTGAAGTTTGAAGTGCAAGACAAGCAAGCAGCCCCAGTCTCTGTGCCTCTGTGCGAGCAGTGCCATGGGCAGATGAGGCTTAGCAACAGTTTTCCAGGCTAGTCCTTTCTGGCTGCCAGCTATCTGCAGACGTTCGCATTTTAGGAGCAGGGCTGGGAAAGGAGCCTGGCAGGAACACCCCCCATTTCCAGTGTACGTTGGAAGTTTGAGGTGGCAAGACAAGCAAGCAGCCCCAGCCTCTGTGCCTCTGTGCGAGCAGTGCCATGGGCAGATGAGGCTGAGCAACAGCTTTCCAGGCTAGCCCCTTCTGGCTGCCAGCTATCTGCAGACGTTCGCATTTTCGGAGGAGGGCTGCGAAAGACGACTAGCAGGAACACCCCCCATTTCCAGTGTACGTTTGAAGTTTGAGGTGGCAAGACAAGCAAGCAGCCCCAGTCTCTGTGCCTCTGTGCGAGCAGTGCCATGGGCAGATGAGGCTGAGCAACAGCTTTCCAGGCTAGCCCCTTCTGGCTGCCAGCTATCTGCAAACGTTCGCACTTTCAGAGCATGGCTGGGAAAGGAGCAAGGTAGTAACACCCCTCATTTGCAGTGTACGTTGGAAGTTTGAGGTGGCAAGACAAGCAAGCAGCCCCAGCCTCTGTGCCTCTGTGCGAGCAGTGCCATGGGCAGATGAGGCAGAGCAACAGCTTTCCAGGCTAGCCCCTTCTGGCTGCCAGCTATCTGCATACATTTCCATTTTCGGAGCAGGGCTGGGAAAGGAGCCTGGCAGGAACACCTCCCATTTCCAGTGTACGTTGGAAGTTTGAGGTGGCAAGACAAGCAAGCAGCCCCAGTCTCTGTGCCTCTGTGCGAGCAGTGCCATGCACAGATGAGGCTGAGCAACAGCTTTCCAGGCTAGCCCCTTCTGACTGCCAGCTCTCTGCAGACGTTCGCATTCTCAGAGCAGGGCTGCGAAAGGAGACTGGCAGGGACCTCCACCCTTCCAGACTACATATGAAGTTTGAGGTGGCAAGACAAGCAAGCAGCCCCAGTCTCTGTGCCTCTGTGCGAGCAGTGCCATGGGCAGATGAGGCTGAGCAACAGCTTTCCAGGCTAGCCCCTTCTGCCTGCCAGCTATCTGCAGACGTTCGCATTTTAAAAGCAGGGCTACGAAACTAGCCTTGCAGGGACTTCCGATCCCCAGGTTACTTTTGAAGTTTGAGCTGGCAAGACAAGCAAGCAGCCCCAGTCTCTGTGCCTCTGTGCGAGCAGTGCCATGCACAGATGAGGCTGAGCAACAGCTTTCCAGGCTAGCCCCTTCTGCCTGCCAGCTATCTGCAGACGTTCGCATTCTCAGAGCAGGGCTGCGAAAGAAGCATAGCAGGGACCTCCCCCCTTCTAGTCTACATTTGAAGTTTGAGTTGGCAAGACAAGCAAGCAGCCCCAACCTCTGTGCCTCTGTGCGAGCAGAGCAATGTGCAGATGAGGCTGAGCAACAGCTTTCCAGGCTAGCCCCTTCTGGCTGCCAGCTATCTGCAGACGTTCGCATTCTCAGAGTAGGGCTACCGGAGGCACCCAGCACGGACAACAGAAGATACATTTGAAGTTTGAGGTGGCAAGACAAGCAAGCAGCCCCAGTCTCTGTGCCTCTGTGCCAGCAGTGCAATGCACAGATGAGGCTGAGCAACAGCTTTCCAGGCTAGCCCCTTCTGGCTGCCAGCTGTCTGCAGACGTTCGCATTCTCAGAGCAGGGCTGCGAAAGAAGACTGGCATTGACCTCCACCCTTCCAGTCTACATTTGAAGTTTGAGGTGGCAAGACAAGAAAGCAGCCCCAGTCTCTGTGCCTCTGTGCGAGCAGTGCCATGGGCAGATGAGGCTGAGCAACAGCTTTCCAGGCTAGCCCCTTCTGGCTGACAGCTATCTGCAGACGTTCGCATTTTCAGAGCAGGGCTGGGAAAGGAGCCTGGCAGGAACAAACCCCATTTCCAGTGTACGTTGGAAGTTTGAGGTGGCAAGACAATCAAGCAGCCCCAATCTCTATGCCTCTGTGCGAGCAGTGCCATGGGCAGATGAGGCTGAGCAACAGCTTTCCAGGCTAGCCCATTCTGCCTGCCAGCTATCTGCAGACGTTCGCATTTTCAGAGCAGGGCTACTGGAGGCAGCCAGCACGGACAACATAAGATACGTTTGAAGTTTGAGGTGACAAGAAGAGCAAGCAGCCCCAGTCTCTGTGCCTCTGTGCGAGCAGTGCCATGGGCAGATGAGGCTGAGCAACAGCTTTCCAGGCTAGCCCCTTCTGCCTGCCAGCTATCTGCAGACATTCGCATTTTAGGAGCAGGGCTGAGAAAGGAGCCTGACAGGGACACCCCCCCATTTCCAGTGTACGTTGGAAGTTTGAGGTGGCAAGATAAGCAAGCAGCCCCAGTCTCTGTGCCTCTGTGCGAGCAGTGCCATGGGCAGATGAGGCTGAGCAACAGTTTTCCAGGCTAGTCCTTTCTGGCTGCCAGCTATCTGCAGATGTTCGCATTTTTGGAGCAGGGCTGGGAAAGGAGCCTGGCAGGAACACCCCCCATTTCCAGTGTACGTTGGAAGTTTGAGGTGGCAAGACAAGCAAGCAGCCCCAGCCTCTGTGCCTCTGTGCGAGCAGTGCCATGGACAGATGAGGCTGAGCAACAGCTTTCCAGGCTAGCCCTTTCTGGCTGCCAGCTATCTGCAGAAGTTCGCATTCTCAGAGCAGGACTACCGGAGGCACCCAGCACGGACAACATAAGATACGATTCAAGTTTGAGGTGGCAAGACAAGCAAGCAGCCCCAGTCTCTGTGCCTCTGTGCGAGCAGTGCCATGCACAGATGAAGCTGAGCAACAGCTTTCCAGGCTAGCCCCTTCTGGCTGACAGCTATCTGCAGACGTTCGCATTCTCAGAGCAGGCCTGCGAAAGGAGACTGGCAGGGACCTCCACCCTTCCAGGCTACATTTGAAGTTTGAGGTGCAAGACAAGCAAGCAGCCCCAGTCTCTGTGCCTCTGTGCGAGCAGTGCCATGGGCAGATGAGGCTGAGCAACAGCTTTCCAGGCTAGCCCCTTCTGGCTGCCAGCTATCTGCAGACGTTCACATTCTCAGAGCAGGGCTGCCAAAGGAGCCTGGCAGGGACACCCCCCATTTCCAGACTACATTTGAAGTTTGAGGTGCAAGACAAGCAAGCAGCCCCAGTCTCTGTGCCTCTGTGCGAGCAGTGCCATGGGCAGATGAGGCTGAGCAACAGCTTTCCAGGCTAGCCCCTTCTGCCTGCCAGCTATCTGCAGACGTTCGCATTTTCGGAGCAGACATTGGAAAGGAGCCTCGCAGGATCACGTCCCATTCCCAGTGTACGTTGGAAGTTTGAGGTGGCAAGACAAGCAAGCAGCCCCAGCCGCTGTGCCTCTGTGCGAGCAGTGCCATGGTCAGATGAGGCTGAGCAACAGCTTTCCAGGCTAGCCCCTTCTGCTGCCAGCTATCTGCAGACATTCACATTTTAGGAGCAGGGCTGAGAAAGGAGCCTGACAGGGACACCCCCCCATTTCCAGTGTACGTTGGAAGTTTGAGGTGGCAAGACAAGCAAGCAGCCCCAGTCTCTGTGCCTCTGTGCGAGCAGTGCCATGGGCAGATGAGGCTGAGCAACAGTTTTCCAGGCTAGTCCTTTCTGGCTGCCAGCTATCTGCAGATGTTCGCATTTTTGGAGCAGGGCTGGGAAAGGAGCCTGGCAGGAACACCCCCCATTTCCAGTGTACGTTGGAAGTTTGAGGTGGCAAGACAAGCAAGCAGCCCCAGCCTCTGTGCCTCTGTGCGAGCAGTGCCATGGGCAGATGAGGCTGAGCAACAGCTTTCCAGGCTAGCCCTTTCTGGCTGCCAGCTATCTGCAGAAGTTCGCATTCTCAGAGCAGGGCCACCGGAGGCGCCCAGCACAGACAACAAAAGATACATTTGAAGTTTGAGGTGGCAAGACAAGCAAGCAGCACCAGTCTCTGTGCCTCTGTGCGAGCAGTGCCATGGGCAGATGAGGCTGAGCAACAGCTTTCCAGGCTAGCCCCTTCTGGCTGCCAGCTATCTGCAGACGTTCGCATTCTCAGAGCAGGGCTACCGGAGGCAGCCAGCACGGACAACATAAGATACGTTTGAAGTTTGAAGTGGCAAGAAGAGCAAGCAGCCCCAATCTCTGTGCCTCTGGCGAGCAGTGCCATGCACAGATGAAGCTGAGCAACAGCTTTCCAGGCTAGCCCCTTCTGCCTGCCAGCTAACTGCAGACGTTCGCATTCTCAGAGCAGGGCTGCGGAAGGAGACTGGCAGGGACCTCCACCCTTCCAGTCTACATTTGAAGTTTGAAGTGCAAGACAAGCAAGCAGCCCCAGTCTCTGTGCCTCTGTGCGAGCAGTGCCATGGGCAGATGAGGCTTAGCAACAGTTTTCCAGGCTAGTCCTTTCTGGCTGCCAGCTATCTGCAGACGTTCGCATTTTAGGAGCAGGGCTGCGAAAGGAGCCTGGCAGGAACACCCCCCATTTCCAGTGTACGTTGGAAGTTTGAGGTGGCAAGACAAGCAAGCAGCCCCAGCCTCTGTGCCTCTGTGCGAGCAGTGCCATGGGCAGATGAGGCTGAGCAACAGCTTTCCAGGCTAGCCCCTTCTGGCTGCCAGCTATCTGCAGACGTTCGCATTTTCGGAGGAGGGCTGCGAAAGACGACTAGCAGGAACACCCCCCATTTCCAGTGTACGTTTGAAGTTTGAGGTGGCAAGACAAGCAAGCAGCCCCAGTCTCTGTGCCTCTGTGCGAGCAGTGCCATGGGCAGATGAGGCTGAGCAACAGCTTTCCAGGCTAGCCCCTTCTGGCTGCCAGCTATCTGCAAACGTTCGCACTTTCAGAGCATGGCTGGGAAAGGAGCAAGGTAGTAACACCCCTCATTTGCAGTGTACGTTGGAAGTTTGAGGTGGCAAGACAAGCAAGCAGCCCCAGCCTCTGTGCCTCTGTGCGAGCAGTGCCATGGGCAGATGAGGCAGAGCAACAGCTTTCCAGGCTAGCCCCTTCTGGCTGCCAGCTATCTGCATACATTTCCATTTTCGGAGCAGGGCTGGGAAAGGAGCCTGGCAGGAACACCTCCCATTTCCAGTGTACGTTGGAAGTTTGAGGTGGCAAGACAAGCAAGCAGCCCCAGTCTCTGTGCCTCTGTGCGAGCAGTGCCATGCACAGATGAGGCTGAGCAACAGCTTTCCAGGCTAGCCCCTTCTGACTGCCAGCTCTCTGCAGACGTTCGCATTCTCAGAGCAGGGCTGCGAAAGGAGACTGGCAGGGACCTCCACCCTTCCAGACTACATATGAAGTTTGAGGTGGCAAGACAAGCAAGCAGCCCCAGTCTCTGTGCCTCTGTGCGAGCAGTGCCATGGGCAGATGAGGCTGAGCAACAGCTTTCCAGGCTAGCCCCTTCTGCCTGCCAGCTATCTGCAGACGTTCGCATTTTAAAAGCAGGGCTACGAAACTAGCCTTGCAGGGACTTCCGATCCCCAGGTTACTTTTGAAGTTTGAGCTGGCAAGACAAGCAAGCAGCCCCAGTCTCTGTGCCTCTGTGCGAGCAGTGCCATGGGCAGATGAGGCTGAGCAACAGCTTTCCAGGCTAGCCCCTTCTGCCTGCCAGCTATCTGCAGACGTTCCCATTTTAAGAGCAGGGCCACTGGAGGCAGCCAGCACGGACAACATAAGATACGTTTGAAGTTTGAGGTGGCAAGACAAGCAAGCAGCCCCAGTCTCTGTGCCTCTGTGCGAGCAGTGCCATGCACAGATGAAGCTGAGGAACAGCTTTCCAGGCTAGCCCCTTCTGGTTGCCAGCTATCTGCAGACGTTCGCATTCTCAGAGCAGGGCTGCGAAAGAAGCATAGCAGGGACCTCCCCCCTTCTAGTCTACATTTGAAGTTTGAGTTGGCAAGACAAGCAAGCAGCCCCAACCTCTGTGCCTCTGTGCGAGCAGAGCAATGTGCAGATGAGGCTGAGCAACAGCTTTCCAGGCTAGCCCCTTCTGGCTGCCAGCTATCTGCAGACGTTCGCATTCTCAGAGTAGGGCTACCGGAGGCACCCAGCACGGACAACAGAAGATACATTTGAAGTTTGAGGTGGCAAGACAAGCAAGCAGCCCCAGTCTCTGTGCCTCTGTGCCAGCAGTGCAATGCACAGATGAGGCTGAGCAACAGCTTTCCAGGCTAGCCCCTTCTGGCTGCCAGCTGTCTGCAGACGTTCGCATTCTCAGAGCAGGGCTGCGAAAGAAGACTGGCATTGACCTCCACCCTTCCAGTCTACATTTGAAGTTTGAGGTGGCAAGACAAGAAAGCAGCCCCAGTCTCTGTGCCTCTGTGCGAGCAGTGCCATGGGCAGATGAGGCTGAGCAACAGCTTTCCAGGCTAGCCCCTTCTGGCTGACAGCTATCTGCAGACGTTCGCATTTTCAGAGCAGGGCTGGGAAAGGAGCCTGGCAGGAACAAAACCCATTTCCAGTGTACGTTGGAAGTTTGAGGTGGCAAGACAATCAAGCAGCCCCAATCTCTATGCCTCTGTGCGAGCAGTGCCATGGGCAGATGAGGCTGAGCAACAGCTTTCCAGGCTAGCCCATTCTGCCTGCCAGCTATCTGCAGACGTTCGCATTTTCAGAGCAGGGCTACTGGAGGCAGCCAGCACGGACAACATAAGATACGTTTGAAGTTTGAGGTGGCAAGAAGAGCAAGCAGCCCCAGTCTCTGTGCCTCTGTGCGAGCAGTGCCATGGGCAGATGAGGCTGAGCAACAGCTTTCCAGGCTAGCCCCTTCTGCCTGCCAGCTATCTGCAGACGTTCGCATTTTAAAAGCAGGGCAACGAAACTAGCCTTGCAGGGACTTACGATACTCAGGTTACATTTGAAGTTTGAGGTGGCAAGACATGCAAGCAGCCCCAGTCTCTGTGCCTCTGTGCGAGCAGTGCCATGGGCAGATGAGGCTGAGCAACAGCTTTCCAGGCTAGCCCCTTCTGGCTGCCAGCTATCTGCAGACGTTCGCATTCTCAGAGCAGGGCTACCGGAGGCACCCAGCACGGACAACATATGATACGTTTGTAGTTTGAGGTGGCAAGACAAGCAAGCAGCACCAGTCTCTGTGCCTCTGTGCGAGCAGTGCCATGCACAGATGAAGCTGAGCAACAGCTTTCCAGGCTAGCCCCTTCTGCCTGCCAGCTATCTGCAGACGTTCGCATTCTCAGAGCAGGGCTGCGAAAGGAGACTGGCAGGCACCTCCACCCTTCCAGTCTACATTTGAAGTTTGAGGTGCAAGACAAGCAAGCAGCCCCAGTCTCTGTGCCTCTGTGCGAGCAGAGCCATGGGCAGATGAGGTTGAGCAACAGCTTTCCAGGCTAGCCCCTTCTGGCTGCCAGCTATCTGCAGACGTTCGCATTTTCGGAGCAGGGATTGGAAAGGAGCCTCGCAGGATCACGTCCCATTCCCAGTGTACGTTTCAAGTTTGAGGTGGCAAGACAAGCAAGCAGCCCCAGCCTCTGTGCCTCTGTGCGAGCAGTGCCATGGTCAGATGAGGCTGAGCAACAGCTTTCCAGGCTAGCCCCTTCTGCTGCCAGCTATCTGCAGACATTCGCATTTTAGTAGCAGGGCTGCGAAAGACGACTAGCAGGAACACCCCCCATTTCCAGTGTACGTTTGAAGTTTGAGGTGGCAAGACAAGCAAGCAGCCCCAGTCTCTGTGCCTCTGTGCGAGCAGTGCCATGGGCAGATGAGGCTGAGCAACAGCTTTCCAGGCTAGCCCCTTCTGGCTGCCAGCTATCTGCAAACGTTCGCACTTTCAGAGCATGGCTGGGAAAGGAGCAAGGTAGTAACACCCCTCATTTGCAGTGTACGTTGGAAGTTTGAGGTGGCAAGACAAGCAAGCAGCCCCAGCCTCTGTGCCTCTGTGCGAGCAGTGCCATGGGCAGATGAGGCAGAGCAACAGCTTTCCAGGCTAGCCCCTTCTGGCTGCCAGCTATCTGCATACATTTCCATTTTCGGAGCAGGGCTGGGAAAGGAGCCTGGCAGGAACACCTCCCATTTCCAGTGTACGTTGGAAGTTTGAGGTGGCAAGACAAGCAAGCAGCCCCAGTCTCTGTGCCTCTGTGCGAGCAGTGCCATGCACAGATGAGGCTGAGCAACAGCTTTCCAGGCTAGCCCCTTCTGACTGCCAGCTCTCTGCAGACGTTCGCATTCTCAGAGCAGGGCTGCGAAAGGAGACTGGCAGGGACCTCCACCCTTCCAGACTACATATGAAGTTTGAGGTGGCAAGACAAGCAAGCAGCCCCAGTCTCTGTGCCTCTGTGCGAGCAGTGCCATGGGCAGATGAGGCTGAGCAACAGCTTTCCAGGCTAGCCCCTTCTGCCTGCCAGCTATCTGCAGACGTTCGCATTTTAAAAGCAGGGCTACGAAACTAGCCTTGCAGGGACTTCCGATCCCCAGGTTACTTTTGAAGTTTGAGCTGGCAAGACAAGCAAGCAGCCCCAGTCTCTGTGCCTCTGTGCGAGCAGTGCCATGCACAGATGAAGCTGAGGAACAGCTTTCCAGGCTAGCCCCTTCTGGTTGCCAGCTATCTGCAGACGTTCGCATTCTCAGAGCAGGGCTGCGAAAGAAGCATAGCAGGGACCTCCCCCCTTCTAGTCTACATTTGAAGTTTGAGTTGGCAAGACAAGCAAGCAGCCCCAGTCTCTGTGCCTCTGTGCGAGCAGAGCAATGTGCAGATGAGGCTGAGCAACAGCTTTCCAGGCTAGCCCCTTCTGGCTGCCAGCTATCTGCAGACGTTCGCATTCTCAGAGTAGGGCTACCGGAGGCACCCAGCACGGACAACAGAAGATACATTTGAAGTTTGAGGTGGCAAGACAAGCAAGCAGCCCCAGTCTCTGTGCCTCTGTGCCAGCAGTGCAATGCACAGATGAGGCTGAGCAACAGCTTTCCAGGCTAGCCCCTTCTGGCTGCCAGCTATCTGCAGACGTTCGCATTCTCAGAGCAGGGCTGCGAAAGAAGACTGGCATTGACCTCCACCCTTCCAGTCTACATTTGAAGTTTGAGGTGGCAAGACAAGAAAGCAGCCCCAGTCTCTGTGCCTCTGTGCGAGCAGTGCCATGGGCAGATGAGGCTGAGCAACAGCTTTCCAGGCTAGCCCCTTCTGGCTGACAGCTATCTGCAGACGTTCGCATTTTCAGAGCAGGGCTGGGAAAGGAGCCTGGCAGGAACAAACCCCATTTCCAGTGTACGTTGGAAGTTTGAGGTGGCAAGACAATCAAGCAGCCCCAATCTCTATGCCTCTGTGCGAGCAGTGCCATGGGCAGATGAGGCTGAGCAACAGCTTTCCAGGCCAGCCCATTCTGCCTGCCAGCTATCTGCAGACGTTCGCATTTTCAGAGCAGGGCTACTGGAGGCAGCCAGCACGGACAACATAAGATAAGTTTGAAGTTTGAGGTGGCAAGAAGAGCAAGCAGCCCCAGTCTCTGTGCCTCTGTGCGAGCAGTGCCATGGGCAGATGAGGCTGAGCAACAGCTTTCCAGGCTAGCCCCTTCTGGCTGCCAGCTATCTGCAGACGTTCGCATTTTAAAAGCAGGGCAACGAAACTAGTCTTGCAGGGACTTACGATCCTCAGGTTACATTTGAAGTTTGAGGTGGCAAGACAAGCAAGCAGCCCCAGTCTCTGTGCCTCTGTGCGAGCAGTGCCATGGGCAGATGAGGCTGAGCAACAGCTTTCCAGGCTAGCCCCTTCTGGCTGCCAGCTATCTGCAGACGTTCGCATTCTCAGAGCAGGGCTACCGGAGGCACCCAGCACGGACAACATATGATACGTTTGAAGTTTGAGGTGGCAAGACAAGCAAGCAGCACCAGTCTCTGTGCCTCTGTGCGAGCAGTGCCATGCACAGATGAAGCTGAGCAACAGCTTTCCAGGCTAGCCCCTTCTGCCTGCCAGCTATCTGCAGACGTTCGCATTCTCAGAGCAGGGCTGCGAAAGGACACTGGCAGGCACCTCCACCCTTCCAGTCTACATTTGAAGTTTGAGCTGCAAGACAAGCAAGCAGCCCCAGTCTCTGTGCCTCTGTGCGAGCAGAGCCATGGGCAGATGAGGCTGAGCAACAGCTTTCCAGGCTAGCCCCTTCTGGCTGCCAGCTATCTGCAGACGTTTGCATTTTCGGAGCAGGGATTGGAAAGGAGCCTCGCAGGATCACGTCCCATTCCCAGTGTACGTTTGAAGTTTGAGGTGGCAAGACAAGCAAGCAGCCCCAGCCTCTGTGCCTCTGTGCGAGCAGTGCCATGGTCAGATGAGGCTGAGCAACAGCTTTCCAGGCTAGCCCCTTCTGCTGCCAGCTATCTGCAGACATTCGCATTTTAGTAGCAGGGCTGAGAAAGGAGCCTGACAGGGACACCCCCCCATTTCCAGTGTACGTTGGAAGTTTGAGGTGGCAAGATAAGCAAGCAGCCCCAGTCTCTGTGCCTCTGTGCGAGCAGTGCCATGGGCAGATGAGGCTGAGCAACAGTTTTCCAGGCTAGTCCTTTCTGGCTGCCAGCTATCTGCAGATGTTCGCATTTTTGGAGCAGGGCTGGGAAAGGAGCCTGGCAGGAACACCCCCCATTTCCAGTGTACGTTGGAAGTTTGAGGTGGCAAGACAAGCAAGCAGCCCCAGCCTCTGTGCCTCTGTGCGAGCAGTGCCATGGGCAGATGAGGCTGAGCAACAGCTTTCCAGGCTAGCCCTTTCTGGCTGCCAGCTATCTGCAGAAGTTCGCATTCTCAGAGCAGGGCCACTGGAGGCGCCCAGCACAGACAACAAAAGATACATTTGAAGTTTGAGGTGGCAAGACAAGCAAGCAGCCCCATTCTCTGTGCCTCTGTGCGAGCAGTGCCATGCACAGATGAAGCTGAGCAACAGCTTTACAAGCTAGCCCCTTCTGGCTGCCAGCTATCTGCAGACGTTCGCATTCTCAGAGCAGGGCTGCGAAAGGAGCCTGTCAGGGACCTCCCCCCTTCCAGTCTACATTTGAAGTTTGAGGTGGCAAGACAAGCAAGCAGCCCCAGTCTCTGTGCCTCTGTGCGAGCAGTGCCATGCACAGATGAGGCTGAGCAACAGCTTTCCAGGCTAGCCCCTTCTGCCTGCCAGCTGTCTGCAGACGTTCGCATTCTCAGAGCAGGGCTGCGAAAGAAGACTGGCAGGGACCTCCACCCTTCCAGTCTACATTTGAAGTTTGAGGTGGCAAGACAAGCAAGCAGCCCCAGTCTCTGTGCCTCTGTGCGAGCAGTGCCATGGGCAGATGAGGCTGAGCAACAGCTTTCCAGGCTAGCCCCTTCTGGCTGACAGCTATCTACAGACGTTCGCATTTTCGGAGCAGGGCTGGGAAAGGAGCCTGGCAGTAACACCCCTCATTTCCAGTGTACGTTGGAAGTTTGAGGTGGCAAGACAAGCAAGCAGCCCCAGTCTCTGTGCCTCTGTGCGAGCAGTGCCATGGGCAGATGAGGCTGAGCAACAGCTTTACAGGCTAGCCCCTTCTGGCTGCCAGCTATCTGCACACGTTCGCATTCTCAGAGCAGGGCTACCGGAGGCAGCCTGCACGGACAACATAAGATACGTTTGAAGTTTGAGGTGGCAAGAAGAGCAAGCAGCCCCAGTCTCTGTGCCTCTGGCGAGCAGTGCCATGCACAGATGAAGCTGAGCAACAGCTTTCCAGGCTAGCCCCTTCTGCCTGCCAGCTATCTGCAGGCGTTCGCATTCTCAGAGCAGGGCTGCGAAAGGAGACTGGCAGGGACCTCCACCCTTCCAGTCTACATTTGAAGTTTGAGGTGCAAGACAAGCAAGCAGCCCCAGTCTCTGTGCCTCTGTGCGAGCATAGCCATGGGCAGATGAGGTTGAGCAACAGCTTTCCAGGCTAGCCCCTTCTGGCTGCCAGCTATCTGCAGACGTTCGCATTCTCAGAGCAGGGCTGCCAAAGGAGCCTGGCAGGGACACCCCCCATTTTCACACTACATTTGAAGTTTGAGGTGCAAGACAAGCAAGCAGCCCCAGTCTCTGTGCCTCTGTGCGAGCAGTGCCATGGGCAGATGAGGCTGAGCAACAGCTTTCCAGGCTAGCCCCTTCTGCCTGCCAGCTATCTGCAGACGTTCGCATTTTCGGAGCAGACATTGGAAAGGAGCCTCGCAGGATCACGTCCCATTCCCAGTGTACGTTGTAAGTTTGAGGTGGCAAGACAAGCAAGCAGCCCCAGCCTCTGTGCCTCTGTGCGAGCAGTGCCATGGTCAGATGAGGCTGAGCAACAGCTTTCCAGGCTAGCCCCTTCTGCTGCCAGCTATCTGCAGACATTCGCATTTTAGTAGCAGGGCTGACAAAGGAGCCTGACAGGGACACCCCCCCATTTCCAGTGTACGTTGGAAGTTTGAGGTGGCAAGACAAGCAAGCAGCCCCAGTCTCTGTGCCTCTGTGCAAGCAGTGCCATGGGCAGATGAGGCTGAGCAACAGTTTTCCAGGCTAGTCCTTTCTGGCTGCCAGCTATCTGCAGATGTTCGCATTTTTGAAGCAGGGCTGCAAAAGGAGCCTGGCAGGGACACCCCCCATTTTCAGTCTACGTTGGAAGTTTGAGGTGGCAAGACAAGCAAGCAGCCCCAGTCTCTGTGCCTCTGTGCGAGCAGTGCCATGCACAGATGAAGCTGAGCAACAGCTTTCCAGGCTAGCCCCTTCTGGCTGCCAGCTATCTGCAGACGTTCGCACTTTCGGAACAGGGCTGTGATAGGAGCCTGGCAGGGACACCACCATTCCCAGCATGCGTTTGAAGTTTCAAGTGGCAAGATAAGCAAGCAGCCCCATTCTCTGTGCCTCTATGCGAACAGTGCCATGGGCAGATGAGGCTGAGCAACAGCTTTCCACGCTAGACCCTTCTGGCTGCCAGCTATCTGCAGACGTTCGCATTTCAAGAGCAGGGCTGCGAAAGGAGCCTAGCAGGTACACCATCTTTCCCAGGCTACGTTTGAAGTTTGAGGTAGCAAGACAAGCAAGGAGCCCCATTCTCTGTGCCTCTGTGCGAGCAGTGCCATGGGCAGATGAGGCTGAGAAACAGCTTTCCAGGCTAGCCCCTTCTGGCTGCCAGCTATCTGCAGACGTTTGCATTTCAAGAGCAGGGCTGCGAAAGGAGCCTAGCAGGTACACCATCTTTCCCAGGCTACGTTTGAAGTTTGAGGTGGCAAGACAAGCAAGCAGCCCCATTCTCTGTGCCTCTGTGCGAGCAGTGCCATGGGCAGATGAGGCTGAGCAACAGCTTTCCAGTCTAGCCCCTTCTGCCTGCCAGCTATCTGCGGACGTTCGCACTTTCGGAGTAGGGCTGTGAAAGAAGCCTGGCTGGGACACCACCATTCCCAGCATGCGTTTGAAGTTTCAAGTGGCAAGATAAGCAAGCAGCCCCATTCTCTGTGCCTCTATGCGAACAGTGCCATGGGCAGATGAGGCTGAGCAACAGCTTTCCAGGCTAGACCCTTCTGGCTGCCAGCTATCTGCAGACGTTCGCATTTCAAGAGCAGGGCTGCGAAAGGAGCCTAGCAGGTGCACCATCTTTCCCAGGCTACGTTTGAAGTTTGAGGTAGCAAGACAAGCAAGGAGCCCCATTCTCTGTGCCTCTGTGCGAGCAGTGCCATGGGCAGATGAGGCTGAGAAACAGCTTTCCAGGCTAGCCCCTTCTGGCTGCCAGCTATCTGCAGACGTTTGCATTTCAAGAGCAGGGCTGCGAAAGGAGCCTAGCAGGTACACCATCTTTCCCAGGCAACGTTTGAAGTTTGAGGTGGCAAGACAAGCAAGCAGCCCCATTCTCTGTGCCTCTATGCGAACAGTGCCATGGGCAGATGAGGCTGAGCAACAGCTTTCCAGGCTAGCCCCTTCTGGCTGCCAGCTATCTGCAGACGTTCGCATTTCAAGAGCAGGGCTGCGAAAGGAGCCTAGCAGGTACACCATCTTTCCCAGGATACGTTTGAAGTTTCAAGTGGCAAGACAAGCAAGCAGCCCCATTCTCTGTGCCTCTGTGCGAGCAGTGCCATGGGCAGATGAGGCTGAGCAACAGCTTTCCAGGCTAGCCCCTTCTGCCTGCCAGCTATCTGCAGACGTTCGCACTTTCAGAGTATGGCTGCGAAAGGAGCTTGGCTGGGACACCATCTTTCCCAGGCTACGTTTGAAGTTTCAAGTGGCAAGATAAGCAAGCAGCCCCATTCTCTGTGCCTCTGTGCGAGCAGTGCCATGGGCAGATGAGGCTGAGAAACAGCTTTCCAGGCTAGCACCTTCTGCCTGCCAGCTATCTGCAGACGTTCGCACTTTCGGATAAGGGCTGCGAAAGGAGCCTGGCAGGGACAACCCACATTCCTCACATGCGTTTGAAGTTTCAAGTGGCAAGATAAGCAAGCAGCCCCATTCTCTGTGCCTCTATGCGAACAGTGCCATGGGCAGATGAGGCTGAGCAACAGCTTTCCAGGCTAGCCCCTTCTGGCTGCCAGCTATCTGCAGACGTTCGCATTTCAAGAGCAGGGCTGCGAAAGGAGCCTAGCAGGTACACCATCTTTCCCAGGCAACGTTTGAAGTTTGAGGTGGCAAGACAAGCAAGCAGCTCCAGTCTCTGTGCCTCTGTGCGAGCACTGCCATGGGCAGATGAGGCTGAGCAACAGCTTTCCAGGCTAGCCCCTTCTGCCTGCCAGCTATCTACGGACATTCGCACTTTCGGATCAGGGCTGCGAAAGGAGCCTGGCTGGGACACCAACTTTCCCAGGTTACGTTTGAAGTTTCAAGTGGCAAGATAAACAAGCAGCCCCATTCTCTGTGCCTCTATGCGAACAGTGCCATGGGCAGATGAGGCTGAGCAACAGCTTTCCAGGCTAGCCCCTTCTGCCTGCCAGCTATCTGCAGACGTTCGCATTTCAAGAGCAGGGCTGCGAAAGGAGCCTAGCAGGTACACCATCTTTCCCAGGATACGTTTGAAGTTTGAGGTGGCAAGACAAGCAAGGAGCCCCATTCTCTGTGCCTCTGTGCGAACAGTGCCATGGGCAGATGAGGCTGAGCAACAGCTTTCCAGGCTAGCCCGTTCTGCCTGCCAGCTATCTGCGGACGTTCGCACTTTCGGAGTAGGGCTGCGAAAGGAGCCTGGCTGGGACACCAACTTTCCCAGGCTATGTATGAAGTTTCAAGTGGCAAGATAAGCAAGCAGCCCCATTCTCTGTGCCTCTATGCGAACAGTGCCATGGGCAGATGAGGCTGAGCAACAGCTTTCCAGGCTAGCCCCTTCTGCCTCCAGCTATCTGCAGACGTTCGCACTTTCGGAACAGGGCTGTGATAGGAGCCTGGCAGGGACACCACCATTCCCAGCATGCGTTTGAAGTTTCAAGTGGCAAGATAAGCAAGCAGCCCCATTCTCTGTGCCTCTATGCGAACAGTGCCATGGGCAGATGAGGCTGAGCAACAGCTTTCCAGGCTAGCCCCTTCTGCCTGCCACCTATCTGCAGACGTTTGCATTTCAAGAGCAGGGCTGCGAAAGGAGCCTAGCAGGTACACCATCTTTCCCAGGCAACGTTTGAAGTTTGAGGTGGCAAGACAAGCAAGCAGCCCCATTCTCTGTGCCTTTATGCGAACAGTGCCATGGGCAGATGAGGCTGAGCAACAGCTTTCCAGGCTAGCCCCTTCTGGCTGCCAGCTATCTGCAGACGTTCGCATTTCAAGAGCAGGGCTGCGAAAGGAGCCTAGCAGGTACACCATCTTTCCCAGGATACGTTTGAAGTTTGAGGTGGCAAGACAAGCAAGGAGCCCCATTCTCTGTGCCTCTGTGCGAGCAGTGCCATGGGCAGATGAGGCTGAGCAACAGCTTTCCAGGCTAGCCCCTTCTGCCTGCCAGCTATCTGCAGACGTTCGCACTTTCGGAGTATGGCTGCGAAAGGAGCTTAGCTGGGACACCATCTTTCCCAGGCTACGTTTGAAGTTTCAAGTGGCAAGATAAGCAAGCAGCCCCATTCTCTGTGCCTCTGTGCGAGCAGTGCCATGGGCAGATGAGGCTGAGAAACAGCTTTCCAGGCTAGCACCTTCTGCCTGCCAGCTATCTGCAGACGTTCGCACTTTCGGATAAGGGCTGCGAAAGGAGCCTGGCAGGGACAACCCACATTCCTCACATGCGTTTGAAGTTTCAAGTGGCAAGATAAGCAAGCAGCCCCATTCTCTGTGCCTCTATGCGAACAGTGCCATGGGCAGATGAGGCTGAGCAACAGCTTTCCAGGCTAGCCCCTTCTGGCTGCCAGCTATCTGCAGACGTTCGCATTTCAAGAGCAGGGCTGCGAAAGGAGCCTAGCAGGTACACCATCTTTCCCAGGCAACGTTTGAAGTTTGAGGTGGCAAGACAAGCAAGCAGCTCCAGTCTCTGTGCCTCTGTGCGAGCACTGCCATGGGCAGATGAGGCTGAGCAACAGCTTTCCAGGCTAGCCCCTTCTGCCTGCAGCTATCTACGGACATTCGCACTTTCGGATCAGGGCTGCGAAAGGAGCCTGGCTGGGACACCAACTTTCCCAGGTTACGTTTGAAGTTTCAAGTGGCAAGATAAACAAGCAGCCCCATTCTCTGTGCCTCTATGCGAACAGTGCCATGGGCAGATGAGGCTGAGCAACAGCTTTCCAGGCTAGCCCCTTCTGGCTGCCAGCTATCTGCAGACGTTCGCATTTCAAGAGCAGGGCTGCGAAAGGAGCCTAGCAGGTACACCATCTTTCCCAGGATACGTTTGAAGTTTGAGGTGGCAAGACAAGCAAGGAGCCCCATTCTCTGTGCCTCTGTGCGAACAGTGCCATGGGCAGATGAGGCTGAGCAACAGCTTTCCAGGCTAGCCCCTTCTGCCTGCCAGCTATCTGCGGACGTTCGCACTTTCGGAGTAGGGCTGCGAAAGGAGCCTGGCTGGGACACCAACTTTCCCAGGCTATGTATGAAGTTTCAAGTGGCAAGATAAGCAAGCAGCCCCATTCTCTGTGCCTCTATGCGAACAGTGCCATGGGCAGATGAGGCTGAGCAACAGCTTTCCAGGCTAGCCCCTTCTGCCTCCAGCTATCTGCAGACGTTCGCACTTTCGGAACAGGGCTGTGATAGGAGCCTGGCAGGGACACCACCATTCCCAGCATGCGTTTGAAGTTTCAAGTGGCAAGATAAGCAAGCAGCCCCATTCTCTGTGCCTCTATGCGAACAGTGCCATGGGCAGATGAGGCTGAGCAACAGCTTTCCAGGCTAGCCCCTTCTGCCTGCCAGCTATCTGCAGACGTTCGCATTTCAAGAGCAGGGCTGCGAAAGGAGCCTAGCAGGTACACCATCTTTCCCAGGCAACGTTTGAAGTTTGAGGTGGCAAGACAAGCAAGCAGCCCCATTCTCTGCGCCTCTGTGCGAGCACTGCCATGGGCAGATGAGGCTGAGCAACAGCTTTCCAGGCTAGCCCCTTCTGCCTGCCAGCTATCTACGGACGTTCGCACTTTCGGATCAGGGCTGCGAAAGGAGCCTGGCTGGGACACCAACTTTCACAGGTTACGTTTGAAGTTTCAAGTGGCAAGATAAACAAGCAGCCCCATTCTCTGTGCCTCTATGCGAACAGTGCCATGGGCAGATGAGGCTGAGCAACAGCTTTCCAGGCTAGCCCCTTCTGGCTGCCAGCTATCTGCAGACGTTCGCATTTCAAGAGCAGGGCTGCGAAAGGAGCCTAGCAGGTACACCATCTTTCCCAGGATACGTTTGAAGTTTGAGGTGGCAAGACAAGCAAGGAGCCCCATTCTCTGTGCCTCTGTGCGACCAGTGCCATGGGCAGATGCGGCTGAGCAACAGCTTTCCAGGCTAGCCCCTTCTGCCTGCCAGCTATCTGCAGACGTTCGCACTTTCGGAGCAGGGCTGCGAAAGGAGCCTTGCTGGGACACCAATTTTCCCAGGCTAAGTTTGAAGTTTGAGGTGGCAAGACAAGCAAGCAGCCCCATTCTCTGTGCCTCTGTGCGAGCACTGCCATGGGCAGATGAGGCTGAGCAACAGCTTTCCAGGCTAGCCCCTTCTGCCTGCCAGCTATCTGCAGACGTTCGCACTTTCGGAACAGGGCTGTGATAGGAGCCTGGCAGGGACACCACCATTCCAAGCATGCGCTTGAAGTTTCAAGTGGCAAGATAAGCAAGCAGCCCCTTTCTCTGTGCCTCTATGCGAACAGTGCCATGGGCAGATGAGGCTGAGCAACAGCTTTCCAGGCTAGACCCTTCTGGCTGCCAGCTATCTGCAGACGTTCGCATTTCAAGAGCAGGGCTGCGAAAGGAGCCTAGCAGGTACACCATCTTTCCCAGGATACGTTTGAAGTTTGAGGTGGCAAGACAAGCAAGGAGCCCCATTCTCTGTGCCTCTGTGCGAGCAGTGCCATGGGCAGATGAGGCTGAGCAACAGCTTTCCAGGCTAGCACCTTCTGGCTGCCAGCTATCTGCAGACGTTCGCACTTTCGGAGCTGGGCTGCGAAAGGAGCCTTGCTGGGACACCAACTTTCCCAGGCTACGTTTGAAGTTTGAGGTGGCAAGACAAGCAAGCAGCCCCATTCTCTGTGCCTCTGTGCGAGCAGTGCCATGGGCAGATGAGGCTGAGAAACAGCTTTCCAGGCTAGCACCTTCTGCCTGCCAGCTATCTGCAGATGTTCGCACTTTCGGAGCTGGGCTGCGAAAGGAGCCTTGCTGGGACACCAACTTTCCCAGGCTACGTTTGAAGTTTGAGGTGGCAAGACAAGCAAGCAGCCCCATTCTCTGTGCCTCTGTGCGAGCAGTGCCATGGGCAGATGAGGCTGAGCAACAGCTTTCCAGGCTAGCCCCTTCTGCCTGCCAGCTATCTGCAGACGTTCGCACTTTCGGAGTATGGCTGCGAAAGGAGCTTGGCTGGGACACCAACTTTCCCAGGCTACGTTTGAAGTTTCAAGTGGCAAGATAAGCAAGCAGCCCCATTCTCTGTGCCTCTGTGCGAGCAGTGCCATGGGCAGATGAGGCTGAGAAACAGCTTTCCAGGCTAGCACCTTCTGCCTGCCAGCTATCTGCAGACGTTCGCACTTTCGGAGTATGGCTGCGAAAGGAGCTTGGATGGGACACCAACTTTCCCAGGCTACGTTTGAAGTTTCAAGTGGCAAGATAAGCAAGCAGCCCCATTCTCTGTGCCTCTGTGCGAGCAGTGCCATGGGCAGATGAGGCTGAGCAACAGCTTTCCAGGCTAGCCCCTTCTGCCTGCCAGCTATCTGCAGACGTTCGCATTTCAAGAGCAGGGCTGCGAAAGGAGCCTAGCAGGTACACCATCTTTCCCAGGCAACGTTTGAAGTTTGAGGTGGCAAGACAAGCAAGCAGCCCCATTCTCTGTGCCTCTGTGCGAGCACTGCCATGGGCAGATGAGGCTGAGCAACAGCTTTCCAGGCTAGCCCCTTCTGCCTGCCAGCTATCTGCAGACGTTCGCACTTTCGGAGTATGGCTGCGAAAGGAGCTTGGCTGGGACACCAACTTTCCCAGGCTACGTTTGAAGTTTCAAGTGGCAAGATAAGCAAGCAGCCCCATTCTCTGTGCCTCTGTGCGAGCAGTGCCATGGGCAGATGAGGCTGAGCAACAGCTTTCCAGGCTAGCCCCTTCTGGCTGCCAGCTATCTGCAGACGTTCGCATTTCAAGAGCAGGGCTGCGAAAGGAGCCTAGCAGGTACACCATCTTTCCCAGGATACGTTTGAAGTTTGAGGTGGCAAGACAAGCAAGCAGCCCCATTCTCTGTGCCTCTGTGCGAGCAGTGCCATGGGCAGATGAGGCTGAGCAACAGCTTTCCAGGCTAGCCCCTTCTGCCTGCCAGCTATCTGCAGACGTTCGCACTTTCGGAGTATGGCTGCGAAAGGAGCTTGGCTGGGACACCAACTTTCCCAGGCTACGTTTGAAGTTTCAAGTGGCAAGATAAGCAAGCAGCCCCTTTCTCTGTGCCTCTATGTGAACAGTGCCATGGGCAGATGAGGCTGAGCAACAGCTTTCCAGGCTAGCCCCTTCTGCCTGCCAGCTGTCTGCAGACGTTCGCACTTTCGGAACAGGGCTGTGAAAGGAGCCTGGCAGGGACACCACCATTCCCAGCACGCGTTTGAAGTTTCAAGTGGCACGATAAGCAAGCAGTCCCTTTCTCTGTGCCTCTATGCTAACAGTGCCATGGGCAGATGAGGCTGAGCAACAGCTTTCCAGGCTAGCCCCTTCTGCCTGCCAGCTATCTGCAGACGTTAGCATTTCAAGAGCAGGGCTGCGAAAGGAGCCTAGCAGGTACACCATCTTTCCCAGGCAACGTTTGAAGTTTGAGGTGGCAAGACAAGCAAGCAGCCCCATTCTCTGTGCCTCTGTGCGAGCAGTGCCATGGGCAGATGAGGCTGAGCAACAGCTTTCCAGGCTAGCCCCTTCTGCCTGCCAGCTATCTACGGACGTTCGCACTTTCGGATCAGGGCTGCGAAAGGAGCCTGGCTGGGACACCAACTTTCCCAGCATGCGTTTGAAGTTTCAAGTGGCAAGATAAACAAGCAGCCCCATTCTCTGTGCCTCTATGCGAACAGTGCCATGGGCAGATGAGGCTGAGCAACAGCTTTCCAGGCTAGCCCCTTCTGGCTGCCAGCTATCTGCAGACGTTCGCATTTCAAGAGCAGGGCTGCGAAAGGAGCCTAGCAGGTACACCATCTTTCCCAGGATACGTTTGAAGTTTGAGGTGGCAAGACAAGCAAGGAGCCCCATTCTCTGTGCCTCTGTGCGAACAGTGCCATGGGCAGATGAGGCTGAGCAACAGCTTTCCAGGCTAGCCCCTTCTGCCTGCCAGCTATCTGCGGACGTTCGCACTTTCGGAGTATGGCTGCGAAAGGAGCCTGGCTGGGACACCAACTTTCCCAGCATATGTATGAAGTTTCAAGTGGCAAGATAAGCAAGCAGCCCCATTCTCTGTGCCTCTATGCGAACAGTGCCATGGGCAGATGAGGCTGAGCAACAGCTTTCCAGGCTAGTCCCTTCTGCCTGCCAGCTATCTGCAGACGTTCGCACTTTCGGAACAGGGCTGTGATAGGAGCCTGGCAGGGACACCACCATTCCCAGCATGCGTTTGAAGTTTCAAGTGGCAAGATAAGCAAGCAGCCCCATTCTCTGTGCCTCTATGCGAACAGTGCCATGGGCAGATGAGGCTGAGCAACAGCTTTCCAGGCTAGCCCCTTCTGGCTGCCAGCTATCTGCAGACGTTCGCATTTCAAGAGCAGGGCTGCGAAAGGAGCCTAGCAGGTACACCATCTTTCCCAGGCTACGTTTGAAGTTTGAGGTGGCAAGACAAGCAAGCAGCCCCGTTCTCTGTGCCTCTGTGCGAGCAGTGCCATGGGCAGATGAGGCTGAGCAACAGCTTTCCAGGCTAGCCCCTTCTGGCTGCCAGCTATCTGCAGACGTTCGCATTTCAAGAGCAGGGCTGCGAAAGGAGCCTAGCAGGTACACCATCTTTCCCAGGCAACGTTTGAAGTTTCAGGTGGCAAGACAAGCAAGCAGCCCCATTCTCTGTGCCTCTGTGCGAGCAGTGCCATGGGCAGATGAGGCTGAGCAACAGCTTTCCAGGCTAGCCCCTTCTGCCTGCCAGCTATCTGCAGACGTTCGCACTTTCGGAGTATGGCTGCGAAAGGAGCTTGGCTGGGACACCAACTTTCCCAGGCTACGTTTGAAGTTTCAAGTGGCAAGATAAGCAAGCAGCCCCATTCTCTGTGCCTCTGTGCGAGCAGTGCCATGGGCAGATGAGGCTGAGAAACAGCTTTCCAGGCTAGCCCCTTCTGGCTGCCAGCTATCTGCAGACGTTCGCATTTCAAGAGCAGGGCTGCGAAAGGAGCCTGGCAGGTACACCATCTTTCCCAGGCTACGTTTGAAGTTTGAGGTGGCAAGACAAGCAAGCAGCCCCATTCTCTGTGCCTCTGTGCGAGCAGTGCCATGGGCAGATGAGGCTGAGCAACAGCTTTCCAGGCTAGCCCGTTCTGCCTGCCAGCTCTCTGCGGACGTTCGCACTTTCGGGGTAGGGCTGCGAAAGGAGCCTGGCTGGGACACCAACTTTCCCAGGCTACGTTTGAAGTTTCAAGTGGCAAGATAAGCAAGCAGCCCCTTTCTCTGTGCCTCTATGCGAACAGTGCCATGGGCAGATGAGGCTGAGCAACAGCTTTCCAGGCTAGCCCCTTCTGCCTGCCAGCTGTCTGCAGACGTTCGCACTTTCGGAACAGGGCTGTGAAAGGAGCCTGGCAGGGACACCACCATTCCCAGCACGCGTTTGAAGTTTCAAGTGGCAAGATAAGCAAGCAGTCCCTTTCTCTGTGCCTCTATGCTAACAGTGCCATGGGCAGATGAGGCTGAGCAACAGCTTTCCAGGCTAGCCCCTTCTGGCTGCCAGCTATCTGCAGACGTTAGCATTTCAAGAGCAGGGCTGCGAAAGGAGCCTAGCAGGTACACCATCTTTCCCAGGCAACGTTTGAAGTTTGAGGTGGCAAGACAAGCAAGCAGCCCCATTCTCTGTGCCTCTGTGCGAGCACTGCCATGGGCAGATGAGGCTGAGCAACAGCTTTCCAGGCTAGCCCCTTCTGCCTGCCAGCTATCTACGGACTTTCGCACTTTCGGAACAGGGCTGCGAAAGGAGCCTGGCTGGGACACCAACTTTCCCAGGTTACGTTTGAAGTTTCAAGTGGCAAGATAAACAAGCAGCCCCATTCTCTGTGCCTCTATGCGAACAGTGCCATGGGCAGATGAGGCTGAGCAACAGCTTTCCAGGCTAGCCCCTTCTGGCTGCCAGCTATCTGCAGACGTTCGCATTTCAAGAGCAGGGCTGCGAAAGGAGCCTAGCAGGTACACCATCTTTCCCAGGATACGTTTGAAGTTTGAGGTGGCAAGACAAGCAAGGAGCCCCATTCTCTGTGCCTCGGTGCGAACAGTGCCATGGGCAGATGAGGCTGAGCAACAGCTTTCCAGGCTAGCCCGTTCTGCCTGCCAGCTATCTGCGGACGTTCGCACTTTCGGAACAGGGCTGTGATAGGAGCCTGGCAGGGACACCACCATTCCCAGCATGCGTTTGAAGTTTCAAGTGGCAAGATAAGCAAGCAGCCCCATTCTCTGTGCCTCTATGCGAACAGTGCCATGGGCAGATGAGGCTGAGCAACAGCTTTCCAGGCTAGCCCCTTCTGCCTGCCAGCTATCTGCAGACGTTCGCATTTCAAGAGCAGGGCTGCGAAAGGAGCCTAGCAGGTACACCATCTTTCCCAGGCTACGTTTGAAGTTTGAGGTGGCAAGACAAGCAAGCAGCCCCGTTCTCTGTGCCTCTGTGCGAGCAGTGCCATGGGCAGATGAGGCTGAGCAACAGCTTTCCAGGCTAGCCCCTTCTGCCTGCCAGCTATCTGCAGACGTTCGCACTTTCGGAGTATGACTGCGAAAGGAGCTTGGCTGGGACACCAACTTTCCCAGGCTACGTTTGAAGTTTCAAGTGGCAAGATAAGCAAGCAGCCCCATTCTCTGTGCCTCTATGCGAACAGTGCCATGGGCAGATGAGGCTGAGCAACAGCTTTCCAGGCTAGTCCCTTCTGCCTGCCAGCTATCTGCAGACGTTCGCACTTTCGGAACAGGGCTGTGATAGGAGCCTGGCAGGGACACCACCATTCCCAGCATGCGTTTGAAGTTTCAAGTGGCAAGATAAGCAAGCAGCCCCATTCTCTGTGCCTCTATGCGAACAGTGCCATGGGCAGATGAGGCTGAGCAACAGCTTTCCAGGCTAGCCCCTTCTGCCTGCCAGCTATCTGCAGACGTTCGCATTTCAAGAGCAGGGCTGCGAAAGGAGCCTAGCAGGTACACCATCTTTCCCAGGCTACGTTTGAAGTTTGAGGTGGCAAGACAAGCAAGCAGCCCCATTCTCTGTGCCTCTGTGCGAGCAGTGCCATGGGCAGATGAGGCTGAGCAACAGCTTTCCAGGCTAGCCCCTTCTGCCTGCCAACTATCTGCGGACGTTCGCACTTTCGGAGTAGGGCTGCGAAAGGAGCCTGGCTGGGACACCAACTTTCCCAGGCTACGTTTGAAGTTTCAAGTGGCAAGACAAGCAAGCAGCCCCATTCTCTGTGCCTCTATGCGAACAGTGCCATGGGCAGATGAGGCTGAGCAACAGCTTTCCAGGCTAGCCCCTTCTTCCTGCCACCTATCTGCAGACGTTCGCACTTTCGGAACAGGGCTGTGATAGGAGCCTGGCAGGGACACCACCATTCCCAGCATGCGCTTGAAGTTTCAAGTGGCAAGATAAGCAAGCAGCCCCTTTCTCTGTGCCTCTATGCGAACAGTGCCATGGGCAGATGAGGCTGAGCAACAGCTTTCCAGGCTAGACCCTTCTGGCTGCCAGCTATCTGCAGACGTTCGCATTTCAAGAGCAGGGCTGCGAAAGGAGCCTAGCAGGTACACCATCTTTCCCAGGCAACGTTTGAAGTTTGAGGTGGCAAGACAAGCAAGCAGCCCCATTCTCTGTGCCTCTGTGCGACCAGTGCCATGGGCAGATGAGGCTGAGCAACAGCTTTCCAGGCTTTCACCTTCTGGCTGCCAGCTATCTGCAGACGTTCGCACTTTCGGAGCTGGGCTGCGAAAGGAGCCTTGCTGGGACACCAACTTTCCCAGGCAACGTTTGAAGTTTGAGGTGGCAAGACAAGCAAGCAGCCCCATTCTCTGTGCCTCTGTGCGAGCACTGCCATGGGCAGATGAGGCTGAGCAACAGCTTTCCAGGCTAGCCCCTTCTGCCTGCCAGCTATCTGCAGACGTTCGCACTTTCGGAACAGGGCTGTGATAGGAGCCTGGCAGGGACACCACCATTCCCAGCATGCGTTTGAAGTTTCAAGTGGCAAGATAAGCAAGCAGCCCCTTTCTCTGTGTCTCTATGCGAACAGTGCCATGGGCAGATGAGGCTGAGCAACAGCTTTCCAGGCTAGCCCCTTCTGCCTGCCAGCTATCTGCAGACGTTCGCATTTCAAGAGCAGGGCTGCGAAAGGAGCCTAGCAGTTACACCATCTTTCCCAGGCTACGTTTGAAGTTTGAGTTGGCAAGACAAGCAAGCAGCCCCATTCTCTGTGCCTCTGTGCGAGCACTGCCATGGGCAGATGAGGCTAAGCAACAGCTTTCCAGGCTAGCCCCTTCTGCCTGCCAGCTATCTGCAGACGTTCGCATTTCAAGAGCAGGGCTGTCAAAGGAGCCTAGCAGGTACACCATCTTTCCCAGGCTACGTTTGAAGTTTGAGGTGGCAAGACAAGCAAGCAGCCCCATTCTCTGTGCCTCTGTGCGAGCACTGCCATGGGCAGATGAGGCTGAGCAACAGCTTTCCAGGCTAGCCCCTTCTGCCTGCCAGCTATCTGCGGACGTTCGCACTTTCGGAGTAGGGCTGTGATAGGAGCCTGGCAGGGACACCACCATTCCCAGCATGCGTTTGAAGTTTCAAGTGGCAAGATAAGCAAGCAGCCCCATTCTCTGTGCCTCTATGTGAACAGTGCCATGGGCAGATGAGGCTGAGCAACAGCTTTCCAGGCTAGCCCCTTCTGCCTGCCAGCTATCTGCGGACGTTCGCACTTTCGGAGTAGGGCTGTGATAGGAGCCTGGCAGGGACACCACCATTCCCAGCATGCGTGTGAAGTATCAAGTGGCAAGATAAGCAAGCAGCCCCATTCTCTGTGCCTCTGTGCGAGCACTGCCATGGGCAGATGAGGCTGAGCAACAGCTTTCCAGGCTAGCCCCTTCTTCCTGCCACCTATCTGCAGACGTTCGCACTTTCGGAACAGGGCTGTGATAGGAGCCTGGCAGGGACACCACCATTCCCAGCATGCGTTTGAAGTTTCAAGTGGCAAGATAAGCAAGCAGTCCCTTTCTCTCTGCCTCTATGCGAACAGTGCCATGGGCAGATGAGGCTGAGCAACAGCTTTCCAGGCTAGCCCCTTCTGCCTGCCAGCTATCTGCAGACGTTCGCATTTCAAGAGCAGGGCTGCGAAAGGAGCCTGGCTGGGACAACCCACATTCCCCACATGCGTTTGAAGTTTCAAGTGGCAAGATAAGCAAGCAGCCCCATTCTCTGTGCCTCTATGTGAACAGTGCCATGGGCAGATGAGGCTGAGCAACAGCTTTCCAGGCTAGCCCCTTCTGGCTGCCAGCTATCTGCAGACGTTCGCATTTCAAGAGCAGGGCTGCGAAAGGAGCCTAGCAGGTACACCATCTTTACCAGGATACGTTTGAAGTTTGAGGTGGCAAGACAAGCAAGGAGCCCCATTCTCTGTGCCTCTGTGCGACCAGTGCCATGGGCAGATGAGGCTGAGCAACACCTTTCCAGGCTAGCACCTTCTGGCTGCCAGCTATCTGCAGACGTTCGCATTTCAAGAGAAGGGCTGCGAAAGGAGCCTTGCTGGGACACCAACTTTCCCAGGCTACGTTTGAGGTTTGAGGTGGCAAGACAAGCAAGGAGCCCCATTCTCTGTGCCTCTGTGCGAGAACTGCCATGGGCAGATGAGGCTGAGCAACAGCTTTCCAGGCTAGCCCCTTCTGCCTGCCAGCTATCTGCAGACGTTCGCACTTTCGGATAAGGGCTGCGAAAGGAGCCTGGCAGGGACAACCCACATTCCTCACATGCGTTTGAAGTTTCAAGTGGCAAGATAAGCAAGCAGCCCCTTTCTCTGTGCCTCTATGCGAACAGTGCCATGGGCAGATGAGGCTGAGCAACAGCTTTCCAGGCTAGACCCTTCTGGCTGCCAGCTATCTGCAGACGTTCGCATTTCAAGAGCAGGGCTGCGAAAGGAGCCTAGCAGGTACACCATCTTTCCCAGGCAACGTTTGCAGTTTGAGGTGGCAAGATAAGCAAGCAGCCCCATTCTCTGTGCCTCTGTGCGAGCACTGCCATGGGCAGATGAGGCTGAGCAACAGCTTTCCAGGCTACCCCTTCTGCCTGCCATCTATCTGCGGACGTTCGCACTTTCGGAGTAGGGCTGCGAAAGGAGCATGGCTGGGACACCAACTTTCCCAGCATGCGTTTGAAGTTTCAAGTGGCAAGATAAGCAAGCAGCCCCATTCTCTGTGCCTCTATGCGAACAGTGCCATGGGCAGATGAGGCTGAGCAACAGCTTTCCAGGCTAGCCCCTTCTGCCTGCCAGCTATCAGCAGACGTTCGCATTTCAAGAGCAGGGCTGCGAAAGGAGCCTAGCAGGTACACCATCTTTCCCAGGCTACGTTTGAAGTTTGAGGTGGCAAGACAAGCAAGCAGCCCCATTCTCTGTGCCTCTGTGCGAGCACTGCCATGGGCAGATGAGGCTGAGCAACAGCTTTCCAGGCTAGCCCCTTCTGCCTGCCAGCTATCTGCAGACGTTCGCACTTTCGGAGTATGGCTGCGAAAGGAGCTTGGCTGGGACACCAACTTTCCCAGGCTACGTTTGAAGTTTCAAGTGGCAAGATAAGCAAGCAGCCCCATTCTCTGTGCCTCTGTGCGAGCAGTGCCATGGGCAGATGAGGCTGAGCAACAGCTTTCCAGGCTAGCCCCTTCTGGCTGCCAGCTATCTGCAGACGTTCGCATTTCAAGAGCAGGGCTGCGAAAGGAGCCTAGCAGGTACACCATCTTTCCCAGGATACGTTTGAAGTTTGAGGTGGCAAGACAAGCAAGCAGCCCCATTCTCTGTGCCTCTGTGCGAGCAGTGCCATGGGCAGATGAGGCTGAGCAACAGCTTTCCAGGCTAGCCCCTTCTGCCTGCCAGCTATCTGCAGACGTTCGCACTTTCGGAGTATGGCTGCGAAAGGAGCTTGGCTGGGACACCAACTTTCCCAGGCTACGTTTGAAGTTTCAAGTGGCAAGATAAGCAAGCAGCCCCTTTCTCTGTGCCTCTATGTGAACAGTGCCATGGGCAGATGAGGCTGAGCAACAGCTTTCCAGGCTAGCCCCTTCTGCCTGCCAGCTGTCTGCAGACGTTCGCACTTTCGGAACAGGGCTGTGAAAGGAGCCTGGCAGGGACACCACCATTCCCAGCACGCGTTTGAAGTTTCAAGTGGCACGATAAGCAAGCAGTCCCTTTCTCTGTGCCTCTATGCTAACAGTGCCATGGGCAGATGAGGCTGAGCAACAGCTTTCCAGGCTAGCCCCTTCTGCCTGCCAGCTATCTGCAGACGTTAGCATTTCAAGAGCAGGGCTGCGAAAGGAGCCTAGCAGGTACACCATCTTTCCCAGGCAACGTTTGAAGTTTGAGGTGGCAAGACAAGCAAGCAGCCCCATTCTCTGTGCCTCTGTGCGAGCAGTGCCATGGGCAGATGAGGCTGAGCAACAGCTTTCCAGGCTAGCCCCTTCTGCCTGCCAGCTATCTACGGACGTTCGCACTTTCGGATCAGGGCTGCGAAAGGAGCCTGGCTGGGACACCAACTTTCCCAGCATGCGTTTGAAGTTTCAAGTGGCAAGATAAACAAGCAGCCCCATTCTCTGTGCCTCTATGCGAACAGTGCCATGGGCAGATGAGGCTGAGCAACAGCTTTCCAGGCTAGCCCCTTCTGGCTGCCAGCTATCTGCAGACGTTCGCATTTCAAGAGCAGGGCTGCGAAAGGAGCCTAGCAGGTACACCATCTTTCCCAGGATACGTTTGAAGTTTGAGGTGGCAAGACAAGCAAGGAGCCCCATTCTCTGTGCCTCTGTGCGAACAGTGCCATGGGCAGATGAGGCTGAGCAACAGCTTTCCAGGCTAGCCCCTTCTGCCTGCCAGCTATCTGCGGACGTTCGCACTTTCGGAGTATGGCTGCGAAAGGAGCCTGGCTGGGACACCAACTTTCCCAGCATATGTATGAAGTTTCAAGTGGCAAGATAAGCAAGCAGCCCCATTCTCTGTGCCTCTATGCGAACAGTGCCATGGGCAGATGAGGCTGAGCAACAGCTTTCCAGGCTAGTCCCTTCTGCCTGCCAGCTATCTGCAGACGTTCGCACTTTCGGAACAGGGCTGTGATAGGAGCCTGGCAGGGACACCACCATTCCCAGCATGCGTTTGAAGTTTCAAGTGGCAAGATAAGCAAGCAGCCCCATTCTCTGTGCCTCTATGCGAACAGTGCCATGGGCAGATGAGGCTGAGCAACAGCTTTCCAGGCTAGCCCCTTCTGGCTGCCAGCTATCTGCAGACGTTCGCATTTCAAGAGCAGGGCTGCGAAAGGAGCCTAGCAGGTACACCATCTTTCCCAGGCTACGTTTGAAGTTTGAGGTGGCAAGACAAGCAAGCAGCCCCGTTCTCTGTGCCTCTGTGCGAGCAGTGCCATGGGCAGATGAGGCTGAGCAACAGCTTTCCAGGCTAGCCCCTTCTGGCTGCCAGCTATCTGCAGACGTTCGCATTTCAAGAGCAGGGCTGCGAAAGGAGCCTAGCAGGTACACCATCTTTCCCAGGCAACGTTTGAAGTTTCAGGTGGCAAGACAAGCAAGCAGCCCCATTCTCTGTGCCTCTGTGCGAGCAGTGCCATGGGCAGATGAGGCTGAGCAACAGCTTTCCAGGCTAGCCCCTTCTGCCTGCCAGCTATCTGCAGACGTTCGCACTTTCGGAGTATGGCTGCGAAAGGAGCTTGGCTGGGACACCAACTTTCCCAGGCTACGTTTGAAGTTTCAAGTGGCAAGATAAGCAAGCAGCCCCATTCTCTGTGCCTCTGTGCGAGCAGTGCCATGGGCAGATGAGGCTGAGAAACAGCTTTCCAGGCTAGCCCCTTCTGGCTGCCAGCTATCTGCAGACGTTCGCATTTCAAGAGCAGGGCTGCGAAAGGAGCCTGGCAGGTACACCATCTTTCCCAGGCTACGTTTGAAGTTTGAGGTGGCAAGACAAGCAAGCAGCCCCATTCTCTGTGCCTCTGTGCGAGCAGTGCCATGGGCAGATGAGGCTGAGCAACAGCTTTCCAGGCTAGCCCGTTCTGCCTGCCAGCTCTCTGCGGACGTTCGCACTTTCGGGGTAGGGCTGCGAAAGGAGCCTGGCTGGGACACCAACTTTCCCAGGCTACGTTTGAAGTTTCAAGTGGCAAGATAAGCAAGCAGCCCCTTTCTCTGTGCCTCTATGCGAACAGTGCCATGGGCAGATGAGGCTGAGCAACAGCTTTCCAGGCTAGCCCCTTCTGCCTGCCAGCTGTCTGCAGACGTTCGCACTTTCGGAACAGGGCTGTGAAAGGAGCCTGGCAGGGACACCACCATTCCCAGCACGCGTTTGAAGTTTCAAGTGGCAAGATAAGCAAGCAGTCCCTTTCTCTGTGCCTCTATGCTAACAGTGCCATGGGCAGATGAGGCTGAGCAACAGCTTTCCAGGCTAGCCCCTTCTGGCTGCCAGCTATCTGCAGACGTTAGCATTTCAAGAGCAGGGCTGCGAAAGGAGCCTAGCAGGTACACCATCTTTCCCAGGCAACGTTTGAAGTTTGAGGTGGCAAGACAAGCAAGCAGCCCCATTCTCTGTGCCTCTGTGCGAGCACTGCCATGGGCAGATGAGGCTGAGCAACAGCTTTCCAGGCTAGCCCCTTCTGCCTGCCAGCTATCTACGGACTTTCGCACTTTCGGAACAGGGCTGCGAAAGGAGCCTGGCTGGGACACCAACTTTCCCAGGTTACGTTTGAAGTTTCAAGTGGCAAGATAAACAAGCAGCCCCATTCTCTGTGCCTCTATGCGAACAGTGCCATGGGCAGATGAGGCTGAGCAACAGCTTTCCAGGCTAGCCCCTTCTGGCTGCCAGCTATCTGCAGACGTTCGCATTTCAAGAGCAGGGCTGCGAAAGGAGCCTAGCAGGTACACCATCTTTCCCAGGATACGTTTGAAGTTTGAGGTGGCAAGACAAGCAAGGAGCCCCATTCTCTGTGCCTCGGTGCGAACAGTGCCATGGGCAGATGAGGCTGAGCAACAGCTTTCCAGGCTAGCCCGTTCTGCCTGCCAGCTATCTGCGGACGTTCGCACTTTCGGAACAGGGCTGTGATAGGAGCCTGGCAGGGACACCACCATTCCCAGCATGCGTTTGAAGTTTCAAGTGGCAAGATAAGCAAGCAGCCCCATTCTCTGTGCCTCTATGCGAACAGTGCCATGGGCAGATGAGGCTGAGCAACAGCTTTCCAGGCTAGCCCCTTCTGCCTGCCAGCTATCTGCAGACGTTCGCATTTCAAGAGCAGGGCTGCGAAAGGAGCCTAGCAGGTACACCATCTTTCCCAGGCTACGTTTGAAGTTTGAGGTGGCAAGACAAGCAAGCAGCCCCGTTCTCTGTGCCTCTGTGCGAGCAGTGCCATGGGCAGATGAGGCTGAGCAACAGCTTTCCAGGCTAGCCCCTTCTGCCTGCCAGCTATCTGCAGACGTTCGCACTTTCGGAGTATGACTGCGAAAGGAGCTTGGCTGGGACACCAACTTTCCCAGGCTACGTTTGAAGTTTCAAGTGGCAAGATAAGCAAGCAGCCCCATTCTCTGTGCCTCTATGCGAACAGTGCCATGGGCAGATGAGGCTGAGCAACAGCTTTCCAGGCTAGTCCCTTCTGCCTGCCAGCTATCTGCAGACGTTCGCACTTTCGGAACAGGGCTGTGATAGGAGCCTGGCAGGGACACCACCATTCCCAGCATGCGTTTGAAGTTTCAAGTGGCAAGATAAGCAAGCAGCCCCATTCTCTGTGCCTCTATGCGAACAGTGCCATGGGCAGATGAGGCTGAGCAACAGCTTTCCAGGCTAGCCCCTTCTGCCTGCCAGCTATCTGCAGACGTTCGCATTTCAAGAGCAGGGCTGCGAAAGGAGCCTAGCAGGTACACCATCTTTCCCAGGCTACGTTTGAAGTTTGAGGTGGCAAGACAAGCAAGCAGCCCCATTCTCTGTGCCTCTGTGCGAGCAGTGCCATGGGCAGATGAGGCTGAGCAACAGCTTTCCAGGCTAGCCCCTTCTGCCTGCCAACTATCTGCGGACGTTCGCACTTTCGGAGTAGGGCTGCGAAAGGAGCCTGGCTGGGACACCAACTTTCCCAGGCTACGTTTGAAGTTTCAAGTGGCAAGACAAGCAAGCAGCCCCATTCTCTGTGCCTCTATGCGAACAGTGCCATGGGCAGATGAGGCTGAGCAACAGCTTTCCAGGCTAGCCCCTTCTTCCTGCCACCTATCTGCAGACGTTCGCACTTTCGGAACAGGGCTGTGATAGGAGCCTGGCAGGGACACCACCATTCCCAGCATGCGCTTGAAGTTTCAAGTGGCAAGATAAGCAAGCAGCCCCTTTCTCTGTGCCTCTATGCGAACAGTGCCATGGGCAGATGAGGCTGAGCAACAGCTTTCCAGGCTAGACCCTTCTGGCTGCCAGCTATCTGCAGACGTTCGCATTTCAAGAGCAGGGCTGCGAAAGGAGCCTAGCAGGTACACCATCTTTCCCAGGCAACGTTTGAAGTTTGAGGTGGCAAGACAAGCAAGCAGCCCCATTCTCTGTGCCTCTGTGCGACCAGTGCCATGGGCAGATGAGGCTGAGCAACAGCTTTCCAGGCTTTCACCTTCTGGCTGCCAGCTATCTGCAGACGTTCGCACTTTCGGAGCTGGGCTGCGAAAGGAGCCTTGCTGGGACACCAACTTTCCCAGGCAACGTTTGAAGTTTGAGGTGGCAAGACAAGCAAGCAGCCCCATTCTCTGTGCCTCTGTGCGAGCACTGCCATGGGCAGATGAGGCTGAGCAACAGCTTTCCAGGCTAGCCCCTTCTGCCTGCCAGCTATCTGCAGACGTTCGCACTTTCGGAACAGGGCTGTGATAGGAGCCTGGCAGGGACACCACCATTCCCAGCATGCGTTTGAAGTTTCAAGTGGCAAGATAAGCAAGCAGCCCCTTTCTCTGTGTCTCTATGCGAACAGTGCCATGGGCAGATGAGGCTGAGCAACAGCTTTCCAGGCTAGCCCCTTCTGCCTGCCAGCTATCTGCAGACGTTCGCATTTCAAGAGCAGGGCTGCGAAAGGAGCCTAGCAGTTACACCATCTTTCCCAGGCTACGTTTGAAGTTTGAGTTGGCAAGACAAGCAAGCAGCCCCATTCTCTGTGCCTCTGTGCGAGCACTGCCATGGGCAGATGAGGCTAAGCAACAGCTTTCCAGGCTAGCCCCTTCTGCCTGCCAGCTATCTGCAGACGTTCGCATTTCAAGAGCAGGGCTGTCAAAGGAGCCTAGCAGGTACACCATCTTTCCCAGGCTACGTTTGAAGTTTGAGGTGGCAAGACAAGCAAGCAGCCCCATTCTCTGTGCCTCTGTGCGAGCACTGCCATGGGCAGATGAGGCTGAGCAACAGCTTTCCAGGCTAGCCCCTTCTGCCTGCCAGCTATCTGCGGACGTTCGCACTTTCGGAGTAGGGCTGTGATAGGAGCCTGGCAGGGACACCACCATTCCCAGCATGCGTTTGAAGTTTCAAGTGGCAAGATAAGCAAGCAGCCCCATTCTCTGTGCCTCTATGTGAACAGTGCCATGGGCAGATGAGGCTGAGCAACAGCTTTCCAGGCTAGCCCCTTCTGCCTGCCAGCTATCTGCGGACGTTCGCACTTTCGGAGTAGGGCTGTGATAGGAGCCTGGCAGGGACACCACCATTCCCAGCATGCGTGTGAAGTATCAAGTGGCAAGATAAGCAAGCAGCCCCATTCTCTGTGCCTCTGTGCGAGCACTGCCATGGGCAGATGAGGCTGAGCAACAGCTTTCCAGGCTAGCCCCTTCTTCCTGCCACCTATCTGCAGACGTTCGCACTTTCGGAACAGGGCTGTGATAGGAGCCTGGCAGGGACACCACCATTCCCAGCATGCGTTTGAAGTTTCAAGTGGCAAGATAAGCAAGCAGTCCCTTTCTCTCTGCCTCTATGCGAACAGTGCCATGGGCAGATGAGGCTGAGCAACAGCTTTCCAGGCTAGCCCCTTCTGCCTGCCAGCTATCTGCAGACGTTCGCATTTCAAGAGCAGGGCTGCGAAAGGAGCCTGGCTGGGACAACCCACATTCCCCACATGCGTTTGAAGTTTCAAGTGGCAAGATAAGCAAGCAGCCCCATTCTCTGTGCCTCTATGTGAACAGTGCCATGGGCAGATGAGGCTGAGCAACAGCTTTCCAGGCTAGCCCCTTCTGGCTGCCAGCTATCTGCAGACGTTCGCATTTCAAGAGCAGGGCTGCGAAAGGAGCCTAGCAGGTACACCATCTTTACCAGGATACGTTTGAAGTTTGAGGTGGCAAGACAAGCAAGGAGCCCCATTCTCTGTGCCTCTGTGCGACCAGTGCCATGGGCAGATGAGGCTGAGCAACACCTTTCCAGGCTAGCACCTTCTGGCTGCCAGCTATCTGCAGACGTTCGCATTTCAAGAGAAGGGCTGCGAAAGGAGCCTTGCTGGGACACCAACTTTCCCAGGCTACGTTTGAGGTTTGAGGTGGCAAGACAAGCAAGGAGCCCCATTCTCTGTGCCTCTGTGCGAGAACTGCCATGGGCAGATGAGGCTGAGCAACAGCTTTCCAGGCTAGCCCCTTCTGCCTGCCAGCTATCTGCAGACGTTCGCACTTTCGGATAAGGGCTGCGAAAGGAGCCTGGCAGGGACAACCCACATTCCTCACATGCGTTTGAAGTTTCAAGTGGCAAGATAAGCAAGCAGCCCCTTTCTCTGTGCCTCTATGCGAACAGTGCCATGGGCAGATGAGGCTGAGCAACAGCTTTCCAGGCTAGACCCTTCTGGCTGCCAGCTATCTGCAGACGTTCGCATTTCAAGAGCAGGGCTGCGAAAGGAGCCTAGCAGGTACACCATCTTTCCCAGGCAACGTTTGCAGTTTGAGGTGGCAAGATAAGCAAGCAGCCCCATTCTCTGTGCCTCTGTGCGAGCACTGCCATGGGCAGATGAGGCTGAGCAACAGCTTTCCAGGCTACCCCTTCTGCCTGCCATCTATCTGCGGACGTTCGCACTTTCGGAGTAGGGCTGCGAAAGGAGCATGGCTGGGACACCAACTTTCCCAGCATGCGTTTGAAGTTTCAAGTGGCAAGATAAGCAAGCAGCCCCATTCTCTGTGCCTCTATGCGAACAGTGCCATGGGCAGATGAGGCTGAGCAACAGCTTTCCAGGCTAGCCCCTTCTGCCTGCCAGCTATCAGCAGACGTTCGCATTTCAAGAGCAGGGCTGCGAAAGGAGCCTAGCAGGTACACCATCTTTCCCAGGCTACGTTTGAAGTTTGAGGTGGCAAGACAAGCAAGCAGCCCCATTCTCTGTGCCTCTGTGCGAGCACTGCCATGGGCAGATGAGGCTGAGCAACAGCTTTCCAGGCTAGCCCCTTCTGCCTGCCAGCTATCTGCAGACGTTCGCACTTTCGGAACAGGGCTGTGATAGGAGCCTGGCAGGGACACCACCATTCCCAGCATGCTTTTGAAGTTTCAAGTGGCAAGATAAGCAAGCAGCCCCTTTCTCTGTGCCTCTATGCAAACAGTGCCATGGGCAGATGAGGCTGAGCAACAGCTTTCCAGGCTAGACCCTTCTGGCTGCCAGCTATCTGCAGACGTTCGCATTTCAAGAGCAGGGCTGCGAAAGGAGCCTAGCAGGTACACCATCTTTCCCAGGCTACGTTTGAAGTTTGAGGTAGCAAGACAAGCAAGCAGCCCCATTCTCTGTGCCTCTGTGCGAGCAGTGCCATGGGCAGATGAGGCTGAGAAACAGCTTTCCAGGCTAGCACCTTCTGCCTGCCAGCTATCTGCAGACGTTCGCACTTTCGGAGCAGGGCTGCGAAAGGAGCCTGGCTGGGACCATAACTTTACCAGGGTACGTTTGAGGTTTGAGGTGGCAAGACAAGCAAGCAGCCCCATTCTCTGTGCCTCTGTGCGAGCACTGCCATGGGCAGATGAGGCTGAGCAACAGCTTTCCAGGCTAGCCCCTTCTGCCTGCCAGCTATCTGCAGACGTTCGCACTTTCGGAGCAGGGCTGCGAAAGGAGCCTGGCTGGGACCATAACTTTACCAGGCTACGTTTGAGGTTTGAGGTGGCAAGACAAGCAAGCAGCCCCATTCTCTGTGCCTCTGTGCGAGCACTGCCATGGGCAGATGAGGCTGAGCAACAGCTTTCCAGGCTAGCCCCTTCTGCCTGCCAGCTATCTGCAGACGTTCGCACTTTCGGAGCAGGGCTGCGAAAGGAGCCTGGCTGGGACAACCCACATTCCCCACATGCGTTTGAAGTTTCAAGTGGCAAGATAAGCAAGCAGCCCCATTCTCTGTGCCTCTATGCGAACAGTGCCATGGGCAGATGAGGCTGAGCAACAGCTTTCCAGGCTAGCCCCTTCTGGCTGCCAGCTATCTGCAGACGTTCGCATTTCAAGAGCAGGGCTGCGAAAGGAGCCTAGCAGGTACACCATCTTTCCCAGGATACGTTTGAAGTTTGAGGTGGCAAGACAAGCAAGGAGCCCCATTCTCTGTGCCTCTGTGCGACCAGTGCCATGGGCAGATGAGGCTGAGCAACAGCTTTCCAGGCTAGCCCCTTCTGCCTGCCAGCTATCTGCAGACGTTCGCATTTCAAGAGCAGGGCTGTCAAAGGAGCCTAGCAGGTACACCATCTTTCCCAGGCTACGTTTGAAGTTTGAGGTGGCAAGACAAGCAAGCAGCCCCATTCTCTGTGCCTCTGTGCGAGCACTGCCATGGGCAGATGAGGCTGAGCAACAGCTTTCCAGGCTAGCCCCTTCTGCCTGCCAGCTATCTGCGGACGTTCGCACTTTCGGAGTAGGGCTGTGATAGGAGCCTGGCAGGGACACCACCATTCCCAGCATGCGTTTGAAGTTTCAAGTGGCAAGATAAGCAAGCAGCCCCTTTCTCTGTGCCTCTATGCGAACAGTGCCATGGGCAGATGAGGCTGAGCAACAGCTTTCCAGGCTAGCCCCTTCTTCCTGCCACCTATCTGCAGACGTTCGCACTTTCGGAACAGGGCTGTGATAGGAGCCTGGCAGGGACACCACCATTCCCAGCATGCGTTTGAAGTTTCAAGTGGCAAGATAAGCAAGCAGTCCCTTTCTCTCTGCCTCTATGCGAACAGTGCCATGGGCAGATGAGGCTGAGCAACAGCTTTCCAGGCTAGCCCCTTCTGCCTGCCAGCTATCTGCAGACGTTCGCATTTCAAGAGCAGGGCTGCGAAAGGAGCCTAGCAGGTACACCATTTTTCCCAGGCTACGTTTGAAGTTTGAGGTGGCAAGACAAGCAAGGAGCCCCATTCTCTGTGCCTCTGTGCGACCAGTGCCATGGGCAGATGAGGCTGAGCAACACCTTTCCAGGCTAGCACCTTCTGGCTGCCACCTATCTGCAGACGTTCGCATTTCAAGAGCAGGGCTGCGAAAGGAGCCTTGCTGGGACACCAACTTTCCCAGGCTACGTTTGAGGTTTGAGGTGGCAAGACAAGCAAGGAGCCCCATTCTCTGTACCTCTGTGCGAGAACTGCCATGGGCAGATGAGGTTGAGCAACAGCTTTCCAGGCTAGCCCCTTCTGCCTGCCAGCTATCTGCAGACGTTCGCACTTTCGGATAAGGGCTGCGAAAGGAGCCTGGCAGGGACAACCCACATTCCTCACATGCGTTTGAAGTTTCAAGTGGCAAGATAAGCAAGCAGCCCCATTCTCTGTGCCTCTGTGCGAGCACTGCCATGGGCAGATGAGGCTGAGCAACAGCTTTCCAGGCTAGCCCCTTCTTCCTGCCACCTATCTGCAGACGTTCGCACTTTCGGAACAGGGCTGTGATAGGAGCCTGGCAGGGACACCACCATTCCCAGCATGCGTTTGAAGTTTCAAGTGGCAAGATAAGCAAGCAGTCCCTTTCTCTCTGCCTCTATGCGAACAGTGCCATGGGCAGATGAGGCTGAGCAACAGCTTTCCAGGCTAGCCCCTTCTGCCTGCCAGCTATCTGCAGACGTTCGCATTTCAAGAGCAGGGCTGCGAAAGGAGCCTAGCAGGTACACCATTTTTCCCAGGCTACGTTTGAAGTTTGAGGTGGCAAGACAAGCAAGCAGCCCCATTCTCTGTGCCTCTGTGCGAGCACTGCCATGGGCAGATGAGGCTGAGCAACAGCTTTCTAGGCTAGCCCCTTCTGCCTGCCAGCTATCTGCAGACGTTCGCACTTTCGGATCAGGGCTGCGAAAGGAGCCTGGCTGGGACAACCCACATTCCCCACATGCGTTTGAAGTTTCAAGTGGCAAGATAAGCAAGCAGCCCCATTCTCTGTGCCTCTATGTGAACAGTGCCATGGGCAGATGAGGCTGAGCAACAGCTTTCCAGGCTAGCCCCTTCTGCCTGCCAGCTATCTGCAGACGTTCGCATTTCAAGAGCAGGGCTGCGAAAGGAGCCTAGCAGGTACACCATCTTTACCAGGATACGTTTGAAGTTTGAGGTGGCAAGACAAGCAAGGAGCCCCATTCTCTGTGCCTCTGTGCGACCAGTGCCATGGGCAGATGAGGCTGAGCAACACCTTTCCAGGCTAGCACCTTCTGGCTGCCAGCTATCTGCAGACGTTCGCATTTCAAGAGCAGGGCTGCGAAAGGAGCCTTGCTGGGACACCAACTTTCCCAGGCTACGTTTGAGGTTTGAGGTGGCAAGACAAGCAAGGAGCCCCATTCTCTGTGCCTCTGTGCGAGAACTGCCATGGGCAGATGAGGCTGAGCAACAGCTTTCCAGGCTAGCCCCTTCTGCCTGCCAGCTATCTGCAGACGTTCGCACTTTCGGATAAGGGCTGCGAAAGGAGCCTGGCAGGGACAACCCACATTCCTCACATGCGTTTGAAGTTTCAAGTGGCAAGATAAGCAAGCAGCCCCTTTCTCTGTGCCTCTATGCGAACAGTGCCATGGGCAGATGAGGCTGAGCAACAGCTTTCCAGGCTAGACCCTTCTGGCTGCCAGCTATCTGCAGACGTTCGCATTTCAAGAGCAGGGCTGCGAAAGGAGCCTAGCAGGTACACCATCTTTCCCAGGCAACGTTTGCAGTTTGAGGTGGCAAGATAAGCAAGCAGCCCCATTCTCTGTGCCTCTGTGCGAGCACTGCCATGGGCAGATGAGGCTGAGCAACAGCTTTCCAGGCTAGCCCCTTCTGCCTGCCATCTATCTGCGGACGTTCGCACTTTCGGAGTAGGGCTGCGAAAGGAGCCTGGCTGGGACACCAACTTTCCCAGCATGCGTTTGAAGTTTCAAGTGGCAAGATAAGCAAGCAGTCCCATTCTCTGTGCCTCTATGCGAACAGTGCCATGGGCAGATGAGGCTGAGCAACAGCTTTCCAGGCTAGCCCCTTCTGCCTGCCAGCTATCAGCAGACGTTCGCATTTCAAGAGCAGGGCTGCGAAAGGAGCCTAGCAGGTACACCATCTTTCCCAGGCTACGTTTGAAGTTTGAGGTGGCAAGACAAGCAAGCAGCCCCATTCTCTGTGCCTCTGTGCGAGCACTGCCATGTGCAGATGAGGCTGAGCAACAGCTTTCCAGGCTAGCCCCTTCTGCCTGCCAGCTATCTGCAGACGTTCGCACTTTCGGAACAGGGCTGTGATAGGAGCCTGGCAGGGACACCACCATTCCCAGCATGCTTTTGAAGTTTCAAGTGGCAAGATAAGCAAGCAGCCCCTTTCTCTGTGCCTCTATGCGAACAGTGCCATGGGCAGATGAGGCTGAGCAACAGCTTTCCAGGCTAGACCCTTCTGGCTGCCAGCTATCTGCAGACGTTCGCATTTCAAGAGCAGGGCTGCGAAAGGAGCCTAGCAGGTACACCATCTTTCCCAGGCTACGTTTGAAGTTTGAGGTAACAAGACAAGCAAGCAGCCCCATTCTCTGTGCCTCTGTGCGAGCAGTGCCATGGGCAGATGAGGCTGAGAAACAGCTTTCCAGGCTAGCACCTTCTGCCTGCCAGCTATCTGCAGACGTTCGCACTTTCGGAGCAGGGCTGCGAAAGGAGCCTGGCTGGGACGATAACTTTACCAGGCTACGTTTGAGGTTTGAGGTGGCAAGACAAGCAAGCAGCCCCATTCTCTGTGCCTCTGTGCGAGCACTGCCATGGGCAGATGAGGCTGAGCAACAGCTTTCCAGGCTAGCCCCTTCTGCCTGCCAGCTATCTGCAGACGTTCGCACTTTCGGAGCAGGGCTGCGAAAGGAGCCTGGCTGGGACCATAACTTTACCAGGCTACGTTTGAGGTTTGAGGTGGCAAGACAAGCAAGCAGCCCCATTCTCTGTGCCTCTGTGCGAGCACTGCCATGGGCAGATGAGGCTGAGCAACAGCTTTCCAGGCTAGCCCCTTCTGCCTGCCAGCTATCTGCAGACGTTCGCACTTTCGGAGCAGGGCTGCGAAAGGAGCCTGGCTGGGACAACCCACATTCCCCACATGCGTTTGAAGTTTCAAGTGGCAAGATAAGCAAGCAGCCCCATTCTCTGTGCCTCTATGCGAACAGTGCCATGGGCAGATGAGGCTGAGCAACAGCTTTCCAGGCTAGCCCCTTCTGGCTGCCAGCTATCTGCAGACGTTCGCATTTCAAGAGCAGGGCTGCGAAAGGAGCCTAGCAGGTACACCATCTTTCCCAGGATACGTTTGAAGTTTGAGGTGGCAAGACAAGCAAGGAGCCCCATTCTCTGTGCCTCTGTGCGACCAGTGCCATGGGCAGATGAGGCTGAGCAACAGCTTTCCAGGCTAGCCCCTTCTGCCTGCCAGCTATCTGCAGACGTTCGCATTTCAAGAGCAGGGCTGTCAAAGGAGCCTAGCAGGTACACCATCTTTCCCAGGCTACGTTTGAAGTTTGAGGTGGCAAGACAAGCAAGCAGCCCCATTCTCTGTGCCTCTGTGCGAGCACTGCCATGGGCAGATGAGGCTGAGCAACAGCTTTCCAGGCTAGCCCCTTCTGCCTGCCAGCTATCTGCGGACGTTCGCACTTTCGGAGTAGGGCTGTGATAGGAGCCTGGCAGGGACACCACCATTCCCAGCATGCGTTTGAAGTTTCAAGTGGCAAGATAAGCAAGCAGCCCCTTTCTCTGTGCCTCTATGCGAACAGTGCCATGGGCAGATGAGGCTGAGCAACAGCTTTCCAGGCTAGCCCCTTCTTCCTGCCACCTATCTGCAGACGTTCGCACTTTCGGAACAGGGCTGTGATAGGAGCCTGGCAGGGACACCACCATTCCCAGCATGCGTTTGAAGTTTCAAGTGGCAAGATAAGCAAGCAGTCCCTTTCTCTCTGCCTCTATGCGAACAGTGCCATGGGCAGATGAGGCTGAGCAACAGCTTTCCAGGCTAGCCCCTTCTGCCTGCCAGCTATCTGCAGACGTTCGCATTTCAAGAGCAGGGCTGCGAAAGGAGCCTAGCAGGTACACCATTTTTCCCAGGCTACGTTTGAAGTTTGAGGTGGCAAGACAAGCAAGCAGCCCCATTCTCTGTGCCTCTGTGCGAGCAGTGCCATGGGCAGATGAGGCTGAGCAACAGCTTTCCAGGCTAGCCCCTTCTGCCTGCCAGCTATCTGCAGACGTTCGCACTTTCGGATCAGGGCTGCGAAAGGAGCCTGGCTGGGACAACCCACATTCCCCACATGCGTTTGAAGTTTCAAGTGGCAAGATAAGCAAGCAGCCCCATTCTCTGTGCCTCTATGTGAACAGTGCCATGGGCAGATGAGGCTGAGCAACAGCTTTCCAGGCTAGCCCCTTCTGGCTGCCAGCTATCTGCAGACGTTCGCATTTCAAGAGCAGGGCTGCGAAAGGAGCCTAGCAGGTACACCATCTTTACCAGGATACGTTTGAAGTTTGAGGTGGCAAGACAAGCAAGGAGCCCCATTCTCTGTGCCTCTGTGCGACCAGTGCCATGGGCAGATGAGGCTGAGCAACACCTTTCCAGGCTAGCACCTTCTGGCTGCCAGCTATCTGCAGACGTTCGCATTTCAAGAGCAGGGCTGCGAAAGGAGCCTTGCTGGGACACCAACTTTCCCAGGCTACGTTTGAGGTTTGAGGTGGCAAGACAAGCAAGGAGCCCCATTCTCTGTGCCTCTGTGCGAGAACTGCCATGGGCAGATGAGGCTGAGCAACAGCTTTCCAGGCTAGCCCCTTCTGCCTGCCAGCTATCTGCAGACGTTCGCACTTTCGGATAAGGGCTGCGAAAGGAGCCTGGCAGGGACAACCCACATTCCTCACATGCGTTTGAAGTTTCAAGTGGCAAGATAAGCAAGCAGCCCCTTTCTCTGTGCCTCTATGCGAACAGTGCCATGGGCAGATGAGGCTGAGCAACAGCTTTCCAGGCTAGACCCTTCTGGCTGCCAGCTATCTGCAGACGTTCGCATTTCAAGAGCAGGGCTGCGAAAGGAGCCTAGCAGGTACACCATCTTTCCCAGGCAACGTTTGAAGTTTGAGGTGGCAAGATAAGCAAGCAGCCCCATTCTCTGTGCCTCTGTGCGAGCACTGCCATGGGCAGATGAGGCTGAGCAACAGCTTTCCAGGCTACCCCTTCTGCCTGCCATCTATCTGCGGACGTTCGCACTTTCGGAGTAGGGCTGCGAAAGGAGCATGGCTGGGACACCAACTTTCCCAGGCTACGTTTGAGGTTTGAGGTGGCAAGACAAGCAAGCAGCCCCATTCTCTGTGCCTCTGTGCGAGCACTGCCATGGGCAGATGAGGCTGAGCAACAGCTTTCCAGGCTAGCCCCTTCTGCCTGCCAGCTATCTGCAGACGTTCGCACTTTCGGAGCAGGGCTGCGAAAGGAGCCTGGCTGGGACCATAACTTTACCAGGCTACGTTTGAGGTTTGAGGTGGCAAGACAAGCAAGCAGCCCCATTCTCTGTGCCTCTGTGCGAGCACTGCCATGGGCAGATGAGGCTGAGCAACAGCTTTCCAGGCTAGCCCCTTCTGCCTGCCAGCTATCTGCAGACGTTCGCACTTTCGGAGCAGGGCTGCGAAAGGAGCCTGGCTGGGACAACCCACATTCCCCACATGCGTTTGAAGTTTCAAGTGGCAAGATAAGCAAGCAGCCCCATTCTCTGTGCCTCTATGCGAACAGTGCCATGGGCAGATGAGGCTGAGCAACAGCTTTCCAGGCTAGCCCCTTCTGGCTGCCAGCTATCTGCAGACGTTCGCATTTCAAGAGCAGGGCTGCGAAAGGAGCCTAGCAGGTACACCATCTTTCCCAGGATACGTTTGAAGTTTGAGGTGGCAAGACAAGCAAGGAGCCCCATTCTCTGTGCCTCTGTGCGACCAGTGCCATGGGCAGATGAGGCTGAGCAACAGCTTTCCAGGCTAGCACCTTCTGGCTGCCAGCTATCTGCAGACGTTCGCATTTCAAGAGCAGGGCTGCGAAAGGAGCCTAGCAGGTACAACATCTTTCCCAGGCAACGTTTGAAGTTTGAGGTGGCAAGATAAGCAAGCAGCCCCATTCTCTGTGCCTCTGTGCGAGCACTGCCATGGGCAGATGAGGCTGAGCAACAGCTTTCCAGGCTACCCCTTCTGCCTGCCATCTATCTGCGGACGTTCGCACTTTCGGAGTAGGGCTGCGAAAGGAGCATGGCTGCGACACCAAATTTCCCAGCATGCATTTGAAGTTTCAAGTGGCAAGATAAGCAAGCAGCCCCATTCTCTGTGCCTCTATGCGAACAGTGCCATGGGCAGATGAGGCTGAGCAACAGCTTTCCAGGCTAGCCCCTTCTGCCTGCCAGCTATCAGCAGACGTTCGCATTTCAAGAGCAGGCCTGCGAAAGGAGCCTAGCAGGTACACCATCTTTCCCAGGCTACGTTTGAAGTTTGAGGTGGCAAGACAAGCAAGCAGCCCCATTCTCTGTGCCTATGTGCGAGCACTGCCATGGGCAGATGAGGCTGAGCAACAGCTTTTCAGGCTAGCCCCTTCTGCCTGCCAGCTATCTGCGGACGTTCGCACTTTCGGAGTAGGGCTGCGAAAGGAGCCTGGCTGGGACACCAACTTTCCCAGGCTACGTTTGAAGTTTCAAGTGGCAAGATAAGCAAGCAGCCCCATTCTCTGTGCCTCTATGCGAACAGTGCCATGGGCAGATGAGGCTGAGCAACAGCTTTCCAGGCTAGCCCCTTCTGCCTGCCAGCTATCTGCAGACGTTCGCACTTTCGGAACAGGGCTGTGATAGGAGCCTGGCAGGGACACCACCATTCCCAGCATGCGTTTGAAGTTTCAAGTCGCAAGATAAGCAAGCAGCCCCTTTCTCTGTGCCTCTATGCGAACAGTGCCATGGGCAGATGAGGCTGAGCAACAGCTTTCCAGGCTAGCCCCTTCTGCCTGCCAGCTATCTGCAGACGTTCGCATTTCAAGAGCAGGGCTGCGAAAGGAGCCTAGCAGGTACACCATCTTTTCCAGGCTACGTTTGAAGTTTGAGGTAGCAAGACAAGCAAGGAGCCCCATTCTCTGTGCCTCTGTGCGAGCAGTGCCATGGGCAGATGAGGCTGAGCAACAGCTTTCCAGGCTAGCCCCTTCTGCCTGCCAGCTATCTGCAGACGTTCGCACTTTCGGATAAGGGCTGCGAAAGGAGCCTGGCAGGGACAACCCACATTCCTCACATGCGTTTGAAGTTTCAAGTGGCAAGATAAGCAAGCAGCACCATTCTCTGTGCCTCTATGCGAACAGTGCCATGGGCAGATGAGGCTGAGCAACAGCTTTCCAGGCTAGCCCCTTCTGCCTGCCAGCTATCTGCAGACGTTCGCATTTCAAGAGCAGGGCTGCGAAAGAAGCCTAGCAGGTACACCATCTTTCCCAGGCTACGTTTGAAGTTTGAGGTGGCAAGAGAAGCAAGCAGCCCCATTCTCTGTGCCTCTGTGCGAGCACTGCCATGGGCAGATGAGGCTGAGCAACAGCTTTCCAGGCTAGCCCCTTCTGCCTGCCAGCTATCTGCGGACGTTCGCACTTTCGGAGTAGGGCTGCGAAAGGAGCCTGGCTGGGACACCAACTTTCCCAGCATGCGTTTGAAGTTTCAAGTGGCAAGATAAGCAAGCAGCCCCATTCTCTGTGCCTCTATGCGAACAGTGCCATGGGCAGATGAGGCTGAGCAACAGCTTTCCAGGCTAGCCCCTTCTGCCTGCCAGCTATCTGCAGACGTTCGCATTTCAAGAGCAGGGCTGCGAAAGGAGCCTAGCAGGTACACCATCTTTCCCAGGATACGTTTCAAGTTTGAGGTGGCAAGACAAGCAAGGAGCCCCATTCTCTGTGCCTCTGTGCGACCAGTGCCATGGGCAGATGAGGCTGAGCAACAGCTTTCCAGGCTAGCTCCTTCTGGCTGCCAGCTATCTGCAGACATTCGCACTTTAGGATCAGGGCTGCAAAAGGAGCCTGGCTGGGACACCAACTTTCCCAGCCTACGTTTGAGGTGGCAAGAGAAGCAAGCAGCCCCATTCTCTGTGCCTCTATGCGAACAGTGCCATGGGCAGATGAGGCTGAGCAACAGCTTTCCAGACTAGCCCCTTCTGCCTGCCAGCTATCTGCAGACGTTCGCACTTTCGGAACAGGGCTGTGATAGGAGCCTGGCAGGGACACCACCATTCCCAGCATGCGTGTGAAGTATCAAATGGCAAGATAAGCAAGCAGCCCCATTCTCTGTGCCTCTATGCGAACAGTGCCATGGGCAGATGAGGCTGAGCAACAGCTTTCCAGGCTAGCCCCTTCTGGCTGCCATCTATCTGCGGACGTTCGAACTTTCGGAGTAGGGCTGCGAAAGGAGCCTTGCTGGGACACCAACTTTCCCAGGCTACGTTTGAGGTTTAAGGTGGCAAGACAAGCAAGGAGCCCCATTCTCTGTGCCTCTGTGCGAGAACTGCCATGGGCAGATGAGGCTGAGCAACAGCTTTCCAGGCTACCCCTTCTGCCTGCCAGCTATCTGCGGACGTTCGCACTTTCGGAGTAGGGCTGCGAAAGGAGCATGGCTGGGACACCAACTTTCCCAGGCTACGTTTGAAGTTTCAAGTGGCAAGATAAGCAAGCAGCCCCATTCTCTGTGCCTCTATGCGAACAGTGCCATGGGCAGATGAGGCTGAGCAACAGCTTTCCAGGCTAGCCCCTTCTGCCTGCCAGCTATCTGCAGACGTTCGCACTTTCGGAACAGGGCTGTGATAGGAGCCTGGCAGGGACACCACCATTCCCAGCATGCGTTTGAAGTTTCAAGTGGCAAGATAAGCAAGCAGCCCCTTTCTCTGTGCCTCTATGCGAACAGTGCCATGGGCAGATGAGGCTGAGCAACAGCTTTCCAGGCTAGCCCCTTCTGGCTGCCAGCTATCTGCAGACGTTCGCATTTCAAGAGCAGGGCTGCGAAAGGAGCCTAGCAGGTACACCATCTTTCCCAGGCTACGTTTGAAGTTTGAGGTAGCAAGACAAGCAAGGAGCCCCATTCTCTGTGCCTCTGTGCGAGCAGTGCCATGGGCAGATGAGGCTGAGCAACAGCTTTCCAGGCTAGCCCCTTCTGCCTGCCAGCTATCTGCAGACGTTCGCACTTTCGGAACAGGGCTGTGATAGGAGCCTGGCAGGGACACCACCATTCCCACATGCGTTTGAAGTTTCAAGTGGCAAGATAAGCAAGCAGCCCCTTTCTCTGTGCCTCTATGCGAACAGTGCCATGGGCAGATGAGGCTGAGCAACAGCTTTCCAGGCTAGCCCCTTCTGGCTGCCAGCTATCTGCAGACGTTCGCATTTCAAGAGCAGGGCTGCGAAAGGAGCCTAGCAGGTACACCATCTTTCCCAGGCTACGTTTGAAGTTTGAGGTAGCAAGACAAGCAAGGAGCCCCATTCTCTGTGCCTCTGTGCGAGCAGTGCCATGGGCAGATGAGGCTGAGCAACAGCTTTCCAGGCTAGCCCCTTCTGCCTGCCAGCTATCTGCGGACGTTCGCACTTTCGGAGTAGGGCTGCGAAAGGAGCCTGGCTGGGACACCAACTTTCCCAGGCTACGTTTGAAGTTTCAAGTGGCAAGATAAGCAAGCAGCCCCATTCTCTGTGCCTCTATGCGAACAGTGCCATGGGCAGATGAGGCTGAGCAACAGCTTTCCAGGCTAGCCCCTTCTGCCTGCCAGCTATCTGCAGACGTTCGCATTTCAAGAGCAGGGCTGCGAAAGGAGCCTAGCAGGTACACCATCTTTCCCAGGATACGTTTCAAGTTTGAGGTGGCAATACAAGCAAGGAGCCCCATTCTCTGTGCCTCTGTGCGACCAGTGCCATGGGCAGATGAGGCTGAGCAACAGCTTTCCAGGCTAGCTCCTTCTGGCTGCCAGCTATCTGCAGACATTCGCACTTTCGGATCAGGGCTGCGAAAGGAGCCTGGCTGGGACACCAACTTTCCCAGGCTACGTTTGAGGTTTGAGGTGGCAAGTGAAGCAAGCAGCCCCATTCTCTGTGCCCCTGTGCGAGCAGTACCATGGGCAGATGAGGCTGAGCAACAGCTTTCCACACTAGCCCCTTCTGCCTGCCTGCTATCTGCAGACGTTCGCACTTTCGGAACAGGGCTGTGATAGGAGCCTGGCAGGGACACCACCATTCCCAGCATGCGTGTGAAGTATCAAGTGGCAAGATAAGCAAGCAGCCCCATTCTCTGTGCCTCTATGCGAACAGTGCCATGGGCAGATGAGGCTGAGCAACAGCTTTCCAGGCTAGCCCCTTCTGGCTGCCATCTATCTGCGGACGTTCGAACTTTCGGAGTAGGGCTGCGAAAGGAGCCTTGCTGGGACACCAACTTTCCCAGGCTACGTTTGAGGTTTAAGGTGGCAAGACAAGCAAGGAGCCCCATTCTCTGTGCCTCTGTGCGAGAACTGCCATGGGCAGATGAGGCTGAGCAACAGCTTTCCAGGCTAGCCCCTTCTGCCTGCCATCTATCTGCGGACGTTCGCACTTTCGGAGTAGGGCTGCGAAAGGAGCATGGCTGGGACACCAACTTTCCCAGCATGCATTTGAAGTTTCAAGTGGCAAGATAAGCAAGCAGCCCCATTCTCTGTGCCTCTATGCGAACAGTGCCATGGGCAGATGAGGCTGAGCAACAGCTTTCCATGCTAGCCCCTTCTGCCTGCCAGCTATCTGCAGACGTTCGCATTTCAAGAGCAGGGCTGCGAAAGGAGCCTAGCAGGTACACCATCTTTCCCAGGCTACGTTTGAAGTTTGAGGTGGCAAGACAAGCAAGCAGCCCCATTCTCTGTGCCTATGTGCGAGCACTCCCATGGGCAGATGAGGCTGAGCAACAGCTTTCCAGGCTAGCCCCTTCTGCCTGCCAGCTATCTGCGGACGTTCGCACTTTCGGAGTAGGGCTGCGAAAGGAGCCTGGCTGGGACACCAACTTTCCCAGGCTACGTTTGAAGTTTCAAGTGGCAAGATAAGCAAGCAGCCCCATTCTCTGTGCCTCTATGCGAACAGTGCCATGGGCAGATGAGGCTGAGCAACAGCTTTCCAGGCTAGCCCCTTCTGCCTGCCAGCTATCTGCAGACGTTCGCACTTTCGGAACAGGGCTGTGATAGGAGCCTGGCAGGGACACCACCATTCCCAGCATGCGTTTGAAGTTTCAAGTGGCAAGATAAGCAAGCAGCCCCTTTCTCTGTGCCTCTATGCGAACAGTGCCATGGGCAGATGAGGCTGAGCAACAGCTTTCCAGGCTAACCCCTTCTGGCTGCCAGCTATCTGCAGACGTTCGCATTTCAAGAGCAGGGCTGCGAAAGGAGCCTAGCAGGTACACCATCTTTCCCAGGCTACGTTTGAAGTTTGAGGTAGCAAGACAAGCAAGGAGCCCCATTCTCTGTGCCTCTGTGCGAGCAGTGCCATGGGCAGATGAGGCTGAGCAACAGCTTTCCAGGCTAGCCCCTTCTGCCTGCCAGCTATCTGCAGACGTTCGCACTTTCGGATAAGGGCTGCGAAAGGAGCCTGGCAGGGACAACCCACATTCCACACATGCGTTTGAAGTTTCAAGTGGCAAGATAAGCAAGCAGCACCATTCTCTGTGCCTCTATGCGAACAGTGCCATGGGCAGATGAGGCTGAGCAACAGCTTTCCAGGCTAGACCCTTCTGGCTGCCAGCTATCTGCAGACATTCGCATTTCAAGAGCAGGGCTGCGAAAGAAGCCTAGCAGGTACACCATCTTTCCCAGGCTACGTTTGAAGTTTGAGGTGGCAAGACAAGCAAGGAGCCCCATTCTCTGTGCCTCTGTGCGAGCACTGCCATGGGCAGATGAGGCTGAGCAACAGCTTTCCAGGCTAGCCCCTTCTGCCTGCCAGCTATCTGCGGACGTTCGCACTTTCGGAGTAGGGCTGCGAAAGGAGCCTGGCTGGGACACCAACTTTCCCAGGCTACGTTTGAAGTTTCAAGTGGCAAGATAAGCAAGCAGCCCCATTCTCTGTGCCTCTATGCGAACAGTGCCATGGGCAGATGAGGCTGAGCAACAGCTTTCCAGGCTAGCCCCTTCTGCCTGCCAGCTATCTGCAGACGTTCGCATTTCAAGAGCAGGGCTGCGAAAGGAGCCTAGCAGGGACACCACCATTCCCAGCATGCGTTTGAAGTTTCAAGTCGCAAGATAAGCAAGCAGCCCCTTTCTCTGTGCCTCTATGCGAACAGTGCCATGGGCAGATGAGGCTGAGCAACAGCTTTCCAGGCTAGCCCCTTCTGCCTGCCAGCTATCTGCGGACGTTCGCATTTCAAGAGCAGGGCTGCGAAAGAAGCCTAGCAGGTACACCATCTTTCCCAGGCTACGTTTGAAGTTTGAGGTGGCAAGACAAGCAAGCAGCCCCATTCTCTGTGCCTCTGTGCGAGCACTGCCATGGGCAGATGAGGCTGAGCAACAGCTTTCCAGGCTAGCCCCTTCTGCCTGCCAGCTATCTGCGGACGTTCGCACTTTCGGAGTAGGGCTGCGAAAGGAGCCTGGCTGGGACACCAACTTTCCCAGGCTACGTTTGAAGTTTCAAGTGGCAAGATAAGCAAGCAGCCCCATTCTCTGTGCCTCTATGCGAACAGTGCCATGGGCAGATGAGGCTGAGCAACAGCTTTCCAGGCTAGCCCCTTCTGCCTGCCAGCTATCTGCAGACGTTCGCATTTCAAGAGCAGGGCTGCGAAAGGAGCCTAGCAGGTACACCATCTTTCCCAGGATACGTTTCAAGTTTGAGGTGGCAAGACAAGCAAGGAGCCCCATTCTCTGTGCCTCTGTGCGACCAGTGCCATGGGCAGATGAGGCTGAGCAACAGCTTTCCAGGCTAGCTCCTTCTGGCTGCCAGCTATCTGCAGACATTCGCACTTTCGGATCAGGGCTGCGAAAGGAGCCTGGCTGGGACACCAACTTTCCCAGGATACGTTTGAGGTTTGAGGTGGCAAGAGAAGCAAGCAGCCCCATTCTCTGTGCCCCTGTGCGAGCAGTACCATGGGCAGATGAGGCTGAGCAACAGCTTTCCAGACTAGCCCCTTCTGCCTGCCAGCTATCTGCAGACGTTCGCACTTTCGGAACAGGGCTGTGATAGGAGCCTGGCAGGGACACCACCATTCCCAGCATGCGTGTGAAGTATCAAGTGGCAAGATAAGCAAGCAGCCCCATTCTCTGTGCCTCTATGCGAACAGTGCCATGGGCAGATGAGGCTGAGCAACAGCTTTCCAGGCTAGCCCCTTCTGGCTGCCATCTATCTGCGGACGTTCGAACTTTCGGAGTAGGGCTGCGAAAGGAGCCTTGCTGTGACACCAACTTTCCCAGGCTACGTTTGAGGTTTAAGGTGGCAAGACAAGCAAGGAGCCCCATTCTCTGTGCCTCTGTGCGAGAACTGCCATGGGCAGATGAGGCTGAGCAACAGCTTTCCAGGCTACCCCTTCTGCCTGCCATCTATCTGCGGACGTTCGCACTTTCGGAGTAGGGCTGCGAAAGGAGCATGGCTGGGACACCAACTTTCCCAGCATGCGTTTGAAGTTTCAAGTGGCAAGATAAGCAAGCAGCCCCATTCTCTGTGCCTCTATGCGAACAGTGCCATGGGCAGATGAGGCTGAGCAACAGCTTTCCAGGCTAGCCCCTTCTGCCTGCCAGCTATCTGCAGACGTTCGCATTTCAAGAGCAGGGCTGCGAAAGGAGCCTAGCAGGTACACCATCTTTCCCAGGCTACGTTTGAAGTTTGAGGTGGCAAGACAAGCAAGCAGCCCCATTCTCTGTGCCTATGTGCGAGCACTCCCATGGGCAGATGAGGCTGAGCAACAGCTTTCCAGGCTAGCCCCTTCTGCCTGCCAGCTATCTGCGGACGTTCGCACTTTCGGATAAGGGCTGCGAAAGGAGCCTGGCTGGGACACCAACTTTCCCAGGCTACGTTTGAAGTTTCAAGTGGCAAGATAAGCAAGCAGCCCCATTCTCTGTGCCTCTATGCGAACAGTGCCATGGGCAGATGAGGCTGAGCAACAGCTTTCCAGGCTAGCCCCTTCTGCCTGCCAGCTATCTGCAGACGTTCGCACTTTCGGAACAGGGCTGTGATAGGAGCCTGGCAGGGACACCACCATTCCCAGCATGCGTTTGAAGTTTCAAGTGGCAAGATAAGCAAGCAGCCCCTTTCTCTGTGCCTCTATGCGAACAGTGCCATGGGCAGATGAGGCTGAGCAACAGCTTTCCAGGCTAGCCCCTTCTGGCTGCCAGCTATCTGCAGACGTTCGCATTTCAAGAGCAGGGCTGCGAAAGGAGCCTAGCAGGTACACCATCTTTCCCAGGATACGTTTCAAGTTTGAGGTGGCAATACAAGCAAGGAGCCCCATTCTCTGTGCCTCTGTGCGACCAGTGCCATGGGCAGATGAGGCTGAGCAACAGCTTTCCAGGCTAGCTTCTTCTGGCTGCCAGCTATCTGCAGACATTCGCACTTTCGGATCAGGGCTGCGAAAGGAGCCTGGCTGGGACACCAACTTTCCCAGGCTACGTTTGAGGTTTGAGGTGGCAAGTGAAGCAAGCAGCCCCATTCTCTGTGCCCCTGTGCGAGCAGTACCATGGGCAGATGAGGCTGAGCAACAGCTTTCCAGACTAGCCCCTTCTGCCTGCCAGCTATCTGCAGACGTTCGCACTTTCGGAACAGGGCTGTGATAGGAGCCTGGCAGGGACACCACCATTCCCAGCATGCGTGTGAAGTATCAAGTGGCAAGATAAGCAAGCAGCCCCATTCTCTGTGCCTCTATGCGAACAGTGCCATGGGCAGATGAGGCTGAGCAACAGCTTTCCAGGCTAGCCCCTTCTGGCTGCCATCTATCTGCGGACGTTCGAACTTTCGGAGTAGGGCTGCGAAAGGAGCCTTGCTGTGACACCAACTTTCCCAGGCTACGTTTGAGGTTTAAGGTGGGAAGACAAGCAAGGAGCCCCATTCTCTGTGCCTCTGTGCGAGAACTGCCATGGGCAGATGAGGCTGAGCAACAGCTTTCCAGGCTACCCCTTCTGCCTGCCATCTATCTGCGGACGTTCGCACTTTCGGAGTAGGGCTGCGAAAGGAGCATGGCTGGGACACCAACTTTCCCAGCATGCGTTTGAAGTTTCAAGTGGCAAGATAAGCAAGCAGCCCCATTCTCTGTGCCTCTATGCGAACAGTGCCATGGGCAGATGAGGCTGAGCAACAGCTTTCCAGGCTAGCCCCTTCTGCCTGCCAGCTATCTGCAGACGTTCGCATTTCAAGAGCAGGGCTGCGAAAGGAGCCTAGCAGGTACACCATCTTTCCCAGGCTACGTTTGAAGATTGAGGTGGCAAGACAAGCAAGCAGCCCCATTCTCTGTGCCTATGTGCGAGCACTCCCATGGGCAGATGAGGCTGAGCAACAGCTTTCCAGGCTAGCCCCTTCTGCCTGCCAGCTATCTGCGGACGTTCGCACTTTCGGAGTAGGGCTGCGAAAGGAGCATGGCTGGGACACCAACTTTCCCAGGCTACGTTTGAAGTTTCAAGTGGCAAGATAAGCAAGCAGCCCCATTCTCTGTGCCTCTATGCGAACAGTGCCATGGGCAGATGAGGCTGAGCAACAGCTTTCCAGGCTAGCCCCTTCTGCCTGCCAGCTATCTGCAGACGTTCGCACTTTCGGAACAGGGCTGTGATAGGAGCCTGGCAGGGACACCACCATTCCCAGCATGCGTTTGAAGTTTCAAGTGGCAAGATAAGCAAGCAGCCCCTTTCTCTGTGCCTCTATGCGAACAGTGCCATGGGCAGATGAGGCTGAGCAACAGCTTTCCAGGCTAGCCCCTTCTGCCTGCCAGCTATCAGCAGACGTTCGCATTTCAAGAGCAGGGCTGCGAAAGGAGCCTAGCAGGTACACCATCTTTCCCAGGCTACGTTTGAAGTTTGAGGTGGCAAGACAAGCAAGCAGCCCCATTCTCTGTGCCTATGTGCGAGCAGTGCCATGGGCAGATGAGGCTGAGCAACAGCTTTCCAGGCTAGCCCCTTCTGCCTGCCAGCTATCTGCAGACGTTCGCACTTTCGGATAAGGGCTGCGAGAGGAGCCTGGCAGGGACAACCCACATTCCTCACATGCGTTTGAAGTTTCAAGTGGCAAGATAAGCAAGCAGCACCATTCTCTGTGCCTCTATGCGAACAGTGCCATGGGCAGATGAGGCTGAGCAACAGCTTTCCAGGCTAGCCCCTTCTGCCTGCCAGCTATCTGCAGACGTTCGCATTTCAAGAGCAGGGCTGCGAAAGAAGCCTAGCAGGTACACCATCTTTCCCAGGCTACGTTTGAAGTTTGAGGTGGCAAGACAAGCAAGCAGCCCCATTCTCTGTGCCTATGTGCGAGCACTCCCATGGGCAGATGAGGCTGAGCAACAGCTTTCCAGGCTAGCCCCTTCTGCCTGCCAGCTATCTGCGGACGTTCGCACTTTCGGAGTAGGGCTCCGAAAGGAGCCTTGCTGTGACACCAACTTTCCCAGGCTACGTTTGAGGTTTAAGGTGGCAAGACAAGCAAGGAGCCCCATTCTCTGTGCCTCTGTGCGAGAACTGCCATGGGCAGATGAGGCTGAGCAACAGCTTTCCAGGCTACCCCTTCTGCCTGCCATCTATCTGCGGACGTTCGCACTTTCGGAGTAGGGCTGCGAAAGGAGCATGGCTGGGACACCAACTTTCCCAGCATGCGTTTGAAGTTTCAAGTGGCAAGATAAGCAAGCAGCCCCATTCTCTGTGCCTCTATGCGAACAGTGCCATGGGCAGATGAGGCTGAGCAACAGCTTTCCAGGCTAGCCCCTTCTGGCTGCCAGCTATCTGCAGACGTTCGCATTTCAAGAGCAGGGCTGCGAAAGGAGCCTAGCAGGTACACCATCTTTCCCAGGCTACGTTTGAAGTTTGAGGTGGCAAGACAAGCAAGCAGCCCCATTCTCTGTGCCTATGTGCGAGCACTCCCATGGGCAGATGAGGCTGAGCAACAGCTTTCCAGGCTAGCCCCTTCTGCCTGCCAGCTATCTGCGGACGTTCGCACTTTCGGAGTAGGGCTGCGAAAGGAGCCTGGCTGGGACACCAACTTTCCCAGGCTACGTTTGAAGTTTCAAGTGGCAAGATAAGCAAGCAGCCCCATTCTCTGTGCCTCTATGCGAACAGTGCCATGGGCAGATGAGGCTGAGCAACAGCTTTCCAGGCTAGCCCCTTCTGCCTGCCAGCTATCTGCAGACGTTCGCACTTTCGGAACAGGGCTGTGATAGGAGCCTGGCAGGGACACCACCATTCCCAGCATGCGTTTGAAGTTTCAAGTGGCAAGATAAGCAAGCAGCCCCTTTCTCTGTGCCTCTATGCGAACAGTGCCATGGGCAGATGAGGCTGAGCAACAGCTTTCCAGGCTAGCCCCTTCTGGCTGCCAGCTATCTGCAGACGTTCGCATTTCAAGAGCAGGGCTGCGAAAGGAGCCTAGCAGGTACACCATCTTTCCCAGGATACGTTTCAAGTTTGAGGTGGCAATACAAGCAAGGAGCCCCATTCTCTGTGCCTCTGTGCGACCAGTGCCATGGGCAGATGAGGCTGAGCAACAGCTTTCCAGGCTAGCTCCTTCTGGCTGCCAGCTATCTGCAGACATTCGCACTTTCGGATCAGGGCTGCGAAAGGAGCCTGGCTGGGACACCAACTTTCCCAGGCTACGTTTGAGGTTTGAGGTGGCAAGTGAAGCAAGCAGCCCCATTCTCTGTGCCCCTGTGCGAGCAGTACCATGGGCAGATGAGGCTGAGCAACAGCTTTCCAGACTAGCCCCTTCTGCCTGCCAGCTATCTGCAGACGTTCGCACTTTCGGAACAGGGCTGTGATAGGAGCCTGGCAGGGACACCACCATTCCCAGCATGCGTGTGAAGTATCAAGTGGCAAGATAAGCAAGCAGCCCCATTCTCTGTGCCTCTATGCGAACAGTGCCATGGGCAGATGAGGCTGAGCAACAGCTTTCCAGGCTAGCCCCTTCTGGCTGCCATCTATCTGCGGACGTTCGAACTTTCGGAGTAGGGCTGCGAAAGGAGCCTTGCTGGGACACCAACTTTCCCAGGCTACGTTTGAGGTTTAAGGTGGCAAGACAAGCAAGGAGCCCCATTCTCTGTGCCTCTGTGCGAGAACTGCCATGGGCAGATGAGGCTGAGCAACAGCTTTCCAGGCTACCCCTTCTGCCTGCCATCTATCTGCGGACGTTCGCACTTTCGGAGTAGGGCTGCGAAAGGAGCCTGGCTGGGACACCAACTTTCCCAGCATGCGTTTGAAGTTTCAAGTGGCAAGATAAGCAAGCAGCCCCATTCTCTGTGCCTCTATGCGAACAGTGCCATGGGCAGATGAGGCTGAGCAACAGCTTTCCAGGCTAGCCCCTTCTGGCTGCCAGCTATCTGCAGACGTTCGCATTTCAAGAGCAGGGCTGCGAAAGGAGCCTAGCAGGTACACCATCTTTCCCAGGCTACGTTTGAAGTTTGAGGTGGCAAGACAAGCAAGCAGCCCCATTCTCTGTGCCTATGTGCGAGCACTCCCATGGGCAGATGAGGCTGAGCAACAGCTTTCCAGGCTAGCCCCTTCTGCCTGCCAGCTATCTGCGGACGTTCGCACTTTCGGAGTAGGGCTGCGAAAGGACCCTGGCTGGGACACCAACTTTCCCAGGCTACGTTTGAAGTTTCAAGTGGCAAGATAAGCAAGCAGCCCCATTCTCTGTGCCTCTATGCGAACAGTGCCATGGGCAGATGAGGCTGAGCAACAGCTTTCCAGGCTAGCCCCTTCTGCCTGCCAGCTATCTGCAGACGTTCGCACTTTCGGAACAGGGCTGTGATAGGAGCCTGGCAGGGACACCACCATTCCCAGCATGCGTTTGAAGTTTCAAGTGGCAAGATAAGCAAGCAGCCCCTTTCTCTGTGCCTCTATGCGAACAGTGCCATGGGCAGATGAGGCTGAGCAACAGCTTTCCAGGCTAGCCCCTTCTGGCTGCCAGCTATCTGCAGACGTTCGCATTTCAAGAGCAGGGCTGCGAAAGGAGCCTAGCAGGTACACCATCTTTCCCAGGCTACGTTTGAAGTTTGAGGTGGCAAGATAAGCAAGGAGCCCCATTCTCTGTGCCTCTGTGCGAGCAGTGCCATGGGCAGATGAGGCTGAGCAACAGCTTTCCAGGCTAGCCCCTTCTGCCTGCCAGCTATCTGCAGACGTTCGCACTTTCGGATAAGGGCTGCGAAAGGAGCCTGGCAGGGACAACCCACATTCCTCACATGCGTTTGAAGTTTCAAGTGGCAAGATAAGCAAGCAGCACCATTCTCTGTGCCTCTATGCGAACAGTGCCATGGGCAGATGAGGCTGAGCAACAGCTTTCCAGGCTAGCCCCTTCTGCCTGCCAGTTATCTGCAGACATTCGCATTTCAAGAGCAGGGCTGCGAAAGAAGCCTAGCAGGTACACCATCTTTCCCAGGCTACGTTTGAAGTTTGAGGTGGCAAGACAAGCAAGCAGCCCCATTCTCTGTGCCTCTGTGCGAGCACTGCCATGGGCAGATGAGGCTGAGCAACAGCTTTCCAGGCTAGCCCCTTCTGCCTGCCAGCTATCTGCGGACGTTCGCACTTTCGGAGTAGGGCTGCGAAAGGAGCCTGGCTGGGACACCAACTTTCCCAGGCTACGTTTGAAGTTTCAAGTGGCAAGATAAGCAAGCAGCCCCGTTCTCTGTGCCTCTATGCGAACAGTGCCATGGGCAGATGAGGCTGAGCAACAGCTTTCCAGGCTAGCCCCTTCTGCCTGCCAGCTATCTGCAGACGTTCGCATTTCAAGAGCAGGGCTGCGAAAGGAGCCTGGCAGGGACACCACCATTCCCAGCATGCGTTTGAAGTTTCAAGTCGCAAGATAAGCAAGCAGCCCCATTCTCTGTGCCTCTATGCGAACAGTGCCATGGGCAGATGAGGCTGAGCAACAGCTTTCCAGGCTAGCCCCTTCTGGCTGCCAGCTATCTGCAGACGTTCGCATTTCAAGAGCAGGGCTGCGAAAGGAGCCTAGCAGGTACACCATCTTTCCCAGGCTACGTTTGAAGTTTGAGGTAGCAAGACAAGCAAGGAGCCCCATTCTCTGTGCCTATGTGCGAGCACTGCCATGGGCAGATGAGGCTGAGCAACAGCTTTCCAGGCTAGCCCCTTCTGGCTGCCAGCTATCTGCAGACGTTCGCACTTTCGGATAAGGGCTGCGAAAGGAGCCTGGCAGGGACAACCCACATTCCTCACATGCGTTTGAAGTTTCAAGTGGCAAGATAAGCAAGCAGCACCATTCTCTGTGCCTCTATGCGAACATTGCCATGGGCAGATGAGGCTGAGCAACAGCTTTCCAGGCTAGCCCCTTCTGGCTGCCAGCTATCTGCAGACGTTCGCATTTCAAGAGCAGGGCTGCGAAAGAAGCCTAGCAGGTACACCATCTTTCCCAGGCTACGTTTGAAGTTTGAGGTGGCAAGACAAGCAAGCAGCCCCATTCTCTGTGCCTCTGTGCGAGCACTGCCATGGGCAGATGAGGCTGAGAAAGAGCTTTCCAGGCTAGCCCCTTCTGCCTGCCAGCTATCTGCGGACGTTCGCACTTTCGGAGTAGGGCTGCGAAAGGAGCATGGCTGGGACACCAACATTCCAAGCATGCGTTTGAAGTTTCAAGTGGCAAGATAAGCAAGCAGCCCCATTCTCTGTGCCTCTATGCGAACAGTGCCATGGGCAGATGAGGCTGAGCAACAGCTTTCCAGGCTAGCCCCTTCTGCCTGCCAGCTATCAGCAGACGTTCGCATTTCAAGAGCAGGGCTGCGAAAGGAGCCTAGCAGGTACACCATCTTTCCCAGGCTACGTTTGAAGTTTTAGGTGGCAAGACAAGCAAGCAGCCCCATTCTCTGTGCCTCTGTGCGAGCAGTGCCATGGGCAGATGAGGCTGAGCAACAGCTTTCCAGGCTAGCCCCTTCTGCCTGCCAGCTATCTGCAGACGTTCGCACTTTCGGATAAGGGCTGCGAGAGGAGCCTGGCAGGGACAACCCACATTCCTCACATGCGTTTGAAGTTTCAAGTGGCAAGATAAGCAAGCAGCACCATTCTCTGTGCCTCTATGCGAACAGTGCCATGGGCAGATGAGGCTGAGCAACAGCTTTCCAGGCTAGCCCCTTCTGCCTGCCAGCTATCTGCAGACGTTCGCATTTCAAGAGCAGGGCTGCGAAAGAAGCCTAGCAGGTACACCATCTTTCCCAGGCTACGTTTGAAGTTTGAGGTGGCAAGACAAGCAAGCAGCCCCATTCTCTGTGCCTATGTGCGAGCACTCCCATGGGCAGATGAGGCTGAGCAACAGCTTTCCAGGCTAGCCCCTTCTGCCTGCCAGCTATCTGCGGACGTTCGCACTTTCGGAGTAGGGCTGCGAAAGGAGCCTTGCTGTGACACCAACTTTCCCAGGCTACGTTTGAGGTTTGAGGTGGGAAGACAAGCAAGGAGCCCCATTCTCTGTGCCTCTGTGCGAGAACTGCCATGGGCAGATGAGGCTGAGCAACAGCTTTCCAGGCTACCCCTTCTGCCTGCCATCTATCTGCGGACGTTCGCACTTTCGGAGTAGGGCTGCGAAAGGAGCATGGCTGGGACACCAACTTTCCCAGCATGCGTTTGAAGTTTCAAGTGGCAAGATAAGCAAGCAGCCCCATTCTCTGTGCCTCTATGCGAACAGTGCCATGGGCAGATGAGGCTGAGCAACAGCTTTCCAGGCTAGCCCCTTCTGGCTGCCAGCTATCTGCAGACGTTCGCATTTCAAGAGCAGGGCTGCGAAAGGAGCCTAGCAGGTACACCATCTTTCCCAGGCTACGTTTGAAGTTTGAGGTGGCAAGACAAGCAAGCAGCCCCATTCTCTGTGCCTATGTGCGAGCACTCCCATGGGCAGATGAGGCTGAGCAACAGCTTTCCAGGCTAGCCCCTTCTGCCTGCCAGCTATCTGCGGACGTTCGCACTTTCGGAGTAGGGCTGCGAAAGGAGCATGGCTGGGACACCAACTTTCCCAGGCTACGTTTGAAGTTTCAAGTGGCAAGATAAGCAAGCAGCCCCATTCTCTGTGCCTCTATGCGAACAGTGCCATGGGCAGATGAGGCTGAGCAACAGCTTTCCAGGCTAGCCCCTTCTGCCTGCCAGCTATCTGCAGACGTTCGCACTTTCGGAACAGGGCTGTGATAGGAGCCTGGCAGGGACACCACCATTCCCAGCATGCGTTTGAAGTTTCAAGTGGCAAGATAAGCAAGCAGCCCCTTTCTCTGTGCCTCTATGCGAACAGTGCCATGGGCAGATGAGGCTGAGCAACAGCTTTCCAGGCTAGCCCCTTCTGCCTGCCAGCTATCAGCAGACGTTCGCATTTCAAGAGCAGGGCTGCGAAAGGAGCCTAGCAGGTACACCATCTTTCCCAGGCTACGTTTGAAGTTTGAGGTGGCAAGACAAGCAAGCAGCCCCATTCTCTGTGCCTCTGTGCGAGCAGTGCCATGGGCAGATGAGGCTGAGCAACAGCTTTCCAGGCTAGCCCCTTCTGCCTGCCAGCTATCTGCAGACGTTCGCACTTTCGGATAAGGGCTGCGAGAGGAGCCTGGCAGGGACAACCCACATTCCTCACATGCGTTTGAAGTTTCAAGTGGCAAGATAAGCAAGCAGCACCATTCTCTGTGCCTCTATGCGAACAGTGCCATGGGCAGATGAGGCTGAGCAACAGCTTTCCAGGCTAGCCCCTTCTGCCTGCCAGCTATCTGCAGACGTTCGCATTTCAAGAGCAGGGCTGCGAAAGAAGCCTAGCAGGTACACCATCTTTCCCAGGCTACGTTTGAAGTTTGAGGTGGCAAGACAAGCAAGCAGCCCCATTCTCTGTGCCTATGTGCGAGCACTCCCATGGGCAGATGAGGCTGAGCAACAGCTTTCCAGGCTAGCCCCTTCTGCCTGCCAGCTATCTGCGGACGTTCGCACTTTCGGAGTAGGGCTGCGAAAGGAGCCTTGCTGTGACACCAACTTTCCCAGGCTACGTTTGAGGTTTGAGGTGGGAAGACAAGCAAGGAGCCCCATTCTCTGTGCCTCTGTGCGAGAACTGCCATGGGCAGATGAGGCTGAGCAACAGCTTTCCAGGCTACCCCTTCTGCCTGCCATCTATCTGCGGACGTTCGCACTTTCGGAGTAGGGCTGCGAAAGGAGCATGGCTGGGACACCAACTTTCCCAGCATGCGTTTGAAGTTTCAAGTGGCAAGATAAGCAAGCAGCCCCATTCTCTGTGCCTCTATGCGAACAGTGCCATGGGCAGATGAGGCTGAGCAACAGCTTTCCAGGCTAGCCCCTTCTGGCTGCCAGCTATCTGCAGACGTTCGCATTTCAAGAGCAGGGCTGCGAAAGGAGCCTAGCAGGTACACCATCTTTCCCAGGCTACGTTTGAAGTTTGAGGTGGCAAGACAAGCAAGCAGCCCCATTCTCTGTGCCTATGTGCGAGCACTCCCATGGGCAGATGAGGCTGAGCAACAGCTTTCCAGGCTAGCCCCTTCTGCCTGCCAGCTATCTGCGGACGTTCGCACTTTCGGAGTAGGGCTGCGAAAGGAGCATGGCTGGGACACCAACTTTCCCAGGCTACGTTTGAAGTTTCAAGTGGCAAGATAAGCAAGCAGCCCCATTCTCTGTGCCTCTATGCGAACAGTGCCATGGGCAGATGAGGCTGAGCAACAGCTTTCCAGGCTAGCCCCTTCTGCCTGCCAGCTATCTGCAGACGTTCGCACTTTCGGAACAGGGCTGTGATAGGAGCCTGGCAGGGACACCACCATTCCCAGCATGCGTTTGAAGTTTCAAGTGGCAAGATAAGCAAGCAGCCCCTTTCTCTGTGCCTCTATGCGAACAGTGCCATGGGCAGATGAGGCTGAGCAACAGCTTTCCAGGCTAGCCCCTTCTGCCTGCCAGCTATCAGCAGACGTTCGCATTTCAAGAGCAGGGCTGCGAAAGGAGCCTAGCAGGTACACCATCTTTCCCAGGCTACGTTTGAAGTTTGAGGTGGCAAGACAAGCAAGCAGCCCCATTCTCTGTGCCTATGTGCGAGCAGTGCCATGGGCAGATGAGGCTGAGCAACAGCTTTCCAGGCTAGCCCCTTCTGCCTGCCAGCTATCTGCAGACGTTCACACTTTCGGATAAGGGCTGCGAGAGGAGCCTGGCAGGGACAACCCACATTCCTCACATGCGTTTGAAGTTTCAAGTGGCAAGATAAGCAAGCAGCACCATTCTCTGTGCCTCTATGCGAACAGTGCCATGGGCAGATGAGGCTGAGCAACAGCTTTCCAGGCTAGCCCCTTCTGCCTGCCAGCTATCTGCAGACGTTCACATTTCCAGAGCAGGGCTGCGAAAGAAGCCTAGCAGGTACACCATCTTTCCCAGGCTACGTTTGAAGTTTGAGGTGGCAAGACAAGCAAGCAGCCCCATTCTCTGTGCCTATGTGCGAGCACTCCCATGGGCAGATGAGGCTGAGCAACAGCTTTCCAGGCTAGCCCCTTCTGCCTGCAAGCTATCTGCGGACGTTCGCACTTTCGGAGTAGGGCTGCGAAAGGAGCCTTGCTGTGACACCAACTTTCCCAGGCTACGTTTGAGGTTTAAGGTGGGAAGACAAGCAAGGAGCCCCATTCTCTGTGCCTCTGTGCGAGAACTGCCATGGGCAGATGAGGCTGAGCAACAGCTTTCCAGGCTACCCCTTCTGCCTGCCATCTATCTGCGGACGTTCGCACTTTCGGAGTAGGGCTGCGAAAGGAGCATGGCTGGGACACCAACTTTCCCAGCATGCGTTTGAAGTTTCAAGTGGCAAGATAAGCAAGCAGCCCCATTCTCTGTGCCTCTATGCGAACAGTGCCATGGGCAGATGAGGCTGAGCAACAGCTTTCCAGGCTAGCCCCTTCTGCCTGCCAGCTATCTGCAGACGTTCGCATTTCAAGAGCAGGGCTGCGAAAGGAGCCTAGCAGGTACACCATCTTTCCCAGGCTACGTTTGAAGTTTGAGGTGGCAAGACAAGCAAGCAGCCCCATTCTCTGTGCCTATGTGCGAGCACTCCCATGGGCAGATGAGGCTGAGCAACAGCTTTCCAGGCTAGCCCCTTCTGCCTGCCAGCTATCTGCGGACGTTCGCACTTTCGGAGTAGGGCTGCGAAAGGAGCCTGGCTGGGACACCAACTTTCCCAGGCTACGTTTGAAGTTTCAAGTGGCAAGATAAGCAAGCAGCCCCATTCTCTGTGCCTCTATGCGAACAGTGCCATGGGCAGATGAGGCTGAGCAAGAGCTTTCCAGGCTAGCCCCTTCTGGCTGCCAGCTATCTGCAAACGTTCGCACTTTCGGAACAGGGCTGTGATAGGAGCCTGGCAGGGACACCACCATTCCCAGCATGCGTTTGAAGTTTCAAGTGGCAAGATAAGCAAGCAGCCCCTTTCTCTGTGCCTCTATGCGAACAGTGCCATGGGCAGATGAGGCTGAGCAACAGCTTTCCAGGCTAGCCCCTTCTGGCTGCCAGCTATCTGCAGACGTTCGCATTTCAAGAGCAGGGCTGCGAAAGGAGCCTAGCAGGTACACCATCTTTCCCAGGCTACGTTTGAAGTTTGAGGTAGCAAGACAAGCAAGGAGCCCCATTCTCTGTGCCTCTGTGCGAGCAGTGCCATGGGCAGATGAGGCTGAGCAACAGCTTTCCAGGCTAGCCCCTTCTGCCTGCCAGCTATCTGCGGACGTTCGCACTTTCGGAGTAGGGCTGCGAAAGGAGCCTGGCTGGGACACCAACTTTCCCAGGCTACGTTTGAAGTTTCAAGTGGCAAGATAAGCAAGCAGCCCCATTCTCTGTGCCTCTATGCGAACAGTGCCATGGGCAGATGAGGCTGAGCAACAGCTTTCCAGGCTAGCCCCTTCTGCCTGCCAGCTATCAGCAGACGTTCGCATTTCAAGAGCAGGGCTGCGAAAGGAGCCTAGCAGGTACACCATCTTTCCCAGGCTACGTTTGAAGTTTGAGGTGGCAAGACAAGCAAGCAGCCCCATTCTCTGTGCCTATGTGCGAGCAGTGCCATGGGCAGATGAGGCTGAGCAACAGCTTTCCAGGCTAGCCCCTTCTGCCTGCCAGCTATCTGCAGACGTTCGCACTTTCGGATAAGGGCTGCGAGAGGAGCCTGGCAGGGACAACCCACATTCCTCACATGCGTTTGAAGTTTCAAGTGGCAAGATAAGCAAGCAGCACCATTCTCTGTGCCTCTATGCGAACAGTGCCATGGGCAGATGAGGCTGAGCAACAGCTTTCCAGGCTAGCCCCTTCTGCCTGCCAGCTATCTGCAGACGTTCGCATTTCAAGAGCAGGGCTGCGAAAGAAGCCTAGCAGGTACACCATCTTTCCCAGGCTACGTTTGAAGTTTGAGGTGGCAAGACAAGCAAGCAGCCCCATTCTCTGTGCCTATGTGCGAGCACTCCCATGGGCAGATGAGGCTGAGCAACAGCTTTCCAGGCTAGCCCCTTCTGCCTGCCAGCTATCTGCGGACGTTCGCACTTTCGGAGTAGGGCTGCGAAAGGAGCCTTGCTGTGACACCAACTTTCCCAGGCTACGTTTGAGGTTTAAGGTGGGAAGACAAGCAAGGAGCCCCATTCTCTGTGCCTCTGTGCGAGAACTGCCATGGGCAGATGAGGCTGAGCAACAGCTTTCCAGGCTACCCCTTCTGCCTGCCATCTATCTGCGGACGTTCGCACTTTCGGAGTAGGGCTGCGAAAGGAGCATGGCTGGGACACCAACTTTCCCAGCATGCGTTTGAAGTTTGAAGTGGCAAGATAAGCAAGCAGCCCCATTCTCTGTGCCTCTATGCGAACAGTGCCATGGGCAGATGAGGCTGAGCAACAGCTTTCCAGGCTAGCCCCTTCTGCCTGCCAGCTATCTGCAGACGTTCGCATTTCAAGAGCAGGGCTGCGAAAGGAGCCTAGCAGGTACACCATCTTTCCCAGGCTACGTTTGAAGTTTGAGGTGGCAAGACAAGCAAGCAGCCCCATTCTCTGTGCCTATGTGCGAGCACTCCCATGGGCAGATGAGGCTGAGCAACAGCTTTCCAGGCTAGCCCCTTCTGCCTGCCAGCTATCTGCGGACGTTCGCACTTTCGGAGTAGGGCTGCGAAAGGAGCCTGGCTGGGACACCAACTTTCCCAGGCTACGTTTGAAGTTTCAAGTGGCAAGATAAGCAAGCAGCCCCATTCTCTGTGCCTCTATGCGAACAGTGCCATGGGCAGATGAGGCTGAGCAACAGCTTTCCAGGCTAGCCCCTTCTGCCTGCCAGCTATCTGCGGACGTTCGCACTTTCGGAGTAGGGCTGCGAAAGGAGCCTGGCTGGGACACCAACTTTCCCAGGCTACGTTTGAAGTTTCAAGTGGCAAGATAAGCAAGCAGCCCCATTCTCTGTGCCTCTATGCGAACAGTGCCATGGGCAGATGAGGCTGAGCAACAGCTTTCCAGGCTAGCCCCTTCTGCCTGCCAGCTATCTGCAGACGTTCGCATTTCAAGAGCAGGGCTGCGAAAGGAGCCTAGCAGGTACACCATCTTTCCCAGGATACGTTTCAAGTTTGAGGTGGCAAGACAAGCAAGGAGCCCCATTCTCTGTGCCTCTGTGCGACCAGTGCCATGGGCAGATGAGGCTGAGCAACAGCTTTCCAGGCTAGCTCCTTCTGGCTGCCAGCTATCTGCAGACATTCGCACTTTCGGATCAGGGCTGCGAAAGGAGCCTGGCTGGGACACCAACTTTCCCAGGCTACGTTTGAGGTTTGAGGTGGCAAGAGAAGCAAGCAGCCCCATTCTCTGTGCCCCTTTGCGAGCAGTACCATGGGCAGATGAGGCTGAGCAACAGCTTTCCAGACTAGCCCCTTCTGCCTGCCAGCTATCTGCAGACGTTCGCACTTTCGGAACAGGGCTGTGATAGGAGCCTGGCAGGGACACCACCATTCCTAGCATGCGTGTGAAGTATCAAGTGGCAAGATAAGCAAGCAGCCCCATTCTCTGTGCCTCTATGCGAACAGTGCCATGGGCAGATGAGGCTGAGCAACAGCTTTCCAGGCTAGCCCCTTCTGGCTGCCATCTATCTGCGGACGTTCGAACTTTCGGAGTAGGGCTGCGAAAGCAGCCTGGCTGGGACACCAACTTTCCCAGGCTACGTTTGAGGTTTAAGGTGGCAAGACAAGCAAGGAGCCCCATTCTCTGTGCCTCTGTGCGAGAACTGCCATGGGCAGATGAGGCTGAGCAACAGCTTTCCAGGCTACCCCTTCTGCCTGCCATCTATCTGCGGACGTTCGCACTTTCGGAGTAGGGCTGCGAAAGGAGCATGGCTGGGACACCAACTTTCCCAGCATGCGTTTGAAGTTTCAAGTGGCAAGATAAGCAAGCAGCCCCATTCTCTGTGCCTCTATGCGAACAGTGCCATGGGCAGATGAGGCTGAGCAACAGCTTTCCAGGCTAGCCCCTTCTGCCTGCCAGCTATCTGCAGACGTTCGCATTTCAAGAGCAGGGCTGCGAAAGGAGCCTAGCAGGTACACCATCTTTCCCAGGCTACGTTTGAAGTTTGAGGTGGCAAGACAAGCAAGCAGCCCCATTCTCTGTGCCTATGTGCGAGCACTCCCATGGGCAGATGAGGCTGAGCAACAGCTTTCCAGGCTAGCCCCTTCTGCCTGCCAGCTATCTGCAGACGTTCGCACTTTCGGAGTAGGGCTGCGAAAGGAGCCTGGCAGGGACAACCCACATTCCTCACATGCGTTTGAAGTTTCAAGTGGCAAGATAAGCAAGCAGCACCATTCTCTGTGCCTCTGTGCGAACAGTGCCATGGGCAGATGAGGCTGAGCAAGAGCTTTCCAGGCTAGCCCCTTCTGGCTGCCAGCTATCTGCAGACGTTCACATTTCAAGAGCAGGGCTGCGAAAGAAGCCTAGCAGGTACACCATCTTTCCCAGGCTACGTTTGAAGTTTGAGGTGGCAAGACAAGCAAGCAGCCCCATTCTCTGTGCCTATGTGCGAGCACTCCCATAAGCAGATGAGGCTGAGCAACAGCTTTCCAGGCTAGCCCCTTCTGCCTGCCAGCTATCTGCGGACGTTCGCACTTTCGGAGTAGGGCTGCGAAAGGAGCCTGGCAGGTACACCAACTTTCCCAGGCTACGTTTGAAGTTTCAAGTGGCAAGATAAGCAAGCAGCCCCATTCTCTGTGCCTCTATGCGAACAGTGCCATGGGCAGATGAGGCTGAGCAACAGCTTTCCAGGCTAGCCCCTTCTGCCTGCCAGCTATCTGCAGACGTTCGCATTTCAAGAGCAGGGCTGCGAAAGGAGCCTAGCAGGTACACCATCTTTCCCAGGCTACGTTTGAAGTTTGAGGTGGCAAGACAAGCAAGCAGCCCCATTCTCTGTGCCTATGTGCGAGCACTCCCATGGGCAGATGAGGCTGAGAAACAGCTTTCCAGGCTAGCCCCTTCTGCCTGCCAGCTATCTGCGGACGTTCGCACTTTCGGAGTAGGGCTGCGAAAGGAGCCTGGCTGGGACACCAACTTTCCCAGGCTACGTTTGAAGTTTCAAGTGGCAAGATAAGCAAGCAGCCCCATTCTCTGTGCCTCTATGCGAACAGTGCCATGGGCAGATGAGGCTGAGCAACAGCTTTCCAGGCTAGCCCCTTCTGCCTGCCAGCTATCTGCAGACGTTCGCACTTTCGGAACAGGGCTGTGATAGGAGCCTGGCAGGGACACCACCATTCCCAGCATGCGTTTGAAGTTTCAAGTGGCAAGATAAGCAAGCAGCCCCTTTCTCTGTGCCTCTATGCGAACAGTGCCATGGGCAGATGAGGCTGAGCAACAGCTTTCCAGGCTAGCCCCTTCTGGCTGCCAGCTATCTGCAGACGTTCGCATTTCAAGAGCAGGGCTGCGAAAGGAGCCTAGCAGGTACACCATCTTTCCCAGGCTACGTTTGAAGTTTGAGGTAGCAAGACAAGCAAGGAGCCCCATTCTCTGTGCCTCTGTGCGAGCAGTGCCATGGGCAGATGAGGCTGAGCAACAGCTTTCCAGGCTAGCCCCTTCTGCCTGCCATCTATCTGCGGACGTTCGCACTTTCGGAGTAGGGCTGCGAAAGGAGCCTGGCTGGGACACCAACTTTCCCAGGCTACGTTTGAAGTTTCAAGTGGCAAGATAAGCAAGCAGCCCCATTCTCTGTGCCTCTATGCGAACAGTGCCATGGGCAGATGAGGCTGAGCAACAGCTTTCCAGGCTAGCCCCTTCTGCCTGCCAGCTATCTGCAGACGTTCGCATTTCAAGAGCAGGGCTGCGAAAGGAGCCTAGCAGGTACACCATCTTTCCCAGGATACGTTTCAAGTTTGAGGTGGCAAGACAAGCAAGGAGCCCCATTCTCTGTGCCTCTGTGCGACCAGTGCCATGGGCAGATGAGGCTGAGCAACAGCTTTCCAGGCTAGCTCCTTCTGGCTGCCAGCTATCTGCAGACATTCGCACTTTCGGATCAGGGCTGCGAAAGGAGCCTGGCTGGGACACCAACTTTCCCAGGCTACGTTTGAGGTTTGAGGTGGCAAGAGAAGCAAGCAGCCCCATTCTCTGTGCCCCTTTGCGAGCAGTACCATGGGCAGATGAGGCTGAGCAACAGCTTTCCAGACTAGCCCCTTCTGCCTGCCAGCTATCTGCAGACGTTCGCACTTTCGGAACAGGGCTGTGATAGGAGCCTGGCAGGGACACCACCATTCCTAGCATGCGTGTGAAGTATCAAGTGGCAAGATAAGCAAGCAGCCCCATTCTCTGTGCCTCTATGCGAACAGTGCCATGGGCAGATGAGGCTGAGCAACAGCTTTCCAGGCTAGCCCCTTCTGGCTGCCATCTATCTGCGGACGTTCGAACTTTCGGAGTAGGGCTGCGAAAGGAGCCTGGCTGGGACACCAACTTTCCCAGGCTACGTTTGAGGTTTAAGGTGGCAAGACAAGCAAGGAGCCCCATTCTCTGTGCCTCTGTGCGAGAACTGCCATGGGCAGATGAGGCTGAGCAACAGCTTTCCAGGCTACCCCTTCTGCCTGCCATCTATCTGCGGACGTTCGCACTTTCGGAGTAGGGCTGCGAAAGGAGCATGGCTGGGACACCAACTTTCCCAGCATGCGTTTGAAGTTTGAAGTGGCAAGATAAGCAAGCAGCCCCATTCTCTGTGCCTCTATGCGAACAGTGCCATGGGCAGATGAGGCTGAGCAACAGCTTTCCAGGCTAGCCCCTTCTGCCTGCCAGCTATCTGCAGACGTTCGCATTTCAAGAGCAGGGCTGCGAAAGGAGCCTAGCAGGTACACCATCTTTCCCAGGCTACGTTTGAAGTTTGAGGTGGCAAGACAAGCAAGCAGCCCCATTCTCTGTGCCTATGTGCGAGCACTCCCATGGGCAGATGAGGCTGAGCAACAGCTTTCCAGGCTAGCCCCTTCTGCCTGCCAGCTATCTGCAGACGTTCGCACTTTCGGATAAGGGCTGCGAAAGGAGCCTGGCAGGGACAACCCACATTCCTCACATGCGTTTGAAGTTTCAAGTGGCAAGATAAGCAAGCAGCACCATTCTCTGTGCCTCTATGCGAACAGTGCCATGGGCAGATGAGGCTGAGCAAGAGCTTTCCAGGCTAGCCCCTTCTGGCTGCCAGCTATCTGCAGACGTTCACATTTCAAGAGCAGGGCTGCGAAAGAAGCCTAGCAGGTACACCATCTTTCCCAGGCTACGTTTGAAGTTTGAGGTGGCAAGACAAGCAAGCAGCCCCATTCTCTGTGCCTATGTGCGAGCACTCCCATAAGCAGATGAGGCTGAGCAACAGCTTTCCAGGCTAGCCCCTTCTGCCTGCCAGCTATCTGCGGACGTTCGCACTTTCGGAGTAGGGCTGCGAAAGGAGCCTGGCAGGTACACCAACTTTCCCAGGCTACGTTTGAAGTTTCAAGTGGCAAGATAAGCAAGCAGCCCCATTCTCTGTGCCTCTATGCGAACAGTGCCATGGGCAGATGAGGCTGAGCAACAGCTTTCCAGGCTAGCCCCTTCTGCCTGCCAGCTATCTGCAGACGTTCGCATTTCAAGAGCAGGGCTGCGAAAGGAGCCTAGCAGGTACACCATCTTTCCCAGGCTACGTTTGAAGTTTGAGGTGGCAAGACAAGCAAGCAGCCCCATTCTCTGTGCCTATGTGCGAGCACTCCCATGGGCAGATGAGGCTGAGAAACAGCTTTCCAGGCTAGCCCCTTCTGCCTGCCAGCTATCTGCGGACGTTCGCACTTTCGGAGTAGGGCTGCGAAAGGAGCCTGGCTGGGACACCAACTTTCCCAGGCTACGTTTGAAGTTTCAAGTGGCAAGATAAGCAAGCAGCCCCATTCTCTGTGCCTCTATGCGAACAGTGCCATGGGCAGATGAGGCTGAGCAACAGCTTTCCAGGCTAGCCCCTTCTGCCTGCCAGCTATCTGCAGACGTTCGCACTTTCGGAACAGGGCTGTGATAGGAGCCTGGCAGGGACACCACCATTCCCAGCATGCGTTTGAAGTTTCAAGTGGCAAGATAAGCAAGCAGCCCCTTTCTCTGTGCCTCTATGCGAACAGTGCCATGGGCAGATGAGGCTGAGCAACAGCTTTCCAGGCTAGCCCCTTCTGGCTGCCAGCTATCTGCAGACGTTCGCATTTCAAGAGCAGGGCTGCGAAAGGAGCCTAGCAGGTACACCATCTTTCCCAGGCTACGTTTGAAGTTTGAGGTAGCAAGACAAGCAAGGAGCCCCATTCTCTGTGCCTCTGTGCGAGCAGTGCCATGGGCAGATGAGGCTGAGCAACAGCTTTCCAGGCTAGCCCCTTCTGCCTGCCATCTATCTGCGGACGTTCGCACTTTCGGAGTAGGGCTGCGAAAGGAGCCTGGCTGGGACACCAACTTTCCCAGGCTACGTTTGAAGTTTCAAGTGGCAAGATAAGCAAGCAGCCCCATTCTCTGTGCCTCTATGCGAACAGTGCCATGGGCAGATGAGGCTGAGCAACAGCTTTCCAGGCTAGCCCCTTCTGCCTGCCAGCTATCTGCAGACGTTCGCATTTCAAGAGCAGGGCTGCGAAAGGAGCCTAGCAGGTACACCATCTTTCCCAGGATACGTTTCAAGTTTGAGGTGGCAAGACAAGCAAGGAGCCCCATTCTCTGTGCCTCTGTGCGACCAGTGCCATGGGCAGATGAGGCTGAGCAACAGCTTTCCAGGCTAGCTCCTTCTGGCTGCCAGCTATCTGCAGACATTCGCACTTTCGGATCAGGGCTGCGAAAGGAGCCTGGCTGGGACACCAACTTTCCCAGGCTACGTTTGAGGTTTGAGGTGGCAAGAGAAGCAAGCAGCCCCATTCTCTGTGCCCCTTTGCGAGCAGTACCATGGGCAGATGAGGCTGAGCAACAGCTTTCCAGACTAGCCCCTTCTGCCTGCCAGCTATCTGCAGACGTTCGCACTTTCGGAACAGGGCTGTGATAGGAGCCTGGCAGGGACACCACCATTCCTAGCATGCGTGTGAAGTATCAAGTGGCAAGATAAGCAAGCAGCCCCATTCTCTGTGCCTCTATGCGAACAGTGCCATGGGCAGATGAGGCTGAGCAACAGCTTTCCAGGCTAGCCCCTTCTGGCTGCCATCTATCTGCGGACGTTCGAACTTTCGGAGTAGGGCTGCGAAAGGAGCCTGGCTGGGACACCAACTTTCCCAGGCTACGTTTGAGGTTTAAGGTGGCAAGACAAGCAAGGAGCCCCATTCTCTGTGCCTCTGTGCGAGAACTGCCATGGGCAGATGAGGCTGAGCAACAGCTTTCCAGGCTACCCCTTCTGCCTGCCATCTATCTGCGGACGTTCGCACTTTCGGAGTAGGGCTGCGAAAGGAGCATGGCTGGGACACCAACTTTCCCAGCATGCGTTTGAAGTTTGAAGTGGCAAGATAAGCAAGCAGCCCCATTCTCTGTGCCTCTATGCGAACAGTGCCATGGGCAGATGAGGCTGAGCAACAGCTTTCCAGGCTAGCCCCTTCTGCCTGCCAGCTATCTGCAGACGTTCGCATTTCAAGAGCAGGGCTGCGAAAGGAGCCTAGCAGGTACACCATCTTTCCCAGGCTACGTTTGAAGTTTGAGGTGGCAAGACAAGCAAGCAGCCCCATTCTCTGTGCCTATGTGCGAGCACTCCCATGGGCAGATGAGGCTGAGCAACAGCTTTCCAGGCTAGCCCCTTCTGCCTGCCAGCTATCTGCAGACGTTCGCACTTTCGGATAAGGGCTGCGAAAGGAGCCTGGCAGGGACAACCCACATTCCTCACATGCGTTTGAAGTTTCAAGTGGCAAGATAAGCAAGCAGCACCATTCTCTGTGCCTCTATGCGAACAGTGCCATGGGCAGATGAGGCTGAGCAAGAGCTTTCCAGGCTAGCCCCTTCTGGCTGCCAGCTATCTGCAGACGTTCACATTTCAAGAGCAGGGCTGCGAAAGAAGCCTAGCAGGTACACCATCTTTCCCAGGCTACGTTTGAAGTTTGAGGTGGCAAGACAAGCAAGCAGCCCCATTCTCTGTGCCTATGTGCGAGCACTCCCATAAGCAGATGAGGCTGAGCAACAGCTTTCCAGGCTAGCCCCTTCTGCCTGCCAGCTATCTGCGGACGTTCGCACTTTCGGAGTAGGGCTGCGAAAGGAGCCTGGCAGGTACACCAACTTTCCCAGGCTACGTTTGAAGTTTCAAGTGGCAAGATAAGCAAGCAGCCCCATTCTCTGTGCCTCTATGCGAACAGTGCCATGGGCAGATGAGGCTGAGCAACAGCTTTCCAGGCTAGCCCCTTCTGCCTGCCAGCTATCTGCAGACGTTCGCATTTCAAGAGCAGGGCTGCGAAAGGAGCCTAGCAGGTACACCATCTTTCCCAGGCTACGTTTGAAGTTTGAGGTGGCAAGACAAGCAAGCAGCCCCATTCTCTGTGCCTATGTGCGAGCACTCCCATGGGCAGATGAGGCTGAGCAACAGCTTTCCAGGCTAGCCCCTTCTGCCTGCCAGCTATCTGCGGACGTTCGCACTTTCGGAGTAGGGCTGCGAAAGGAGCCTGGCTGGGACACCAACTTTCCCAGGCTACGTTTGAAGTTTCAAGTGGCAAGATAAGCAAGCAGCCCCATTCTCTGTGCCTCTATGCGAACAGTGCCATGGGCAGATGAGGCTGAGCAACAGCTTTCCAGGCTAGCCCCTTCTGCCTGCCAGCTATCTGCAGACGTTCGCACTTTCGGAACAGGGCTGTGATAGGAGCCTGGCAGGGACACCACCATTCCCAGCATGCGTTTGAAGTTTCAAGTGGCAAGATAAGCAAGCAGCCCCATTCTCTGTGCCTCTATGCGAACAGTGCCATGGGCAGATGAGGCTGAGCAACAGCTTTCCAGGCTAGCCCCTTCTGCCTGCCAGCTATCTGCAGACGTTCGCATTTCAAGAGCAGGGCTGCGAAAGGAGCCTAGCAGGTACACCATCTTTCCCAGGCTACGTTTGAAGTTTGAGGTAGCAAGACAAGCAAGGAGCCCCATTCTCTGTGCCTCTGTGCGAGCACTGCCATGGGCAGATGAGGCTGAGCAACAGCTTTCCAGGCTAGCCCCTTCTGCCTGCCAGCTATCTGCGGACGTTCGCACTTTCGGAGTAGGGCTGCGAAAGGAGCCTGGCTGGGACACCAACTTTCCCAGGCTACGTTTGAAGTTTCAAGTGGCAAGATAAGCAAGCAGCCCCATTCTCTGTGCCTCTATGCGAACAGTGCCATGGGCAGATGAGGCTGAGCAACAGCTTTCCAGGCTAGCCCCTTCTGCCTGCCAGCTATCTGCGGACGTTCGCACTTTCGGAGTAGCGCTGCGAAAGGAGCCTGGCTGGGACACCACCATTACCAGCATGCGTTTGAAGTTTCAAGTGGCAAGACAAGCAAGCAGCCCCTTTCTCTGTGCCTCTATGCGAACAGTGCCATGGGCAGATGAGGCTGAGCAACAGCTTTCCAGGCTAGCGCCTTCTGGCTGCAACCTATCTGCAGACGTTCGCACTTTCGGATCAGGGCTGTGATAGGAGCCTGGCAGGGACACCACCATTCCCAGCATGCGTTTGAAGTTTCAAGTGGCAAGATAAGCAAGCAGCCCCTTTCTCTGTGCCTCTATGCGAACAGTGCCATGGGCAGATGAGGCTGAGCAACAGCTTTCCAGGCTAGCCCCTTCTGGCTGCCAGCTATCTGCAGACGTTCGCATTTCAAGAGCAGGGCTGCGAAAGGAGCCTAGCAGGTACACCATCTTTCCCAGGCTACGTTTGAAGTTTGAGGTAGCAAGACAAGCAAGGAGCCCCATTCTCTGTGCCTCTGTGCGAGCAGTGCCATGGGCAGATGAGGCTGAGCAACAGCTTTCCAGGCTAGCCCCTTCTGCCTGCCAGCTATCTGCAGACGTTCGCACTTTCGGATAAGGGCTGCGAAAGGAGCCTGGGAGGGACAACCCACATTCCTCACATGCGTTTGAAGTTTCAAGTGGCAAGATAAGCAAGCAGCCCCATTCTCTGTGCCTCTATGCGAACAGTGCCATGGGCAGATGAGGCTGAGCAACAGCTTTCCAGGCTAGCCCCTTCTGCCTGCCAGCTATCTGCAGACGTTCGCACTTTCGGAACAGGGCTGTGATAGGAGCCTGGCAGGGAAACCACCATTCCCAGCATGCGTTTGAAGTTTCAAGTGGCAAGATAAGCAAGCAGCCCCTTTCTCTGTGCCTCTATGCGAACAGTGCCATGGGCAGATGAGGCTGAGCAACAGCTTTCCAGGCTAGCCCCTTCTGCCTGCCAGCTATCTGCAGAAGTTCGCACTTTCGGAGCAGGGCTGCGAAAGGAGCCTTGCTGGGACAACCCACATTCCCCACATGCGTTTGAAGTTTCAAGTGGCAAGATAAGCAAGCAGCCCCATCCTCTGTGCCTCTATGCGAACAGTGCCATGGGCAGATAAGGCTGAGCAACAGCTTTCCAGGCTAGCCCCTTCTGGCTGCCAGCTATCTGCAGACGTTCGCATTTCAAGAGCAGGGCTGCGAAAGGAGCCTAGCAGGTACACCATCTTTCCCAGGATACGTTTGAAGTTTGAGGTGGCAAGACAAGCAAGGAGCCCCATTCTCTGTGCCTCTGTGCGACCAGTGCCATGGGCAGATGAGGCTGAGCAACAGCTTTCCAGGCTAGCACCTTCTGGCTGCCACCTATCTGCAGACGTTCGCATTTCAAGAGCAGGGCTGCGAAAGGAGCCTAGCAGGTACACCATCTTTCCCAGGCAACGTTTGAAGTTTGAGGTGGCAAGATAAGCAAGCAGCCCCATTCTCTGTGCCTCTGTGCGAGCACTGCCATGGGCAGATGAGGCTGAGCAACAGCTTTCCAGGCTACCCCTTCTGCCTGCCATCTATCTGCGAACGTTCGCACTTTCGGAGTAGGGCTGCGAAAGGAGCATGGCTGGGACACCAACTTTCCCAGCATGCGTTTGAAGTTTCAAGTGGCAAGATAAGCAAGCAGCCCCATTCTCTGTGCCTCTATGCGAACAGTGCCATGGGCAGATGAGGCTGAGCAACAGCTTTCCAGGCTAGCCCCTTCTGCCTGCCAGCTATCAGCAGACGTTCGCATTTCAAGAGCAGGGCTGCGAAAGGAGCCTAGCAGGTACACCATCTTTCCCAGGCTACGTTTGAAGTTTGAGGTGGCAAGATAAGCAAGCAGCCCCATTCTCTGTGCCTATGTGCGAGCACTCCCATGGGCAGATGAGGCTGAGCAACAGCTTTCCAGGCTAGCCCCTTCTGCCTGCCAGCTATCTGCGGACGTTCGCACTTTCGGAGTAGGGCTGCGAAAGGAGCCTGGCTGGGACACCAACTTTCCCAGGCTACGTTTGAAGTTTCAAGTGGCAAGATAAGCAAGCAGCCCCATTCTCTGTGCCTCTATGCGAACAGTGCCATGGGCAGATGAGGCTGAGCAACAGCTTTCCAGGCTAGCCCCTTCTGCCTGCCAGCTATCTGCAGACGTTCGCACTTTCGGAACAGGGCTGTGATAGGAGCCTGGCAGGGACACCACCATTCCCAGCATGCGTTTGAAGTTTCAAGTGGCAAGATAAGCAAGCAGCCCCTTTCTCTGTGCCTCTATGCGAACAGTGCCATGGGCAGATGAGGCTGAGCAACAGCTTTCCAGGCTAGCCCCTTCTGGCTGCCAGCTATCTGCAGACGTTCGCATTTCAAGAGCAGGGCTGTGAAAGGAGCCTAGCAGGTACACCATCTTTCCCAGGCTACGTTTGAAGTTTGAGGTAGCAAGACAAGCAAGGAGCCCCATTCTCTGTGCCTCTATGCGAGCAGTGCCATGGGCAGATGAGACTGAGCAACAGCTTTCCAGGCTAGCCCCTTCTGCCTGCCAGCTATCTGCAGACGTTCGCACTTTCGGAGTAGGGCTGCGAAAGGAGCCTGGCAGGGACAACCCACATTCCTCACATGCGTTTGAATTTTCAAGTGGCAAGATAAGCAAGCAGCACCATTCTCTGTGCCTCTATGCGAACAGTGCCATGGGCAGATGAGGCTGAGCAACAGCTTTCCAGGCTAGCCCCTTCTGCCTGCCAGCTATCTGCAGACGTTCGCATTTCAAGAGCAGGGCTGCGAAAGAAGCCTAGCAGGTACACCATCTTTCCCAGGCTACGTTTGAAGTTTGAGGTGGCAAGACAAGCAAGCAGCCCCATTTTCTGTGCCTCTGTGCGAGCACTGCCATGGGCAGATGAGGCTGAGCAACAGCTTTCCAGGCTAGCCCCTTCTGCCAGCCAGCTATCTGCGGACGTTCGCACTTTCGGAGTAGGGCTGCGAAAGGAGCATGGCTGGGACACCAACTTTCCCAGCATGCGTTTGAAGTTTCAAGTGGCAAGATAAGCAAGCAGCCCCATTCTCTGTGCCTCTATGCGAACAGTGCCATGGGCAGATGAGGCTGAGCAACAGCTTTCCAGGCTAGCCCCTTCTGCCTGCCAGCTATCAGCAGACGTTCGCATTTCAAGAGCAGGGCTGCGAAAGGAGCCTAGCAGGTACACCATCTTTCCCAGGCTACGTTTGAAGTTTGAGGTGGCAAGACAAGCAAGCAGCCCCATTCTCTGTGCCTCTGTGCGAGCAGTGCCATGGGCAGATGAGGCTGAGCAACAGCTTTCCAGGCTAGCCCCTTCTGGCTGCCAGCTATCTGCAGACGTTCGCACTTTCGGATAAGGGCTGCGAAAGGAGCCTGGCAGGGACAACCCACATTCCTCACATGCGTTTGAAGTTTCAAGTGGCAAGATAAGCAAGCAGCACCATTCTCTGTGCCTCTATGCGAACAGTGCCATGGGCAGATGAGGCTGAGCAAAAGCTTTCCAGGCTAGCCCCTTCTGGCTGCCAGCTATCTGCAGACGTTCGCATTTCAAGAGCAGGGCTGCGAAAGAAGCCTAGCAGGTACACCATCTTTCCCAGGCTACGTTTGAAGTTTGAGGTGGCAAGACAAGCAAGCAGCCCCATTCTCTGTGCCTCTGTGCGAGCACTGCCATGGGCAGATGAGGCTGAGCAACAGCTTTCCAGGCTAGCCCCTTCTGCCTGCCAGCTATCTGCGGACGTTCGCACTTTCGGAGTAGGGCTGCGAAAGGAGCCTGGCTGGGACACCAACTTTCCCAGGCTACGTTTGAAGTTTCAAGTGACAAGATAAGCAAGCAGCCCCATTCTCTGTGCCTCTATGCGAACAGTGCCATGGGCAGATGAGGCTGAGCAACAGCTTTCCAGGCTAGCCCCTTCTGCCTGCCAGCTATCTGCAGACGTTCGCATTTCAAGAGCAGGGCTGCGAAAGGAGCCTAGCAGGTACACCATCTTTCCCAGGATACATTTCAAGTTTGAGGTGGCAAGACAAGCAAGGAGCCCCATTCTCTGTGCCCCTGTGCGAGCAGTACCATGGGCAGATGAGGCTGAGCAACAGCTTTCCAGACTAGCCCCTTCTGCCTGCCAGCTATCTGCAGACGTTCGCACTTTCGGAACAGGGCTGTGATAGGAGCATGGCTGGGACACCAACTTTCCCAGGCTACGTTTGAGGTTTGAGGTGGCAAGAGAAGCAAGCAGCCCCATTCTCTGTGCCCCTTTGCGAGCAGTACCATGGGCAGATGAGGCTGAGCAACAGCTTTCCAGACTAGCCCCTTCTGCCTGCCAGCTATCTGCAGACGTTCGCACTTTCGGAACAGGGCTGTGATAGGAGCCTGGCAGGGACACCACCATTCCTAGCATGCGTGTGAAGTATCAAGTGGCAAGATAAGCAAGCAGCCCCATTCTCTGTGCCTCTATGCGAACAGTGCCATGGGCAGATGAGGCTGAGCAACAGCTTTCCAGGCTAGCCCCTTCTGGCTGCCATCTATCTGCGGACGTTCGAACTTTCGGAGTAGGGCTGCGAAAGGAGCCTGGCTGGGACACCAACTTTCCCAGGCTACGTTTGAGGTTTAAGGTGGCAAGACAAGCAAGGAGCCCCATTCTCTGTGCCTCTGTGCGAGAACTGCCATGGGCAGATGAGGCTGAGCAACAGCTTTCCAGGCTACCCCTTCTGCCTGCCATCTATCTGCGGACGTTTGCACTTTCGGAGTAGGGCTGCGAAAGGAGCATGGCTGGGACACCAACTTTCCCAGCATGCGTTTGAAGTTTCAAGTGGCAAGATAAGCAAGCAGCCCCATTCTCTGTGCCTCTATGCGAACAGTGCCATGGGCAGATGAGGCTGAGCAACAGCTTTCCAGGCTAGCCCCTTCTGCCTGCCAGCTATCTGCAGACGTTCGCATTTCAAGAGCAGGGCTGCGAAAGGAGCCTAGCAGGTACACCATCTTTCCCAGGCTACGTTTGAAGTTTGAGGTGGCAAGACAAGCAAGCAGCCCCATTCTCTGTGCCTACGTGCGAGCACTCCCATGGGCAGATGAGGCTGAGCAACAGCTTTCCAGGCTAGCCCCTTCTGCCTGCCAGCTATCTGCAGACGTTCGCACTTTCGGATAAGGGCTGCGAAAGGAGCCTGGCAGGGACAACCCACATTCCTCACATGCGTTTGAAGTTTCAAGTGGCAAGATAAGCAAGCAGCACCATTCTCTGTGCCTCTATGCGAACAGTGCCATGGGCAGATGAGGCTGAGCAACAGCTTTCCAGGCTAGCCCCTTCTGGCTGCCAGCTATCTTCAGACATTCACATTTCAAGAGCAGGGCTGCGAAAGAAGCCTAGCAGGTACACCATCTTTCCCAGGCTACGTTTGAAGTTTGAGGTGGCAAGACAAGCAAGCAGCCCCATTCTCTGTGCCTATGTGCGAGCACTCCCATAAGCAGATGAGGCTGAGCAACAGCTTTCCAGGCTAGCCCCTTCTGCCTGCCAGCTATCTGCGGACGTTCGCACTTTCGGAGTAGGGCTGCGAAAGGAGCCTGGCAGGTACACCAACTTTCCCAGGCTACGTTTGAAGTTTCAAGTGGCAAGATAAGCAAGCAGCCCCATTCTCTGTGCCTCTATGCGAACAGTGCCATGGGCAGATGAGGCTGAGCAACAGCTTTCCAGGCTAGCCCCTTCTGCCTGCCAGCTATCTGCAGACGTTCGCATTTCAAGAGCAGGGCTGCGAAAGGAGCCTAGCAGGTACACCATCTTTCCCAGGCTACGTTTGAAGTTTGAGGTGGCAAGACAAGCAAGCAGCCCCATTCTCTGTGCCTATGTGCGAGCACTCCCATGGGCAGATAAGGCTGAGCAACAGCTTTCCAGGCTAGCCCCTTCTGCTTGCCAGCTATCTGCGGACGTTCGCACTTTCGGAGTAGGGCTGCGAAAGGAGCCTGGCTGGGACACCAACTTTCCCAGGCTACGTTTGAAGTTTCAAGTGGCAAGATAAGCAAGCAGCCCCATTCTCTGTGCCTCTATGCGAACAGTGCCATGGGCAGATGAGGCTGAGCAACAGCTTTCCAGGCTAGCCCCTTCTGGCTGCCAGCTATCTTCAGACGTTCGCACTTTCGGAACAGGGCTGTGATAGGAGCCTGGCAGGGACACCACCATTCCCAGCATGCGTTTGAAGTTTCAAGTGGCAAGATAAGCAAGCAGCCCCTTTCTCTGTGCCTCTATGCGAACAGTGCCATGGGCAGATGAGGCTGAGCAACAGCTTTCCAGGCTAGCCCCTTCTGCCTGCCAGCTATCTGCAGACGTTCGCATTTCAAGAGCAGGGCTGCGAAAGGAGCCTAGCAGGTACACCATCTTTCCCAGGCTACGTTTGAAGTTTGAGGTAGCAAGACAAGCAAGGAGCCCCATTCTCTGTGCCTCTGTGCGAGCAGTGCCATGGGCAGATGAGGCTGAGCAACAGCTTTCCAGGCTAGCCCCTTCTGCCTGCCAGCTATCTGCGGACGTTCGCACTTTCGGAGTAGGGCTGCGAAAGGAGCCTGGCTGGGACACCAACTTTCCCAGGCTACGTTTGAAGTTTCAAGTGGCAAGATAAGCAAGCAGCCCCATTCTCTGTGCCTCTATGCGAACAGTGCCATGGGCAGATGAGGCTGAGCAACAGCTTTCCAGGCTAGCCCCTTCTGCCTGCCAGCTATCTGCAGACGTTCGCATTTCAAGAGCAGGGCTGCGAAAGGAGCCTAGCAGGTACACCATCTTTCCCAGGATACGTTGCAAGTTTGAGGTGGCAAGACAAGCAAGGAGCCCCATTCTCTGTGCCTCTGTGCGACCAGTGCCATGGGCAGATGAGGCTGAGCAACAGCTTTCCAGGCTAGCTCCTTCTGGCTGCCAGCTATCTGCAGACATTCGCACTTTCGGATCAGGGCTGCGAAAGGAGCCTGGCTGGGACACCAACTTTCCCAGGCTACGTTTGAGGTTTGAGGTGGCAAGAGAAGCAAGCAGCCCCATTCTCTGTGCCCCTTTGCGAGCAGTACCATGGGCAGATGAGGCTGAGCAACAGCTTTCCAGACTAGCCCCTTCTGCCTGCCAGCTATCTGCAGACGTTCGCACTTTCGGAACAGGGCTGTGATAGGAGCCTGGCAGGGACACCACCATTCCTAGCATGCGTGTGAAGTATCAAGTGGCAAGATAAGCAAGCAGCCCCATTCTCTGTGCGTCTATGCGAACAGTGCCATGGGCAGATGAGGCTGAGCAACAGCTTTCCAGGCTAGCCCCTTCTGCCTGCCATCTATCTGCGGACGTTCGAACTTTCGGAGTAGGGCTGCGAAAGGAGCCTGGCTGGGACACCAACTTTCCCAGGCTACGTTTGAGGTTTAAGGTGGCAAGACAAGCAAGGAGCCCCATTCTCTGTGCCTCTGTGCGAGAACTGCCATGGGCAGATGAGGCTGAGCAACAGCTTTCCAGGCTACCCCTTCTGCCTGCCATCTATCTGCGGACGTTCGCACTTTCGGAGTAGGGCTGCGAAAGGAGCATGGCTGGGACACCAACTTTCCCAGCATGCGTTTGAAGTTTCAAGTGGCAAGATAAGCAAGCAGCACCATTCTCTGTGCCTCTATGCGAACAGTGCCATGGGCAGATGAGGCTGAGCAACAGCTTTCCAGGCTAGCCCCTTCTGCCTGCCAGCTATCTGCAGACGTTCGCATTTCAAGAGCAGGGCTGCGAAAGGAGCCTAGCAGGTACACCATCTTTCCCAGGCTACGTTTGAAGTTTGAGGTGGCAAGACAAGCAAGCAGCCCCATTCTCTGTGCCTACGTGCGAGCAGTGCCATGGGCAGATGAGGCTGAGCAACAGCTTTCCAGGCTAGCCCCTTCTGCCTGCCAGCTATCTGCGGACGTTCGCACTTTCGGAGTAGCGCTGCGAAAGGAGCCTGGCTGGGACACCACCATTCCCAGCATGCGTTTGAAGTTTCAAGTGGCAAGACAAGCAAGCAGCCCCTTTCTCTGTGCCTCTATGCGAACAGTGCCATGGGCAGATGAGGCTGAGCAACAGCTTTCCAGGCTAGCCCCTTCTGCCTGCCAGCTATCTGCAGAAGTTCGCACTTTCGGATCAGGGCTGCGAAAGGAGCCTGGGAGGGACAACCCACATTCCTCACATGCGTTTGAAGTTTCAAGTGGCAAGATAAGCAAGCAGCACCATTCTCTGTGCCTCTATGCGAACAGTGCCATGGGCAGATGAGGCTGAGCAACAGCTTTCCAGGCTAGCCCCTTCTGCCTGCCAGCTATCTGCAGACGTTCGCATTTCAAGAGCAGGGCTGCGAAAGAAGCCTAGCAGGTACACCATCTTTCCCAGGCTACGTTTGAATTTTGAGGTGGCAAGACAAGCAAGCAGCCCCATTCTCTGTGCCTCTGTGCGAGCACTGCCATGGGCAGATGAGGCTGAGCAACAGCTTTCCAGGCTAGCCCCTTCTGCCTGCCAGCTATCTGCAGACGTTCGCACTTTCGGAGCAGGGCTGCGAAAGGAGCCTGGCTGGGACAACCCACATTCCCCACATACGTTTGAAGTTTCAAGTGGCAAGACAAGCAAGCAGCCCCATTCTCTGTGCCTCTGTGCGAGCACTGCCATGGGCAGATGAGGCTGAGCAACAGCTTTCCAGGCTAGCCCCTTCTGCCTGCCAGCTATCTGCAGACGTTCGCACTTTCGGAGCAGGGCTGCGAAAGGAGCCTGGCTGGGACAACCCACATTCCCCACATGCGTTTGAAGTTTCAAGTGGCAAGATAAGCAAGCAGCCCCATTCTCTGTGCCTCTGTGCGACCAGTGCCATGGGCAGATGAGGCTGAGCAACAGCTTTCCAGGCTAGCACCTTCTGCCTGCCACCTATCTGCAGACGTTCGCATTTCAAGAGCAGGGCTGCGAAAGGAGCCTAGCAGGTACAACATCTTTCCCAGGCAACGTTTGAAGTTTGAGGTGGCAAGATAAGCAAGCAGCCCCATTCTCTGTGCCTCTGTGCGAGCACTGCCATGGGCAGATGAGGCTGAGCAACAGCTTTCCAGGCTACCCCTTCTGCCTGCCAGCTATCTGCGAACGTTCGCACTTTCGGAGTAGGGCTGCGAAAGGAGCATGGCTGGGACACCAACTTTCCCAGCATGCGTTTGAAGTTTCAAGTGGCAAGATAAGCAAGCAGCCCCATTCTCTGTGCCTCTATGCGAACAGTGCCATGGGCAGATGAGGCTGAGCAACAGCTTTCCAGGCTAGCCCCTTCTGCCTGCCAGCTATCTGCAGACGTTCGCACTTTCGGAACAGGGCTGTGATAGGAGCCTGGCAGGGACACCACCATTCCCAGCATGCGTTTGAAGTTTCAAGTGGCAAGATAAGCAAGCAGCCCCTTTCTCTGTGCCTCTATGCGAACAGTGCCATGGGCAGATGAGGCTGAGCAACAGCTTTCCAGGCTAGCCCCTTCTGCCTGCCAGCTATCTGCAGAAGTTCGCACTTTCGGATCAGGGCTGCGAAAGGAGCCTGGGAGGGACAACCCACATTCCTCACATGCGTTTGAAGTTTCAAGTGGCAAGATAAGCAAGCAGCACCATTCTCTGTGCCTCTATGCGAACAGTGCCATGGGCAGATGAGGCTGAGCAACAGCTTTCCAGGCTAGCCCCTTCTGCCTGCCAGCTATCTGCAGACGTTCGCATTTCAAGAGCAGGGCTGCGAAAGAAGCCTAGCAGGTACACCATCTTTCCCAGGCTACGTTTGAATTTTGAGGTGGCAAGACAAGCAAGCAGCCCCATTCTCTGTGCCTCTGTGCGAGCACTGCCATGGGCAGATGAGGCTGAGCAACAGCTTTCCAGGCTAGCCCCTTCTGCCTGCCAGCTATCTGCAGACGTTCGCACTTTCGGAGCAGGGATGCGAAAGGAGCCTGGCTGGGACAACCCACATTCCCCACATGCGTTTGAAGTTTCAAGTGGCAAGACAAGCAAGCAGCCCCATTCTCTGTGCCTCTGTGCGAGCACTGCCATGGGCAGATGAGGCTGAGCAACAGCTTTCCAGGCTAGCCCCTTCTGCCTGCCAGCTATCTGCAGACGTTCGCACTTTCGGAGCAGGGCTGCGAAAGGAGCCTGGCTGGGACAACCCACATTCCCCACATGCGTTTGAAGTTTCAAGTGGCAAGATAAGCAAGCAGCCCCATTCTCTGTGCCTCTGTGCGACCAGTGCCATGGGCAGATGAGGCTGAGCAACAGCTTTCCAGGCTAGCACCTTCTGGCTGCCACCTATCTGCAGACGTTCGCATTTCAAGAGCAGGGCTGCGAAAGGAGCCTAGCAGGTACAACATCTTTCCCAGGCAACGTTTGAAGTTTGAGGTGGCAAGATAAGCAAGCAGCCCCATTCTCTGTGCCTCTGTGCGAGCACTGCCATGGGCAGATGAGGCTGAGCAACAGCTTTCCAGGCTACCCCTTCTGCCTGCCATCTATCTGCGAACGTTCGCACTTTCGGAGTAGGGCTGCGAAAGGAGCATGGCTGGGACACCAACTTTCCCAGCATGCGTTTGAAGTTTCAAGTGGCAAGATAAGCAAGCAGCCCCATTCTCTGTGCCTCTATGCGAACAGTGCCATGGGCAGATGAGGCTGAGCAACAGCTTTCCAGGCTAGCCCCTTCTGCCTGCCAGCTATCAGCAGACGTTCGCATTTCAAGAGCAGGGCTGCGAAAGGAGCCTAGCAGGTACACCATCTTTCCCAGCATGCGTTTGAAGTTTGAGGTGGCAAGACAAGCAAGCAGCCCCATTCTCTGTGCCTATGTGCGAGCACTGCCATGGGCAGATGAGGCTGAGCAACAGCTTTCCAGGCTAGCCCCTTCTGCCTGCCAGCTATCTGCGGACGTTCGCATTTCAAGAGCAGGGCTGCGAAAGGACCCTGGCTGGGACACCAACTTTCCCAGGCTACGTTTGAAGTTTCAAGTGGCAAGATAAGCAAGCAGCCCCATTCTCTGTGCCTCTATGCGAACAGTGCCATGGGCAGATGAGGCTGAGCAACAGCTTTCCAGGCTAGCCCCTTCTGCCTGCCATCTATCTGCAGACGTTCGCACTTTCGGAACAGGGCTGTGATAGGAGCCTGGCAGGGACACCACCATTCCCAGCATGCGTTTGAAGTTTCAAGTGGCAAGATAAGCAAGCAGCCCCTTTCTCTGTGCCTCTATGCGAACAGTGCCATGGGCAGATGAGGCTGAGCAACAGCTTTCCAGGCTAGCCCCTTCTGGCTGCCAGCTATCTGCAGACGATCGCATTTCAAGAGCAGGGCTGTGAAAGGAGCCTAGCAGGTACACCATCTTTCCCAGGCTACGTTTGAAGTTTGAGGTAGCAAGACAAGCAAGGAGCCCCATTCTCTGTGCCTCTATGCGAACAGTGCCATGGGCAGATGAGGCTGAGCAACAGCTTTCCAGGCTAGCCCCTTCTGCCAGCCAGCTATCTGCGGACGTTCGCACTTTCGGAGTAGGGCTGCGAAAGGAGCATGGCTGGGACAACCCACATTCCTCACATGCGTTTGAAGTTTCAAGTGGCAAGATAAGCAAGCAGCCCCATTCTCTGTGCCTCTATGCGAACAGTGCCATGGGCAGATGAGGCTGAGCAACAGCTTTCCAGGCTAGCCCCTTCTGCCTGCCAGCTATCTGCAGACGTTCGCATTTCAAGAGCAGGGCTGCGAAAGGAGCCTAGCAGGTACACCATCTTTCCCAGGATACATTTCAAGTTTGAGGTGGCAAGACAAGCAAGGAGCCCCATTCTCTGTGCCTCTGTGCGACCAGTGCCATGGGCAGATGAGGCTGAGCAACAGCTTTCCAGGCTAGCTCCTTCTGGCTGCCAGCTATCTGCAGACATTCGCACTTTCGGATCAGGGCTGCGAAAGGAGCCTGGCTGGGACACCAACTTTCCCAGGCTACGTTTGAGGTTTGAGGTGGCAAGAGAAGCAAGCAGCCCCATTCTCTGTGCCCCTGTGCGAGCAGTACCATGGGCAGATGAGGCTGAGCAACAGCTTTCCAGACTAGCCCCTTCTGCCTGCCAGCTATCTGCAGACGTTCGCACTTTCGGAACAGGGCTGTGATAGGAGCCTGGCAGGGACACCACCATTCCCAGCATGCGTGTGAAGTATCAAGTGGCAAGATAAGCAAGCAGCCCCATTCTCTGTGCCTCTATGCGAACAGTGCCATGGGCAGATGAGGCTGAGCAACAGCTTTCCAGGCTAGCCCCTTCTGGCTGCCATCTATCTGCGGACGTTCGAACTTTCGGAGTAGGGCTGCGAAAGGAGCCTTGCTGGGACACCAACTTTCCCAGGCTACGTTTGAGGTTTAAGGTGGCAAGACAAGCAAGGAGCCCCATTCTCTGTGCCTCTGTGCGAGAACTGCCATGGGCAGATGAGGCTGAGCAACAGCTTTCCAGGCTACCCCTTCTGCCTGCCATCTATCTGCGGACGTTCGCACTTTCGGAGTAGGGCTGCGAAAGGAGCATGGCTGGGACACCAACTTTCCCAGCATGCGTTTGAAGTTTCAAGTGGCAAGATAAGCAAGCAGCCCCATTCTCTGTGCCTCTATGCGAACAGTGCCATGGGCAGATGAGGCTGAGCAACAGCTTTGCAGGCTAGCCCCTTCTGCCTGCCAGCTATCTGCAGACGTTCGCATTTCAAGAGCAGGGCTGCGAAAGGAGCCTAGCAGGTACACCATCTTTCCCAGGCTACGTTTGAAGTTTGAGGTGGCAAGACAAGCAAGCAGCCCCATTCTCTGTGCCTATGTGCGAGCACTCCCATGGGCAGATGAGGCTGAGCAACAGCTTTCCAGGCTAGCCCCTTCTGCCTGCCAGCTATCTTCGGACGTTCGCACTTTCGGAGTAGGGCTGCGAAAGGAGCATGGCTGGGACACCAACTTTCCCAGGCTACGTTTGAAGTTTCAAGTGGCAAGATAAGCAAGCAGCCCCATTCTCTGTGCCGCTATGCGAACAGTGCCATGGGCAGATGAGGCTGAGCAACAGCTTTCCAGGCTAGCCCCTTCAGCCTGCCAGCTATCTGCAGACGTTCGCACTTTCGGATAAGGGCTGCGAAAGTAGCCTGGCAGGGACAGCTCACATTCCTCACATGCGTTTGAAGTTTCAAGTGGCAAGATAAGCAAGCAGCCCCATTCTCTGTGCCTCTATGCGAACAGTGCCATGGGCAGATGAGGCTGAGCAACAGCTTTCCAGGCTAGCCCCTTCTGGCTGCCAGCTATCTGCAGACGTTCGCATTTCAAGAGCAGGGCTGCGAAAGAAGCCTAGCAGGTACACCATCTTTCCCAGGCTACGTTTGAAGTTTGAGGTGGCAAGACAAGCAAGCAGCCCCATTCTCTGTGCCTCTGTGCGAGCAGTGCCATGGGCAGATGAGGCTGAGCAACAGCTTTCCAGGCTAGCCCCTTCTGCCAGCCAGCTATCTGCGGACGTTCGCACTTTCGGAGTAGGGCTGCGAAAAGAGCATGGCTGGGACACCAACTTTCCCAGCATGCGTTTGAAGTTTCAAGTGGCAAGATAAGCAAGCAGCCCCATTCTCTGTGCCTCTATGCGAACAGTGCCATGGGCAGATGAGGCTGAGCAACAGCTTTCCAGGCTAGCCCCTTCTGCCTGCCAGCTATCAGCAGACGTTCGCATTTCAAGAGCAGGGCTGCGAAAGGAGCCTAGCAGGTACACCATCTTTCCAAGGCTACGTTTGAAGTTTGAGGTGGCAAGACAAGCAAGCAGCCCCATTCTCTGTGCCTCTGTGCGAGCAGTGCCATGGGCAGATGAGGCTGAGCAACAGCTTTCCAGGCTAGCCCCTTCTGCCTGCCAGCTATCTGCAGACATTCGCACTTTCGGATCAGGGCTGCGAAAGGAGCCTGGCAGGGACAACCCACATTCCTCACATGCGTTTGAAGTTTCAAGTGGCAAGATAAGCAAGCAGCACCATTCTCTGTGCCTCTATGCGAACAGTGCCATGGGCAGATGAGGCTGAGCAAAAGCTTTCCAGGCTAGCCCCTTCTGGCTGCCAGCTATCTGCAGACGTTCGCATTTCAAGAGCAGGGCTGCGAAAGAAGCCTAGCAGGTACACCATCTTTCCCAGGCTACGTTTGAAGTTTGAGGTGGCAAGACAAGCAAGCAGCCCCATTCTCTGTGCCTCTATGCGAACAGTGCCATGGGCAGATGAGGCTGAGCAACAGCTTTCCAGGCTAGCCCCTTCTGGCTGCCATCTATCTGCGGACGTTCGAACTTTCGGAGTAGGGCTGCGAAAGGAGCCTTGCTGGGACACCAACTTTCCCAGGCTACGTTTGAGGTTTAAGGTGGCAAGACAAGCAAGGAGCCCCATTCTCTGTGCCTCTGTGCGAGAACTGCCATGGGCAGATGAGGCTGAGCAACAGCTTTCCAGGCTACCCCTTCTGCCTGCCATCTATCTGCGGACGTTCGCACTTTCGGAGTAGGGCTGCGAAAGGAGCATGGCTGGGACACCAACTTTCCCAGCATGCGTTTGAAGTTTCAAGTGGCAAGATAAGCAAGCAGCCCCATTCTCTGTGCCTCTATGCGAACAGTGCCATGGGCAGATGAGGCTGAGCAACAGCTTTGCAGGCTAGCCCCTTCTGCCTGCCAGCTATCTGCAGACGTTCGCATTTCAAGAGCAGGGCTGCGAAAGGAGCCTAGCAGGTACACCATCTTTCCCAGGCTACGTTTGAAGTTTGAGGTGGCAAGACAAGCAAGCAGCCCCATTCTCTGTGCCTATGTGCGAGCACTCCCATGGGCAGATGAGGCTGAGCAACAGCTTTCCAGGCTAGCCCCTTCTGCCTGCCAGCTATCTTCGGACGTTCGCACTTTCGGAGTAGGGCTGCGAAAGGAGCATGGCTGGGACACCAACTTTCCCAGGCTACGTTTGAAGTTTCAAGTGGCAAGATAAGCAAGCAGCCCCATTCTCTGTGCCGCTATGCGAACAGTGCCATGGGCAGATGAGGCTGAGCAACAGCTTTCCAGGCTAGCCCCTTCAGCCTGCCAGCTATCTGCAGACGTTCGCACTTTCGGATAAGGGCTGCGAAAGTAGCCTGGCAGGGACAGCTCACATTCCTCACATGCGTTTGAAGTTTCAAGTGGCAAGATAAGCAAGCAGCCCCATTCTCTGTGCCTCTATGCGAACAGTGCCATGGGCAGATGAGGCTGAGCAACAGCTTTCCAGGCTAGCCCCTTCTGGCTGCCAGCTATCTGCAGACGTTCGCATTTCAAGAGCAGGGCTGCGAAAGAAGCCTAGCAGGTACACCATCTTTCCCAGGCTACGTTTGAAGTTTGAGGTGGCAAGACAAGCAAGCAGCCCCATTCTCTGTGCCTCTGTGCGAGCAGTGCCATGGGCAGATGAGGCTGAGCAACAGCTTTCCAGGCTAGCCCCTTCTGCCAGCCAGCTATCTGCGGACGTTCGCACTTTCGGAGTAGGGCTGCGAAAAGAGCATGGCTGGGACACCAACTTTCCCAGCATGCGTTTGAAGTTTCAAGTGGCAAGATAAGCAAGCAGCCCCATTCTCTGTGCCTCTATGCGAACAGTGCCATGGGCAGATGAGGCTGAGCAACAGCTTTCCAGGCTAGCCCCTTCTGCCTGCCAGCTATCAGCAGACGTTCGCATTTCAAGAGCAGGGCTGCGAAAGGAGCCTAGCAGGTACACCATCTTTCCAAGGCTACGTTTGAAGTTTGAGGTGGCAAGACAAGCAAGCAGCCCCATTCTCTGTGCCTCTGTGCGAGCAGTGCCATGGGCAGATGAGGCTGAGCAACAGCTTTCCAGGCTAGCCCCTTCTGCCTGCCAGCTATCTGCAGACATTCGCACTTTCGGATCAGGGCTGCGAAAGGAGCCTGGCAGGGACAACCCACATTCCTCACATGCGTTTGAAGTTTCAAGTGGCAAGATAAGCAAGCAGCACCATTCTCTGTGCCTCTATGCGAACAGTGCCATGGGCAGATGAGGCTGAGCAAAAGCTTTCCAGGCTAGCCCCTTCTGGCTGCCAGCTATCTGCAGACGTTCGCATTTCAAGAGCAGGGCTGCGAAAGAAGCCTAGCAGGTACACCATCTTTCCCAGGCTACGTTTGAAGTTTGAGGTGGCAAGACAAGCAAGCAGCCCCATTCTCTGTGCCTCTGTGCGAGCACTGCCATGGGCAGATGAGGCTGAGCAACAGCTTTCCAGGCTAGCCCCTTCTGCCTGCCAGCTATCTGCGGACGTTCGCACTTTCGGAGTAGGGCTGCGAAAGGAGCCTGGCTGGGACACCAACTTTCCCAGGCTACGTTTGAGGTTTGAGGTGGCAAGAGAAGCAAGCAGCCCCATTCTCTGTGCCCCTGTGCGAGCAGTACCATGGGCAGATGAGGCTGAGCAACAGCTTTCCAGACTAGCCCCTTCTGCCTGCCAGCTATCTGCAGACGTTCGCACTTTCGGAACAGGGCTGTGATAGGAGCCTGGCAGGGACACCACCATTCCCAGCATGCGTGTGAAGTATCAAGTGGCAAGATAAGCAAGCAGCCCCATTCTCTGTGCCTCTATGCGAACAGTGCCATGGGCAGATGAGGCTGAGCAACAGCTTTCCAGGCTAGCCCCTTCTGGCTGCCATCTATCTGCGGACGTTCGAACTTTCGGAGTAGGGCTGCGAAAGGAGCCTTGCTGGGACACCAACTTTCCCAGGCTACGTTTGAGGTTTAAGGTGGCAAGACAAGCAAGGAGCCCCATTCTCTGTGCCTCTGTGCGAGAACTGCCATGGGCAGATGAGGCTGAGCAACAGCTTTCCAGGCTACCCCTTCTGCCTGCCATCTATCTGCGGACGTTCGCACTTTCGGAGTAGGGCTGCGAAAGAAGCATGGCTGGGACACCAACTTTCCCAGCATGCGTTTGAAGTTTCAAGTGGCAAGATAAGCAAGCAGCCCCATTCTCTGTGCCTCTATGCGAACAGTGCCATGGGCAGATGAGGCTGAGCAACAGCTTTCCAGGCTAGCCCCTTCTGCCTGCCAGCTATCAGCAGACGTTCGCATTTCAAGAGCAGGGCTGCGAAAGGAGCCTAGCAGGTACACCATCTTTCCCAGGCTACGTTTGAAGTTTGAGGTGGCAAGACAAGCAAGCAGCCCCATTCTCTGTGCCTATGTGCGAGCACTCCCATGGGCAGATGAGGCTGAGCAACAGCTTTCCAGGCTAGCCCCTTCTGCCTGCCAGCTATCTGCGGACGTTCGCACTTTCGGAGTAGGGCTGCGAAAGGAGCCTGGCTGGGACACCAACTTTCCCAGGCTACGTTTGAAGTTTCAAGTGGCAAGATAAGCAAGCAGCCCCATTCTCTGTGCCGCTATGCGAACAGTGCCATGGGCAGATGAGGCTGAGCAACAGCTTTCCAGGCTAGCCCCTTCTGCCTGCCAGCTATCTGCAGACGTTCGCACTTTCGGAACAGGGCTGTGATAGGAGCCTGGCAGGGACACTACCATTCCCAGCATGCGTTTGAAGTTTCAAGTGGCAAGATAAGCAAGCAGCTCCTTTCTCTGTGCCTCTATGCGAACAGTGCCATGGGCAGATGAGGCTGAGCAACAGCTTTCCAGGCTAGCCCCTTCTGGCTGCCAGCTATCTGCAGACGTTCGCATTTCAAGAGCAGGGCTGCGAAAGGAGCCTAGCAGGTACACCATCTTTCCCAGGCTACGTTTGAAGTTTGAGGTAGCAAGACAAGCAAGGAGCCCCATTCTCTGTGCCTCTGTGCGAGCAGTGCCATGGGCAGATGAGGCTGAGCAACAGCTTTCCAGGCTAGCCCCTTCTGCCTGCCAGCTATCTGCGGACGTTCGCACTTTCGGAGTAGGGCTGCGAAAGGAGCCTGGCTGGGACACCAACTTTCCCAGGCTACGTTTGAAGTTTCAAGTGGCAAGATAAGCAAGCAGCCCCATTCTCTGTGCCTCTATGCGAACAGTGCCATGGGCAGATGAGGCTGAGCAACAGCTTTCCAGGCTAGCCCCTTCTGGCTGCCAGCTATCTGCAGACGTTCGCATTTCAAGAGCAGGGCTGCGAAAGGAGCCTAGCAGGTACACCATCTTTCCCAGGATACGTTTGAAGTTTGAGGTGGCAAGACAAGCAAGCAGCCCCATTCTCTGTGCCTCTGTGCGAGCACTGCCATGGGCAGATGAGGCTGAGCAACAGCTTTCCAGGCTAGCCCCTTCTGCCTGCCAGCTATCTGCGGACGTTCGCACTTTCGGAGTAGGGCTGCGAAAGGAGCCTGGCTGGGACACCAACTTTCCCAGGCTACTTTTGAGGTTTGAGGTGGCAAGAGAAGCAAGCAGCCCCATTCTCTGTGCCCCTGTGCGAGCAGTACCATGGGCAGATGAGGCTGAGCAACAGCTTTCCAGACTAGCCCCTTCTGCCTGCCAGCTATCTGCAGACGTTCGCACTTTCGGAACAGGGCTGTGATAGGAGCCTGGCAGGGACACCACCATTCCCAGCATGCGTGTGAAGTATCAAGTGGCAAGATAAGCAAGCAGCCCCATTCTCTGTGCCTCTATGCGAACAGTGCCATGGGCAGATGAGGCTGAGCAACAGCTTTCCAGGCTAGCCCCTTCTGGCTGCCAGCTATCTGCAGACGTTCGCATTTCAAGAGCAGGGCTGCGAAAGGAGCCTAGCAGGTACACCATCTTTCCCAGGCTACGTTTGAAGTTTGAGGTAGCAAGACAAGCAAGGAGCCCCATTCTCTGTGCCTCTGTGCGAGCAGTGCCATGGGCAGATGAGGCTGAGCAACAGCTTTCCAGGCTAGCCCCTTCTGCCTGCCAGCTATCTGCGGACGTTCGCACTTTCGGAGTAGGGCTGCGAAAGGAGCCTGGCTGGGACACCAACTTTCCCAGGCTACGTTTGAAGTTTCAAGTGGCAAGATAAGCAAGCAGCCCCATTCTCTGTGCCTCTATGCGAACAGTGCCATGGGCAGATGAGGCTGAGCAACAGCTTTCCAGGCTAGCCCCTTCTGGCTGCCAGCTATCTGCAGACGTTCGCATTTCAAGAGCAGGGCTGCGAAAGGAGCCTAGCAGGTACACCATCTTTCCCAGGATACGTTTCAAGTTTGAGGTGGCAAGACAAGCAAGGAGCCCCATTCTCTGTGCCTCTGTGCGACCAGTGCCATGGGCAGATGAGGCTGAGCAACAGCTTTCCAGGCTAGCTCCTTCTGGCTGCCATCTATCTGCGGACGTTCGCACTTTCGGATCAGGGCTGCGAAACGAGCCTGGCTGGGACACCAACTTTCCCAGGCTACGTTTGAGGTTTAAGGTGGCAAGACAAGCAAGGAGCCCCATTCTCTGTGCCTCTGTGCGAGAACTGCCATGGGCAGATGAGGCTGAGCAACAGCTTTCCAGGCTACCCCTTCTGCCTGCCATCTATCTGCGGACGTTCGCACTTTCGGAGTAGGGCTGCGAAAGGAGCATGGCTGGGACACCAACTTTCCCAGCATGCGTTTGAAGTTTCAAGTGGCAAGATAAGCAAGCAGCCCCATTCTCTGTGCCCCTGTGCGAGCAGTACCATGGGCAGATGAGGCTGAGCAACAGCTTTCCAGACTAGCCCCTTCTGCCTGCCAGCTATCTGCAGACGTTCGCACTTTCGGAACAGGGCTGTGATAGGAGCCTGGCAGGGACACCACCATTCCCAGCATGCGTGTGAAGTATCAAGTGGCAAGATAAGCAAGCAGCCCCATTCTCTGTGCCTCTATGCGAGCAGTGCCATGGGCAGATGAGGCTGAGCAACAGCTTTCCAGGCTAGCCCCTTCTGGCTGCCATCTATCTGCGGACGTTCGAACTTTCGGAGTAGGGCTGCGAAAGGAGCCTTGCTGGGACACCAACTTTCCCAGGCTACGTTTGAGGTTTAAGGTGGCAAGACAAGCAAGGAGCCCCATTCTCTGTGCCTCTGTGCGAGAACTGCCATGGGCAGATGAGGCTGAGCAACAGCTTTCCAGGCTACCCCTTCTGCCTGCCATCTATCTGCGGACGTTCGCACTTTCGGAGTAGGGATGCGAAAGGAGCCTGGCTGGGACAACCCACATTCCCCACATGCGTTTGAAGTTTCAAGTGGCAAGATAAGCAAGCAGCACCATTCTCTGTGCCTCTATGCGAACAGTGCCATGGGCAGATAAGGCTGAGCAACAGCTTTCCAGGCTAGCCCCTTCTGGCTGCCAGCTATCTGCAGACGTTCGCATTTCAAGAGCAGGGCTGCGAAAGGAGCCTAGCAGGTACACCATCTTTCCCAGGATACGTTTGAAGTTTGAGGTGGCAAGACAAGCAAGGAGCCCCATTCTCTGTGCCTCTGTGCGACCAGTGCCATGGGCAGATGAGGCTGAGCAACAGCTTTCCAGGCTAGCACCTTCTGGCTGCCACCTATCTGCAGACGTTCGCATTTCAAGAGCAGGGCTGCGAAAGGAGCCTAGCAGGTACAACATCTTTCCCAGGCAACGTTTGAAGTTTGAGGTGGCAAGATAAGCAAGCAGCCCCATTCTCTGTGCCTCTGTGCGAGCACTGCCATGGGCAGATGAGGCTGAGCAACAGCTTTCCAGGCTACCCCTTCTGCCTGCCATCTATCTGCGAACGTTCGCACTTTCGGAGTAGGGCTGCGAAAGGAGCATGGCTGGGACACCAACTTTCCCAGCATGCGTTTGAAGTTTCAAGTGGCAAGATAAGCAAGCAGCCCCATTCTCTGTGCCTCTATGCGAACAGTGCCATGGGCAGATGAGGCTGAGCAACAGCTTTCCAGGCTAGCCCCTTCTGCCTGCCAGCTATCAGCAGACGTTCGCATTTCAAGAGCAGGGCTGCGAAAGGAGCCTAGCAGGTACACCATCTTTCCCAGGCTACGTTTGAAGTTTGAGGTGGCAAGACAAGCAAGCAGCCCCATTCTCTGTGCCTATGTGCGAGCACTGCCATGGGCAGATGAGGCTGAGCAACAGCTTTCCAGGCTAGCCCCTTCTGCCTGCCAGCTATCTGCGGACGTTCGCACTTTCGGAGTAGGGCTGCGAAAGGACCCTGGCTGGGACACCAACTTTCCCAGGCTACGTTTGAAGTTTCAAGTGGCAAGATAAGCAAGCAGCCCCATTCTCTGTGCCTCTATGCGAACAGTGCCATGGGCAGATGAGGCTGAGCAACAGCTTTCCAGGCTAGCCCCTTCTGCCTGCCAGCTATCTGCAGACGTTCGCACTTTCGGAACAGGGCTGTGATAGGAGCCTGGCAGGGACACCACCATTCCCAGCATGCGTTTGAAGTTTCAAGTGGCAAGATAAGCAAGCAGCCCCTTTCTCTGTGCCTCTATGCGAACAGTGCCATGGGCAGATGAGGCTGAGCAACAGCTTTCCAGGCTAGCCCCTTCTGGCTGCCAGCTATCTGCAGACGTTCGCATTTCAAGACCAGGGCTGTGAAAGGAGCCTAGCAGGTACACCATCTTTCCCAGGCTACGTTTGAAGTTTGAGGTAGCAAGACAAGCAAGGAGCCCCATTCTCTGTGCCTCTATGCGAGCAGTGCCATGGGCAGATGAGGCTGAGCAACAGCTTTCCAGGCTAGCCCCTTCTGCCTGCCAGCTATCTGCAGACGTTCGCACTTTCGGATAAGGGCTGCGAAAGGAGCCTGGCAGGGACAACCCACATTCCTCACATGCGTTTGAAGTTTCAAGTGGCAAGATAAGCAAGCAGCACCATTCTCTGTGCCTCTATGCGAACAGTGCCATGGGCAGATGAGGCTGAGCAACAGCTTTCCAGGCTAGCCCCTTCTGGCTGCCAGCTATCTGCAGACGTTCGCATTTCAAGAGCAGGGCTGCGGAAGAAGCCTAGCAGGTACACCATCTTTCCCAGGCTACGTTTGAAGTTTGAGGTGGCAAGACAAGCAAGCAGCCCCATTCTCTGTGCCTCTGTGCGAGCACTGCCATGGGCAGATGAGGCTGAGCAACAGCTTTCCAGGCTACCCCTTCTGCCTGCCATCTATCTGCGAACGTTCGCACTTTCGGAGTAGGGCTGCGAAAGGAGCATGGCTGGGACACCAACTTTCCCAGCATGCGTTTGAAGTTTCAAGTGGCAAGATAAGCAAGCAGCCCCATTCTCTGTGCCTCTATGCGAACAGTGCCATGGGCAGATGAGGCTGAGCAACAGCTTTCCAGGCTAGCCCCTTCTGCCTGTCAGCTATCAGCAGACGTTCGCATTTCAAGAGCAGGGCTGCGAAAGGAGCCTAGCAGGTACACCATCTTTCCCAGGCTACGTTTGAAGTTTGAGGTGGCAAGACAAGCAAGCAGCCCCATTCTCTGTGCCTCTGTGCGAGCACTGCCATGGGCAGATGAGGCTGAGCAACAGCTTTCCAGGCTACCCCTTCTGCCTGCCATCTATCTGCGAACGTTCGCACTTTCGGAGTAGGGCTGCGAAAGGAGCATGGCTGGGACACCAACTTTCCCAGCATGCGTTTGAAGTTTCAAGTGGCAAGATAAGCAAGCAGCCCCATTCTCTGTGCCTCTATGCGAACAGTGCCATGGGCAGATGAGGCTGAGCAACAGCTTTCCAGGCTAGCCCCTTCTGCCTGCCAGCTATCTGCAGACGTTCGCACTTTCGGAACAGGGCTGTGATAAGAGCCTGGCAGGGACACCACCATTCCCAGCATGCGTTTGAAGTTTCAAGTGGCAAGATAAGCAAGCAGCCCCTTTCTCTGTGCCTCTATGCGAACAGTGCCATGGGCAGATGAGGCTGAGCAACAGCTTTCCAGGCTAGCCCCTTCTGGCTGCCAGCTATCTGCAGACGTTCGCATTTCAAGAGCAGGGCTGTGAAAGGAGCCTAGCAGGTACACCATCTTTCCCAGGCTACGTTTGAAGTTTGAGGTAGCAAGACAAGCAAGGAGCCCCATTCTCTGTGCCTCTATGCGAGCAGTGCCATGGGCAGATGAGGCTGAGCAACAGCTTTCCAGGCTAGCCCCTTCTGCCTGCCAGCTATCTGCAGACGTTCGCACTTTCGGATAAGGGCTGCGAAAGGAGCCTGGCAGGGACAACCCACATTCCTCACATGCGTTTGAAGTTTCAAGTGGCAAGATAAGCAAGCAGCACCATTCTCTGTGCCTCTATGCGAACAGTGCCATGGGCAGATGAGGCTGAGCAACAGCTTTCCAGGCTAGCCCCTTCTGGCTGCCAGCTATCTGCAGACGTTCGCATTTCAAGAGCAGGGCTGCGAAAGGAGCCTAGCAGGTACAACATCTTTCCCAGGCAACGTTTGAAGTTTGAGGTGGCAAGATAAGCAAGCAGCCCCATTCTCTGTGCCTCTGTGCGAGCACTGCCATGGGCAGATGAGGCTGAGCAACAGCTTTCCAGGCTAGCCCCTTCTGCCAGCCAGCTATCTGCGGACGTTCGCACTTTCGGAGTAGGGCTGCGAAAGGAGCATGGCTGGGACACCAACTTTCCCAGCATGCGTTTGAAGTTTCAAGTGGCAAGAAAAGCAAGCAGCCCCATTCTCTGTGCCTCTATGCGAACAGTGCCATGGGCAGATGAGGCTGAGCAACAGCTTTCCAGGCTAGCCACTTCTGCCTGCCAGCTATCAGCAGACGTTCGCATTTCAAGAGCAGGGCTGCGAAAGGAGCCTAGCAGGTACACCATCTTTCCCAGGCTACGTTTGAAGTTTGAGGTGGCAAGACAAGCAAGCAGCCCCATTCTCTGTGCCTCTGTGCGAGCAGTGCCATGGGCAGATGAGGCTGAGCAACAGCTTTCCAGGCTAGCCCCTTCTGCCTGCCAGCTATCTGCAGACGTTCGCACTTTCGGATAAGGGCTGCGAAAGGAGCCTGGCAGGGACAACCCACATTCCTCACATGCGTTTGAAGTTTCAAGTGGCAAGATAAGCAAGCAGCACCATTCTCTGTGCCTCTATGCGAACAGTGCCATGGGCAGATGAGGCTGAGCAACAGCTTTCCAGGCTAGCCCCTTCTGGCTGCCAGCTATCTGCAGACGTTCGCATTTCAAGAGCAGGGCTGCGAAAGAAGCCTAGCAGGTACACCATCTTTCCCAGGCTACGTTTGAAGTTTGAGGTGGCAAGACAAGCAAGCAGCCCCATTCTCTGTGCCTCTGTGCTAGCAGTACCATGGGCAGATGAGGCTGAGCAACAGCTTTCCAGGCTAGCCCCTTCTGCCTGCCAGCTATCTGCGGACGTTCGCACTTTCGGAGTAGGGCTGCGAAAGGAGCCTGGCTGGGACACCAACTTTCCCAGGCTACGTTTGAAGTTTCAAGTGGCAAGATAAGCAAGCAGCCCCATTCTCTGTGCCTCTATGCGAACAGTGCCATGGGCAGATGAGGCTGAGCAACAGCTTTCCAGGCTAGCCCCTTCTGCCTGCCAGCTATCTGCAGACGTTCGCATTTCAAGAGCAGGGCTGCGAAAGGAGCCTAGCAGGTACACCATCTTTCCCAGGATACATTTCAAGTTTGAGGTGGCAAGACAAGCAAGGAGCCCCATTCTCTGTGCCTCTGTGCGACCAGTGCCATGGGCAGATGAGGCTGAGCAACAGCTTTCCAGGCTAGCTCCTTCTGGCTGCCAGCTATCTGCAGACATTCGCACTTTCGGATCAGGGCTGCGAAAGGAGCCTGGCTGGGACACCAACTTTCCCAGGCTACGTTTGAGGTTTGAGGTGGCAAGAGAAGCAAGCAGCCCCATTCTCTGTGCCCCTGTGCGAGCAGTACCATGGGCAGATGAGGCTGAGCAACAGCTTTCCAGACTAGCCCCTTCTGCCTGCCAGCTATCTGCAGACGTTCGCACTTTCGGAACAGGGCTGTGATAGGAGCCTGGCAGGGACACCACCATTCCCAGCATGCGTGTGAAGTATCAAGTGGCAAGATAAGCAAGCAGCCCCATTCTCTGTGCCTCTATGCGAACAGTGCCATGGGCAGATGAGGCTGAGCAACAGCTTTCCAGGCTAGCCCCTTCTGCCTGCCAGCTATCTGCGGACGTTCGAACTTTCGGAGTAGGGCTGCGAAAGGAGCCTTGCTGGGACACCAACTTTCCCAGGCTACGTTTGAGGTTTAAGGTGGCAAGACAAGCAAGGAGCCCCATTCTCTGTGCCTCTGTGCGAGAACTGCCATGGGCAGATGAGGCTGAGCAACAGCTTTCCAGGCTACCCCTTCTGCCTGCCATCTATCTGCGGACGTTCGCACTTTCGGAGTAGGGCTGCGAAAGGAGCATGGCTGGGACACCAACTTTCCCAGCATGCGTTTGAAGTTTCAAGTGGCAAGATAAGCAAGCAGCCCCATTCTCTGTGCCTCTATGCGAACAGTGCCATGGGCAGATGAGGCTGAGCAACAGCTTTCCAGGCTAGCCCCTTCTGCCTGCCAGCTATCTGCAGACGTTCGCATTTCAAGAGCAGGGCTGCGAAAGGAGCCTAGCAGGTACACCATCTTTCCCAGGCTACGTTTGAAGTTTGAGGTGGCAAGACAAGCAAGCAGCCCCATTCTCTGTGCCTATGTGCGAGCACTCCCATGGGCAGATGAGGCTGAGCAACAGCTTTCCAGGCTAGCCCCTTCTGCCTGCCAGCTATCTGCGGACGTTCGCACTTTCGGAGTAGGGCTGCGAAAGGAGCCTGGCTGGGACACCAACTTTCCCAGGCTACGTTTGAAGTTTCAAGTGGCAAGATAAGCAAGCAGCCCCATTCTCTGTGCCGCTATGCGAACAGTGCCATGGGCAGATGAGGCTGAGCAACAGCTTTCCAGGCTAGCCCCTTCTGCCTGCCAGCTATCTGCAGACGTTCGCACTTTCGGAACAGGGCTGTGATAGGAGCCTGGCAGGGACACCACCATTCCCAGCATGCGTTTGAAGTTTCAAGTGGCAAGATAAGCAAGCAGCCCCTTTCTCTGTGCCTCTATGCGAACAGTGCCATGGGCAGATGAGGCTGAGCAACAGCTTTCCAGGCTAGCCCCTTCTGGCTGCCAGCTATCTGCAGACGTTCGCATTTCAAGAGCAGGGCTGCGAAAGGAGCCTAGCAGGTACACCATCTTTCCCAGGCTACGTTTGAAGTTTGAGGTAGCAAGACAAGCAAGGAGCCCCATTCTCTGTGCCTCTGTGCGAGCAGTGCCATGGGCAGATGAGGCTGAGCAACAGCTTTCCAGGCTAGCCCCTTCTGCCTGCCAGCTATCTGCGGACGTTCGCACTTTCGGAGTAGGGCTGCGAAAGGAGCCTGGCTGGGACACCAACTTTCCCAGGCTACGTTTGAAGTTTCAAGTGGCAAGATAAGCAAGCAGCCCCATTCTCTGTGCCTCTATGCGAACAGTGCCATGGGCAGATGAGGCTGAGCAACAGCTTTCCAGGCTAGCCCCTTCTGCCTGCCAGCTATCTGCAGACGTTCGCATTTCAAGAGCAGGGCTGCGAAAGGAGCCTAGCAGGTACACCATCTTTCCCAGGATACGTTTCAAGTTTGAGGTGGCAAGACAAGCAAGGAGCCCCATTCTCTGTGCCTCTGTGCGACCAGTGCCATGGGCAGATGAGGCTGAGCAACAGCTTTCCAGGCTAGCTCCTTCTGGCTGCCAGCTATCTGCAGACATTCGCACTTTCGGATCAGGGCTGCGAAAGGAGCCTGGCTGGGACACCAACTTTCCCAGGCTACGTTTGAGGTTTGAGGTGGCAAGAGAAGCAAGCAGCCCCATTCTCTGTGCCCCTTTGCGAGCAGTGCCATGGGCAGATGAGGCTGAGCAACAGCTTTCCAGACTAGCCCCTTCTGCCTGCCAGCTATCTGCAGACGTTCGCACTTTCGGAACAGGGCTGTGATAGGAGCCTGGCAGGGACACCACCATTCCTAGCAGGCGTGTGAAGTATCAAGTGGCAAGATAAGCAAGCAGCCCCATTCTCTGTGCCTCTATGCGAACAGTGCCATGGGCAGATGAGGCTGAGCAACAGCTTTCCAGGCTAGCCCCTTCTGCCTGCCAGCTATCTGCGGACGTTCGAACTTTCGGAGTAGGGCTGCGAAAGGAGCCTGGCTGGGACACCAACTTTCCCAGGCTACGTTTGAAGTTTCAAGTGGCAAGATAAGCAAGCAGCCCCATTCTCTGTGCCTCTATGCGAACAGTGCCATGGGCAGATGAGGCTGAGCAACAGCTTTCCAGGCTAGCCCCTTCTGCCTGCCAGCTATCTGCAGACGTTCGCACTTTCGGAACAGGGCTGTGATAGGAGCCTGGCAGGGAAACCACCATTCCCAGCATGCGCTTGAAGTTTCAAGTGGCAAGATAAGCAAGCAGCCCCTTTCTCTGTGCCTCTATGCGAACAGTGCCATGGGCAGATGAGGCTGAGCAACAGCTTTCCAGGCTAGCCCCTTCTGCCTGCCAGCTATCTGCAGAAGTTCGCACTTTCGGATCAGGGCTGCGAAAGGAGCCTGGGAGGGACAACCCACATTCCTCACATGCGTTTGAAGTTTCAAGTGGCAAGATAAGCAAGCAGCACCATTCTCTGTGCCTCTATGCGAACAGTGCCATGGGCAGATGAGGCTGAGCAACAGCTTTCCAGGCTAGCACCTTCTGGCTGCCACCTATCTGCAGACGTTCGCATTTCAAGAGCAGGGCTGCGAAAGAAGCCTAGCAGGTACACCATCTTTCCCAGGCTACGTTTGAATTTTGAGGTGGCAAGACAAGCAAGCAGCCCCATTCTCTGTGCCTCTGTGCGAGCACTGCCATGGGCAGATGAGGCTGAGCAACAGCTTTCCAGGCTAGCCCCTTCTGCCTGCCAGCTATCTGCAGACGTTCGCACTTTCGGAGCAGGGCTGCGAAAGGAGCCTGGCTGGGACACCAACTTTCCCAGGCTACGTTTGAGGTTTGAGGTGGCAAGAGAAGCAAGCAGCCCCATTCTCTGTGCCCCTGTGCGAGCAGTACCATGGGCAGATGAGGCTGAGCAACAGCTTTCCAGACTAGCCCCTTCTGCCTGCCAGCTATCTGCAGACGTTCGCACTTTCGGATAAGGGCTGTGATAGGAGCCTGGCAGGGACACCACCATTCCCAGCATGCGTGTGAAGTATCAAGTGGCAAGATAAGCAAGCAGCCCCATTCTCTGTGCCTCTATGCGAACAGTGCCATGGGCAGATGAGGCTGAGCAACAGCTTTCCAGGCTAGCCCCTTCTGCCTGCCAGCTATCTGCGGACGTTCGAACTTTCGGAGTAGGGCTGCGAAAGGAGCCTTGCTGGGACACCAACTTTCCCAGGCTACGTTTGAGGTTTAAGGTGGCAAGACAAGCAAGGAGCCCCATTCTCTGTGCCTCTGTGCGAGAACTGCCATGGGCAGATGAGGCTGAGCAACAGCTTTCCAGGCTACCCCTTCTGCCTGCCATCTATCTGCGGACGTTCGCACTTTCGGAGTAGGGCTGCGAAAGGAGCATGGCTGGGACACCAACTTTCCCAGCATGCGTTTGAAGTTTCAAGTGGCAAGATAAGCAAGCAGCCCCATTCTCTGTGCCTCTATGCGAACAGTGCCATGGGCAGATGAGGCTGAGCAACAGCTTTCCAGGCTAGCCCCTTCTGCCTGCCAGCTATCTGCAGACGTTCGCATTTCAAGAGCAGGGCTGCGAAAGGAGCCTAGCAGGTACACCATCTTTCCCAGGCTACGTTTGAAGTTTGAGGTGGCAAGACAAGCAAGCAGCCCCATTCTCTGTGCCTATGTGCGAGCACTCCCATGGGCAGATGAGGCTGAGCAACAGCTTTCCAGGCTAGCCCCTTCTGCCTGCCAGCTATCTGCGGACGTTCGCACTTTCGGAGTAGGGCTGCGAAAGGAGCCTGGCTGGGACACCAACTTTCCCAGGCTACGTTTGAAGTTTCAAGTGGCAAGATAAGCAAGCAGCCCCATTCTCTGTGCCGCTATGCGAACAGTGCCATGGGCAGATGAGGCTGAGCAACAGCTTTCCAGGCTAGCCCCTTCTGCCTGCCAGCTATCTGCAGACGTTCGCACTTTCGGAACAGGGCTGTGATAGGAGCCTGGCAGGGACACCACCATTCCCAGCATGCGTTTGAAGTTTCAAGTGGCAAGATAAGCAAGCAGCCCCTTTCTCTGTGCCTCTATGCGAACAGTGCCATGGGCAGATGAGGCTGAGCAACAGCTTTCCAGGCTAGCCCCTTCTGGCTGCCAGCTATCTGCAGACGTTCGCATTTCAAGAGCAGGGCTGCGAAAGGAGCCTAGCAGGTACACCATCTTTCCCAGGCTACGTTTGAAGTTTGAGGTAGCAAGACAAGCAAGGAGCCCCATTCTCTGTGCCTCTGTGCGAGCAGTGCCATGGGCAGATGAGGCTGAGCAACAGCTTTCCAGGCTAGCCCCTTCTGCCTGCCAGCTATCTGCGGACGTTCGCACTTTCGGAGTAGGGCTGCGAAAGGAGCCTGGCTGGGACACCAACTTTCCCAGGCTACGTTTGAAGTTTCAAGTGGCAAGATAAGCAAGCAGCCCCATTCTCTGTGCCTCTATGCGAACAGTGCCATGGGCAGATGAGGCTGAGCAACAGCTTTCCAGGCTAGCCCCTTCTGCCTGCCAGCTATCTGCAGACGTTCGCATTTCAAGAGCAGGGCTGCGAAAGGAGCCTAGCAGGTACACCATCTTTCCCAGGATACGTTTCAAGTTTGAGGTGGCAAGACAAGCAAGGAGCCCCATTCTCTGTGCCTCTGTGCGACCAGTGCCATGGGCAGATGAGGCTGAGCAACAGCTTTCCAGGCTAGCTCCTTCTGGCTGCCAGCTATCTGCAGACATTCGCACTTTCGGATCAGGGCTGCGAAACGAGCCTGGCTGGGACACCAACTTTCCCAGGCTACGTTTGAGGTTTGAGGTGGCAAGAGAAGCAAGCAGCCCCATTCTCTGTGCCCCTTTGCGAGCAGTACCATGGGCAGATGAGGCTGAGCAACAGCTTTCCAGACTAGCCCCTTCTGCCTGCCAGCTATCTGCAGACGTTCGCACTTTCGGAACAGGGCTGTGATAGGAGCCTGGCAGGGACACCACCATTCCTAGCATGCGTGTGAAGTATCAAGTGGCAAGATAAGCAAGCAGCCCCATTCTCTGTGCCTCTATGCGAACAGTGCCATGGGCAGATGAGGCTGAGCAACAGCTTTCCAGGCTAGCCCCTTCTGGCTGCCATCTATCTGCGGACGTTCGAACTTTCGGAGTAGGGCTGCGAAAGGAGCCTGGCTGGGACACCAACTTTCCCAGGCTACGTTTGAAGTTTCAAGTGGCAAGATAAGCAAGCAGCCCCATTCTCTGTGCCTCTATGCGAACAGTGCCATGGGCAGATGAGGCTGAGCAACAGCTTTCCAGGCTAGCCCCTTCTGCCTGCCAGCTATCTGCAGACGTTCGCACTTTCGGAACAGGGCTGTGATAGGAGCCTGGCAGGGAAACCACCATTCCCAGCATGCGTTTGAAGTTTCAAGTGGCAAGATAAGCAAGCAGCCCCTTTCTCTGTGCCTCTATGCGAACAGTGCCATGGGCAGATGAGGCTGAGCAACAGCTTTCCAGGCTAGCCCCTTCTGCCTGCCAGCTATCTGCAGAAGTTCGCACTTTCGGATCAGGGCTGCGAAAGGAGCCTGGGAGGGACAACCCACATTCCTCACATGCGTTTGAAGTTTCAAGTGGCAAGATAAGCAAGCAGCACCATTCTCTGTGCCTCTATGCGAACAGTGCCATGGGCAGATGAGGCTGAGCAACAGCTTTCCAGGCTAGCCACTTCTGCCTGCCAGCTATCTGCAGACGTTCGCATTTCAAGAGCAGGGCTGCGAAAGAAGCCTAGCAGGTACACCATCTTTCCCAGGCTACGTTTGAATTTTGAGGTGGCAAGACAAGCAAGCAGCCCCATTCTCTGTGCCTCTGTGCGAGCACTGCCATGGGCAGATGAGGCTGAGCAACAGCTTTCCAGGCTAGCCCCTTCTGCCTGCCAGCTATCTGCAGACGTTCGCACTTTCGGAGCAGGGCTGCGAAAGGAGCCTGGCTGGGACAACCCACATTCCCCACATGCGTTTGAAGTTTCAAGTGGCAAGATAAGCAAGCAGCCCCATTCTCTGTGCCTCTGTGCGAGAACTGCCATGGGCAGATGAGGCTGAGCAACAGCTTTCCAGGCTAGCACCTTCTGGCTGCCACCTATCTGCAGACGTTCGCATTTCAAGAGCAGGGCTGCGAAAGGAGCCTAGCAGGTACAACATCTTTCCCAGGCAACGTTTGAAGTTTGAGGTGGCAAGATAAGCAAGCAGCCCCATTCTCTGTGCCTCTGTGCGAGCACTGCCATGGGCAGATGAGGCTGAGCAACAGCTTTCCAGGCTACCCCTTCTGCCTGCCATCTATCTGCGAACGTTCGCACTTTCGGAGTAGGGCTGCGAAAGGAGCATGGCTGGGACACCAACTTTCCCAGCATGCGTTTGAAGTTTCAAGTGGCAAGATAAGCAAGCAGCACCATTCTCTGTGCCTCTATGCGAACAGTGCCATGGGCAGATGAGGCTGAGCAACAGCTTTCCAGGCTAGCCCCTTCTGCCTGCCAGCTATCAGCAGACGTTCGCATTTCAAGAGCAGGGCTGCGAAAGGAGCCTAGCAGGTACACCATCTTTCCCAGGCTACGTTTGAAGTTTGAGGTGGCAAGACAAGCAAGCAGCCCCATTCTCTGTGCCTATGTGCGAGCACTGCCATGGGCAGATGAGGCTGAGCAACAGCTTTCCAGGCTAGCCCCTTCTGCCTGCCAGCTATCTGCAGACGTTCGCACTTTCGGATAAGGGCTGCGAAAGGAGCCTGGCAGGGACAACCCACATTCCTCACATGCGTTTGAAGTTTCAAGTGGCAAGATAAGCAAGCAGCACCATTCTCTGTGCCTCTATTCGAACAGTGCCATGGGCAGATGAGGCTGAGCAAAAGCTTTCCAGGCTAGCCCCTTCTGGCTGCCAGCTATCTGCAGACGTTCGCATTTCAAGAGCAGGGCTGCGAAAGAAGCCTAGCAGGTACACCATCTTTCCCAGGCTACGTTTGAAGTTTGAGGTGGCAAGACAAGCAAGCAGCCCCATTCTCTGTGCCTCTGTGCGAGCAGTGCCATGGGCAGATGAGGCTGAGCAACAGCTTTCCAGGCTAGCCCCTTCTGGCTGCCAGCTATCTGCAGACGTTCGCATTTCAAGAGCAGGGCTGCGAAAGGAGCCTAGCAGGTACACCATCTTTCCCAGGCTACGTTTGAAGTTTGAGGTAGCAAGACAAGCAAGGAGCCCCATTCTCTGTGCCTATGTGCGAGCAGTGCCATGGGCAGATGAGGCTGAGCAACAGCTTTCCAGGCTAGCCCCTTCTGCCTGCCAGCTATCTGCGGACGTTCGCACTTTCGGAGTAGGGCTGCGAAAGGAGCCTGGCTGGGACACCAACTTTCCCAGGCTACGTTTGAAGTTTCAAGTGGCAAGATAAGCAAGCAGCCCCATTCTCTGTGCCTCTATGCGAACAGTGCCATGGGCAGATGAGGCTGAGCAACAGCTTTCCAGGCTAGCCCCTTCTGCCTGCCAGCTATCTGCAGACGTTCGCATTTCAAGAGCAGGGCTGCGAAAGGAGCCTAGCAGGTACACCATCTTTCCCAGGATACGTTTCAAGTTTGAGGTGGCAAGACAAGCAAGGAGCCCCATTCTCTGTGCCTCTGTGCGACCAGTGCCATGGGCAGATGAGGCTGAGCAACAGCTTTCCAGGCTAGCTCCTTCTGGCTGCCAGCTATCTGCAGACATTCGCACTTTCGGATCAGGGCTGCGAAAGGAGCCTGGCTGGGACACCAACTTTCCCAGGCTACGTTTGAGGTTTGAGGTGGCAAGAGAAGCAAGGAGCCCCATTCTCTGTGCCCCTTTCCGAGCAGTACCATGGGCAGATGAGGCTGAGCAACAGCTTTCCAGACTAGCCCCTTCTGCCTGCCAGCTATCTGCAGACGTTCGCACTTTCGGAACAGGGCTGTGATAGGAGCCTGGCAGGGACACCACCATTCCTAGCATGCGTGTGAAGTATCAAGTGGCAAGATAAGCAAGCAGCCCCATTCTCTGTGCCTCTATGCGAACAGTGCCATGGGCAGATGAGGCTGAGCAACAGCTTTCCAGGCTAGCCCCTTCTGGCTGCCATCTCTCTGCGGACGTTCGAACTTTCGGAGTAGGGCTGCGAAAGGAGCCTTGCTGGGACACCAACTTTCCTAGGCTACGTTTGAGGTTTAAGGTGGCAAGACAAGCAAGGAGCCCCATTCTCTGTGCCTCTGTGCGAGAACTGCCATGGGCAGATGAGGCTGAGCAACAGCTTTCCAGGCTACCCCTTCAGCCTGCCATCTATCTGCGGACGTTCGCACTTTCGGAGTAGGGCTGCGAAAGGAGCATGGCTGGGACACCAACTTTCCCAGCATGCGTTTGAAGTTTCAAGTGGCAAGATAAGCAAGCAGCACCATTCTCTGTGCCTCTATGCGAACAGTGCCATGGGCAGATGAGGCTGAGCAACAGCTTTCCAGGCTAGCCCCTTCTGCCTGCCAGCTATCTGCAGACGTTCGCATTTCAAGAGCAGGGCTGCGAAAGGAGCCTAGCAGGTACACCATCTTTCCCAGGCTACGTTTGAAGTTTGAGGTGGCAAGACAAGCAAGCAGCCCCATTCTCTGTGCCTACGTGCGAGCACTGCCATGGGCAGATGAGGCTGAGCAACAGCTTTCCAGGCTAGCCCCTTCTGCCTGCCAGCTATCTGCGGACGTTCGCACTTTCGGAGTAGCGCTGCGAAAGGAGCCTGGCTGGGACACCACCATTCCCAGCATGCGTTTGAAGTTTCAAGTGGCAAGATAAGCAAGCAGCCCCTTTCTCTGTGCCTCTATGCGAACAGTGCCATGGGCAGATGAGGCTGAGCAACAGCTTTCCAGGCTAGCGCCTTCTGGCTGCCACCTATCTGCAGACGTTCGCAGTTTCGGATCAGGGCTGTGATAGGAGCCTGGCAGGGACACCACCATTCCCAGCATGCGTTTGAAGTTTCAAGTGGCAAGATAAGCAAGCAGCCCCTTTCTCTGTGCCTCTATGCGAACAGTGCCATGGGCAGATGAGGCTGAGCAACAGCTTTCCAGGCTAGCCCCTTCTGCCTGCCAGCTATCTGCAGACGTTCGCATTTCAAGAGCAGGGCTGCGAAAGGAGCCTAGCAGGTACACCATCTTTCCCAGGCTACGTTTGAAGTTTGAGGTAGCAAGACAAGCAAGGAGCCCCATTCTCTGTGCCTCTGTGCGAGCAGTGCCATGGGCAGATGAGGCTGAGCAACAGCTTTCCAGGCTAGCCCCTTCTGCCAGCCAGCTATCTGCGGACGTTCGCACTTTCGGAGTAGGGCTGCGAAAGGAGCCTGGCTGGGACACCAACTTTCCCAGGCTACGTTTGAAGTTTCAAGTGGCAAGATAAGCAAGCAGCCCCATTCTCTGTGCCTCTATGCGAACAGTGCCATGGGCAGATGAGGCTGAGCAACAGCTTTCCAGGCTAGCCCCTTCTGCCTGCCAGCTATCTGCAGACGTTCGCACTTTCGGAACAGGGCTGTGATAGGAGCCTGGCAGGGAAACCACCATTCCCAGCATGCGTTTGAAGTTTCAAGTGGCAAGATAAGCAAGCAGCCCCTTTCTCTGTGCCTCTATGCGAACAGTGCCATGGGCAGATGAGGCTGAGCAACAGCTTTCCAGGCTAGCCCCTTCTGCCTGCCAGCTATCTGCAGAAGTTCGCACTTTCGGATCAGGGCTGCGAAAGGAGCCTGGGAGGGACAACCCACATTCCTCACATGCGTTTGAAGTTTCAAGTGGCAAGATAAGCAAGCAGCACCATTCTCTGTGCCTCTATGCGAACAGTGCCATGGGCAGATGAGGCTGAGCAACAGCTTTCCAGGCTAGCCCCTTCTGCCTGCCAGCTATCTGCAGACGTTCGCACTTTCGGAGCAGGGCTGCGAAAGGAGCCTGGCTGGGACAACCCACATTCCCCACATGCGTTTGAAGTTTCAAGTGGCAAGACAAGCAAGCAGCCCCATTCTCTGTGCCTCTGTGCGAGCACTGCCATGGGCAGATGAGGCTGAGCAACAGCTTTCCAGGCTAGCCCCTTCTGCCTGCCAGCTATCTGCAGACGTTCGCACTTTCGGATAAGGGCTGCGAAAGGAGCCTGGCTGGGACAACCCACATTCCCCACATGCGTTTGAAGTTTCAAGTGGCAAGATAAGCAAGCAGCCCCATTCTCTGTGCCTCTGTGCGAGAACTGCCATGGGCAGATGAGGCTGAGCAACAGCTTTCCAGGCTAGCACCTTCTGGCTGCCACCTATCTGCAGACGTTCGCATTTCAAGAGCAGGGCTGCGAAAGGAGCCTAGCAGGTACAACATCTTTCCCAGGCAACGTTTGAAGTTTGAGGTGGCAAGATAAGCAAGCAGCCCCATTCTCTGTGCCTCTGTGCGAGCACTGCCATGGGCAGATGAGGCTGAGCAACAGCTTTCCAGGCTACCCCTTCTGCCTGCCATCTATCTGCGAACGTTCGCACTTTCGGAGTAGGGCTGCGAAAGGAGCATGGCTGGGACACCAACTTTCCCAGCATGCGTTTGAAGTTTCAAGTGGCAAGATAAGCAAGCAGCCCCATTCTCTGTGCCTCTATGCGAACAGTGCCATGGGCAGATGAGGCTGAGCAACAGCTTTCCAGGCTAGCCCCTTCTGCCTGCCAGCTATCAGCAGACGTTCGCATTTCAAGAGCAGGGCTGCGAAAGGAGCCTAGCAGGTACACCATCTTTCCCAGGCTACGTTTGAAGTTTGAGGTGGCAAGACAAGCAAGCAGCCCCATTCTCTGTGCCTATGTGCGAGCACTGCCATGGGCAGATGAGGCTGAGCAACAGCTTTCCAGGCTAGCCCCTTCTGCCTGCCAGCTATCTGCGGACGTTCGCACTTTCGGAGTAGGGCTGCGAAAGGAGCCTGGCTGGGACACCAACTTTCCCAGGCTACGTTTGAAGTTTCAAGTGGCAAGATAAGCAAGCAGCCCCATTCTCTGTGCCTCTATGCGAACAGTGCCATGGGCAGATGAGGCTGAGCAACAGCTTTCCAGGCTAGCCCCTTCTGCCTGCCAGCTATCTGCAGACGTTCGCACTTTCGGAACAGGGCTGTGATAGGAGCCTGGCAGGGACACCACCATTACCAGCATGCGTTTGAAGTTTCAAGTGGCAAGATAAGCAAGCAGCCCCTTTCTCTGTGCCTCTATGCGAACAGTGCCATGGGCAGATGAGGCTGAGCAACAGCTTTCCAGGCTAGCCCCTTCTGCCTGCCAGCTATCTGCAGACGATCGCATTTCAAGAGCAGGGCTGTGAAAGGAGCCTAGCAGGTACACCATCTTTCCCAGGCTACGTTTGAAGTTTGAGGTAGCAAGACAAGCAAGGAGCCCCATTCTCTGTGCCTCTATGCGAGCAGTGCCATGGGCAGATGAGGCTGAGCAACAGCTTTCCAGGCTAGCCCCTTCAGCCTGCCAGCTATCTGCAGACGTTCGCACTTTCGGATAAGGGCTGCGAAAGGAGCCTGGCAGGGACAACCCACATTCCTCACATGCGTTTGAAGTTTCAAGTGGCAAGATAAGCAAGCAGCACCATTCTCTGTGCCTCTATTCGAACAGTGCCATGGGCAGATGAGGCTGAGCAACAGCTTTCCAGGCTAGCCCCTTCTGGCTGCCAGCTATCTGCAGACGTTCGCATTTCAAGAGCAGGGCTGCGAAAGAAGCCTAGCAGGTACACCATCTTTCCCAGGCTACGTTTGAAGTTTGAGGTGGCAAGACAAGCAAGCAGCCCCATTCTCTGTGCCTCTGTGCGAGCAGTGCCATGGGCAGATGAGGCTGAGCAACAGCTTTCCAGGCTAGCCCCTTCTGCCAGCCAGCTATCTGCGGACGTTCGCACTTTCGGAGTAGGGTTGCGAAAGGAGCATGGCTGGGACACCAACTTTCCCAGGCTACGTTTGAAGTTTCAAGTGGCAAGATAAGCAAGCAGCCCCATTCTCTGTGCCTCTATGCGAACAGTGCCATGGACAGATGAGGCTGAGCAACAGCTTTCCAGGCTAGCCCCTTCTGCCTGCCAGCTATCTGCAGACGTTCGCATTTCAAGAGCAGGGCTGCGAAAGGAGCCTAGCAGGTACACCATCTTTCCCAGGATACATTTCAAGTTTGAGGTGGCAAGACAAGCAAGGAGCCCCATTCTCTGTGCCTCTGTGCGACCAGTGCCATGGGCAGATGAGGCTGAGCAACAGCTTTCCAGGCTAGCTCCTTCTGGCTGCCAGCTATCTGCAGACATTCGCACTTTCGGATCAGGGCTGCGAAAGGAGCCTGGCTGGGACACCAACTTTCCCAGGCTACGTTTGAGGTTTGAGGTGGCAAGAGAAGCAAGCAGCCCCATTCTCTGTGCCCCTGTGCGAGCAGTACCATGGGCAGATGAGGCTGAGCAACAGCTTTCCAGACTAGCCCCTTCTGCCTGCCAGCTATCTGCAGACGTTCGCACTTTCGGAACAGGGCTGTGATAGGAGCCTGGCAGGGACACCACCATTCCCAGCATGCGTGTGAAGTATCAAGTGGCAAGACAAGCAAGCAGCCCCATTCTCTGTGCCTCTATGCGAACAGTGCCATGGGCAGATGAGGCTGAGCAACAGCTTTCCAGGCTAGCCCCTTCTGGCTGCCATCTATCTGCGGACGTTCGAACTTTCGGAGTAGGGCTGCGAAAGGAGCCTTGCTGGGACACCAACTTTCCCAGGCTACGTTTGAGGTTTAAGGTGGCAAGACAAGCAAGGAGCCCCATTCTCTGTGCCTCTGTGCGAGAGCTGCCATGGGCAGATGAGGCTGAGCAACAGCTTTCCAGGCTACCCCTTCTGCCTGCCATCTATCTGCGGACGTTCGCACTTTCGGAGTAGGGCTGCGAAAGGAGCATGGCTGGGACACCAACTTTCCCAGCATGCGTTTGAAGTTTCAAGTGGCAAGATAAGCAAGCAGCCCCATTCTCTGTGCCTCTATGCGAACAGTGCCATGGGCAGATGAGGCTGAGCAACAGCTTTCCAGGCTAGCCCTTCTGCCTGCCATCTATCTGCGGACGTTCGCACTTTCGGAGTAGGGCTGCGAAAGGAGCCTGGCAGGGACAACCCACATTCCTCACATGCGTTTGAAGTTTCAAGTGGCAAGATAAGCAAGCAGCACCATTCTCTGTGCCTCTATGCGAACAGTGCCATGGGCAGATGAGGCTGAGCAACAGCTTTCCAGGCTAGCCCCTTCTGGCTGCCAGCTATCTGCAGACGTTCGCATTTCAAGAGCAGGGCTGCGAAAGAAGCCTAGCAGGTACACCATCTTTCCCAGGCTACGTTTGAAGTTTGAGGTGGCAAGACAAGCAAGCAGCCCCATTCTCTGTGCCTCTGTGCGAGCAGTGCCATGGGCAGATGAGGCTGAGCAACAGCTTTCCAGGCTAGCCCCTTCTGCCAGCCAGCTATCTGCGGACGTTCGCACTTTCGGAGTAGGGCTGCGAAAAGAGCATGGCTGGGACACCAACTTTCCCAGCATGCGTTTGAAGTTTCAAGTGGCAAGATAAGCAAGCAGCCCCATTCTCTGTGCCTCTATGCGAACAGTGCCATGGGCAGATGAGGCTGAGCAACAGCTTTCCAGGCTAGCCCCTTCTGCCTGCCAGCTATCAGCAGACGTTCGCATTTCAAGAGCAGGGCTGCGAAAGGAGCCTAGCAGGTACACCATCTTTCCCAGGCTACGTTTGAAGTTTGAGGTGGCAAGACAAGCAAGCAGCCCCATTCTCTGTGCCTCTGTGCGAGCAGTGCCATGGGCAGATGAGGCTGAGCAACAGCTTTCCAGGCTAGCCACTTCTGCCTGCCAGCTATCTGCAGACGTTCGCACTTTCGGAACAGGGCTGTGATAGGAGCCTGGCAGGGACACCACCATTCCCAGCATGCGTTTGAAGTTTCAAGTGGCAAGATAAGCAAGCAGCCCCTTTCTCTGTGCCTCTATGCGAACAGTGCCATGGGCAGATGAGGCTGAGCAACAGCTTTCCAGGCTAGCCCCTTCTGGCTGCCAGCTATCTGCAGACGTTCGCATTTCAAGAGCAGGGCTGCGAAAGGAGCCTAGCAGGTACACCATCTTTCCCAGGCTACGTTTGAAGTTTGAGGTAGCAAGACAAGCAAGGAGCCCCATTCTCTGTGCCTCTGTGCGAGCAGTGCCATGGGCAGATGAGGCTGAGCAACAGCTTTCCAGGCTAGCCCCTTCTGCCTGCCAGCTATCTGCGGACGTTCGCACTTTCGGAGTAGGGCTGCGAAAGGAGCCTGGCTGGGACACCAACTTTCCCAGGCTACGTTTGAAGTTTCAAGTGGCAAGATAAGCAAGCAGCCCCATTCTCTGTGCCTCTATGCGAACAGTGCCATGGGCAGATGAGGCTGAGCAACAGCTTTCCAGGCTAGCCCCTTCTGGCTGCCAGCTATCTGCAGACGATCGCATTTCAAGAGCAGGGCTGTGAAAGGAGCCTAGCAGGTACACCATCTTTCCCAGGCTACGTTTGAAGTTTGAGGTAGCAAGACAAGCAAGGAGCCCCATTCTCTGTGCCTCTATGCGAGCAGTGCCATGGGCAGATGAGGCTGAGCAACAGCTTTCCAGGCTAGCCCCTTCAGCCTGCCAGCTATCTGCAGACGTTCGCACTTTCGGATAAGGGCTGCGAAAGGAGCCTGGCAGGGACAACCCACATTCCTCACATGCGTTTGAAGTTTCAAGTGGCAAGATAAGCAAGCAGCACCATTCTCTGTGCCTCTATTCGAACAGTGCCATGGGCAGATGAGGCTGAGCAACAGCTTTCCAGGCTAGCCCCTTCTGGCTGCCAGCTATCTGCAGACGTTCGCATTTCAAGAGCAGGGCTGCGAAAGAAGCCTAGCAGGTACACCATCTTTCCCAGGCTACGTTTGAAGTTTGAGGTGGCAAGACAAGCAAGCAGCCCCATTCTCTGTGCCTCTGTGCGAGCAGTGCCATGGGCAGATGAGGCTGAGCAACAGCTTTCCAGGCTAGCCCCTTCTGCCAGCCAGCTATCTGCGGACGTTCGCACTTTCGGAGTAGGGTTGCGAAAGGAGCATGGCTGGGACACCAACTTTCCCAGGCTACGTTTGAAGTTTCAAGTGGCAAGATAAGCAAGCAGCCCCATTCTCTGTGCCTCTATGCGAACAGTGCCATGGGCAGATGAGGCTGAGCAACAGCTTTCCAGGCTAGCCCCTTCTGCCTGCCAGCTATCTGCAGACGTTCGCATTTCAAGAGCAGGGCTGCGAAAGGAGCCTAGCAGGTACACCATCTTTCCCAGGATACATTTCAAGTTTGAGGTGGCAAGACAAGCAAGGAGCCCCATTCTCTGTGCCTCTGTGCGACCAGTGCCATGGGCAGATGAGGCTGAGCAACAGCTTTCCAGGCTAGCTCCTTCTGGCTGCCAGCTATCTGCAGACATTCGCACTTTCGGATCAGGGCTGCGAAAGGAGCCTGGCTGGGACACCAACTTTCCCAGGCTACGTTTGAGGTTTGAGGTGGCAAGAGAAGCAAGCAGCCCCATTCTCTGTGCCCCTGTGCGAGCAGTACCATGGGCAGATGAGGCTGAGCAACAGCTTTCCAGACTAGCCCCTTCTGCCTGCCAGCTATCTGCAGACGTTCGCACTTTCGGAACAGGGCTGTGATAGGAGCCTGGCAGGGACACCACCATTCCCAGCATGCGTGTGAAGTATCAAGTGGCAAGACAAGCAAGCAGCCCCATTCTCTGTGCCTCTATGCGAACAGTGCCATGGGCAGATGAGGCTGAGCAACAGCTTTCCAGGCTAGCCCCTTCTGCCTGCCAGCTATCTGCAGACGTTCGCACTTTCGGAACAGGGCTGTGATAGGAGCCTGGCAGGGAAACCACCATTCCCAGCATGCGTTTGAAGTTTCAAGTGGCAAGATAAGCAAGCAGCCCCTTTCTCTGTGCCTCTATGCGAACAGTGCCATGGGCAGATGAGGCTGAGCAACAGCTTTCCAGGCTAGCCCCTTCTGCCTGCCAGCTATCTGCAGAAGTTCGCACTTTCGGATCAGGGCTGCGAAAGGAGCCTGGGAGGGACAACCCACATTCCTCACATGCGTTTGAAGTTTCAAGTGGCAAGATAAGCAAGCAGCCCCATTCTCTGTGCCTCTGTGCGAGAACTGCCATGGGCAGATGAGGCTGAGCAACAGCTTTCCAGGCTAGCACCTTCTGGCTGCCACCTATCTGCAGACGTTCGCATTTCAAGAGCAGGGCTGCGAAAGGAGCCTAGCAGGTACAACATCTTTCCCAGGCAACGTTTGAAGTTTGAGGTGGCAAGATAAGCAAGCAGCCCCATTCTCTGTGCCTCTGTGCGAGCACTGCCATGGGCAGATGAGGCTGAGCAACAGCTTTCCAGGCTACCCCTTCTGCCTGCCATCTATCTGCGAACGTTCGCACTTTAGGAGTAGGGCTGCGAAAGGAGCATGGCTGGGACACCAACTTTCCCAGCATGCGTTTGAAGTTTCAAGTGGCAAGATAAGCAAGCAGCACCATTCTCTGTGCCTCTATGCGAACAGTGCCATGGGCAGATGAGGCTGAGCAACAGCTTTCCAGGCTAGCCCCTTCTGCCTGCCAGCTATCAGCAGACGTTCGCATTTCAAGAGCAGGGCTGCGAAAGGAGCCTAGCAGGTACACCATCTTTCCCAGGCTACGTTTGAAGTTTGAGGTGGCAAGACAAGCAAGCAGCCCCATTCTCTGTGCCTATGTGCGAGCACTGCCATGGGCAGATGAGGCTGAGCAACAGCTTTCCAGGCTAGCCCCTTCTGCCTGCCAGCTATCTGCGGACGTTCGCACTTTCGGAGTAGGGCTGCGAAAGGACCCTGGCTGGGACACCAACTTTCCCAGGCTACGTTTGAAGTTTCAAGTGGCAAGATAAGCAAGCAGCCCCATTCTCTGTGCCTCTATGCGAACAGTGCCATGGGCAGATGAGGCTGAGCAACAGCTTTCCAGGCTAGCCCCTTCTGCCTGCCAGCTATCTGCAGACGTTCGCACTTTCGGAACAGGGCTGTGATAGGAGCCTGGCAGGGACACCACCATTCCCAGCATGCGTTTGAAGTTTCAAGTGGCAAGATAAGCAAGCAGCCCCTTTCTCTGTGCCTCTATGCGAACAGTGCCATGGGCAGATGAGGCTGAGCAACAGCTTTCCAGGCTAGCCCCTTCTGGCTGCCAGCTATCTGCAGACGATCGCATTTCAAGAGCAGGGCTGTGAAAGGAGCCTAGCAGGTACACCATCTTTCCCAGGCTACGTTTGAAGTTTGAGGTAGCAAGACAAGCAAGGAGCCCCATTCTCTGTGCCTCTATGCGAGCAGTGCCATGGGCAGATGAGGCTGAGCAACAGCTTTCCAGGCTAGCCCCTTCAGCCTGCCAGCTATCTGCAGACGTTCGCACTTTCGGATAAGGGCTGCGAAAGGAGCCTGGCAGGGACAACCCACATTCCTCACATGCGTTTGAAGTTTCAAGTGGCAAGATAAGCAAGCAGCACCATTCTCTGTGCCTCTATTCGAACAGTGCCATGGGCAGATGAGGCTGAGCAACAGCTTTCCAGGCTAGCCCCTTCTGGCTGCCAGCTATCTGCAGACGTTCGCATTTCGGAGCAGGGCTGCGAAAGAAGCCTAGCAGGTACACCATCTTTCCCAGGCTACGTTTGAAGTTTGAGGTGGCAAGACAAGCAAGCAGCCCCATTCTCTGTGCCTCTGTGCGAGCAGTGCCATGGGCAGATGAGGCTGAGCAACAGCTTTCCAGGCTAGCCCCTTCTGCCAGCCAGCTATCTGCGGACGTTCGCACTTTCGGAGTAGGGTTGCGAAAGGAGCATGGCTGGGACACCAACTTTCCCAGGCTACGTTTGAAGTTTCAAGTGGCAAGATAAGCAAGCAGCCCCATTCTCTGTGCCTCTATGCGAACAGTGCCATGGGCAGATGAGGCTGAGCAACAGCTTTCCAGGCTAGCCCCTTCTGCCTGCCAGCTATCTGCAGACGTTCGCATTTCAAGAGCAGGGCTGTGAAAGGAGCCTAGCAGGTACACCATCTTTCCCAGGATACATTTCAAGTTTGAGGTGGCAAGACAAGCAAGCAGCCCCATTCTCTGTGCCTCTGTGCGACCAGTGCCATGGGCAGATGAGGCTGAGCAACAGCTTTCCAGGCTAGCTCCTTCTGGCTGCCAGCTATCTGCAGACATTCGCACTTTCGGATCAGGGCTGCGAAAGGAGCCTGGCTGGGACACCAACTTTCCCAGGCTACGTTTGAGGTTTGAGGTGGCAAGAGAAGCAAGCAGCCCCATTCTCTGTGCCCCTGTGCGAGCAGTACCATGGGCAGATGAGGCTGAGCAACAGCTTTCCAGACTAGCCCCTTCTGCCTGCCAGCTATCTGCAGACGTTCGCACTTTCGGAACAGGGCTGTGATAGGAGCCTGGCAGGGACACCACCATTCCCAGCATGCGTGTGAAGTATCAAGTGGCAAGATAAGCAAGCAGCCCCATTCTCTGTGCCTCTATGCGAACAGTGCCATGGGCAGATGAGGCTGAGCAACAGCTTTCCAGGCTAGCCCCTTCTGGCTGCCATCTATCTGCGGACGTTCGAACTTTCGGAGTATTGCTGCGAAAGGAGCCTTGCTGGGACACCAACTTTCCCAGGCTACGTTTGAGGTTTAAGGTGGCAAGACAAGCAAGGAGCCCCATTCTCTGTGCCTCTGTGCGAGCAGTGCCATGGGCAGATGAGGCTGAGCAACAGCTTTCCAGGCTACCCCTTCTGCCTGCCATCTATCTGCGGACGTTCGCACTTTCGGAGTAGGGCTGCGAAAGGAGCATGGCTGGGACACCAACTTTCCCAGCATGCGTTTGAAGTTTCAAGTGGCAAGATAAGCAAGCAGCCCCATTCTCTGTGCCTCTATGCGAACAGTGCCATGGGCAGATGAGGCTGAGCAACAGCTTTCCAGGCTAGCCCCTTCTGCCTGCCAGCTATCTGCAGACGTTCGCATTTCAAGAGCAGGGCTGCGAAAGGAGCCTAGCAGGTACACCATCTTTCCCAGGCTACGTTTGAAGTTTGAGGTGGCAAGACAAGCAAGCAGCCCCATTCTCTGTGCCTATGTGCGAGCACTGCCATGGGCAGATGAGGCTGAGCAACAGCTTTCCAGGCTAGCCCCTTCTGCCTGCCAGCTATCTGCGGACGTTCGCACTTTCGGAGTAGGGCTGCGAAAGGAGCCTGGCTGGGACACCAACTTTCCCAGGCTACGTTTGAAGTTTCAAGTGGCAAGATAAGCAAGCAGCCCCATTCTCTGTGCCGCTATGCGAACAGTGCCATGGGCAGATGAGGCTGAGCAAAAGCTTTCCAGGCTAGCCCCTTCAGCCTGCCAGCTATCTGCAGCCGTTCGCACTTTCGGATAAGGGCTGCGAAAGGAGCCTGGCAGGGACAACCCACATTCCTCACATGCGTTTGAAGTTTCAAGTGGCAAGATAAGCAAGCAGCACCATTCTCTGTGCCTCTATGCGAACAGTGCCATGGGCAGATGAGGCTGAGCAACAGCTTTCCAGGCTAGCCCCTTCTGGCTGCCAGCTATCTGCAGACGTTCGCGTTTCAAGAGCAGGGCTGCGAAAGAAGCCTAGCAGGTACACCATCTTTCCCAGGCTACGTTTGAAGTTTGAGGTGGCAAGACAAGCAAGCAGCCCCATTCTCTGTGCCTCTGTGCGAGCAGTGCCATGGGCAGATGAGGCTGAGCAACAGCTTTCCAGGCTAGCCCCTTCTGCCAGCCAGCTATCTGCGGACGTTCGCACTTTCGGAGTAGGGCTGCGAAAAGAGCATGGCTGGGACACCAACTTTCCCAGCATGCGTTTGAAGTTTCAAGTGGCAAGATAAGCAAGCAGCCCCATTCTCTGTGCCTCTATGCGAACAGTGCCATGGGCAGATGAGGCTGAGCAACAGCTTTCCAGGCTAGCCCCTTCTGCCTGCCAGCTATCAGCAGACGTTCGCATTTCAAGAGCAGGGCTGCGAAAGGAGCCTAGCAGGTACACCATCTTTCCCAGGCTACGTTTGAAGTTTGAGGTGGCAAGACAAGCAAGCAGCCCCATTCTCTGTGCCTCTGTGCGAGCAGTGCCATGGGCAGATGAGGCTGAGCAACAGCTTTCCAGGCTAGCCCCTTCTGCCTGCCAGCTATCTGCAGACGTTCGCACTTTCGGAACAGGGCTGTGATAGGAGCCTGGCAGGGACACCAACTTTCCCAGGCTACGTTTGAAGTTTCAAGTGGCAAGATAAGCAAGCAGCCCCTTTCTCTGTGCCTCTATGCGAACAGTGCCATGGGCAGATGAGGCTGAGCAACAGCTTTCCAGGCTAGCCCCTTCTGGCTGCCAGCTATCTGCAGACGTTCGCATTTCAAGAGCAGGGCTGCGAAAGGAGCCTAGCAGGTACACCATCTTTCCCAGGCTACGTTTCAAGTTTGAGGTGGCAAGACAAGCAAGGAGCCCCATTCTCTGTGCCTCTGTGCGACCAGTGCCATGGGCAGATGAGGCTGAGCAACAGCTTTCCAGGCTAGCTCCTTCTGGCTGCCATCTATCTGCGGACGTTCGCACTTTCGGAGTAGGGCTGCGAAACGAGCCTGGCTGGGACACCAACTTTCCCAGGCTACGTTTGAGGTTTAAGGTGGCAAGACAAGCAAGGAGCCCCATTCTCTGTGCCTCTGTGCGAGAACTGCCATGGGCAGATGAGGCTGAGCAACAGCTTTCCAGGCTACCCCTTCTGCCTGCCATCTATCTGCGGACGTTCGCACTTTCGGAGTAGGGCTGCGAAAGGAGCATGGCTGGGACACCAACTTTCCCAGCATGCGTTTGAAGTTTCAAGTGGCAAGATAAGCAAGCAGCCCCATTCTCTGTGCCCCTGTGCGAGCAGTACCATGGGCAGATGAGGCTGAGCAACAGCTTTCCAGACTAGCCCCTTCTGCCTGCCAGCTATCTGCAGACGTTCGCACTTTCGGAACAGGGCTGTGATAGGAGCCTGGCAGGGACACCACCATTCCCAGCATGCGTGTGAAGTATCAAGTGGCAAGATAAGCAAGCAGCCCCATTCTCTGTGCCTCTATGCGAGCAGTGCCATGGGCAGATGAGGCTGAGCAACAGCTTTCCAGGCTAGCCCCTTCTGGCTGCCATCTATCTGCGGACGTTCGAACTTTCGGAGTAGGGCTGCGAAAGGAGCCTTGCTGGGACACCAACTTTCCCAGGCTACGTTTGAGGTTTAAGGTGGCAAGACAAGCAAGGAGCCCCATTCTCTGTGCCTCTGTGCGAGAACTGCCATGGGCAGATGAGGCTGAGCAACAGCTTTCCAGGCTACCCCTTCTGCCTGCCATCTATCTGCGGACGTTCGCACTTTCGGAGTAGGGATGCGAAAGGAGCCTGGCTGGGACAACCCACATTCCCCACATGCGTTTGAAGTTTCAAGTGGCAAGATAAGCAAGCAGCCCCATTCTCTGTGCCTCTATGCGAACAGTGCCATGGGCAGATAAGGCTGAGCAACAGCTTTCCAGGCTAGCCCCTTCTGGCTGCCAGCTATCTGCAGACGTTCGCATTTCAAGAGCAGGGCTGCGAAAGGAGCCTAGCAGGTACACCATCTTTCCCAGGATACGTTTGAAGTTTGAGGTGGCAAGACAAGCAAGGAGCCCCATTCTCTGTGCCTCTGTGCGACCAGTGCCATGGGCAGATGAGGCTGAGCAACAGCTTTCCAGGCTAGCACCTTCTGGCTGCCACCTATCTGCAGACGTTCGCATTTCAAGAGCAGGGCTGCGAAAGGAGCCTAGCAGGTACAACATCTTTCCCAGGCTACGTTTGAAGTTTTAGGTGGCAAGATAAGCAAGCAGCCCCATTCTCTGTGCCTCTGTGCGAGAACTGCCATGGGCAGATGAGGCTGAGCAACAGCTTTCCAGGCTACCCCTTCTGCCTGCCATCTATCTGCGAACGTTCGCACTTTCGGAGTAGGGCTGCGAAAGGAGCATGGCTGGGACACCAACTTTCCCAGCATGCGTTTGAAGTTTCAAGTGGCAAGATAAGCAAGCAGCCCCATTCTCTGTGCCTCTATGCGAACAGTGCCATGGGCAGATGAGGCTGAGCAACAGCTTTCCAGGCTAGCCCCTTCTGCCTGCCAGCTATCAGCAGACGTTCGCATTTCAAGAGCAGGGCTGCGAAAGGAGCCTAGCAGGTACACCATCTTTCCCAGGCTACGTTTGAAGTTTGAGGTGGCAAGACAAGCAAGCAGCCCCATTCTCTGTGCCTATGTGCGAGCACTGCCATGGGCAGATGAGGCTGAGCAACAGCTTTCCAGGCTAGCCCCTTCTGCCTGCCAGCTATCTGCGGACGTTCGCACTTTCGGAGTAGGGCTGCGAAAGGACCCTGGCTGGGACACCAACTTTCCCAGGCTACGTTTGAAGTTTCAAGTGGCAAGATAAGCAAGCAGCCCCATTCTCTGTGCCTCTATGCGAACAGTGCCATGGGCAGATGAGGCTGAGCAACAGCTTTCCAGGCTAGCCCCTTCTGCCTGCCAGCTATCTGCAGACGTTCGCACTTTCGGAACAGGGCTGTGATAGGAGCCTGGCAGGGACACCACCATTCCCAGCATGCGTTTGAAGTTTCAAGTGGCAAGATAAGCAAGCAGCCCCTTTCTCTGTGCCTCTATGCGAACAGTGCCATGGGCAGATGAGGCTGAGCAACAGCTTTCCAGGCTAGCCCCTTCTGGCTGCCAGCTATCTGCAGACGTTCGCATTTCAAGAGCAGGGCTGTGAAAGGAGCCTAGCAGGTACACCATCTTTCCCAGGCTACGTTTGAAGTTTGAGGTGGCAAGACAAGCAAGGAGCCCCATTCTCTGTGCCTCTATGCGAGCAGTGCCATGGGCAGATGAGGCTGAGCAACAGCTTTCCAGGCTAGCCCCTTCTGCCTGCCAGCTATCTGCAGACGTTCGCACTTTCGGATAAGGGCTGCGAAAGGAGCCTGGCAGGGACAACCCACATTCCTCACATGCGTTTCAAGTTTCAAGTGGCAAGATAAGCAAGCAGCACCATTCTCTGTGCCTCTATGCGAACAGTGCCATGGGCAGATGAGGCTGAGCAACAGCTTTCCAGGCTAGCCCCTTCTGGCTGCCAGCTATCTGCAGACGTTCGCATTTCAAGAGCAGGGCTGCGGAAGAAGCCTAGCAGGTACACCATCTTTCCCAGGCTACGTTTGAAGTTTGAGGTGGCAAGACAAGCAAGCAGCCCCATTCTCTGTGCCTCTGTGCGAGCACTGCCATGGGCAGATGAGGCTGAGCAACAGCTTTCCAGGCTAGCCCCTTCTGCCAGCCAGCTATCTGCGGACGTTCGCACTTTCGGAGTAGGGCTGCGAAAGGAGCATGGCTGGGACACCAACTTTCCCAGCATGCGTTTGAAGTTTCAAGTGGCAAGATAAGCAAGCAGCCCCATTCTCTGTGCCTCTATGCGAACAGTGCCATGGGCAGATGAGGCTGAGCAACAGCTTTCCAGGCTAGCCACTTCTGCCTGCCAGCTATCAGCAGACGTTCGCATTTCAAGAGCAGGGCTGCGAAAGGAGCCTAGCAGGTACACCATCTTTCCCAGGCTACGTTTGAAGTTTGAGGTGTCAAGACAAGCAAGCAGCCCCATTCTCTGTGCCTCTGTGCGAGCAGTGCCATGGGCAGATGAGGCTGAGCAACAGCTTTCCAGGCTAGCCCCTTCTGCCTGCCAGCTATCTGCAGACGTTCGCACTTTCGGAACAGGGCTGTGATAGGAGCCTGGCAGGGACACCACCATTCCCAGCATGCGTTTGAAGTTTCAAGTGGCAAGATAAGCAAGCAGCCCCTTTCTCTGTGCCTCTATGCGAACAGTGCCATGGGCAGATGAGGCTGAGCAACAGCTTTCCAGGCTAGCCCCTTCTGGCTGCCAGCTATCTGCAGACGTTCGCATTTCAAGAGCAGGGCTGTGAAAGGAGCCTAGCAGGTACACCATCTTTCCCAGGCTACGTTTGAAGTTTGAGGTAGCAAGACAAGCAAGGAGCCCCATTCTCTGTGCCTCTATGCGAGCAGTGCCATGGGCAGATGAGGCTGAGCAACAGCTTTCCAGGCTAGCCCCTTCTGCCTGCCAGCTATCTGCAGACGTTCGCACTTTCGGATAAGGGCTGCGAAAGGAGCCTGGCAGGGACAACCCACATTCCTCACATGCGTTTGAAGTTTCAAGTGGCAAGATAAGCAAGCAGCACCATTCTCTGTGCCTCTATGCGAACAGTGCCATGGGCAGATGAGGCTGAGCAACAGCTTTCCAGGCTAGCCCCTTCTGGCTGCCAGCTATCTGCAGACGTTCGCATTTCAAGAGCAGGGCTGCGGAAGAAGCCTAGCAGGTACACCATCTTTCCCAGGCTACGTTTGAAGTTTGAGGTGGCAAGACAAGCAAGCAGCCCCATTCTCTGTGCCTCTGTGCGAGCACTGCCATGGGCAGATGAGGCTGAGCAACAGCTTTCCAGGCTAGCCCCTTCTGCCAGCCAGCTATCTGCGGACGTTCGCACTTTCGGAGTAGGGCTGCGAAAGGAGCATGGCTGGGACACCAACTTTCCCAGCATGCGTTTGAAGTTTCAAGTGGCAAGATAAGCAAGCAGCCCCATTCTCTGTGCCTCTATGCGAACAGTGCCATGGGCAGATGAGGCTGAGCAACAGCTTTCCAGGCTAGCCACTTCTGCCTGCCAGCTATCAGCAGACGTTCGCATTTCAAGAGCAGGGCTGCGAAAGGAGCCTAGCAGGTACACCATCTTTCCCAGGCTACGTTTGAAGTTTGAGGTGTCAAGACAAGCAAGCAGCCCCATTCTCTGTGCCTCTGTGCGAGCAGTGCCATGGGCAGATGAGGCTGAGCAACAGCTTTCCAGGCTAGCCCCTTCTGCCTGCCAGCTATCTGCAGACGTTCGCACTTTCGGAACAGGGCTGTGATAGGAGCCTGGCAGGGACACCACCATTCCCAGCATGCGTTTGAAGTTTCAAGTGGCAAGATAAGCAAGCAGCCCCTTTCTCTGTGCCTCTATGCGAACAGTGCCATGGGCAGATGAGGCTGAGCAACAGCTTTCCAGGCTAGCCCCTTCTGGCTGCCAGCTATCTGCAGACGTTCGCATTTCAAGAGCAGGGCTGCGAAAGGAGCCTAGCAGGTACACCATCTTTCCCAGGCTACGTTTGAAGTTTGAGGTAGCAAGACAAGCAAGGAGCCCCATTCTCTGTGCCTCTGTGCGAGCAGTGCCATGGGCAGATGAGGCTGAGCAACAGCTTTCCAGGCTAGCCCCTTCTGCCTGCCAGCTATCTGCAGACGTTCGCACTTTCGGATCAGGGCTGCGAAAGGAGCCTGGGAGGGACAACCCACATTCCTCACATGCGTTTGAAGTTTCAAGTGGCAAGATAAGCAAGCAGCACCATTCTCTGTGCCTCTATGCGAACAGTGCCATGGGCAGATGAGGCTGAGCAACAGCTTTCCAGGCTAGCCCCTTCTGGCTGCCAGCTATCTGCAGACGTTCGCATTTCAAGAGCAGGGCTGCGGAAGAAGCCTAGCAGGTACACCATCTTTCCCAGGCTACGTTTGAAGTTTGAGGTGGCAAGACAAGCAAGCAGCCCCATTCTCTGTGCCTCTGTGCGAGCACTGCCATGGGCAGATGAGGCTGAGCAACAGCTTTCCAGGCTAGCCCCTTCTGCCAGCCAGCTATCTGCGGACGTTCGCACTTTCGGAGTAGGGCTGCGAAAGGAGCATGGCTGGGACACCAACTTTCCCAGCATGCGTTTGAAGTTTCAAGTGGCAAGATAAGCAAGCAGCCCCATTCTCTGTGCCTCTATGCGAACAGTGCCATGGGCAGATGAGGCTGAGCAACAGCTTTCCAGGCTAGCCACTTCTGCCTGCCAGCTATCAGCAGACGTTCGCATTTCAAGAGCAGGGCTGCGAAAGGAGCCTGGCAGGGACAACCCACATTCCTCACATGCGTTTGAAGTTTCAAGTGGCAAGATAAGCAAGCAGCACCATTCTCTGTGCCTCTATGCGAACAGTGCCATGGGCAGATGAGGCTGAGCAACAGCTTTCCAGGCTAGCCCCTTCTGCCAGCCAGCTATCTGCGGACGTTCGCACTTTCGGAGTAGGGCTGCGAAAGGAGCATGGCTGGGACACCAACTTTCCCAGCATGCGTTTGAAGTTTCAAGTGGCAAGATAAGCAAGCAGCCCCTTTCTCTGTGCCTCTATGCGAACAGTGCCATGGGCAGATGAGGCTGAGCAACAGCTTTCCAGGCTAGCCCCTTCTGGCTGCCAGCTATCTGCAGACGTTCGCATTTCAAGAGCAGGGCTGCGAAAGGAGCCTAGCAGGTACACCATCTTTCCCAGGCTACGTTTGAAGTTTGAGGTAGCAAGACAAGCAAGGAGCCCCATTCTCTGTGCCTCTGTGCGAGCAGTGCCATGGGCAGATGAGGCTGAGCAACAGCTTTCCAGGCTAGCCCCTTCTGCCTGCCAGCTATCTGCAGACGTTCGCACTTTCGGATCAGGGCTGCGAAAGGAGCCTGGGAGGGACAACCCACATTCCTCACATGCGTTTGAAGTTTCAAGTGGCAAGATAAGCAAGCAGCACCATTCTCTGTGCCTCTATGCGAACAGTGCCATGGGCAGATGAGGCTGAGCAACAGCTTTCCAGGCTAGCCCCTTCTGGCTGCCAGCTATCTGCAGACGTTCACATTTCAAGAGCAGGGCTGCGAAAGAAGCCTAGCAGGTACACCATCTTTCCCAGGCTACGTTTGAAGTTTGAGGTGGCAAGACAAGCAAGCAGCCCCATTCTCTGTGCCTATGTGCGAGCACTGCCATGGGCAGATGAGGCTGAGCAACAGCTTTCCAGGCTAGCCCCTTCTGCCTGCCAGCTATCTGCGGACGTTCGCACTTTCGGAGTAGGGCTGCGAAAGGAGCCTGGCTGGGACACCAACTTTCCCAGGCTACGTTTGAAGTTTCAAGTGGCAAGATAAGCAAGCAGCCCCATTCTCTGTGCCTCTATGCGAACAGTGCCATGGGCAGATGAGGCTGAGCAACAGCTTTCCAGGCTAGCCCCTTCTGCCTGCCAGCTATCTGCAGACGTTCGCACTTTCGGAACAGGGCTGTGATAGGAGCCTGGCAGGGAAACCACCATTCCCAGCATGCGTTTGAAGTTTCAAGTGGCAAGATAAGCAAGCAGCCCCTTTCTCTGTGCCTCTATGCGAACAGTGCCATGGGCAGATGAGGCTGAGCAACAGCTTTCCAGGCTAGCCCCTTCTGCCTGCCAGCTATCTGCAGAAGTTCGCACTTTCGGATCAGGGCTGCGAAAGGAGCCTGGGAGGGACAACCCACATTCCTCACATGCGTTTGAAGTTTCAAGTGGCAAGATAAGCAAGCAGCACCATTCTCTGTGCCTCTATGCGAACAGTGCCATGGGCAGATGAGGCTGAGCAACAGCTTTCCAGGCTAGCCCCTTCTGCCTGCCAGCTATCTGCAGACGTTCGCATTTCAAGAGCAGGGCTGCGAAAGAAGCCTAGCAGGTACACCATCTTTCCCAGGCTACGTTTGAATTTTGAGGTGGCAAGACAAGCAAGCAGCCCCATTCTCTGTGCCTCTGTGCGAGCACTGCCATGGGCAGATGAGGCTGAGCAACAGCTTTCCAGGCTAGCCCCTTCTGCCTGCCAGCTATCTGCAGACGTTCGCACTTTCGGAGCAGGGCTGCGAAAGGAGCCTGGCTGGGACAACCCACATTCCCCACATGCGTTTGAAGTTTCAAGTGGCAAGACAAGCAAGCAGCCCCATTCTCTGTGCCTCTGTGCGAGCACTGCCATGGGCAGATGAGGCTGAGCAACAGCTTTCCAGGCTAGCCCCTTCTGCCTGCCAGCTATCTGCAGACGTTCGCACTTTCGGAGCAGGGCTGCGAAAGGAGCCTGGCTGGGACAACCCACATTCCCCACATGCGTTTGAAGTTTCAAGTGGCAAGATAAGCAAGCAGCCCCATTCTCTGTGCCTCTGTGCGACCAGTGCCATGGGCAGATGAGGCTGAGCAACAGCTTTCCAGGCTAGCACCTTCTGGCTGCCACCTATCTGCAGACGTTCGCATTTCAAGAGCAGGGCTGCGAAAGGAGCCTAGCAGGTACAACATCTTTCCCAGGCAATGTTTGAAGTTTGAGGTGGCAAGATAAGCAAGCAGCCCCATTCTCTGTGCCTCTGTGCGAGCACTGCCATGGGCAGATGAGGCTGAGCAACAGCTTTCCAGGCTACCCCTTCTGCCTGCCATCTATCTGCGAACGTTCGCACTTTCGGAGTAGGGCTGCGAAAGGAGCATGGCTGGGACACCAACTTTCCCAGCATGCGTTTGAAGTTTCAAGTGGCAAGATAAGCAAGCAGCCCCATTCTCTGTGCCTCTATGCGAACAGTGCCATGGGCAGATGAGGCTGAGCAACAGCTTTCCAGGCTAGCCCCTTCTGCCTGCCAGCTATCAGCAGACATTCGCATTTCAAGAGCAGGGCTGCGAAAGGAGCCTAGCAGGTACACCATCTTTCCCAGGCTACGTTTGAAGTTTGAGGTGGCAAGACAAGCAAGCAGCCCCATTCTCTGTGCCTATGTGCGAGCACTGCCATGGGCAGATGAGGCTGAGCAACAGCTTTCCAGGCTAGCCCCTTCTGCCTGCCAGCTATCTGCGGACGTTCGCACTTTCGGAGTAGGGCTGCGAAAGGACCCTGGCTGGGACACCAACTTTCCCAGCATGCGTTTGAAGTTTCAAGTGGCAAGATAAGCAAGCAGCCCCATTCTCTGTGCCTCTATGCGAACAGTGCCATGGGCAGATGAGGCTGAGCAACAGCTTTCCAGGCTAGCCCCTTCTGCCTGCCATCTATCTGCAGACGTTCGCACTTTCGGAACAGGGCTGTGATAGGAGCCTGGCAGGGACACCACCATTCCCAGCATGCGTTTGAAGTTTCAAGTGGCAAGATAAGCAAGCAGCCCCTTTCTCTGTGCCTCTATGCGAACAGTGCCATGGGCAGATGAGGCTGAGCAACAGCTTTCCAGGCTAGCCCCTTCTGGCTGCCAGCTATCTGCAGACGATCGCATTTCAAGAGCAGGGCTGTGAAAGGAGCCTAGCAGGTACACCATCTTTCCCAGGCTACGTTTGAAGTTTGAGGTAGCAAGACAAGCAAGGAGCCCCATTCTCTGTGCCTCTATGCGAACAGTGCCATGGGCAGATGAGGCTGAGCAACAGCTTTCCAGGCTAGCCCCTTCTGCCAGCCAGCTATCTGCGGACGTTCGCACTTTCGGAGTAGGGCTGCGAAAGGAGCATGGCTGGGACAACCCACATTGCTCACATGCGTTTGAAGTTTCAAGTGGCAAGATAAGCAAGCAGCCCCATTCTCTGTGCCTCTATGCGAACAGTGCCATGGGCAGATGAGGCTGAGCAACAGCTTTCCAGGCTAGCCCCTTCTGCCTGCCAGCTATCTGCAGACGTTCGCATTTCAAGAGCAGGGCTGCGAAAGGAGCCTAGCAGGTACACCATCTTTCCCAGGCTACGTTTCAAGTTTGAGGTGGCAAGACAAGCAAGGAGCCCCATTCTCTGTGCCTCTGTGCGACCAGTGCCATGGGCAGATGAGGCTGAGCAACAGCTTTCCAGGCTAGCTCCTTCTGGCTGCCAGCTATCTGCAGACATTCGCACTTTCGGATCAGGGCTGCGAAAGGAGCCTGGCTGGGACACCAACTTTCCCAGGCTACGTTTGAGGTTTGAGGTGGCAAGAGAAGCAAGCAGCCCCATTCTCTGTGCCCCTGTGCGAGCAGTACCATGGGCAGATGAGGCTGAGCAACAGCTTTCCAGACTAGCCCCTTCTGCCTGCCAGCTATCTGCAGACGTTCGCACTTTCGGAACAGGGCTGTGATAGGAGCCTGGCAGGGACACCACCATTCCCAGCATGCGTGTGAAGTATCAAGTGGCAAGATAAGCAAGCAGCCCCATTCTCTGTGCCTCTATGCGAACAGTGCCATGGGCAGATGAGGCTGAGCAACAGCTTTCCAGGCTAGCCCCTTCTGCCAGCCAGCTATCTGCGGACGTTCGCACTTTCGGAGTAGGGCTGCGAAAGGAGCCTTGCTGGGACACCAACTTTCCCAGGCTACGTTTGAGGTTTAAGGTGGCAAGACAAGCAAGGAGCCCCATTCTCTGTGCCTCTATGCGAACAGTGCCATGGGCAGATGAGGCTGAGCAACAGCTTTCCAGGCTACCCCTTCTGCCTGCCATCTATCTGCGGACGTTCGCACTTTCGGAGTAGGGCTGCGAAAGGAGCATGGCTGGGACACCAACTTTCCCAGCATGCGTTTGAAGTTTCAAGTGGCAAGATAAGCAAGCAGCCCCATTCTCTGTGCCTCTATGCGAACAGTGCCATGGGCAGATGAGGCTGAGCAACAGCTTTCCAGGCTAGCCCCTTCTGCCTGCCAGCTATCTGCAGACGTTCGCATTTCAAGAGCAGGGCTGCGAAAGGAGCCTAGCAGGTACACCATCTTTCCCAGGCTACGTTTGAAGTTTGAGGTGGCAAGACAAGCAAGCAGCCCCATTCTCTGTGCCTATGTGCGAGCACTCCCATGGGCAGATGAGGCTGAGCAACAGCTTTCCAGGCTAGCCCCTTCTGCCTGCCAGCTATCTTCGGACGTTCGCACTTTCGGAGTAGGGCTGCGAAAGGAGCCTGGCTGGGACACCAACTTTCCCAGGCTACGTTTGAAGTTTCAAGTGGCAAGATAAGCAAGCAGCCCCATTCTCTGTGCCGCTATGCGAACAGTGCCATGGGCAGATGAGGCTGAGCAAAAGCTTTCCAGGCTAGCCCCTTCAGCCTGCCAGCTATCTGCAGACGTTCGCACTTTCGGATAAGGGCTGCGAAAGTAGCCTGGCAGGGACAGCTCACATTCCTCACATGCGTTTGAAGTTTCAAGTGGCAAGATAAGCAAGCAGCACCATTCTCTGTGCCTCTATGCGAACAGTGCCATGGGCAGATGAGGCTGAGCAACAGCTTTCCAGGCTAGCCCCTTCTGGCTGCCAGCTATCTGCAGACGTTCGCATTTCAAGAGCAGGGCTGCGAAAGAAGCCTAGCAGGTACACCATCTTTCCCAGGCTACGTTTGAAGTTTGAGGTGGCAAGACAAGCAAGCAGCCCCATTCTCTGTGCCTCTGTGCGAGCAGTGCCATGGGCAGATGAGGCTGAGCAACAGCTTTCCAGGCTAGCCCCTTCTGCCAGCCAGCTATCTGCGGACGTTCGCACTTTCGGAGTAGGGCTGCGAAAAGAGCATGGCTGGGACACCAACTTTCCCAGCATGCGTTTTAAGTTTCAAGTGGCAAAATAAGCAAGCAGCCCCATTCTCTGTGCCTCTATGCGAACAGTGCCATGGGCAGATGAGGCTGAGCAACAGCTTTCCAGGCTAGCCCCTTCTGCCTGCCAGCTATCAGCAGACGTTCGCATTTCAAGAGCAGGGCTGCGAAAGGAGCCTAGCAGGTACACCATCTTTCCAAGGCTACGTTTGAAGTTTGAGGTGGCAAGACAAGCAAGCAGCCCCATTCTCTGTGCCTCTGTGCGAGCAGTGCCATGGGCAGATGAGGCTGAGCAACAGCTTTCCAGGCTAGCCCCTTCTGCCTGCCAGCTATCTGCAGACGTTCGCACTTTCGGATAAGGGCTGCGAAAGGAGCCTGGCAGGGACAACCCACATTCCTCACATGCGTTTGAAGTTTCAAGTGGCAAGATAAGCAAGCAGCACCATTCTCTGTGCCTCTATGCGAACAGTGCCATGGGCAGATGAGGCTGAGCAAAAGCTTTCCAGGCTAGCCCCTTCTGGCTGCCAGCTATCTGCAGACGTTCGCATTTCAAGAGCAGGGCTGCGAAAGAAGCCTAGCAGGTACACCATCTTTCCCAGGCTACGTTTGAAGTTTGAGGTGGCAAGACAAGCAAGCAGCCCCATTCTCTGTGCCTCTGTGCGAGCACTGCCATGGGCAGATGAGGCTGAGCAACAGCTTTCCAGGCTAGCCCCTTCTGCCTGCCAGCTATCTGCGGACGTTCACACTTTCGGAGTAGGGCTGCGAAAGGAGCCTGGCTGGGACACCAACTTTCCCAGGCTACGTTTGAGGTTTGAGGTGGCAAGAGAAGCAAGCAGCCCCATTCTCTGTGCCCCTGTGCGAGCAGTACCATGGGCAGATGAGGCTGAGCAACAGCTTTCCAGACTAGCCCCTTCTGCCTGCCAGCTATCTGCAGACGTTCGCACTTTCGGAACAGGGCTGTGATAGGAGCCTGGCAGGGACACCACCATTCCCAGCATGCGTGTGAAGTATCAAGTGGCAAGATAAGCAAGCAGCCCCATTCTCTGTGCCTCTATGCGAACAGTGCCATGGGCAGATGAGGCTGAGCAACAGCTTTCCAGGCTAGCCCCTTCTGCCTGCCAGCTATCTGCGGACGTTCGAACTTTCGGAGTAGGGCTGCGAAAGGAGCCTTGCTGGGACACCAACTTTCCCAGGCTACGTTTGACGTTTAAGGTGGCAAGACAAGCAAGGAGCCCCATTCTCTGTGCCTCTGTGCGAGAACTGCCATGGGCAGATGAGGCTGAGCAACAGCTTTCCAGGCTACCCCTTCTGCCTGCCATCTATCTGCGGACGTTCGCACTTTCGGAGTAGGGCTGCGAAAGAAGCATGGCTGGGACACCAACTTTCCCAGCATGCGTTTGAAGTTTCAAGTGGCAAGATAAGCAAGCAGCCCCATTCTCTGTGCCTCTATGCGAACAGTGCCATGGGCAGATGAGGCTGAGCAACAGCTTTCCAGGCTAGCCCCTTCTGCCTGCCAGCTATCAGCAGACGTTCGCATTTCAAGAGCAGGGCTGCGAAAGGAGCCTAGCAGGTACACCATCTTTCCCAGGCTACATTTGAAGTTTGAGGTGGCAAGACAAGCAAGCAGCCCCATTCTCTGTGCCTATGTGCGAGCACTGCCATGGGCAGATGAGGCTGAGCAACAGCTTTCCAGGCTAGCCCCTTCTGCCTGCCAGCTATCTGCGGACGTTCGCACTTTCGGAGTAGGGCTGCGAAAGGAGCCTGGCTGGGACACCAACTTTCCCAGGCTACGTTTGAAGTTTCAAGTGGCAAGATAAGCAAGCAGCCCCATTCTCTGTGCCTCTGTGCGAGAACTGCCATGGGCAGATGAGGCTGAGCAACAGCTTTCCAGGCTACCCCTTCTGCCTGCCATCTATCTGCGGACGTTCGCACTTTCGGAGTAGGGCTGCGAAAGAAGCATGGCTGGGACACCAACTTTCCCAGCATGCGTTTGAAGTTTCAAGTGGCAAGATAAGCAAGCAGCCCCATTCTCTGTGCCTCTATGCGAACAGTGCCATGGGCAGATGAGGCTGAGCAACAGCTTTCCAGGCTAGCCCCTTCAGCCTGCCAGCTATCTGCAGACGTTCGCACTTTCGGATAAGGGCTGCGAAAGTAGCCTGGCAGGGACAGCTCACATTCCTCACATGCGTTTGAAGTTTCAAGTGGCAAGATAAGCAAGCAGCACCATTCTCTGTGCCTCTATGCGAACAGTGCCATGGGCAGATGAGGCTGAGCAACAGCTTTCCAGGCTAGCCCCTTCTGGCTGCCAGCTATCTGCAGACGTTCGCATTTCAAGAGCAGGGCTGCGAAAGAAGCCTAGCAGGTACACCATCTTTCCCAGGCTACGTTTGAAGTTTGAGGTGGCAAGACAAGCAAGCAGCCCCATTCTCTGTGCCTCTGTGCGAGCAGTGCCATGGGCAGATGAGGCTGAGCAACAGCTTTCCAGGCTAGCCCCTTCTGCCAGCCAGCTATCTGCGGACGTTCGCACTTTCGGAGTAGGGCTGCGAAAAGAGCATGGCTGGGACACCAACTTTCCCAGCATGCGTTTGAAGTTTCAAGTGGCAAGATAAGCAAGCAGCCCCATTCTCTGTGCCTCTATGCGAACAGTGCCATGGGCAGATGAGGCTGAGCAACAGCTTTCCAGGCTAGCCCCTTCTGCCTGCCAGCTATCAGCAGACGTTCGCATTTCAAGAGCAGGGCTGCGAAAGGAGCCTAGCAGGTACACCATCTTTCCAAGGCTACGTTTGAAGTTTGAGGTGGCAAGACAAGCAAGCAGCCCCATTCTCTGTGCCTCTGTGCGAGCAGTGCCATGGGCAGATGAGGCTGAGCAACAGCTTTCCAGGCTAGCCCCTTCTGCCTGCCAGCTATCTGCAGACGTTCGCACTTTCGGATAAGGGCTGCGAAAGGAGCCTGGCAGGGACAACCCACATTCCTCACATGCGTTTGAAGTTTCAAGTGGCAAGATAAGCAAGCAGCACCATTCTCTGTGCCTCTATGCGAACAGTGCCATGGGCAGATGAGGCTGAGCAAAAGCTTTCCAGGCTAGCCCCTTCTGGCTGCCAGCTATCTGCAGACGTTCGCATTTCAAGAGCAGGGCTGCGAAAGAAGCCTAGCAGGTACACCATCTTTCCCAGGCTACGTTTGAAGTTTGAGGTGGCAAGACAAGCAAGCAGCCCCATTCTCTGTGCCTCTGTGCGAGCACTGCCATGGGCAGATGAGGCTGAGCAACAGCTTTCCAGGCTAGCCCCTTCTGCCTGCCAGCTATCTGCGGACGTTCGCACTTTCGGAGTAGGGCTGCGAAAGGAGCCTGGCTGGGACACCAACTTTCCCAGGCTACGTTTGAGGTTTGAGGTGGCAAGAGAAGCAAGCAGCCCCATTCTCTGTGCCCCTGTGCGAGCAGTACCATGGGCAGATGAGGCTGAGCAACAGCTTTCCAGACTAGCCCCTTCTGCCTGCCAGCTATCTGCAGACGTTCGCACTTTCGGAACAGGGCTGTGATAGGAGCCTGGCAGGGACACCACCATTCCCAGCATGCGTGTGAAGTATCAAGTGGCAAGATAAGCAAGCAGCCCCATTCTCTGTGCCTCTATGCGAACAGTGCCATGGGCAGATGAGGCTGAGCAACAGCTTTCCAGGCTAGCCCCTTCTGCCTGCCAGCTATCTGCGGACGTTCGAACTTTCGGAGTAGGGCTGCGAAAGGAGCCTTGCTGGGACACCAACTTTCCCAGGCTACGTTTGAGGTTTAAGGTGGCAAGACAAGCAAGGAGCCCCATTCTCTGTGCCTCTGTGCGAGAACTGCCATGGGCAGATGAGGCTGAGCAACAGCTTTCCAGGCTACCCCTTCTGCCTGCCATCTATCTGCGGACGTTCGCACTTTCGGAGTAGGGCTGCGAAAGAAGCATGGCTGGGACACCAACTTTCCCAGCATGCGTTTGAAGTTTCAAGTGGCAAGATAAGCAAGCAGCCCCATTCTCTGTGCCTCTATGCGAACAGTGCCATGGGCAGATGAGGCTGAGCAACAGCTTTCCAGGCTAGCCCCTTCTGCCTGCCAGCTATCAGCAGACGTTCGCATTTCAAGAGCAGGGCTGCGAAAGGAGCCTAGCAGGTACACCATCTTTCCCAGGCTACATTTGAAGTTTGAGGTGGCAAGACAAGCAAGCAGCCCCATTCTCTGTGCCTATGTGCGAGCACTCCCATGGGCAGATGAGGCTGAGCAACAGCTTTCCAGGCTAGCCCCTTCTGCCTGCCAGCTATCTGCGGACGTTCGCACTTTCGGAGTAGGGCTGCGAAAGGAGCCTGGCTGGGACACCAACTTTCCCAGGCTACGTTTGAAGTTTCAAGTGGCAAGATAAGCAAGCAGCCCCATTCTCTGTGCCGCTATGCGAACAGTGCCATGGGCAGATGAGGCTGAGCAACAGCTTTCCAGGCTAGCCCCTTCTGCCTGCCAGCTATCTGCAGACGTTCGCACTTTCGGAACAGGGCTGTGATAGGAGCCTGGCAGGGACACTACCATTCCCAGCATGCGTTTGAAGTTTCAAGTGGCAAGATAAGCAAGCAGCCCCTTTCTCTGTGCCTCTATGCGAACAGTGCCATGGGCAGATGAGGCTGAGCAACAGCTTTCCAGGCTAGCCCCTTCTGGCTGCCAGCTATCTGCAGACGTTCGCATTTCAAGAGCAGGGCTGCGAAAGGAGCCTAGCAGGTACACCATCTTTCCCAGGCTACGTTTGAAGTTTGAGGTAGCAAGACAAGCAAGGAGCCCCATTCTCTGTGCCTCTGTGCGAGCAGTGCCATGGGCAGATGAGGCTGAGCAACAGCTTTCCAGGCTAGCCCCTTCTGCCTGCCAGCTATCTGCGGACGTTCGCACTTTCGGAGTAGGGCTGCGAAAGGAGCCTGGCTGGGACACCAACTTTCCCAGGCTACGTTTGAAGTTTCAAGTGGCAAAATAAGCAAGCAGCCCCATTCTCTGTGCCTCTATGCGAACAGTGCCATGGGCAGATGAGGCTGAGCAACAGCTTTCCAGGCTAGCCCCTTCTGGCTGCCAGCTATCTGCAGACGTTCGCATTTCAAGAGCAGGGCTGCGAAAGGAGCCTAGCAGGTACACCATCTTTCCCAGGATACGTTTCAAGTTTGAGGTGGCAAGACAAGCAAGGAGCCCCATTCTCTGTGCCTCTGTGCGACCAGTGCCATGGGCAGATGAGGCTGAGCAACAGCTTTCCAGGCTAGCTCCTTCTGGCTGCCATCTATCTGCGGACGTTCGCACTTTCGGATCAGGGCTGCGAAAGGAGCCTGGCTGGGACACCAACTTTCCCAGGCTACGTTTGAGGTTTAAGGTGGCAAGACAAGCAAGGAGCCCCATTCTCTGTGCCTCTGTGCGAGAACTGCCATGGGCAGATGAGGCTGAGCAACAGCTTTCCAGGCTACCCCTTCTGCCTGCCATCTATCTGCGGACGTTCGCACTTTCGGAGTAGGGCTGCGAAAGGAGCATGGCTGGGACACCAACTTTCCCAGCATGCGTTTGAAGTTTCAAGTGGCAAGATAAGCAAGCAGCCCCATTCTCTGTGCCCCTGTGCGAGCAGTACCATGGGCAGATGAGGCTGAGCAACAGCTTTCCAGACTAGCCCCTTCTGCCTGCCAGCTATCTGCAGACGTTCGCACTTTCGGAACAGGGCTGTGATAGGAGCCTGGCAGGGACACCACCATTCCCAGCATGCGTGTGAAGTATCAAGTGGCAAGATAAGCAAGCAGCCCCATTCTCTGTGCCTCTATGCGAGCAGTGCCATGGGCAGATGAGGCTGAGCAACAGCTTTCCAGGCTAGCCCCTTCTGGCTGCCATCTATCTGCGGACGTTCGAACTTTCGGGGTAGGGCTGCGAAAGGAGCCTTGCTGGGACACCAACTTTCCCAGGCTACGTTTGAGGTTTAAAGTGGCAAGACAAGCAAGGAGCCCCATTCTCTGTGCCTCTGTGCGAGAACTGCCATGGGCAGATGAGGCTGAGCAACAGCTTTCCAGGCTACCCCTTCTGCCTGCCATCTATCTGCGGACGTTCGCACTTTCGGAGTAGGGATGCGAAAGGAGCCTGGCTGGGACAACCCACATTCCCCACATGCGTTTGAAGTTTCAAGTGGCAAGATAAGCAAGCAGCACCATTCTCTGTGCCTCTATGCGAACAGTGCCATGGGCAGATAAGGCTGAGCAACAGCTTTCCAGGCTAGCCCCTTCTGGCTGCCAGCTATCTGCAGACGTTCGCATTTCAAGAGCAGGGCTGCGAAAGGAGCCTAGCAGGTACACCATCTTTCCCAGGATACGTTTGAAGTTTGAGGTGGCAAGACAAGCAAGGAGCCCCATTCTCTGTGCCTCTGTGCGACCAGTGCCATGGGCAGATGAGGCTGAGCAACAGCTTTCCAGGCTAGCACCTTCTGGCTGCCACCTATCTGCAGACGTTCGCATTTCAAGAGCAGGGCTGCGAAAGGAGCCTAGCAGGTACAACATCTTTCCCAGGCAACGTTTGAAGTTTGAGGTGGCAAGATAAGCAAGCAGCCCCATTCTCTGTGCCTCTGTGCGAGCACTGCCATGGGCAGATGAGGCTGAGCAACAGCTTTCCAGGCTACCCCTTCTGCCTGCCATCTATCTGCGAACGTTCGCACTTTCGGAGTAGGGCTGCGAAAGGAGCATGGCTGGGACACCAACTTTCCCAGCATGCGTTTGAAGTTTCAAGTGGCAAGATAAGCAAGCAGCCCCATTCTCTGTGCCTCTATGCGAACAGTGCCATGGGCAGATGAGGCTGAGCAACAGCTTTCCAGGCTAGCCCCTTCTGCCTGCCAGCTATCAGCAGACGTTCGCATTTCAAGAGCAGGGCTGCGAAAGGAGCCTAGCAGGTACACCATCTTTCCCAGGCTACGTTTGAAGTTTGAGGTGGCAAGACAAGCAAGCAGCCCCATTCTCTGTGCCTATGTGCGAGCACTGCCATGGGCAGATGAGGCTGAGCAACAGCTTTCCAGGCTAGCCCCTTCTGCCTGCCAGCTATCTGCGGACGTTCGCACTTTCGGAGTAGGGCTGCGAAAGGACCCTGGCTGGGACACCAACTTTCCCAGGCTACGTTTGAAGTTTCAAGTGGCAAGATAAGCAAGCAGCCCCATTCTCTGTGCCTCTATGCGAACAGTGCCATGGGCAGATGAGGCTGAGCAACAGCTTTCCAGGCTAGCCCCTTCTGCCTGCCAGCTATCTGCAGACGTTCGCACTTTCGGAACAGGGCTGTGATAGGAGCCTGGCAGGGACACCACCATTCCCAGCATGCGTTTGAAGTTTCAAGTGGCAAGATAAGCAAGCAGCCCCTTTCTCTGTGCCTCTATGCGAACAGTGCCATGGGCAGATGAGGCTGAGCAACAGCTTTCCAGGCTAGCCCCTTCTGGCTGCCAGCTATCTGCAGACGTTCGCATTTCAAGACCAGGGCTGTGAAAGGAGCCTAGCAGGTACACCATCTTTCCCAGGCTACGTTTGAAGTTTGAGGTAGCAAGACAAGCAAGGAGCCCCATTCTCTGTGCCTCTATGCGAGCAGTGCCATGGGCAGATGAGGCTGAGCAACAGCTTTCCAGGCTAGCCCCTTCTGCCTGCCAGCTATCTGCAGACGTTCGCACTTTCGGATAAGGGCTGCGAAAGGAGCCTGGCAGGGACAACCCACATTCCTCACATGCGTTTGAAGTTTCAAGTGGCAAGATAAGCAAGCAGCCCCATTCTCTGTGCCTCTATGCGAACAGTGCCATGGGCAGATGAGGCTGAGCAACAGCTTTCCAGGCTAGCCCCTTCTGGCTGCCAGCTATCTGCAGACGTTCGCATTTCAAGAGCAGGGCTGCGGAAGAAGCCTAGCAGGTACACCATCTTTCCCAGGCTACGTTTGAAGTTTGAGGTGGCAAGACAAGCAAGCAGCCCCATTCTCTGTGCCTCTGTGCGAGCACTGCCATGGGCAGATGAGGCTGAGCAACAGCTTTCCAGGCTAGCCCCTTCTGCCAGCCAGCTATCTGCGGACGTTCGCACTTTCGGAGTAGGGCTGCGAAAGGAGCATGGCTGGGACACCAACTTTCCCAGCATGCGTTTGAAGTTTCAAGTGGCAAGAAAAGCAAGCAGCCCCATTCTCTGTGCCTCTATGCGAACAGTGCCATGGGCAGATGAGGCTGAGCAACAGCTTTCCAGGCTAGCCACTTCTGCCTGCCAGCTATCAGCAGACGTTCGCATTTCAAGAGCAGGGCTGCGAAAGGAGCCTAGCAGGTACACCATCTTTCCCAGGCTACGTTTGAAGTTTGAGGTGGCAAGACAAGCAAGCAGCCCCATTCTCTGTGCCTCTGTGCGAGCAGTGCCATGGGCAGATGAGGCTGAGCAACAGCTTTCCAGGCTAGCCCCTTCTGCCTGCCAGCTATCTGCAGACGTTCGCACTTTCGGATAAGGGCTGCGAAAGGAGCCTGGCAGGGACAACCCACATTCCTCACATGCGTTTGAAGTTTCAAGTGGCAAGATAAGCAAGCAGCACCATTCTCTGTGCCTCTATGCGAACAGTGCCATGGGCAGATGAGGCTGAGCAACAGCTTTCCAGGCTAGCACCTTCTGGCTGCCACCTATCTGCAGACGTTCGCATTTCAAGAGCAGGGCTGCGAAAGAAGCCTAGCAGGTACACCATCTTTCCCAGGCTACGTTTGAAGTTTGAGGTGGCAAGACAAGCAAGCAGCCCCATTCTCTGTGCCTCTGTGCTAGCAGTACCATGGGCAGATGAGGCTGAGCAACAGCTTTCCAGGCTAGCCCCTTCTGCCTGCCAGCTATCTGCGGACGTTCGCACTTTCGGAGTAGGGCTGCGAAAGGAGCCTGGCTGGGACACCAACTTTCCCAGGCTACGTTTGAAGTTTCAAGTGGCAAGATAAGCAAGCAGCCCCATTCTCTGTGCCTCTATGCGAACAGTGCCATGGGCAGATGAGGCTGAGCAACAGCTTTCCAGGCTAGCCCCTTCTGCCTGCCAGCTATCTGCAGACGTTCGCATTTCAAGAGCAGGGCTGCGAAAGGAGCCTAGCAGGTACACCATCTTTCCCAGGATACATTTCAAGTTTGAGGTGGCAAGACAAGCAAGGAGCCCCATTCTCTGTGCCTCTGTGCGACCAGTGCCATGGGCAGATGAGGCTGAGCAACAGCTTTCCAGGCTAGCTCCTTCTGGCTGCCAGCTATCTGCAGACATTCGCACTTTCGGATCAGGGCTGCGAAAGGAGCCTGGCTGGGACACCAACTTTCCCAGGCTACGTTTGAGGTTTGAGGTGGCAAGAGAAGCAAGCAGCCCCATTCTCTGTGCCCCTGTGCGAGCAGTACCATGGGCAGATGAGGCTGAGCAACAGCTTTCCAGACTAGCCCCTTCTGCCTGCCAGCTATCTGCAGACGTTCGCACTTTCGGAACAGGGCTGTGATAGGAGCCTGGCAGGGACACCACCATTCCCAGCATGCGTGTGAAGTATCAAGTGGCAAGATAAGCAAGCAGCCCCATTCTCTGTGCCTCTATGCGAACAGTGCCATGGGCAGATGAGGCTGAGCAACAGCTTTCCAGGCTAGCCCCTTCTGGCTGCCATCTATCTGCGGACGTTCGAACTTTCGGAGTAGGGCTGCGAAAGGAGCCTTGCTGGGACACCAACTTTCCCAGGCTACGTTTGAGGTTTAAGGTGGCAAGACAAGCAAGGAGCCCCATTCTCTGTGCCTCTGTGCGAGAACTGCCATGGGCAGATGAGGCTGAGCAACAGCTTTCCAGGCTACCCCTTCTGCCTGCCATCTATCTGCGGACGTTCGCACTTTCGGAGTAGGGCTGCGAAAGGAGCATGGCTGGGACACCAACTTTCCCAGCATGCGTTTGAAGTTTCAAGTGGCAAGATAAGCAAGCAGCCCCATTCTCTGTGCCTCTATGCGAACAGTGCCATGGGCAGATGAGGCTGAGCAACAGCTTTCCAGGCTAGCCCCTTCTGCCTGCCAGCTATCTGCAGACGTTCGCATTTCAAGAGCAGGGCTGCGAAAGGAGCCTAGCAGGTACACCATCTTTCCCAGGCTACGTTTGAAGTTTGAGGTGGCAAGACAAGCAAGCAGCCCCATTCTCTGTGCCTCTGTGCGAGCAGTGCCATGGGCAGATGAGGCTGAGCAACAGCTTTCCAGGCTAGCCCCTTCTGCCTGCCAGCTATCTGCAGACGTTCGCACTTTCGGATAAGGGCTGCGAAAGGAGCCTGGCAGGGACAACCCACATTCCTCACATGCGTTTGAAGTTTCAAGTGGCAAGATAAGCAAGCAGCACCATTCTCTGTGCCTCTATGCGAACAGTGCCATGGGCAGATGAGGCTGAGCAACAGCTTTCCAGGCTAGCCCCTTCTGCCTGCCAGCTATCTGCAGACGTTCGCATTTCAAGAGCAGGGCTGCGAAAGGAGCCTAGCAGGTACACCATCTTTCCCAGGCTACGTTTGAAGTTTGAGGTAGCAAGACAAGCAAGCAGCCCCATTCTCTGTGCCGCTATGCGAACAGTGCCATGGGCAGATGAGGCTGAGCAACAGCTTTCCAGGCTAGCCCCTTCTGCCTGCCAGCTATCTGCAGACGTTCGCACTTTCGGAACAGGGCTGTGATAGGAGCCTGGCAGGGACACCACCATTCCCAGCATGCGTTTGAAGTTTCAAGTGGCAAGATAAGCAAGCAGCCCCTTTCTCTGTGCCTCTATGCGAACAGTGCCATGGGCAGATGAGGCTGAGCAACAGCTTTCCAGGCTAGCCCCTTCTGCCTGCCAGCTATCTGCAGACGTTCGCATTTCAAGACCAGGGCTGTGAAAGGAGCCTAGCAGGTACACCATCTTTCCCAGGCTACGTTTGAAGTTTGAGGTAGCAAGACAAGCAAGGAGCCCCATTCTCTGTGCCTCTATGCGAGCAGTGCCATGGGCAGATGAGGCTGAGCAACAGCTTTCCAGGCTAGCCCCTTCTGCCTGCCAGCTATCTGCAGACGTTCGCACTTTCGGATAAGGGCTGCGAAAGGAGCCTGGCAGGGACAACCCACATTCCTCACATGCGTTTGAAGTTTCAAGTGGCAAGATAAGCAAGCAGCCCCATTCTCTGTGCCTCTATGCGAACAGTGCCATGGGCAGATGAGGCTGAGCAACAGCTTTCCAGGCTAGCCCCTTCTGCCTGCCAGCTATCTGCAGACGTTCGCATTTCAAGAGCAGGGCTGCGGAAGAAGCCTAGCAGGTACACCATCTTTCCCAGGCTACGTTTGAAGTTTGAGGTGGCAAGACAAGCAAGCAGCCCCATTCTCTGTGCCTCTGTGCGAGCACTGCCATGGGCAGATGAGGCTGAGCAACAGCTTTCCAGGCTAGCCCCTTCTGCCAGCCAGCTATCTGCGGACGTTCGCACTTTCGGAGTAGGGCTGCGAAAGGAGCATGGCTGGGACACCAACTTTCCCAGCATGCGTTTGAAGTTTCAAGTGGCAAGAAAAGCAAGCAGCCCCATTCTCTGTGCCTCTATGCGAACAGTGCCATGGGCAGATGAGGCTGAGCAACAGCTTTCCAGGCTAGCCACTTCTGCCTGCCAGCTATCAGCAGACGTTCGCATTTCAAGAGCAGGGCTGCGAAAGGAGCCTAGCAGGTACACCATCTTTCCCAGGCTACGTTTGAAGTTTGAGGTGGCAAGACAAGCAAGCAGCCCCATTCTCTGTGCCTCTATGCGAACAGTGCCATGGGCAGATGAGGCTGAGCAACAGCTTTCCAGGCTAGCCCCTTCTGCCTGCCAGCTATCTGCGGACGTTCGCACTTTCGGAGTAGGGCTGCGAAAGGAGCCTGGCTGGGACACCAACTTTCCCAGGCTACGTTTGAAGTTTCAAGTGGCAAGATAAGCAAGCAGCCCCATTCTCTGTGCCTCTATGCGAACAGTGCCATGGGCAGATGAGGCTGAGCAACAGCTTTCCAGGCTAGCCCCTTCTGCCTGCCAGCTATCTGCAGACGTTCGCATTTCAAGAGCAGGGCTGCGAAAGGAGCCTAGCAGGTACACCATCTTTCCCAGGATACGTTTCAAGTTTGAGGTGGCAAGACAAGCAAGCAGCCCCATTCTCTGTGCCTCTGTGCGACCAGTGCCATGGGCAGATGAGGCTGAGCAACAGCTTTCCAGGCTAGCTCCTTCTGGCTGCCATCTATCTGCGGACGTTCGCACTTTCGGAGTAGGGCTGCGAAACGAGCCTGGCTGGGACACCAACTTTCCCAGGCTACGTTTGAGGTTTAAGGTGGCAAGACAAGCAAGGAGCCCCATTCTCTGTGCCTCTGTGCGAGAACTGCCATGGGCAGATGAGGCTGAGCAACAGCTTTCCAGGCTACCCCTTCTGCCTGCCATCTATCTGCGGACGTTCGCACTTTCGGAGTAGGGCTGCGAAAGGAGCGTGGCTGGGACACCAACTTTCCCAGCATGCGTTTGAAGTTTCAAGTGGCAAGATAAGCAAGCAGCCCCATTCTCTGTGCCTCTATGCGAACAGTGCCATGGGCAGATGAGGCTGAGCAACAGCTTTCCAGGCTAGCCCCTTCTGCCTGCCAGCTATCTGCAGACGTTCGCATTTCAAGAGCAGGGCTGCGAAAGGAGCCTGGCAGGGACACCACCATTCCCAGCATGCGTGTGAAGTATCAAGTGGCAAGATAAGCAAGCAGCCCCATTCTCTGTGCCTCTATGCGAACAGTGCCATGGGCAGATGAGGCTGAGCAACAGCTTTCCAGGCTAGCCCCTTCTGCCTGCCAGCTATCTGCGGACGTTCGAACTTTCGGATTAGGGCTGCGAAAGGAGCCTTGCTGGGACACCAACTTTCCCAGGCTACGTTTGAGGTTTAAGGTGGCAAGACAAGCAAGGAGCCCCATTCTCTGTGCCTCTGTGCGAGAACTGCCATGGGCAGATGAGGCTGAGCAACAGCTTTCCAGGCTACCCCTTCTGCCTGCCATCTATCTGCGGACGTTCGCACTTTCGGAGTAGGGCTGCGAAAGGAGCATGGCTGGGACACCAACTTTCCCAGCATGCGTTTGAAGTTTCAAGTGGCAAGATAAGCAAGCAGCCCCATTCTCTGTGCCTCTATGCGAACAGTGCCATGGGCAGATGAGGCTGAGCAACAGCTTTCCAGGCTAGCCCCTTCTGCCTGCCAGCTATCTGCAGACGTTCGCATTTCAAGAGCAGGGCTGCGAAAGGAGCCTAGCAGGTACACCATCTTTCCCAGGCTACGTTTGAAGTTTGAGGTGGCAAGACAAGCAAGCAGCCCCATTCTCTGTGCCTATGTGCGAGCACTCCCATGGGCAGATGAGGCTGAGCAACAGCTTTCCAGGCTAGCCCCTTCTGCCTGCCAGCTATCTGCGGACGTTCGCACTTTCGGAGTAGGGCTGCGAAAGGAGCCTGGCTGGGACACCAACTTTCCCAGGCTACGTTTGAAGTTTCAAGTGGCAAGATAAGCAAGCAGCCCCATTCTCTGTGCCGCTATGCGAACAGTGCCATGGGCAGATGAGGCTGAGCAACAGCTTTCCAGGCTAGCCCCTTCTGCCTGCCAGCTATCTGCAGACGTTCGCATTTCAAGAGCAGGGCTGCGAAAGGAGCCTAGCAGGTACACCATCTTTCCCAGGCTACGTTTGAAGTTTGAGGTAGCAAGACAAGCAAGGAGCCCCATTCTCTGTGCCTCTGTGCGAGCAGTGCCATGGGCAGATGAGGCTGAGCAACAGCTTTCCAGGCTAGCCCCTTCTGCCTGCCAGCTATCTGCGGACGTTCGCACTTTCGGAGTAGGGCTGCGAAAGGAGCCTGGCTGGGACACCAACTTTCCCAGGCTACGTTTGAAGTTTCAAGTGGCAAGATAAGCAAGCAGCCCCATTCTCTGTGCCTCTATGCGAACAGTGCCATGGGCAGATGAGGCTGAGCAACAGCTTTCCAGGCTAGCCCCTTCTGCCTGCCAGCTATCTGCAGACGTTCGCATTTCAAGAGCAGGGCTGCGAAAGGAGCCTAGCAGGTACACCATCTTTCCCAGGATACGTTTCAAGTTTGAGGTGGCAAGACAAGCAAGGAGCCCCATTCTCTGTGCCTCTGTGCGACCAGTGCCATGGGCAGATGAGGCTGAGCAACAGCTTTCCAGGCTAGCTCCTTCTGGCTGCCAGCTATCTGCAGACATTCGCACTTTCGGATCAGGGCTGCGAAAGGAGCCTGGCTGGGACACCAACTTTCCCAGGCTACGTTTGAAGTTTCAAGTGGCAAGATAAGCAAGCAGCCCCATTCTCTGTGCCTCTATGCGAACAGTGCCATGGGCAGATGAGGCTGAGCAACAGCTTTCCAGGCTAGCCCCTTCTGACTGCCAGCTATCTGCAGACGTTCGCACTTTCGGAACAGGGCTGTGATAGGAGCCTGGCAGGGAAACCACCATTCCCAGCATGCGTTTGAAGTTTCAAGTGGCAAGATAAGCAAGCAGCCCCTTTCTCTGTGCCTCTATGCGAACAGTGCCATGGGCAGATGAGGCTGAGCAACAGCTTTCCAGGCTAGCCCCTTCTGCCTGCCAGCTATCTGCAGAAGTTCGCACTTTCGGATCAGGGCTGCGAAAGGAGCCTGGGAGGGACAACCCACATTCCTCACATGCGTTTGAAGTTTCAAGTGGCAAGATAAGCAAGCAGCACCATTCTCTGTGCCTCTATGCGAACAGTGCCATGGGCAGATGAGGCTGAGCAACAGCTTTCCAGGCTAGCCCCTTCTGGCTGCCAGCTATCTGCAGACGTTCGCATTTCAAGAGCAGGGCTGCGAAAGAAGCCTAGCAGGTACACCATCTTTCCCAGGCTACGTTTGAATTTTGAGGTGGCAAGACAAGCAAGCAGCCCCATTCTCTGTGCCTCTGTGCGAGCACTGCCATGGGCAGATGAGGCTGAGCAACAGCTTTCCAGGCTAGCCCCTTCTGCCTGCCAGCTATCTGCAGACGTTCGCACTTTCGGAGCAGGGCTGCGAAAGGAGCCTGGCTGGGACAACCCACATTCCCCACATGCGTTTGAAGTTTCAAGTGGCAAGACAAGCAAGCAGCCCCATTCTCTGTGCCTCTGTGCGAGCACTGCCATGGGCAGATGAGGCTGAGCAACAGCTTTCCAGGCTAGCCCCTTCTGCCTGCCAGCTATCTGCAGACGTTCGCACTTTCGGAGCAGGGCTGCGAAAGGAGCCTGGCTGGGACAACCCACATTCCCCACATGCGTTTGAAGTTTCAAGTGGCAAGATAAGCAAGCAGCCCCATTCTCTGTGCCTCTGTGCGAGAACTGCCATGGGCAGATGAGGCTGAGCAACAGCTTTCCAGGCTAGCACCTTCTGGCTGCCACCTATCTGCAGACGTTCGCATTTCAAGAGCAGGGCTGCGAAAGGAGCCTAGCAGGTACAACATCTTTCCCAGGCAACGTTTGAAGTTTGAGGTGGCAAGATAAGCAAGCAGCCCCATTCTCTGTGCCTCTGTGCGAGCACTGCCATGGGCAGATGAGGCTGAGCAACAGCTTTCCAGGCTACCCCTTCTGCCTGCCATCTATCTGCGAACGTTCGCACTTTCGGAGTAGGGCTGCGAAAGGAGCATGGCTGGGACACCAACTTTCCCAGCATGCGTTTGAAGTTTCAAGTGGCAAGATAAGCAAGCAGCACCATTCTCTGTGCCTCTATGCGAACAGTGCCATGGGCAGATGAGGCTGAGCAACAGCTTTCCAGGCTAGCCCCTTCTGCCTGCCAGCTATCAGCAGACGTTCGCATTTCAAGAGCAGGGCTGCGAAAGGAGCCTAGCAGGTACACCATCTTTCCCAGGATACGTTGCAAGTTTGAGGTGGCAAGACAAGCAAGCAGCCCCATTCTCTGTGCCTATGTGCGAGCACTGCCATGGGCAGATGAGGCTGAGCAACAGCTTTCCAGGCTAGCCCCTTCTGCCTGCCAGCTATCTGCGGACGTTCGCACTTTCGGAGTAGGGCTGCGAAAGGAGCCTGGCTGGGACACCAACTTTCCCAGGCTACGTTTGAAGTTTCAAGTGGCAAGATAAGCAAGCAGCCCCATTCTCTGTGCCTCTATGCGAACAGTGCCATGGGCAGATGAGGCTGAGCAACAGCTTTCCAGGCTAGCCCCTTCTGCCTGCCAGCTATCTGCAGACGTTCGCACTTTCGGAACAGGGCTGTGATAGGAGCCTGGCAGGGACACCACCATTCCCAGCATGCGTTTGAAGTTTCAAGTGGCAAGATAAGCAAGCAGCCCCTTTCTCTGTGCCTCTATGCGAACAGTGCCATGGGCAGATGAGGCTGAGCAACAGCTTTCCAGGCTAGCCCCTTCTGCCTGCCAGCTATCTGCAGACGATCGCATTTCAAGAGCAGGGCTGTGAAAGGAGCCTAGCAGGTACACCATCTTTCCCAGGCTACGTTTGAAGTTTGAGGTAGCAAGACAAGCAAGGAGCCCCATTCTCTGTGCCTCTATGCGAGCAGTGCCATGGGCAGATGAGGCTGAGCAACAGCTTTCCAGGCTAGCCCCTTCAGCCTGCCAGCTATCTGCAGACGTTCGCACTTTCGGATAAGGGCTGCGAAAGGAGCCTGGCAGGGACAACCCACATTCCTCACATGCGTTTGAAGTTTCAAGTGGCAAGATAAGCAAGCAGCACCATTCTCTGTGCCTCTATTCGAACAGTGCCATGGGCAGATGAGGCTGAGCAACAGCTTTCCAGGCTAGCCCCTTCTGGCTGCCAGCTATCTGCAGACGTTCGCATTTCAAGAGCAGGGCTGCGAAAGAAGCCTAGCAGGTACACCATCTTTCCCAGGCTACGTTTGAAGTTTGAGGTGGCAAGACAAGCAAGCAGCCCCATTCTCTGTGCCTCTGTGCGAGCAGTGCCATGGGCAGATGAGGCTGAGCAACAGCTTTCCAGGCTAGCCCCTTCTGGCTGCCAGCTATCTGCAGACGTTCGCATTTCAAGAGCAGGGCTGCGAAAGGAGCCTAGCAGGTACACCATCTTTCCCAGGCTACGTTTGAAGTTTGAGGTAGCAAGACAAGCAAGGAGCCCCATTCTCTGTGCCTCTGTGCGAGCAGTGCCATGGGCAGATGAGGCTGAGCAACAGCTTTCCAGGCTAGCCCCTTCTGCCTGCCAGCTATCTGCGGACGTTCGCACTTTCGGAGTAGGGCTGCGAAAGGAGCCTGGCTGGGACACCAACTTTCCCAGGCTACGTTTGAAGTTTCAAGTGGCAAGATAAGCAAGCAGCCCCATTCTCTGTGCCTCTATGCGAACAGTGCCATGGGCAGATGAGGCTGAGCAACAGCTTTCCAGGCTAGCCCCTTCTGCCTGCCAGCTATCTGCAGACGTTCGCATTTCAAGAGCAGGGCTGCGAAAGGAGCCTAGCAGGTACACCATCTTTCCCAGGATACGTTTCAAGTTTGAGGTGGCAAGACAAGCAAGGAGCCCCATTCTCTGTGCCTCTGTGCGACCAGTGCCATGGGCAGATGAGGCTGAGCAACAGCTTTCCAGGCTAGCTCCTTCTGGCTGCCAGCTATCTGCAGACATTCGCACTTTCGGATCAGGGCTGCGAAAGGAGCCTGGCTGGGACACCAACTTTCCCAGGCTACGTTTGAGGTTTGAGGTGGCAAGAGAAGCAAGCAGCCCCATTCTCTGTGCCCCTTTCCGAGCAGTACCATGGGCAGATGAGGCTGAGCAACAGCTTTCCAGACTAGCCCCTTCTGCCTGCCAGCTATCTGCAGACGTTCGCACTTTCGGAACAGGGCTGTGATAGGAGCCTGGCAGGGACACCACCATTCCTAGCATGCGTGTGAAGTATCAAGTGGCAAGATAAGCAAGCAGCCCCATTCTCTGTGCCTCTATGCGAACAGTGCCATGGGCAGATGAGGCTGAGCAACAGCTTTCCAGGCTAGCCCCTTCTGGCTGCCATCTATCTGCGGACGTTCGAACTTTCGGAGTAGGGCTGCGAAAGGAGCCTGGCTGGGACACCAACTTTCCCAGGCTACGTTTGAGGTTTAAGGTGGCAAGACAAGCAAGGAGCCCCATTCTCTGTGCCTCTGTGCGAGAACTGCCATGGGCAGATGAGGCTGAGCAACAGCTTTCCAGGCTACCCCTTCTGCCTGCCATCTATCTGCGGACGTTCGCACTTTCGGAGTAGGGCTGCGAAAGGAGCATGGCTGGGACACCAACTTTCCCAGCATGCGTTTGAAGTTTCAAGTGGCAAGATAAGCAAGCAGCACCATTCTCTGTGCCTCTATGCGAACAGTGCCATGGGCAGATGAGGCTGAGCAACAGCTTTCCAGGCTAGCCCCTTCTGCCTGCCAGCTATCTGCAGACGTTCGCATTTCAAGAGCAGGGCTGCGAAAGGAGCCTAGCAGGTACACCATCTTTCCCAGGCTACGTTTGAAGTTTGAGGTGGCAAGACAAGCAAGCAGCCCCATTCTCTGTGCCTACGTGCGAGCACTGCCATGGGCAGATGAGGCTGAGCAACAGCTTTCCAGGCTAGCCCCTTCTGCCTGCCAGCTATCTGCGGACGTTCGCACTTTCGGAGTAGCGCTGCGAAAGGAGCCTGGCTGGGACACCACCATTCCCAGCATGCGTTTGAAGTTTCAAGTGGCAAGACAAGCAAGCAGCCCCTTTCTCTGTGCCTCTATGCGAACAGTGCCATGGGCAGATGAGGCTGAGCAACAGCTTTCCAGGCTAGCGCCTTCTGGCTGCCACCTATCTGCAGACGTTCGCAGTTTCGGATCAGGGCTGTGATAGGAGCCTGGCAGGGACACCACCATTCCCAGCATGCGTTTGAAGTTTCAAGTGGCAAGATAAGCAAGCAGCCCCTTTCTCTGTGCCTCTATGCGAACAGTGCCATGGGCAGATGAGGCTGAGCAACAGCTTTCCAGGCTAGCCCCTTCTGCCTGCCAGCTATCTGCAGACGTTCGCATTTCAAGAGCAGGGCTGCGAAAGGAGCCTAGCAGGTACACCATGTTTCCCAGGCTACGTTTGAAGTTTGAGGTAGCAAGACAAGCAAGGAGCCCCATTCTCTGTGCCTCTGTACGAGCAGTGCCATGGGCAGATGAGGCTGAGCAACAGCTTTCCAGGCTAGCCCCTTCTGCCTGCCAGCTATCTGCAGACGTTCGCACTTTCGGATCAGGGCTGCGAAAGGAGCCTGGGAGGGACAACCCACGTTCCTCACATGCGTTTGAAGTTTCAAGTGGCAAGATAAGCAAGCAGCACCATTCTCTGTGCCTCTATGCGAACAGTGCCATGGGCAGATGAGGCTGAGCAACAGCTTTCCAGGCTAGCCCCTTCTGGCTGCCAGCTATCTGCAGACGTTCACTTTTCAAGAGCAGGGCTGCGAAAGAAGCCTAGCAGGTACACCATCTTTCCCAGGCTACGTTTGAAGTTTGAGGTGGCAAGACAAGCAAGCAGCCCCATTCTCTGTGCCTATGTGCGAGCACTGCCATGGGCAGATGAGGCTGAGCAACAGCTTTCCAGGCTAGCCCCTTCTGCCTGCCAGCTATCTGCGGACGTTCGCACTTTCGGAGTAGGGCTGCGAAAGGAGTCTGGCTGGGACACCAACTTTCCCAGGCTACGTTTGAAGTTTCAAGTGGCAAGATAAGCAAGCAGCCCCATTCTCTGTGCCTCTATGCGAACAGTGCCATGGGCAGATGAGGCTGAGCAACAGCTTTCCAGGCTAGCCCCTTCTGCCTGCCAGCTATCTGCAGACGTTCGCACTTTCGGAACAGGGCTGTGATAGGAGCCTGGCAGGGAAACCACCATTCCCAGCATGCGTTTGAAGTTTCAAGTGGCAAGATAAGCAAGCAGCCCCTTTCTCTGTGCCTCTATGCGAACAGTGCCATGGGCAGATGAGGCTGAGCAACAGCTTTCCAGGCTAGCCCCTTCGGCCTGCCAGCTATCTGCAGAAGTTCGCACTTTCGGATCAGGGCTGCGAAAGGAGCCTGGGAGGGACAACCCACATTCCTCACATGCGTTTGAAGTTTCAAGTGGCAAGATAAGCAAGCAGCACCATTCTCTGTGCCTCTATGCGAACAGTGCCATGGGCAGATGAGGCTGAGCAACAGCTTTCCAGGCTAGCCCCTTCTGGCTGCCAGCTATCTGCAGACGTTCGCACTTTCGGAGCAGGGCTGCGAAAGGAGCCTGGCTGGGACAACCCACATTCCCCACATGCGTTTGAAGTTTCAAGTGGCAAGACAAGCAAGCAGCCCCATTCTCTGTGCCTCTGTGCGAGCACTGCCATGGGCAGATGAGGCTGAGCAACAGCTTTCCAGGCTAGCCCCTTCTGCCTGCCAGCTATCTGCAGACGTTCGCACTTTCGGATAAGGGCTGCGAAAGGAGCCTGGCTGGGACAACCCACATTCCCCACATGCGTTTGAAGTTTCAAGTGGCAAGATAAGCAAGCAGCCCCATTCTCTGTGCCTCTGTGCGAGAACTGCCATGGGCAGATGAGGCTGAGCAACAGCTTTCCAGGCTAGCACCTTCTGGCTGCCACCTATCTGCAGACGTTCGCATTTCAAGAGCAGGGCTGCGAAAGGAGCCTAGCAGGTACAACATCTTTCCCAGGCAACGTTTGAAGTTTGAGGTGGCAAGATAAGCAAGCAGCCCCATTCTCTGTGCCTCTGTGCGAGCACTGCCATGGGCAGATGAGGCTGAGCAACAGCTTTCCAGGCTACCCCTTCTGCCTGCCATCTATCTGCGAACGTTCGCACTTTCGGAGTAGGGCTGCGAAAGGAGCATGGCTGGGACACCAACTTTCCCAGCATGCGTTTGAAGTTTCAAGTGGCAAGATAAGCAAGCAGCACCATTCTCTGTGCCTCTATGCGAACAGTGCCATGGGCAGATGAGGCTGAGCAACAGCTTTCCAGGCTAGCCCCTTCTGCCTGCCAGCTATCAGCAGACGTTCGCATTTCAAGAGCAGGGCTGCGAAAGGAGCCTAGCAGGTACACCATCTTTCCCAGGCTACGTTTGAAGTTTGAGGTGGCAAGACAAGCAAGCAGCCCCATTCTCTGTGCCTATGTGCGAGCACTGCCATGGGCAGATGAGGCTGAGCAACAGCTTTCCAGGCTAGCCCCTTCTGCCTGCCAGCTATCTGCGGACGTTCGCACTTTCGGAGTAGGGCTGCGAAAGGACCCTGGCTGGGACACCAACTTTCCCAGGCTACGTTTGAAGTTTCAAGTGGCAAGATAAGCAAGCAGCCCCATTCTCTGTGCCTCTATGCGAACAGTGCCATGGGCAGATGAGGCTGAGCAACAGCTTTCCAGGCTAGCCCCTTCTGCCTGCCAGCTATCTGCAGACGTTCGCACTTTCGGAACAGGGCTGTGATAGGAGCCTGGCAGGGACACCACCATTCCCAGCATGCGTTTGAAGTTTCAAGTGGCAAGATAAGCAAGCAGCCCCTTTCTCTGTGCCTCTATGCGAACAGTGCCATGGGCAGATGAGGCTGAGCAACAGCTTTCCAGGCTAGCCCCTTCTGGCTGCCAGCTATCTGCAGACGATCGCATTTCAAGAGCAGGGCTGTGAAAGGAGCCTAGCAGGTACACCATCTTTCCCAGGCTACGTTTGAAGTTTGAGGTAGCAAGACAAGCAAGGAGCCCCATTCTCTGTGCCTCTATGCGAGCAGTGCCATGGGCAGATGAGGCTGAGCAACAGCTTTCCAGGCTAGCCCCTTCAGCCTGCCAGCTATCTGCAGACGTTCGCACTTTCGGATAAGGGCTGCGAAAGGAGCCTGGCAGGGACAACAAACATTCCTCACATGCGTTTGAAGTTTCAAGTGGCAAGATAAGCAAGCAGCACCATTCTCTGTGCCTCTATTCGAACAGTGCCATGGGCAGATGAGGCTGAGCAACAGCTTTCCAGGCTAGCCCCTTCTGGCTGCCAGCTATCTGCAGACGTTCGCATTTCAAGAGCAGGGCTGCGAAAGGAGCCTAGCAGGTACACCATCTTTCCCAGGCTACGTTTGAAGTTTGAGGTGGCAAGACAAGCAAGCAGCCCCATTCTCTGTGCCTCTGTGCGAGCAGTGCCATGGGCAGATGAGGCTGAGCAACAGCTTTCCAGGCTAGCCCCTTCTGCCAGCCAGCTATCTGCGGACGTTCGCACTTTCGGAGTAGGGATGCGAAAGGAGCATGGCTGGGACACCAACTTTCCCAGGCTACGTTTGAAGTTTCAAGTGGCAAGATAAGCAAGCAGCCCCATTCTCTGTGCCTCTATGCGAACAGTGCCATGGGCAGATGAGGCTGAGCAACAGCTTTCCAGGTTAGCCCCTTCTGCCTGCCAGCTATCTGCAGACGTTCGCATTTCAAGAGCAGGGCTGCGAAAGGAGCCTAGCAGGTACACCATCTTTCCCAGGATACATTTCAAGTTTGAGGTGGCAAGACAAGCAAGGAGCCCCATTCTCTGTGCCTCTGTGCGACCAGTGCCATGGGCAGATGAGGCTGAGCAACAGCTTTCCAGGCTAGCTCCTTCTGGCTGCCAGCTATCTGCAGACATTCGCACTTTCGGATCAGGGCTGCGAAAGGAGCCTGGCTGGGACACCAACTTTCCCAGGCTACGTTTGAGGTTTGAGGTGGCAAGAGAAGCAAGCAGCCCCATTCTCTGTGCCCCTGTGCGAGCAGTACCATGGGCAGATGAGGCTGAGCAACAGCTTTCCAGACTAGCCCCTTCTGCCTGCCAGCTATCTGCAGACGTTCGCACTTTCGGAACAGGGCTGTGATAGGAGCCTGGCAGGGACACCACCATTCCCAGCATGCGTGTGAAGTATCAAGTGGCAAGATAAGCAAGCAGCCCCATTCTCTGTGCCTCTATGCGAACAGTGCCATGGGCAGATGAGGCTGAGCAACAGCTTTCCAGGCTAGCCCCTTCTGGCTGCCATCTATCTGCGGACGTTCGAACTTCCGGAGTAGGGCTGCGAAAGGAGCCTTGCTGGGACACCAACTTTCCCAGGCTACGTTTGAGGTTTAAGGTGGCAAGACAAGCAAGGAGCCCCATTCTCTGTGCCTCTGTGCGAGAGCTGCCATGGGCAGATGAGGCTGAGCAACAGCTTTCCAGGCTACCCCTTCTGCCTGCCATCTATCTGCGGACGTTCGCACTTTCGGAGTAGGGCTGCGAAAGGAGCATGGCTGGGACACCAACTTTCCCAGCATGCGTTTGAAGTTTCAAGTGGCAAGATAAGCAAGCAGCCCCATTCTCTGTGCCTCTATGCGAACAGTGCCATGGGCAGATGAGGCTGAGCAACAGCTTTCCAGGCTAGCCCCTTCTGCCTGCCAGCTATCTGCAGACGTTCGCATTTCAAGAGCAGGGCTGCGAAAGGAGCCTAGCAGGTACACCATCTTTCCCAGGCTACGTTTGAAGTTTGAGGTGGCAAGACAAGCAAGCAGCCCCATTCTCTGTGCCTATGTGCGAGCACTCCCATGGGCAGATGAGGCTGAGCAACAGCTTTCCAGGCTAGCCCCTTCTGCCTGCCAGCTATCTGCGGACGTTCGCACTTTCGGAGTAGGGCTGCGAAAGGAGCCTGGCTGGGACACCAACTTTCCCAGGCTACGTTTGAAGTTTCAAGTGGCAAGATAAGCAAGCAGCCCCATTCTCTGTGCCGCTATGCGAACAGTGCCATGGGCAGATGAGGCTGAGCAAAAGCTTTCCAGGCTAGCCCCTTCAGCCTGCCAGCTATCTGCAGCCGTTCGCACTTTCGGATAAGGGCTGCGAAAGGAGCCTGGCAGGGACAACCCACATTCCTCACATGCGTTTGAAGTTTCAAGTGGCAAGATAAGCAAGCAGCACCATTCTCTGTGCCTCTATGCGAACAGTGCCATGGGCAGATGAGGCTGAGCAACAGCTTTCCAGGCTAGCCCCTTCTGGCTGCCAGCTATCTGCAGACGTTCGCATTTCAAGAGCAGGGCTGCGAAAGAAGCCTAGCAGGTACACCATCTTTCCCAGGCTACGTTTGAAGTTTGAGGTGGCAAGACAAGCAAGCAGCCCCATTCTCTGTGCCTCTGTGCGAGCAGTGCCATGGGCAGATGAGGCTGAGCAACAGCTTTCCAGGCTAGCCCCTTCTGCCAGCCAGCTATCTGCGGACGTTCGCACTTTCGGAGTAGGGCTGCGAAAAGAGCATGGCTGGGACACCAACTTTCCCAGCATGCGTTTGAAGTTTCAAGTGGCAAGATAAGCAAGCAGCCCCATTCTCTGTGCCTCTATGCGAACAGTGCCATGGGCAGATGAGGCTGAGCAACAGCTTTCCAGGCTAGCCCCTTCTGCCTGCCAGCTATCAGCAGACGTTCGCATTTCAAGGGCAGGGCTGCGAAAGGAGCCTAGCAGGTACACCATCTTTCCCAGGCTACGTTTGAAGTTTGAGGTGGCAAGACAAGCAAGCAGCCCCATTCTCTGTGCCTCTGTGCGAGCAGTGCCATGGGCAGATGAGGCTGAGCAACAGCTTTCCAGGCTAGCCCCTTCTGCCTGCCAGCTATCTGCAGACGTTCGCACTTTCGGAACAGGGCTGTGATAGGAGCCTGGCAGGGACACCACCATTCCCAGCATGCGTTTGAAGTTTCAAGTGGCAAGTTAAGCAAGCAGCCCCTTTCTCTGTGCCTCTATGCGAACAGTGCCATGGGCAGATGAGGCTGAGCAACAGCTTTCCAGGCTAGCCCCTTCTGGCTGCCAGCTATCTGCAGACGTTCGCATTTCAAGAGCAGGGCTGCGAAAGGAGCCTAGCAGGTACACCATCTTTCCCAGGCTACGTTTGAAGTTTGAGGTAGCAAGACAAGCAAGGAGCCCCATTCTCTGTGCCTCTGTGCGAGCAGTGCCATGGGCAGATGAGGCTGAGCAACAGCTTTCCAGGCTAGCCCCTTCTGCCTGCCAGCTATCTGCGGACGTTCGCACTTTCGGAGTAGGGCTGCGAAAGGAGCCTGGCTGGGACACCAACTTTCCCAGGCTACGTTTGAAGTTTCAAGTGGCAAGATAAGCAAGCAGCCCCATTCTCTGTGCCTCTATGCGAACAGTGCCATGGGCAGATGAGGCTGAGCAACAGCTTTCCAGGCTAGCCCCTTCTGGCTGCCAGCTATCTGCAGACGTTCGCATTTCAAGAGCAGGGCTGCGAAAGGAGCCTAGCAGGTACACCATCTTTCCCAGGATACGTTTCAAGTTTGAGGTGGCAAGACAAGCAAGGAGCCCCATTCTCTGTGCCTCTGTGCGACCAGTGCCATGGGCAGATGAGGCTGAGCAACAGCTTTCCAGGCTAGCTCCTTCTGGCTGCCATCTATCTGCGGACGTTCGCACTTTCGGATCAGGGCTGCGAAACGAGCCTGGCTGGGACACCAACTTTCCCAGGCTACGTTTGAGGTTTAAGGTGGCAAGACAAGCAAGGAGCCCCATTCTCTGTGCCTCTGTGCGAGAACTGCCATGGGCAGATGAGGCTGAGCAACAGCTTTCCAGGCTACCCCTTCTGCCTGCCATCTATCTGCGGACGTTCGCACTTTCGGAGTAGGGCTGCGAAAGGAGCATGGCTGGGACACCAACTTTCCCAGCATGCGTTTGAAGTTTCAAGTGGCAAGATAAGCAAGCAGCCCCATTCTCTGTGCCCCTGTGCGAGCAGTACCATGGGCAGATGAGGCTGAGCAACAGCTTTCCAGACTAGCCCCTTCTGCCTGCCAGCTATCTGCAGACGTTCGCACTTTCGGAACAGGGCTGTGATAGGAGCCTGGCAGGGACACCACCATTCCCAGCATGCGTGTGAAGTATCAAGTGGCAAGATAAGCAAGCAGCCCCATTCTCTGTGCCTCTATGCGAGCAGTGCCATGGGCAGATGAGGCTGAGCAACAGCTTTCCAGGCTAGCCCCTTCTGGCTGCCATCTATCTGCGGACGTTCGAACTTTCGGAGTAGGGCTGCGAAAGGAGCCTTGCTGGGACACCAACTGTCCCAGGCTACGTTTGAGGTTTAAGGTGGCAAGACAAGCAAGGAGCCCCATTCTCTGTGCCTCTGTGCGAGAACTGCCATGGGCAGATGAGGCTGAGCAACAGCTTTCCAGGCTACCCCTTCTGCCTGCCATCTATCTGCGGACGTTCGCACTTTCGGAGTAGGGATGCGAAAGGAGCCTGGCTGGGACAACCCACATTCCCCACATGCGTTTGAAGTTTCAAGTGGCAAGATAAGCAAGCAGCCCCATTCTCTGTGCCTCTATGCGAACAGTGCCATGGGCAGATAAGGCTGAGCAACAGCTTTCCAGGCTAGCCCCTTCTGGCTGCCAGCTATCTGCAGACGTTCGCATTTCAAGAGCAGGGCTGCGAAAGGAGCCTAGCAGGTACACCATCTTTCCCAGGATACGTTTGAAGTTTGAGGTGGCAAGACAAGCAAGGAGCCCCATTCTCTGTGCCTCTGTGCGACCAGTGCCATGGGCAGATGAGGCTGAGCAACAGCTTTCCAGGCTAGCACCTTCTGGCTGCCACCTATCTGCAGACGTTCGCATTTCAAGAGCAGGGCTGCGAAAGGAGCCTAGCAGGTACAACATCTTTCCCAGGCTACGTTTGAAGTTTTAGGTGGCAAGATAAGCAAGCAGCCCCATTCTCTGTGCCTCTGTGCGAGCACTGCCATGGGCAGATGAGGCTGAGCAACAGCTTTCCAGGCTACCCCTTCTGCCTGCCATCTATCTGCGAACGTTCGCACTTTCGGAGTAGGGCTGCGAAAGGAGCATGGCTGGGACACCAACTTTCCCAGCATGCGTTTGAAGTTTCAAGTGGCAAGATAAGCAAGCAGCCCCATTCTCTGTGCCTCTATGCGAACAGTGCCATGGGCAGATGAGGCTGAGCAACAGCTTTCCAGGCTAGCCCCTTCTGCCTGCCAGCTATCAGCAGACGTTCGCATTTCAAGAGCAGGGCTGCGAAAGGAGCCTAGCAGGTACACCATCTTTCCCAGGCTACGTTTGAAGTTTGAGGTGGCAAGACAAGCAAGCAGCCCCATTCTCTGTGCCTATGTGCGAGCACTGCCATGGGCAGATGAGGCTGAGCAACAGCTTTCCAGGCTAGCCCCTTCTGCCTGCCAGCTATCTGCGGACGTTCGCACTTTCGGAGTAGGGCTGCGAAAGGACCCTGGCTGGGACACCAACTTTCCCAGGCTACGTTTGAAGTTTCAAGTGGCAAGATAAGCAAGCAGCCCCATTCTCTGTGCCTCTATGCGAACAGTGCCATGGGCAGATGAGGCTGAGCAACAGCTTTCCAGGCTAGCCCCTTCTGCCTGCCAGCTATCTGCAGACGTTCGCACTTTCGGAACAGGGCTGTGATAGGAGCCTGGCAGGGACACCACCATTCCCAGCATGCGTTTGAAGTTTAAAGTGGCAAGATAAGCAAGCAGCCCCTTTCTCTGTGCCTCTATGCGAACAGTGCCATGGGCAGATGAGGCTGAGCAACAGCTTTCCAGGCTAGCCCCTTCTGGCTGCCAGCTATCTGCAGACGTTCGCATTTCAAGAGCAGGGCTGTGAAAGGAGCCTAGCAGGTACACCATCTTTCCCAGGCTACGTTTGAAGTTTGAGGTAGCAAGACAAGCAAGGAGCCCCATTCTCTGTGCCTCTATGCGAGCAGTGCCATGGGCAGATGAGGCTGAGCAACAGCTTTCCAGGCTAGCCCCTTCTGCCTGCCAGCTATCTGCAGACGTTCGCACTTTCGGAGCAGGGCTGCGAAAGGAGCCTGGCAGGGACAACCCACATTCCTCACATGCGTTTGAAGTTTCAAGTGGCAAGATAAGCAAGCAGCACCATTCTCTGTGCCTCTATGCGAACAGTGCCATGGGCAGATGAGGCTGAGCAACAGCTTTCCAGGCTAGCCCCTTCTGGCTGCCAGCTATCTGCAGACGTTCGCATTTCAAGAGCAGGGCTGCGGAAGAAGCCTAGCAGGTACACCATCTTTCCCAGGCTACGTTTGAAGTTTGAGGTGGCAAGACAAGCAAGCAGCCCCATTCTCTGTGCCTCTGTGCGAGCACTGCCATGGGCAGATGAGGCTGAGCAACAGCTTTCCAGGCTAGCCCCTTCTGCCAGCCAGCTATCTGCGGACGTTCGCACTTTCGGAGTAGGGCTGCGAAAGGAGCATGGCTGGGACACCAACTTTCCCAGCATGCGTTTAAAGTTTCAAGTGGCAAGATAAGCAAGCAGCCCCATTCTCTGTGCCTCTATGCGAACAGTGCCATGGGCAGATGAGGCTGAGCAACAGCTTTCCAGGCTAGCCACTTCTGCCTGCCAGCTATCAGCAGACGTTCGCATTTCAAGAGCAGGGCTGCGAAAGGAGCCTAGCAGGTACACCATCTTTCCCAGGCTACGTTTGAAGTTTGAGGTGTCAAGACAAGCAAGCAGCCCCATTCTCTGTGCCTCTCTGCGAGCAGTGCCATGGGCAGATGAGGCTGAGCAACAGCTTTCCAGGCTAGCCCCTTCTGCCTGCCAGCTATCTGCAGACGTTCGCACTTTCGGAACAGGGCTGTGATAGGAGCCTGGCAGGGACACCACCATTCCCAGCATGCGTTTGAAGTTTCAAGTGGCAAGATAAGCAAGCAGCCCCTTTCTCTGTGCCTCTATGCGAACAGTGCCATGGGCAGATGAGGCTGAGCAACAGCTTTCCAGGCTAGCCCCTTCTGGCTGCCAGCTATCTGCAGACGTTCGCATTTCAAGAGCAGGGCTGTGAAAGGAGCCTAGCAGGTACACCATCTTTCCCAGGCTACGTTTGAAGTTTGAGGTAGCAAGACAAGCAAGGAGCCCCATTCTCTGTGCCTCTATGCGAGCAGTGCCATGGGCAGATGAGGCTGAGCAACAGCTTTCCAGGCTAGCCCCTTCTGCCTGCCAGCTATCTGCAGACGTTCGCACTTTCGGATAAGGGCTGCGAAAGGAGCCTGGCAGGGACAACCCACATTCCTCACATGCGTTTGAAGTTTCAAGTGGCAAGATAAGCAAGCAGCACCATTCTCTGTGCCTCTATGCGAACAGTGCCATGGGCAGATGAGGCTGAGCAACAGCTTTCCAGGCTAGCCCCTTCTGGCTGCCAGCTATCTGCAGACGTTCGCATTTCAAGAGCAGGGCTGCGGAAGAAGCCTAGCAGGTACACCATCTTTCCCAGGCTACGTTTGAAGTTTGAGGTGGCAAGACAAGCAAGCAGCCCCATTCTCTGTGCCTCTGTGCGAGCACTGCCATGGGCAGATGAGGCTGAGCAACAGCTTTCCAGGCTAGCCCCTTCTGCCAGCCAGCTATCTGCGGACGTTCGCACTTTCGGAGTAGGGCTGCGAAAGGAGCATGGCTGGGACACCAACTTTCCCAGCATGCGTTTGAAGTTTCAAGTGGCAAGATAAGCAAGCAGCCCCATTCTCTGTGCCTCTATGCGAACAGTGCCATGGGCAGATGAGGCTGAGCAACAGCTTTCCAGGCTAGCCACTTCTGCCTGCCAGCTATCAGCAGACGTTCGCATTTCAAGAGCAGGGCTGCGAAAGGAGCCTGGCAGGGACAACCCACATTCCTCACATGCGTTTGAAGTTTCAAGTGGCAAGATAAGCAAGCAGCACCATTCTCTGTGCCTCTATGCGAACAGTGCCATGGGCAGATGAGGCTGAGCAAAAGCTTTCCAGGCTAGCCCCTTCTGGCTGCCAGCTATCTGCAGACGTTCGCATTTCAAGAGCAGGGCTGCGGAAGAAGCCTAGCAGGTACACCATCTTTCCCAGGCTACGTTTGAAGTTTGAGGTGGCAAGACAAGCAAGCAGCCCCATTCTCTGTGCCTCTGTGCGAGCACTGCCATGGGCAGATGAGGCTGAGCAACAGCTTTCCAGGCTAGCCCCTTCTGCCTGCCAGCTATCTGCGGACGTTCGCACTTTCGGAGTAGGGCTGCGAAAGGAGCATGGCTGGGACACCAACTTTCCCAGCATGCGTTTGAAGTTTCAAGTGGCAAGATAAGCAAGCAGCCCCATTCTCTGTGCCTCTATGCGAACAGTGCCATGGGCAGATGAGGCTGAGCAACAGCTTTCCAGGCTAGCCACTTCTGCCTGCCAGCTATCAGCAGACGTTCGCATTTCAAGAGCAGGGCTGCGAAAGGAGCCTAGCAGGTACACCATCTTTCCCAGGCTACGTTTGAAGTTTGAGGTGGCAAGACAAGCAAGCAGCCCCATTCTCTGTGCCTCTGTGCGAGCAGTGCCATGGGCAGATGAGGCTGAGCAACAGCTTTCCAGGCTAGCCCCTTCTGCCTGCCAGCTATCTGCAGACGTTCGCACTTTCGGATAAGGGCTGCGAAAGGAGCCTGGCAGGGACAACCCACATTCCTCACATGCGTTTGAAGTTTCAAGTGGCAAGATAAGCAAGCAGCACCATTCTCTGTGCCTCTATGCGAACAGTGCCATGGGCAGATGAGGCTGAGCAAAAGCTTTCCAGGCTAGCCCCTTCTGGCTGCCAGCTATCTGCAGACGTTCGCATTTCAAGAGCAGGGCTGCGAAAGAAGCCTAGCAGGTACACCATCTTTCCCAGGCTACGTTTGAAGTTTGAGGTGGCAAGACAAGCAAGCAGCCCCATTCTCTGTGCCTCTGTGCGAGCACTGCCATGGGCAGATGAGGCTGAGCAACAGCTTTCCAGGCTAGCCCCTTCTGCCTGCCAGCTATCTGCGGACGTTCGCACTTTCGGAGTAGGGCTGCGAAAGGAGCCTGGCTGGGACACCAACTTTCCCAGGCTACGTTTGAAGTTTCAAGTGGCAAGATAAGCAAGCAGCCCCATTCTCTGTGCCTCTATGCGAACAGTGCCATGGGCAGATGAGGCTGAGCAACAGCTTTCCAGGCTAGCCCCTTCTGCCTGCCAGCTATCTGCAGACATTCGCACTTTCGGATCAGGGCTGCGAAAGGAGCCTGGCTGGGACACCAACTTTCCCAGGCTACGTTTGAGGTTTGAGGTGGCAAGAGAAGCAAGCAGCCCCATTCTCTGTGCCCCTGTGCGAGCAGTACCATGGGCAGATGAGGCTGAGCAACAGCTTTCCAGACTAGCCCCTTCTGCCTGCCAGCTATCTGCAGACGTTCGCACTTTCGGAACAGGGCTGTGATAGGAGCCTGGCAGGGACACCACCATTCCCAGCATGCGTGTGAAGTATCAAGTGGCAAGATAAGCAAGCAGCCCCATTCTCTGTGCCTCTATGCGAACAGTGCCATGGGCAGATGAGGCTGAGCAACAGCTTTCCAGGCTAGCCCCTTCTGGCTGCCAGCTATCTGCGGACGTTCGAACTTTCGGAGTAGGGCTGCGAAAGGAGCCTTGCTGGGACACCAACTTTCCCAGGCTACGTTTGAGGTTTAAGGTGGCAAGACAAGCAAGGAGCCCCATTCTCTGTGCCTCTGTGCGAGAACTGCCATGGGCAGATGAGGCTGAGCAACAGCTTTCCAGGCTACCCCTTCTGCCTGCCATCTATCTGCGGACGTTCGCACTTTCGGAGTAGGGCTGCGAAAGGAGCATGGCTGGGACACCAACTTTCCCAGCATGCGTTTGAAGTTTCAAGTGGCAAGATAAGCAAGCAGCCCCATTCTCTGTGCCTCTATGCGAACAGTGCCATGGGCAGATGAGGCTGAGCAACAGCTTTCCAGGCTAGGCCCTTCTGCCTGCCAGCTATCTGCAGACGTTCGCATTTCAAGAGCAGGGCTGCGAAAGGAGCCTAGCAGGTACACCATCTTTCCCAGGCTACGTTTGAAGTTTGAGGTGGCAAGACAAGCAAGCAGCCCCATTCTCTGTGCCTATGTGCGAGCACTCCCATGGGCAGATGAGGCTGAGCAACAGCTTTCCAGGCTAGCCCCTTCTGCCTGCCAGCTATCTGCGGACGTTCGCACTTTCGGAGTAGGGCTGCGAAAGGAGCCTGGCTGGGACACCAACTTTCCCAGCATGCGTTTGAAGTTTCAAGTGGCAAGATAAGCAAGCAGCCCCATTCTCTGTGCCGCTATGCGAACAGTGCCATGGGCAGATGAGGCTGAGCAACAGCTTTCCAGGCTAGCCCCTTCTGCCTGCCAGCTATCTGCAGACGTTCGCACTTTCGGAACAGGGCTGTGATAGGAGCCTGGCAGGGACACCACCATTCCCAGCATGCGTTTGAAGTTTCAAGTGGCAAGATAAGCAAGCAGCCCCTTTCTCTGTGCCTCTATGCGAACAGTGCCATGGGCAGATGAGGCTGAGCAACAGCTTTCCAGGCTAGCCCCTTCTGGCTGCCAGCTATCTGCAGACGTTCGCATTTCAAGAGCAGGGCTGCGAAAGGAGCCTGGCAGGTACACCATCTTTCCCAGGCTACGTTTGAAGTTTGATGTAGCAAGACAAGCAAGGAGCCCCATTCTCTGTGCCTCTGTGCGAGCAGTGCCATGGGCAGATGAGGCTGAGCAACAGCTTTCCAGGCTAGCCCCTTCTGCCTGCCAGCTATCTGCGGACGTTCGCACTTTCGGAGTAGGGCTGCGAAAGGAGCCTGGCTGGGACACCAACTTTCCCAGGCTACGTTTGAAGTTTCAAGTGGCAAGATAAGCAAGCAGCCCCATTCTCTGTGCCTCTATGCGAACAGTGCCATGGGCAGATGAGGCTGAGCAACAGCTTTCCAGGCTAGCCCCTTCTGGCTGCCAGCTATCTGCAGACGTTCGCATTTCAAGAGCAGGGCTGCGAAAGGAGCCTAGCAGGTACACCATCTTTCCCAGGATACGTTTCAAGTTTGAGGTGGCAAGACAAGCAAGGAGCCCCATTCTCTGTGCCTCTGTGCGACCAGTGCCATGGGCAGATGAGGCTGAGCAACAGCTTTCCAGGCTAGCTCCTTCTGGCTGCCATCTATCTGCGGACGTTCGCACTTTCGGATCAGGGCTGCGAAACGAGCCTGGCTGGGACACCAACTTTCCCAGGCTACGTTTGAGGTTTAAGGTGGCAAGACAAGCAAGGAGCCCCATTCTCTGTGCCTCTGTGCGAGAACTGCCATGGGCAGATGAGGCTGAGCAACAGCTTTCCAGGCTACCCCTTCTGCCTGCCATCTATCTGCGGACGTTCGCACTTTCGGAGTAGGGCTGCGAAAGGAGCATGGCTGGGACACCAACTTTCCCAGCATGCGTTTGAAGTTTCAAGTGGCAAGATAAGCAAGCAGCCCCATTCTCTGTGCCCCTGTGCGAGCAGTACCATGGGCAGATGAGGCTGAGCAACAGCTTTCCAGACTAGCCCCTTCTGCCTGCCAGCTATCTGCAGACGTTCGCACTTTCGGAACAGGGCTGTGATAGGAGCCTGGCAGGGACACCACCATTCCCAGCATGCGTGTGAAGTATCAAGTGGCAAGATAAGCAAGCAGCCCCATTCTCTGTGCCTCTATGCGAACAGTGCCATGGGCAGATGAGGCTGAGCAACAGCTTTCCAGGCTAGCCCCTTCTGGCTGCCATCTATCTGCGGACGTTCGAACTTTCGGAGTAGGGCTGCGAAAGGAGCCTTGCTGGGACACCAACTTTCCCAGGATACGTTTCAAGTTTGAGGTAGCAAGACAAGCAAGGAGCCCCATTCTCTGTGCCTCTGTGCGAGCAGTGCCATGGGCAGATGAGGCTGAGCAACAGCTTTCCAGGCTAGCCCCTTCTGCCTGCCAGCTATCTGCGGACGTTCGCACTTTCGGAGTAGGGCTGCGAAAGGAGCCTGGCTGGGACACCAACTTTCCCAGGCTACGTTTGAAGTTTCAAGTGGCAAGATAAGCAAGCAGCCCCTTTCTCTGTGCCTCTATGCGAACAGTGCCATGGGCAGATGAGGCTGAGCAACAGCTTTCCAGGCTAGCCCCTTCTGCCTGCCAGCTATCTGCAGACGTTCGCATTTCAAGAGCAGGGCTGCGAAAGGAGCCTAGCAGGTACACCATCTTTCCCAGGATACGTTTCAAGTTTGAGGTGGCAAGACAAGCAAGCAGCCCCATTCTCTGTGCCTCTGTGCGACCAGTGCCATGGGCAGATGAGGCTGAGCAACAGCTTTCCAGGCTAGCTCCTTCTGGCTGCCATCTATCTGCGGACGTTCGCACTTTCGGAGTAGGGCTGCGAAACGAGCCTGGCTGGGACACCAACTTTCCCAGGCTACGTTTGAGGTTTAAGGTGGCAAGACAAGCAAGGAGCCCCATTCTCTGTGCCTCTGTGCGAGAACTGCCATGGGCAGATGAGGCTGAGCAACAGCTTTCCAGGCTACCCCTTCTGCCTGCCATCTATCTGCGGACGTTCGCACTTTCGGAGTAGGGCTGCGAAAGGAGCATGGCTGGGACACCAACTTTCCCAGCATGCGTTTGAAGTTTCAAGTGGCAAGATAAGCAAGCAGCCCCATTCTCTGTGCCTCTATGCGAACAGTGCCATGGGCAGATGAGGCTGAGCAACAGCTTTCCAGGCTAGCCCCTTCTGCCTGCCAGCTATCTGCAGACGTTCGCATTTCAAGAGCAGGGCTGCGAAAGGAGCCTAGCAGGTACACCATCTTTCCCAGGCTACGTTTGAAGTTTGAGGTGGCAAGACAAGCAAGCAGCCCCATTCTCTGTGCCTATGTGCGAGCACTCCCATGGGCAGATGAGGCTGAGCAACAGCTTTCCAGGCTAGCCCCTTCTGCCTGCCAGCTATCTGCGGACGTTCGCACTTTCGGAGTAGGGCTGCGAAAGGAGCCTGGCTGGGACACCAACTTTCCCAGGCTACGTTTGAAGTTTCAAGTGGCAAGATAAGCAAGCAGCCCCATTCTCTGTGCCGCTATGCGAACAGTGCCATGGGCAGATGAGGCTGAGCAACAGCTTTCCAGGCTAGCCCCTTCTGCCTGCCAGCTATCTGCAGACGTTCGCACTTTCGGAACAGGGCTGTGATAGGAGCCTGGCAGGGACACCAACTTTCCCAGCATGCGTTTGAAGTTTCAAGTGGCAAGATAAGCAAGCAGCCCCTTTCTCTGTGCCTCTATGCGAACAGTGCCATGGGCAGATGAGGCTGAGCAACAGCTTTCCAGGCTAGCCCCTTCTGGCTGCCAGCTATCTGCAGACGTTCGCATTTCAAGAGCAGGGCTGCGAAAGGAGCCTAGCAGGTACACCATCTTTCCCAGGCTACGTTTGAAGTTTGAGGTAGCAAGACAAGCAAGGAGCCCCATTCTCTGTGCCTCTGTGCGAGCAGTGCCATGGGCAGATGAGGCTGAGCAACAGCTTTCCAGGCTAGCCCCTTCTGCCTGCCAGCTATCTGCGGACGTTCGCACTTTCGGAGTAGGGCTGCGAAAGGAGCCTGGCTGGGACACCAACTTTCCCAGGCTACGTTTGAAGTTTCAAGTGGCAAGATAAGCAAGCAGCCCCATTCTCTGTGCCTCTATGCGAACAGTGCCATGGGCAGATGAGGCTGAGCAACAGCTTTCCAGGCTAGCCCCTTCTGCCTGCCAGCTATCTGCAGACGTTCGCATTTCAAGAGCAGGGCTGCGAAAGGAGCCTAGCAGGTACACCATCTTTCCCAGGATACGTTTCAAGTTTGAGGTGGCAAGACAAGCAAGGAGCCCCATTCTCTGTGCCTCTGTGCGACCAGTGCCATGGGCAGATGAGGCTGAGCAACAGCTTTCCAGGCTAGCTCCTTCTGGCTGCCATCTATCTGCGGACGTTCGCACTTTCGGATCAGGGCTGCGAAACGAGCCTGGCTGGGACACCAACTTTCCCAGGCTACGTTTGAGGTTTAAGGTGGCAAGACAAGCAAGGAGCCCCATTCTCTGTGCCTCTGTGCGAGAACTGCCATGGGCAGATGAGGCTGAGCAACAGCTTTCCAGGCTACCCCTTCTGCCTGCCATCTATCTGCGGACGTTCGCACTTTCGGAGTAGGGCTGCGAAAGGAGCATGGCTGGGACACCAACTTTCCCAGCATGCGTTTGAAGTTTCAAGTGGCAAGATAAGCAAGCAGCCCCATTCTCTGTGCCCCTGTGCGAGCAGTACCATGGGCAGATGAGGCTGAGCAACAGCTTTCCAGACTAGCCCCTTCTGCCTGCCAGCTATCTGCAGACGTTCGCACTTTCGGAACAGGGCTGTGATAGGAGCCTGGCAGGGACACCACCATTCCCAGCATGCGTGTGAAGTATCAAGTGGCAAGATAAGCAAGCAGCCCCATTCTCTGTGCCTCTATGCGAACAGTGCCATGGGCAGATGAGGCTGAGCAACAGCTTTCCAGGCTAGCCCCTTCTGGCTGCCAGCTATCTGCGGACGTTCGAACTTTCGGAGTAGGGCTGCGAAAGGAGCCTTGCTGGGACACCAACTTTCCCAGGCTACGTTTGAGGTTTAAGGTGGCAAGACAAGCAAGGAGCCCCATTCTCTGTGCCTCTGTGCGAGAACTGCCATGGGCAGATGAGGCTGAGCAACAGCTTTCCAGGCTACCCCTTCTGCCTGCCATCTATCTGCGGACGTTCGCACTTTCGGAGTAGGGCTGCGAAAGGAGCATGGCTGGGACACCAACTTTCCCAGCATGCGTTTGAAGTTTCAAGTGGCAAGATAAGCAAGCAGCCCCATTCTCTGTGCCTCTATGCGAACAGTGCCATGGGCAGATGAGGCTGAGCAACAGCTTTCCAGGCTAGCCCCTTCTGCCTGCCAGCTATCTGCAGACGTTCGCATTTCAAGAGCAGGGCTGCGAAAGGAGCCTAGCAGGTACACCATCTTTCCCAGGCTACGTTTGAAGTTTGAGGTGGCAAGACAAGCAAGCAGCCCCATTCTCTGTGCCTATGTGCGAGCACTCCCATGGGCAGATGAGGCTGAGCAACAGCTTTCCAGGCTAGCCCCTTCTGCCTGCCAGCTATCTGCGGACGTTCGCACTTTCGGAGTAGGGCTGCGAAAGGAGCCTGGCTGGGACACCAACTTTCCCAGGCTACGTTTGAAGTTTCAAGTGGCAAGATAAGCAAGCAGCCCCATTCTCTGTGCCTCTATGCGAACAGTGCCATGGGCAGATGAGGCTGAGCAACAGCTTTCCAGACTAGCCCCTTCTGCCTGCCAGCTATCTGCAGACGTTCGCACTTTCGGAACAGGGCTGTGATAGGAGCCTGGCAGGGACACCACCATTCCCAGCGTGCGTTTGAAGTTTCAAGTGGCAAGATAAGCAAGCAGCCCCTTTCTCTGTGCCTCTATGCGAACAGTGCCATGGGCAGATGAGGCTGAGCAACAGCTTTCCAGGCTAGCCCCTTCTGGCTGCCAGCTATCTGCAGACGTTCGCATTTCAAGAGCAGGGCTGCGAAAGGAGCCTAGCAGGTACACCATCTTTCCCAGGCTACGTTTGAAGTTTGAGGTAGCAAGACATGCAAGGAGCCCCATTCTCTGTGCCTCTGTGCGAGCAGTGCCATGGGCAGATGAGGCTGAGCAACAGCTTTCCAGGCTAGCCCCTTCTGCCTGCCAGCTATCTGCGGACGTTCGCACTTTCGGAGTAGGGCTGCGAAAGGAGCCTGGCTGGGACACCAACTTTCCCAGGCTACGTTTGAAGTTTCAAGTGGCAAGATAAGCAAGCAGCCCCATTCTCTGTGCCTCTATGCGAACAGTGCCATGGGCAGATGAGGCTGAGCAACAGCTTTCCAGGCTAGCCCCTTCTGCCTGCCAGCTATCTGCAGACGTTCGCATTTCAAGAGCAGGGCTGCGAAAGGAGCCTAGCAGGTACACCATCTTTCCCAGGATACGTTTCAAGTTTGAGGTGGCAAGACAAGCAAGGAGCCCCATTCTCTGTGCCTCTGTGCGACCAGTGCCATGGGCAGATGAGGCTGAGCAACAGCTTTCCAGGCTAGCTCCTTCTGGCTGCCATCTATCTGCGGACGTTCGCACTTTCGGAGTAGGGCTGCGAAACGAGCCTGGCTGGGACACCAACTTTCCCAGGCTACGTTTGAGGTTTAAGGTGGCAAGACAAGCAAGGAGCCCCATTCTATGTGCCTCTGTGCGAGAACTGCCATGGGCAGATGAGGCTGAGCAACAGCTTTCCAGGCTACCCCTTCTGCCTGCCATCTATCTGCGGACGTTCGCACTTTCGGAGTAGGGCTGCGAAAGGAGCATGGCTGGGACACCAACTTTCCCAGCATGCGTTTGAAGTTTCAAGTGGCAAGATAAGCAAGCAGCCCCATTCTCTGTGCCCCTGTGCGAGCAGTACCATGGGCAGATGAGGCTGAGCAACAGCTTTCCAGACTAGCCCCTTCTGCCTGCCAGCTATCTGCAGACGTTCGCACTTTCGGAACAGGGCTGTGATAGGAGCCTGGCAGGGACACCACCATTCCCAGCATGCGTGTGAAGTATCAAGTGGCAAGATAAGCAAGCAGCCCCATTCTCTGTGCCTCTATGCGAACAGTGCCATGGGCAGATGAGGCTGAGCAACAGCTTTCCAGGCTAGCCCCTTCTGGCTGCCAGCTATCTGCGGACGTTCGAACTTTCGGAGTAGGGCTGCGAAAGGAGCCTTGCTGGGACACCAACTTTCCCAGGCTACGTTTGAGGTTTAAGGTGGCAAGACAAGCAAGGAGCCCCATTCTCTGTGCCTCTGTGCGAGAACTGCCATGGGCAGATGAGGCTGAGCAACAGCTTTCCAGGCTACCCCTTCTGCCTGCCATCTATCTGCGGACGTTCGCACTTTCGGAGTAGGGCTGCGAAAGGAGCATGGCTGGGACACCAACTTTCCCAGCATGCGTTTGAAGTTTCAAGTGGCAAGATAAGCAAGCAGCCCCATTCTCTGTGCCTCTATGCGAACAGTGCCATGGGCAGATGAGGCTGAGCAACAGCTTTCCAGGCTAGCCCCTTCTGCCTGCCAGCTATCTGCAGACGTTCGCATTTCAAGAGCAGGGCTGCGAAAGGAGCCTAGCAGGTACACCATCTTTCCCAGGCTACGTTTGAAGTTTGAGGTGGCAAGACAAGCAAGCAGCCCCATTCTCTGTGCCTATGTGCGAGCACTGCCATGGGCAGATGAGGCTGAGCAACAGCTTTTCAGGCTAGCCCCTTCTGCCTGCCAGCTATCTGCGGACGTTCGCACTTTCGGAGTAGGGCTGCGAAAGGAGCCTGGCTGGGACACCAACTTTCCCAGGCTACGTTTGAAGTTTCAAGTGGCAAGATAAGCAAGCAGCCCCATTCTCTGTGCCTCTATGCGAACAGTGCCATGGGCAGATGAGGCTGAGCAACAGCTTTCCAGGCTAGCCCCTTCTGCCTGCCAGCTATCTGCAGACGTTCGCACTTTCGGAACAGGGCTGTGATAGGAGCCTGGCAGGGACACCACCATTCCCCACATGCGTTTGAAGTTTCAAGTGGCAAGATAAGCAAGCAGCCCCTTTCTCTGTGCCTCTGTGCGAACAGTGCCATGGGCAGATGAGGCTGAGCAACAGCTTTCCAGGCTAGCCCCTTCTGGCTGCCAGCTATCTGCAGACGTTCGCATTTCAAGAGCAGGGCTGCGAAAGGAGCCTAGCAGGTACACCATCTTTCCCAGGCTACGTTTGAAGTTTGAGGTAGCAAGACAAGCAAGGAGCCCCATTCTCTGTGCCTCTGTGCGAGCAGTGCCATGGGCAGATGAGGCTGAGCAACAGCTTTCCAGGCTAGCCCCTTCTGCCTGCCAGCTATCTGCGGACGTTCGCACTTTCGGAGTAGGGCTGCGAAAGGAGCCTGGCTGGGACACCAACTTTCCCAGGCTACGTTTGAAGTTTCAAGTGGCAAGATAAGCAAGCAGCCCCATTCTCTGTGCCTCTATGCGAACAGTGCCATGGGCAGATGAGGCTGAGCAACAGCTTTCCAGGCTAGCCCCTTCTGGCTGCCAGCTATCTGCAGACGTTCGCATTTCAAGAGCAGGGCTGCGAAAGGAGCCTAGCAGGTACACCATCTTTCCCAGGATACGTTTCAAGTTTGAGGTAGCAAGACAAGCAAGGAGCCCCATTCTCTGTGCCTCTGTGCGACCAGTGCCATGGGCAGATGAGGCTGAGCAACAGCTTTCCAGGCTAGCTCCTTCTGGCTGCCATCTATCTGCGGACGTTCGCACTTTCGGATCAGGGCTGCGAAACGAGCCTGGCTGGGACACCAACTTTCCCAGGCTACGTTTGAGGTTTAAGGTGGCAAGACAAGCAAGGAGCCCCATTCTCTGTGCCTCTGTGCGAGAACTGCCATGGGCAGATGAGGCTGAGCAACAGCTTTCCAGGCTACCCCTTCTGCCTGCCATCTATCTGCGGACGTTCGCACTTTCGGAGTAGGGCTGCGAAAGGAGCATGGCTGGGACACCAACTTTCCCAGCATGCGTTTGAAGCTTCAAGTGGCAAGATAAGCAAGCAGCCCCATTCTCTGTGCCTCTATGCGAACAGTGCCATGGGCAGATGAGGCTGAGCAACAGCTTTCCAGGCTAGCCCCTTCTGCCTGCCAGCTATCTGCAGACGTTCGCATTTCAAGAGCAGGCCTGCGAAAGGAGCCTAGCAGGTACACCATCTTTCCCAGGCTACGTTTGAAGTTTGAGGTGGCAAGACAAGCAAGCAGCCCCATTCTCTGTGCCTATGTGCGAGCACTCCCATGGGCAGATGAGGCTGAGCAACAGCTTTCCAGGCTAGCCCCTTCTGCCTGCCAGCTATCTGCGGACGTTCGCACTTTCGGAGTAGGGCTGCGAAAGGAGCCTGGCTGGGACACCAACTTTCCCAGGCTACGTTTGAAGTTTCAAGTGGCAAGATAAGTAAGCAGCCCCATTCTCTGTGCCTCTATGCGAACAGTGCCATGGGCAGATGAGGCTGAGCAACAGCTTTCCAGGCTAGCCCCTTCTGCCTGCCAGCTATCTGCAGACGTTCGCACTTTCGGAACAGGGCTGTGATAGGAGCCTGGCAGGGACACCACCATTCCCAGCATGCGTTTGAAGTTTCAAGTGGCAAGATAAGCAAGCAGCCCCTTTCTCTGTGCCTCTATGCGAACAGTGCCATGGGCAGATGAGGCTGAGCCACAGCTTTCCAGGCTAGCCCCTTCTGGCTGCCAGCTATCTGCAGACGTTCGCATTTCAAGAGCAGGGCTGCGAAAGGAGCCTAGCAGGTACACCATCTTTCCCAGGCTACGTTTGAAGTTTGAGGTAGCAAGACAAGCAAGGAGCCCCATTCTCTGTGCCTCTGTGCGAGCAGTGCCATGGGCAGATGAGGCTGAGCAACAGCTTTCCAGGCTAGCCCCTTCTGCCTGCCAGCTATCTGCAGACGTTCGCACTTTCGGAGTAGGGCTGCGAAAGGAGCCTGGCAGGGACAACCCACATTCCTCACATGCGTTTGAAGTTTCAAGTGGCAAGATAAGCAAGCAGCACCATTCTCTGTGCCTCTATGCGAACAGTGCCATGGGCAGATGAGGCTGAGCAACAGCTTTCCAGGCTAGCCCCTTCTGCCTGCCAGCTATCTGCAGACGTTCGCATTTCAAGAGCAGGGCTGCGAAAGGAGCCTAGCAGGTACACCATCTTTCCCAGGATACGTTTGAAGTTTGAGGTAGCAAGACAAGCAAGGAGCCCCATTCTCTGTGCCTCTGTGCGAGCAGTGCCATGGGCAGATGAGGCTGAGCAACAGCTTTCCAGGCTAGCCCCTTCTGCCTGCCAGCTATCTGCAGACGTTCGCACTTTCGGATCAGGGCTGCGAAAGGAGCCTGGCAGGGACAACCCACATTCCTCACATGCGTTTGAAGTTTCAGGTGGCAAGATAAGCAAGCAGCACCATTCTCTGTGCCTCTATGCGAACAGTGCCATGGGCAGATGAGGCTGAGCAACAGCTTTCCAGGCTAGCCCCTTCTGGCTGCCAGCTATCTGCAGACGTTCGCATTTCAAGAGCAGGGCTGCGAAAGAAGCCTAGCAGGTACACCATCTTTCCCAGGCTACGTTTGAAGTTTGAGGTGGCAAGACAAGCAAGCAGCCCCATTCTCTGTGCCTATGTGCGAGCACTGCCATGGGCAGATGAGGCTGAGCAACAGCTTTCCAGGCTAGCCCCTTCTGCCTGCCAGCTATCTGCGGACGTTCGCACTTTCGGAGTAGGGCTGCGAAAGGAGCCTGGCTGGGACACCAACTTTCCCAGGCTACGTTTGAAGTTTCAAGTGGCAAGATAAGCAAGCAGCCCCATTCTCTGTGCCTCTATGCGAACAGTGCCATGGGCAGATGAGGCTGAGCAACAGCTTTCCAGGCTAGCCCCTTCTGCCTGCCAGCTATCTGCAGACGTTCGCACTTTCGGAACAGGGCTGTGATAGGAGCCTGGCAGGGAAACCACCATTCCCAGCATGCGTTTGAAGTTTCAAGTGGCAAGATAAGCAAGCAGCCCCTTTCTCTGTGCCTCTATGCGAACAGTGCCATGGGCAGATGAGGCTGAGCAACAGCTTTCCAGGCTAGCCCCTTCTGCCTGCCAGCTATCTGCAGAAGTTCGCACTTTCGGATCAGGGCTGCGAAAGGAGCCTGGGAGGGACAACCCACATTCCTCACATGCGTTTGAAGTTTCAAGTGGCAAGACAAGCAAGCAGCCCCATTCTCTGTGCCTCTGTGCGAGCACTGCCATGGGCAGATGAGGCTGAGCAACAGCTTTCCAGGCTAGCCCCTTCTGCCTGCCAGCTATCTGCAGACGTTCGCACTTTCGGAGCAGGGCTGCGAAAGGAGCCTGGCTGGGACAACCCACATTCCCCACATGCGTTTGAAGTTTCAAGTGGCAAGATAAGCAAGCAGCCCCATTCTCTGTGCCTCTATGCGAACAGTGCCATGGGCAGATGAGGCTGAGCAACAGCTTTCCAGGCTAGCCCCTTCTGGCTGCCAGCTATCTGCAGACGTTCGCATTTCAAGAGCAGGGCTGCGAAAGGAGCCTAGCAGGTACACCATCTTTCCCAGGATACGTTTGAAGTTTGAGGTGGCAAGACAAGCAAGGAGCCCCATTCTCTGTGCCTCTGTGCGACCAGTGCCATGGGCAGATGAGGCTGAGCAACAGCTTTCCAGGCTAGCACCTTCTGGCTGCCACCTATCTGCAGACGTTCGCATTTCAAGAGCAGGGCTGCGAAAGGAGCCTAGCAGGTACAACATCTTTCCCAGGCAACGTTTGAAGTTTGAGGTGGCAAGATAAGCAAGCAGCCCCATTCTCTGTGCCTCTGTGCGAGCACTGCCATGGGCAGATGAGGCTGAGCAACAGCTTTCCAGGCTACCCCTTCTGCCTGCCATCTATCTGCGAACGTTCGCACTTTCGGAGTAGGGCTGCGAAAGGAGCATGGCTGGGACACCAACTTTCCCAGCATGCGTTTGAAGTTTCAAGTGGCAAGATAAGCAAGCAGCCCCATTCTCTGTGCCTCTATGCGAACAGTGCCATGGGCAGATGAGGCTGAGCAACAGCTTTCCAGGCTAGCCCCTTCTGCCTGCCAGCTATCAGCAGACGTTCGCATTTCAAGAGCAGGGCTGCGAAAGAAGCCTAGCAGGTACACCATCTTTCCCAGGCTACGTTTGAAGTTTGAGGTGGCAAGACAAGCAAGCAGCCCCATTCTCTGTGCCTCTGTGCGAGCACTGCCATGGGCAGATGAGGCTGAGCAACAGCTTTCCAGGCTAGCCCCTTCTGCCAGCCAGCTATCTGCGGACGTTCGCACTTTCGGAGTAGGGCTGCGAAAGGAGCATGGCTGGGACACCAACTTTCCCAGCATGCGTTTGAAGTTTCAAGTGGCAAGATAAGCAAGCAGCCCCATTCTCTGTGCCTCTATGCGAACAGTGCCATGGGCAGATGAGGCTGAGCAACAGCTTTCCAGGCTAGCCCCTTCTGCCTGCCAGCTATCAGCAGACGTTCGCATTTCAAGAGCAGGGCTGCGAAAGGAGCCTACCAGGTACACCATCTTTCCCAGGCTACGTTTGAAGTTTGAGGTGGCAAGACAAGCAAACAGCCCCATTCTCTGTGCCTCTGTGCGAGCAGTGCCATGGGCAGATGAGGCTGAGCAACAGCTTTCCAGGCTAGCCCCTTCTGCCTGCCAGCTATCTGCAGACGTTCGCACTTTCGGATAAGGGCTGCGAAAGGAGCCTGGCAGGGACAACCCACATTCCTCACATGCGTTTGAAGTTTCAAGTGGCAAGATAAGCAAGCAGCACCATTCTCTGTGCCTCTATGCGAACAGTGCCATGGGCAGATGAGGCTGAGCAAAAGCTTTCCAGGCTAGCCCCTTCTGGCTGCCAGCTATCTGCAGACGTTCGCATTTCAAGAGCAGGGCTGCGAAAGAAGCCTAGCAGGTACACCATCTTTCCCAGGCTACGTTTGAAGTTTGAGGTGGCAAGACAAGCAAGCAGCCCCATTCTCTGTGCCTCTGTGCGAGCACTGCCATGGGCAGATGAGGCTGAGCAACAGCTTTCCAGGCTAGCCCCTTCTGCCTGCCAGCTATCTGCGGACGTTCGCACTTTCGGAGTAGGGCTGCGAAAGGAGCCTGGCTGGGACACCAACTTTCCCAGGCTACGTTTGAAGTTTCAAGTGGCAAGATAAGCAAGCAGCCCCATTCTCTGTGCCTCTATGCGAACAGTGCCATGGGCAGATGAGGCTGAGCAACAGCTTTCCAGGCTAGCCCCTTCTGCCTGCCAGCTATCTGCAGACGTTCGCATTTCAAGAGCAGGGCTGCGAAAGGAGCCTAGCAGGTACACCATCTTTCCCAGGATACGTTTCAAGTTTGAGGTGGCAAGACAAGCAAGCAGCCCCATTCTCTGTGCCTCTGTGCGACCAGTGCCATGGGCAGATGAGGCTGAGCAACAGCTTTCCAGGCTAGCCCCTTCTGGCTGCCAGCTATCTGCAGACATTCGCACTTTCGGATCAGGGCTGCGAAAGGAGCCTGGCTGGGACACCAACTTTCCCAGGCTACGTTTGAGGTTTGAGGTGGCAAGAGAAGCAAGCAGCCCCATTCTCTGTGCCTCTGTGCGAGCAGTACCATGGGCAGATGAGGCTGAGCAACAGCTTTCCAGGCTAGCCCCTTCTGCCTGCCAGCTATCTGCAGACGTTCGCACTTTCGGATCAGGGCTGCGAAAGGAGCCTGGCAGGGACAACCCACATTCCTCACATGCGTTTGAAGTTTCAGGTGGCAAGATAAGCAAGCAGCACCATTCTCTGTGCCTCTATGCGAACAGTGCCATGGGCAGATGAGGCTGAGCAACAGCTTTCCAGGCTAGCCCCTTCTGGCTGCCAGCTATCTGCAGACGTTCGCATTTCAAGAGCAGGGCTGCGAAAGAAGCCTAGCAGGTACACCATCTTTCCCAGGCTACGTTTGAAGTTTGAGGTGGCAAGACAAGCAAGCAGCCCCATTCTCTGTGCCTATGTGCGAGCACTGCCATGGGCAGATGAGGCTGAGCAACAGCTTTCCAGGCTAGCCCCTTCTGGCTGCCAGCTATCTGCGGACGTTCGCACTTTCGGAGTAGGGCTGCGAAAGGAGCATGGCTGGGACACCAACTTTCCCAGCATGCGTTTGAAGTTTCAAGTGGCAAGATAAGCAAGCAGCCCCATTCTCTGTGCCTCTATGCGAACAGTGCCATGGGCAGATGAGGCTGAGCAACAGCTTTCCAGGCTAGCCCCTTCTGGCTGCCAGCTATCTGCAGACGTTCGCACTTTCAAGAGCAGGCCTGCGAAAGGAGCCTAGCAGGTACACCATCTTTCCCAGGCTACGTTTGAAGTTTGAGGTGGCAAGACAAGCAAGCAGCCCCATTCTCTGTGCCTATGTGCGAGCACTCCCATGGGCAGATGAGGCTGAGCAACAGCTTTCCAGGCTAGCCCCTTCTGCCTGCCAGCTATCTGCGGACGTTCGCACTTTCGGAGTAGGGCTGCGAAAGGAGCCTGGCTGGGACACCAACTTTCCCAGGCTACGTTTGAAGTTTCAAGTGGCAAGATAAGCAAGCAGCCCCATTCTCTGTGCCTCTATGCGAACAGTGCCATGGGCAGATGAGGCTGAGCAACAGCTTTCCAGGCTAGCCCCTTCTGCCTGCCAGCTATCTGCAGACGTTCGCACTTTCGGATCAGGGCTGTGATAGGAGCCTGGCAGGGACACCAACATTCCCAGCATGCGTTTGAAGTTTCAAGTGGCAAGATAAGCAAGCAGCCCCTTTCTCTGTGCCTCTATGCGAACAGTGCCATGGGCAGATGAGGCTGAGCCACAGCTTTCCAGGCTAGCCCCTTCTGCCTGCCAGCTATCTGCAGACGTTCGCATTTCAAGAGCAGGGCTGCGAAAGGAGCCTAGCAGGTACACCATCTTTCCCAGGCTACGTTTGAAGTTTGAGGTAGCAAGAAAAGCAAGGAGCCCCATTCTCTGTGCCTCTGTGCGAGCAGTGCCATGGGCAGATGAGGCTGAGCAACAGCTTTCCAGGCTAGCCCCTTCTGCCTGCCAGCTATCTGCAGACGTTCGCACTTTCGGATAAGGGCTGCGAAAGGAGCCTGGCAGGGACAACCCACATTCCTCACATGCGTTTGAAGTTTCAAGTGGCAAGATAAGCAAGCAGCCCCATTCTCTGTGCCTCTATGCGAACAGTGCCATGGGCAGATGAGGCTGAGCAACAGCTTTCCAGGCTAGCCCCTTCTGCCTGCCAGCTATCTGCAGACGTTCGCATTTAAAGAGCAGGGCTGCGAAAGGAGCCTAGCAGGTACACCATCTTTCCCAGGCTACGTTTGAAGTTTGAGGTGGCAAGACAAGCAAGCAGCCCCATTCTCTGTGCCTCTGTGCGAGCACTGCCATGGGCAGATGAGGCTGAGCAACAGCTTTCCAGGCTAGCCCCTTCTGGCTGCCAGCTATCTGCGGACGTTCGCACTTTCGGAGTAGGGCTGCGAAAGGAGCATGGCTGGGACACCAACTTTCCTAGGCTACGTTTGAAGTTTCAAGTGGCAAGATAAGCAAGCAGCCCCATTCTCTGTGCCTCTATGCGAACAGTGCCATGGGCAGATGAGGCTGAGCAACAGCTTTCCAGGCTAGCCCCTTCTGCCTGCCAGCTATCTGCAGACGTTCGCACTTTCGGAACAGGGCTGTGATAGGAGCCTGGCAGGGACACCACCATTCCCAGCATGCGTTTGAAGTTTCAAGTGGCAAGATAAGCAAGCAGCCCCTTTCTCTGTGCCTCTATGCGAACAGTGCCATGGGCAGATGAGGCTGAGCAACAGCTTTCCAGGCTAGCCCCTTCTGGCTGCCAGCTATCTGCAGACGTTCGCATTTCAAGAGCAGGGCTGCGAAAGGAGCCTACCAGGTACACCATCTTTCCCAGGCTACGTTTGAAGTTTGAGGTAGCAAGACAAGCAAGGAGCCCCATTCTCTGTGCCTCTGTGCGAGCAGTGCCATGGGCAGATGAGGCTGAGCAACAGCTTTCCAGGCTAGCCCCTTCTGCCTGCCAGCTATCTGCGGACGTTCGCACTTTCGGAGTAGGGCTGCGAAAGGAGCATGGCTGGGACACCAACTTTCCCAGCATGCGTTTGAAGTTTCAAGTGGCAAGATAAGCAAGCAGCCCCATTCTCTGTGCCTCTATGCGAACAGTGCCATGGGCAGATGAGGCTGAGCAACAGCTTTCCAGGCTAGCCCCTTCTGGCTGCCAGCTATCTGCAGACGTTCGCATTTCAAGAGCAGGGCTGCGAAAGAAGCCTAGCAGGTACACCATCTTTCCCAGGCTACGTTTGAAGTTTGAGGTGGCAAGACAAGCAAGCAGCCCCATTCTCTGTGCCTATGTGCGAGCACTGCCATGGGCAGATGAGGCTGAGCAACAGCTTTCCAGGCTAGCCCCTTCTGCCTGCCAGCTATCTGCGGACGTTCGCACTTTCGGAGTAGGGCTGCGAAAGGAGCCTGGCTGGGACACCAACTTTCCCAGGCTACGTTTGAAGTTTCAAGTGGCAAGATAAGCAAGCAGCCCCATTCTCTGTGCCTCTATGCGAACAGTGCCATGGGCAGATGAGGCTGAGCAACAGCTTTCCAGGCTAGCCCCTTCTGCCTGCCAGCTATCTGCAGACGTTCGCACTTTCGGAACAGGGCTGTGATAGGAGCCTGGCAGGGAAACCACCATTCCCAGCATGCGTTTGAAGTTTCAAGTGGCAAGATAAGCAAGCAGCCCCTTTCTCTGTGCCTCTATGCGAACAGTGCCATGGGCAGATGAGGCTGAGCAACAGCTTTCCAGGCTAGCCCCTTCTGCCTGCCAGCTATCTGCAGAAGTTCGCACTTTCGGATCAGGGCTGCGAAAGGAGCCTGGGAGGGACAACCCACATTCCTCACATGCGTTTGAAGTTTCAAGTGGCAAGACAAGCAAGCAGCCCCATTCTCTGTGCCTCTGTGCGAGCACTGCCATGGGCAGATGAGGCTGAGCAACAGCTTTCCAGGCTAGCCCCTTCTGCCTGCCAGCTATCTGCAGACGTTCGCACTTTCGGAGCAGGGCTGCGAAAGGAGCCTGGCTGGGACAACCCACATTCCCCACATGCGTTTGAAGTTTCAAGTGGCAAGATAAGCAAGCAGCCCCATTCTCTGTGCCTCTATGCGAACAGTGCCATGGGCAGATGAGGCTGAGCAACAGCTTTCCAGGCTAGCCCCTTCTGGCTGCCAGCTATCTGCAGACGTTCGCATTTCAAGAGCAGGGCTGCGAAAGGAGCCTAGCAGGTACACCATCTTTCCCAGGATACGTTTGAAGTTTGAGGTGGCAAGACAAGCAAGGAGCCCCATTCTCTGTGCCTCTGTGCGACCAGTGCCATGGGCAGATGAGGCTGAGCAACAGCTTTCCAGGCTAGCACCTTCTGGCTGCCACCTATCTGCAGACGTTCGCATTTCAAGAGCAGGGCTGCGAAAGGAGCCTAGCAGGTACAACATCTTTCCCAGGCAACGTTTGAAGTTTGAGGTGGCAAGATAAGCAAGCAGCCCCATTCTCTGTGCCTCTGTGCGAGCACTGCCATGGGCAGATGAGGCTGAGCAACAGCTTTCCAGGCTACCCCTTCTGCCTGCCATCTATCTGCGAACGTTCGCACTTTCGGAGTAGGGCTGCGAAAGGAGCATGGCTGGGACACCAACTTTCCCAGCATGCGTTTGAAGTTTCAAGTGGCAAGATAAGCAAGCAGCCCCATTCTCTGTGCCTCTATGCGAACAGTGCCATGGGCAGATGAGGCTGAGCAACAGCTTTCCAGGCTAGCCCCTTCTGCCTGCCAGCTATCAGCAGACGTTCGCATTTCAAGAGCAGGGCTGCGAAAGAAGCCTAGCAGGTACACCATCTTTCCCAGGCTACGTTTGAAGTTTGAGGTGGCAAGACAAGCAAGCAGCCCCATTCTCTGTGCCTCTGTGCGAGCACTGCCATGGGCAGATGAGGCTGAGCAACAGCTTTCCAGGCTAGCCCCTTCTGCCAGCCAGCTATCTGCGGACGTTCGCACTTTCGGAGTAGGGCTGCGAAAGGAGCATGGCTGGGACACCAACTTTCCCAGCATGCGTTTGAAGTTTCAAGTGGCAAGATAAGCAAGCAGCCCCATTCTCTGTGCCTCTATGCGAACAGTGCCATGGGCAGATGAGGCTGAGCAACAGCTTTCCAGGCTAGCCCCTTCTGCCTGCCAGCTATCAGCAGACGTTCGCATTTCAAGAGCAGGGCTGCGAAAGGAGCCTACCAGGTACACCATCTTTCCCAGGCTACGTTTGAAGTTTGAGGTGGCAAGACAAGCAAACAGCCCCATTCTCTGTGCCTCTGTGCGAGCAGTGCCATGGGCAGATGAGGCTGAGCAACAGCTTTCCAGGCTAGCCCCTTCTGCCTGCCAGCTATCTGCAGACGTTCGCACTTTCGGATAAGGGCTGCGAAAGGAGCCTGGCAGGGACAACCCACATTCCTCACATGCGTTTGAAGTTTCAAGTGGCAAGATAAGCAAGCAGCACCATTCTCTGTGCCTCTATGCGAACAGTGCCATGGGCAGATGAGGCTGAGCAAAAGCTTTCCAGGCTAGCCCCTTCTGGCTGCCAGCTATCTGCAGACGTTCGCATTTCAAGAGCAGGGCTGCGAAAGAAGCCTAGCAGGTACACCATCTTTCCCAGGCTACGTTTGAAGTTTGAGGTGGCAAGACAAGCAAGCAGCCCCATTCTCTGTGCCTCTGTGCGAGCACTGCCATGGGCAGATGAGGCTGAGCAACAGCTTTCCAGGCTAGCCCCTTCTGCCTGCCAGCTATCTGCGGACGTTCGCACTTTCGGAGTAGGGCTGCGAAAGGAGCCTGGCTGGGACACCAACTTTCCCAGGCTACGTTTGAAGTTTCAAGTGGCAAGATAAGCAAGCAGCCCCATTCTCTGTGCCTCTATGCGAACAGTGCCATGGGCAGATGAGGCTGAGCAACAGCTTTCCAGGCTAGCCCCTTCTGCCTGCCAGCTATCTGCAGACGTTCGCATTTCAAGAGCAGGGCTGCGAAAGGAGCCTAGCAGGTACACCATCTTTCCCAGGATACGTTTCAAGTTTGAGGTGGCAAGACAAGCAAGCAGCCCCATTCTCTGTGCCTCTGTGCGACCAGTGCCATGGGCAGATGAGGCTGAGCAACAGCTTTCCAGGCTAGCCCCTTCTGGCTGCCAGCTATCTGCAGACATTCGCACTTTCGGATCAGGGCTGCGAAAGGAGCCTGGCTGGGACACCAACTTTCCCAGGCTACGTTTGAGGTTTGAGGTGGCAAGAGAAGCAAGCAGCCCCATTCTCTGTGCCTCTATGCGAACAGTGCCATGGGCAGATGAGGCTGAGCAACAGCTTTCCAGGCTAGCCCCTTCTGCCTGCCAGCTATCTGCAGAAGTTCGCACTTTCGGATCAGGGCTGCGAAAGGAGCCTGGGAGGGACAACCCACATTCCTCACATGCGTTTGAAGTTTCAAGTGGCAAGATAAGCAAGCAGCACCATTCTCTGTGCCTCTGTGCGAGCACTGCCATGGGCAGATGAGGCTGAGCAACAGCTTTCCAGGCTAGCCCCTTCTGCCTGCCAGCTATCTGCAGACGTTCGCATTTCAAGAGCAGGGCTGCGAAAGAAGCCTAGCAGGTACACCATCTTTCCCAGGCTACGTTTGAATTTTGAGGTGGCAAGACAAGCAAGCAGCCCCATTCTCTGTGCCTCTGTGCGAGCACTGCCATGGGCAGATGAGGCTGAGCAACAGCTTTCCAGGCTAGCCCCTTCTGGCTGCCAGCTATCTGCGGACGTTCGCACTTTCGGAGTAGGGCTGCGAAAGGAGCCTGGCTGGGACACCAACTTTCCCAGGCTACGTTTGAAGTTTCAAGTGGCAAGATAAGCAAGCAGCCCCATTCTCTGTGCCTCTATGCGAACAGTGCCATGGGCAGATGAGGCTGAGCAACAGCTTTCCAGGCTAGCCCCTTCTGCCTGCCAGCTATCTGCAGACGTTCGCACTTTCGGAACAGGGCTGTGATAGGAGCCTGGCAGGGACACCACCATTCCCAGCATGCGTTTGAAGTTTCAAGTGGCAAGATAAGCAAGCAGCCCCTTTCTCTGTGCCTCTATGCGAACAGTGCCATGGGCAGATGAGGCTGAGCAACAGCTTTCCAGGCTAGCCCCTTCTGGCTGCCAGCTATCTGCAGACGTTCGCATTTCAAGAGCAGGGCTGCGAAAGGAGCCTACCAGGTACACCATCTTTCCCAGGCTACGTTTGAAGTTTGAGGTAGCAAGACAAGCAAGGAGCCCCATTCTCTGTGCCTCTGTGCGAGCAGTGCCATGGGCAGATGAGGCTGAGCAACAGCTTTCCAGGCTAGCCCCTTCTGCCTGCCAGCTATCTGCGGACGTTCGCACTTTCGGAGTAGGGCTGCGAAAGGAGCATGGCTGGGACACCAACTTTCCCAGCATGCGTTTGAAGTTTCAAGTGGCAAGATAAGCAAGCAGCCCCATTCTCTGTGCCTCTATGCGAACAGTGCCATGGGCAGATGAGGCTGAGCAACAGCTTTCCAGGCTAGCCCCTTCTGGCTGCCAGCTATCTGCAGACGTTCGCATTTCAAGAGCAGGGCTGCGAAAGAAGCCTAGCAGGTACACCATCTTTCCCAGGCTACGTTTGAAGTTTGAGGTGGCAAGACAAGCAAGCAGCCCCATTCTCTGTGCCTATGTGCGAGCACTGCCATGGGCAGATGAGGCTGAGCAACAGCTTTCCAGGCTAGCCCCTTCTGGCTGCCAGCTATCTGCGGACGTTCGCACTTTCGGAGTAGGGCTGCGAAAGGAGCCTGGCTGGGACACCAACTTTCCCAGGCTACGTTTGAAGTTTCAAGTGGCAAGATAAGCAAGCAGCCCCATTCTCTGTGCCTCTATGCGAACAGTGCCATGGGCAGATGAGGCTGAGCAACAGCTTTCCAGGCTAGCCCCTTCTGCCTGCCAGCTATCTGCAGACGTTCGCACTTTCGGAACAGGGCTGTGATAGGAGCCTGGCAGGGAAACCACCATTCCCAGCATGCGTTTGAAGTTTCAAGTGGCAAGATAAGCAAGCAGCCCCTTTCTCTGTGCCTCTATGCGAACAGTGCCATGGGCAGATGAGGCTGAGCAACAGCTTTCCAGGCTAGCCCCTTCTGGCTGCCAGCTATCTGCAGACGTTCGCATTTCAAGAGCAGGGCTGCGAAAGGAGCCTACCAGGTACACCATCTTTCCCAGGCTACGTTTGAAGTTTGAGGTAGCAAGACAAGCAAGGAGCCCCATTCTCTGTGCCTCTGTGCGAGCAGTGCCATGGGCAGATGAGGCTGAGCAACAGCTTTCCAGGCTAGCCCCTTCTGCCTGCCAGCTATCTGCGGACGTTCGCACTTTCGGAGTAGGGCTGCGAAAGGAGCATGGCTGGGACACCAACTTTCCCAGCATGCGTTTGAAGTTTCAAGTGGCAAGATAAGCAAGCAGCCCCATTCTCTGTGCCTCTATGCGAACAGTGCCATGGGCAGATGAGGCTGAGCAACAGCTTTCCAGGCTAGCCCCTTCTGGCTGCCAGCTATCTGCAGACGTTCGCATTTCAAGAGCAGGGCTGCGAAAGAAGCCTAGCAGGTACACCATCTTTCCCATGCTACGTTTGAAGTTTGAGGTGGCAAGACAAGCAAGCAGCCCCATTCTCTGTGCCTATGTGCGAGCACTGCCATGGGCAGATGAGGCTGAGCAACAGCTTTCCAGGCTAGCCCCTTCTGCCTGCCAGCTATCTGCGGACGTTCGCACTTTCGGAGTAGGGCTGCGAAAGGAGCCTGGCAGGGACAACCCACATTCCTCACATGCGTTTGAAGTTTCAAGTGGCAAGATAAGCAAGCAGCCCCATTCTCTGTGCCTCTATGCGAACAGTGCCATGGGCAGATGAGGCTGAGCAACAGCTTTCCAGGCTAGCCCCTTCTGGCTGCCAGCTATCTGCAGACGTTCGCATTTCAAGAGCAGGGCTGCGAAAGAAGCCTAGCAGGTACACCATCTTTCCCAGGCTACGTTTGAAGTTTGAGGTGGCAAGACAAGCAAGCAGCCCCATTCTCTGTGCCTATGTGCGAGCACTGCCATGGGCAGATGAGGCTGAGCAACAGCTTTCCAGGCTAGCCCCTTCTGGCTGCCAGCTATCTGCGGACGTTCGCACTTTCGGAGTAGGGCTGCGAAAGGAGCATGGCTGGGACACCAACTTTCCCAGCATGCGTTTGAAGTTTCAAGTGGCAAGATAAGCAAGCAGCCCCATTCTCTGTGCCTCTATGCGAACAGTGCCATGGGCAGATGAGGCTGAGCAACAGCTTTCCAGGCTAGCCCCTTCTGCCTGCCAGCTATCTGCAGACGTTCGCACTTTCAAGAGCAGGCCTGCGAAAGGAGCCTAGCAGGTACACCATCTTTCCCAGGCTACGTTTGAAGTTTGAGGTGGCAAGACAAGCAAGCAGCCCCATTCTCTGTGCCTATGTGCGAGCACTCCCATGGGCAGATGAGGCTGAGCAACAGCTTTCCAGGCTAGCCCCTTCTGCCTGCCAGCTATCTGCGGACGTTCGCACTTTCGGAGTAGGGCTGCGAAAGGAGCCTGGCTGGGACACCAACTTTCCCAGGCTACGTTTGAAGTTTCAAGTGGCAAGATAAGCAAGCAGCCCCATTCTCTGTGCCTCTATGCGAACAGTGCCATGGGCAGATGAGGCTGAGCAACAGCTTTCCAGGCTAGCCCCTTCTGCCTGCCAGCTATCTGCAGACGTTCGCACTTTCGGATCAGGGCTGTGATAGGAGCCTGGCAGGGACACCAACATTCCCAGCATGCGTTTGAAGTTTCAAGTGGCAAGATAAGCAAGCAGCCCCTTTCTCTGTGCCTCTATGCGAACAGTGCCATGGGCAGATGAGGCTGAGCCACAGCTTTCCAGGCTAGCCCCTTCTGCCTGCCAGCTATCTGCAGACGTTCGCATTTCAAGAGCAGGGCTGCGAAAGGAGCCTAGCAGGTACACCATCTTTCCCAGGCTACGTTTGAAGTTTGAGGTAGCAAGACAAGCAAGGAGCCCCATTCTCTGTGCCTCTGTGCGAGCAGTGCCATGGGCAGATGAGGCTGAGCAACAGCTTTCCAGGCTAGCCCCTTCTGCCTGCCAGCTATCTGCAGACGTTCGCACTTTCGGATAAGGGCTGCGAAAGGAGCCTGGCAGGGACAACCCACATTCCTCACATGCGTTTGAAGTTTCAAGTGGCAAGATAAGCAAGCAGCCCCATTCTCTGTGCCTCTATGCGAACAGTGCCATGGGCAGATGAGGCTGAGCAACAGCTTTCCAGGCTAGCCCCTTCTGCCTGCCAGCTATCTGCAGACGTTCGCATTTAAAGAGCAGGGCTGCGAAAGGAGCCTAGCAGGTACACCATCTTTCCCAGGCTACGTTTGAAGTTTGAGGTGGCAAGACAAGCAAGCAGCCCCATTCTCTGTGCCTATGTGCGAGCACTGCCATGGGCAGATGAGGCTGAGCAACAGCTTTCCAGGCTAGCCCCTTCTGCCTGCCAGCTATCTGCGGACGTTCGCACTTTCGGAGTAGGGCTGCGAAAGGAGCATGGCTGGGACACCAACTTTCCTAGGCTACGTTTGAAGTTTCAAGTGGCAAGATAAGCAAGCAGCCCCATTCTCTGTGCCTCTATGCGAACAGTGCCATGGGCAGATGAGGCTGAGCAACAGCTTTCCAGGCTAGCCCCTTCTGCCTGCCAGCTATCTGCGGACGTTCGCACTTTCGGAGTAGGGCTGCGAAAGGAGCATGGCAGGGACACCAACTTTCCCAGCATGCGTTTGAAGTTTCAAGTGGCAAGATAAGCAAGCAGCCCCATTCTCTGTGCCTCTATGCGAACAGTGCCATGGGCAGATGAGGCTGAGCAACAGCTTTCCAGGCTAGACTCTTCTGGCTGCCAGCTATCTGCAGACGTTCGCATTTCAAGAGCAGGGCTGCGAAAGGAGCCTAGCAGGTACAACATCTTTCCCAGGCAACGTTTGAAGTTTGAGGTGGCAAGATAAGCAAGCAGCCCCATTCTCTGTGCCTCTGTGCGAGCACTGCCATGGGCAGATGAGGCTGAGCAACAGCTTTCCAGGCTACCCCTTCTGCCTGCCATCTATCTGCGGACGTTCGCACTTTCGGAGTAGGGCTGCGAAAGGAGCATGCCTGGGACACCAACTTTCCCAGCATGCGTTTGAAGTTTCAAGTGGCAAGATAAGCAAGCAGCACCATTCTCTGTGCCTCTATGCGAACAGTGCCATGGGCAGATGAGGCTGAGCAACAGCTTTCCAGGCTAGCCCCTTCTGCCTGCCAGCTATCTGCAGACGTTCGCATTTCAAGAGCAGGGCTGCGAAAGGAGCCTAGCAGGTACACCATCTTTCCCAGGCTACGTTTGAAGTTTGAGGTGGCAAGACAAGCAAGCAGCCCCATTCTCTGTGCCTACGTGCGAGCACTGCCATGGGCAGATGAGGCTGAGCAACAGCTTTCCAGGCTAGCCCCTTCTGCCTGCCAGCTATCTGCGGACGTTCGCACTTTCGGAGTAGGGCTGCGAAAGGAGCCTGGCTGGGACACCACCATTCCCAGCATGCGTTTGAAGTTTCAAGTGGCAAGATAAGCAAGCAGCCCCTTTCTCTGTGCCTCTATGCGAACAGTGCCATGGGCAGATGAGGCTGAGCAACAGCTTTCCAGGCTAGCTCCTTCTGGCTGCCACCTATCTGCAGACGTTCGCACTTTCGGATCAGGGCTGTGATAGGAGCCTGGCAGGGACACCACCATTCCCAGCATGCGTTTGAAGTTTCAAGTGGCAAGATAAGCAAGGAGCCCCTTTCTCTGTGCCTCTATGCGAACAGTGCCATGGGCAGATGAGGCTGAGCAACAGCTTTCCAGGCTAGCCCCTTCTGCCTGCCAGCTATCTGCAGAAGTTCGCACTTTCGGATCAGGGCTGCGAAAGGAGCCTGGGAGGGACAACCCACATTCCTCACATGCGTTTGAAGTTTCAAGTGGCAAGATAAGCAAGCAGCACCATTCTCTGTGCCTCTGTGCGAGCACTGCCATGGGCAGATGAGGCTGAGCAACAGCTTTCCAGGCTAGCCCCTTCTGCCTGCCAGCTATCTGCAGACGTTCGCATTTCAAGAGCAGGGCTGCGAAAGAAGCCTAGCAGGTACACCATCTTTCCCAGGCTACGTTTGAATTTTGAGGTGGCAAGACAAGCAAGCAGCCCCATTCTCTGTGCCTCTGTGCGAGCACTGCCATGGGCAGATGAGGCTGAGCAACAGCTTTCCAGGCTAGCCCCTTCTGGCTGCCAGCTATCTGCGGACGTTCGCACTTTCGGAGTAGGGCTGCGAAAGGAGCCTGGCTGGGACACCAACTTTCCCAGGCTACGTTTGAAGTTTCAAGTGGCAAGATAAGCAAGCAGCCCCATTCTCTGTGCCTCTATGCGAACAGTGCCATGGGCAGATGAGGCTGAGCAACAGCTTTCCAGGCTAGCCCCTTCTGCCTGCCAGCTATCTGCAGACGTTCGCACTTTCGGAACAGGGCTGTGATAGGAGCCTGGCAGGGACACCACCATTCCCAGCATGCGTTTGAAGTTTCAAGTGGCAAGATAAGCAAGCAGCCCCTTTCTCTGTGCCTCTATGCGAACAGTGCCATGGGCAGATGAGGCTGAGCAACAGCTTTCCAGGCTAGCCCCTTCTGGCTGCCAGCTATCTGCAGACGTTCGCATTTCAAGAGCAGGGCTGCGAAAGGAGCCTAGCAGGTACACCATCTTTCCCAGGCTACGTTTGAAGTTTGAGGTAGCAAGACAAGCAAGGAGCCCCATTCTCTGTGCCTCTGTGCGAGCAGTGCCATGGGCAGATGAGGCTGAGCAACAGCTTTCCAGGCTAGCCCCTTCTGCCTGCCAGCTATCTGCGGACGTTCGCACTTTCGGAGTAGGGCTGCGAAAGGAGCATGGCTGGGACACCAACTTTCCCAGCATGCGTTTGAAGTTTCAAGTGGCAAGATAAGCAAGCAGCCCCATTCTCTGTGCCTCTATGCGAACAGTGCCATGGGCAGATGAGGCTGAGCAACAGCTTTCCAGGCTAGACTCTTCTGGCTGCCAGCTATCTGCAGACGTTCGCATTTCAAGAGCAGGGCTGCGAAAGGAGCCTAGCAGGTACAACATCTTTCCCAGGCAACGTTTGAAGTTTGAGGTGGCAAGATAAGCAAGCAGCCCCATTCTCTGTGCCTCTGTGCGAGCACTGCCATGGGCAGATGAGGCTGAGCAACAGCTTTCCAGGCTACCCCTTCTGCCTGCCATCTATCTGCGGACGTTCGCACTTTCGGAGTAGGGCTGCGAAAGGAGCATGGCTGGGACACCAACTTTCCCAGCATGCGTTTGAAGTTTCAAGTGGCAAGATAAGCAAGCAGCCCCATTCTCTGTGCCTCTATGCGAACAGTGCCATGGGCAGATGAGGCTGAGCAACAGCTTTCCAGGCTAGCCCCTTCTGGCTGCCAGCTATCTGCAGACGTTCGCATTTCAAGAGCAGGGCTGCGAAAGGAGCCTAGCAGGTACACCATCTTTCCCAGGCTACGTTTGAAGTTTGAGGTAGCAAGACAAGCAAGGAGCCCCATTCTCTGTGCCTCTGTGCGAGCACTGCCATGGGCAGATGAGGCTGAGCAACAGCTTTCCAGGCTAGCCCCTTCTGCCTGCCAGCTATCTGCGGACGTTCGCACTTTCGGAGTAGCTCTGCGAAAGGAGCCTGGCTGGGACACCAACTTTCCCAGGCTACGTTTGAAGTTTCAAGTGGCAAGATAAGCAAGCAGCCCCATTCTCTGTGCCTCTATGCGAACAGTGCCATGGGCAGATGAGGCTGAGCAACAGCTTTCCAGGCTAGCCCCTTCTGGCTGCCAGCTATCTGCAGACGTTCGCATTTCAAGAGCAGGGCTGCGAAAGGAGCCTAGCAGGTACACCATCTTTCCCAGGCTACATTTGAAGTTTGAGGTGGCAAGACAAGCAAGCAGCCCCATTCTCTGTGCCTATGTGCGAGCACTCCCATGGGCAGATGAGGCTGAGCAACAGCTTTCCAGGCTAGCCCCTTCTGCCTGCCAGCTATCTGCGGACGTTCGCACTTTCGGAGTAGGGCTGCGAAAGGAGCCTGGCTGGGACACCAACTTTCCCAGGCTACGTTTGAAGTTTCAAGTGGCAAGATAAGCAAGCAGCCCCATTCTCTGTGCCTCTATGCGAACAGTGCCATGGGCAGATGAGGCTGAGCAACAGCTTTCCAGGCTAGCCCCTTCTGGCTGCCAGCTATCTGCAGACGTTCGCATTTCAAGAGCAGGGCTGCGAAAGGAGCCTAGCAGGTACACCATCTTTCCCAGGATACGTTTCAAGTTTGAGGTGGCAAGACAAGCAAGCAGCCCCATTCTCTGTGCCTCTGTGCGAGCACTGCCATGGGCAGATGAGGCTGAGCAACAGCTTTCCAGGCTAGCTCCTTCTGGCTGCCATCTATCTGCGGACGTTCGCACTTTCGGATCAGGGCTGCGAAACGAGCCTGGCTGGGACACCAACTTTCCCAGGCTACGTTTGAGGTTTAAGGTGGCAAGACAAGCAAGGAGCCCCATTCTCTGTGCCTCTGTGCGAGAACTGCCATGGGCAGATGAGGCTGAGCAACAGCTTTCCAGGCTACCCCTTCTGCCTGCCATCTATCTGCGGACGTTCGCACTTTCGGAGTAGGGCTGCGAAAGGAGCATGGCTGGGACACCAACTTTCCCAGCATGCGTTTGAAGTTTCAAGTGGCAAGATAAGCAAGCAGCCCCATTCTCTGTGCCCCTGTGCGAGCAGTACCATGGGCAGATGAGGCTGAGCAACAGCTTTCCAGACTAGCCCCTTCTGCCTGCCAGCTATCTGCAGACGTTCGCACTTTCGGAACAGGGCTGTGATAGGAGCCTGGCAGGGACACCACCATTCCCAGCATGCGTGTGAAGTATCAAGTGGCAAGATAAGCAAGCAGCCCCATTCTCTGTGCCTCTATGCGAACAGTGCCATGGGCAGATGAGGCTGAGCAACAGCTTTCCAGGCTAGCCCCTTCTGGCTGCCATCTATCTGCGGACGTTCGAACTTTCGGAGTAGGGCTGCGAAAGGAGCCTGGCTGGGACACCAACTTTCCCAGGCTACGTTTGAGGTTTAAGGTGGCAAGACAAGCAAGGAGCCCCATTCTCTGTGCCTCTGTGCGAGAACTGCCATGGGCAGATGAGGCTGAGCAACAGCTTTCCAGGCTACCCCTTCTGCCTGCCATCTATCTGCGGACGTTCGCACTTTCGGAGTAGGGCTGCGAAAGGAGCATGGCTGGGACACCAACTTTCCCAGCATGCGTTTGAAGTTTCAAGTGGCAAGATAAGCAAGCAGCCCCATTCTCTGTGCCTCTATGCGAACAGTGCCATGGGCAGATGAGGCTGAGCAACAGTTTTCCAGGCTAGCCCCTTCTGCCTGCCAGCTATCTGCAGACGTTCGCATTTCAAGAGCAGGCCTGCGAAAGGAGCCTAGCAGGTACACCATCTTTCCCAGGCTACGTTTGAAGTTTGAGGTGGCAAGACAAGCAAGCAGCCCCATTCTCTGTGCCTATGTGCGAGCACTCCCATGGGCAGATGAGGCTGAGCAACAGCTTTCCAGGCTAGCCCCTTCTGCCTGCCAGCTATCTGCGGACGTTCGCACTTTCGGAGTAGGGCTGCGAAAGGAGCCTGGCTGGGACACCAACTTTCCCAGGCTACGTTTGAAGTTTCAAGTGGCAAGATAAGCAAGCAGCCCCATTCTCTGTGCCTCTATGCGAACAGTGCCATGGGCAGATGAGGCTGAGCAACAGCTTTCCAGGCTAGCCCCTTCTGCCTGCCACCTATCTGCAGACGTTCGCACTTTCGGAACAGGGCTGTGATAGGAGCCTGGCAGGGACACCACCATTCCCAGCATGCGTTTGAAGTTTCAAGTGGCAAGATAAGCAAGCAGCCCCTTTCTCTGTGCCTCTATGTGAACAGTGCCATGGGCAGATGAGGCTGAGCAACAGCTTTCCAGGCTAGCCCCTTCTGCCTGCCAGCTATCTGCAGACGTTCGCATTTCAAGAGCAGGGCTGCGAAAGGAGCCTAGCAGGTACACCATCTTTCCCAGGCTACGTTTGAAGTTTGAGGTAGCAAGACAAGCAAGGAGCCCCATTCTCTGTGCCTCTGTGCGAGCAGTGCCATGGGCAGATGAGGCTGAGCAACAGCTTTTTAGGCTAGCCCCTTCTGCCTGCCAGCTATCTGCAGACGTTCGCACTTTCGGATAAGGGCTGCGAAAGGAGCCTGGCAGGGACAACCCACATTCCTCACATGCGTTTGAAGTTTCAAGTGGCAAGATAAGCAAGCAGCACCATTCTCTGTGCCTCTATGCGAACAGTGCCATGGGCAGATGAGGCTGAGCAACAGCTTTCCAGGCTAGCCCCTTCTGCCTGCCAGCTATCTGCAGACGTTCGCATTTCAAGAGCAGGGCTGCGAAAGGAGCCTAGCAGGTACACCATCTTTCCCAGGATACGTTTGAAGTTTGAGGTGGCAAGACAAGCAAGGAGCCCCATTCTCTGTGCCTCTGTGCGAGCAGTGCCATGGGCAGATGAGGCTGAGCAACAGCTTTCCAGGCTAGCCCCTTCTGCCTGCCAGCTATCTGCAGACGTTCGCACTTTCGGATCAGGGCTGCGAAAGGAGCCTGGGAGGGACAACCCACATTCCTCACATGCGTTTGAAGTTTCAAGTGGCAAGATAAGCAAGCAGCACCATTCTCTGTGCCTCTATGCGAACAGTGCCATGGGCAGATGAGGCTGAGCAACAGCTTTCCAGGCTAGCCCCTTCTGCCTGCCAGCTATCTGCAGACGTTCGCATTTCAAGAGCAGGGCTGCGAAAGAAGCCTAGCAGGTACACCATCTTTCCCAGGCTACGTTTGAAGTTTGAGGTGGCAAGACAAGCAAGCAGCCCCATTCTCTGTGCCTCTGTGCGAGCAGTGCCATGGGCAGATGAGGCTGAGCAACAGCTTTCCAGGCTAGCCCCTTCTGCCTGCCAGCTATCTGCAGACGTTCGCACTTTCGGATCAGGGCTGCGAAAGGAGCCTGGGAGGGACAACCCACATTCCTCACATGCGTTTGAAGTTTCAAGTGGCAAGATAAGCAAGCAGCACCATTCTCTGTGCCTCTATGCGAACAGTGCCATGGGCAGATGAGGCTGAGCAACAGCTTTCCAGGCTAGCCCCTTCTGGCTGCCAGCTATCTGCAGACGTTCGCATTTCAAGAGCAGGGCTGCGAAAGAAGCCTAGCAGGTACACCATCTTTCCCAGGCTACGTTTGAAGTTTGAGGTGGCAAGACAAGCAAGCAGCCCCATTCTCTGTGCCTATGTGCGAGCACTGCCATGGGCAGATGAGGCTGAGCAACAGCTTTCCAGGCTAGCCCCTTCTGCCTGCCAGCTATCTGCGGACGTTCGCACTTTCGGAGTAGGGCTGCGAAAGGAGCCTGGCTGGGACACCAACTTTCCCAGGCTACGTTTGAAGTTTCAAGTGGCAAGATAAGCAAGCAGCCCCATTCTCTGTGCCTCTATGCGAACAGTGCCATGGGCAGATGAGGCTGAGCAACAGCTTTCCAGGCTAGCCCCTTCTGCCTGCCAGCTATCTGCAGACGTTCGCACTTTCGGAACAGGGCTGTGATAGGAGCCTGGCAGGGAAACCACCATTCCCAGCATGCGTTTGAAGTTTCAAGTGGCAAGATAAGCAAGCAGCCCCTTTCTCTGTGCCTCTATGCGAACAGTGCCATGGGCAGATGAGGCTGAGCAACAGCTTTCCAGGCTAGCCCCTTCTGCCTGCCAGCTATCTGCAGAAGTTCGCACTTTCGGATCAGGGCTGCGAAAGGAGCCTGGGAGGGACAACCCACATTCCTCACATGCGTTTGAAGTTTCAAGTGGCCAGACAAGCAAGCAGCCCCATTCTCTGTGCCTCTGTGCGAGCACTGCCATGGGCAGATGAGGCTGAGCAACAGCTTTCCAGGCTAGCCCCTTCTGCCTGCCAGCTATCTGCAGACGTTCGCACTTTCGGAGCAGGGCTGCGAAAGGAGCCTGGCTGGGACAACCCACATTCCCCACATGCGTTTGAAGTTTCAAGTGGCAAGACAAGCAAGCAGCCCCATTCTCTGTGCCTCTGTGCGAGCACTCCCATGGGCAGATGAGGCTGAGCAACAGCTTTCCAGGCTAGCCCCTTCTGCCTGCCAGCTATCTGCAGACGTTCGCACTTTCGGAGCAGGGCTGCGAAAGGAGCCTGGCAGGGACAACCCACATTCCCCACATGCGTTTGACGTTTCAAGTGGCAAGATAAGCAAGCAGCCCCATTCTCTGTGCCTCTATGCGAACAGTGCCATGGGCAGATAAGGCTGAGCAACAGCTTTCCAGGCTAGCCCCTTCTGCCTGCCAGCTATCTGCAGACGTTCGCATTTCAAGAGCAGGGCTGCGAAAGGAGCCTAGCAGGTACACCATCTTTCCCAGGCTACGTTTGAAGTTTGAGGTGGCAAGACAAGCAAGGAGCCCCATTCTCTGTGCCTCTGTGCGACCAGTGCCATGGGCAGATGAGGCTGAGCAACAGCTTTCCAGGCTAGCACCTTCTGGCTGCCACCTATCTGCAGACGTTCGCATTTCAAGAGCAGGGCTGCGAAAGGAGCCTAGCAGGTACAACATCTTTCCCAGGCAACGTTTGAAGTTTGAGGTGGCAAGATAAGCAAGCAGCCCCATTCTCTGTGCCTCTGTGCGAGCACTGCCATGGGCAGATGAGGCTGAGCAACAGCTTTCCAGGCTAGCCTGTTCTGCCTGCCAGCTATCTGCAGACGTTCGCATTTCAAGAGCAGGGCTGCGAAAGGAGCCTGGCTGGGACACCAACTTTCCCAGGCTACGTTTGAGGTTTGAGGTGGCAAGACAAGCAAGCGGCCCCATTCTCTGTGCCCCTGTGCGAGCAGTACCATGGGCAGATGAGGCTGAGCAACAGCTTTCCAGACTAGCCCCTTCTGCCTGCCAGCTATCTGCAGACGTTCGCACTTTCGGAACAGGGCTGTGATAGGAGCCTGGCAGGGACACCACCATTCCCAGCATGCGTGTGAAGTATCAAGTGGCAAGATAAGCAAGCAGCCCCATTCTCTGTGCCTCTGTGCGAGCACTGCCATGGGCAGATGAGGCTGAGCAACAGCTTTCCAGGCTACCCCTTCTGCCTGCCATCTATCTGCGGACGTTCGCACTTTCGCAGTAGGGCTGCTAAAGGAGCATGGCTGGGACACCAACTTTCCCAGCATGCGTTTGAAGTTTCAAGTGGCAAGATAAGCAAGCAGCCCCATTCTCTGTGCCTCTATGCGAACAGTGCCATGGGCAGATGAGGCTGAGCAACAGCTTTCCAGGCTAGCCCCTTCTGGCTGCCAGCTATCTGCAGACGTTCGCATTTCAAGAGCAGGGCTGCGAAAGGAGCCTAGCAGGTACACCATCTTTCCCAGGCTACGTTTGAAGTTTGAGGTGGCAAGACAAGCAAGCAGCCCCATTCTCTGTGCCTATGTGCGAGCACTGCCATGGGCAGATGAGGCTGAGCAACAGCTTTCCAGGCTAGCCCCTTCTGCCTGCCAGCTATCTGCGGACGTTCGCACTTTCGGAGTAGGGCTGCGAAAGGAGCATGGCTGGGACACCATCTTTCCCAGGCTACGATTGAAGTTTGAGGTAGCAAGACAAGCAAGGAGCCCCATTCTCTGTGCCTCTGTGCGAGCAGTGCCATGGGCAGATGAGGCTGAGCAACAGCTTTCCAGGCTAGCCCCTTCTGCCTGCCAGCTATCTGCAGACGTTCGCACTTTCGGATAAGGGCTGCGAAAGGAGCCTGGCAGGGACAACCCACATTCCTCACATGCGTTTGAAGTTTCAAGTGGCAAGATAAGCAAGCAGCCCCATTCTCTGTGCCTCTATGCGAACAGTGCCATGGGCAGATGAGGCTGAGCAACAGCTTTCCAGGCTAGCCCCTTCTGGCTGCCAGCTATCTGCAGACGTTCGCATTTCAAGAGCAGGGCTGCGAAAGAAGCCTAGCAGGTACACCATCTTTCCCAGGCTACGTTTGAAGTTTGAGGTGGCAAGACAAGCAAGCAGCCCCATTCTCTGTGCCTCTGTGCGAGCACTGCCATGGGCAGATGAGGCTGAGCAACAGCTTTCCAGGCTAGCCCCTTCTGCCTGCCAGCTATCTGCGGACGTTCGCACTTTCGGAGTAGGGCTGCGAAAGGAGCATGGCTGGGACACCAACTTTCCCAGCATGCGTTTGAAGTTTCAAGTGGCAAGATAAGCAAGCAGCCCCATTCTCTGTGCCTCTATGCGAACAGTGCCATGGGCAGATGAGGCTGAGCAACAGCTTTCCAGGCTAGCCCCTTCTGCCTGCCAGCTATCAGCAGACGTTCGCATTTCAAGAGCAGGGCTGCGAAAGGAGCCTAGCAGGTACACCATCTTTCCCAGGCTACGTTTGAAGTTTGAGGTGGCAAGACAAGCAAGCAGCCCCATTCTCTGTGCCTCTGTGCGAGCAGTGCCATGGGCAGATGAGGCTGAGCAACAGCTTTCCAGGCTAGCCCCTTCTGCCTGCCAGCTATCTGCAGATATTCGCACTTTCGGATAAGGGCTGCGAAAGGAGCCTGGCAGGGACAACCCACATTCCTCACATGCGTTTGAAGTTTCAAGTGGCAAGATAAGCAAGCAGCACCATTCTCTGTGCCTCTATGCGAACAGTGCCATGGGCAGATGAGGCTGAGCAAAAGCTTTCCAGGCTAGCCCCTTCTGGCTGCCAGCTATCTGCAGACGTTCGCATTTCAAGAGCAGGGCTGCGAAAGAAGCCTAGCAGGTACACCATCTTTCCCAGGCTACGTTTGAAGTTTGAGGTGGCAAGACAAGCAAGCAGCCCCATTCTCTGTGCCTCTGTGCGAGCACTGCCATGGGCAGATGAGGCTGAGCAACAGCTTTCCAGGCTAGCCCCTTCTGCCTGCCAGCTATCTGCGGACGTTCGCACTTTCGGAGTAGGGCTGCGAAAGGAGCCTGGCTGGGACACCAACTTTCCCAGGATACGTTTCAAGTTTGAGGTGGCAAGACAAGCAAGGAGCCCCATTCTCTGTGCCTCTGTGCGACCAGTGCCATGGGCAGATGAGGCTGAGCAACAGCTTTCCAGGCTAGCTCCTTCTGGCTGCCAGCTATCTGCAGACATTCGCACTTTCGGATCAGGGCTGCGAAAGGAGCCTGGCTGGGACACCAACTTTCCCAGGCTACGTTTGAGGTTTGAGGTGGCAAGAGAAGCAAGCAGCCCCATTCTCTGTGCCCCTGTGCGAGCAGTACCATGGGCAGATGAGGCTGAGCAACAGCTTTCCAGGCTAGCCCCTTCTGCCTGCCAGCTATCTGCAGACGTTCGCACTTTCGGAACAGGGCTGTGATAGGAGCCTGGCAGGGACACCACCATTCCCAGCATGCGTGTGAAGTATCAAGTGGCAAGATAAGCAAGCAGCCCCATTCTCTGTGCCTCTATGCGAACAGTGCCATGGGCAGATGAGGCTGAGCAACAGCTTTCCAGGCTAGCCCCTTCTGGCTGCCATCTATCTGCGGACGTTCGAACTTTCGGAGTAGGGCTGCGAAAGGAGCCTTGCTGGGACACCAACTTTCCCAGGCTACGTTTGAGGTTTAAGGTGGCAAGACAAGCAAGGAGCCCCATTCTCTGTGCCTCTGTGCGAGAACTGCCATGGGCAGATGAGGCTGAGCAACAGCTTTCCAGGCTACCCCTTCTGCCTGCCATCTATCTGCGGACGTTCGCACTTTCGGAGTAGGGCTGCGAAAGGAGCCTGGCTGGGACACCAACTTTCCCAGCATGCGTTTGAAGTTTCAAGTGGCAAGATAAGCAAGCAGCCCCATTCTCTGTGCCTCTATGCGAACAGTGCCATGGGCAGATGAGGCTGAGCAACAGCTTTCCAGGCTAGCCCCTTCTGCCTGCCAGCTATCTGCAGACGTTCGCATTTCAAGAGCAGGGCTGCGAAAGGAGCCTGGCAGGGACACCACCATTCCCAGCATGCGTTTGAAGTTTCAAGTGGCAAGATAAGCAAGCAGCCCCTTTCTCTGTGCCTCTATGCGAACAGTGCCATGGGCAGATGAGGCTGAGCAACAGCTTTCCAGGCTAGCCCCTTCTGCCTGCCAGCTATCTGCGGACGTTCGCACTTTCGGAGTAGGGCTGCGAAAGGAGCCTGGCTGGGACACCAACTTTCCCAGGCTACGTTTGAAGTTTCAACTGGCAAGATAAGCAAGCAGCCCCATTCTCTGTGCCTCTATGCGAACAGTGCCATGGGCAGATGAGGCTGAGCAACAGCTTTCCAGGCTAGCCCCTTCTGCCTGCCAGCTATCTGCAGACGTTCGCATTTCAAGAGCAGGGCTGCGAAAGAAGCCTAGCAGGTACACCATCTTTCCCAGGCTACGTTTGAAGTTTGAGGTGGCAAGACAAGCAAGCAGCCCCATTCTCTGTGCCTCTGTGCGAGCACTGCCATGGGCAGATGAGGCTGAGCAACAGCTTTCCAGGCTAGCCCCTTCTGCCTGCCAGCTATCTGCGGACGTTCGCACTTTCGGAGTAGGGCTGCGAAAGGAGCATGGCTGGGACACCAACTTTCCCAGCATGCGTTTGAAGTTTCAAGTGGCAAGATAAGCAAGCAGCCCCATTCTCTGTGCCTCTATGCGAACAGTGCCATGGGCAGATGAGGCTGAGCAACAGCTTTCCAGGCTAGCCCCTTCTGCCTGCCAGCTATCAGCAGACGTTCGCATTTCAAGAGCAGGGCTGCGAAAGGAGCCTAGCAGGTACACCATCTTTCCCAGGCTACGTTTGAAGTTTGAGGTGGCAAGACAAGCAAGCAGCCCCATTCTCTGTGCCTCTGTGCGAGCAGTGCCATGGGCAGATGAGGCTGAGCAACAGCTTTCCAGGCTAGCCCCTTCTGCCTGCCAGCTATCTGCAGACGTTCGCACTTTCGGATAAGGGCTGCGAAAGGAGCCTGGCAGGGACAACCCACATTCCTCACATGCGTTTGAAGTTTCAAGTGGCAAGATAAGCAAGCAGCACCATTCTCTGTGCCTCTATGCGAACAGTGCCATGGGCAGATGAGGCTGAGCAAAAGCTTTCCAGGCTAGCCCCTTCTGGCTGCCAGCTATCTGCAGACGTTCGCATTTCAAGAGCAGGGCTGCGAAAGAAGCCTAGCAGGTACACCATCTTTCCCAGGCTACGTTTGAAGTTTGAGGTGGCAAGACAAGCAAGCAGCCCCATTCTCTGTGCCTCTGTGCGAGCACTGCCATGGGCAGATGAGGCTGAGCAACAGCTTTCCAGGCTAGCCCCTTCTGCCTGCCAGCTATCTGCGGACGTTCGCACTTTCGGAGTAGGGCTGCGAAAGGAGCCTGGCTGGGACACCAACTTTCCCAGGATACGTTTCAAGTTTGAGGTGGCAAGACAAGCAAGGAGCCCCATTCTCTGTGCCTCTGTGCGACCAGTGCCATGGGCAGATGAGGCTGAGCAACAGCTTTCCAGGCTAGCTCCTTCTGGCTGCCAGCTATCTGCAGACATTCGCACTTTCGGATCAGGGCTGCGAAAGGAGCCTGGCTGGGACACCAACTTTCCCAGGCTACGTTTGAGGTTTGAGGTGGCAAGAGAAGCAAGCAGCCCCATTCTCTGTGCCCCTGTGCGAGCAGTACCATGGGCAGATGAGGCTGAGCAACAGCTTTCCAGGCTAGCCCCTTCTGCCTGCCAGCTATCTGCAGACGTTCGCACTTTCGGAACAGGGCTGTGATAGGAGCCTGGCAGGGACACCACCATTCCCAGCATGCGTGTGAAGTATCAAGTGGCAAGATAAGCAAGCAGCCCCATTCTCTGTGCCTCTATGCGAACAGTGCCATGGGCAGATGAGGCTGAGCAACAGCTTTCCAGGCTAGCCCCTTCTGGCTGCCATCTATCTGCGGACGTTCGAACTTTCGGAGTAGGGCTGCGAAAGGAGCCTTGCTGGGACACCAACTTTCCCAGGCTACGTTTGAGGTTTAAGGTGGCAAGACAAGCAAGGAGCCCCATTCTCTGTGCCTCTGTGCGAGAACTGCCATGGGCAGATGAGGCTGAGCAACAGCTTTCCAGGCTACCCCTTCTGCCTGCCATCTATCTGCGGACGTTCGCACTTTCGGAGTAGGGCTGCGAAAGGAGCCTGGCTGGGACACCAACTTTCCCAGCATGCGTTTGAAGTTTCAAGTGGCAAGATAAGCAAGCAGCCCCATTCTCTGTGCCTCTATGCGAACAGTGCCATGGGCAGATGAGGCTGAGCAACAGCTTTCCAGGCTAGCCCCTTCTGCCTGCCAGCTATCTGCAGACGTTCGCATTTCAAGAGCAGGGCTGCGAAAGGAGCCTGGCAGGGACACCACCATTCCCAGCATGCGTTTGAAGTTTCAAGTGGCAAGATAAGCAAGCAGCCCCTTTCTCTGTGCCTCTATGCGAACAGTGCCATGGGCAGATGAGGCTGAGCAACAGCTTTCCAGGCTAGCCCCTTCTGCCTGCCAGCTATCTGCGGACGTTCGCACTTTCGGAGTAGGGCTGCGAAAGGAGCCTGGCTGGGACACCAACTTTCCCAGGCTACGTTTGAAGTTTCAACTGGCAAGATAAGCAAGCAGCCCCATTCTCTGTGCCTCTATGCGAACAGTGCCATGGGCAGATGAGGCTGAGCAACAGCTTTCCAGGCTAGCCCCTTCTGGCTGCCAGCTATCTGCAGACGTTCGCATTTCAAGAGCAGGGCTGCGAAAGGAGCCTAGCAGGTACACCATCTTTCCCAGGCTACGTTTGAAGTTTGAGGTGGCAAGACAAGCAAGGAGCCCCATTCTCTGTGCCTCTGTGCGACCAGTGCCATGGGCAGATGAGGCTGAGCAACAGCTTTCCAGGCTAGCTCCTTCTGGCTGCCATCTATCTGCGGACGTTCGCACTTTCGGATCAGGGCTGCGAAACGAGCCTGGCTGGGACACCAACTTTCCCAGGCTACGTTTGAGGTTTAAGGTGGCAAGACAAGCAAGGAGCCCCATTCTCTGTGCCTCTGTGCGAAAACTGCCATGGGCAGATGAGGCTGAGCAACAGCTTTCCAGGCTACCCCTTCTGCCTGCCATCTATCTGCGGACGTTCGCACTTTCGGAGTAGGGCTGCGAAAGGAGCCTGGCTGGGACACCAACTTTCCCAGGCTACGATTGAAGTTTGAGGTAGCAAGACAAGCAAGGAGCCCCATTCTCTGTGCCTCTGTGCGAGCAGTGCCATGGGCAGATGAGGCTGAGCAACAGCTTTCCAGGCTAGCCCCTTCTGCCTGCCAGCTATCTGCAGACGTTCGCACTTTCGGATAAGGGCTGCGAAAGGAGCCTGGCAGGGACAACCCACATTCCTCACATGCGTTTGAAGTTTCAAGTGGCAAGATAAGCAAGCAGCACCATTCTCTGTGCCTCTATGCGAACAGTGCCATGGGCAGATGAGGCTGAGCAACAGCTTTCCAGGCTAGCCCCTTCTGGCTGCCAGCTATCTGCAGACGTTCGCATTTCAAGAGCAGGGCTGCGAAAGAAGCCTAGCAGGTACACCATCTTTCCCAGGCTACGTTTGAAGTTTGAGGTGGCAAGACAAGCAAGCAGCCCCATTCTCTGTGCCTCTGTGCGAGCAGTGCCATGGGCAGATGAGGCTGAGCAACAGCTTTCCAGGCTAGCCCCTTCTGCCAGCCAGCTATCTGCGGACGTTCGCACTTTCGGAGTAGGGCTGCGAAAGGAGCATGGCTGGGACACCAACTTTCCCAGCATGCGTTTGAAGTTTCAAGTGGCAAGATAAGCAAGCAGCCCCATTCTCTGTGCCTCTATGCGAACAGTGCCATGGGCAGATGAGGCTGAGCAACAGCTTTCCAGGCTAGCCCCTTCTGCCTGCCAGCTATCAGCAGACGTTCGCATTTCAAGAGCAGGGCTGCGAAAGGAGCCTAGCAGGTACACCATCTTTCCCAGGCTACGTTTGAAGTTTGAGGTGGCAAGACAAGCAAGCAGCCCCATTCTCTGTGCCTCTGTGCGAGCAGTGCCATGGGCAGATGAGGCTGAGCAACAGCTTTCCAGGCTAGCCCCTTCTGCCTGCCAGCTATCTGCAGACGTTCGCACTTTCGGATAAGGGCTGCGAAAGGAGCCTGGCAGGGACAACCCACATTCCTCACATGCGTTTGAAGTTTCAAGTGGCAAGATAAGCAAGCAGCCCCATTCTCTGTGCCTCTATGCGAACAGTGCCATGGGCAGATGAGGCTGAGCAACAGCTTTCCAGGCTAGCCCCTTCTGCCTGCCAGCTATCTGCAGACGTTCGCATTTCAAGAGCAGGGCTGCGAAAGGAGCCTGGCAGGGACACCACCATTCCCAGCATGCGTTTGAAGTTTCAAGTGGCAAGATAAGCAAGCAGCCCCTTTCTCTGTGCCTCTATGCGAACAGTGCCATGGGCAGATGAGGCTGAGCAACAGCTTTCCAGGCTAGCCCCTTCTGCCTGCCAGCTATCTGCGGACGTTCGCACTTTCGGAGTAGGGCTGCGAAAGGAGCCTGGCTGGGACACCAACTTTCCCAGGCTACGTTTGAAGTTTCAACTGGCAAGATAAGCAAGAAGCCCCATTCTCTGTGCCTCTATGCGAACAGTGCCATGGGCAGATGAGGCTGAGCAACAGCTTTCCAGGCTAGCCCCTTCTGGCTGCCAGCTATCTGCAGACGTTCGCATTTCAAGAGCAGGGCTGCGAAAGGAGCCTAGCAGGTACACCATCTTTCCCAGGATACGTTTCAAGTTTGAGGTGGCAAGACAAGCAAGGAGCCCCATTCTCTGTGCCTCTGTGCGACCAGTGCCATGGGCAGATGAGGCTGAGCAACAGCTTTCCAGGCTAGCTCCTTCTGGCTGCCATCTCTCTGCGGACGTTCGCACTTTCGGATCAGGGCTGCGAAACGAGCCTGGCTGGGACACCAACTTTCCCAGGCTACGTTTGAGGTTTAAGGTGGCAAGACAAGCAAGGAGCCCCATTCTCTGTGCCTCTGTGCGAGAACTGCCATGGGCAGATGAGGCTGAGCAACAGCTTTCCAGGCTACCCCTTCTGCCTGCCATCTATCTGCGGACGTTCGCACTTTCGGAGTAGGGCTGCGAAAGGAGCCTGGCTGGGACACCAACTTTCCCAGGCTACGATTGAAGTTTGAGGTAGCAAGACAAGCAAGGAGCCCCATTCTCTGTGCCTCTGTGCGAGCAGTGCCATGGGCAGATGAGGCTGAGCAACAGCTTTCCAGGCTAGCCCCTTCTGCCTGCCAGCTATCAGCAGACGTTCGCATTTCAAGAGCAGGGCTGCGAAAGGAGCCTAGCAGGTACACCATCTTTCCCAGGCTACGTTTGAAGTTTGAGGTGGCAAGACAAGCAAGCAGCCCCATTCTCTGTGCCTCTGTGCGAGCAGTGCCATGGGCAGATGAGGCTGAGCAACAGCTTTCCAGGCTAGCCCCTTCTGCCTGCCAGCTATCTGCAGACGTTCGCACTTTCGGATAAGGGCTGCGAAAGGAGCCTGGCAGGGACAACCCACATTCCTCACATGCGTTTGAAGTTTCAAGTGGCAAGATAAGCAAGCAGCACCATTCTCTGTGCCTCTATGCGAACAGTGCCATGGGCAGATGAGGCTGAGCAAAAGCTTTCCAGGCTAGCCCCTTCTGGCTGCCAGCTATCTGCAGACGTTCGCATTTCAAGAGCAGGGCTGCGAAAGAAGCCTAGCAGGTACACCATCTTTCCCAGGCTACGTTTGAAGTTTGAGGTGGCAAGACAAGCAAGCAGCCCCATTCTCTGTGCCTCTGTGCGAGCACTGCCATGGGCAGATGAGGCTGAGCAACAGCTTTCCAGGCTAGCCCCTTCTGGCTGCCAGCTATCTGCGGACGTTCGCACTTTCGGAGTAGGGCTGCGAAAGGAGCCTGACTGGGACACCAACTTTCCCAGGCTACGTTTGAAGTTTCAAGTGGCAAGATAAGCAAGCAGCCCCATTCTCTGTGCCTCTATGCGAACAGTGCCATGGGCAGATGAGGCTGAGCAACAGCTTTCCAGGCTAGCCCCTTCTGCCTGCCAGCTATCTGCAGACGTTCGCATTTCAAGAGCAGGGCTGCGAAAGGAGCCTAGCAGGTACACCATCTTTCCCAGGATACGTTTCAAGTTTGAGGTGGCAAGACAAGCAAGGAGCCCCATTCTCTGTGCCACTGTGCGAGCAGTACCATGGGCAGATGAGGCTGAGCAACAGCTTTCCAGGCTAGCCCCTTCTGCCTGCCAGCTATCTGCAGACGTTCGCACTTTCGGAACAGGGCTGTGATAGGAGCCTGGCAGGGACACCACCATTCCCAGCATGCGTTTGAAGTATCAAGTGGCAAGATAAGCAAGCAGCCCCATTCTCTGTGCCTCTATGCGAACAGTGCCATGGGCAGATGAGGCTGAGCAACAGCTTTCCAGGCTAGCCCCTTCTGGCTGCCATCTATCTGCGGACGTTCGAACTTTCGGAGTAGGGCTGCGAAAGGAGCCTTGCTGGGACACCAACTTTCCCAGGCTACGTTTGAGGTTTAAGGTGGCAAGACAAGCAAGGAGCCCCATTCTCTGTGCCTCTGTGCGAGAACTGCCATGGGCAGATGAGGCTGAGCAACAGCTTTCCAGGCTACCCCTTCTGCCTGCCATCTATCTGCGGACGTTCGCACTTTCGGAGTAGGGCTGCGAAAGGAGCCTGGCTGGGACACCAACTTTCCCAGCATGCGTTTGAAGTTTCAAGTGGCAAGATAAGCAAGCAGCCCCATTCTCTGTGCCTCTATGCGAACAGTGCCATGGGCAGATGAGGCTGAGCAACAGCTTTCCAGGCTAGCCCCTTCTGCCTGCCAGCTATCTGCAGACGTTCGCATTTCAAGAGCAGGGCTGCGAAAGGAGCCTGGCAGGGACACCACCATTCCCAGCATGCGTTTGAAGTTTCAAGTGGCAAGATAAGCAAGCAGCCCCTTTCTCTGTGCCTCTATGCGAACAGTGCCATGGGCAGATGAGGCTGAGCAACAGCTTTCCAGGCTAGCCCCTTCTGGCTGCCAGCTATCTGCAGACGTTCGCATTTCAAGAGAAGGGCTGCGAAAGGAGCCTAGCAGGTACACCATCTTTCCCAGGCTACGTTTGAAGTTTGAGGTAGCAAGACAAGCAAGGAGCCCCATTCTCTGTGCCTCTGTGCGACCAGTGCCATGGGCAGATGAGGCTGAGCAACAGCTTTCCAGGCTAGCCCCTTCTGCCTGCCAGCTATCTGCGGACGTTCGCACTTTCGGAGTAGGGCTGCGAAAGGAGCCTGGCTGGGACACCAACTTTCCCAGGCTACGTTTGAAGTTTCAACTGGCAAGATAAGCAAGAAGCCCCATTCTCTGTGCCTCTATGCGAACAGTGCCATGGGCAGATGAGGCTGAGCCACAGCTTTCCTGGCTAGCCCCTTCTGCCTGCCAGCTATCTGCAGACGTTCGCATTTCAAGAGCAGGGCTGCGAAAGGAGCCTAGCAGGTACACCATCTTTCCCGGGCTACGTTTCAAGTTTGAGGTGGCAAGACAAGCAAGGAGCCCCATTCTCTGTGCCTCTGTGCGACCAGTGCCATGGGCAGATGAGGCTGAGCAACAGCTTTCCAGGCTAGCTCCTTCTGGCTGCCATCTATCTGCGGACGTTCGCACTTTCGGATCAGGGCTGCGAAACGAGCCTGGCTGGGACACCAACTTTCCCAGGCTACGTTTGAGGTTTAAGGTGGCAAGACAAGCAAGGAGCCCCATTCTCTGTGCCTCTGTGCGAGAACTGCCATGGGCAGATGAGGCTGAGCAACAGCTTTCCAGGCTACCCCTTCTGCCTGCCATCTATCTGCGGACGTTCGCACTTTCGGAGTAGGGCTGCGAAAGGAGCATGGCTGGGACACCAACTTTCCCAGCATGCGTTTGAAGTTTCAAGTGGCAAGATAAGCAAGCAGCCCCATTCTCTGTGCCCCTGTGCGAGCAGTACCATGGGCAGATGAGGCTGAGCAACAGCTTTCCAGACTAGCCCCTTCTGCCTGCCAGCTATCTGCAGACGTTCGCACTTTCGGAACAGGGCTGTGATAGGAGCCTGGCAGGGACACCACCATTCCCAGCATGCGTGTGAAGTATCAAGTGGCAAGATAAGCAAGCAGCCCCATTCTCTGTGCCTCTATGCGAACAGTGCCATGGGCAGATGAGGCTGAGCAACAGCTTTCCAGGCTAGCCCCTTCTGGCTGCCATCTATCTGCGGACGTTCGAACTTTCGCAGTAGGGCTGCGAAAGGAGCCTTGCTGGGACACCAACTTTCCCAGGCTACGTTTGAGGTTTAAGGTGGCAAGACAAGCAAGGAGCCCCATTCTCTGTGCCTCTGTGCGAGAACTGCCATGGGCAGATGAGGCTGAGCAACAGCTTTCCAGGCTACCCCTTCTGCCTGCCATCTATCTGCGGACGTTCGCACTTTCGGAGTAGGGCTGCGAAAGGAGCATGGCTGGGACACCAACTTTCCCAGCATGCGTTTGAAGTTTCAAGTGGCAAGATAAGCAAGCAGCCCCATTCTCTGTGCCTCTATGCGAACAGTGCCATGGGCAGATGAGGCTGAGCAACAGCTTTCCAGGCTAGCCCCTTCTGCCTGCCAGCTATCTGCAGACGTTCGCATTTCAAGAGCAGGGCTGCGAAAGGAGCCTAGCAGGTACACCATCTTTCCCAGGCTACGTTTGAAGTTTGAGGTGGCAAGACAAGCAAGCAGCCCCATTCTTTGTGCCTATGTGCGAGCACTCCCATGGGCACATGAGGCTGAGCAACAGCTTTCCAGGCTAGCCCCTTCTGCCTGCCAGCTATCTGCGGACGTTCGCACTTTCGGAGTAGGGCTGCGAAAGGAGCCTGGCTGGGACACCAACTTTCCCAGGCTACGTTTGAAGTTTCAAGTGGCAAGATAAGCAAGCAGCCCCATTCTCTGTGCCTCTATGCGAACAGTGCCATGGGCAGATGAGGCTGAGCAACAGCTTTCCAGGCTAGCCCCTTCTGCCTGCCAGCTATCTGCAGACGTTCGCACTTTCGGAACAGGGCTGTGATAGGAGCCTGGCAGGGACACCACCATTCCCAGCATGCGTTTGAAGTTTCAAGTGGCAAGATAAGCAAGCAGCCCCTTTCTCTGTGCCTCTATGCGAACAGTGCCATGGGCAGATGAGGCTGAGCAACAGCTTTCCAGGCTAGCCCCTTCTGGCTGCCAGCTATCTGCAGACGTTCGCATTTCAAGAGCAGGGCTGCGAAAGGAGCCTAGCAGGTACACCATCTTTCCCAGGCTACGTTTGAAGTTTGAGGTAGCAAGACAAGCAAGGAGCCCCATTCTCTGTGCCTCTGTGCGAGCAGTGCCATGGGCAGATGAGGCTGAGCAACAGCTTTCCAGGCTAGCCCCTTCTGCCTGCCAGCTATCTGCGGACGTTCGCACTTTCGGAGTAGGGCTGCGAAAGGAGCCTGGCTGGGACACCAACTTTCCCAGGCTACGTTTGAAGTTTCAAGTGGCAAGATAAGCAAGCAGCCCCATTCTCTGTGCCTCTATGCGAACAGTGCCATGGGCAGATGAGGCTGAGCAACAGCTTTCCAGGCTAGCCCCTTCTGCCTGCCAGCTATCTGCAGACGTTCGCATTTCAAGAGCAGGGCTGCGAAAGGAGCCTAGCAGGTACACCATCTTTCCCAGGATACGTTTCAAGTTTGAGGTGGCAAGACAAGCAAGGAGCCCCATTCTCTGTGCCTCTGTGCGACCAGTGCCATGGGCAGATGAGGCTGAGCAACAGCTTTCCAGGCTAGCTCCTTCTGGCTGCCATCTATCTGCGGACGTTCGCACTTTCGGATCAGGGCTGCGAAACGAGCCTGGCTGGGACACCAACTTTCCCAGGCTACGTTTGAGGTTTAAGGTGGCAAGACAAGCAAGGAGCCCCATTCTATGTGCCTCTGTGCGAGAACTGCCATGGGCAGATGAGGCTGAGCAACAGCTTTCCAGGCTACCCCTTCTGCCTGCCATCTATCTGCGGACGTTCGCACTTTCGGAGTAGGGCTGCGAAAGGAGCATGGCTGGGACACCAACTTTCCCAGCATGCGTTTGAAGTTTCAAGTGGCAAGATAAGCAAGCAGCCCCTTTCTCTGTGCCTCTATGCGAACAGTGCCATGGGCAGATGAGGCTGAGCAACAGCTTTCCAGGCTAGCCCCTTCTGCCTGCCAGCTATCTGCAGACGTTCGCATTTCAAGAGCAGGGCTGCGAAAGGAGCCTAGCAGGTACACCATCTTTCCCAGGCTACGTTTGAAGTTTGAGGTGGCAAGACAAGCAAGCAGCCCCATTCTCTGTGCCTCTATGCGAACAGTGCCATGGGCAGATGAGGCTGAGCAACAGCTTTCCAGGCTAGCCCCTTCTGGCTGCCAGCTATCTGCAGACGTTCGCATTTCAAGAGCAGGGCTGCGAAAGGAGCCTAGCAGGTACACCATCTTTCCCAGGATACGTTTCAAGTTTGAGGTAGCAAGACAAGCAAGGAGCCCCATTCTCTGTGCCTCTGTGCGACCAGTGCCATGGGCAGATGAGGCTGAGCAACAGCTTTCCAGGCTAGCTCCTTCTGGCTGCCATCTATCTGCGGACGTTCGCACTTTCGGAACAGGGCTGCGAAACGAGCCTGGATGGGACACCAACTTTCCCAGGCTACGTTTGAGGTTTAAGGTGGCAAGACAAGCAAGGAGCCCCATTCTCTGTGCCTCTGTGCGAGAACTGCCATGGGCAGATGAGGCTGAGCAACAGCTTTCCAGACTAGCCCCTTCTGCCTGCCATCTATCTGCGGACGTTCGCACTTTCGGAGTAGGGCTGCGAAAGGAGCCTGGCTGGGACACCAACTTTCCCAGCATGCGTTTGAAGTTTCAAGTGGCAAGATAAGCAAGCAGCCCCATTCTCTGTGCCTCTATGCGAACAGTGCCATGGGCAGATGAGGCTGAGCAACAGCTTTCCAGGCTAGCCCCTTCTGCCTGCCAGCTATCTGCAGACGTTCGCACTTTCGGAACAGGGCTGTGATAGGAGCCTGGCAGGGACACCACCATTCCCAGCATGCGTTTGAAGTTTCAAGTGGCAAGATAAGCAAGCAGCCCCTTTCTCTGTGCCTCTATGCGAACAGTGCCATGGGCAGATGAGGCTGAGCCACAGCTTTCCAGGCTAGCCCCTTCTGCCTGCCAGCTATCTGCAGACGTTCGCATTTCAAGAGCAGGGCTGCGAAAGGAGCCTAGCAGGTACACCATCTTTCCCAGGCTACGTTTGAAGTTTGAGGTAGCAAGACAAGCAAGGAGCCCCATTCTCTGTGCCTCTGTGCGAGCAGTGCCATGGGCAGATGAGGCTGAGCAACAGCTTTTTAGGCTAGCCCCTTCTGCCTGCCAGCTATCTGCAGACGTTCGCACTTTCGGATAAGGGCTGCGAAAGGAGCCTGGCAGGGACAACCCACATTCCTCACATGCGTTTGAAGTTTCAAGTGGCAAGATAAGCAAGCAGCACCATTCTCTGTGCCTCTATGCGAACAGTGCCATGGGCAGATGAGGCTGAGCAACAGCTTTCCAGGCTAGCCTGTTCTGCCTGCCAGCTATCTGCAGACGTTCGCATTTCAAGAGCAGGGCTGCGAAAGGAGCCTAGCAGGTACACCATCTTTCCCAGGATACGTTTGAAGTTTGAGGTGGCAAAACAAGCAAGGAGCCCCATTCTCTGTGCCTCTGTGCGAGCAGTGCCATGGGCAGATGAGGCTGAGCAACAGCTTTCCAGGCTAGCACATTCTGGCTGCCAGCTATCTGCAGACGTTCGCACTTTCGGATCAGGGCTGCGAAAGGAGCCTGGCTGGGACACCAACTTTCCCAGGCTACGTTTGAGGTTTGAGGTGGCAAGACAAGCAAGGAGCCCCATTCTCTGTGCCTCTGTGCGAGAACTGCCATGGGCAGATGAGGCTGAGCAACAGCTTTCCAGACTAGCCCCTTCTGCCTGCCAGCTATCTGCAGACGTTCGCACTTTCGGAACAGGGCTGTGATAGGAGCCTGGCAGGGACACCACCATTCCCAGCATGCGTGTGAAGTTTCAAGTGGCAAGATAAGCAAGCAGCCCCATTCTCTGTGCCTCTGTGCGAGCACTGCCATGGGCAGATGAGGCTGAGCAACAGCTTTCCAGGCTACCCCTTCTGCCTGCCATCTATCTGCGGACGTTCGCACTTTCGGAGTAGGGCTGCTAAAGGAGCATGGCTGGGACACCAACTTTCCCAGCATGCGTTTGAAGTTTCAAGTGGCAAGATAAGCAAGCAGCCCCATTCTCTGTGCCTCTATGCGAACAGTGCCATGGGCAGATGAGGCTGAGCAACAGCTTTCCAGGCTAGCCCCTTCTGGCTGCCAGCTATCTGCAGACGTTCGCATTTCAAGAGCAGGGCTGCAAAAGGAGCCTAGCAGGTACACCATCTTTCGCAGGCTACGTTTGAAGTTTGAGGTGGCAAGACAAGCAAGCAGCCCCATTCTCTGTGCCTCTATGCGAACAGTGCCATGGGCAGATGAGGCTGAGCAACAGCTTTCCAGGCTAGCCCCTTCTGCCTGCCAGCTATCTGCAGACGTTCGCATTTCAAGAGCAGGGCTGCGAAAGGAGCCTAGCAGGTACACCATCTTTCCCAGGATACGTTTCAAGTTTGAGGTAGCAAGACAAGCAAGGAGCCCCATTCTCTGTGCCTCTGTGCGACCAGTGCCATGGGCAGATGAGGCTGAGCAACAGCTTTCCAGGCTAGCTCCTTCTGGCTGCCATCTATCTGCGGACGTTCGCACTTTCGGAACAGGGCTGCGAAACGAGCCTGGCTGGGACACCAACTTTCCCAGGCTACGTTTGAGGTTTAAGGTGGCAAGACAAGCAAGGAGCCCCATTCTCTGTGCCTCTGTGCGAGAACTGCCATGGGCAGATGAGGCTGAGCAACAGCTTTCCAGACTAGCCCCTTCTGCCTGCCATCTATCTGCGGACGTTCGCACTTTCGGAGTAGGGCTGCGAAAGGAGCCTGGCTGGGACACCAACTTTCCCAGCATGCGTTTGAAGTTTCAAGTGGCAAGATAAGCAAGCAGCCCCATTCTCTGTGCCTCTATGCGAACAGTGCCATGGGCAGATGAGGCTGAGCAACAGCTTTCCAGGCTAGCCCCTTCTGCCTGCCAGCTATCTGCAGACGTTCGCACTTTCGGAACAGGGCTGTGATAGGAGCCTGGCAGGGACACCACCATTCCCAGCATGCGTTTGAAGTTTCAAGTGGCAAGATAAGCAAGCAGCCCCTTTCTCTGTGCCTCTATGCGAACAGTGCCATGGGCAGATGAGGCTGAGCCACAGCTTTCCAGGCTAGCCCCTTCTGCCTGCCAGCTATCTGCAGACGTTCGCATTTCAAGAGCAGGGCTGCGAAAGGAGCCTAGCAGGTACACCATCTTTCCCAGGCTACGTTTGAAGTTTGAGGTAGCAAGACAAGCAAGGAGCCCCATTCTCTGTGCCTCTGTGCGAGCAGTGCCATGGGCAGATGAGGCTGAGCAACAGCTTTTTAGGCTAGCCCCTTCTGCCTGCCAGCTATCTGCAGACGTTCGCACTTTCGGATAAGGGCTGCGAAAGGAGCCTGGCAGGGACAACCCACATTCCTCACATGCGTTTGAAGTTTCAAGTGGCAAGATAAGCAAGCAGCACCATTCTCTGTGCCTCTATGCGAACAGTGCCATGGGCAGATGAGGCTGAGCAACAGCTTTCCAGGCTAGCCTGTTCTGCCTGCCAGCTATCTGCAGACGTTCGCATTTCAAGAGCAGGGCTGCGAAAGGAGCCTAGCAGGTACACCATCTTTCCCAGGCTACGTTTGAAGTTTGAGGTGGCAAAACAAGCAAGGAGCCCCATTCTCTGTGCCTCTGTGCGAGCAGTGCCATGGGCAGATGAGGCTGAGCAACAGCTTTCCAGGCTAGCACATTCTGGCTGCCAGCTATCTGCAGACGTTCGCACTTTCGGATCAGGGCTGCGAAAGGAGCCTGGCTGGGACACCAACTTTCCCAGGCTACGTTTGAGGTTTGAGGTGGCAAGACAAGCAAGGAGCCCCATTCTCTCTGCCTCTGTGCGAGAACTGCCATGGGCAGATGAGGCTGAGCAACAGCTTTCCAGACTAGCCCCTTCTGCCTGCCAGCTATCTGCAGACGTTCGCACTTTCGGAACAGGGCTGTGATAGGAGCCTGGCAGGGACACCACCATTCCCAGCATGCGTGTGAAGTTTCAAGTGGCAAGATAAGCAAGCAGCCCCATTCTCTGTGCCTCTGTGCGAGCACTGCCATGGGCAGATGAGGCTGAGCAACAGCTTTCCAGGCTACCCCTTCTGCCTGCCATCTATCTGCGGACGTTCGCACTTTCGGAGTAGGGCTGCTAAAGGAGCATGGCTGGGACACCAACTTTCCCAGCATGCGTTTGAAGTTTCAAGTGGCAAGATAAGCAAGCAGCCCCATTCTCTGTGCCTCTATGCGAACAGTGCCATGGGCAGATGAGGCTGAGCAACAGCTTTCCAGGCTAGCCCCTTCTGGCTGCCAGCTATCTGCAGACGTTCGCATTTCAAGAGCAGGGCTGCAAAAGGAGCCTAGCAGGTACACCATCTTTCCCAGGCTACGTTTGAAGTTTGAGGTGGCAAGACAAGCAAGCAGCCCCATTCTCTGTGCCTATGTGCGAGCACTGCCATGGGCAGATGAGGCTGAGCAACAGCTTTCCAGGCTAGCCCCTTCTGCCTGCCAGCTATCTGCGGACGTTCGCACTTTCGGAGTAGGGCTGCGAAAGGAGCATGGCTGGGACACCAACTTTCCCAGGCTACGTTTGAAGTTTCAAGTGGCAAGATAAGCAAGCAGCCCCATTCTCTGTGCCTCTATGCGAACAGTGCCATGGGCAGATGAGGCTGAGCAACAGCTTTCCAGGCTAGCCCCTTCTGCCTGCCAGCTATCTGCAGACGTTCGCACTTTCGGAACAGGGCTGTGATAGGAGCCTGGCAGGGACACCACCATTCCCAAGCTACGTTTGAAGTTTCAAGTGGCAAGATAAGCAAGCAGCCCCTTTCTCTGTGCCTCTATGCGAACAGTGCCATGGGCAGATGAGGCTGAGCAACAGCTTTCCAGGCTAGCCCCTTCTGCCTGCCAGCTATCTGCAGACGTTCGCACTTTCGGAACAGGGCTGTGATAGGAGCCTGGCAGGGACAACCCACATTCCTCACATGCGTTTGAAGTTTCAAGTGGCAAGATAAGCAAGCAGCCCCATTCTCTGTGCCTCTATGCGAACAGTGCCATGGGCAGATGAGGCTGAGCAACAGCTTTCCAGGCTAGCCCCTTCTGGCTGCCAGCTATCTGCAGACGTTCGCATTTCAAGAGCAGGGCTGCGAAAGAAGCCTAGCAGGTACACCATCTTTCCCAGGCTACGTTTGAATTTTGAGGTGACAAGACAAGCAAGCAGCCCCATTCTCTGTGCCTCTGTGCGAGCAGTGCCATGGGCAGATGAGGCTGAGCAACAGCTTTCCAGGCTAGCCCCTTCTGCCTGCCAGTTATCTGCGAACGTTCGCACTTTCGGAGTAGGGCTGCGAAAGGAGCCTGGCTGGGACACCAACTTTCCCAGGCTACGTTTGAAGTTTCAAGTGGCAAGATAAGCAAGCAGCCCCATTCTCTGTGCCTCTATGCGAACAGTGCCATGGGCAGATGAGGCTGAGCAACAGCTTTCCAGGCTAGCCCCTTCTGCCTGCCAGCTATCTGCAGACGTTCGCACTTTCGGAACAGGGCTGTGATAGGAGCCTGGCAGGGACACCACCATTCCCAGCATGCGTTTGAAGTATCAAGTGGCAAGATAAGCAAGCAGCCCCATTCTCTGTGCCTCTAAGCGAACAGTGCCATGGGCAGATGAGGCTGAGCAACAGCTTTCCAGGCTAGCCTCTTCTGGCTGCCAGCTATCTGCGGACGTTCGCACTTTCGGAGCAGGGCTGCAAAAGGAGCCTGGCTGGGACACCAACTTTCCCAGGCTACGTTTGAGGTTTGAGGTGGCAAGACAAGCAAGCAGCCCCATTCTCTGTGCCTCTGTGCGAGCAGTGCCATGGGCAGATGAGGCTGAGCAACAGCTTTCCAGGCTAGCCCCTTCTGCCTGCCATCTATCTGCGGACGTTCGCACTTTCGGAGTAGGGCTGCGAAAGGAGCATGGCTGGGACACCAACTTTCCCAGCATGCGTTTGAAGTTTCAAGTGGCAAGATAAGCAAGCAGCCCCATTCTCTGTGCCTCTATGCGAACAGTGCCATGGGCAGATGAGGCTGAGCAACAGCTTTCCAGGCTAGACTCTTCTGCCTGCCAGCTATCTGCAGACGTTCGCATTTCAAGAGCAGGGCTGCGAAAGGAGCCTAGCAGGTACAACATCTTTCCCAGGCAACGTTTGAAGTTTGAGGTGGCAAGACAAGCAAGCAGCCCCATTCTCTGTGCCTCTGTGCGAGCAGTGCCATGGGCAGATGAGGCTGAGCAACAGCTTTTTAGGCTAGCGCCTTCTGGCTGCCACCTATCTGCAGACGTTCGCACTTTCGGATCAGGGCTGTGATAGGAGCCTGGCAGGGACACCACCATTCCCAGCATGCGTTTGAAGTTTCAAGTGGCAAGATAAGCAAGCAGCACCATTCTCTGTGCCTCTATGCGAACAGTGCCATGGGCAGATGAGGCTGAGCAATAGCTTTCCAGGCTAGCCTGTTCTGCCTGCCAGCTATCTGCAGACGTTCGCATTTCAAGAGCAGGGCTGCGAAAGGAGCCTGGCTGGGACACCAACTTTCCCAGGCTACGTTTGAGGTTTGAGGTGACAAGACAAGCAAGCGGCCCCATTCTCTGTGCCCCTGTGCGAGCAGTACCATGGGCAGATGAGGCTGAGCAACAGCTTTCCAGACTAGCCCCTTCTGCCTGCCAGCTATCTGCAGACGTTCGCACTTTCGGAACAGGGCTGTGATAGGAGCCTGGCAGGGACACCACCATTCCCAGCATGCGTGTGAAGTATCAAGTGGCAAGATAAGCAAGCAGCCCCATTCTCTGTGCCTCTGTGCGAGCACTGCCATGGGCAGATGAGGCTGAGCAACAGCTTTCCAGGCTACCCCTTCTGCCTGCCATCTATCTGCGGACGTTCGCACTTTCGCAGTAGGGCTGCTAAAGGAGCATGGCTGGGACACCAACTTTCCCAGCATGCGTTTGAAGTTTCAAGTGGCAAGATAAGCAAGCAGCCCCATTCTCTGTGCCTCTATGCGAACAGTGCCATGGGCAGATGAGGCTGAGCAACAGCTTTCCAGGCTAGCCCCTTCTGCCTGCCAGCTATCTGCAGACGTTCGCACTTTCGGAACAGGGCTGTGATATAAGCCTGGCAGGGACACCACCATTCCCAGCATGCGTTTGAAGTTTCAAGTGGCAAGATAAGCAAGCAGCCCCTTTCTCTGTGCCTCTATGCGAACAGTGCCATGGGCAGATGAGGCTGAGCAACAGCTTTCCAGGCTAGACTCTTCTGGCTGCCAGCTATCTGCAGACGTTCGCATTTCAAGAGCAGGGCTGCGAAAGGAGCCTAGCAGGTACAACATCTTTCCCAGGCTACGTTTGAAGTTTGAGGTGGCAAGATAAGCAAGCAGCCCCATTCTCTGTGCCTCTGTGCGAGCACTGCCATGGGCAGATGAGGCTGAGCAACAGCTTTCCAGGCTACCCCTTCTGCCTGCCATCTATCTGCGGACGTTCGCACTTTCGGAGTAGGGCTGCGAAAGGAGCATGGCTGGGACACCAACTTTCCCAGCATGCGTTTGAAGTTTCAAGTGGCAAGATAAGCAAGCAGCCCCATTCTCTGTGCCTCTATGCGAACAGTGCCATGGGCAGATGAGGCTGAGCAACAGCTTTCCAGGCTAGCCCCTTCTGCCTGCCAGCTATCTGCAGACGTTCGCATTTCAAGAGCAGGGCTGCGAAAGGAGCCTAGCAGGTACACCATCTTTCCCAGGCTACGTTTGAAGTTTGAGGTGGCAAGACAAGCAAGCAGCCCCATTCTCTGTGCCTACGTGCGAGCACTGCCATGGGCAGATGAGGCTGAGCAACAGCTTTCCAGGCTAGCCCCTTCTGCCTGCCAGCTATCTGCAGACGTTCGCACTTTCGGATCAGGGCTGTGATAGGAGCCTGGCAGGGACACCACCATTCCCAGCATGCGTTTGAAGTTTCAAGTGGCAAGATAAGCAAGCAGCCCCTTTCTCTGTGCCTCTATGCGAACAGTGCCATGGGCAGATGAGGCTGAGCAACAGCTTTCCAGGCTAGCGCCTTCTGGCTGCCACCTATCTGCAGACGTTCGCACTTTCGGATCAGGGCTGTGATAGGAGCCTGGCAGGGACACCACCATTCCCAGCATGCGTTTGAAGTTTCAAGTGGCAAGATAAGCAAGGAGCCCCTTTCTCTGTGCCTCTATGCGAACAGTGCCATGGGCAGATGAGGCTGAGCAACAGCTTTCCAGGCTAGCCCCTTCTGCCTGCCAGCTATCTGCAGAAGTTCGCACTTTCGGATCAGGGCTGCGAAAGGAGCCTGGGAGGGACAACCCACATTCCTCACATGCGTTTGAAGTTTCAAGTGGCAAGATAAGCAAGCAGCACCATTCTCTGTGCCTCTATGCGAACAGTGCCATGGGCAGATGAGGCTGAGCAACAGCTTTCCAGGCTAGCCCCTTCTGGCTGCCAGCTATCTGCAGACGTTCGCATTTCAAGAGCAGGGCTGCGAAAGGAGCCTAGCAGGTACACCATCTTTCCCAGGCTACGTTTGAAGTTTGAGGTGGCAAGACAAGCAAGCAGCCCCATTCTCTGTGCCTCTGTGCGAGCACTGCCATGGGCAGATGAGGCTGAGCAACAGCTTTCCAGGCTAGCCCCTTCTGCCTGCCAGCTATCTGCGGACGTTCGCACTTTCGGAGTAGGGCTGCGAAAGGAGCCTGGCTGGGACACCAACTTTCCCAGGCTACGTTTGAAGTTTCAAGTGGCAAGATAAGCAAGCAGCCCCATTCTCTGTGCCTCTATGCGAACAGTGCCATGGGCAGATGAGGCTGAGCAACAGCTTTCCAGACTAGCCCCTTCTGCCTGCCAGCTATCTGCAGACGTTCGCACTTTCGGAACAGGGCTGTGATAGGAGCCTGGCAGGGACACCACCATTCCCAGCATGCGTGTGAAGTTTCAAGTGGCAAGATAAGCAAGCAGCCCCATTCTCTGTGCCTCTGTGCGAGCACTGCCATGGGCAGATGAGGCTGAGCAACAGCTTTCCAGGCTACCCCTTCTGCCTGCCATCTATCTGCGGACGTTCGCACTTTCGGAGTAGGGCTGCTAAAGGAGCATGGCTGGGACACCAACTTTCCCAGCATGCGTTTGAAGTTTCAAGTGGCAAGATAAGCAAGCAGCCCCATTCTCTGTGCCTCTATGCGAACAGTGCCATGGGCAGATGAGGCTGAGCAACAGCTTTCCAGGCTAGCCCCTTCTGGCTGCCAGCTATCTGCAGACGTTCGCATTTCAAGAGCAGGGCTGCGAAAGGAGCCTAGCAGGTACACCATCTTTCCCAGGCTACGTTTGAAGTTTGAGGTGGCAAGACAAGCAAGCAGCCCCATTCTCTGTGCCTATGTGCGAGCACTGCCATGGGCAGATGAGGCTGAGCAACAGCTTTCCAGGCTAGCCCCTTCTGCCTGCCAGCTATCTGCGGACGTTCGCACTTTCGGAGTAGGGCTGCGAAAGGAGCCTGGCTGGGACACCAACTTTCCCAGGCTACGTTTGAAGTTTCAAGTGGCAAGATAAGCAAGCAGCCCCATTCTCTGTGCCTCTATGCGAACAGTGCCATGGGCAGATGAGGCTGAGCAACAGCTTTCCAGGCTAGCCCCTTCTGCCTGCCAGCTATCTGCAGACGTTCGCACTTTCGGAACAGGGCTGTGATAGGAGCCTGGCAGGGACACCACCATTCCCAAGCTACGTTTGAAGTTTCAAGTGGCAAGATAAGCAAGCAGCCCCTTTCTCTGTGCCTCTATGCGAACAGTGCCATGGGCAGATGAGGCTGAGCAACAGCTTTCCAGGCTAGCCCCTTCTGCCTGCCAGCTATCTGCAGACGTTCGCACTTTCGGAACAGGGCTGTGATAGGAGCCTGGCAGGGACAACCCACATTCCTCACATGCGTTTGAAGTTTCAAGTGGCAAGATAAGCAAGCAGCCCCATTCTCTGTGCCTCTATGCGAACAGTGCCATGGGCAGATGAGGCTGAGCAACAGCTTTCCAGGCTAGCCCCTTCTGGCTGCCAGCTATCTGCAGACGTTCGCATTTCAAGAGCAGGGCTGCGAAAGAAGCCTAGCAGGTACACCATCTTTCCCAGGCTACGTTTGAATTTTGAGGTGACAAGACAAGCAAGCAGCCCCATTCTCTGTGCCTCTGTGCGAGCACTGCCATGGGCAGATGAGGCTGAGCAACAGCTTTCCAGGCTAGCCCCTTCTGGCTGCCAGCTATCTGCGAACGTTCGCACTTTCGGAGTAGGGCTGTGAAAGGAGCCTGGCTGGGACACCAACTTTCCCAGGCTACGTTTGAAGTTTCAAGTGGCAAGATAAGCAAGCAGCCCCATTCTCTGTGCCTCTATGCGAACAGTGCCATGGGCAGATGAGGCTGAGCAACAGCTTTCCAGGCTAGCCCCTTCTGCCTGCCAGCTATCTGCAGACGTTCGCACTTTCGGAACAGGGCTGTGATAGGAGCCTGGCAGGGACACCACCATTCCCAGCATGCGTTTGAAGTATCAAGTGGCAAGATAAGCAAGCAGCCCCATTCTCTGTGCCTCTATGCGAACAGTGCCATGGGCAGATGAGGCTGAGCAACAGCTTTCCAGGCTAGCCCCTTCTGGCTGCCAGCTATCTGCGGACGTTCGCACTTTCGGAGCAGGGCTGCAAAAGGAGCCTGGCTGGGACACCAACTTTCCCAGGCTACGTTTGAGGTTTGAGGTGGCAAGACAAGCAAGCAGCCCCATTCTCTGTGCCTCTGTGCGAGCAGTGCCATGGGCAGATGAGGCTGAGCAACAGCTTTCCAGGCTAGCCCCTTCTGCCTGCCATCTATCTGCGGACGTTCGCACTTTCGGAGTAGGGCTGCGAAAGGAGCATGGCTGGGACACCAACTTTCCCAGCATGCGTTTGAAGTTTCAAGTGGCAAGATAAGCAAGCAGCCCCATTCTCTGTGCCTCTATGCGAACAGTGCCATGGGCAGATGAGGCTGAGCAACAGCTTTCCAGGCTAGACTCTTCTGCCTGCCAGCTATCTGCAGACGTTCGCATTTCAAGAGCAGGGCTGCGAAAGGAGCCTAGCAGGTACAACATCTTTCCCAGGCAACGTTTGAAGTTTGAGGTGGCAAGACAAGCAAGCAGCCCCATTCTCTGTGCCTCTGTGCGAGCAGTGCCATGGGCAGATGAGGCTGAGCAACAGCTTTTTAGGCTAGCGCCTTCTGGCTGCCACCTATCTGCAGACGTTCGCACTTTCGGATCAGGGCTGTGATAGGAGCCTGGCAGGGACACCACCATTCCCAGCATGCGTTTGAAGTTTCAAGTGGCAAGATAAGCAAGCAGCACCATTCTCTGTGCCTCTATGCGAACAGTGCCATGGGCAGATGAGGCTGAGCAATAGCTTTCCAGGCTAGCCTGTTCTGCCTGCCAGCTATCTGCAGACGTTCGCATTTCAAGAGCAGGGCTGCGAAAGGAGCCTGGCTGGGACACCAACTTTCCCAGGCTACGTTTGAGGTTTGAGGTGGCAAGACAAGCAAGCGGCCCCATTCTCTGTGCCCCTGTGCGAGCAGTACCATGGGCAGATGAGGCTGAGCAACAGCTTTCCAGACTAGCCCCTTCTGCCTGCCAGCTATCTGCAGACGTTCGCACTTTCGGAACAGGGCTGTGATAGGAGCCTGGCAGGGACACCACCATTCCCAGCATGCGTGTGAAGTATCAAGTGGCAAGATAAGCAAGCAGCCCCATTCTCTGTGCCTCTGTGCGAGCACTGCCATGGGCAGATGAGGCTGAGCAACAGCTTTCCAGGCTACCCCTTCTGCCTGCCATCTATCTGCGGACGTTCGCACTTTCGCAGTAGGGCTGCTAAAGGAGCATGGCTGGGACACCAACTTTCCCAGCATGCGTTTGAAGTTTCAAGTGGCAAGATAAGCAAGCAGCCCCATTCTCTGTGCCTCTATGCGAACAGTGCCATGGGCAGATGAGGCTGAGCAACAGCTTTCCAGGCTAGCCCCTTCTGCCTGCCAGCTATCTGCAGACGTTCGCACTTTCGGAACAGGGCTGTGATATAAGCCTGGCAGGGACACCACCATTCCCAGCATGCGTTTGAAGTTTCAAGTGGCAAGATAAGCAAGCAGCCCCTTTCTCTGTGCCTCTATGCGAACAGTGCCATGGGCAGATGAGGCTGAGCAACAGCTTTCCAGGCTAGACTCTTCTGGCTGCCAGCTATCTGCAGACGTTCGCATTTCAAGAGCAGGGCTGCGAAAGGAGCCTAGCAGGTACAACATCTTTCCCAGGCAACGTTTGAAGTTTGAGGTGGCAAGATAAGCAAGCAGCCCCATTCTCTGTGCCTCTGTGCGAGCACTGCCATGGGCAGATGAGGCTGAGCAACAGCTTTCCAGGCTACCCCTTCTGCCTGCCATCTATCTGCGGACGTTCGCACTTTCGGAGTAGGGCTGCGAAAGGAGCATGGCTGGGACACCAACTTTCCCAGCATGCGTTTGAAGTTTCAAGTGGCAAGATAAGCAAGCAGCCCCATTCTCTGTGCCTCTATGCGAACAGTGCCATGGGCAGATGAGGCTGAGCAACAGCTTTCCAGGCTAGCCCCTTCTGCCTGCCAGCTATCTGCAGACGTTCGCATTTCAAGAGCAGGGCTGCGAAAGGAGCCTAGCAGGTACACCATCTTTCCCAGGCTACGTTTGAAGTTTGAGGTGGCAAGACAAGCAAGCAGCCCCATTCTCTGTGCCTACGTGCGAGCACTGCCATGGGCAGATGAGGCTGAGCAACAGCTTTCCAGGCTAGCCCCTTCTGCCTGCCAGCTATCTGCGGACGTTCGCACTTTCGGAGTAGGGCTGCGAAAGGAGCCTGGCTGGGACACCACCATTCCCAGCATGCGTTTGAAGTTTCAAGTGGCAAGATAAGCAAGCAGCCCCTTTCTCTGTGCCTCTATGCGAACAGTGCCATGGGCAGATGAGGCTGAGCAACAGCTTTCCAGGCTAGCGCCTTCTGGCTGCCACCTATCTGCAGACGTTCGCACTTTCGGATCAGGGCTGTGATAGGAGCCTGGCAGGGACACCACCATTCCCAGCATGCGTTTGAAGTTTCAAGTGGCAAGATAAGCAAGGAGCCCCTTTCTCTGTGCCTCTATGCGAACAGTGCCATGGGCAGATGAGGCTGAGCAACAGCTTTCCAGGCTAGCCCCTTCTGCCTGCCAGCTATCTGCAGAAGTTCGCACTTTCGGATCAGGGCTGCGAAAGGAGCCTGGGAGGGACAACCCACATTCCTCACATGCGTTTGAAGTTTCAAGTGGCAAGATAAGCAAGCAGCACCATTCTCTGTGCCTCTATGCGAACAGTGCCATGGGCAGATGAGGCTGAGCAACAGCTTTCCAGGCTAGCCCCTTCTGGCTGCCAGCTATCTGCAGACGTTCGCATTTCAAGAGCAGGGCTGCGAAAGAAGCCTAGCAGGTACACCATCTTTCCCAGGCTACGTTTGAATTTTGAGGTGGCAAGACAAGCAAGCAGCCCCATTCTCTGTGCCTCTGTGCGAGCACTGCCATGGGCAGATGAGGCTGAGCAACAGCTTTCCAGGCTAGCCCCTTCTGGCTGCCAGCTATCTGCGGACGTTAGCACTTTCGGAGTAGGGCTGCGAAAGGAGCCTGGCTGGGACACCAACTTTCCCAGGCTACGTTTGAAGTTTCAAGTGGCAAGATAAGCAAGCAGCCCCATTCTCTGTGCCTCTATGCGAACAGTGCCATGGGCAGATGAGGCTGAGCAACAGCTTTCCAGACTAGCCCCTTCTGCCTGCCAGCTATCTGCAGACGTTCGCACTTTCGGAACAGGGCTGTGATAGGAGCCTGGCAGGGACACCACCATTCCCAGCATGCGTTTGAAGTATCAAGTGGCAAGATAAGCAAGCAGCCCCATTCTCTGTGCCTCTGTGCGAGCACTGCCATGGGCAGATGAGGCTGAGCAACAGCTTTCCAGGCTACCCCTTCTGCCTGCCATCTATCTGCGGACGTTCGCACTTTCGGAGTAGGGCTGCTAAATGAGCATGGCTGGGACACCAACTTTCCCAGCATGCGTTTGAAGTTTCAAGTGGCAAGATAAGCAAGCAGCCCCATTCTCTGTGCCTCTATGCGAACAGTGCCATGGGCAGATGAGGCTGAGCAACAGCTTTCCAGGCTAGCCCCTTCTGGCTGCCAGCTATCTGCAGACGTTCGCATTTCAAGAGCAGGGCTGCGAAAGGAGCCTAGCAGGTACACCATCTTTCCCAGGCTACGTTTGAAGTTTGAGGTGGCAAGACAAGCAAGCAGCCCCATTCTCTGTGCCTCTGTGCGAGCAGTGCCATGGGCAGATGAGGCTGAGCAACAGCTTTCCAGGCTAGCCCCTTCTGGCTGCCAGCTATCTGCGGACGTTCGCACTTTCGGAGTAGGGCTGCGAAAGGAGCCTGGCTGGGACACCAACTTTCCCAGGCTACGTTTGAAGTTTCAAGTGGCAAGATAAGCAAGCAGCCCCATTCTCTGTGCCTCTATGCGAACAGTGCCATGGGCAGATGAGGCTGAGCAACAGCTTTCCAGACTAGCCCCTTCTGCCTGCCAGCTATCTGCAGACGTTCGCACTTTCGGAACAGGGCTGTGATAGGAGCCTGGCAGGGACACCACCATTCCCAGCATGCGTTTGAAGTATCAAGTGGCAAGATAAGCAAGCAGCCCCATTCTCTGTGCCTCTGTGCGAGCACTGCCATGGGCAGATGAGGCTGAGCAACAGCTTTCCAGGCTACCCCTTCTGCCTGCCATCTATCTGCGGACGTTCGCACTTTCGGAGTAGGGCTGCTAAAGGAGCATGGCTGGGACACCAACTTTCCCAGCATGCGTTTGAAGTTTCAAGTGGCAAGATAAGCAAGCAGCCCCATTCTCTGTGCCTCTATGCGAACAGTGCCATGGGCAGATGAGGCTGAGCAACAGCTTTCCAGGCTAGCCCCTTCTGCCTGCCAGCTATCTGCAGACTTTCGCATTTCAAGAGCAGGGCTGCGAAAGGAGCCTAGCAGGTACACCATCTTTCCCAGGCTACGTTTGAAGTTTGAGGTGGCAAGACAAGCAAGCAGCCCCATTCTCTGTGCCTATGTGCGAGCACTGCCATGGGCAGATGAGGCTGAGCAACAGCTTTCCAGGCTAGCCCCTTCTGCCTGCCAGCTATCTGCGGACGTTCGCACTTTCGGAGTAGGGCTGCGAAAGGAGCCTGGCTGGGACACCAACTTTCCCAGGCTACGTTTGAAGTTTCAAGTGGCAAGATAAGCAAGCAGCCCCATTCTCTGTGCCTCTATGCGAACAGTGCCATGGGCAGATGAGGCTGAGCAACAGCTTTCCAGACTAGCCCCTTCTGCCTGCCAGCTATCTGCAGACGTTCGCACTTTCGGAACAGGGCTGTGATAGGAGCCTGGCAGGGACACCACCATTCCCAGCATGCGTTTGAAGTTTCAAGTGGCAAGATAAGCAAGCAGCCCCTTTCTCTGTGCCTCTATGCGAACAGTGCCATGGGCAGATGAGGCTGAGCAACAGCTTTCCAGGCTAGACTCTTCTGGCTGCCAGCTATCTGCAGACGTTCGCATTTCAAGAGCAGGGCTGCGAAAGGAGCCTAGCAGGTACAACATCTTTCCCAGGCAACGTATGAAGTTTGAGGTGGCAAGATAAGCAAGCAGCCCCATTCTCTGTGCCTCTGTGCGAGCAGTGCCATGGGCAGATGAGGCTGAGCAACAGCTTTCCAGGCTAGCCCCTTCTGCCTGCCATCTATCTGCGGACGTTCGCACTTTCGGAGTAGGGCTGCGAAAGGAGCATGGCTGGGACACCAACTTTCCCAGCATGCGTTTGAAGTTTCAAGTGGCAAGATAAGCAAGCAGCCCCATTCTCTGTGCCTCTATGCGAACAGTGCCATGGGCAGATGAGGCTGAGCAACAGCTTTCCAGGCTAGCGCCTTCTGGCTGCCACCTATCTGCAGACGTTCGCACTTTCGGATCAGGGCTGTGATAGGAGCCTGGCAGGGACACCACCATTCCCAGCATGCGTTTGAAGTTTCAAGTGGCAAGATAAGCAAGGAGCCCCTTTCTCTGTGCCTCTATGCGAACAGTGCCATGGGCAGATGAGGCTGAGCAACAGCTTTCCAGGCTAGCCCCTTCTGCCTGCCAGCTATCTGCAGAAGTTCGCACTTTCGGATCAGGGCTGCGAAAGGAGCCTGGCAGGGACAACCCACATTCCTCACATGCGTTTGAAGTTTCAAGTGGCAAGATAAGCAAGCAGCACCATTCTCTGTGCCTCTATGCGAACAGTGCCATGGGCAGATGAGACTGAGCAACAGCTTTCCAGGCTAGCCCCTTCTGCCTGCCAGCTATCTGCAGACGTTCGCATTTCAAGAGCAGGGCTGCGAAAGAAGCCTAGCAGGTACACCAACTTTCCCAGGCTACGTTTGAATTTTGAGGTGGCAAGACAAGCAAGCAGCCCCATTCTCTGTGCCTCTGTGCGAGCACTGCCATGGGCAGATGAGGCTGAACAACAGCTTTCCAGGCTAGCCCCTTCTGGCTGCCAGCTATCTGCGAACGTTCGCACTTTCGGAGCAGGGCTGCAAAAGGAGCCTGGCTGGGACACCAACTTTCCCAGGCTACGTTTGAGGTTTGAGGTGGCAAGACAAGCAAGCAGCCCCATTCTCTGTGCCTCTGTGCGAGCAGTGCCATGGGCAGATGAGGCTGAGCAACAGCTTTCCAGGCTAGCCCCTTCTGCCTGCCATCTATCTGCGGACGTTCGCACTTTCGGAGTAGGGCTGCGAAAGGAGCATGGCTGGGACACCAACTTTCCCAGCATGCGTTTGAAGTTTCAAGTGGCAAGATAAGCAAGCAGCCCCATTCTCTGTGCCTCTATGCGAACAGTGCCATGGGCAGATGAGGCTGAGCAACAGCTTTCCAGGCTAGACTCTTCTGGCTGCCAGCTATCTGCAGACGTTCGCATTTCAAGAGCAGGGCTGCCAAAGGAGCCTAGCAGGTACAACATCTTTCCCAGGCAACGTTTGAAGTTTGAGGTGGCAAGACAAGCAAGCAGCCCCATTCTCTGTGCCTCTGTGCGAGCAGTGCCATGGGCAGATGAGGCTGAGCAACAGCTTTTTAGGCTAGCCCCTTCTGCCTGCCAGCTATCTGCAGACGTTCGCACTTTCGGAGCAGGGCTGCGAAAGGAGCCTGGCAGGGACAACCCACATTCCTCACATGCTTTTGAAGTTTCAAGTGGCAAGATAAGCAAGCAGCACCATTCTCTGTGCCTCTATGCGAACAGTGCCATGGGCAGATGAGGCTGAGCAACAGCTTTCCAGGCTAGCCCCTTCTGCCTGCCAGCTATCTGCAGACGTTCGCATTTCAAGAGCAGGGCTGCGAAAGGAGCCTAGCAGGTACACCATCTTTCCCAGGATACGTTTGAAGTTTGAGGTGGCAAGACAAGCAAGGAGCCCCATTCTCTGTGCCTCTGTGCGAGCAGTGCCATGGGCAGATGAGGCTGAGCAACAGCTTTCCAGGCTAGCCCCTTCTGCCTGCCAGCTATCTGCGGACGTTCGCACTTTCGGAGTAGGGCTGCGAAAGGAGCCTGGCTGGGACACCAACTTTCCCAGGCTACGTTTGAAGTTTCAAGTGGCAAGATAAGCAAGCAGCCCCATTCTCTGTGCCTCTATGCGAACAGTGCCATGGGCAGATGAGGCTGAGCAACAGCTTTCCAGACTAGCCCCTTCTGCCTGCCAGCTATCTGCAGACGTTCGCACTTTCGGAACAGGGCTGTGATAGGAGCCTGGCAGGGACACCACCATTCCCAGCATGCGTTTGAAGTATCAAGTGGCAAGCTAAGCAAGCAGCCCCATTCTCTGTGCCTCTGTGCGAGCACTGCCATGGGCAGATGAGGCTGAGCAACAGCTTTCCAGGCTACCCCTTCTGCCTGCCATCTATCTGCGGACGTTCGCACTTTCGGAGTAGGGCTGCTAAAGGAGCATGGCTGGGACACCAACTTTCCCAGCATGCGTTTGAAGTTTCAAGTGGCAAGATAAGCAAGCAGCCCCATTCTCTGTGCCTCTATGCGAACAGTGCCATGGGCAGATGAGGCTGAGCAACAGCTTTCCAGGCTAGCCCCTTCTGCCTGCCAGCTATCTGCAGACGTTCGCATTTCAAGAGCAGGGCTGCGAAAGGAGCCTAGCAGGTACACCATCTTTCCCAGGCTACGTTTGAAGTTTGAGGTGGCAAGACAAGCAAGCAGCCCCATTCTCTGTGCCTATGTGCGAGCACTGCCATGGGCAGATGAGGCTGAGCAACAGCTTTCCAGGCTAGCCCCTTCTGCCTGCCAGCTATCTGCGGACGTTCGCACTTTCGGAGTAGGGCTGCGAAAGGAGCATGGCTGGGACACCAACTTTCCCAGCATGCGTTTGAAGTTTCAAGTGGCAAGATAAGCAAGCAGCCCCATTCTCTGTGCCTCTATGCGAACAGTGCCATGGGCAGATGAGGCTGAGCAACAGCTTTCCAGGCTAGCCCCTTCTGCCTGCCAGCTATCTGCAGACGTTCGCACTTTCGGAACAGGGCTGTGATAGGAGCCTGGCAGGGACACCACCATTCCCAGCATGCGTTTGAAGTTTCAAGTGGCAAGATAAGCAAGCAGCCCCTTTCTCTGTGCCTCTATGCGAACAGTGCCATGGGCAGATGAGGCTGAGCAACAGCTTTCCAGGCTAGACTCTTCTGGCTGCCAGCTATGTGCAGACGTTCGCATTTCAAGAGCAGGGCTGCGAAAGGAGCCTAGCAGGTACAACATCTTTCCCAGGCAACGTTTGAAGTTTGAGGTGGCAAGATAAGCAAGCAGCCCCATTCTCTGTGCCTCTGTGCGAGCACTGCCATGGGCAGATGAGGCTGAGCAACAGCTTTCCAGGCTAGCCCCTTCTGCCTGCCATCTATCTGCGGACGTTCGCACTTTCGGAGTAGGGCTGCGAAAGGAGCATGGCAGGGACACCAACTTTCCCAGCATGCGTTTGAAGTTTCAAGTGGCAAGATAAGCAAGCAGCCCCATTCTCTGTGCCTCTATGCGAACAGTGCCATGGGCAGATGAGGCTGAGCAACAGCTTTCCAGGCTAGCGCCTTCTGGCTGCCACCTATCTGCAGACGTTCGCACTTTCGGATCAGGGCTGTGATAGGAGCCTGGCAGGGACACCACCATTCCCAGCATGCGTTTGAAGTTTCAAGTGGCAAGATAAGCAAGGAGCCCCTTTCTCTGTGCCTCTATGCGAACAGTGCCATGGGCAGATGAGGCTGAGCAACAGCTTTCCAGGCTAGCCCCTTCTGCCTGCCAGCTATCTGCAGAAGTTCGCACTTTCGGATCAGGGCTGCGAAAGGAGCCTGGCAGGGACAACCCACATTCCTCACATGCGTTTGAAGTTTCAAGTGGCAAGATAAGCAAGCAGCACCATTCTCTGTGCCTCTATGCGAACAGTGCCATGGGCAGATGAGGCTGAGCAACAGCTTTCCAGGCTAGCCCCTTCTGGCTGCCAGCTATCTGCAGACGTTCGCATTTCAAGAGCAGGGCTGCGAAAGAAGCCTAGCAGGTACACCATCTTTCCCAGGCTACGTTTGAATTTTGAGGTGGCAAGACAAGCAAGCAGCCCCATTCTCTGTGCCTCTGTGCGAGCACTGCCATGGGCAGATGAGGCTGAGCAACAGCTTTCCAGGCTAGCCCCTTCTGGCTGCCAGCTATCTGCGAACGTTCGCACTTTCGGAGTAGGGCTGCGAAAGGAGCCTGGCTGGGACACCAACTTTCCCAGGCTACGTTTGAAGTTTCAAGTGGCAAGATAAGCAAGCAGCCCCATTCTCTGTGCCTCTATGTGAACAGTGCCATGGGCAGATGAGGCTGAGCAACAGCTTTCCAGACTAGCCCCTTCTGCCTGCCAGCTATCTGCAGACGTTCGCACTTTCGGAACAGGGCTGTGATAGGAGCCTGGCAGGGACACCACCATTCCCAGCATGCGTTTGAAGTATCAAGTGGCAAGATAAGCAAGCAGCCCCATTCTCTGTGCCTCTATGCGAACAGTGCCATGGGCAGATGAGGCTGAGCAACAGCTTTCCAGGCTAGCCCCTTCTGGCTGCCAGCTATCTGCGGACGTTCGCACTTTCGGAGCAGGGCTGCAAAAGGAGCCTGGCTGGGACACCAACTTTCCCAGGCTACGTTTGAGGTTTGAGGTGGCAAGACAAGCAAGCAGCCCCATTCTCTGTGCCTCTGTGCGAGCAGTGCCATGGGCAGATGAGGCTGAGCAACAGCTTTCCAGGCTAGCCCCTTCTGCCTGCCATCTATCTGCGGACGTTCGCACTTTCGGAGTAGGGCTGCGAAAGGAGCATGGCTGGGACACCAACTTTCCCAGCATGCGTTTGAAGTTTCAAGTGGCAAGATAAGCAAGCAGCCCCATTCTCTGTGCCTCTATGCGAACAGTGCCATGGGCAGATGAGGCTGAGCAACAGCTTTCCAGGCTAGACTCTTCTGGCTGCCAGCTATCTGCAGACGTTCGCATTTCAAGACCAGGGCTGCCAAAGGAGCCTAGCAGGTACAACATCTTTCCCAGGCAACGTTTGAAGTTTGAGGTGGCAAGACAAGCAAGCAGCCCCATTCTCTGTGCCTCTGTGCGAGCAGTGCCATGGACAGATGAGGCTGAGCAACAGCTTTTTAGGCTAGCCCCTTCTGCCTGCCAGCTATCTGCAGACGTTCGCACTTTCGGAGCAGGGCTGCGAAAGGAGCCTGGCAGGGACAACCCACATTCCTCACATGCTTTTGAAGTTTCAAGTGGCAAGATAAGCAAGCAGCACCATTCTCTGTGCCTCTATGCGAACAGTGCCATGGGCAGATGAGGCTGAGCAACAGCTTTCCAGGCTAGCCCCTTCTGCCTGCCAGCTATCTGCAGACGTTCGCATTTCAAGAGCAGGGCTGCGAAAGGAGCCTAGCAGGTACACCATCTTTCCCAGGATACGTTTGAAGTTTGAGGTGGCAAGACAAGCAAGGAGCCCCATTCTCTGTGCCTCTGTGCGAGCAGTGCCATGGGCAGATGAGGCTGAGCAACAGCTTTCCAGGCTAGCCCCTTCTGCCTGCCAGCTATCTGCGGACGTTCGCACTTTCGGAGTAGGGCTGCGAAAGGAGCCTGGCTGGGACACCAACTTTCCCAGGCTACGTTTGAAGTTTCAAGTGGCAAGATAAGCAAGCAGCCCCATTCTCTGTGCCTCTATGCGAACAGTGCCATGGGCAGATGAGGCTGAGCAACAGCTTTCCAGACTAGCCCCTTCTGCCTGCCAGCTATCTGCAGACGTTCGCACTTTCGGAACAGGGCTGTGATAGGAGCCTGGCAGGGACACCACCATTCCCAGCATGCGTTTGAAGTATCAAGTGGCAAGCTAAGCAAGCAGCCCCATTCTCTGTGCCTCTGTGCGAGCACTGCCATGGGCAGATGAGGCTGAGCAACAGCTTTCCAGGCTACCCCTTCTGCCTGCCATCTATCTGCGGACGTTCGCACTTTCGGAGTAGGGCTGCTAAAGGAGCATGGCTGGGACACCAACTTTCCCAGCATGCGTTTGAAGTTTCAAGTGGCAAGATAAGCAAGCAGCCCCATTCTCTGTGCCTCTATGCGAACAGTGCCATGGGCAGATGAGGCTGAGCAACAGCTTTCCAGGCTAGCCCCTTCTGCCTGCCAGCTATCTGCAGACGTTCGCATTTCAAGAGCAGGGCTGCGAAAGGAGCCTAGCAGGTACACCATCTTTCCCAGGCTACGTTTGAAGTTTGAGGTGGCAAGACAAGCAAGCAGCCCCATTCTCTGTGCCTATGTGCGAGCACTGCCATGGGCAGATGAGGCTGAGCAACAGCTTTCCAGGCTAGCCCCTTCTGCCTGCCAGCTATCTGCGGACGTTCGCACTTTCGGAGTAGGGCTGCGAAAGGAGCATGGCTGGGACACCAACTTTCCCAGGCTACGTTTGAAGTTTCAAGTGGCAAGATAAGCAAGCAGCCCCATTCTCTGTGCCTCTATGCGAACAGTGCCATGGGCAGATGAGGCTGAGCAACAGCTTTCCAGGCTAGCCCCTTCTGCCTGCCAGCTATCTGCAGACGTTCGCACTTTCGGAACAGGGCTGTGATAGGAGCCTGGCAGGGACACCACCATTCCCAGCATGCGTTTGAAGTTTCAAGTGGCAAGATAAGCAAGCAGCCCCTTTCTCTGTGCCTCTATGCGAACAGTGCCATGGGCAGATGAGGCTGAGCAACAGCTTTCCAGGCTAGACTCTTCTGGCTGCCAGCTATGTGCAGACGTTCGCATTTCAAGAGCAGGGCTGCGAAAGGAGCCTAGCAGGTACAACATCTTTCCCAGGCAACGTTTGAAGTTTGAGGTGGCAAGATAAGCAAGCAGCCCCATTCTCTGTGCCTCTGTGCGAGCAGTGCCATGGGCAGATGAGGCTGAGCAACAGCTTTCCAGGCTAGCCCCTTCTGCCTGCCATCTATCTGCGGACGTTCGCACTTTCGGAGTAGGGCTGCGAAAGGAGCATGGCAGGGACACCAACTTTCCCAGCATGCGTTTGAAGTTTCAAGTGGCAAGATAAGCAAGCAGCCCCATTCTCTGTGCCTCTATGCGAACAGTGCCATGGGCAGATGAGGCTGAGCAACAGCTTTCCAGGCTAGCCCCTTCTGGCTGCCACCTATCTGCAGATGTTCGCACTTTCGGATCAGGGCTGTGATAGGAGCCTGGCAGGGACACCACCATTCCCAGCATGCGTTTGAAGTTTCAAGTGGCAAGATAAGCAAGGAGCCCCTTTCTCTGTGCCTCTATGCGAACAGTGCCATGGGCAGATGAGGCTGAGCAACAGCTTTCCAGGCTAGCCCCTTCTGCCTGCCAGCTATCTGCAGAAGTTCGCACTTTAGGATCAGGGCTGCGAAAGGAGCCTGGCAGGGACAACCCACATTCCTCACATGCGTTTGAAGTTTCAAGTGGCAAGATAAGCAAGCAGCACCATTCTCTGTGCCTCTATGCGAACAGTGCCATGGGCAGATGAGGCTGAGCAACAGCTTTCCAGGCTAGCCCCTTCTGCCTGCCAGCTATCTGCAGACGTTCGCATTTCAAGAGCAGGGCTGCGAAAGAAGCCTAGCAGGTACACCATCTTTCCCAGGCTACGTTTGAATTTGGAGGTGGCAAGACAAGCAAGCAGCCCCATTCTCTGTGCCTCTGTGCGAGCACTGCCATGGGCAGATGAGGCTGAGCAACAGCTTTCCAGGCTAGCCCCTTCTGGCTGCCAGCTATCTGCGAACGTTCGCACTTTCGGAGTAGGGCTGCGAAAGGAGCCTGGCTGGGACACCAACTTTCCCAGGCTACGTTTGAAGTTTCAAGTGGCAAGATAAGCAAGCAGCCCCATTCTCTGTGCCTCTATGCGAACAGTGCCATGGGCAGATGAGGCTGAGCAACAGCTTTCCAGACTAGCCCCTTCTGCCTGCCAGCTATCTGCAGACGTTCGCACTTTCGGAACAGGGCTGTGATAGGAGCCTGGCAGGGACACCACCATTCCCAGCATGCGTTTGAAGTATCAAGTGGCAAGATAAGCAAGCAGCCCCATTCTCTGTGCCTCTATGCGAACAGTGCCATGGGCAGATGAGGCTGAGCAACAGCTTTCCAGGCTAGCCCCTTCTGGCTGCCAGCTATCTGCGGACGTTCGCACTTTCGGAGCAGGGCTGCAAAAGGAGCCTGGCTGGGACACCAACTTTCCCAGGCTACGTTTGAGGTTTGAGGTGGCAAGACAAGCAAGCAGCCCCATTCTCTGTGCCTCTGTGCGAGCAGTGCCATGGGCAGATGAGGCTGAGCAACAGCTTTCCAGGCTAGCCCCTTCTGCCTGCCATCTATCTGCGGACGTTCGCACTTTCGGAGTAGGGCTGCGAAAGGAGCATGGCTGGGACACCAACTTTCCCAGCATGCGTTTGAAGTTTCAAGTGGCAAGATAAGCAAGCAGCCCCATTCTCTGTGCCTCTATGCGAACAGTGCCATGGGCAGATGAGGCTGAGCAACAGCTTTCCAGGCTAGACTCTTCTGGCTGCCAGCTATCTGCAGACGTTCGCATTTCAAGAGCAGGGCTGCCAAAGGAGCCTAGCAGGTACAACATCTTTCCCAGGCAACGTTTTAAGTTTGAGGTGGCAAGACAAGCAAGCAGCCCCATTCTCTGTGCCTCTGTGCGAGCAGTGCCATGGGCAGATGAGGCTGAGCAACAGCTTTTTAGGCTAGCCCCTTCTGCCTGCCAGCTATCTGCAGACGTTCGCACTTTCGGAGCAGGGCTGCGAAAGGAGCCTGGCAGGGACAACCCACATTCCTCACATGCTTCTGAAGTTTCAAGTGGCAAGATAAGCAAGCAGCACCATTCTCTGTGCCTCTATGCGAACAGTGCCATGGGCAGATGAGGCTGAGCAACAGCTTTCCAGGCTAGCACCTTCTGGCTGCCAGCTATCTGCAGACGTTCGCACTTTCGGATCAGGGCTGCGAAAGGAGCCTGGCTGGGACACCAACTTTCCCAGGCTACGTTTGAGGTTTGAGGTGGCAAGACAAGCAAGCAGCCCCATTCTCTGTGCCCCTGTGCGAGCAGTACCATGGGCAGATGAGGCTGAGCAACAGCTTTCCAGACTAGCCCCTTCTGCCTGCCAGCTATCTGCAGACGTTCGCACTTTCGGAACAGGGCTGTGATAGGAGCCTGGCAGGGACACCACCATTCCCAGCATGCGTGTGAAGTATCAAGTGGCAAGATAAGCAAGCAGCCCCATTCTCTGTGCCTCTGTGCGAGCACTGCCATGGGCAGATGAGGCTGAGCAACAGCTTTCCAGGCTAGCCCCTTCTGGCTGCCAGCTATCTGCAGACGTTCGCATTTCAAGAGCAGGGCTGCGAAAGGAGCCTAGCAGGTACACCATCTTTCCCAGGCTACGTTTGAAGTTTGAGGTGGCAAGACAAGCAAGCAGCCCCATTCTCTGTGCCTATGTGCGAGCAGTGCCATGGGCAGATGAGGCTGAGCAACAGCTTTCCAGGCTAGCCCCTTCTGCCTGCCAGCTATCTGCGGACGTTCGCACTTTCGGAGTAGGGCTGCGAAAGGAGCATGGCTGGGACACCAACTTTCCCAGGCTACGTTTGAAGTTTCAAGTGGCAAGATAAGCAAGCAGCCCCATTCTCTGTGCCTCTATGCGAACAGTGCCATGGGCAGATGAGGCTGAGCAACAGCTTTCCAGGCTAGCCCCTTCTGACTGCCAGCTATCTGCAGACGTTCGCACTTTCGGAACAGGGCTGTGATAGGAGCCTGGCAGGGACACCACCATTCCCAGCATGCGTTTGAAGTATCAAGTGGCAAGATAAGCAAGCAGCCCCATTCTCTGTGCCTCTATGCGAACAGTGCCATGGGCAGATGAGGCTGAGCAACAGCTTTCCAGGCTAGCCCCTTCTGGCTGCCAGCTATCTGCGGACGTTCGCACTTTCGGAGCAGGGCTGCAAAAGGAGCCTGGCTGGGACACCAACTTTCCCAGGCTACGTTTGAGGTTTGAGGTGGCAAGACAAGCAAGCAGCCCCATTCTCTGTGCCTCTGTGCGAGCAGTGCCATGGGCAGATGAGGCTGAGCAACAGCTTTCCAGGCTAGCCCCTTCTGCCTGCCATCTATCTGCGGACGTTCGCACTTTCGGAGTAGGGCTGCGAAAGGAGCATGGCTGGGACACCAACTTTCCCAGCATGCGTTTGAAGTTTCAAGTGGCAAGATAAGCAAGCAGCCCCATTCTCTGTGCCTCTATGCGAACAGTGCCATGGGCAGATGAGGCTGAGCAACAGCTTTCCAGGCTAGACTCTTCTGGCTGCCAGCTATCTGCAGACGTTCGCATTTCAAGAGCAGGGCTGCCAAAGGAGCCTAGCAGGTACAACATCTTTCCCAGGCAACGTTTGAAGTTTGAGGTGGCAAGACAAGCAAGCAGCCCCATTCTCTGTGCCTCTGTGCGAGCAGTGCCATGGGCAGATGAGGCTGAGCAACAGCTTTTTAGGCTAGCCCCTTCTGCCTGCCAGCTATCTGCAGACGTTCGCACTTTCGGATAAGGGCTGCGAAAGGAGCCTGGCAGGGACAACCCACATTCCTCACATGCGTTTGAAGTTTCAAGTGGCAAGATAAGCAAGCAGCACCATTCTCTGTGCCTCTATGCGAACAGTGCCATGGGCAGATGAGGCTGAGCAACAGCTTTCCAGGCTAGCCTGTTCTGCCTGCCAGCTATCTGCAGACGTTCGCATTTCAAGAGCAGGGCTGCGAAAGGAGCCTAGCAGGTACACCATCTTTCCCAGGATACGTTTGAAGTTTGAGGTGGCAAGACAAGCAAGGAGCCCCATTCTCTGTGCCCCTGTGCGAGCAGTACCATGGGCAGATGAGGCTGAGCAACAGCTTTCCAGACTAGCCCCTTCTGCCTGCCAGCTATCTGCAGACGTTCGCACTTTCGGAACAGGGCTGTGATAGGAGCCTGGCAGGGACACCACCATTCCCAGCATGCGTGTGAAGTATCAAGTGGCAAGATAAGCAAGCAGCCCCATTCTCTGTGCCTCTGTGCGAGCACTGCCATGGGCAGATGAGGCTGAGCAACAGCTTTCCAGGCTACCCCTTCTGCCTGCCATCTATCTGCGGACGTTCGCACTTTCGGAGTAGGGCTGCTAAAGGAGCATGGCTGGGACACCAACTTTCCCAGCATGCGTTTGAAGTTTCAAGTGGCAAGATAAGCAAGCAGCCCCATTCTCTGTGCCTCTATGCGAACAGTGCCATGGGCAGATGAGGCTGAGCAACAGCTTTCCAGACTAGCCACTTCTGCCTGCCAGCTATCTGCAGACGTTCGCACTTTCGGAACAGGGCTGTGATAGGAGCCTAGCAGGTACACCATCTTTCCCAGGCTACGTTTGAAGTTTGAGGTGGCAAGACAAGCAAGGAGCCCCATTCTCTGTGCCTATGTGCGAGCACTCCCATGGGCAGATGAGGCTGAGCAACAGCTTTCCAGGCTAGCCCCTTCTGCCAGCCAGCTATCTGCGGACGTTCGCACTTTTGGAGTAGGGCTGCGAAAGGAGCATGGCTGGGACACCAACTTTCCCAGCATGCGTTTGAAGTTTCAAGTGGCAAGATAAGCAAGCAGCCCCATTCTCTGTGCCTCTATGCGAACAGTGCCATGGGCAGATGAGGCTGAGCAACAGCTTTCCAGGCTAGCCCCTTCTGGCTGCCAGCTATCTGCAGACGTTCGCATTTCAAGAGCAGGGCTGCGAAAGGAGCCTAGCAGGTACACCATCTTTCCCAGGCTACGTTTGAAGTTTGAGGTGGCAAGACAAGCAAGCAGCCCCATTCTCTGTGCCTATGTGCGAGCACTGCCATGGGCAGATGAGGCTGAGCAACAGCTTTCCAGGCTAGCCCCTTCTGCCTGCCAGCTATCTGCGGACGTTCGCACTTTCGGAGCAGGGCTGCGAAAGGAGCATGGCTGGGACACCAACTTTCCCAGGCTACGTTTGAAGTTTCAAGTGGCAAGATAAGCAAGCAGCCCCATTCTCTGTGCCTCTATGCGAACAGTGCCATGGGCAGATGAGGCTGAGCAACAGCTTTCCAGGCTAGCCCCTTCTGACTGCCAGCTATCTGCAGACGTTCGCACTTTCGGAACAGGGCTGTGATAGGAGCCTGGCAGGGACACCACCATTCCCAGCATGCGTTTGAAGTTTCAAGTGGCAAGATAAGCAAGCAGCCCCTTTCTCTGTGCCTCTATGCGAACAGTGCCATGGGCAGATGAGGCTGAGCAACAGCTTTCCAGGCTAGACTCTTCTGGCTGCCAGCTATCTGCAGACGTTCGCATTTCAAGAGCAGGGCTGCGAAAGGAGCCTAGCAGGTACAACATCTTTCCCAGGCTACGTTTGAAGTTTGAGGTGTCAAGATAAGCAAGCAGCCCCATTCTCTGTGCCTCTGTGCGAGCACTGCCATGGGCAGATGAGGCTGAGCAACAGCTTTCCAGGCTAGCCCCTTCTGCCTGCCATCTATCTGCGGACGTTCGCACTTTCGGAGTAGGGCTGCGAAAGGAGCATGGCAGGGACACCAACTTTCCCAGCATGCGTTTGAAGTTTCAAGTGGCAAGATAAGCAAGCAGCCCCATTCTCTGTGCCTCTATGCGAACAGTGCCATGGGCAGATGAGGCTGAGCAACAGCTTTCCAGGCTAGACTCTTCTGGCTGCCAGCTATCTGCAGACGTTCGCATTTCAAGAGCAGGGCTGCGAAAGGAGCCTAGCAGGTACAACATCTTTCCCAGGCAACGTTTGAAGTTTGAGGTGGCAAGATAAGCAAGCAGCCCCATTCTCTGTGCCTCTGTGCGAGCACTGCCATGGGCAGATGAGGCTGAGCAACAGCTTTCCAGGCTACCCCTTCTGCCTGCCATCTATCTGCGGACGTTCGCACTTTCGGAGTAGGGCTGCGAAAGGAGCATGGCTGGGACACCAACTTTCCCAGCATGCGTTTGAAGTTTCAAGTGGCAAGATAAGCAAGCAGCCCCATTCTCTGTGCCTCTATGCGAACAGTGCCATGGGCAGATGAGGCTGAGCAACAGCTTTCCAGGCTAGCCCCTTCTGCCTGCCAGCTATCTGCAGACGTTCGCATTTCAAGAGCAGGGCTGCGAAAGGAGCCTAGCAGGTACACCATCTTTCCCAGGCTACGTTTGAAGTTTGAGGTGGCAAGACAAGCAAGCAGCCCCATTCTCTGTGCCTACGTGCGAGCACTGCCATGGGCAGATGAGGCTGAGCAACAGCTTTCCAGGCTAGCCCCTTCTGCCTGCCAGCTATCTGCGGACGTTCGCACTTTCGGAGTAGGGCTGCGAAAGGAGCATGGCTGGGACACCAACTTTCCCAGGCTACGTTTGAAGTTTCAAGTGGCAAGATAAGCAAGCAGCCCCATTCTCTGTGCCTCTATGCGAACAGTGCCATGGGCAGATGAGGCTGAGCAACAGCTTTCCAGGCTAGCCCCTTCTGACTGCCAGCTATCTGCAGACGTTCGCACTTTCGGAACAGGGCTGTGATAGGAGCCTGGCAGGGACACCACCATTCCCAGCATGCGTTTGAAGTTTCAAGTGGCAAGATAAGCAAGCAGCCCCTTTCTCTGTGCCTCTATGCGAACAGTGCCATGGGCAGATGAGGCTGAGCAACAGCTTTCCAGGCTAGACTCTTCTGGCTGCCAGCTATCTGCAGACGTTCGCATTTCAAGAGCAGGGCTGCGAAAGGAGCCTAGCAGGTACAACATCTTTCCCAGGCAACGTTTGAAGTTTGAGGTGGCAAGATAAGCAAGCAGCCCCATTCTCTCTGCCTCTGTGCGAGCACTGCCATGGGCAGATGAGGCTGAGCAACAGCTTTCCAGGCTAGCCCCTTCTGCCTGCCAGCTATCTGCGGACGTTCGCACTTTCGGAGTAGGGCTGCGAAAGGAGCATGGCAGGGACACCAACTTTCCCAGCATGCGTTTGAAGTTTCAAGTGGCAAGATAAGCAAGCAGCCCCATTCTCTGTGCCTCTATGCGAACAGTGCCATGGGCAGATGAGGCTGAGCAACAGCTTTCCAGGCTAGCCCCTTCTGCCTGCCAGCTATCTGCAGAAGTTCGCACTTTCGGATCAGGGCTGCGAAAGGGGCCTGACAGGGACAACCCACATTCCTCACATGCGTTTGAAGTTTCAAGTGGCAAGATAAGCAAGCAGCACCATTCTCTGTGCCTCTATGCGAACAGTGCCATGGGCAGATGAGGCTGAGCAACAGCTTTCCAGGCTAGCCCCTTCTGGCTGCCAGCTATCTGCAGACGTTCGCATTTCAAGAGCAGGGCTGCGAAAGAAGCCTAGCAGGTACACCATCTTTCCCAGGCTACGTTTGAAGTTTGAGGTGGCAAGACAAGCAAGCAGCCCCATTCTCTGTGCCTCTGTGCGAGCACTGCCATGGGCAGATGAGGCTGAGCAACAGCTTTCCAGGCTAGCCCCTTCTGGCTGCCAGCTATCTGCGAACGTTCGCACTTTCGGAGTAGGGCTGCGAAAGGAGCCTGGCTGGGACACCAACTTTCCCAGGTTACGTTTGAAGTTTCAAGTGGCAAGATAAGCAAGCAGCCCCATTCTCTGTGCCTCTATGCGAACAGTGCCATGGGCAGATGAGGCTGAGCAACAGCTTTCCAGACTAGCCCCTTCTGCCTTCCAGCTATCTGCAGACGTTCGCACTTTCGGAACAGGGCTGTGATAGGAGCCTGGCAGGGACACCACCATTCCCAGCATGCGTTTGAAGTATCAAGTGGCAAGATAAGCAAGCAGCCCCATTCTCTGTGCCTCTATGCGAACAGTGCCATGGGCAGATGAGGCTGAGCAACAGCTTTCCAGGCTAGCCCCTTCTGGCTGCCAGCTATCTGCGGACGTTCGCACTTTCGGAGCAGGGCTGCAAAAGGAGCCTGGCTGGGACACCAACTTTCCCAGGCTACGTTTGAGGTTTGAGGTGGCAAGACAAGCAAGCAGCCCCATTCTCTGTGCCTCTGTGCGAGCAGTGCCATGGGCAGATGAGGCTGAGCAACAGCTTTCCAGGCTAGCCCCTTCTGCCTGCCATCTATCTGCGGACGTTCGCACTTTCGGAGTAGGGCTGCGAAAGGAGCATGGCTGGGACACCAACTTTCCCAGCATGCGTTTGAAGTTTCAAGTGGCAAGATAAGCAAGCAGCCCCATTCTCTGTGCCTCTATGCGAACAGTGCCATGGGCAGATGAGGCTGAGCAACAGCTTTCCAGGCTAGACTCTTCTGGCTGCCAGCTATCTGCAGACGTTCGCATTTCAAGAGCAGGGCTGCCAAAGGAGCCTAGCAGGTACAACATCTTTCCCAGGCAACGTTTGAAGTTTGAGGTGGCAAGACAAGCAAGCAGCCCCATTCTCTGTGCCTCTGTGCGAGCAGTGCCATGGGCAGATGAGGCTGAGCAACAGCTTTTTAGGCTAGCCCCTTCTGCCTGCCAGCTATCTGCAGACGTTCGCACTTTCGGATAAGGGCTGCGAAAGGAGCCTGGCAGGGACAACACACATTCCTCACATGCGTTTGAAGTTTCAAGTGGCAAGATAAGCAAGCAGCACCATTCTCTGTGCCTCTATGCGAACAGTGCCATGGGCAGATGAGGCTGAGCAACAGCTTTCCAGGCTAGCCTGTTCTGCCTGCCAGCTATCTGCAGACGTTCGCATTTCAAGAGCAGGGCTGCGAAAGGAGCCTAGCAGGTACACCATCTTTCCCAGGATACGTTTGAAGTTTGAGGTGGCAAGACAAGCAAGGAGCCCCATTCTCTGTGCCCCTGTGCGAGCAGTACCATGGGCAGATGAGGCTGAGCAACAGCTTTCCAGACTAGCCCCTTCTGCCTGCCAGCTATCTGCAGACGTTCGCACTTTCGGAACAGGGCTGTGATAGGAGCCTGGCAGGGACACCACCATTCCCAGCATGCGTGTGAAGTATCAAGTGGCAAGATAAGCAAGCAGCCCCATTCTCTGTGCCTCTGTGCGAGCACTGCCATGGGCAGATGAGGCTGAGCAACAGCTTTCCAGGCTACCCCTTCTGCCTGCCAGCTATCTGCGGACGTTCGCACTTTCGGAGTAGGGCTGCTAAAGGAGCATGGCTGGGACACCAACTTTCCCAGGCTACGTTTGAAGTTTCAAGTGGCAAGATAAGCAAGCAGCCCCATTCTCTGTGCCTCTATGCGAACAGTGCCATGGGCAGATGAGGCTGAGCAACAGCTTTCCAGGCTAGCCCCTTCTGGCTGCCAGCTATCTGCAGACGTTCGCATTTCAAGAGCAGGGCTGCGAAAGGAGCCTAGCAGGTACACCATCTTTCCCAGGCTACGTTTGAAGTTTGAGGTGGCAAGACAAGCAAGCAGCCCCATTCTCTGTGCCTATGTGCGAGCACTGCCATGGGCAGATGAGGCTGAGCAACAGCTTTCCAGGCTAGCCCCTTCTGCCTGCCAGCTATCTGCGGACGTTCGCACTTTCGGAGTAGGGCTGCGAAAGGAGCATGGCTGGGACACCAACTTTCCCAGGCTACGTTTGAAGTTTCAAGTGGCAAGATAAGCAAGCAGCCCCATTCTCTGTGCCTCTATGCGAACAGTGCCATGGGCAGATGAGGCTGAGCAACAGCTTTCCAGGCTAGCCCCTTCTGACTGCCAGCTATCTGCAGACGTTCGCACTTTCGGAACAGGGCTGTGATAGGAGCCTGGCAGGGACACCACCATTCCCAGCATGCGTTTGAAGTTTCAAGTGGCAAGATAAGCAAGCAGCCCCTTTCTCTGTGCCTCTATGCGAACAGTGCCATGGGCAGATGAGGCTGAGCAACAGCTTTCCAGGCTAGACTCTTCTGGCTGCCAGCTATCTGCAGACGTTCGCATTTCAAGAGCAGGGCTGCGAAAAGAGCCTAGCAGGTACAACATCTTTCCCAGGCAACGTTTGAAGTTTGAGGTGGCAAGATAAGCAAGCAGCCCCATTCTCTGTGCCTCTGTGCGAGCACTGCCATGGGCAGATGAGGCTGAGCAACAGCTTTCCAGGCTAGCCCCTTCTGCCTGCCATCTATCTGCGGACGTTCGCACTTTCGGAGTAGGGCTGCGAAAGGAGCATGGCAGGGACACCAACTTTCCCAGCATGCGTTTGAAGTTTCAAGTGGCAAGATAAGCAAGCAGCCCCATTCTCTGTGCCTCTATGCGAACAGTGCCATGGGCAGATGAGGCTGAGCAACAGCTTTCCAGGCTAGACTCTTCTGGCTGCCAGCTATCTGCAGACGTTCGCATTTCAAGAGCAGGGCTGCGAAAGGAGCCTAGCAGGTACAACATCTTTCCCAGGCAACGTTTGAAGTTTGAGGTGGCAAGATAAGCAAGCAGCCCCATTCTCTGTGCCTCTGTGCGAGCACTGCCATGGGCAGATGAGGCTGAGCAACAGCTTTCCAGGCTACCCCTTCTGCCTGCCATCTATCTGCGGACGTTCGCACTTTCGGAGTAGGGCTGCGAAAGGAGCATGGCTGGGACACCAACTTTCCCAGCATGCGTTTGAAGTTTCAAGTGGCAAGATAAGCAAGCAGCCCCATTCTCTGTGCCTCTATGCGAACAGTGCCATGGGCAGATGAGGCTGAGCAACAGCTTTCCAGGCTAGCCCCTTCTGCCTGCCAGCTATCTGCAGACGTTCGCATTTCAAGAGCAGGGCTGCGAAAGGAGCCTAGCAGGTACACCATCTTTCCCAGGCTACGTTTGAAGTTTGAGGTGGCAAGACAAGCAAGCAGCCCCATTCTCTGTGCCTACGTGCGAGCACTGCCATGGGCAGATGAGGCTGAGCAACAGCTTTCCAGGCTAGCCCCTTCTGCCTGCCAGCTATCTGCGGACGTTCGCACTTTCGGAGTAGGGCTGCGAAAGGAGCCTGGCTGGGACACCACCATTCCCAGCATGCGTTTGAAGTTTCAAGTGGCAAGATAAGCAAGCAGCCCCTTTCTCTGTGCCTCTATGCGAACAGTGCCATGGGCAGATGAGGCTGAGCAACAGCTTTCCAGGCTAGCGCCTTCTGGCTGCCACCTATCTGCAGACGTTCGCACTTTCGGATCAGGGCTGTGATAGGAGCCTGGCAGGGACACCACCATTCCCAGCATGCGTTTGAAGTTTCAAGTGACAAGATAAGCAAGGAGCCCCTTTCTCTGTGCCTCTATGCGAACAGTGCCATGGGCAGATGAGGCTGAGCAACAGCTTTCCAGGCTAGCCCCTTCTGCCTGCCACCTATCTGCAGAAGTTCGCACTTTCGGATCAGGGCTGCGAAAGGAGCCTGGGAGGGACAACCCACATTCCTCACATGCGTTTGAAGTTTCAAGTGGCAAGATAAGCAAGCAGCACCATTCTCTGTGCCTCTATGCGAACAGTGCCATGGGCAGATGAGGCTGAGCAACAGCTTTCCAGGCTAGCCCCTTCTGGCTGCCAGCTATCTGCAGACGTTCGCATTTCAAGAGCAGGGCTGCGAAAGAAGCCTAGCAGGTACACCATCTTTCCCAGGCTACGTTTGAATTTTGAGGTAGCAAGACAAGCAAGCAGCCCCATTCTCTGTGCCTCTGTGCGAGCACTGCCATGGGCAGATGAGGCTGAGCAACAGCTTTCCAGGCTAGCCCCTTCTGGCTGCCAGCTATCTGCGGACGTTCGCACTTTCGGAGTAGGGCTGCGAAAGGAGCCTGACTGGGACACCAACTTTCCCAGGCTACGTTTGAAGTTTCAAGTGGCAAGATAAGCAAGCAGCCCCATTCTCTGTGCCTCTATGCGAACAGTGCCATGGGCAGATGAGGCTGAGCAACAGCTTTCCAGACTAGCCCCTTCTGCCTGCCAGCTATCTGCAGACGTTCGCACTTTCGGAACAGGGCTGTGATAGGAGCCTGGCAGGGACACCACCATTCCCAGAATGCGTTTGAAGTATCAAGTGGCAAGATAAGCAAGCAGCCCCATTCTCTGTGCCTCTGTGCGAGCACTGCCATGGGCAGATGAGGCTGAGCAACAGCTTTCCAGGCTAGCCCCTTCTGCCTGCCATCTATCTGCGGACGTTCGCACTTTCGGAGTAGGGCTGCGAAAGGAGCATGGCAGGGACACCAACTTTCCCAGCATGCGTTTGAAGTTTCAAGTGGCAAGATAAGCAAGCAGCCCCATTCTCTGTGCCTCTATGCGAACAGTGCCATGGGCAGATGAGGCTGAGCAACAGCTTTCCAGGCTAGACTCTTCTGGCTGCCAGCTATCTGCAGACGTTCGCATTTCAAGAGCAGGGCTGCGAAAGGAGCCTAGCAGGTACAACATCTTTCCCAGGCAACGTTTGAAGTTTGAGGTGGCAAGATAAGCAAGCAGCCCCATTCTCTGTGCCTCTGTGCGAGCACTGCCATGGGCAGATGAGGCTGAGCAACAGCTTTCCAGGCTACCCCTTCTGCCTGCCATCTATCTGCGGACGTTCGCACTTTCGGAGTAGGGCTGCGAAAGGAGCATGGCTGGGACACCAACTTTCCCAGCATGCGTTTGAAGTTTCAAGTGGCAAGATAAGCAAGCAGCCCCATTCTCTGTGCCTCTATGCGAACAGTGCCATGGGCAGATGAGGCTGAGCAACAGCTTTCCAGGCTAGCCCCTTCTGCCTGCCAGCTATCTGCAGACGTTCGCATTTCAAGAGCAGGGCTGCGAAAGGAGCCTAGCAGGTACACCATCTTTCCCAGGCTACGTTTGAAGTTTGAGGTGGCAAGACAAGCAAGCAGCCCCATTCTCTGTGCCTCTGTGCGAGCACTGCCATGGGCAGATGAGGCTGAGCAACAGCTTTCCAGGCTAGCCCCTTCTGCCTGCCAACTATCTGCGGACGTTCGCACTTTCGGAGTAGGGCTGCGAAAGGAGCCTGGCTGGGACACCACCATTCCCAGCATGCGTTTGAAGTTTCAAGTGGCAAGATAAGCAAGCAGCCCCTTTCTCTGTGCCTCTATGCGAACAGTGCCATGGGCAGATGAGGCTGAGCAACAGCTTTCCAGGCTAGCGCCTTCTGGCTGCCACCTATCTGCAGACGTTCGCACTTTCGGATCAGGGCTGTGATAGGAGCCTGGCAGGGACACCACCATTCCCAGCATGCGTTTGAAGTTTCAAGTGGCAAGATAAGCAAGGAGCCCCTTTCTCTGTGCCTCTATGCGAACAGTGCCATGGGCAGATGAGGCTGAGCAACAGCTTTCCAGGCTAGCCCCTTCTGCCTGCCAGCTATCTGCAGAAGTTCGCACTTTCGGATCAGGGCTGCGAAAGGAGCCTGGGAGGGACAACCCACATTCCTCACATGCGTTTGAAGTTTCAAGTGGCAAGATAAGCAAGCAGCACCATTCTCTGTGCCTCTATGCGAACAGTGCCATGGGCAGATGAGGCTGAGCAACAGCTTTCCAGGCTAGCCCCTTCTGGCTGCCAGCTATCTGCAGACGTTCGCATTTCAAGAGCAGGGCTGCGAAAGAAGCCTAGCAGGTACACCATCTTTCCCAGGCTACGTTTGAATTTTGAGGTGGCAAGACAAGCAAGCAGCCCCATTCTCTGTGCCTCTGTGCGAGCACTGCCATGGGCAGATGAGGCTGAGCAACAGCTTTCCAGGCTAGCCCCTTCTGGCTGCCAGCTATCTGCGGACGTTCGCACTTTCGGAGTAGGGCTGCGAAAGGAGCCTGACTGGGACACCAACTTTCCCAGGCTACGTTTCAAGTTTCAAGTGGCAAGATAAGCAAGCAGCCCCATTCTCTGTGCCTCTATGCGAACAGTGCCATGGGCAGATGAGGCTGAGCAACAGCTTTCCAGACTAGCCCCTTCTGCCTGCCAGCTATCTGCAGACGTTCGCACTTTCGGAACAGGGCTGTGATAGGAGCCTGGCAGGGACACCACCATTCCCAGAATGCGTTTGAAGTATCAAGTGGCAAGATAAGCAAGCAGCCCCATTCTCTGTGCCTCTATGCGAACAGTGCCATGGGCAGATGAGGCTGAGCAACAGCTTTCCAGGCTAGCCCCTTCTGGCTGCCAGCTATCTGCGGACGTTCGCACTTTCGGAGCAGGGCTGCAAAAGGAGCCTGGCTGGGACACCAACTTTCCCAGGCTACGTTTGAGGTTTGAGGTGGCAAGACAAGCAAGCAGCCCCATTCTCTGTGCCTCTGTGCGAGCAGTGCCATGGGCAGATGAGGCTGAGCAACAGCTTTCCAGGCTAGCCCCTTCTGCCTGCCATCTATCTGCGGACGTTCGCACTTTCGGAGTAGGGCTGCGAAAGGAGCATGGCTGGGACACCAACTTTCCCAGCATGCGTTTGAAGTTTCAAGTGGCAAGATAAGCAAGCAGCCCCATTCTCTGTGCCTCTATGCGAACAGTGCCATGGGCAGATGAGGCTGAGCAACAGCTTTCCAGGCTAGACTCTTCTGGCTGCCAGCTATCTGCAGACGTTCGCATTTCAAGAGCAGGGCTGCCAAAGGAGCCTAGCAGGTACAACATCTTTCCCAGGCTACGTTTGAAGTTTGAGGTGGCAAGACAAGCAAGCAGCCCCATTCTCTGTGCCTCTGTGCGAGCAGTGCCATGGGCAGATGAGGCTGAGCAACAGCTTTTTAGGCTAGCCCCTTCTGCCTGCCAGCTATCTGCAGACGTTCGCACTTTCGGATAAGGGCTGCGAAAGGAGCCTGGCAGGGACAACCCACATTCCTCACATGCGTTTGAAGTTTCAAGTGGCAAGATAAGCAAGCAGCACCATTCTCTGTGCCTCTATGCGAACAGTGCCATGGGCAGATGAGGCTGAGCAACAGCTTTCCAGGCTAGCCTGTTCTGCCTGCCAGCTATCTGCAGACGTTCGCATTTCAAGAGCAGGGCTGCGAAAGGAGCCTAGCAGGTACACCATCTTTCCCAGGATACATTTCAAGTTTGAGGTGGCAAGACAAGCAAGGAGCCCCATTCTCTGTGCCTCTGTGCGAGCAGTGCCATGGGCAGATGAGGCTGAGCAACAGCTTTCCAGGCTAGCACCTTCTGGCTGCCAGCTATCTGCAGACGTTCGCACTTTCGGAACAGGGCTGTGATAGGAGCCTGGCAGGGACACCACCATTCCCAGCATGCGTGTGAAGTATCAAGTGGCAAGATAAGCAAGCAGCCCCATTCTCTGTGCCTCTGTTTGAGCACTGCCATGGGCAGATGAGGCTGAGCAACAGCTTTCCAGGCTACCCCTTCTGCCTGCCATCTATCTGCGGACGTTCGCACTTTCGGAGTAGGGCTGCTAAAGGAGCATGGCTGGGACACCAACTTTCCCAGCATGCGTTTGAAGTTTCAAGTGGCAAGATAAGCAAGCAGCCCCATTCTCTGTGCCTCTATGCGAACAGTGCCATGGGCAGATGAGGCTGAGCAACAGCTTTCCAGGCTAGCCCCTTCTGGCTGCCAGCTATCTGCAGACGTTCGCATTTCAAGAGCAGGGCTGCGAAAGGAGCCTAGCAGGTACACCATCTTTCCCAGGCTACGTTTGAAGTTTGAGGTGGCAAGACAAGCAAGCAGCCCCATTCTCTGTGCCTATGTGCGAGCAGTGCCATGGGCAGATGAGGCTGAGCAACAGCTTTCCAGGCTAGCCCCTTCTGCCTGCCAGCTATCTGCGGACGTTCGCACTTTCGGAGTAGGGCTGCGAAAGGAGCATGGCTGGGACACCAACTTTCCCAGGCTACGTTTGAAGTTTCAAGTGGCAAGATAAGCAAGCAGCCCCATTCTCTGTGCCTCTATGCGAACAGTGCCATGGGCAGATGAGGCTGAGCAACAGCTTTCCAGGCTAGCCCCTTCTGACTGCCAGCTATCTGCAGACGTTCGCACTTTCGGAACAGGGCTGTGATAGGAGCCTGGCAGGGACACCACCATTCCCAGCATGCGTTTGAAGTTTCAAGTGGCAAGATAAGCAAGCAGCCCCTTTCTCTGTGCCTCTATGCGAACAGTGCCATGGGCAGATGAGGCTGAGCAACAGCTTTCCAGGCTAGACTCTTCTGGCTGCCAGCTATCTGCAGACGTTCGCATTTCAAGAGCAGGGCTGCGAAAGGAGCCTAGCAGGTACAACATCTTTCCCAGGGAACGTTTGAAGTTTGAGGTGGCAAGATAAGCAAGCAGCCCCATTCTCTGTGCCTCTGTGCGAGCACTGCCATGGGCAGATGAGGCTGAGCAACAGCTTTCCAGGCTAGCCCCTTCTGCCTGCCATCTATCTGCAGACGTTCGCACTTTCGGAGTAGGGCTGCGAAAGGAGCAGGGCAGGGACACCAACTTTCCCAGCATGCGTTTGAAGTTTCAAGTGGCAAGATAAGCAAGCAGCCCCATTCTCTGTGCCTCTATGCGAACAGTGCCATGGGCAGATGAGGCTGAGCAACAGCTTTCCAGGCTAGACTCTTCTGGCTGCCAGCTATCTGCAGACGTTCGCATTTCAAGAGCAGGGCTGCGAAAGGAGCCTAGCAGGTACAACATCTTTCCCAGGCAACGTTTGAAGTTTGAGGTGGCAAGATAAGCAAGCAGCCCCATTCTCTGTGCCTCTGTGCGAGCACTGCCATGGGCAGATGAGGCTGAGCAACAGCTTTCCAGGCTACCCCTTCTGCCTGCCATCTATCTGCGGACGTTCGCACTTTCGGAGTAGGGCTGCGAAAGGAGCATGGCTGGGACACCAACTTTCCCAGCATGCGTTTGAAGTTTCAAGTGGCAAGATAAGCAAGCAGCCCCATTCTCTGTGCCTCTATGCGAACAGTGCCATGGGCAGATGAGGCTGAGCAACAGCTTTCCAGGCTAGCCCCTTCTGCCTGCCAGCTAGCTGCAGACGTTCGCATTTCAAGAGCAGGGCTGCGAAAGGAGCCTAGCAGGTACACCATCTTTCCCAGGCTACGTTTGAAGTTTGAGGTGGCAAGACAAGCAAGCAGCCCCATTCTCTGTGCCTACGTGCGAGCACTGCCATGGGCAGATGAGGCTGAGCAACAGCTTTCCAGGCTAGCCCCTTCTGCCTGCCAGCTATCTGCGGACGTTCGCACTTTCGGATCAGGGCTGCGAAAGGAGCCTGGCTGGGACACCACCATTCCCAGCATGCGTTTGAAGTTTCAAGTGGCAAGATAAGCAAGCAGCCCCTTTCTCTGTGCCTCTATGCGAACAGTGCCATGGGCAGATGAGGCTGAGCAACAGCTTTCCAGGCTAGCGCCTTCTGGCTGCCACCTATCTGCAGACGTTCGCACTTTCGGATCAGGGCTGTGATAGGAGCCTGGCAGGGACACCACCATTCCCAGCATGCGTTTGAAGTTTCAAGTGGCAAGATAAGCAAGCAGCCCCATTCTCTGTGCCTCTATGCGAACAGTGCCATGGGCAGATGAGGCTGAGCAACAGCTTTCCAGGCTAGACTCTTCTGGCTGCCAGCTATCTGCAGACGTTCGCATTTCAAGAGCAGGGCTGCGAAAGGAGCCTAGCAGGTACAACATCTTTCCCAGGCAACGTTTGAAGTTTGAGGTGGCAAGATAAGCAAGCAGCCCCATTCTCTGTGCCTCTGTGCGAGCACTGCCATGGGCAGATGAGGCTGAGCAACAGCTTTCCAGGCTAGCCCCTTCTGCCTGCCATCTATCTGCGGACGTTCGCACTTTCGGAGTAGGGCTGCGAAAGGAGCATGGCAGGGACACCAACTTTCCCAGCATGCGTTTGAAGTTTCAAGTGGCAAGATAAGCAAGCAGCCCCATTCTCTGTGCCTCTATGCGAACAGTGCCATGGGCAGATGAGGCTGAGCAACAGCTTTCCAGGCTAGACTCTTCTGGCTGCCAGCTATCTGCAGACGTTCGCATTTCAAGAGCAGGGCTGCGAAAGGAACCTAGCAGGTACAACATCTTTCCCAGGCAACGTTTGAAGTTTGAGGTGGCAAGATAAGCAAGCAGCCCCATTCTCTGTGCCTCTGTGCGAGCACTGCCATGGGCAGATGAGGCTGAGCAACAGCTTTCCAGGCTACCCCTTCTGCCTGCCATCTATCTGCGGACGTTCGCACTTTCGGAGTAGGGCTGCGAAAGGAGCCTTGCTGGGACACCAACTTTCCCAGCATGCGTTTGAAGTTTCAAGTGGCAAGATAAGCAAGCAGCCCCATTCTCTGTGCCTCTATGCGAACAGTGCCATGGGCAGATGAGGCTGAGCAACAGCTTTCCAGGCTAGCCCCTTCTGCCTGCCAGCTAGCTGCAGACGTTCGCATTTCAAGAGCAGGGCTGCGAAAGGAGCCTAGCAGGTACACCATCTTTCCCAGGCTACGTTTGAAGTTTGAGGTGGCAAGACAAGCAAGCAGCCCCATTCTCTGTGCCTACGTGCGAGCACTGCCATGGGCAGATGAGGCTGAGCAACAGCTTTCCAGGCTAGCCCCTTCTGCCTGCCAGCTATCTGCGGACGTTCGCACTTTCGGAGTAGGGCTGCGAAAGGAGCCTGGCTGGGACACCACCATTCCCAGCATGCGTTTGAAGTTTCAAGTGGCAAGATAAGCAAGCAGCCCCTTTCTCTGTGCCTCTATGCGAACAGTGCCATGGGCAGATGAGGCTGAGCAACAGCTTTCCAGGCTAGCGCCTTCTGGCTGCCACCTATCTGCAGACGTTCGCACTTCCGGATCAGGGCTGTGATAGGAGCCTGGCAGGGACACCACCATTCCCAGCATGCGTTTGAAGTTTCAAGTGGCAAGATAAGCAAGGAGCCCCTTTCTCTGTGCCTCTATGCGAACAGTGCCATGGGCAGATGAGGCTGAGCAACAGCTTTCCAGGCTAGCCCCTTCTGCCTGCCACCTATCTGCAGAAGTTCGCACTTTCGGATCAGGGCTGCGAAAGGAGCCTGGGAGGGACAACCCACATTCCTCACATGCGTTTGAAGTTTCAAGTGGCAAGATAAGCAAGCAGCACCATTCTCTGTGCCTCTATGCGAACAGTGCCATGGGCAGATGAGGCTGAGCAACAGCTTTCCAGGCTAGCCCCTTCTGGCTGCCAGCTATCTGCAGACGTTCGCATTTCAAGAGCAGGGCTGCGAAAGAAGCCTAGCAGGTACAACATCTTTCCCAGGCAACGTTTGAAGTTTGAGGTGGCAAGGTAAGCAAGCAGCCCCATTCTCTGTGCCTCTGTGCGAGCACTGCCATGGGCAGATGAGGCTGAGCAACAGCTTTCCAGGCTAGCCCCTTCTGGCTGCCAGCTATCTGCGGACGTTCGCACTTTCGGAGTAGGGCTGCGAAAGGAGCCTGACTGGGACACCAACTTTCCCAGGCTACGTTTGAAGTTTCAAGTGGCAAGATAAGCAAGCAGCCCCATTCTCTGTGCCTCTATGCGAACAGTGCCATGGGCAGATGAGGCTGAGCAACAGCTTTCCAGGCTAGACTCTTCTGGCTGCCAGCTATCTGCAGACGTTCGCATTTCAAGAGCAGGGCTGCCAAAGGAGCCTAGCAGGTACAACATCTTTCCCAGGCAACGTTTGAAGTTTGAGGTGGCAAGACAAGCAAGCAGCCCCATTCTCTGTGCCTCTGTGCGAGCAGTGCCATGGGCAGATGAGGCTGAGCAACAGCTTTTTAGGCTAGCCCCTTCTGCCTGCCAGCTATCTGCAGACGTTCGCACTTTCGGATAAGGGCTGCGAAAGGAGCCTGGCAGGGACAACCCACATTCCTCACATGCGTTTGAAGTTTCAAGTGGCAAGATAAGCAAGCAGCACCATTCTCTGTGCCTCTATGCGAACAGTGCCATGGGCAGATGAGGCTGAGCAACAGCTTTCCAGGCTAGCCTGTTCTGCCTGCCAGCTATCTGCAGACGTTCGCATTTCAAGAGCAGGGCTGCGAAAGGAGCCTAGCAGGTACACCATCTTTCCCAGGATACATTTCAAGTTTGAGGTGGCAAGACAAGCAAGGAGCCCCATTCTCTGTGCCTATGTGCGAGCACTCCCATGGGCAGATGAGGCTGAGCAACAGCTTTCCAGGCTAGCACCTTCTGGCTGCCAGCTATCTGCAGACGTTCGCACTTTCGGAACAGGGCTGTGATAGGAGCCTGGCAGGGACACCACCATTCCCAGCATGCGTGTGAAGTATCAAGTGGCAAGATAAGCAAGCAGCCCCATTCTCTGTGCCTCTGTTTGAGCACTGCCATGGGCAGATGAGGCTGAGCAACAGCTTTCCAGGCTACCCCTTCTGCCTGCCATCTATCTGCGGACGTTCGCACTTTCGGAGTAGGGCTGCTAAAGGAGCATGGCTGGGACACCAACTTTCCCAGCATGCGTTTGAAGTTTCAAGTGGCAAGATAAGCAAGCAGCCCCATTCTCTGTGCCTCTATGCGAACAGTGCCATGGGCAGATGAGGCTGAGCAACAGCTTTCCAGGCTAGCCCCTTCTGGCTGCCAGCTATCTGCAGACGTTCGCATTTCAAGAGCAGGGCTGCGAAAGGAGCCTAGCAGGTACACCATCTTTCCCAGGCTACGTTTGAAGTTTGAGGTGGCAAGACAAGCAAGCAGCCCCATTCTCTGTGCCTATGTGCGAGCAGTGCCATGGGCAGATGAGGCTGAGCAACAGCTTTCCAGGCTAGCCCCTTCTGCCTGCCAGCTATCTGCGGACGTTCGCACTTTCGGAGTAGGGCTGCGAAAGGAGCATGGCTGGGACACCAACTTTCCCAGGCTACGTTTGAAGTTTCAAGTGGCAAGATAAGCAAGCAGCCCCATTCTCTGTGCCTCTATGCGAACAGTGCCATGGGCAGATGAGGCTGAGCAACAGCTTTCCAGGCTAGCCCCTTCTGGCTGCCAGCTATCTGCAGACGTTCGCACTTTCGGAACAGGGCTGTGATAGGAGCCTGGCAGGGACACCACCATTCCCAGCATGCGTTTGAAGTTTCAAGTGGCAAGATAAGCAAGCAGCCCCTTTCTCTGTGCCTCTATGCGAACAGTGCCATGGGCAGATGAGGCTGAGCAACAGCTTTCCAGGCTAGACTCTTCTGGCTGCCAGCTATCTGCAGACGTTCGCATTTCAAGAGCAGGGCTGCGAAAGGAGCCTAGCAGGTACAACATCTTTCCCAGGCAACGTTTGAAGTTTGAGGTGGCAAGGTAAGCAAGCAGCCCCATTCTCTGTGCCTCTGTGCGAGCACTGCCATGGGCAGATGAGGCTGAGCAACAGCTTTCCAGGCTAGCCCCTTCTGCCTGCCATCTATCTGCAGACGTTCGCACTTTCGGAGTAGGGCTGCGAAAGGAGCATGGCAGGGACACCAACTTTCCCAGCATGCGTTTGAAGTTTCAAGTGGCAAGATAAGCAAGCAGCCCATTCTCTGTGCCTCTATGCGAACAGTGCCATGGGCAGATGAGGCTGAGCAACAGCTTTCCAGGCTAGACTCTTCTGGCTGCCAGCTATCTGCAGACGTTCGCATTTCAAGAGCAGGGCTGCGAAAGGAGCCTAGCAGGTACAACATCTTTCCCAGGCAACGTTTGAAGTTTGAGGTGGCAAGATAAGCAAGCGGCCCCATTCTCTGTGCCTCTGTGCGAGCACTGCCATGGGCAGATGAGGCTGAGCAACAGCTTTCCAGGCTACCCCTTCTGCCTGCCATCTATCTGCGGACGTTCGCACTTTCGGAGTAGGGCTGCGAAAGGAGCATGGCTGGGACACCAACTTTCCCAGCATGCGTTTGAAGTTTCAAGTGGCAAGATAAGCAAGCAGCCCCATTCTCTGTGCCTCTATGCGAACAGTGCCATGGGCAGATGAGGCTGAGCAACAGCTTTCCAGGCTAGCCCCTTCTGCCTGCCAGCTAGCTGCAGACGTTCGCATTTCAAGAGCAGGGCTGCGAAAGGAGCCTAGCAGGTACACCATCTTTCCCAGGCTACGTTTGAAGTTTGAGGTGGCAAGACAAGCAAGCAGCCCCATTCTCTGTGCCTACGTGCGAGCACTGCCATGGGCAGATGAGGCTGAGCAACAGCTTTCCAGGCTAGCCCCTTCTGTATGCCAGCTATCTGCGGACGTTCGCACTTTCGGAGTAGGGCTGCGAAAGGAGCCTGGCTGGGACACCACCATTCCCAGCATGCGTTTGAAGTTTCAAGTGGCAAGATAAGCAAGCAGCCCCTTTCTCTGTGCCTCTATGCGAACAGTGCCATGGGCAGATGAGGCTGAGCAACAGCTTTCCAGGCTAGCGCCTTCTGGCTGCCACCTATCTGCAGACGTTCGCACTTTCGGATCAGGGCTGTGATAGGAGCCTGGCAGGGACACCACCATTCCCAGCATGCGTTTGAAGTTTCAAGTGGCAAGATAAGCAAGGAGCCCCTTTCTCTGTGCCTCTATGCGAACAGTGCCATGGGCAGATGAGGCTGAGCAACAGCTTTCCAGGCTAGCCTGTTCTGCCTGCCAGCTATCTGCAGACGTTCGCATTTCAAGAGCAGGGCTGCGAAAGGAGCCTAGCAGGTACACCATCTTTCCCAGGATACATTTCAAGTTTGAGGTGGCAAGACAAGCAAGGAGCCCCATTCTCTGTGCCTCTGTGCGAGCAGTGCCATGGGCAGATGAGGCTGAGCAACAGCTTTCCAGGCTAGCCCCTTCTGGCTGCCAGCTATCTGCAGACGTTCGCATTTCAAGAGCAGGGCTGCGAAAGGAGCCTAGCAGGTACACCATCTTTCCCAGGCTACGTTTGAAGTTTGAGGTGGCAAGACAAGCAAGCAGCCCCATTCTCTGTGCCTATGTGCGAGCAGTGCCATGGGCAGATGAGGCTGAGCAACAGCTTTCCAGGCTAGCCCCTTCTGCCTGCCAGCTATCTGCGGACGTTCGCACTTTCGGAGTAGGGCTGCGAAAGGAGCATGGCTGGGACACCAACTTTCCCAGGCTACGTTTGAAGTTTCAAGTGGCAAGATAAGCAAGCAGCCCCATTCTCTGTGCCTCTATGCGAACAGTGCCATGGGCAGATGAGGCTGAGCAACAGCTTTCCAGGCTAGCCCCTTCTGACTGCCAGCTATCTGCAGACGTTCGCACTTTCGGAACAGGGCTGTGATAGGAGCCTGGCAGGGACACCACCATTCCCAGCATGCGTTTGAAGTTTCAAGTGGCAAGATAAGCAAGCAGCCCCTTTCTCTGTGCCTCTATGCGAACAGTGCCATGGGCAGATGAGGCTGAGCAACAGCTTTCCAGGCTAGACTCTTCTGGCTGCCAGCTATCTGCAGACGTTCGCATTTCAAGAGCAGGGCTGCGAAAGGAGCCTAGCAGGTACAACATCTTTCCCAGGCAACGTTTGAAGTTTGAGGTGGCAAGATAAGCAAGCAGCCCCATTCTCTGTGCCTCTGTGCGAGCACTGCCATGGGCAGATGAGGCTGAGCAACAGCTTTCCAGGCTAGCCCCTTCTGCCTGCCATCTATCTGCAGACGTTCGCACTTTCGGAGTAGGGCTGCGAAAGGAGCATGGCAGGGACACCAACTTTCCCAGCATGCGTTTGAAGTTTCAAGTGGCAAGATAAGCAAGCAGCCCCATTCTCTGTGCCTCTATGCGAACAGTGCCATGGGCAGATGAGGCTGAGCAACAGCTTTCCAGGCTAGACTCTTCTGGCTGCCAGCTATCTGCAGACGTTCGCATTTCAAGAGCAGGGCTGCGAAAGGAGCCTAGCAGGTACAACATCTTTCCCAGGCAACGTTTGAAGTTTGAGGTGGCAAGATAAGCAAGCAGCCCCATTCTCTGTGCCTCTGTGCGAGCACTGCCATGGGCAGATGAGGCTGAGCAACAGCTTTCCAGGCTACCCCTTCTGCCTGCCATCTATCTGCGGACGTTCGCACTTTCGGAGTAGGGCTGCGAAAGGAGCATGGCTGGGACACCAACTTTCCCAGCATGCGTTTGAAGTTTCAAGTGGCAAGATAAGCAAGCAGCCCCATTCTCTGTGCCTCTATGCGAACAGTGCCATGGGCAGATGAGGCTGAGCAACAGCTTTCCAGGCTAGCCCCTTCTGCCTGCCAGCTAGCTGCAGACGTTCGCATTTCAAGAGCAGGGCTGCGAAAGGAGCCTAGCAGGTACACCATCTTTCCCAGGCTACGTTTGAAGTTTGAGGTGGCAAGACAAGCAAGCAGCCCCATTCTCTGTGCCTACGTGCGAGCACTGCCATGGGCAGATGAGGCTGAGCAACAGCTTTCCAGGCTAGCCCCTTCTGCCTGCCAGCTATCTGCGGACGTTCGCACTTTCGGAGTAGGGCTGCGAAAGGAGCCTGGCTGGGACACCACTATTCCCAGCATGCGTTTGAAGTTTCAAGTGGCAAGATAAGCAAGCAGCCCCTTTCTCTGTGCCTCTATGCGAACAGTGCCATGGGCAGATGAGGCTGAGCAACAGCTTTCCAGACTAGCCCCTTCTGCCTGCCAGCTATCTGCAGACGTTCGCACTTTCGGAACAGGGCTGTGATAGGAGCCTGGCAGGGACACCACCATTCCCAGAATGCGTTTGAAGTATCAAGTGGCAAGATAAGCAAGCAGCACCATTCTCTGTGCCTCTATGCGAACAGTGCCATGGGCAGATGAGGCTGAGCAACAGCTTTCCAGGCTAGCCCCTTCTGGCTGCCAGCTATCTGCGGACGTTCGCACTTTCGGAGCAGGGCTGCAAAAGGAGCCTGGCTGGGACACCAACTTTCCCAGGCTACGTTTGAGGTGGCAAGACAAGCAAGCAGCCCCATTCTCTGTGCCTCTGTGCGAGCAGTGCCATGGGCAGATGAGGCTGAGCAACAGCTTTCCAGGCTAGCCCCTTCTGCCTGCGATCTATCTGCGGACGTTCGCACTTTCGGAGTAGGGCTGCGAAAGGAGCCTGGCTGGGACACCAACTTTCCCAGGCTACGTTTGAAGTTTCAAGTGGCAAGATAAGCAAGCAGCCCCATTCTCTGTGCCTCTATGCGAACAGTGCCATGGGCAGATGAGGCTGAGCAACAGCTTTCCAGGCTAGACTCTTCTGGCTGCCAGCTATCTGCAGACGTTCGCATTTCAAGAGCAGGGCTGCCAAAGGAGCCTAGCAGGTACAACATCTTTCCCAGGCAACGTTTGAAGTTTGAGGTGGCAAGACAAGCAAGCAGCCCCATTCTCTGTGCCTCTGTGCGAGCACTGCCATGGGCAGATGAGGCTGAGCAACAGCTTTCCAGGCTACCCCTTCTGCCTGCCAGCTATCTGCGGACGTTCGCACTTTCGGAGTAGGGCTGCGAAAGGAGCATGGCTGGGACACCAACTTTCCCAGCATGCGTTTGAAGTTTCAAGTGGCAAGATAAGCAAGCAGCCCCATTCTCTGTGCCTCTATGCGAACAGTGCCATGGGCAGATGAGGCTGAGCAACAGCTTTCCAGGCTAGCCCCTTCTGGCTGCCAGCTATCTGCAGACGTTCGCATTTCAAGAGCAGGGCTGCGAAAGGAGCCTAGCAGGTACACCATCTTTCCCAGGCTACGTTTGAAGTTTGAGGTGGCAAGACAAGCAAGCAGCCCCATTCTCTGTGCCTACGTGCGAGCACTGCCATGGGCAGATGAGGCTGAGCAACAGCTTTCCAGGCTACCCCTTCTGCCTGCCAGCTATCTGCGGACGTTCGCACTTTCGGAGTAGGGCTGCGAAAGGAGCCTGGCTGGGACACCACCATTCCCAGCATGCGTTTGAAGTTTCAAGTGGCAAGATAAGCAAGCAGCCCCTTTCTCTGTGCCTCTATGCGAACAGTGCCATGGGCAGATGAGGCTGAGCAACAGCTTTCCAGGCTAGCCCCTTCTGGCTGCCAGCTATCTGCAGACGTTCGCATTTCAAGAGCAGGTCTGCGAAAGGAGCCTAGCAGGTACACCATCTTTCCCAGGCTACGTTTGAAGTTTGAGGTAGCAAGACAAGCAAGGAGCCCCATTCTCTGTGCCTCTATGCGAGCACTGCCATGGGCAGATGAGGCTGAGCAACAGCTTTCCAGGCTAGCCCCTTCTGCCTGCCAGCTATCTGCGGACGTTCGCACTTTCGGAGTAGCTCTGCGAAAGGAGCCTGGCTGGGACACCAACTTTCCCAGGCTACGTTTGAAGTTTCAAGTGGCAAGATAAGCAAGCAGCCCCATTCTCTGTGCCTCTATGCGAACAGTGCCATGGGCAGATGAGGCTGAGCAACAGCTTTCCAGGCTAGCCCCTTCTGGCTGCCAGCTATCTGCAGACGTTCGCATTTCAAGAGCAGGGCTGCGAAAGGAGCCTAGCAGGTACACCATCTTTCCCAGGATACGTTTCAAGTTTGAGGTGGCAAGACAAGCAAGGAGCCCCATTCTCTGTGCCTCTGTGCGACCAGTGCCATGGGCAGATGAGGCTGAGCAACAGCTTTCCAGGCTAGCTCCTTCTGGCTGCCGTCTATCTGCGGACGTTCGCACTTTCGGATCAGGGCTGCGAAACGAGCCTGGCTGGGACACCAACTTTCCCAGGCTACGTTTGAGGTTTAAGGTGGCAAGACAAGCAAGGAGCCCCATTCTCTGTGCCTCTGTGCGAGAACTGCCATGGGCAGATGAGGCTGAGCAACAGCTTTCCAGGCTACCCCTTCTGCCTGCCATCTATCTGCGGACGTTCGCACTTTCGGAGTAGGGCTGCGAAAGGAGCATGGCTGGGACACCAACTTTCCCAGCATGCGTTTGAAGTTTCAAGTGGCAAGATAAGCAAGCAGCCCCATTCTCTGTGCCTCTATGCGAACAGTGCCATGGGCAGATGAGGCTGAGCAACAGCTTTCCAGGCTAGCCCCTTCTGCCTGCCAGCTATCTGCAGACGTTCGCATTTCAATAGCAGGCCTGCGAAAGGAGCCTAGCAGGTACACCATCTTTCCCAGGCTACGTTTGAAGTTTGAGGTGGCAAGACAAGCAAGCAGCCCCATTCTCTGTGCCTATGTGCGAGCACTCCCATGGGCAGATGAGGCTGAGCAACAGCTTTCCAGGCTAGCCCCTTCTGCCTGCCAGCTATCTGCGGACGTTCGCACTTTCGGAGTAGGGCTGCGAAAGGAGCCTGGCTGGGACACCAACTTTCCCAGGCTACGTTTGAAGTTTCAAGTGGCAAGATAAGCAAGCAGCCCCATTCTCTGTGCCTCTATGCGAACAGTGCCATGGGCAGATGAGGCTGAGCAACAGCTTTCCAGGCTAGCCCCTTCTGACTGCCAGCTATCTGCAGACGTTCGCACTTTCGGAACAGGGCTGTGATAGGAGCCTGGCAGGGACACCACCATTCCCAGCATGCGTTTGAAGTTTCAAGTGGCAAGATAAGCAAGCAGCCCCATTCTCTGTGCCTCTATGCGAACAGTGTCATGGGCAGATGAGGCTGAGCCACAGCTTTCCAGGCTAGCCCCTTCTGCCTGCCAGCTATCTGCAGACGTTCGCATTTCAAGAGCAGGGCTGCGAAAGGAGCCTAGCAGGTACACCATCTTTCCCAGGCTACGTTTGAAGTTTGAGGTAGCAAGACAAGCAAGGAGCCCCATTCTCTGTGCCTCTGTGCGACCAGTGCCATGGGCAGATGAGGCTGAGCAACAGCTTTCCAGGCTAGCCCCTTCTGCCTGCCAGCTATCTGCAGACGTTCGCACTTTCGGATAAGGGCTGCGAAAGGAGCCTGGCAGGTACAACCCACATTCCTCACATGCGTTTGAAGTTTCAAGTGGCAAGATAAGCAAGCAGCACCATTCTCTGTGCCTCTATGCGAACAGTGCCATGGGCAGATGAGGCTGAGCAACAGCTTTCCAGGCTAGCCCCTTCTGGCTGCCAGCTATCTGCAGACATTCGCATTTCAAGAGCAGGGCTGCGAAAGAAGCCTAGCAGGTACACCATCTTTCCCAGGCTACGTTTGAAGTTTGAGGTGGCAAGACAAGCAAGCAGCCCCATTCTCTGTGCCTCTGTGCGAGCACTGCCATGGGCAGATGAGGCTGAGCAACAGCTTTCCAGGCTAGCCCCTTCTGCCTGACAGCTATCTGCGGACGTTCGCACTTTCGGAGTAGGGCTGCGAAAGGAGCCTGGCTGGGACACCAACTTTCCCAGGCTACGTTTGAAGTTTCAAGTGGCAAGATAAGCAAGCAGCCCCATTCTCTGTGCCTCTATGCGAACAGTGCCATGGGCAGATGAGGCTGAGCAACAGCTTTCCAGGCTAGCCCCTTCTGCCTGCCAGCTATCTGCAGACGTTCGCATTTCAAGAGCAGGGCTGTGAAAGGAGCCTAGCAGGTACACCATCTTTCCCAGGATACGTTTGAAGTTTGAGGTGGCAGGACAAGCAAGGAGCCCCATTCTCTGTGCCTCTGTGCGAGCAGTGCCATGGGCAGATGAGGCTGAGCAACAGCTTTCCAGGCTAGCACCTTCTGGCTGCCAGCTATCTGCAGACGTTCGCACTTTCGGATCAGGGCTGCGAAAGGAGCCTGGCTGGGACACCAACTTTCCCAGGCTACGTTTGAGGTTTGAGGTGGCAAGACAAGCAAGCAGCCCCATTCTCTGTGCCCCTGTGCGAGCAGTACCATGGGCAGATGAGGCTGAGCAACAGCTTTCCAGACTAGCCCCTTCTGCCTGCCAGCTATCTGCAGACGTTCGCACTTTCGGAACAGGGCTCTGATAGGAGCCTGGCAGGGACACCACCATTCCCAGCATGCGTGTGAAGTATCAAGTGGCAAGATAAGCAAGCAGCCCCATTCTCTGTGCCTCTGTGCGAGCACTGCCATGGGCAGATGAGGCTGAGCAACAACTTTCCAGGCTACCCCTTCTGCCTGCCATCTATCTGCGGACGTTCGCACTTTCGGAGTAGGGCTGCGAAAGGAGCATGGCTGGGACACCAACTTTCCCAGCATGCGTTTGAAGTTTCAAGTGGCAAGATAAGCAAGCAGCCCCATTCTCTGTGCCTCTATGCGAACAGTGCCATGGGCAGATGAGGCTGAGCAACAGCTTTCCAGGCTAGCCCCTTCTGGCTGCCAGCTATCTGCAGACGTTCGCATTTCAAGAGCAGGGCTGCGAAAGGAGCCTAGCAGGTACACCATCTTTCCCAGGCTACGTTTGAAGTTTGAGGTGGCAAGACAAGCAAGCAGCCCCATTCTCTGTGCCTATGTGCGAGCACTGCCATGGGCAGATGAGGCTGAGCAACAGCTTTCCAGGCTAGCCCCTTCTGCCTGCCAGCTATCTGCGGACGTTCGCACTTTCGGAGTAGGGCTGCGAAAGGAGCCTGGCTGGGACACCAACTTTCCCAGGCTACGTTTGAAGTTTCAAGTGGCAAGATAAGCAAGCAGCCCCATTCTCTGTGCCTCTATGCGAACAGTGCCATGGGCAGATGAGGCTGAGCAACAGCTTTCCAGGCTAGACTCTTCTGGCTGCCAGCTATCTGCAGACGTTCGCATTTCAAGAGCAGGGCTGCCAAAGGAGCCTAGCAGGTACAACATCTTTCCCAGGCAACGTTTGAAGTTTGAGGTGGCAAGATAAGCAAGCAGCCACATTCTCTGTGCCTCTGTGCGAGCACTGCCATGGGCAGATGAGGCTGAGCAACAGCTTTCCAGGCTACCCCTTCTGCCTGCCATCTATCTGCGGACGTTCGCACTTTCGGAGTAGGGCTGCGAAAGGAGCATGGCTGGGACACCAACTTTCCCAGCATGCGTTTGAAGTTTCAAGTGGCAAGATAAGCAAGCAGCCCCATTCTCTGTGCCTCTATGCGAACAGTGCCATGGGCAGATGAGACTGAGCAACAGCTTTCCAGGCTAACCCCTTCTGCCTGCCAGCTATCTGCAGACGTTCGCATTTCAAGAGCAGGGCTGCGAAAGGAGCCTAGCAGGTACACCATCTTTCCCAGGCTACGTTTGAAGTTTGAGGTGGCAAGACAAGCAAGCAGCCTCATTCTCTGTGCCTACGTGCGAGCACTGCCATGGGCAGATGAGGCTGAGCAACAGCTTTCCAGGCTAGCCCCTTCTGCCTGCCAGCTATCTGCGGACGTTCGCACTTTCGGAGTAGGGCTGCGAAAGGAGCATGGCTGGGACACCACCATTCCCAGCATGCGTTTGAAGTTTCAAGTGGCAAGATAAGCAAGCAGCCCCTTTCTCTGTGCCTCTATGCGAACAGTGCCATGGGCAGATGAGGCTGAGCAACAGCTTTCCAGGCTAGCGCCTTCTGGCTGCCACCTATCTGCAGACGTTCGCACTTTCGGATCAGGGCTGTGATAGGAGCATGGCAGGGACACCACCATTCCCAGCATGCGTTTGAAGTTTCAAGTGGCAAGATAAGCAAGCAGCCCCTTTCTCTGTGCCTCTATGCGAACAGTGCCATGGGCAGATGAGGCTGAGCAACAGCTTTCCAGGCTAGCCCCTTCTGCCTGCCAGCTATCTGCAGAAGTTCGCACTTTCGGATCAGGGCTGCGAAAGGAGCCTGGGAGGGACAACCCACATTCCTCACATGCGTTTGAAGTTTCAAGTGGCAAGATAAGCAAGCAGCACCATTCTCTGTGCCTCTGTGCGAGCACTGCCATGGGCAGATGAGGCTGAGCAACAGCTTTCCAGACTAGCCCCTTCTGGCTGCCAGCTATCTGCGGACGTTCGCACTTTCGGAGTAGGGCTGCGAAAGGAGCCTGGCTGGGACACCAACTTTCCCAGGCTACGTTTGAAGTTTCAAGTGGCAAGATAAGCAAGCAGCCCCATTCTCTGTGCCTCTATGCGAACAGTGCCATGGGCAGATGAGGCTGAGCAACAGCTTTCCAGACTAGCCCCTTCTGCCTGCCAGCTATCTGCAGACGTTCGCACTTTCGGAACAGGGCTGTGAAAGGAGCCTGGCAGGGACACCACCATTCCCAGCATGCGTTTGAAGTATCAAGTGGCAAGATAAGCAAGCAGCCCCATTCTCTGTGCCTCTATGCGAACAGTGCCATGGGCAGATGAGGCTGAGCAACAGCTTTCCAGGCTAGCCCCTTCTGGCTGCCAGCTATCTGCGGACGTTCGCACTTTCGGAGCAGGGCTGCAAAAGGAGCCTGGCTGGGACACCAACTTTCCAAGGCTACGTTTGAGGTTTGAGGTGGCAAGACAAGCAAGCAGCCCCATTCTCTGTGCCTCTGTGCGAGCAGTGCCATGGGCAGATGAGGCTGAGCAACAGCTTTCCAGGCTAGCCCCTTCTGCCTGCCAGCTATCTGCAGACGTTCGCACTTTCGGAACAGGGCTGTGATAGGAGCCTGGCAGGGACACCACCATTCCCAGCATGCGTTTGAAGATTCAAGTGGCAAGATAAGCAAGCAGCCCCTTTCTCTGTGCCTCTATGCGAACAGTGCCATGGGCAGATGAGGCTGAGCCACAGCTTTCCAGGCTAGCCCCTTCTGCCTGCCAGCTATCTGCAGACGTTCGCATTTCAAGAGCAGGGCTGCGAAAGGAGCCTAGCAGGTACACCATCTTTCCCAGGCTACGTTTGAAGTTTGAGGTAGCAAGACAAGCAAGGAGCCCCATTCTCTGTGCCTCTGTGCAAGCAGTGCCATGGGCAGATGAGGCTGAGCAACAGCTTTCCAGGCTAGCCCCTTCTGCCTGCCAGCTATCTGCGGACGTTCGCACTTTCGGATAAGGGCTGCGAAAGGAGCCTGGCAGGGACAACCCACATTCCTCACATGCGTTTGAAGTTTCAAGTGGCAAGATAAGCAAGCAGCACCATTCTCTGTGCCTCTATGCGAACAGTGCCATGGGCAGATGAGGCTGAGCAACAGCTTTCCAGGCTAGCCCCTTCTGGCTGCCAGCTATCTGCAGACATTCGCATTTCAAGAGCAGGGCTGCGAAAGGAGCCTAGCAGGTACACCATCTTTCCCAGGCTACGTTTGAAGTTTGAGGTGGCAAGACAAGCAAGCAGCCCCATTCTCTGTGCCTCTGTGCGAGCACTGCCATGGGCAGATGAGGCTGAGCAACAGCTTTCCAGGCTAGCCCCTTCTGCCTGCCAGCTATCTGCAGACGTTCGCACTTTCGGAGTAGGGCTGCGAAAGGAGCCTGGCTGGGACACCAACTTTCCCAGGCTACGTTTGAAGTTTCAAGTGGCAAGATAAGCAAGCAGCCCCATTCTCTGTGCCTCTATGCGAACAGTGCCATGGGCAGATGAGGCTGAGCAACAGCTTTCCAGGCTAGCCCCTTCTGGCTGCCAGCTATCTGCAGACGTTCGCATTTCAAGAGCAGGGCTGCGAAAGGAGCCTAGCAGGTACAACATCTTTCCCAGGCAACGTTTGAAGTTTGAGGTGGCAAGATAAGCAAGCAGCCCCATTCTCTGTGCCTCTGTGCGAGCACTGCCATGGGCAGATGAGGCTGAGCAACAGCTTTCCAGGCTAGCCCCTTCTGCCTGCCATCTATCTGCGGACGTTCGCACTTTCGGAGTAGGGCTGCGAAAGGAGCATGGCTGGGACACCAACTTTCCCAGCATGCGTTTGAAGTTTCAAGTGGCAAGATAAGCAAGCAGCCCCATTCTCTGTGCCTCTATGCGAACAGTGCCATGGGCAGATGAGGCTGAGCAACAGCTTTCCAGGCTAGACTCTTCTGGCTGCCAGCTATCTGCAGACGTTCGCATTTCAAGAGCAGGGCTGCGAAAGGAGCCTAGCAGGTACAACATCTTTCCCAGGCTACGTTTGAAGTTTGAGGTGGCAAGATAAGCAAGCAGCCCCATTCTCTGTGCCTCTGTGCGAGCACTGCCATGGGCAGATGAGGCTGAGCAACAGCTTTCCAGGCTACCCCTTCTGCCTGCCATCTATCTGCGGACGTTCGCACTTTCGGAGTAGGGCTGCGAAAGGAGCATGGCTGGGACACCAACTTTCCCAGCATGCGTTTGAAGTTTCAAGTGGCAAGATAAGCAAGCAGCCCCATTCTCTGTGCCTCTATGCGAACAGTGCCATGGGCAGATGAGGCTGAGCAACAGCTTTCCAGGCTAGCCCCTTCTGCCTGCCAGCTATCTGCAGACGTTCGCATTTCAAGAGCAGGGCTGCGAAAGGAGCCTAGCAGGTACACCATCTTTCCCAGGCTACGTTTGAAGTTTGAGGTGGCAAGACAAGCAAGCAGCCCCATTCTCTGTGCCTCTATGCGAACAGTGCCATGGGCAGATGAGGCTGAGCAACAGCTTTCCAGGCTAGCCCCTTCTGCCTGCCAGCTATCTGCGGACGTTCGCACTTTCGGAGTAGGGCTGCGAAAGGAGCCTGGCTGGGACACCACCATTCCCAGCATGCGTTTGAAGTTTTAGGTGGCAAGATAAGCAAGCAGCCCCTTTCTCTGTGCCTCTATGCGAACAGTGCCATGGGCAGATGAGGCTGAGCAACAGCTTTCCAGGCTAGCGCCTTCTGGCTGCCACCTATCTGCAGAAGTTCGCACTTTCGGATCAGGGCTGCGAAAGGAGCCTGGGAGGGACAACCCACATTCCTCACATGCGTTTGAAGTTTCAAGTGGCAAGATAAGCAAGCAGCCCCATTCTCTGTGCCTCTATGCGACCAGTGCCATGGGCAGATGAGGCTGAGCAACAGCTTTCCAGGCTAGCCCCTTCTGGCTGCCAGCTATCTGCAGACGTTCGCATTTCAAGAGCAGGGCTGCGAAAGAAGCCTAGCAGGTACACCATCTTTCCCAGGCTACGTTTGAATTTTGAGGTGGCAAGACAAGCAAGAAGCCCCATTCTCTGTGCCTCTGTGCGAGCACTGCCATGGGCAGATGAGGCTGAGCAACAGCTTTCCAGGCTAGCCCCTTCTGCCTGCCATCTATCTGCGGACGTTCGCACTTTCGGAGTAGGGCTGCGAAAGGAGCATGGCTGGGACACCAACTTTCCCAGCATGCGTTTGAAGTTTCAAGTGGCAAGATAAGCAAGCAGCCCCATTCTCTGTGCCTCTATGCGAACAGTGCCATGGGCAGATGAGGCTGAGCAACAGCTTTCCAGGCTACCCCTTCTGCCTGCCATCTATCTGCGGACGCTCGCACTTTCGGAGTAGGGCTGCGAAAGGAGCATGGCTGGGACACCAACTTTCCCAGCATGCGTTTGAAGTTTCAAGTGGCAAGATAAGCAAGCAGCCCCATTCTCTGTGCCTCTATGCGAACAGTGCCATGGGCAGATGAGGCTGAGCAACAGCTTTCCAGGCTAGCCCCTTCTGGCTGCCAGCTATCTGCAGACGTTCGCATTTCAAGAGCAGGGCTGCGAAAGGAGCCTAGCAGGTACACTATCTTTCCCAGGCTACGTTTGAAGTTTGAGGTGGCAAGACAAGCAAGCAGCCCCATTCTCTGTGCCTATGTGCGAGCACTGCCATGGGCAGATGAGGCTGAGCAACAGCTTTCCAGGCTAGCCCCTTCTGCCTGCCAGCTATCTGCGGACGTTCGCACTTTCGGAGTAGGGCTGCGAAAGGAGCCTGGCTGGGACACCAACTTTCCCAGGCTACGTTTGAAGTTTCAAGTGGCAAGATAAGCAAGCAGCCCCATTCTCTGTGCCTCTATGCGAACAGTGCCATGGGCAGATGAGGCTGAGCAACAGCTTTCCAGGCTAGCCCCTTCTGCCTGCCAGCTATCTGCAGACGTTCGCACTTTCGGAACAGGGCTGTGATAGGATTCTGGCAGGGACACCACCATTCCCAGCATGCGTTTGAAGTTTCAAGTGGCAAGATAAGCAAGCAGCCCCTTTCTCTGTGCCTCTATGCGAACAGTGCCATGGGCAGATGAGGCTGAGCAACAGCTTTCCAGGCTAGACTCTTCTGGCTGCCAGCTATCTGCAGACGTTCGCATTTCAAGAGCAGGGCTGCGAAAGGAGCCTAGCAGGTACAACATCTTTCCCAGGCAACGTTTGAAGTTTGAGGTGGCAAGATAAGCAAGCAGCCCCATTCTCTGTGTCTCTGTGCGAGCACTGCCATGGGCAGATGAGGCTGAGCAACAGCTTTCCAGGCTAGCCCCTTCTGCCTGCCATCTATCTGCGGACGTTCGCACTTTCGGAGTAGGGCTGCGAAAGGAGCATGGCTGGGACACCAACTTTCCCAGCATGCGTTTGAAGTTTCAAGTGGCAAGATAAGCAAGCAGCCCCATTCTCTGTGCCTCTATGCGAACAGTGCCATGGGCAGATGAGGCTGAGCAACAGCTTTCCAGGCTAGACTCTTCTGGCTGCCAGCTATCTGCAGACGTTCGCATTTCAAGAGCAGGGCTGCGAAAGGAGCCTAGCAGGTACAACATCTTTCCCAGGCTACGTTTGAAGTTTGAGGTGGCAAGATAAGCAAGCAGCCCCATTCTCTGTGCCTCTGTGCGAGCACTGCCATGGGCAGATGAGGCTGAGCAACAGCTTTCCAGGCTACCCCTTCTGCCTGCCATCTATCTGCGGACGTTCGCACTTTCGGAGTAGGGCTGCGAAAGGAGCATGGCTGGGACACCAACTTTCCCAGCATGCGTTTGAAGTTTCAAGTGGCAAGATAAGCAAGCAGCCCCATTCTCTGTGCCTCTATGCGAACAGTGCCATGGGCAGATGAGGCTGAGCAACAGCTTTCCAGGCTAGCCCCTTCTGCCTGCCAGCTATCTGCAGACGTTCGCATTTCAAGAGCAGGGCTGCGAAAGGAGCCTAGCAGGTACACCATCTTTCCCAGGCTACGTTTGAAGTTTGAGGTGGCAAGACAAGCAAGCAGCCCCATTCTCTGTGCCTCTATGCGAACAGTGCCATGGGCAGATGAGGCTGAGCAACAGCTTTCCAGGCTAGCCCCTTCTGCCTGCCAGCTATCTGCGGACGTTCGCACTTTCGGAGTAGGGCTGCGAAAGGAGCCTGGCTGGGACACCAACTTTCCCAGGCTACGTTTGAAGTTTCAAGTGGCAAGATAAGCAAGCAGCCCCATTCTCTGTGCCTCTATGCGAACAGTGCCATGGGCAGATGAGGCTGAGCAACAGCTTTCCAGGCTAGCCCCTTCTGCCTGCCAGCTATCTGCAGACGTTCGCACTTTCGGAACAGGGCTGTGATAGGATTCTGGCAGGGACACCACCATTCCCAGCATGCGTTTGAAGTTTCAAGTGGCAAGATAAGCAAGCAGCCCCTTTCTCTGTGCCTCTATGCGAACAGTGCCATGGGCAGATGAGGCTGAGCAACAGCTTTCCAGGCTAGACTCTTCTGGCTGCCAGCTATCTGCAGACGTTCGCATTTCAAGAGCAGGGCTGCGAAAGGAGCCTAGCAGGTACAACATCTTTCCCAGGCAACGTTTGAAGTTTGAGGTGGCAAGATAAGCAAGCAGCCCCATTCTCTGTGTCTCTGTGCGAGCACTGCCATGGGCAGATGAGGCTGAGCAACAGCTTTCCAGGCTAGCCCCTTCTGCCTGCCATCTATCTGCGGACGTTCGCACTTTCGGAGTAGGGCTGCGAAAGGAGCATGGCTGGGACACCAACTTTCCCAGCATGCGTTTGAAGTTTCAAGTGGCAAGATAAGCAAGCAGCCCCATTCTCTGTGCCTCTATGCGAACAGTGCCATGGGCAGATGAGGCTGAGCAACAGCTTTCCAGGCTAGACTCTTCTGGCTGCCAGCTATCTGCAGACGTTCGCATTTCAAGAGCAGGGCTGCGAAAGGAGCCTAGCAGGTACAACATCTTTCCCAGGCTACGTTTGAAGTTTGAGGTGGCAAGATAAGCAAGCAGCCCCATTCTCTGTGCCTCTGTGCGAGCACTGCCATGGGCAGATGAGGCTGAGCAACAGCTTTCCAGGCTACCCCTTCTGCCTGCCATCTATCTGCGGACGTTCGCACTTTCGGAGTAGGGCTGCGAAAGGAGCATGGCTGGGACACCAACTTTCCCAGCATGCGTTTGAAGTTTCAAGTGGCAAGATAAGCAAGCAGCCCCATTCTCTGTGCCTCTATGCGAACAGTGCCATGGGCAGATGAGGCTGAGCAACAGCTTTCCAGGCTAGCCCCTTCTGCCTGCCAGCTAGCTGCAGACGTTCGCATTTCAAGAGCAGGGCTGCGAAAGGAGCCTAGCAGGTACACCATCTTTCCCAGGCTACGTTTGAAGTTTGAGGTGGCAAGACAAGCAAGCAGCCCCATTCTCTGTGCCTCTATGCGAACAGTGCCATGGGCAGATGAGGCTGAGCAACAGCTTTCCAGGCTAGCCCCTTCTGCCTGCCAGCTATCTGCGGACGTTCGCACTTTCGGAGTAGGGCTGCGAAAGGAGCCTGGCTGGGACACCACCATTCCCAGCATGCGTTTGAAGTTTCAAGTGGCAAGATAAGCAAGCAGCCCCTTTCTCTGTGCCTCTATGCGAACAGTGCCATGGGCAGATGAGGCTGAGCAACAGCTTTCCAGGCTAGCGCCTTCTGGCTGCCACCTATCTGCAGAAGTTCGCACTTTCGGATCAGGGCTGCGAAAGGAGCCTGGGAGGGACAACCCACATTCCTCACATGCGTTTGAAGTTTCAAGTGGCAAGATAAGCAAGCAGCACCATTCTCTGTGCCTCTATGCGACCAGTGCCATGGGCAGATGAGGCTGAGCAACAGCTTTCCAGGCTAGCCCCTTCTGGCTGCCAGCTATCTGCAGACGTTCGCATTTCAAGAGCAGGGCTGCGAAAGAAGCCTAGCAGGTACACCATCTTTCCCAGGCTACGTTTGAATTTTGAGGTGGCAAGACAAGCAAGAAGCCCCATTCTCTGTGCCTCTGTGCGAGCACTGCCATGGGCAGATGAGGCTGAGCAACAGCTTTCCAGGCTAGCCCCTTCTGCCTGCCATCTATCTGCGGACGTTCGCACTTTCGGAGTAGGGCTGCGAAAGGAGCATGGCTGGGACACCAACTTTCCCAGCATGCGTTTGAAGTTTCAAGTGGCAAGATAAGCAAGCAGCCCCATTCTCTGTGCCTCTATGCGAACAGTGCCATGGGCAGATGAGGCTGAGCAACAGCTTTCCAGGCTAGACTCTTCTGGCTGCCAGCTATCTGCAGACGTTCGCATTTTCGAAGCAGGGTTGCGAAAGGAGCCTGGCAGGAACCTCCCTATTCCCAGGTTACGTTTGAAGTTTGAGGTGGCAAGATAAGCAAGCAGCCCCATTCTCTGTGCCTCTGTGCGAGCACTGCCATGGGCAGATGAGGCTGAGCAACAGCTTTCCAGGCTACCCCTTCTGCCTGCCATCTATCTGCGGACGTTCGCACTTTCGGAGTAGGGCTGCGAAAGGAGCATGGCTGGGACACCAACTTTCCCAGCATGCGTTTGAAGTTTCAAGTGGCAAGATAAGCAAGCAGCACCATTCTCTGTGCCTCTATGCGAACAGTGCCATGGGCAGATGAGGCTGAGCAACAGCTTTCCAGGCTAGCCCCTTCTGCCTGCCAGCTATCTGCAGACGTTCGCATTTCAAGAGCAGGGCTGCGAAAGGAGCCTAGCAGGTACACCATCTTTCCCAGGCTACGTTTGAAGTTTGAGGTGGCAAGACAAGCAAGCAGCCCCATTCTCTGTGCCTCTATGCGAACAGTGCCATGGGCAGATGAGGCTGAGCAACAGCTTTCCAGGCTAGCCCCTTCTGCCTGCCAGCTATCTGCGGACGTTCGCACTTTCGGAGTAGGGCTGCGAAAGGAGCCTGGCTGGGACACCACCATTCCCAGCATGCGTTTGAAGTTTCAAGTGGCAAGATAAGCAAGCAGCCCCTTTCTCTGTGCCTCTATGCGAACAGTGCCATGGGCAGATGAGGCTGAGCAACAGCTTTCCAGGCTAGCGCCTTCTGGCTGCCACCTATCTGCAGAAGTTCGCACTTTCGGATCAGGGCTGCGAAAGGAGCCTGGCAGGGACAACCCACATTCCTCACATGCGTTTGAAGTTTCAAGTGGAAAGATAAGCAAGCAGCACCATTCTCTGTGCCTCTATGCGACCAGTGCCATGGGCAGATGAGGCTGAGCAACAGCTTTCCAGGCTAGCCCCTTCTGGCTGCCAGCTATCTGCAGACGTTCGCATTTCAAGAGCAGGGCTGCGAAAGGAGCCTAGCAGGTACACCATCTTTCCCAGGCTACGTTTGAATTTTGAGGTGGCAAGACAAGCAAGAAGCCCCATTCTCTGTGCCTCTGTGCGAGCACTGCCATGGGCAGATGAGGCTGAGCAACAGCTTTCCAGGCTAGCCCCTTCTGCCTGCCATCTATCTGCGGACGTTCGCACTTTCGGAGTAGGGCTGCGAAAGGAGCATGGCTGGGACACCAACTTTCCCAGCATGCGTTTGAAGTTTCAAGTGGCAAGATAAGCAAGCAGCCCCATTCTCTGTGCCTCTATGCGAACAGTGCCATGGGCAGATGAGGCTGAGCAACAGCTTTCCAGGCTAGACTCTTCTGGCTGCCATCTATCTGCAGACGTTCGCATTTCAAGAGCAGGGCTGCGAAAGGAGCCTAGCAGGTACAACATCTTTCCCAGGATACGTTTGAAGTTTGAGGTGGCAAGATAAGCAAGCAGCCCCAGTCTCTGTGCCTCTGTGCGAGCACTGCCATGGGCAGATGAGGCTGAGCAACAGCTTTCCAGGCTAGCCCCTTCTGGCTGCCAGCTATCTGCAGACGTTCGCATTTCAAGAGCAGGGCTGCGAAAGGAGCCTAGCAGGTACACTATCTTTCCCAGGCTACGTTTGAAGTTTGAGGTGGCAAGACAAGCAAGCAGCCCCATTCTCTGTGCCTATGTGCGAGCACTGCCATGGGCAGATGAGGCTGAGCAACAGCTTTCCAGGCTAGCCCCTTCTGCCTGCCAGCTATCTGCGGACGTTCGCACTTTCGGAGTAGGGCTGCGAAAGGAGCCTGGCTGGGACACCAACTTTCCCAGGCTACGTTTGAAGTTTCAAGTGGCAAGATAAGCAAGCAGCCCCATTCTCTGTGCCTCTATGCGAACAGTGCCATGGGCAGATGAGGCTGAGCAACAGCTTTCCAGGCTAGCCCCTTCTGCCTGCCAGCTATCTGCAGACGTTCGCACTTTCGGAACAGGGCTGTGATAGGATTCTGGCAGGGACACCACCATTCCCAGCATGCGTTTGAAGTTTCAAGTGGCAAGATAAGCAAGCAGCCCCTTTCTCTGTGCCTCTATGCGAACAGTGCCATGGGCAGATGAGGCTGAGCAACAGCTTTCCAGGCTAGACTCTTCTGGCTGCCAGCTATCTGCAGACGTTCGCATTTCAAGAGCAGGGCTGCGAAAGGAGCCTAGCAGGTACAACATCTTTCCCAGGCAACGTTTGAAGTTTGAGGTGGCAACATAAGCAAGCAGCCCCATTCTCTGTGCCTCTGTGCGAGCACTGCCATGGGCAGATGAGGCTGAGCAACAGCTTTCCAGGCTAGCCCCTTCTGCCTGCCATCTATCTGCGGACGTTCGCACTTTCGGAGTAGGGCTGCGAAAGGAGCATGGCTGGGACACCAACTTTCCCAGCATGCGTTTGAAGTTTCAAGTGGCAAGATAAGCAAGCAGCCCCATTCTCTGTGCCTCTATGCGAACAGTGCCATGGGCAGATGAGGCTGAGCAACAGCTTTCCAGGCTAGCCCCTTCTGGCTGCCAGCTATCTGCAGACGTTCGCATTTCAAGAGCAGGGCTGCGAAAGGAGCCTAGCAGGTACAACATCTTTCCCAGGCTACGTTTGAAGTTTGAGGTGGCAAGATAAGCAAGCAGCCCCATTCTCTGTGCCTCTGTGCGAGCACTGCCATGGGCAGATGAGGCTGAGCAACAGCTTTCCAGGCTACTCCTTCTGCCTGCCATCTATCTGCGGACGTTCGCACTTTCGGAGTAGGGCTGAGAAAGGAGCATGGCTGGGACACCAACTTTCCCAGCATGCGTTTGAAGTTTCAAGTGGCAAGATAAGCAAGCAGCCCCATTCTCTGTGCCTCTATGCGAACAGTGCCATGGGCAGATGAGGCTGAGCAACAGCTTTCCAGGCTAGCCCCTTCTGCCTGCCAGCTATCTGCAGACGTTCGCATTTCAAGAGCAGGGCTGCGAAAGGAGCCTAGCAGGTACACCATCTTTCCCAGGCTACGTTTGAAGTTTGAGGTGGCAAGACAAGCAAGCAGCCCCATTCTCTGTGCCTCTATGCGAACAGTGCCATGGGCAGATGAGGCTGAGCAACAGCTTTCCAGGCTAGCCCCTTCTGCCTGCCAGCTATCTGCGGACGTTCGCACTTTCGGAGTAGGGCTGCGAAAGGAGCCTGGCTGGGACACCACCATTCCCAGCATGCGTTTGAAGTTTCAAGTGGCAAGATAAGCAAGCAGCCCCTTTCTCTGTGCCTCTATGCGAACAGTGCCATGGGCAGATGAGGCTGAGCAACAGCTTTCCAGGCTAGCGCCTTCTGGCTGCCACCTATCTGCAGAAGTTCGCACTTTCGGATCAGGGCTGCGAAAGGAGCCTGGCAGGGACAACCCACATTCCTCACATGCGTTTGAAGTTTCAAGTGGAAAGATAAGCAAGCAGCACCATTCTCTGTGCCTCTATGCGACCAGTGCCATGGGCAGATGAGGCTGAGCAACAGCTTTCCAGGCTAGCCCCTTCTGGCTGCCAGCTATCTGCAGACGTTCGCATTTCAAGAGCAGGGCTGCGAAAGAAGCCTAGCAGGTACACCATCTTTCCCAGGCTACGTTTGAATTTTGAGGTGGCAAGACAAGCAAGAAGCCCCATTCTCTGTGCCTCTGTGCGAGCACTGCCATGGGCAGATGAGGCTGAGCAACAGCTTTCCAGGCTAGCCCCTTCTGCCTGCCATCTATCTGCGGACGTTCGCACTTTCGGAGTAGGGCTGCGAAAGGAGCATGGCTGGGACACCAACTTTCCCAGCATGCGTTTGAAGTTTCAAGTGGCAAGATAAGCAAGCAGCCCCATTCTCTGTGCCTCTATGCGAACAGTGCCATGGGCAGATGAGGCTGAGCAACAGCTTTCCAGGCTAGACTCTTCTGGCTGCCAGCTATCTGCAGACGTTCGCATTTCTAGAGCAGGGCTGCGAAAGGAGCCTAGCAGGTACAACATCTTTCCCAGGCTACGTTTGAAGTTTGAGGTGGCAAGATAAGCAAGCAGCCCCATTCTCTGTGCCTCTGTGCGAGCACTGCCATGGGCAGATGAGGCTGAGCAACAGCTTTCCAGGCTACCCCTTCTGCCTGCCATCTATCTGCGGACGTTCGCACTTTCGGAGTAGGGCTGCGAAAGGAGCATGGCTGGGACACCAACTTTCCCAGCATGCGTTTGAAGTTTCAAGTGGCAAGATAAGCAAGCAGCCCCATTCTCTGTGCCTCTATGCGAACAGTGCCATGGGCAGATGAGGCTGAGCAACAGCTTTCCAGGCTAGCCCCTTCTGCCTGCCAGCTATCTGCAGACGTTCGCATTTCAAGAGCAGGGCTGCGAAAGGAGCCTAGCAGGTACACCATCTTTCCCAGGCTACGTTTGAAGTTTGAGGTGGCAAGACAAGCAAGCAGCCCCATTCTCTGTGCCTCTATGCGAACAGTGCCATGGGCAGATGAGGCTGAGCAACAGCTTTCCAGGCTAGCCCCTTCTGCCTGCCAGCTATCTGCGGACGTTCGCACTTTCGGAGTAGGGCTGCGAAAGGAGCCTGGCTGGGACACCACCATTCCCAGCATGCGTTTGAAGTTTCAAGTGGCAAGATAAGCAAGCAGCCCCTTTCTCTGTGCCTCTATGCGAACAGTGCCATGGGCAGATGAGGCTGAGCAACAGCTTTCCAGGCTAGCGCCTTCTGGCTGCCACCTATCTGCAGAAGTTCGCACTTTCGGATCAGGGCTGTGATAGGAGCCTGGGAGGGACAACCCACATTCCTCACATGCGTTTGAAGTTTCAAGTGGAAAGATAAGCAAGCAGCACCATTCTCTGTGCCTCTATGCGACCAGTGCCATGGGCAGATGAGGCTGAGCAACAGCTTTCCAGGCTAGCCCCTTCTGGCTGCCAGCTATCTGCAGACGTTCGCATTTCAAGAGCAGGGCTGCGAAAGAAGCCTAGCAGGTACACCATCTTTCCCAGGCTACGTTTGAATTTTGAGGTGGCAAGACAAGCAAGAAGCCCCATTCTCTGTGCCTCTGTGCGAGCACTGCCATGGGCAGATGAGGCTGAGCAACAGCTTTCCAGGCTAGCCCCTTCTGCCTGCCATCTATCTGCGGACGTTCGCACTTTCGGAGTAGGGCTGCGAAAGGAGCATGGCTGGGACACCAACTTTCCCAGCATGCGTTTGAAGTTTCAAGTGGCAAGATAAGCAAGCAGCCCCATTCTCTGTGCCTCTATGCGAACAGTGCCATGGGCAGATGAGGCTGAGCAACAGCTTTCCAGGCTACCCCTTCTGCCTGCCATCTATCTGCGGACGCTCGCACTTTCGGAGTAGGGCTGCGAAAGGAGCATGGCTGGGACACCAACTTTCCCAGGCTACGTTTGAAGTTTCAAGTGGCAAGATAAGCAAGCAGCCCCATTCTCTGTGCCTCTATGCGAACAGTGCCATGGGCAGATGAGGCTGAGCAACAGCTTTCCAGGCTAGCCCCTTCTGCCTGCCAGCTATCTGCAGACGTTCGCACTTTCGGAACAGGGCTGTGATAGGATTCTGGCAGGGACACCACCATTCCCAGCATGCGTTTGAAGTTTCAAGTGGCAAGATAAGCAAGCAGCCCCTTTCTCTGTGCCTCTATGCGAACAGTGCCATGGGCAGATGAGGCTGAGCAACAGCTTTCCAGGCTAGACTCTTCTGGCTGCCAGCTATCTGCAGACGTTCGCATTTCAAGAGCAGGGCTGCGAAAGGAGCCTAGCAGGTACAACATCTTTCCCAGGCAACGTTTGAAGTTTGAGGTGGCAACATAAGCAAGCAGCCCCATTCTCTGTGCCTCTGTGCGAGCACTGCCATGGGCAGATGAGGCTGAGCAACAGCTTTCCAGGCTAGCCCCTTCTGCCTGCCATCTATCTGCGGACGTTCGCACTTTCGGAGTAGGGCTGCGAAAGGAGCCTGGCTGGGACACCAACTTTCCCAGCATGCGTTTGAAGTTTCAAGTGGCAAGATAAGCAAGCAGCCCCATTCTCTGTGCCTCTATGCGAACAGTGCCATGGGCAGATGAGGCTGAGCAACAGCTTTCCAGGCTAGCCCCTTCTGGCTGCCAGCTATCTGCAGACGTTCGCATTTCAAGAGCAGGGCTGCGAAAGGAGCCTAGCAGGTACAACATCTTTCCCAGGCTACGTTTGAAGTTTGAGGTGGCAAGATAAGCAAGCAGCCCCATTCTCTGTGCCTCTGTGCGAGCACTGCCATGGGCAGATGAGGCTGAGCAACAGCTTTCCAGGCTACTCCTTCTGCCTGCCATCTATCTGCGGACGTTCGCACTTTCGGAGTAGGGCTGCGAAAGGAGCATGGCTGGGACACCAACTTTCCCAGCATGCGTTTGAAGTTTCAAGTGGCAAGATAAGCAAGCAGCCCCATTCTCTGTGCCTCTATGCGAACAGTGCCATGGGCAGATGAGGCTGAGCAACAGCTTTCCAGGCTAGCCCCTTCTGCCTGCCAGCTATCTGCAGACGTTCGCATTTCAAGAGCAGGGCTGCGAAAGGAGCCTAGCAGGTACACCATCTTTCCCAGGCTACGTTTGAAGTTTGAGGTGGCAAGACAAGCAAGCAGCCCCATTCTCTGTGCCTCTATGCGAACAGTGCCATGGGCAGATGAGGCTGAGCAACAGCTTTCCAGGCTAGCCCCTTCTGCCTGCCAGCTATCTGCGGACGTTCGCACTTTCGGAGTAGGGCTGCGAAAGGAGCCTGGCTGGGACACCACCATTCCCAGCATGCGTTTGAAGTTTCAAGTGGCAAGATAAGCAAGCAGCCCCTTTCTCTGTGCCTCTATGCGAACAGTGCCATGGGCAGATGAGGCTGAGCAACAGCTTTCCAGGCTAGCGCCTTCTGGCTGCCACCTATCTGCAGAAGTTCGCACTTTCGGATCAGGGCTGCGAAAGGAGCCTGGCAGGGACAACCCACATTCCTCACATGCGTTTGAAGTTTCAAGTGGAAAGATAAGCAAGCAGCACCATTCTCTGTGCCTCTATGCGACCAGTGCCATGGGCAGATGAGGCTGAGCAACAGCTTTCCAGGCTAGCCCCTTCTGGCTGCCAGCTATCTGCAGACGTTCGCATTTCAAGAGCAGGGCTGCGAAAGAAGCCTAGCAGGTACACCATCTTTCCCAGGCTACGTTTGAATTTTGAGGTGGCAAGACAAGCAAGAAGCCCCATTCTCTGTGCCTCTGTGCGAGCACTGCCATGGGCAGATGAGGCTGAGCAACAGCTTTCCAGGCTAGCCCCTTCTGCCTGCCATCTATCTGCGGACGTTCGCACTTTCGGAGTAGGGCTGCGAAAGGAGCATGGCTGGGACACCAACTTTCCCAGCATGCGTTTGAAGTTTCAAGTGGCAAGATAAGCAAGCAGCCCCATTCTCTGTGCCTCTATGCGAACAGTGCCATGGGCAGATGAGGCTGAGCAACAGCTTTCCAGGCTAGACTCTTCTGGCTGCCAGCTATCTGCAGACGTTCGCATTTCAAGAGCAGGGCTGCGAAAGGAGCCTAGCAGGTACAACATCTTTCCCAGGCTACGTTTGAAGTTTGAGGTGGCAAGATAAGCAAGCAGCCCCATTCTCTGTGCCTCTGTGCGAGCACTGCCATGGGCAGATGAGGCTGAGCAACAGCTTTCCAGGCTACCCCTTCTGCCTGCCATCTATCTGCGGACGTTCGCACTTTCGGAGTAGGGCTGCGAAAGGAGCATGGCTGGGACACCAACTTTCCCAGCATGCGTTTGAAGTTTCAAGTGGCAAGATAAGCAAGCAGCCCCATTCTCTGTGCCTCTATGCGAACAGTGCCATGGGCAGATGAGGCTGAGCAACAGCTTTCCAGGCTAGCCCCTTCTGCCTGCCAGCTATCTGCAGACGTTCGCATTTCAAGAGCAGGGCTGCGAAAGGAGCCTAGCAGGTACACCATCTTTCCCAGGCTACGTTTGAAGTTTGAGGTGGCAAGACAAGCAAGCAGCCCCATTCTCTGTGCCTCTATGCGAACAGTGCCATGGGCAGATGAGGCTGAGCAACAGCTTTCCAGGCTAGCCCCTTCTGCCTGCCAGCTATCTGCGGACGTTCGCACTTTCGGAGTAGGGCTGCGAAAGGAGCCTGGCTGGGACACCACCATTCCCAGCATGCGTTTGAAGTTTCAAGTGGCAAGATAAGCAAGCAGCCCCTTTCTCTGTGCCTCTATGCGAACAGTGCCATGGGCAGATGAGGCTGAGCAACAGCTTTCCAGGCTAGCGCCTTCTGGCTGCCACCTATCTGCAGAAGTTCGCACTTTCGGATCAGGGCTGCGAAAGGAGCCTGGGAGGGACAACCCACATTCCTCACATGCGTTTGAAGTTTCAAGTGGAAAGATAAGCAAGCAGCACCATTCTCTGTGCCTCTATGCGACCAGTGCCATGGGCAGATGAGGCTGAGCAACAGCTTTCCAGGCTAGCCCCTTCTGGCTGCCAGCTATCTGCAGACGTTCGCATTTCAAGAGCAGGGCTGCGAAAGAAGCCTAGCAGGTACACCATCTTTCCCAGGCTACGTTTGAATTTTGAGGTGGCAAGACAAGCAAGAAGCCCCATTCTCTGTGCCTCTGTGCGAGCACTGCCATGGGCAGATGAGGCTGAGCAACAGCTTTCCAGGCTAGCCCCTTCTGCCTGCCATCTATCTGCGGACGTTCGCACTTTCGGAGTAGGGCTGCGAAAGGAGCATGGCTGGGACACCAACTTTCCCAGCATGCGTTTGAAGTTTCAAGTGGCAAGATAAGCAAGCAGCCCCATTCTCTGTGCCTCTATGCGAACAGTGCCATGGGCAGATGAGGCTGAGCAACAGCTTTCCAGGCTACCCCTTCTGCCTGCCATCTATCTGCGGACGCTCGCACTTTCGGAGTAGGGCTGCGAAAGGAGCATGGCTGGGACACCAACTTTCCCAGCATGCGTTTGAAGTTTCAAGTGGCAAGATAAGCAAGCAGCCCCATTCTCTGTGCCTCTATGCGAACAGTGCCATGGGCAGATGAGGCTGAGCAACAGCTTTCCAGGCTAGCCCCTTCTGGCTGCCAGCTATCTGCAGACGTTCGCATTTCAAGAGCAGGGCTGCGAAAGGAGCCTAGCAGGTACACTATCTTTCCCAGGCTACGTTTGAAGTTTGAGGTGGCAAGACAAGCAAGCAGCCCCATTCTCTGTGCCTATGTGCGAGCACTGCCATGGGCAGATGAGGCTGAGCAACAGCTTTCCAGGCTAGCCCCTTCTGCCTGCCAGCTATCTGCGGACGTTCGCACTTTCGGAGTAGGGCTGCGAAAGGAGCCTGGCTGGGACACCAACTTTCCCAGGCTACGTTTGAAGTTTCAAGTGGCAAGATAAGCAAGCAGCCCCATTCTCTGTGCCTCTATGCGAACAGTGCCATGGGCAGATGAGGCTGAGCAACAGCTTTCCAGGCTAGCCCCTTCTGGCTGCCAGCTATCTGCAGACGTTCGCACTTTCGGAACAGGGCTGTGATAGGATTCTGGCAGGGACACCACCATTCCCAGCATGCGTTTGAAGTTTCAAGTGGCAAGATAAGCAAGCAGCCCCTTTCTCTGTGCCTCTATGCGAACAGTGCCATGGGCAGATGAGGCTGAGCAACAGCTTTCCAGGCTAGACTCTTCTGGCTGCCAGCTATCTGCAGACGTTCGCATTTCAAGAGCAGGGCTGCGAAAGGAGCCTAGCAGGTACAACATCTTTCCCAGGCAACGTTTGAAGTTTGAGGTGGCAACATAAGCAAGCAGCCCCAGTCTCTGTGCCTCTGTGCGAGCACTGCCATGGGCAGATGAGGCTGAGCAACAGCTTTCCAGGCTAGCCCCTTCTGCCTGCCATCTATCTGCGGACGTTCGCACTTTCGGAGTAGGGCTGCGAAAGGAGCATGGCTGGGACACCAACTTTCCCAGCATGCATTTGAAGTTTCAAGTGGCAAGATAAGCAAGCAGCCCCATTCTCTGTGCCTCTATGCGAACAGTGCCATGGGCAGATGAGGCTGAGCAACAGCTTTCCAGGCTAGCCCCTTCTGGCTGCCAGCTATCTGCAGACGTTCGCATTTCAAGAGCAGGGCTGCGAAAGGAGCCTAGCAGGTACAACATCTTTCCCAGGCTACGTTTGAAGTTTGAGGTGGCAAGATAAGCAAGCAGCCCCATTCTCTGTGCCTCTGTGCGAGCACTGCCATGGGCAGATGAGGCTGAGCAACAGCTTTCCAGGCTACTCCTTCTGCCTGCCATCTATCTGCGGACGTTCGCACTTTCGGAGTAGGGCTGCGAAAGGAGCATGGCTGGGACACCAACTTTCCCAGCATGCGTTTGAAGTTTCAAGTGGCAAGATAAGCAAGCAGCCCCATTCTCTGTGCCTCTATGCGAACAGTGCCATGGGCAGATGAGGCTGAGCAACAGCTTTCCAGGCTAGCCCCTTCTGCCTGCCAGCTATCTGCAGACGTTCGCATTTCAAGAGCAGGGCTGCGAAAGGAGCCTAGCAGGTACACCATCTTTCCCAGGCTACGTTTGAAGTTTGAGGTGGCAAGACAAGCAAGCAGCCCCATTCTCTGTGCCTCTATGCGAACAGTGCCATGGGCAGATGAGGCTGAGCAACAGCTTTCCAGGCTAGCCCCTTCTGCCTGCCAGCTATCTGCGGACGTTCGCACTTTCGGAGTAGGGCTGCGAAAGGAGCCTGGCTGGGACACCACCATTCCCAGCATGCGTTTGAAGTTTCAAGTGGCAAGATAAGCAAGCAGCCCCTTTCTCTGTGCCTCTATGCGAACAGTGCCATGGGCAGATGAGGCTGAGCAACAGCTTTCCAGGCTAGCGCCTTCTGGCTGCCACCTATCTGCAGAAGTTCGCACTTTCGGATCAGGGCTGCGAAAGGAGCCTGGCAGGGACAACCCACATTCCTCACATGCGTTTGAAGTTTCAAGTGGAAAGATAAGCAAGCAGCACCATTCTCTGTGCCTCTATGCGACCAGTGCCATGGGCAGATGAGGCTGAGCAACAGCTTTCCAGGCTAGCCCCTTCTGGCTGCCAGCTATCTGCAGACGTTCGCATTTCAAGAGCAGGGCTGCGAAAGAAGCCTAGCAGGTACACCATCTTTCCCAGGCTACGTTTGAATTTTGAGGTGGCAAGACAAGCAAGAAGCCCCATTCTCTGTGCCTCTGTGCGAGCACTGCCATGGGCAGATGAGGCTGAGCAACAGCTTTCCAGGCTAGCCCCTTCTGCCTGCCATCTATCTGCGGACGTTCGCACTTTCGGAGTAGGGCTGCGAAAGGAGCATGGCTGGGACACCAACTTTCCCAGCATGCGTTTGAAGTTTCAAGTGGCAAGATAAGCAAGCAGCCCCATTCTCTGTGCCTCTATGCGAACAGTGCCATGGGCAGATGAGGCTGAGCAACAGCTTTCCAGGCTAGACTCTTCTGGCTGCCAGCTATCTGCAGACGTTCGCATTTCAAGAGCAGGGCTGCGAAAGGAGCCTAGCAGGTACAACATCTTTCCCAGGCTACGTTTGAAGTTTGAGGTGGCAAGATAAGCAAGCAGCCCCATTCTCTGTGCCTCTGTGCGAGCACTGCCATGGGCAGATGAGGCTGAGCAACAGCTTTCCAGGCTACCCCTTCTGCCTGCCATCTATCTGCGGACGTTCGCACTTTCGGAGTAGGGCTGCGAAAGGAGCATGGCTGGGACACCAACTTTCCCAGCATGCGTTTGAAGTTTCAAGTGGCAAGATAAGCAAGCAGCCCCATTCTCTGTGCCTCTATGCGAACAGTGCCATGGGCAGATGAGGCTGAGCAACAGCTTTCCAGGCTAGCCCCTTCTGCCTGCCAGCTATCTGCAGACGTTCGCATTTCAAGAGCAGGGCTGCGAAAGGAGCCTAGCAGGTACACCATCTTTCCCAGGCTACGTTTGAAGTTTGAGGTGGCAAGACAAGCAAGCAGCCCCATTCTCTGTGCCTCTATGCGAACAGTGCCATGGGCAGATGAGGCTGAGCAACAGCTTTCCAGGCTAGCCCCTTCTGCCTGCCAGCTATCTGCGGACGTTCGCACTTTCGGAGTAGGGCTGCGAAAGGAGCCTGGCTGGGACACCACCATTCCCAGCATGCGTTTGAAGTTTCAAGTGGCAAGATAAGCAAGCAGCCCCTTTCTCTGTGCCTCTATGCGAACAGTGCCATGGGCAGATGAGGCTGAGCAACAGCTTTCCAGGCTAGCGCCTTCTGGCTGCCACCTATCTGCAGAAGTTCGCACTTTCGGATCAGGGCTGCGAAAGGAGCCTGGGAGGGACAACCCACATTCCTCACATGCGTTTGAAGTTTCAAGTGGCAAGATAAGCAAGCAGCACCATTCTCTGTGCCTCTATGCGACCAGTGCCATGGGCAGATGAGGCTGAGCAACAGCTTTCCAGGCTAGCCCCTTCTGCCTGCCAGCTATCTGCAGACGTTCGCATTTCAAGAGCAGGGCTGCGAAAGAAGCCTAGCAGGTACACAATCTTTCCCAGGCTACGTTTGAATTTTGAGGTGGCAAGACAAGCAAGAAGCCCCATTCTCTGTGCCTCTGTGCGACCAGTGCCATGGGCAGATGAGGCTGAGCAACAGCTTTCCAGGCTAGCCCCTTCTGCCTGCCAGCTATCTGCGGACGTTCGCACTTTCGGAGTAGGGCTGCGAAAGGAGCATGGCTGGGACACCAACTTTCCCAGCATGCGTTTGAAGTTTCAAGTGGCAAGATAAGCAAGCAGCCCCATTCTCTGTGCCTCTATGCGAACAGTGCCATGGGCAGATGAGGCTGAGCAACAGCTTTCCAGGCTACCCCTTCTGCCTGCCATCTCTCTGCGGACGCTCGCACTTTCGGAGTAGGGCTGCGAAAGGAGCATGGCTGGGACACCAACTTTCCCAGCATGCGTTTGAAGTTTCAAGTGGCAAGATAAGCAAGCAGCCCCATTCTCTGTGCCTCTATGCGAACAGTGCCATGGGCAGATGAGGCTGAGCAACAGCTTTCCAGGCTAGCCCTTTCTGGCTGCCAGCTATCTGCAGACGTTCGCATTTCAAGAGCAGGGCTGCGAAAGGAGCCTAGCAGGTACACTATCTTTCCCAGGCTACGTTTGAAGTTTGAGGTGGCAAGACAAGCAAGCAGCCCCATTCTCTGTGCCTATGTGCGAGCACTGCCATGGGCAGATGAGGCTGAGCAACAGCTTTCCAGGCTAGCCCCTTCTGCCTGCCAGCTATCTGCGGACGTTCGCACTTTCGGAGTAGGGCTGCGAAAGGAGCCTGGCTGGGACACCAACTTTCCCAGGCTACGTTTGAAGTTTCAAGTGGCAAGATAAGCAAGCAGCCCCATTCTCTGTGCCTCTATGCGAACAGTGCCATGGGCAGATGAGGCTGAGCAACAGCTTTCCAGGCTAGCCCCTTCTGCCTGCCAGCTATCTGCAGACGTTCGCATTTCAAGAGCAGGGCTGCGAAAGGAGCCTAGCAGGTACACCATCTTTCCCAGGCTACGTTTGAAGTTTGAGGTGGCAAGACAAGCAAGCAGCCCCATTCTCTGTGCCTCTATGCGAACAGTGCCATGGGCAGATGAGGCTGAGCAACAGCTTTCCAGGCTAGCCCCTTCTGCCTGCCAGCTATCTGCGGACGTTCGCACTTTCGGAGTAGGGCTGCGAAAGGAGCCTGGCTGGGACACCACCATTCCCAGCATGCGTTTGAAGTTTCAAGTGGCAAGATAAGCAAGCAGCCCCTTTCTCTGTGCCTCTATGCGAACAGTGCCATGGGCAGATGAGGCTGAGCAACAGCTTTCCAGGCTAGCGCCTTCTGGCTGCCACCTATCTGCAGAAGTTCGCACTTTCGGATCAGGGCTGCGAAAGGAGCCTGGCAGGGACAACCCACATTCCTCACATGCGTTTGAAGTTTCAAGTGGAAAGATAAGCAAGCAGCACCATTCTCTGTGCCTCTATGCGACCAGTGCCATGGGCAGATGAGGCTGAGCAACAGCTTTCCAGGCTAGCCCCTTCTGGCTGCCAGCTATCTGCAGACGTTCGCATTTCAAGAGCAGGGCTGCGAAAGAAGCCTAGCAGGTACACCATCTTTCCCAGGCTACGTTTGAATTTTGAGGTGGCAAGACAAGCAAGAAGCCCCATTCTCTGTGCCTCTGTGCGAGCACTGCCATGGGCAGATGAGGCTGAGCAACAGCTTTCCAGGCTAGCCCCTTCTGCCTGCCATCTATCTGCGGACGTTCGCACTTTCGGAGTAGGGCTGCGAAAGGAGCATGGCTGGGACACCAACTTTCCCAGCATGCGTTTGAAGTTTCAAGTGGCAAGATAAGCAAGCAGCCCCATTCTCTGTGCCTCTATGCGAACAGTGCCATGGGCAGATGAGGCTGAGCAACAGCTTTCCAGGCTAGACTCTTCTGGCTGCCAGCTATCTGCAGACGTTCGCATTTCAAGAGCAGGGCTGCGAAAGGAGCCTAGCAGGTACAACATCTTTCCCAGGCTACGTTTGAAGTTTGAGGTGGCAAGATAAGCAAGCAGCCCCATTCTCTGTGCCTCTGTGCGAGCACTGCCATGGGCAGATGAGGCTGAGCAACAGCTTTCCAGGCTACCCCTTCTGCCTGCCATCTATCTGCGGACGTTCGCACTTTCGGAGTAGGGCTGCGAAAGGAGCATGGCTGGGACACCAACTTTCCCAGCATGCGTTTGAAGTTTCAAGTGGCAAGATAAGCAAGCAGCCCCATTCTCTGTGCCTCTATGCGAACAGTGCCATGGGCAGATGAGGCTGAGCAACAGCTTTCCAGGCTAGCCCCTTCTGCCTGCCAGCTATCTGCAGACGTTCGCATTTCAAGAGCAGGGCTGCGAAAGGAGCCTAGCAGGTACACCATCTTTCCCAGGCTACGTTTGAAGTTTGAGGTGGCAAGACAAGCAAGCAGCCCCATTCTCTGTGCCTCTATGCGAACAGTGCCATGGGCAGATGAGGCTGAGCAACAGCTTTCCAGGCTAGCCCCTTCTGCCTGCCAGCTATCTGCGGACGTTCGCACTTTCGGAGTAGGGCTGCGAAAGGAGCCTGGCTGGGACACCACCATTCCCAGCATGCGTTTGAAGTTTCAAGTGGCAAGATAAGCAAGCAGCCCCTTTCTCTGTGCCTCTATGCGAACAGTGCCATGGGCAGATGAGGCTGAGCAACAGCTTTCCAGGCTAGCGCCTTCTGGCTGCCACCTATCTGCAGAAGTTCGCACTTTCGGATCAGGGCTGCGAAAGGAGCCTGGGAGGGACAACCCACATTCCTCACATGCGTTTGAAGTTTCAAGTGGCAAGATAAGCAAGCAGCACCATTCTCTGTGCCTCTATGCGACCAGTGCCATGGGCAGATGAGGCTGAGCAACAGCTTTCCAGGCTAGCCCCTTCTGCCTGCCAGCTATCTGCAGACGTTCGCATTTCAAGAGCAGGGCTGCGAAAGAAGCCTAGCAGGTACACAATCTTTCCCAGGCTACGTTTGAATTTTGAGGTGGCAAGACAAGCAAGAAGCCCCATTCTCTGTGCCTCTGTGCGACCAGTGCCATGGGCAGATGAGGCTGAGCAACAGCTTTCCAGGCTAGCCCCTTCTGCCTGCCATCTATCTGCGGACGTTCGCACTTTCGGAGTAGGGCTGCGAAAGGAGCATGGCTGGGACACCAACTTTCCCAGCATGCGTTTGAAGTTTCAAGTGGCAAGATAAGCAAGCAGCCCCATTCTCTGTGCCTCTATGCGAACAGTGCCATGGGCAGATGAGGCTGAGCAACAGCTTTCCAGGCTACCCCTTCTGCCTGCCATCTATCTGCGGACGCTCGCACTTTCGGAGTAGGGCTGCGAAAGGAGCATGGCTGGGACACCAACTTTCCCAGCATGCGTTTGAAGTTTCAAGTGGCAAGATAAGCAAGCAGCCCCATTCTCTGTGCCTCTATGCGAACAGTGCCATGGGCAGATGAGGCTGAGCAACAGCTTTCCAGGCTAGCCCTTTCTGGCTGCCAGCTATCTGCAGACGTTCGCATTTCAAGAGCAGGGCTGCGAAAGGAGCCTAGCAGGTACACTATCTTTCCCAGGCTACGTTTGAAGTTTGAGGTGGCAAGACAAGCAAGCAGCCCCATTCTCTGTGCCTATGTGCGAGCACTGCCATGGGCAGATGAGGCTGAGCAACAGCTTTCCAGGCTAGCCCCTTCTGCCTGCCAGCTATCTGCGGACGTTCGCACTTTCGGAGTAGGGCTGCGAAAGGAGCCTGGCTGGGACACCAACTTTCCCAGGCTACGTTTGAAGTTTCAAGTGGCAAGATAAGCAAGCAGCCCCATTCTCTGTGCCTCTATGCGAACAGTGCCATGGGCAGATGAGGCTGAGCAACAGCTTTCCAGGCTAGCCCCTTCTGCCTGCCAGCTATCTGCAGACGTTCGCATTTCAAGAGCAGGGCTGCGAAAGGAGCCTAGCAGGTACACCATCTTTCCCAGGCTACGTTTGAAGTTTGAGGTGGCAAGACAAGCAAGCAGCCCCATTCTCTGTGCCTCTATGCGAACAGTGCCATGGGCAGATGAGGCTGAGCAACAGCTTTCCAGGCTAGCCCCTTCTGCCTGCCAGCTATCTGCGGACGTTCGCACTTTCGGAGTAGGGCTGCGAAAGGAGCCTGGCTGGGACACCACCATTCCCAGCATGCGTTTGAAGTTTCAAGTGGCAAGATAAGCAAGCAGCCCCTTTCTCTGTGCCTCTATGCGAACAGTGCCATGGGCAGATGAGGCTGAGCAACAGCTTTCCAGGCTAGCGCCTTCTGGCTGCCACCTATCTGCAGAAGTTCGCACTTTCGGATCAGGGCTGCGAAAGGAGCCTGGCAGGGACAACCCACATTCCTCACATGCGTTTGAAGTTTCAAGTGGAAAGATAAGCAAGCAGCACCATTCTCTGTGCCTCTATGCGACCAGTGCCATGGGCAGATGAGGCTGAGCAACAGCTTTCCAGGCTAGCCCCTTCTGGCTGCCAGCTATCTGCAGACGTTCGCATTTCAAGAGCAGGGCTGCGAAAGAAGCCTAGCAGGTACACCATCTTTCCCAGGCTACGTTTGAATTTTGAGGTGGCAAGACAAGCAAGAAGCCCCATTCTCTGTGCCTCTGTGCGAGCACTGCCATGGGCAGATGAGGCTGAGCAACAGCTTTCCAGGCTAGCCCCTTCTGCCTGCCATCTATCTGCGGACGTTCGCACTTTCGGAGTAGGGCTGCGAAAGGAGCATGGCTGGGACACCAACTTTCCCAGCATGCGTTTGAAGTTTCAAGTGGCAAGATAAGCAAGCAGCCCCATTCTCTGTGCCTCTATGCGAACAGTGCCATGGGCAGATGAGGCTGAGCAACAGCTTTCCAGGCTAGACTCTTCTGGCTGCCAGCTATCTGCAGACGTTCGCATTTCAAGAGCAGGGCTGCGAAAGGAGCCTAGCAGGTACAACATCTTTCCCAGGCTACGTTTGAAGTTTGAGGTGGCAAGATAAGCAAGCAGCCCCATTCTCTGTGCCTCTGTGCGAGCACTGCCATGGGCAGATGAGGCTGAGCAACAGCTTTCCAGGCTACCCCTTCTGCCTGCCATCTATCTGCGGACGTTCGCACTTTCGGAGTAGGGCTGCGAAAGGAGCATGGCTGGGACACCAACTTTCCCAGCATGCGTTTGAAGTTTCAAGTGGCAAGATAAGCAAGCAGCCCCATTCTCTGTGCCTCTATGCGAACAGTGCCATGGGCAGATGAGGCTGAGCAACAGCTTTCCAGGCTAGCCCCTTCTGCCTGCCAGCTATCTGCAGACGTTCGCATTTCAAGAGCAGGGCTGCGAAAGGAGCCTAGCAGGTACACCATCTTTCCCAGGCTACGTTTGAAGTTTGAGGTGGCAAGACAAGCAAGCAGCCCCATTCTCTGTGCCTCTATGCGAACAGTGCCATGGGCAGATGAGGCTGAGCAACAGCTTTCCAGGCTAGCCCCTTCTGCCTGCCAGCTATCTGCGGACGTTCGCACTTTCGGAGTAGGGCTGCGAAAGGAGCCTGGCTGGGACACCACCATTCCCAGCATGCGTTTGAAGTTTCAAGTGGCAAGATAAGCAAGCAGCCCCTTTCTCTGTGCCTCTATGCGAACAGTGCCATGGGCAGATGAGGCTGAGCAACAGCTTTCCAGGCTAGCGCCTTCTGGCTGCCACCTATCTGCAGAAGTTCGCACTTTCGGATCAGGGCTGCGAAAGGAGCCTGGGAGGGACAACCCACATTCCTCACATGCGTTTGAAGTTTCAAGTGGCAAGATAAGCAAGCAGCACCATTCTCTGTGCCTCTATGCGACCAGTGCCATGGGCAGATGAGGCTGAGCAACAGCTTTCCAGGCTAGCCCCTTCTGCCTGCCAGCTATCTGCAGACGTTCGCATTTCAAGAGCAGGGCTGCGAAAGAAGCCTAGCAGGTACACAATCTTTCCCAGGCTACGTTTGAATTTTGAGGTGGCAAGACAAGCAAGAAGCCCCATTCTCTGTGCCTCTGTGCGACCAGTGCCATGGGCAGATGAGGCTGAGCAACAGCTTTCCAGGCTAGCCCCTTCTGCCTGCCATCTATCTGCGGACGTTCGCACTTTCGGAGTAGGGCTGCGAAAGGAGCATGGCTGGGACACCAACTTTCCCAGCATGCGTTTGAAGTTTCAAGTGGCAAGATAAGCAAGCAGCCCCATTCTCTGTGCCTCTATGCGAACAGTGCCATGGGCAGATGAGGCTGAGCAACAGCTTTCCAGGCTACCCCTTCTGCCTGCCATCTATCTGCGGACGCTCGCACTTTCGGAGTAGGGCTGCGAAAGGAGCATGGCTGGGACACCAACTTTCCCAGCATGCGTTTGAAGTTTCAAGTGGCAAGATAAGCAAGCAGCCCCATTCTCTGTGCCTCTATGCGAACAGTGCCATGGGCAGATGAGGCTGAGCAACAGCTTTCCAGGCTAGCCCTTTCTGGCTGCCAGCTATCTGCAGACGTTCGCATTTCAAGAGCAGGGCTGCGAAAGGAGCCTAGCAGGTACACTATCTTTCCCAGGCTACGTTTGAAGTTTGAGGTGGCAAGACAAGCAAGCAGCCCCATTCTCTGTGCCTATGTGCGAGCACTGCCATGGGCAGATGAGGCTGAGCAACAGCTTTCCAGGCTAGCCCCTTCTGCCTGCCAGCTATCTGCGGACGTTCGCACTTTCGGAGTAGGGCTGCGAAAGGAGCCTGGCTGGGACACCAACTTTCCCAGGCTACGTTTGAAGTTTCAAGTGGCAAGATAAGCAAGCAGCCCCATTCTCTGTGCCTCTATGCGAACAGTGCCATGGGCAGATGAGGCTGAGCAACAGCTTTCCAGGCTAGCCCCTTCTGCCTGCCAGCTATCTGCAGACGTTCGCACTTTCGGAACAGGGCTGTGATAGGATTCTGGCAGGGACACCACCATTCCCAGCATGCGTTTGAAGTTTCAAGTGGCAAGATAAGCAAGCAGCCCCTTTCTCTGTGCCTCTATGCGAACAGTGCCATGGGCAGATGAGGCTGAGCAACAGCTTTCCAGGCTAGACTCTTCTGGCTGCCAGCTATCTGCAGACGTTCGCATTTCAAGAGCAGGGCTGCGAAAGGAGCCTAGCAGGTACAACATCTTTCCCAGGCAACGTTTGAAGTTTGAGGTGGCAAGATAAGCAAGCAGCCCCATTCTCTGTGCCTCTGTGCGAGCACTGCCATGGGCAGATGAGGCTGAGCAACAGCTTTCCAGGCTAGCCCCTTCTGCCTGCCATCTATCTGCGGACGTTCGCACTTTCGGAGTAGGGCTGCGAAAGGAGCATGGCTGGGACACCAACTTTCCCAGCATGCGTTTGAAGTTTCAAGTGGCAAGATAAGCAAGCAGCCCCATTCTCTGTGCCTCTATGCGAACAGTGCCATGGGCAGATGAGGCTGAGCAACAGCTTTCCAGGCTAGACTCTTCTGGCTGCCAGCTATCTGCAGACGTTCGCATTTCAAGAGCAGGGCTGCGAAAGGAGCCTAGCAGGTACACCATCTTTCCCAGGCTACGTTTGAAGTTTGAGGTGGCAAGACAAGCAAGCAGCCCCATTCTCTGTGCCTCTATGCGAACAGTGCCATGGGCAGATGAGGCTGAGCAACAGCTTTCCAGGCTAGCCACTTCTGCCTGCCAGCTATCTGCGGACGTTCGCACTTTCGGAGTAGGGCTGCGAAAGGAGCCTGGCTGGGACACCACCATTCCCAGCATGCGTTTGAAGTTTCAAGTGGCAAGATAAGCAAGCAGCCCCTTTCTCTGTGCCTCTATGCGAACAGTGCCATGGGCAGATGAGGCTGAGCAACAGCTTTCCAGGCTAGCGCCTTCTGGCTGCCACCTATCTGCAGAAGTTCGCACTTTCGGATCAGGGCTGCGAAAGGAGCCTGGGAGGGACAACCCACATTCCTCACATGCGTTTGAAGTTTCAAGTGGCAAGATAAGCAAGCAGCACCATTCTCTGTGCCTCTATGCGACCAGTGCCATGGGCAGATGAGGCTGAGCAACAGCTTTCCAGGCTAGCCCCTTCTGCCTGCCATCTATCTGCGGACGTTCGCACTTTCGGAGTAGGGCTGCGAAAGGAGCATGGCTGGGACACCAACTTTCCCAGCATGCGTTTGAAGTTTCAAGTGGCAAGATAAGCAAGCAGCCCCATTCTCTGTGCCTCTATGCGAACAGTGCCATGGGCAGATGAGGCTGAGCAACAGCTTTCCAGGCTAGACTCTTCTGGCTGCCAGCTATCTGCAGACGTTCGCATTTTCGAAGCAGGGTTGCGAATGGAGCCTGGCAGGAACCTCCCAATTCCCAGGTTACGTTTGAAGTTTGAGGTGGCAAGATAAGCAAGCAGCCCCATTCTCTGTGCCTCTGTGCGAGCACTGCCATGGGCAGATGAGGCTGAGCAACAGCTTTCCAGGCTACCCCTTCTGCCTGCCATCTATCTGCGGACGTTCGCACTTTCGGAGTAGGGCTGCGAAAGGAGCATGGCTGGGACACCAACTTTCCCAGCATGCGTTTGAAGTTTCAAGTGGCAAGATAAGCAAGCAGCCCCATTCTCTGTGCCTCTATGCGAACAGTGCCATGGGCAGATGAGGCTGAGCAACAGCTTTCCAGGCTAGCCCCTTCTGCCTGCCAGCTATCTGCAGACGTTCGCATTTCAAGAGCAGGGCTGCGAAAGGAGCCTAGCAGGTACACCATCTTTCCCAGGCTACGTTTGAAGTTTGAGGTGGCAAGACAAGCAAGCAGCCCCATTCTCTGTGCCTCTATGCGAACAGTGCCATGGGCAGATGAGGCTGAGCAACAGCTTTCCAGGCTAGCCCCTTCTGCCTGCCAGCTATCTGCAGACGTTCGCACTTTCGGAGCAGGGCTGCGAAAGGAGCCTGGCTGGGACACCACCATTCCCAGCATGCGTTTGAAGTTTCAAGTGGCAAGATAAGCAAGCAGCCCCTTTCTCTGTGCCTCTATGCGAACAGTGCCATGGGCAGATGAGGCTGAGCAACAGCTTTCCAGGCTAGCGCCTTCTGGCTGCCACCTATCTGCAGAAGTTCGCACTTTCGGATCAGGGCTGCGAAAGGAGCCTGGGAGGGACAACCCACATTCCTCACATGCGTTTGAAGTTTCAAGTGGAAAGATAAGCAAGCAGCACCATTCTCTGTGCCTCTATGCGACCAGTGCCATGGGCAGATGAGGCTGAGCAACAGCTTTCCAGGCTAGCCCCTTCTGGCTGCCAGCTATCTGCAGACGTTCGCATTTCAAGAGCAGGGCTGCGAAAGAAGCCTAGCAGGTACACCATCTTTCCCAGGCTACGTTTGAATTTTGAGGTGGCAAGACAAGCAAGAAGCCCCATTCTCTGTGCCTCTGTGCGAGCACTGCCATGGGCAGATGAGGCTGAGCAACAGCTTTCCAGGCTACCCCTTCTGCCTGCCAGCTATCTGCGGACGTTCGCACTTTCGGAGTAGGGCTGCGAAAGGAGCATGGCTGGGACACCAACTTTCCCAGCATGCGTTTGAAGTTTCAAGTGGCAAGATAAGCAAGCAGCCCCATTCTCTGTGCCTCTATGCGAACAGTGCCATGGGCAGATGAGGCTGAGCAACAGCTTTCCAGGCTACCCCTTCTGCCTGCCATCTCTCTGCGGACGCTCGCACTTTCGGAGTAGGGCTGCGAAAGGAGCATGGCTGGGACACCAACTTTCCCAGCATGCGTTTGAAGTTTCAAGTGGCAAGATAAGCAAGCAGCCCCATTCTCTGTGCCTCTATGCGAACAGTGCCATGGGCAGATGAGGCTGAGCAACAGCTTTCCAGGCTAGCCCCTTCTGGCTGCCAGCTATCTGCAGACGTTCGCATTTCAAGAGCAGGGCTGCGAAAGGAGCCTAGCAGGTACACTATCTTTCCCAGGCTACGTTTGAAGTTTGAGGTGGCAAGACAAGCAAGCAGCCCCATTCTCTGTGCCTATGTGCGAGCACTGCCATGGGCAGATGAGGCTGAGCAACAGCTTTCCAGGCTAGCCCCTTCTGCCTGCCAGCTATCTGCGGACGTTCGCACTTTCGGAGTAGGGCTGCGAAAGGAGCCTGGCTGGGACACCAACTTTCCCAGGCTACGTTTGAAGTTTCAAGTGGCAAGATAAGCAAGCAGCCCCATTCTCTGTGCCTCTATGCGAACAGTGCCATGGGCAGATGAGGCTGAGCAACAGCTTTCCAGGCTAGCCCCTTCTGCCTGCCAGCTATCTGCAGACGTTCGCACTTTCGGAACAGGGCTGTGATAGGATTCTGGCAGGGACACCACCATTCCCAGCATGCGTTTGAAGTTTCAAGTGGCAAGATAAGCAAGCAGCCCCTTTCTCTGTGCCTCTATGCGAACAGTGCCATGGGCAGATGAGGCTGAGCAACAGCTTTCCAGGCTAGACTCTTCTGGCTGCCAGCTATCTGCAGACGTTCGCATTTCAAGAGCAGGGCTGCGAAAGGAGCCTAGCAGGTACAACATCTTTCCCAGGCAACGTTTGAAGTTTGAGGTGGCAACATAAGCAAGCAGCCCCATTCTCTGTGCCTCTGTGCGAGCACTGTCATGGGCAGATGAGGCTGAGCAACAGCTTTCCAGGCTAGCCCCTTCTGCCTGCCATCTATCTGCGGACGTTCGCACTTTCGGAGTAGGGCTGCGAAAGGAGCATGGCTGGGACACCAACTTTCCCAGCATGCGTTTGAAGTTTCAAGTGGCAAGATAAGCAAGCAGCCCCATTCTCTGTGCCTCTATGCGAACAGTGCCATGGGCAGATGAGGCTGAGCAACAGCTTTCCAGGCTAGACTCTTCTGCCTGCCAGCTATCTGCAGACGTTCGCATTTCAAGAGCAGGGCTGCGAAAGGAGCCTAGCAGGTACAACATCTTTCCCAGGCTACGTTTGAAGTTTGAGGTGGCAAGATAAGCAAGCAGCCCCATTCTCTGTGCCTCTGTGCGAGCACTGCCATGGGCAGATGAGGCTGAGCAACAGCTTTCCAGGCTACTCCTTCTGCCTGCCATCTATCTGCGGACGTTCGCACTTTCGGAGTAGGGCTGCGAAAGGAGCATGGCTGGGACACCAACTTTCCCAGCATGCGTTTGAAGTTTCAAGTGGCAAGATAAGCAAGCAGCCCCATTCTCTGTGCCTCTATGCGAACAGTGCCATGGGCAGATGAGGCTGAGCAACAGCTTTCCAGGCTAGCCCCTTCTGCCTGCCAGCTATCTGCAGACGTTCGCATTTCAAGAGCAGGGCTGCGAAAGGAGCCTAGCAGGTACACCATCTTTCCCAGGCTACGTTTGAAGTTTGAGGTGGCAAGACAAGCAAGCAGCCCCATTCTCTGTGCCTCTATGCGAACAGTGCCATGGGCAGATGAGGCTGAGCAACAGCTTTCCAGGCTAGCCCCTTCTGCCTGCCAGCTATCTGCGGACGTTCGCACTTTCGGAGTAGGGCTGCGAAAGGAGCCTGGCTGGGACACCACCATTCCCAGCATGCGTTTGAAGTTTCAAGTGGCAAGATAAGCAAGCAGCCCCTTTCTCTGTGCCTCTATGCGAACAGTGCCATGGGCAGATGAGGCTGAGCAACAGCTTTCCAGGCTAGCGCCTTCTGGCTGCCACCTATCTGCAGAAGTTCGCACTTTCGGATCAGGGCTGCGAAAGGAGCCTGGCAGGGACAACCCACATTCCTCACATGCGTTTGAAGTTTCAAGTGGCAAGATAAGCAAGCAGCACCATTCTCTGTGCCTCTATGCGACCAGTGCCATGGGCAGATGAGGCTGAGCAACAGCTTTCCAGGCTAGCCCCTTCTGGCTGCCAGCTATCTGCAGACGTTCGCATTTCAAGAGCAGGGCTGCGAAAGAAGCCTAGCAGGTACACCATCTTTCCCAGGATACGTTTCAAGTTTGAGGTGGCAAGACAAGCAAGAAGCCCCATTCTCTGTGCCTCTGTGCGAGCACTGCCATGGGCAGATGAGGCTGAGCAACAGCTTTCCAGGCTAGCCCCTTCTGCCTGCCATCTATCTGCGGACGTTCGCACTTTCGGAGTAGGGCTGCGAAAGGAGCATGGCTGGGACACCAACTTTCCCAGCATGCGTTTGAAGTTTCAAGTGGCAAGATAAGCAAGCAGCCCCATTCTCTGTGCCTCTATGCGAACAGTGCCATGGGCAGATGAGGCTGAGCAACAGCTTTCCAGGCTAGCCCCTTCTGCCTGCCAGCTATCTGCAGACGTTCGCATTTCAAGAGCAGGGCTGCGAAAGGAGCCTAGCAGGTACACCATCTTTCCCAGGCTACGTTTGAAGTTTGAGGTGGCAAGACAAGCAAGCAGCCCCATTCTCTGTGCCTCTATGCGAACAGTGCCATGGGCAGATGAGGCTGAGCAACAGCTTTCCAGGCTAGCCCCTTCTGCCTGCCAGCTATCTGCGGACGTTCGCACTTTCGGAGTAGGGCTGCGAAAGGAGCCTGGCTGGGACACCACCATTCCCAGCATGCGTTTGAAGTTTCAAGTGGCAAGATAAGCAAGCAGCCCCTTTCTCTGTGCCTCTATGCGAACAGTGCCATGGGCAGATGAGGCTGAGCAACAGCTTTCCAGGCTAGCGCCTTCTGGCTGCCACCTATCTGCAGAAGTTCGCACTTTCGGATCAGGGCTGCGAAAGGAGCCTGGGAGGGACAACCCACATTCCTCACATGCGTTTGAAGTTTCAAGTGGAAAGATAAGCAAGCAGCACCATTCTCTGTGCCTCTATGCGACCAGTGCCATGGGCAGATGAGGCTGAGCAACAGCTTTCCAGGCTAGCCCCTTCTGGCTGCCAGCTATCTGCAGACGTTCGCATTTCAAGAGCAGGGCTGCGAAAGAAGCCTAGCAGGTACACCATCTTTCCCAGGCTACGTTTGAATTTTGAGGTGGCAAGACAAGCAAGAAGCCCCATTCTCTGTGCCTCTGTGCGAGCACTGCCATGGGCAGATGAGGCTGAGCAACAGCTTTCCAGGCTAGCCCCTTCTGCCTGCCATCTATCTGCGGACGTTCGCACTTTCGGAGTAGGGCTGCGAAAGGAGCATGGCTGGGACACCAACTTTCCCAGCATGCGTTTGAAGTTTCAAGTGGCAAGATAAGCAAGCAGCCCCATTCTCTGTGCCTCTATGCGAACAGTGCCATGGGCAGATGAGGCTGAGCAACAGCTTTCCAGGCTAGACTCTTCTGGCTGCCATCTATCTGCAGACGTTCGCATTTCAAGAGCAGGGCTGCGAAAGGAGCCTAGCAGGTACAACATCTTTCCCAGGATACGTTTGAAGTTTGAGGTGGCAAGATAAGCAAGCAGCCCCAGTCTCTGTGCCTCTGTGCGAGCACTGCCATGGGCAGATGAGGCTGAGCAACAGCTTTCCAGGCTACCCCTTCTGCCTGCCAGCTATCTGCGGACGTTCGCACTTTCGGAGTAGGGCTGCGAAAGGAGCCTGGCTGGGACACCACCATTCCCAGCATGCGTTTGAAGTTTCAAGTGGCAAGATAAGCAAGCAGCCCCTTTCTCTGTGCCTCTATGCGAACAGTGCCATGGGCAGATGAGGCTGAGCAACAGCTTTCCAGGCTAGCGCCTTCTGGCTGCCACCTATCTGCAGAAGTTCGCACTTTCGGATCAGGGCTGCGAAAGGAGCCTGGGAGGGACAACCCACATTCCTCACATGCGTTTGAAGTTTCAAGTGGAAAGATAAGCAAGCAGCACCATTCTCTGTGCCTCTATGCGACCAGTGCCATGGGCAGATGAGGCTGAGCAACAGCTTTCCAGGCTAGCCCCTTCTGGCTGCCAGCTATCTGCAGACGTTCGCATTTCAAGAGCAGGGCTGCGAAAGAAGCCTAGCAGGTACACCATCTTTCCCAGGCTACGTTTGAATTTTGAGGTGGCAAGACAAGCAAGAAGCCCCATTCTCTGTGCCTCTGTGCGAGCACTGCCATGGGCAGATGAGGCTGAGCAACAGCTTTCCAGGCTAGCCCCTTCTGCCTGCCATCTATCTGCGGACGTTCGCACTTTCGGAGTAGGGCTGCGAAAGGAGCATGGCTGGGACACCAACTTTCCCAGCATGCGTTTGAAGTTTCAAGTGGCAAGATAAGCAAGCAGCCCCATTCTCTGTGCCTCTATGCGAACAGTGCCATGGGCAGATGAGGCTGAGCAACAGCTTTCCAGGCTAGACTCTTCTGGCTGCCATCTATCTGCAGACGTTCGCATTTCAAGAGCAGGGCTGCGAAAGGAGCCTAGCAGGTACAACATCTTTCCCAGGATACGTTTGAAGTTTGAGGTGGCAAGATAAGCAAGCAGCCCCAGTCTCTGTGCCTCTGTGCGAGCACTGCCATGGGCAGATGAGGCTGAGCAACAGCTTTCCAGGCTACCCCTTCTGCCTGCCAGCTATCTGCGGACGTTCGCACTTTCGGAGTAGGGCTGCGAAAGGAGCATGGCTGGGACACCAACTTTCCCAGCATGCGTTTGAAGTTTCAAGTGGCAAGATAAGCAAGCAGCCCCATTCTCTGTGCCTCTATGCGAACAGTGCCATGGGCAGATGAGGCTGAGCAACAGCTTTCCAGGCTACCCCTTCTGCCTGCCATCTATCTGCGGACGCTCGCACTTTCGGAGTAGGGCTGCGAAAGGAGCATGGCTGGGACACCAACTTTCCCAGCATGCGTTTGAAGTTTCAAGTGGCAAGATAAGCAAGCAGCCCCATTCTCTGTGCCTCTATGCGAACAGTGCCATGGGCAGATGAGGCTGAGCAACAGCTTTCCAGGCTAGCCCCTTCTGGCTGCCAGCTATCTGCAGACGTTCGCATTTCAAGAGCAGGGCTGCGAAAGGAGCCTAGCAGGTACACTATCTTTCCCAGGCTACGTTTGAAGTTTGAGGTGGCAAGACAAGCAAGCAGCCCCATTCTCTGTGCCTATGTGCGAGCACTGCCATGGGCAGATGAGGCTGAGCAACAGCTTTCCAGGCTAGCCCCTTCTGCCTGCCAGCTATCTGCGGACGTTCGCACTTTCGGAGTAGGGCTGCGAAAGGAGCCTGGCTGGGACACCAACTTTCCCAGGCTACGTTTGAAGTTTCAAGTGGCAAGATAAGCAAGCAGCCCCATTCTCTGTGCCTCTATGCGAACAGTGCCATGGGCAGATGAGGCTGAGCAACAGCTTTCCAGGCTAGCCCCTTCTGCCTGCCAGCTATCTGCAGACGTTCGCACTTTCGGAACAGGGCTGTGATAGGATTCTGGCAGGGACACCACCATTCCCAGCATGCGTTTGAAGTTTCAAGTGGCAAGATAAGCAAGCAGCCCCTTTCTCTGTGCCTCTATGCGAACAGTGCCATGGGCAGATGAGGCTGAGCAACAGCTTTCCAGGCTAGACTCTTCTGGCTGCCAGCTATCTGCAGACGTTCGCATTTCAAGAGCAGGGCTGCGAAAGGAGCCTAGCAGGTACAACATCTTTCCCAGGCAACGTTTGAAGTTTGAGGTGGCAACATAAGCAAGCAGCCCCATTCTCTGTGCCTCTGTGCGAGCACTGCCATGGGCAGATGAGGCTGAGCAACAGCTTTCCAGGCTAGCCCCTTCTGCCTGCCATCTATCTGCGGACGTTCGCACTTTCGGAGTAGGGCTGCGAAAGGAGCATGGCTGGGACACCAACTTTCCCAGCATGCGTTTGAAGTTTCAAGTGGCAAGATAAGCAAGCAGCCCCATTCTCTGTGCCTCTATGCGAACAGTGCCATGGGCAGATGAGGCTGAGCAACAGCTTTCCAGGCTAGACTCTTCTGGCTGCCAGCTATCTGCAGACGTTCGCATTTCAAGAGCAGGGCTGCGAAAGGAGCCTAGCAGGTACAACATCTTTCCCAGGCTACGTTTGAAGTTTGAGGTGGCAAGATAAGCAAGCAGCCCCATTCTCTGTGCCTCTGTGCGAGCACTGCCATGGGCAGATGAGGCTGAGCAACAGCTTTCCAGGCTACTCCTTCTGCCTGCCATCTATCTGCGGACGTTCGCACTTTCGGAGTAGGGCTGCGAAAGGAGCATGGCTGGGACACCAACTTTCCCAGCATGCGTTTGAAGTTTCAAGTGGCAAGATAAGCAAGCAGCCCCATTCTCTGTGCCTCTATGCGAACAGTGCCATGGGCAGATGAGGCTGAGCAACAGCTTTACAGGCTAGCCCCTTCTGCCTGCCAGCTATCTGCAGACGTTCGCATTTCAAGAGCAGGGCTGCGAAAGGAGCCTAGCAGGTACACCATCTTTCCCAGGCTACGTTTGAAGTTTGAGGTGGCAAGACAAGCAAGCAGCCCCATTCTCTGTGCCTCTATGCGAACAGTGCCATGGGCAGATGAGGCTGAGCAACAGCTTTCCAGGCTAGCCCCTTCTCCCTGCCAGCTATCTGCGGACGTTCGCACTTTCGGAGTAGGGCTGCGAAAGGAGCCTGGCTGGGACACCACCATTCCCAGCATGCGTTTGAAGTTTCAAGTGGCAAGATAAGCAAGCAGCCCCTTTCTCTGTGCCTCTGTGCGAGCACTGCCATGGGCAGATGAGGCTGAGCAACAGCTTTCCAGGCTAGCCCCTTCTGCCTGCCATCTATCTGCGGACGTTCGCACTTTCGGAGTAGGGCTGCGAAAGGAGCATGGCTGGGACACCAACTTTCCCAGCATGCGTTTGAAGTTTCAAGTGGCAAGATAAGCAAGCAGCCCCATTCTCTGTGCCTCTATGCGAACAGTGCCATGGGCAGATGAGGCTGAGCAACAGCTTTCCAGGCTAGACTCTTCTGGCTGCCATCTATCTGCAGACGTTCGCATTTCAAGAGCAGGGCTGCGAAAGGAGCCTAGCAGGTACAACATCTTTCCCAGGATACGTTTGAAGTTTGAGGTGGCAAGATAAGCAAGCAGCCCCAGTCTCTGTGCCTCTGTGCGAGCACTGCCATGGGCAGATGAGGCTGAGCAACAGCTTTCCAGGCTACCCCTTCTGCCTGCCAGCTATCTGCGGACGTTCGCACTTTCGGAGTAGGGCTGCGAAAGGAGCATGGCTGGGACACCAACTTTCCCAGCATGCGTTTGAAGTTTCAAGTGGCAAGATAAGCAAGCAGCACCATTCTCTGTGCCTCTATGCGACCAGTGCCATGGGCAGATGAGGCTGAGCAACAGCTTTCCAGGCTAGCCCCTTCTGGCTGCCAGCTATCTGCAGACGTTCGCATTTCAAGAGCAGGGCTGCGAAAGGAGCCTGGCTGGGACACCACCATTCCCAGCATGCGTTTGAAGTTTCAAGTGGCAAGATAAGCAAGCAGCCCCTTTCTCTGTGCCTCTATGCGAACAGTGCCATGGGCAGATGAGGCTGAGCAACAGCTTTCCAGGCTAGCGCCTTCTGGCTGCCACCTATCTGCAGAAGTTCGCACTTTCGGATCAGGGCTGCGAAAGGAGCCTGGGAGGGACAACCCACATTCCTCACATGCGTTTGAAGTTTCAAGTGGAAAGATAAGCAAGCAGCACCATTCTCTGTGCCTCTATGCGACCAGTGCCATGGGCAGATGAGGCTGAGCAACAGCTTTCCAGGCTAGCCCCTTCTGGCTGCCAGCTATCTGCAGACGTTCGCATTTCAAGAGCAGGGCTGCGAAAGAAGCCTAGCAGGTACACCATCTTTCCCAGGCTACGTTTGAATTTTGAGGTGGCAAGACAAGCAAGAAGCCCCATTCTCTGTGCCTCTGTGCGAGCACTGCCATGGGCAGATGAGGCTGAGCAACAGCTTTCCAGGCTAGCCCCTTCTGCCTGCCATCTATCTGCGGACGTTCGCACTTTCGGAGTAGGGCTGCGAAAGGAGCATGGCTGGGACACCAACTTTCCCAGCATGCGTTTGAAGTTTCAAGTGGCAAGATAAGCAAGCAGCCCCATTCTCTGTGCCTCTATGCGAACAGTGCCATGGGCAGATGAGGCTGAGCAACAGCTTTCCAGGCTAGACTCTTCTGGCTGCCATCTATCTGCAGACGTTCGCATTTCAAGAGCAGGGCTGCGAAAGGAGCCTAGCAGGTACAACATCTTTCCCAGGATACGTTTGAAGTTTGAGGTGGCAAGATAAGCAAGCAGCCCCAGTCTCTGTGCCTCTGTGCGAGCACTGCCATGGGCAGATGAGGCTGAGCAACAGCTTTCCAGGCTACCCCTTCTGCCTGCCAGCTATCTGCGGACGTTCGCACTTTCGGAGTAGGGCTGCGAAAGGAGCCTGGCAGGGACACCACCATTCCCAGCATGCGTTTGAAGTTTCAAGTGGCAAGATAAGCAAGCAGCCCCTTTCTCTGTGCCTCTATGCGAACAGTGCCATGGGCAGATGAGGCTGAGCAACAGCTTTCCAGGCTAGCGCCTTCTGGCTGCCACCTATCTGCAGAAGTTCGCACTTTCGGATCAGGGCTGCGAAAGGAGCCTGGGAGGGACAACCCACATTCCTCACATGCGTTTGAAGTTTCAAGTGGAAAGATAAGCAAGCAGCACCATTCTCTGTGCCTCTATGCGACCAGTGCCATGGGCAGATGAGGCTGAGCAACAGCTTTCCAGGCTAGCCCCTTCTGGCTGCCAGCTATCTGCAGACGTTCGCATTTCAAGAGCAGGGCTGCGAAAGAAGCCTAGCAGGTACACCATCTTTCCCAGGCTACGTTTGAATTTTGAGGTGGCAAGACAAGCAAGAAGCCCCATTCTCTGTGCCTCTGTGCGAGCACTGCCATGGGCAGATGAGGCTGAGCAACAGCTTTCCAGGCTAGCCCCTTCTGCCTGCCATCTATCTGCGGACGTTCGCACTTTCGGAGTAGGGCTGCGAAAGGAGCATGGCTGGGACACCAACTTTCCCAGCATGCGTTTGAAGTTTCAAGTGGCAAGATAAGCAAGCAGCCCCATTCTCTGTGCCTCTATGCGAACAGTGCCATGGGCAGATGAGGCTGAGCAACAGCTTTCCAGGCTAGACTCTTCTGGCTGCCATCTATCTGCAGACGTTCGCATTTCAAGAGCAGGGCTGCGAAAGGAGCCTAGCAGGTACAACATCTTTCCCAGGATACGTTTGAAGTTTGAGGTGGCAAGATAAGCAAGCAGCCCCAGTCTCTGTGCCTCTGTGCGAGCACTGCCATGGGCAGATGAGGCTGAGCAACAGCTTTCCAGGCTACCCCTTCTGCCTGCCAGCTATCTGCGGACGTTCGCACTTTCGGAGTAGGGCTGCGAAAGGAGCATGGCTGGGACACCAACTTTCCCAGCATGCGTTTGAAGTTTCAAGTGGCAAGATAAGCAAGCAGCCCCATTCTCTGTGCCTCTATGCGAACAGTGCCATGGGCAGATGAGGCTGAGCAACAGCTTTCCAGGCTACCCCTTCTGCCTGCCATCTATCTGCGGACGCTCGCACTTTCGGAGTAGGGCTGCGAAAGGAGCATGGCTGGGACACCAACTTTCCCAGCATGCGTTTGAAGTTTCAAGTGGCAAGATAAGCAAGCAGCCCCATTCTCTGTGCCTCTATGCGAACAGTGCCATGGGCAGATGAGGCTGAGCAACAGCTTTCCAGGCTAGCCCCTTCTGGCTGCCAGCTATCTGCAGACGTTCGCATTTCAAGAGCAGGGCTGCGAAAGGAGCCTAGCAGGTACACTATCTTTCCCAGGCTACGTTTGAAGTTTGAGGTGGCAAGACAAGCAAGCAGCCCCATTCTCTGTGCCTATGTGCGAGCACTGCCATGGGCAGATGAGGCTGAGCAACAGCTTTCCAGGCTAGCCCCTTCTGCCTGCCAGCTATCTGCGGACGTTCGCACTTTCGGAGTAGGGCTGCGAAAGGAGCCTGGCTGGGACACCAACTTTCCCAGGCTACGTTTGAAGTTTCAAGTGGCAAGATAAGCAAGCAGCCCCATTCTCTGTGCCTCTATGCGAACAGTGCCATGGGCAGATGAGGCTGAGCAACAGCTTTCCAGGCTAGCCCCTTCTGCCTGCCAGCTATCTGCAGACGTTCGCACTTTCGGAACAGGGCTGTGATAGGATTCTGGCAGGGACACCACCATTCCCAGCATGCGTTTGAAGTTTCAAGTGGCAAGATAAGCAAGCAGCCCCTTTCTCTGTGCCTCTATGCGAACAGTGCCATGGGCAGATGAGGCTGAGCAACAGCTTTCCAGGCTAGACTCTTCTGGCTGCCAGCTATCTGCAGACGTTCGCATTTCAAGAGCAGGGCTGCGAAAGGAGCCTAGCAGGTACAACATCTTTCCCAGGCAACGTTTGAAGTTTGAGGTGGCAACATAAGCAAGCAGCCCCATTCTCTGTGCCTCTGTGCGAGCACTGCCATGGGCAGATGAGGCTGAGCAACAGCTTTCCAGGCTAGCCCCTTCTGCCTGCCATCTATCTGCGGACGTTCGCACTTTCGGAGTAGGGCTGCGAAAGGAGCATGGCTGGGACACCAACTTTCCCAGCATGCGTTTGAAGTTTCAAGTGGCAAGATAAGCAAGCAGCCCCATTCTCTGTGCCTCTATGCGAACAGTGCCATGGGCAGATGAGGCTGAGCAACAGCTTTCCAGGCTAGACTCTTCTGGCTGCCAGCTATCTGCAGACGTTCGCATTTCAAGAGCAGGGCTGCGAAAGGAGCCTAGCAGGTACAACATCTTTCCCAGGCTACGTTTGAAGTTTGAGGTGGCAAGATAAGCAAGCAGCCCCATTCTCTGTGCCTCTGTGCGAGCACTGCCATGGGCAGATGAGGCTGAGCAACAGCTTTCCAGGCTACTCCTTCTGCCTGCCATCTATCTGCGGACGTTCGCACTTTCGGAGTAGGGCTGCGAAAGGAGCATGGCTGGGACACCAACTTTCCCAGCATGCGTTTGAAGTTTCAAGTGGCAAGATAAGCAAGCAGCCCCATTCTCTGTGCCTCTATGCGAACAGTGCCATGGGCAGATGAGGCTGAGCAACAGCTTTACAGGCTAGCCCCTTCTGCCTGCCAGCTATCTGCAGACGTTCGCATTTCAAGAGCAGGGCTGCGAAAGGAGCCTAGCAGGTACACCATCTTTCCCAGGCTACGTTTGAAGTTTGAGGTGGCAAGACAAGCAAGCAGCCCCATTCTCTGTGCCTCTATGCGAACAGTGCCATGGGCAGATGAGGCTGAGCAACAGCTTTCCAGGCTAGCCCCTTCTCCCTGCCAGCTATCTGCGGACGTTCGCACTTTCGGAGTAGGGCTGCGAAAGGAGCCTGGCTGGGACACCACCATTCCCAGCATGCGTTTGAAGTTTCAAGTGGCAAGATAAGCAAGCAGCCCCTTTCTCTGTGCCTCTGTGCGAGCACTGCCATGGGCAGATGAGGCTGAGCAACAGCTTTCCAGGCTAGCCCCTTCTGCCTGCCATCTATCTGCGGACGTTCGCACTTTCGGAGTAGGGCTGCGAAAGGAGCATGGCTGGGACACCAACTTTCCCAGCATGCGTTTGAAGTTTCAAGTGGCAAGATAAGCAAGCAGCCCCATTCTCTGTGCCTCTATGCGAACAGTGCCATGGGCAGATGAGGCTGAGCAACAGCTTTCCAGGCTAGACTCTTCTGGCTGCCATCTATCTGCAGACGTTCGCATTTCAAGAGCAGGGCTGCGAAAGGAGCCTAGCAGGTACAACATCTTTCCCAGGATACGTTTGAAGTTTGAGGTGGCAAGATAAGCAAGCAGCCCCAGTCTCTGTGCCTCTGTGCGAGCACTGCCATGGGCAGATGAGGCTGAGCAACAGCTTTCCAGGCTACCCCTTCTGCCTGCCAGCTATCTGCGGACGTTCGCACTTTCGGAGTAGGGCTGCGAAAGGAGCATGGCTGGGACACCAACTTTCCCAGCATGCGTTTGAAGTTTCAAGTGGCAAGATAAGCAAGCAGCCCCATTCTCTGTGCCTCTATGCGAACAGTGCCATGGGCAGATGAGGCTGAGCAACAGCTTTCCAGGCTAGACTCTTCTGGCTGCCAGCTATCTGCAGACGTTCGCATTTCAAGAGCAGGGCTGCGAAAGGAGCCTAGCAGGTACAACATCTTTCCCAGGCTACGTTTGAAGTTTGAGGTGGCAAGATAAGCAAGCAGCCCCATTCTCTGTGCCTCTGTGCGAGCACTGCCATGGGCAGATGAGGCTGAGCAACAGCTTTCCAGGCTACCCCTTCTGCCTGCCATCTATCTGCGGACGTTCGCACTTTCGGAGTAGGGCTGCGAAAGGAGCATGGCTGGGACACCAACTTTCCCAGGCTACGTTTGAAGTTTCAAGTGGCAAGATAAGCAAGCAGCCCCATTCTCTGTGCCTCTATGCGAACAGTGCCATGGGCAGATGAGGCTGAGCAACAGCTTTCCAGGCTAGCCCCTTCTGCCTGCCAGCTATCTGCAGACGTTCGCATTTCAAGAGCAGGGCTGCGAAAGGAGCCTAGCAGGTACACCATCTTTCCCAGGCTACGTTTGAGGTTTGAGGTGGCAAGACAAGCAAGCAGCCCCATTCTCTGTGCCTCTATGCGAACAGTGCCATGGGCAGATGAGGCTGAGCAACAGCTTTCCAGGCTAGCCCCTTCTGCCTGCCAGCTATCTGCGGACGTTCGCACTTTCGGAGTAGGGCTGCGAAAGGAGCCTGGCTGGGACACCACCATTCCCAGCATGCGTTTGAAGTTTCAAGTGGCAAGATAAGCAAGCAGCCCCTTTCTCTGTGCCTCTATGCGAACAGTGCCATGGGCAGATGAGGCTGAGCAACAGCTTTCCAGGCTAGCGCCTTCTGGCTGCCACCTATCTGCAGAAGTTCGCACTTTCGGATCAGGGCTGCGAAAGGAGCCTGGGAGGGACAACCCACATTCCTCACATGCGTTTGAAGTTTCAAGTGGCAAGATAAGCAAGCAGCACCATTCTCTGTGCCTCTATGCGACCAGTGCCATGGGCAGATGAGGCTGAGCAACAGCTTTCCAGGCTAGCCCCTTCTGCCTGCCATCTATCTGCGGACGTTCGCACTTTCGGAGTAGGGCTGCGAAAGGAGCATGGCTGGGACACCAACTTTCCCAGCATGCGTTTGAAGTTTGAGGTGGCAAGATAAGCAAGCAGCCCCATTCTCTGTGCCTCTATGCGAACAGTGCCATGGGCAGATGAGGCTGAGCAACAGCTTTCCAGGCTAGACTCTTCTGGCTGCCATCTATCTGCAGACGTTCGCATTTCAAGAGCAGGGCTGCGAAAGGAGCCTAGCAGGTACAACATCTTTCCCAGGCAACGTTTGAAGTTTGAGGTGGCAAGATAAGCAAGCAGCCCCATTCTCTGTGCCTCTGTGCGAGCACTGCCATGGGCAGATGAGGCTGAGCAACAGCTTTCCAGGCTACCCCTTCTGCCTGCCAGCTATCTGCGGACGTTCGCACTTTCGGAGTAGGGCTGCGAAAGGAGCATGGCTGGGACACCAACTTTCCCAGCATGCGTTTGAAGTTTCAAGTGGCAAGATAAGCAAGCAGCCCCATTCTCTGTGCCTCTATGCGAACAGTGCCATGGGCAGATGAGGCTGAGCAACAGCTTTCCAGGCTAGCCCCTTCTGGCTGCCAGCTATCTGCAGACGTTCGCATTTCAAGAGCAGGGCTGCGAAAGGAGCCTAGCAGGTACACCATCTTTCCCAGGCTACGTTTGAAGTTTGAGGTGGCAAGACAAGCAAGCAGCTCCATTCTCTGTGCCTACGTGCGAGCACTGCCATGGGCAGATGAGGCTGAGCAACAGCTTTCCAGGCTAGCCCCTTCTGCCTGCCAGCTATCTGCGGACGTTCGCACTTTCGGAGAAGGGCTGCGAAAGGAGCCTGGCTGGGACACCACCATTCCCAGCATGCGTTTGAAGTTTCAAGTGGCAAGATAAGCAAGCAGCCCCTTTCTCTGTGCCTCTATGCGAACAGTGCCATGGGCAGATGAGGCTGAGCAACAGCTTTCCAGGCTAGCCCCTTCTGGCTGCCAGCTATCTGCAGACGTTCGCACTTTCGGATCACGGCTGTGATAGGAGCCTGGCAGGGACACCACCATTCCCAGCATGCGTTTGAATTTTCAAGTGGCAAGATAAGCAAGCAGCCCCTTTCTCTGTGCCTCTATGCGAACAGTGCCATGGGCAGATGAGGCTTGAGCAACAGCTTTCCAGGCTAGCCCCTTCTGCCTGCCAGCTATCTGCAGAAGTTCGCACTTTCGGATCAGGGCTGCGAAAGGAGCCTGGCAGGGACAACCCACATTCCTCACATGCGTTTGAAGTTTCAAGTGGCAAGATAAGCAAGCAGCCCCCTTCTCTGTGCCTCTATGCGAACAGTGCCATGGGCAGATGAGGCTGAGCAACAGCTTTCCAGGCTAGCCCCTTCTGGCTGCCAGCTATCTGCAGACGTTCGAACTTTCAGAGCAGGGCTGCGAAAGGAGCCTGGCTGGGACACCAACTTTCCCAGGCTACGTTTGAAGATTCAAGTGGCAAGACAAGCAAGCAGCCTCATTCTCTGTGCCTCTGTGCGAGCAGTGCCATGGGCAGATGAGGCTGAGCAACAGCTTTCCAGGCTAGCCCCTTCTGACTGCCAGCTATCTGCGGACGTTCGCACTTTCGGAGCAGGGCTGCGAAAGGAGCCTAGCTGTGACACCAACTTTCCCAGGCTAAGTTTGAAGTTTCAAGTGGCAAGATAAGCAAGCAGCCCCTTTCTCTGTGCCTCTATGCGAACAGTGCCATGGGCAGATGAGGCTGAGCAACAGCTTTCCAGGCTAGCCCCTTCTGGCTGCCAGCTATCTGCAGACGTTCGCACTTTCGGAGTAGGGCTGCGAAAGGAGCCTGGCTGGGACACCAACTTTCCCAGGCTACGTTTGAGGTTTGAGGAGGCAATCAAGCAAGCAGCCCCATTCTCTGTGCCTCTGTGCGAGCACTGCCATGGGCAGATGAGGCTGAGCAACAGCTTTCCAGGCTAGCCCCTTCTGCCTGCCAGCTATCTGCGGACGTTCGCACTTTCGGAGTAGGGCTGCGAAAGGAGCCTGGGTGGGACACCACCATTCCCAGCATGCGTTTGAAGTTTCAAGTGGCAAGATAAGCAAGCAGCCCCTTTCTCTGTGCCTCTATGCGAACAGTGCCATGGGCAGATGAGGCTGAGCAACAGCTTTCCAGGCTAGCGCCTTATGGCTGCCACCTATCTGCAGAAGTTCGCACTTTCGGATCAGGGCTGCGAAAGGAGCCTGGGAGGGACAACCCACATTCCTCACATGCGTTTGAAGTTTCAAGTGGCAAGATAAGCAAGCAGCACCATTCTCTGTGCCTCTATGCGACCAGTGCCATGGGCAGATGAGGCTGAGCAACAGCTTTCCAGGCTAGCCCCTTCTGGCTGCCAGCTATCTGCAGACGTTCGCATTTCAAGAGCAGGGCTGCGAAAGAAGCCTAGCAGGTACACCATCTTTCCCAGGCTACGTTTGAATTTTGAGGTGGCAAGACAAGCAAGCAGCCCCATTCTCTGTGCCTCTGTGCGAGCACTGCCATGGGCAGATGAGGCTGAGCAACAGCTTTCCAGGCTAGCCCCTTCTGCCTGCCATCTATCTGCGGACGTTCGCACTTTCGGAGTAGGGCTGCGAAAGGAGCATGGCTGGGACACCAACTTTCCCAGCATGCGTTTGAAGTTTCAAGTGGCAAGATAAGCAAGCAGCCCCATTCTCTGTGCCTCTATGCGAACAGTGCCATGGGCAGATGAGGCTGAGCAACAGCTTTCCAGGCTAGCCCCTTCTGGCTGCCAGCTATCTGCAGACGTTCGCATTTCAAGAGCAGGGCTGCGAAAGGAGCCTAGCAGGTACACCATCTTTCCCAGGCTACGTTTGAAGTTTGAGGTGGCAAGACAAGCAAGCAGCCCCATTCTCTGTGTCTACGTGCGAGCACTGCCATGGGCAGATGAGGCTGAGCAACAGCTTTCCAGGCTAGCCCCTTCTGCCTGCCAGCTATCTGCGGACGTTCGCACTTTCGGAGAAGGGCTGCGAAAGGAGCCTGGCTGGGACACCACCATTCCCAGCATGCGTTTGAAGTTTCAAGTGGCAAGATAAGCAAGCAGCCCCTTTCTCTGTGCCTCTATGCGAACAGTGCCATGGGCAGATGAGGCTGAGCAACAGCTTTCCAGGCTAGCCCCTTCTGAATGCCAGCTATCTGCAGACGTTCGAACTTTCAGAGCAGGGCTGCGAAAGGAGCCTGGCTGGGACACCAACTTTCCCAGGCTACGTTTGAAGATTCAAGTGGCAAGACAAGCAAGCAGCCTCATTCTCTGTGCCTCTATGCGAACAGTGCCATGGGCAGATGAGGCTGAGCAACAGCTTTCCAGGCTAGCCCCTTCTGCCTGCCATCTATCTGCGGACGTTCGCACTTTCGGAGCAGGGCTGCGAAAGGAGCATGGCTGGGACACCAACTTTCCCAGGCTAAGTTTGAAGTTTCAAGTGGCAAGATAAGCAAGCAGCCCCATTCTCTGTGCCTCTATGCGAACAGTGCCATGGGCAGATGAGGCTGAGCAACAGCTTTCCAGGCTAGCCCCTTCTGGCTGCCAGCTATCTGCAGACGTTCGAACTTTCAGAGCAGGGCTGCGAAAGGAGCCTGGCTGGGACACCAACTTTCCCAGGCTACGTTTGAAGATTCAAGTGGCAAGATAAGCAAGCAGCCCCAGTCTCTGTGCCTCTATGCGAACAGTGCCATGGGCAGATGAGGCTGAGCAACAGCTTTCCAGGCTAGCCCCTTCTGCCTGCCAGCTATCTGCAGACGTTCGCGTTTCAAGAGCAGGGCTGCCAAAGGAGCCTAGCAGGTACACCATCTTTCCCAGGCTACGTATGAAGTTTGAGGTGGCAAGACAAGCAAGCAGCCTCATTCTCTGTGCCTCTGTGCGAGCAGTGCCATGGGCAGATGAGGCTGAGCAACAGCTTTCCAGGCTAGCCCCTTCTGCCTGCCAGCTATCTGCAGACGTTCGCACTTTCGGAACAGGGCTGTGATAGGAGCCTGGCAGGGACACCACCATTCCCAGCATGCGTTTGAAGTATCAAGTGGCAAGATAAGCAAGCAGCCCCATTCTCTGTGCCTCTATGCGAACAGTGCCATGGGCAGATGAGGCTGAGCAACAGCTTTCCAGGCTAGCCCCTTCTGGCTGCCAGCTATCTGCAGACGTTCGCACTTTCGGAGCAGGGCTGCGAAAGGAGCCTGGCTGGGACACCAACTTTCCCAGGCTACGTTTGAGGTTTGAGGAGGCAAGACAAGCAAGCAGCCCCATTCTCTGTGCCTCTGTGCGAGCACTGCCATGGGCAGATGAGGCTGAGCAACAGCTTTCCAGGCTAGCCCCTTCTGCCTGCCAGCTATCTGCAGACGTTCGCACTTTCGGAGTAGGGCTGCGAAAGGAGCCTGGCTGGGACACCATCTTTCCCAGGCTACGTTTGAAGATTCAAGTGGCAAGATAAGCAAGCAGCCCCATTCTCTGTGCCTCTATGCGAACAGTGCCATGGGCAGATGAGGCTGAGCAACAGCTTTCCAGGCTAGCCCCTTCTGCCTGCCAGCTATCTGCAGCCGTTCGCGTTTCAAGAGCAGGGCTGCCAAAGGAGCCTAGCAGGTACACCATCTTTCCCAGGCTACGTTTGAAGTTTGAGGTGGCAAGACAAGCAAGCAGCCTCATTCTCTGTGCCTCTGTGCGAGCAGTGCCATGGGCAGATGAGGCTGAGCAACAGCTTTATAGGCTAGCCCCTTCTGCCTGCCAGCTATCTGCAGACGTTCGCACCTTCGGAGCAGGGCTGCGAAATGAGCCTGGCAGGGACACCACCATTCCCAGCATGCGTTTGAAGTTTCAAGTGGCAAGATAAGCAAGCAGCCCCAGTCTCTGTGCCTCTATGCGAACAGTGCCATGGGCAGATGAGGCTGAGCAACAGCTTTCCAGGCTAGCCCCTTCTGCCTGCCATCTATCTGCAGACGTTCGCACTTTCGGATCAGGGCTGCGAAAGGAGCCTGGCTGGGACACCAACTTTCCCAGGCTACGTTTGAGGTTTGAGGTGGCAAGACAAGCAAGGAGCCCCATTCTCTGTGCCTCTGTGCGAGCAGTGCCATGGGCAGATGAGGCTGAGCAACAGCTTTCCAGGCTAGCCCCTTCTGCCTGCCAGCTATCTGCAGACGTTCGCACTTTCGGAGTAGGGCTGCGAAAGGAGCCTGGCTGGGACACCAACTTTCCCAGGCTACGTTTGAAGTTTCAAGTGGCAAGATAAGCAAGCAGCCCCATTCTCTGTGCCTCTATGCGAACAGTGCCATGGGCAGATGAGGCTGAGAAACAGCTTTCCAGACTAGCCCCTTCTGCCTGCCAGCTATCTGCAGACGTTCGCACTTTCGGAACAGGGCTGTGATAGGAGCCTGGCAGGGACACCACCATTCCCAGCATGCGTTTGAAGTATCAAGTGGCAAGATAAGCAAGCAGCCCCATTCTCTGTGCCTCTATGCGAACAGTGCCATGGGCAGATGAGGCTGAGCAACAGCTTTCCAGGCTAGCCCCTTCTGCCTGCCAGCTATCTGCAGACGTTCGCTTTTCAAGAGCAGGGCTGCTAAAGGAGCCTAGCAGGTACACCATCTTTCCCAGGCTACGTTTGAAGTTTGAGGTGGCAAGACAAGCAAGGAGCCCCATTCTCTGTGCCTCTGTGCGACCAGTGCCATGGGCAGAAGAGGCTGAGCAACAGCTTTCCGGGCTAGCACCTTCTGGCTGCCAGCTCTCTGCAGACGTTCGCACTTTCGGATCAGGGCTGCGAAAGGAGCCTGGCTGGGACACCAACTTTCCCAGGCTACGTTTGAGGTTTGAGGTGGCAAGACAAGCAAGCAGCCCCATTCTCTGTGCCCCTGTGCGAGCAGTACCATGGGCAGATGAGGCTGAGCAACAGCTTTCCAGACTAGCCCCTTCTGCCTGCCAGCTATCTGCAGAAGTTCGCACTTTCGGAACAGGGCTGTGATAGGAGCCTGGCAGGGACACCACCATTCCCAGCATGCGTTTGAAGTATCAAGTGGCAAGATAAGCAAGCAGCCCCTTTCTCTGTGCCTCTATGCGAACAGTGCCATGGGCAGATGAGGCTGAGCAACAGCTTTCCAGGCTAGCGCCTTCTGGCTGCCACCTATCTGCAGAAGTTCGCACTTTCGGATCAGGGCTGCGAAAGGAGCCTGGGAGGGACAACCCACATTCCTCACATGCGTTTGAAGTTTCAAGTGGCAAGATAAGCAAGCAGCACCATTCTCTGTGCCTCTATGCGACCAGTGCCATGGGCAGATGAGGCTGAGCAACAGCTTTCCAGGCTAGCCCCTTCTGCCTGCCATCTATCTGCGGACGTTCGCACTTTCGGAGCAGGGCTGCGAAAGGAGCATGGCTGGGACACCAACTTTCCCAGGCTAAGTTTGAAGTTTCAAGTGGCAAGATAAGCAAGCAGCCCCATTCTCTGTGCCTCTATGCGAACAGTGCCATGGGCAGATGAGGCTGAGCAACAGCTTTCCAGGCTAGCCCCTTCTGGCTGCCAGCTATCTGCAGACGTTCGAACTTTCAGAGCAGGGCTGCGAAAGGAGCCTGGCTGGGACACCAACTTTCCCAGGCTACGTTTGAAGATTCAAGTGGCAAGATAAGCAAGCAGCCCCAGTCTCTGTGCCTCTATGCGAACAGTGCCATGGGCAGATGAGGCTGAGCAACAGCTTTCCAGGCTAGCCCCTTCTGCCTGCCAGCTATCTGCAGACGTTCGCGTTTCAAGAGCAGGGCTGCCAAAGGAGCCTAGCAGGTACACCATCTTTCCCAGGCTACGTATGAAGTTTGAGGTGGCAAGACAAGCAAGCAGCCTCATTCTCTGTGCCTCTGTGCGAGCAGTGCCATGGGCAGATGAGGCTGAGCAACAGCTTTCCAGGCTAGCCCCTTCTGCCTGCCAGCTATCTGCAGACGTTCGCACTTTCGGAACAGGGCTGTGATAGGAGCCTGGCAGGGACACCACCATTCCCAGCATGCGTTTGAAGTATCAAGTGGCAAGATAAGCAAGCAGCCCCATTCTCTGTGCCTCTATGCGAACAGTGCCATGGGCAGATGAGGCTGAGCAACAGCTTTCCAGGCTAGCCCCTTCTGGCTGCCAGCTATCTGCAGACGTTCGCACTTTCGGAGCAGGGCTGCGAAAGGAGCCTGGCTGGGACACCAACTTTCCCAGGCTACGTTTGAGGTTTGAGGAGGCAAGACAAGCAAGCAGCCCCATTCTCTGTGCCTCTGTGCGAGCACTGCCATGGGCAGATGAGGCTGAGCAACAGCTTTCCAGGCTAGCCCCTTCTGCCTGCCAGCTATCTGCAGACGTTCGCACTTTCGGAGTAGGGCTGCGAAAGGAGCCTGGCTGGGACACCATCTTTCCCAGGCTACGTTTGAAGATTCAAGTGGCAAGATAAGCAAGCAGCCCCATTCTCTGTGCCTCTATGCGAACAGTGCCATGGGCAGATGAGGCTGAGCAACAGCTTTCCAGGCTAGCCCCTTCTGCCTGCCAGCTATCTGCAGCCGTTCGCGTTTCAAGAGCAGGGCTGCCAAAGGAGCCTAGCAGGTACACCATCTTTCCCAGGCTACGTTTGAAGTTTGAGGTGGCAAGACAAGCAAGCAGCCTCATTCTCTGTGCCTCTGTGCGAGCAGTGCCATGGGCAGATGAGGCTGAGCAACAGCTTTATAGGCTAGCCCCTTCTGCCTGCCAGCTATCTGCAGACGTTCGCACCTTCGGAGCAGGGCTGCGAAATGAGCCTGGCAGGGACACCACCATTCCCAGCATGCGTTTGAAGTTTCAAGTGGCAAGATAAGCAAGCAGCCCCAGTCTCTGTGCCTCTATGCGAACAGTGCCATGGGCAGATGAGGCTGAGCAACAGCTTTCCAGGCTAGCCCCTTCTGCCTGCCATCTATCTGCAGACGTTCGCACTTTCGGATCAGGGCTGCGAAAGGAGCCTGGCTGGGACACCAACTTTCCCAGGCTACGTTTGAGGTTTGAGGTGGCAAGACAAGCAAGGAGCCCCATTCTCTGTGCCTCTGTGCGAGCAGTGCCATGGGCAGATGAGGCTGAGCAACAGCTTTCCAGGCTAGCCCCTTCTGCCTGCCAGCTATCTGCAGACGTTCGCACTTTCGGAGTAGGGCTGCGAAAGGAGCCTGGCTGGGACACCAACTTTCCCAGGCTACGTTTGAAGTTTCAAGTGGCAAGATAAGCAAGCAGCCCCATTCTCTGTGCCTCTATGCGAACAGTGCCATGGGCAGATGAGGCTGAGAAACAGCTTTCCAGACTAGCCCCTTCTGCCTGCCAGCTATCTGCAGACGTTCGCACTTTCGGAACAGGGCTGTGATAGGAGCCTGGCAGGGACACCACCATTCCCAGCATGCGTTTGAAGTATCAAGTGGCAAGATAAGCAAGCAGCCCCATTCTCTGTGCCTCTATGCGAACAGTGCCATGGGCAGATGAGGCTGAGCAACAGCTTTCCAGGCTAGCCCCTTCTGCCTGCCAGCTATCTGCAGACGTTCGCTTTTCAAGAGCAGGGCTGCTAAAGGAGCCTAGCAGGTACACCATCTTTCCCAGGCTACGTTTGAAGTTTGAGGTGGCAAGACAAGCAAGGAGCCCCATTCTCTGTGCCTCTGTGCGACCAGTGCCATGGGCAGAAGAGGCTGAGCAACAGCTTTCCGGGCTAGCACCTTCTGGCTGCCAGCTCTCTGCAGACGTTCGCACTTTCGGATCAGGGCTGCGAAAGGAGCCTGGCTGGGACACCAACTTTCCCAGGCTACGTTTGAGGTTTGAGGTGGCAAGACAAGCAAGCAGCCCCATTCTCTGTGCCCCTGTGCGAGCAGTACCATGGGCAGATGAGGCTGAGCAACAGCTTTCCAGACTAGCCCCTTCTGCCTGCCAGCTATCTGCAGAAGTTCGCACTTTCGGAACAGGGCTGTGATAGGAGCCTGGCAGGGACACCACCATTCCCAGCATGCGTTTGAAGTATCAAGTGGCAAGATAAGCAAGCAGCCCCTTTCTCTGTGCCTCTATGCGAACAGTGCCATGGGCAGATGAGGCTGAGCAACAGCTTTCCAGGCTAGCCCCTTCTGGCTGCCAGCTTTTCGCGGACGTTCGCACTTTCGGAGCAGGGCTGCGAAAGGAGCCTGGCTGGGACACCATCTTTCCCAGGCTAAGTTTGAAGTTTCAAGTGGCAAGATAAGCAAGCAGCCCCATTCTCTGTGCCTCTATGCGAACAGTGCCATGGGCAGATGAGGCTGAGCAACAGCTTTCCAGGCTAGCCCCTTCTGGCTGCCAGCTATCAGCAGACGTTCGAACTTTCAGAGCAGGGCTGCGAAAGGAGCCTGGCTGGGACACCAACTTTCCCAGGCTACGTTTGAAGTTTCAAGTGGCAAGATAAGCAAGCAGCCCCATTCTCTGTGCCTCTATGCGAACAGTGCCATGGGCAGATGAGGCTGAGCAACAGCTTTCCAGGCTAGCCCCTTCTGCCTGCCAGCTATCTGCAGACGTTCGCGTTTCAAGAGCAGGGCTGCCAAAGGAGCCTAGCAGGTCCACCATCTTTCCCAGGCTACGTTTGAAGTTTGAGGTGGCAAGACAATTAAGCAGCCTCATTCTCTGTGCCTCTGTGCGAGCAGTGCCATGGGCAGATGAGGCTGAGCAACAGCTTTCCAGGCTAGCCCCTTCTGCCTGCCAGCTATCTGCAGACGTTCGCACGTTCGGAGCAGGGCTGCGAAATGAGCCTGGCAGGGACACCACCATTCCCAGCATGCGTTTGAAGTTTCAAGTGGCAAGATAAGCAAGCAGCCCCATTCTCTGTGCCTCTATGCGAACAGTGCCATGGGCAGATGAGGCTGAGCAACAGCTTTCCAGGCTAGCCCCTTCTGCCTGCCAGCTATCTGCAGACGTTCGCACTTTCGGATCAGGGCTGCGAAAGGAGCCTGGCTGGGACACCAACTTTCCCAGGCTACGTTTGAGGTTTGAGGTGGCAAGACAAGCAAGGAGCCCCATTCTCTGTGCCTCTGTGCGAGCAGTGCCATGGGCAGATGAGGCTGAGCAACAGCTTTCCAGGCTAGCCCCTTCTGCCTGCCAGCTATCTGCAGACGTTCGCACTTTCGGAGTAGGGCTGCGAAAGGAGCCTAGCTGGTACACCAACTTTCCCAGGCTACGTTTGAGGTTTGAGGTGGCAAGATAAGCAAGCAGCCCCATTCTCTGTGCCTCTATGCGAACAGTGCCATGGGCAGATGAGGCTGAGAAACAGCTTTCCAGACTACCCCTTCTGCCTGCCAGCTATCTGCAGACGTTCGCACTTTCGGAACAGGGCTGTGATAGGAGCCTGGCAGGGACACCACCATTCCCAGCATGCGTTTGAAGTATCAAGTGGCAAGATAAGCAAGCAGCCCCATTCTCTGTGCCTCTATGCGAACAGTGCCATGGGCAGATGAGGCTGAGCAACAGCTTTCCAGGCTAGCCCCTTCTGCCTGCCAGCTATCTGCAGACGTTCGCTTTTCAAGAGCAGGGCTGCTAAAGGAGCCTAGCAGGTACACCATCTTTCCCAGGCTACGTTTGAAGTTTGAGGTGGCAAGACAAGCAAGGAGCCCCATTCTCTGTGCCTCTGTGCGACCAGTGCCATGGGCAGAAGAGGCTGAGCAACAGCTTTCCGGGCTAGCACCTTCTGGCTGCCAGCTCTCTGCAGACGTTCGCACTTTAGGATCAGGGCTGCGAAAGGAGCCTGGCTGGGACACCAACTTTCCCAGGCTACGTTTGAGGTTTGAGGTGGCAAGACAAGCAAGCAGCCCCATTCTCTGTGCCCCTGTGCGAGCAGTACCATGGGCAGATGAGGCTGAGCAACAGCTTTCCAGACTAGCCCCTTCTGCCTGCCAGCTATCTGCAGACGTTCGCACTTTCGGAACAGGACTGTGATAGGAGCCTGGCAGGGACACCACCATTCCCAGCATGCGTTTGAAGTATCAAGTGGCAAGATAAGCAAGCAGCCCCTTTCTCTGTGCCTCTATGCGAACAGTGCCATGGGCAGATGAGGCTGAGCAACAGCTTTCCAGGCTAGCCCCTTCTGGCTGCCAGCTATCTGCGGACGTTCGCACTTTCGGAGCAGGGCTGCGAAAGGAGCCTGGCTGGGACACCATCTTTCCCAGGCTAAGTTTGAAGTTTCAAGTGGCAAGATAAGCAAGCAGCCCCATTCTCTGTGCCTCTATGCGAACAGTGCCATGGGCAGATGAGGCTGAGCAACAGCTTTCCAGGCTAGCCCCTTCTGCCTGCCAGCTATCAGCAGACGTTCGAACTTTCAGAGCAGGGCTGCGAAAGGAGCCTGGCTGGGACACCAACTTTCCCAGGCTACGTTTGAAGTTTCAAGTGGCAAGATAAGCAAGCAGCCCCATTCTCTGTGCCTCTATGCGAACAGTGCCATGGGCAGATGAGGCTGAGCAACAGCTTTCCAGGCTAGCCCCTTCTGCCTGCCAGCTATCTGCAGACGTTCGCGTTTCAAGAGCAGGGCTGCCAAAGGAGCCTAGCAGGTACACCATCTTTCCCAGGCTACGTTTGAAGTTTGAGGTGGCAAGACAATTAAGCAGCCTCATTCTCTGTGCCTCTGTGCGAGCAGTGCCATGGGCAGATGAGGCTGAGCAACAGCTTTCCAGGCTAGCCCCTTCTGCCTGCCAGCTATCTGCAGACGTTCGCACGTTCGGAGCAGGGCTGCGAAATGAGCCTGGCAGGGACACCACCATTCCCAGCATGCGTTTGAAGTTTCAAGTGGCAAGATAAGCAAGCAGCCCCATTCTCTGTGCCTCTATGCGAACAGTACCATGGGCAGATGAGGCTGAGCAACAGCTTTCCAGACTAGCCCCTTCTGCCTGCCAGCTATCTGCAGACGTTCGCACTTTCGGAACAGGGCTGCGATAGGAGCCTGGCAGGGACACCACCATTCCCAGCATGCGTTTGAAGTATCAAGTGGCAAGATAAGCAAGCAGCCCCATTCTCTGTGCCTCTATGCGAACAGTGCCATGGGCAGATGAGGCTGAGCAACAGCTTTCCAGGCTAGCCCCTTCTGCCTGCCAGTTATCTGCAGACGTTCGCATTTCAAGATCAGGGCTGCTAAAGGAGCCTAGCAGGTACACCATCTTTCCCAGGCTACGTTTGAAGTTTGAGGTGGCAAGACAAGCAAGGAGCCCCATTCTCTGTGCCTCTGTGCGAGCACTGCCATGGGCAGATGAGGCTGAGCAACAGCTTTCCAGGCTAGCCCCTTCTGGCTGCCAGCTATCTGCAGACGTTCGAACTTTCAGAGCAGGGCTGCGAAAGGAGCCTGGCTGGGACACCAACTTTCCCAGCATGCGTTTGAAGATTCAAGTGGCAAGATAAGCAAGCAGCCCCATTCTCTGTGCCTCTATGCGAACAGTGCCATGGGCAGATGAGGCTGAGCAACAGCTTTCCAGGCTAGCCCCTTCTGGCTGCCAGCTATCTGCAGACGTTCGCGTTTCAAGAGCAGGGCTGCCAAAGGAGCCTAGCAGGTACACCATCTTTCCCAGGCTACGTTTGAAGTTTGAGGTGGCAAGACAAGCAAGCAGCCTCATTCTCTGTGCCTCTGTGCGAGCAGTGCCATGGGCAGATGAGGCTGAGCAACAGCTTTCCAGGCTAGCCCCTTCTGCCTGCCAGCTATCTGCAGACGTTCGCACCTTCGGAGCAGGGCTGCGAAATGAGCCTGGCAGGGACACCACCATTCCCAGCATGCGTTTGAAGTTTCAAGTGGCAAGATAAGCAAGCAGCCCCAGTCTCTGTGCCTCTATGCGAACAGTGCCATGGGCAGATGAGGCTGAGCAACAGCTTTCCAGGCTAGCCCCTTCTGCCTGCCAGCTATCTGCAGACGTTCGCACTTTCGGATCAGGGCTGCGAAAGGAGCCTGGCTGGGACACCAACTTTCCCAGGCTACGTTTGAGGTTTGAGGTGGCAAGACAAGCAAGGAGCCCCATTCTCTGTGCCTCTGTGCGAGCAGTGCCATGGGCAGATGAGGCTGAGCAACAGCTTTCCAGGCTAGCCCCTTCTGCCTGCCAGCTATCTGCAGACGTTCGCACTTTCCGAGTAGGGCTGCGAAAGGAGCCTGGCTGGGACACCAACTTTCCCAGGCTACGTTTGAAGTTTCAAGTGGCAAGATAAGCAAGCAGCCCCATTCTCTGTGCCTCTATGCGAACAGTACCATGGGCAGATGAGGCTGAGCAACAGCTTTCCAGACTAGCCCCTTCTGCCTGCCAGCTATCTGCAGACGTTCGCACTTTCGGAACAGGGCTGTGATAGGAGCCTGGCAGGGACACCACCATTCCCAGCATGCGTTTGAAGTATCAAGTGGCAAGATAAGCAAGCAGCCCCATTCTCTGGGCCTCTATGCGAACAGTGCCATGGGCAGATGAGGCTGAGCAACAGCTTTCCAGGCTAGCCCCTTCTGGCTGCCAGCTATCTGCAGACGTTCGCACTTTCGGAGCAGGGCTGCGAAAGGAGCCTGGCTGGGACACCAACTTTCCCAGGCTACGTTTGAAGTTTGAGGTGGCAAGACAAGCAAGCAGCCCCATTCTCTGTGCCTCTGTGCGAGCACTGCCATGGGCAGATGAGGCTGAGCAACAGCTTTCCAGGCTAGCCCCTTCTGGCTGCCAGCTATCTGCAGACGTTCGCACTTTCGGAGCAGGGCTGCGAAAGGAGCCTGGCTGGGACACCATCTTTCCCAGGCTACGTTTGAAGATTCAAGTGGCAAGATAAGCAAGCAGCCCCTTTCTCTGTGCCTCTATGCGAACAGTGCCATGGGCAGATGAGGCTGAGCAACAGCTTTCCAGGCTAGACCCTTCTGGCTGCCAGCTATCTGCAGACGTTCGCATTTCAAGAGCAGGGCTGCCAAAGGAGCCTAGCAGGTACACCATCTTTCCCAGGCTACGTTTGAAGTTTGAGGTGGCAAGACAAGCAAGCAGCCTCTTTCTCTGTGCCTCTGTGCGAGCAGTGCCATGGGCAGATGAGGCTGAGCAACAGCTTTCCAGGCTAGCCCCTTCTGCCTGCCAGCTATCTGCAGACGTTCGCACCTTCGGAGCAGGGCTGCGAAATGAGCCTGGCAGGGACACCACCATTCCCAGCATGCGTTTGAAGTTTCAAGTGGCAAGATAAGCAAGCAGCCCCAGTCTCTGTGCCTCTATGCGAACAGTGCCATGGGCAGATGAGGCTGAGCAACAGCTTTCCAGGCTAGCCCCTTCTGCCTGCCAGCTATCTGCAGACGTTCGCACTTTCGGATCAGGGCTGCGAAAGGAGCCTGGCTGGTACACCAACTTTCCCAGGCAACGTTTGAAGTTTGAGGTGGCAAGACAAGCAAGCAGCCCCATTCTCTGTGCCCCTGTGCGAGCAGTACCATGGGCAGATGAGGCTGAGCAACAGCTTTCCAGACTAGCCCCTTCTGCCTGCCAGCTATCTGCAGACGTTCGCACTTTCGGAACAGGACTGTGATAGGAGCCTGGCAGGGACACCACCATTCCCAGCATGCGTTTGAAGTATCAAGTGGCAAGATAAGCAAGCAGTCCCTTTCTCTGTGCCTCTATGCGAACAGTGCCATGGGCAGATGAGGCTGAGCAACAGCTTTCCAGGCTAGCCCCTTCTGGCTGCCAGCTATCTGCGGACGTTCGCACTTTCGGAGCAGGGCTGCGAAAGGAGCCTGGCTGGGACACCATCTTTCCCAGGCTACGTTTGAAGTTTCAAGTGGCAAGATAAGCAAGCAGCCCCATTCTCTGTGCCTCTATGCGAACAGTGCCATGGGCAGATGAGGCTGAGCAACAGCTTTCCAGGCTAGCCCCTTCTGCCTGCCAGCTATCTGCAGACGTTCGCGTTTCAAGAGCAGGGCTGCCAAAGGAGCCTAGCAGGTACACCATCTTTCCCAGGCTACGTTTGAAGTTTGAGGTGGCAAGACAATTAAGCAGCCTCATTCTCTGTGCCTCTGTGCGAGCAGTGCCATGGGCAGATGAGGCTGAGCAACAGCTTTCCAGGCTAGCCCCTTCTGCCTGCCAGCTATCTGCAGACGTTCGCACGTTCGGAGCAGGGCTGCGAAATGAGCCTGGCAGGGACACCACCATTCCCAGCATGCGTTTGAAGTTTCAAGTGGCAAGATAAGCAAGCAGCCCCATTCTCTGTGCCTCTATGCGAACAGTACCATGGGCAGATGAGGCTGAGCAACAGCTTTCCAGACTAGCCCCTTCTGCCTGCCAGCTATCTGCAGACGTTCGCACTTTCGGAACAGGGCTGTGATAGGAGCCTGGCAGGGACACCACCATTCCCAGCATGCGTTTGAAGTATCAAGTGGCAAGATAAGCAAGCAGCCCCATTCTCTGTGCCTCTATGCGAACAGTGCCATGGGCAGATGAGGCTGAGCAACAGCTTTCCAGGCTAGCCCCTTCTGCCTGCCAGCTATCTGCAGACGTTCGCATTTCAAGATCAGGGCTGCTAAAGGAGCCTAGCAGGTACACCATCTTTCCCAGGCTACGTTTGAAGTTTGAGGTGGCAAGACAAGCAAGGAGCCCCATTCTCTGTGCCTCTATGCGAACAGTGCCATGGGCAGATGAGGCTGAGCAACAGCTTTCCAGGCTAGCCCCTTCTGGCTGCCAGCTATCTGCAGACGTTCGAACTTTCAGAGCAGGGCTGCGAAAGGAGCCTGGCTGGGACACCAACTTTCCCAGCATGCGTTTGAAGATTCAAGTGGCAAGATAAGCAAGCAGCCCCATTCTCTGTGCCTCTATGCGAACAGTGCCATGGGCAGATGAGGCTGAGCAACAGCTTTCCAGGCTAGCCCCTTCTGGCTGCCAGCTATCTGCAGACGTTCGCGTTTCAAGAGCAGGGCTGCCAAAGGAGCCTAGCAGGTACACCATCTTTCCCAGGCTACGTTTGAAGTTTGAGGTGGCAAGACAAGCAAGCAGCCTCATTCTCTGTGCCTCTGTGCGAGCAGTGCCATGGGCAGATGAGGCTGAGCAACAGCTTTCCAGGCTAGCCCCTTCTGCCTGCCAGCTATCTGCAGACGTTCGCACCTTCGGAGCAGGGCTGCGAAATGAGCCTGGCAGGGACACCACCATTCCCAGCATGCGTTTGAAGTTTCAAGTGGCAAGATAAGCAAGCAGCCCCAGTCTCTGTGCCTCTATGCGAACAGTGCCATGGGCAGATGAGGCTGAGCAACAGCTTTCCAGGCTAGCCCCTTCTGCCTGCCAGCTATCTGCAGACGTTCGCACTTTCGGATCAGGGCTGCGAAAGGAGCCTGGCTGGGACACCAACTTTCCCAGGCTACGTTTGAGGTTTGAGGTGGCAAGACAAGCAAGGAGCCCCATTCTCTGTGCCTCTGTGCGAGCAGTGCCATGGGCAGATGAGGCTGAGCAACAGCTTTCCAGGCTAGCCCCTTCTGCCTGCCAGCTATCTGCAGACGTTCGCACTTTCCGAGTAGGGCTGCGAAAGGAGCCTGGCTGGGACACCAACTTTCCCAGGCTACGTTTGAAGTTTCAAGTGGCAAGATAAGCAAGCAGCCCCATTCTCTGTGCCTCTATGCGAACAGTACCATGGGCAGATGAGGCTGAGCAACAGCTTTCCAGACTAGCCCCTTCTGCCTGCCAGCTATCTGCAGACGTTCGCACTTTCGGAACAGGGCTGTGATAGGAGCCTGGCAGGGACACCACCATTCCCAGCATGCGTTTGAAGTATCAAGTGGCAAGATAAGCAAGCAGCCCCATTCTCTGGGCCTCTATGCGAACAGTGCCATGGGCAGATGAGGCTGAGCAACAGCTTTCCAGGCTAGCCCCTTCTGGCTGCCAGCTATCTGCAGACGTTCGCACTTTCGGAGCAGGGCTGCGAAAGGAGCCTGGCTGGGACACCAACTTTCCCAGGCTACGTTTGAAGTTTGAGGTGGCAAGACAAGCAAGCAGCCCCATTCTCTGTGCCTCTGTGCGAGCACTGCCATGGGCAGATGAGGCTGAGCAACAGCTTTCCAGGCTAGCCCCTTCTGGCTGCCAGCTATCTGCAGACGTTCGCACTTTCGGAGCAGGGCTGCGAAAGGAGCCTGGCTGGGACACCATCTTTCCCAGGCTACGTTTGAAGATTCAAGTGGCAAGATAAGCAAGCAGCCCCTTTCTCTGTGCCTCTATGCGAACAGTGCCATGGGCAGATGAGGCTGAGCAACAGCTTTCCAGGCTAGCCCCTTCTGCCTGCCAGCTATCTGCAGCCGTTCGCGTTTCAAGAGCAGGGCTGCCAAAGGAGCCTAGCAGGTACACCATCTTTCCCAGGCTACGTTTGAAGTTTGAGGTGGCAAGACAAGCAAGCAGCCTCATTCTTGGTGCCTCTGTGCGAGCAGTGCCATGGGCAGATGAGGCTGAGCAACAGCTTTCCAGGCTAGCCCCTTCTGCCTGCCAGCTATCTGCAGACGTTCGCACCTTCCGAGCAGGGCTGCGAAATGAGCCTGGCAGGGACACCACCATTCCCAGCATGCGTTTGAAGTTTCAAGTGGCAAGATAAGCAAGCAGCCCCTTTCTCTGTGCCTCTATGCGAACAGTGCCATGGGCAGATGAGGCTGAGCAACAGCTTTCCAGGCTAGACCCTTCTGGCTGCCAGCTATCTGCAGACGTTCGCATTTCAAGAGCAGGGCTGCCAAAGGAGCCTAGCAGGTACACCATCTTTCCCAGGCTACGTTTGAAGTTTGAGGTGGCAAGACAAGCAAGCAGCCTCTTTCTCTGTGCCTCTGTGCGAGCAGTGCCATGGGCAGATGAGGCTGAGCAACAGCTTTCCAGGCTAGCCCCTTCTGCCTGCCAGCTATCTGCAGACGTTCGCACCTTCGGAGCAGGGCTGCGAAATGAGCCTGGCAGGGACACCACCATTCCCAGCATGCGTTTGAAGTTTCAAGTGGCAAGATAAGCAAGCAGCCCCAGTCTCTGTGCCTCTATGCGAACAGTGCCATGGGCAGATGAGGCTGAGCAACAGCTTTCCAGGCTAGCCCCTTCTGCCTGCCAGCTATCTGCAGACGTTCGCACTTTCGGATCAGGGCTGCGAAAGGAGCCTGGCTGGTACACCAACTTTCCCAGGCAACGTTTGAAGTTTGAGGTGGCAAGACAAGCAAGCAGCCCCATTCTCTGTGCCTCTGTGCGAGCACTGCCATGGGCAGATGAGGCTGAGCAACAGCTTTCCAGGCTAGCCCCTTCTGGCTGCCAGCTATCTGCAGACGTTCGCACTTTCGGAGCAGGGCTGCGAAAGGAGCCTGGCTGGGACACCATCTTTCCCAGGCTACGTTTGAAGATTCAAGTGGCAAGATAAGCAAGCAGCCCCATTCTCTGTGCCTCTATGCTAACAGTGCCATGGGCAGATGAGGCTGAGCAACAGCTTTCCAGGCTAGCCCCTTCTGCCTGCCAGCTATCTGCAGCCGTTCGCGTTTCAAGAGCAGGGCTGCCAAAGGAGCCTAGCAGGTACACCATCTTTCCCAGGCTACGTTTGAAGTTTGAGGTGGCAAGACAAGCAAGCAGCCTCATTCTTGGTGCCTTTGTGCGAGCAGTGCCATGGGCAGATGAGGCTGAGCAACAGCTTTCCAGGCTAGCCCCTTCTGCCTGCCATCTATCTGCGGACGTTCGCACTTTCGGAGTAGGGCTGCGAAAGGAGCATGGCTGGGACACCAACATTCCCAGCATGCGTTTGAAGTTTCAAGTGGCAAGATAAGCAAGCAGCCCCATTCTCTGTGCCTCTATGCGAACAGTGCCATGGGCAGATGAGGCTGAGCAACAGCTTTCCAGGCTAGCCCCTTCTGGCTGCCAGCTATCTGCAGACGTTCGCACTTTCCGAGTAGGGCTGCGAAAGGAGCCTGGCTGGGACACCAACTTTCCCAGGCTACGTTTGAAGTTTCAAGTGGCAAGATAAGCAAGCAGCCCCATTCTCTGTGCCTCTATGCGAACAGTACCATGGGCAGATGAGGCTGAGCAACAGCTTTCCAGACTAGCCCCTTCTGCCTGCCAGCTATCTGCAGACGTTCGCACTTTCGGAACAGGGCTGTGATAGGAGCCTGGCAGGGACACCACCATTCCCAGCATGCGTTTGAAGTATCAAGTGGCAAGATAAGCAAGCAGCCCCATTCTCTGTGCCTCTATGCGAACAGTGCCATGGGCAGATGAGGCTGAGCAACAGCTTTCCAGGCTAGCCCCTTCTGCCTGCCAGCTATCTGCAGACGTTCGCACTTTCCGAGTAGGGCTGCGAAAGGAGCCTGGCTGGGACACCAACTTTCCCAGGCTACGTTTGAAGTTTCAAGTGGCAAGATAAGCAAGCAGCCCCATTCTCTGTGCCTCTATGCGAACAGTACCATGGGCAGATGAGGCTGAGCAACAGCTTTCCAGACTAGCCCCTTCTGCCTGCCAGCTATCTGCAGACGTTCGCACTTTCGGAACAGGGCTGTGATAGGAGCCTGGCAGGGACACCACCATTCCCAGCATGCGTTTGAAGTATCAAGTGGCAAGATAAGCAAGCAGCCCCATTCTCTGTGCCTCTATGCGAACAGTGCCATGGGCAGATGAGGCTGAGCAACAGCTTTCCAGGCTAGCCCCTTCTGGCTGCCAGCTATCTGCAGACGTTCGCACTTTCGGAGCAGGGCTGCGAAAGGAGCCTGGCTGGGACACCAACTTTCCCAGGCTACGTTTGAAGTTTGAGGAGGCAAGACAAGCAAGCAGCCCCATTCTCTGTGCCTCTGTGCGAGCACTGCCATGGGCAGATGAGGCTGAACAACAGCTTTCCAGGCTAGCCCCTTCTGGCTGCCAGCTATCTGCAGACGTTCGCACTTTCGGAGCAGGGCTGCGAAAGGAGCCTGGCTGGGACACCAACTTTCCCAGGCTACGTTTGAGGTTTGAGGAGGCAATCAAGCAAGCAGCCCCATTCTCTGTGCCTCTGTGCGAGCACTGCCATGGGCAGATGAGGCTGAGCAACAGCTTTCCAGGCTAGCCCCTTCTGCCTGCCAGCTATCTGCGGACGTTCGCACTTTCGGAGTAGGGCTGCGAAAGGAGCCTGGGTGGGACACCACCATTCCCAGCATGCGTTTGAAGTTTCAAGTGGCAAGATAAGCAAGCAGCCCCTTTCTCTGTGCCTCTATGCGAACAGTGCCATGGGCAGATGAGGCTGAGCAACAGCTTTCCAGGCTAGCGCCTTCTGGCTGCCACCTATCTGCAGAAGTTCGCACTTTCGGATCAGGGCTGCGAAAGGAGCCTGGGAGGGACAACCCACATTCCTCACATGCGTTTGAAGTTTCAAGTGGCAAGATAAGCAAGCAGCACCATTCTCTGTGCCTCTATGCGACCAGTGCCATGGGCAGATGAGGCTGAGCAACAGCTTTCCAGGCTAGCCCCTTCTGGCTGCCAGCTATCTGCAGACGTTCGCATTTCAAGAGCAGGGCTGCGAAAGAAGCCTAGCAGGTACACCATCTTTCCCAGGCTACGTTTGAATTTTGAGGTGGCAAGACAAGCAAGCAGCCCCATTCTCTGTGCCTCTGTGCGAGCACTGCCATGGGCAGATGAGGCTGAGCAACAGCTTTCCAGGCTAGCCCCTTCTGCCTGCCATCTATCTGCGGACGTTCGCACTTTCGGAGTAGGGCTGCGAAAGGAGCATGGCTGGGACACCAACTTTCCCAGCATGCGTTTGAAGTTTCAAGTGGCAAGATAAGCAAGCAGCCCCATTCTCTGTGCCTCTATGCGAACAGTGCCATGGGCAGATGAGGCTGAGCAACAGCTTTCCAGGCTAGCCCCTTCTGCCTGCCAGCTATCTGCAGACGTTCGCATTTCAAGAGCAGGGCTGCGAAAGGAGCCTAGCAGGTACACCATCTTTCCCAGGCTACGTTTGAAGTTTGAGGTGGCAAGACAAGCAAGCAGCCCCATTCTCTGTGTCTACGTGCGAGCACTGCCATGGGCAGATGAGGCTGAGCAACAGCTTTCCAGGCTAGCCCCTTCTGCCTGCCAGCTATCTGCGGACGTTCGCACTTTCGGAGAAGGGCTGCGAAAGGAGCCTGGCTGGGACACCACCATTCCCAGCATGCGTTTGAAGTTTCAAGTGGCAAGATAAGCAAGCAGCCCCTTTCTCTGTGCCTCTGTGCGAACAGTGCCATGGGCAGATGAGGCTGAGCAACAGCTTTCCAGGCTAGCCCCTTCTGAACGCCAGCTATCTGCAGACGTTCGAACTTTCAGAGCAGGGCTGCGAAAGGAGCCTGGCTGGGACACCAACTTTCCCAGGCTACGTTTGAAGATTCAAGTGGCAAGACAAGCAAGCAGCCCCATTCTCTGTGCCTCTGTGCGAGCAGTGCCATGGGCAGATGAGGCTGAGCAACAGCTTTCCAGGCTAGCCCCTTCTGCCTGCCAGCTATCTGCGGACGTTCGCACTTTCGGAGCAGGGCTGCGAAAGGAGCATGGCTGGGACACCAACTTTCCCAGCATGCGTATGAAGTTTCAAGTGGCAAGATAAGCAAGCAGCCCCATTCTCTGTGCCTCTATGCGAACAGTGCCATGGGCAGATGAGGCTGAGCAACAGCTTTCCAGGCTAGCCCCTTCTGGCTGCCAGCTATCTGCAGACGTTCGAACTTTCAGAGCAGGGCTGCGAAAGGAGCCTGGCTGGGACACCAACTTTCCCAGGCTACGTTTGAAGATTCAAGTGGCAAGATAAGCAAGCAGCCCCAGTCTCTGTGCCTCTATGCGAACAGTGCCATGGGCAGATGAGGCTGAGCAACAGCTTTCCAGGCTAGCCCCTTCTGCCTGCCAGCTATCTGCAGACGTTCGCGTTTCAAGAGCAGGGCTGCCAAAGGAGCCTAGCAGGTACACCATCTTTCCCAGGCTACGTTTGAAGTTTGAGGTGGCAAGACAAGCAAGCAGCCTCATTCTCTGTGCCTCTGTGCGAGCAGTGCCATGGGCAGATGAGGCTGAGCAACAGCTTTCCAGGCTAGCCCCTTCTGCCTGCCACCTATCTGCAGACGTTCGCACTTTCGGAGCAGGGCTGTGATAGGAGCCTGGCAGGGACACCACCATTCCCAGCATGCGTTTGAAGTATCAAGTGGCAAGATAAGCAAGCAGCCCCATTCTCTGTGCCTCTATGCGAACAGTGCCATGGGCAGATGAGGCTGAGCAACAGCTTTCCAGGCTAGCGCCTTCTGGCTGCCACCTATCTGCAGAAGTTCGCACTTTCGGATCAGGGCTGCGAAAGGAGCCTGGGAGGGACAACCCACATTCCTCACATGCGTTTGAAGTTTCAAGTGGCAAGATAAGCAAGCAGCACCATTCTCTGTGCCTCTATGCGACCAGTGCCATGGGCAGATGAGGCTGAGCAACAGCTTTCCAGGCTAGCCCCTTCTGGCTGCCAGCTATCTGCAGACGTTCGCATTTCAAGAGCAGGGCTGCGAAAGAAGCCTAGCAGGTACACCATCTTTCCCAGGCTACGTTTGAATTTTGAGGTGGCAAGACAAGCAAGCAGCCCCATTCTCTGTGCCTCTGTGCGAGCACTGCCATGGGCAGATGAGGCTGAGCAACAGCTTTCCAGGCTAGCCCCTTCTGCCTGCCATCTATCTGCGGACGTTCGCACTTTCGGAGTAGGGCTGCGAAAGGAGCATGGCTGGGACACCAACTTTCCCAGCATGCGTTTGAAGTTTCAAGTGGCAAGATAAGCAAGCAGCCCCATTCTCTGTGCCTCTATGCGAACAGTGCCATGGGCAGATGAGGCTGAGCAACAGCTTTCCAGGCTAGCCCCTTCTGCCTGCCAGCTATCTGCAGACGTTCGCATTTCAAGAGCAGGGCTGCGAAAGGAGCCTAGCAGGTACACCATCTTTCCCAGGCTACGTTTGAAGTTTGAGGTGGCAAGACAAGCAAGCAGCCCCATTCTCTGTGTCTACGTGCGAGCACTGCCATGGGCAGATGAGGCTGAGCAACAGCTTTCCAGGCTAGCCCCTTCTGCCTGCCAGCTATCTGCGGACGTTCGCACTTTCGGAGAAGGGCTGCGAAAGGAGCCTGGCTGGGACACCACCATTCCCAGCATGCGTTTGAAGTTTCAAGTGGCAAGATAAGCAAGCAGCCCCTTTCTCTGTGCCTCTATGCGAACAGTGCCATGGGCAGATGAGGCTGAGCAACAGCTTTCCAGGCTAGCGCCTTCAGTCTGCCACCTATCTGCAGACGTTCGCACTTTCGGATCAGGGCTGTGATAGGAGCCTGGCAGGGACACCACCATTCCCAGCATGCGTTTGAAGTTTCAAGTGGCAAGATAAGCAAGCAGCCCCTTTCTCTGTGCCTCTATGCGAACAGTGCCATGGGCAGATGAGGCTGAGCAACAGCTTTCCAGGCTAGCCCCTTCTGCCTGCCAGCTATCTGCAGAAGTTCGCACTTTCGGATCAGGGCTGCGAAAGGAGCCTGGGAGGGACAACCCACATTCCTCACATGCGTTTGAAGTTTCAAGTGGCAAGATAAGCAAGCAGCCCCATTCTCTGTGCCTCTATGCGAACAGTGCCATGGGCAGATGAGGCTGAGCAACAGCTTTCCAGGCTAGCCCCTTCTGAACGCCAGCTATCTGCAGACGTTCGAACTTTCAGAGCAGGGCTGCGAAAGGAGCCTGGCTGGGACACCAACTTTCCCAGGCTACGTTTGAAGATTCAAGTGGCAAGACAAGCAAGCAGCCCCATTCTCTGTGCCTCTGTGCGAGCAGTGCCATGGGCAGATGAGGCTGAGCAACAGCTTTCCAGGCTAGCCCCTTCTGCCTGCCAGCTATCTGCGGACGTTCGCACTTTCGGAGCAGGGCTGCGAAAGGAGCATGGCTGGGACACCAACTTTCCCAGGCTAAGTTTGAAGTTTCAAGTGGCAAGATAAGCAAGCAGCCCCATTCTCTGTGCCTCTATGCGAACAGTGCCATGGGCAGATGAGGCTGAGCAACAGCTTTCCAGGCTAGCCCCTTCTGGCTGCCAGCTATCTGCAGACGTTCGAACTTTCAGAGCAGGGCTGCGAAAGGAGCCTGGCTGGGACACCAACTTTCCCAGGCTACGTTTGAGGTTTGAGGAGGCAAGACAAGCAAGCAGCCCCATTCTCTGTGCCTCTGTGCGAGCACTGCCATGGGCAGATGAGGCTGAGCAACAGCTTTCCAGGCTAGCCCCTTCTGCCTGCCAGCTATCTGCAGACGTTCGCACTTTCGGATAAGGGCTGCGAAAGGAGCCTGGCTGGGACACCATCTTTCCCAGGCTACGTTTGAAGATTCAAGTGGCAAGATAAGCAAGCAGCCCCTTTCTCTGTGCCTCTATCCGAACAGTGCCATGGGCAGATGAGGCTGAGCAACAGCTTTCCAGGCTAGCCCCTTCTGCCTGCCAGCTATCTGCAGCCGTTCGCGTTTCAAGAGCAGGGCTGCCAAAGGAGCCAACAGGTACACCATCTTTCCCAGGCTACGTTTGAAGTTTGAGGTGGCAAGACAAGCAAGCAGCCTCATTCTCTGTGCCTCTGTGCGAGCAGTGCCATGGGCAGATGAGGCTGAGCAACAGCTTTCCAGGCTAGCCCCTTCTGCCTGCCAACTATCTGCAGACGTTCGCACCTTCGGAGCAGGGCTGCGAAATGAGCCTGGCAGGGACACCACCATTCCCAGCATGCGTTTGAAGTTTCAAGTGGCAAGATAAGCAAGCAGCCCCAGTCTCTGTGCCTCTATGCGAACAGTGCCATGGGCAGATGAGGCTGAGCAACAGCTTTCCAGGCTAGCCCCTTCTGCCTGCCAGCTATCTGCAGACGTTCGCACTTTCGGATCAGGGCTGCGAAAGGAGCCTGGCTGGGACACCAACTTTCCCAGGCTACGTTTGAGGTTTGAGGTGGCAAGACAAGCAAGGAGCCCCATTCTCTGTGCCTCTGTGCGACCAGTGCCATGGGCAGAAGAGGCTGAGCAACAGCTTTCGGGGCTAGCACCTTCTGGCTGCCAGCTCTCTGCAGACGTTCGCATTTCAAGAGCAGGGCTGCGAAAGGAGCCTGGCTGGGACACCAACTTTCCCAGGCTACGTTTGAGGTTTGAGGTGGCAAGACAAGCAAGCAGCCCCATTCTCTGTGCCCCTGTGCGAGCAGTACCATGGGCAGATGAGGCTGAGCAACAGCTTTCCAGACTAGCCCCTTCTGCCTGCCAGCTATCTGCAGACGTTCGCACTTTCGGAACAGGGCTGTGATAGGAGCCTGGCAGGGACACCACCATTCCCAGCATGCGTTTGAAGTATCAAGTGGCAAGATAAGCAAGCAGCCCCTTTCTCTGTGCCTCTATGCGAACAGTGCCATGGGCAGATGAGGCTGAGCAACAGCTTTCCAGGCTAGCCCCTTCTGGCTGCCAGCTATCTGCGGACGTTCGCACTTTCGGAGCAGGGCTGCGAAAGGAGCCTGGCTGGGACACCATCTTTCCCAGGGTAAGTTTGAAGTTTCAAGTGGCAAGATAAGCAAGCAGCCCCATTCTCTGTGCCTCTATGCGAACAGTGCCATGGGCAGATGAGGCTGAGCAACAGCTTTCCAGGCTAGCCCCTTCTGGCTGCCAGCTATCAGCAGACGTTCGCGTTTCAAGAGCAGGGCTGCCAAAGGAGCCTAGCAGGTACACCATCTTTCCCAGGCTACGTTTGAAGTTTGAGGTGGCAAGACAAGCAAGCAGCCTCATTCTCTGTGCCTCTGTGCGAGCAGTGCCATGGGCAGATGAGGCTGAGCAACAGCTTTCCAGGCTAGCCCCTTCTGCCTGCCAGCTATCTGCAGACGTTCGCACGTTCGGAGCAGGGCTGCGAAATGAGCCTGGCAGGGACACCACCATTCCCAGCATTCGTTTGAAGTTTCAAGTGGCAAGATAAGCAAGCAGCCCCATTCTCTGTGCCTCTATGCGAACAGTGCCATGGGCAGATGAGGCTGAGCAACAGCTTTCCAGGCTAGCCCCTTCTGCCTGCCAGCTATCTGCAGATGTTCGCACTTTCGGATCAGGGCTGCGAAAGGAGCCTGGCTGGGACACCAACTTTCCCAGGCTACGTTTGAGGTTTGAGGTGGCAAGACAAGCAAGGAGCCCCATTCTCTGTGCCTCTGTGCGAGCAGTGCCATGGGCAGATGAGGCTGAGCAACAGCTTTCCAGGCTAGCCCCTTCTGCCTGCCAGCTATCTGCAGACGTTCGCACTTTCGGAGTAGGGCTGCGAAAGGAGCCTGGCTGGGACACCAACTTTCCCAGCATGCGTTTGAAGTTTCAAGTGGCAAGATAAGCAAGCAGCCCCATTCTCTGTGCCTCTATGCGAACAGTACCATGGGCAGATGAGGCTGAGCAACAGCTTTCCAGACTAGCCCCTTCTGCCTGCCAGCTATCTGCAGACGTTCGCACTTTCGGAACAGGGCTGTGATAGGAGCCTGGCAGGGACACCACCATTCCCAGCATGCGTTTGAAGTATCAAGTGGCAAGATAAGCAAGCAGCCCCATTCTCTGTGCCTCTATGCGAACAGTGCCATGGGCAGATGAGGCTGAGCAACAGCTTTCCAGGCTAGCCCCTTCTGCCTGCCAGCTATCTGCAGACGTTCGCATTTCAAGAGCAGGGCTGCTAAAGGAGCCTAGCAGGTACACCATCTTTCCCAGGCTACGTTTGAAGTTTGAGGTGGCAAGACAAGCAAGGAGCCCCATTCTCTGTGCCTCTATGCGAACAGTGCCATGGGCAGATGAGGCTGAGCAACAGCTTTCCAGGCTAGCCCCTTCTGGCTGCCAGCTATCTGCAGACGTTCGAACTTTCAGAGCAGGGCTGCGAAAGGAGCCTGGCTGGGACACCAACTTTCCCAGGCTACGTTTGAAGATTCAAGTGGCAAGATAAGCAAGCAGCCCCTTTCTCTGTGCCTCTATCCGAACAGTGCCATGGGCAGATGAGGCTGAGCAACAGCTTTCCAGGCTAGCCCCTTCTGCCTGCCAGCTATCTGCAGCCGTTCGCGTTTCAAGAGCAGGGCTGCCAAAGGAGCCAACAGGTACACCATCTTTCCCAGGCTACGTTTGAAGTTTGAGGTGGCAAGACAAGCAAGCAGCCTCATTCTCTGTGCCTCTGTGCGAGCAGTGCCATGGGCAGATGAGGCTGAGCAACAGCTTTCCAGGCTAGCCCCTTCTGCCTGCCAGCTATCTGCAGACGTTCGCACCTTCGGAGCAGGGCTGCGAAATGAGCCTGGCAGGGACACCACCATTCCCAGCATGCGTTTGAAGTTTCAAGTGGCAAGATAAGCAAGCAGCCCCAGTCTCTGTGCCTCTATGCGAACAGTGCCATGGGCAGATGAGGCTGAGCAACAGCTTTCCAGGCTAGCCCCTTCTGCCTGCCAGCTATCTGCAGACGTTCGCACTTTCGGATCAGGGCTGCGAAAGGAGCCTGGCTGGGACACCAACTTTCCCAGGCTACGTTTGAGGTTTGAGGTGGCAAGACAAGCAAGGAGCCCCATTCTCTGTGCCTCTGTGCGAGCAGTGCCATGGGCAGATGAGGCTGAGCAACAGCTTTCCAGGCTAGCCCCTTCTGCCTGCCAGCTATCTGCAGACGTTCGCACTTTCGGAGCAGGGCTGCGAAAGGAGCCTGGCTGGGACACCAACTTTCCCAGGCTACGTTTGAAGTTTCAAGTGGCAAGATAAGCAACAGCCCCATTCTCTGTGCCTCTATGCGAACAGTGCCATGGGCAGATGAGGCTGAGCAACAGCTTTCCAGACTAGCCCCTTCTGCCTGCCAGCTATCTGCAGACGTTCGCACTTTCGGAACAGGGCTGTGATAGGAGCCTGGCAGGGACACCACCATTCCCAGCATGCGTTTGAAGTATCAAGTGGCAAGATAAGAAAGCAGCCCCATTCTCTGTGCCTCTATGCGAACAGTGCCATGGGCAGATGAGGCAGAGCAACAGCTTTCCAGGCTAGCCCCTTCTGCCTGCCAGCTATCTGCAGACGTTCGCATTTCAAGAGCAGGGCTGCTAAAGGAGCCTGGCAGGTACACCATCTTTCCCAGGCTACGTTTGAAGTTTGAGGTGGCAAGACAAGCAAGGAGCCCCATTCTCTGTGCCTCTGTGCGACCAGTGCCATGGGCAGAAGAGGCTGAGCAACAGCTTTCGGGGCTAGCACCTTCTGGCTGCCAGCTCTCTGCAGACGTTCGCATTTCAAGAGCAGGGCTGCGAAAGGAGCCTGGCTGGGACACCAACTTTCCCAGGCTACGTTTGAGGTTTGAGGTGGCAAGACAAGCAAGCAGCCCCATTCTCTGTGCCCCTGTGCGAGCAGTACCATGGGCAGATGAGGCTGAGCAACAGCTTTCCAGACTAGCCCCTTCTGCCTGCCAGCTATCTGCAGACGTTCGCACTTTCGGAACAGGGCTGTGATAGGAGCCTGGCAGGGACACCACCATTCCCAGCATGCGTTTGAAGTATCAAGTGGCAAGATAAGCAAGCAGCCCCTTTCTCTGTGCCTCTATGCGAACAGTGCCATGGGCAGATGAGGCTGAGCAACAGCTTTCCAGGCTAGCCCCTTCTGGCTGCCAGCTATCTGCGGACGTTCGCACTTTCGGAGCAGGGCTGCGAAAGGAGCCTGGCTGGGACACCATCTTTCCCAGGCTAAGTTTGAAGTTTCAAGTGGCAAGATAAGCAAGCAGCCCCATTCTCTGTGCCTCTATGCGAACAGTGCCATGGGCAGATGAGGCTGAGCAACAGCTTTCCAGGCTAGCCCCTTCTGGCTGCCAGCTATCAGCAGACGTTCGAACTTTCAGAGCAGGGCTGCGAAAGGAGCCTGGCTGGGACACCAACTTTCCCAGGCTACGTTTGAAGTTTCAAGTGGCAAGATAAGCAAGCAGCCCCATTCTCTGTGCCTCTATGCGAACAGTGCCATGGGCAGATGAGGCTGAGCAACAGCTTTCCAGGCTAGCCCCTTCTGCCTGCCAGCTATCTGCAGACGTTCGCGTTTCAAGAGCAGGGCTGCCAAACGAGCCTAGCAGGTACACCATCTTTCCCAGGCTACGTTTGAAGTTTGAGGTGGCAAGACAAGCAAGCAGCCTCATTCTCTGTGCCTCTGTGCGAGCAGTGCCATGGGCAGATGAGGCTGAGCAACAGCTTTCCAGGCTAGCCCCTTCTGCCTGCCAGCTATCTGCAGACGTTCGCACCTTCGGAGCAGGGCTGCGAAATGAGCCTGGCAGGGACACCAACTTTCCCAGCATTCGTTTGAAGTTTCAAGTGGCAAGATAAGCAAGCAGCCCCATTCTCTGTGCCTCTATGCGAACAGTGCCATGGGCAGATGAGGCTGAGCAACAGCTTTCCAGGCTAGCCCCTTCTGCCTGCCAGCTATCTGCAGATGTTCGCACTTTCGGATCAGGGCTGCGAAAGGAGCCTGGCTGGGACACCAACTTTCCCAGGCTACGTTTGAGGTTTGAGGTGGCAAGACAAGCAAGGAGCCCCATTCTCTGTGCCTCTGTGCGAGCAGTGCCATGGGCAGATGAGGCTGAGCAACAGCTTTCCAGGCTAGCCCCTTCTGCCTGCCAGCTATCTGCAGACGTTCGCACTTTCGGAGTAGGGCTGCGAAAGGAGCCTGGCTGGGACACCAACTTTCCCAGCATGCGTTTGAAGTTTCAAGTGGCAAGATAAGCAAGCAGCCCCATTCTCTGTGCCTCTATGCGAACAGTACCATGGGCAGATGAGGCTGAGCAACAGCTTTCCAGACTAGCCCCTTCTGCCTGCCAGCTATCTGCAGACGTTCGCACTTTCGGAACAGGGCTGTGATAGGAGCCTGGCAGGGACACCACCATTCCCAGCATGCGTTTGAAGTATCAAGTGGCAAGATAAGCAAGCAGCCCCATTCTCTGTGCCTCTATGCGAACAGTGCCATGGGCAGATGAGGCTGAGCAACAGCTTTCCAGGCTAGCCCCTTCTGCCTGCCAGCTATCTGCAGACGTTCGCGTTTCAAGAGCAGGGCTGCCAAAGGAGCCTAGCAGGTACACCATCTTTCCCAGGCTACGTTTGAAGTTTGAGGTGGCAAGACAAGCAAGCAGCCTCATTCTCTGTGCCTCTGTGCGAGCAGTGCCATGGGCAGATGAGGCTGAGCAACAGCTTTCCAGGCTAGCCCCTTCTGCCTGCCAGCTATCTGCAGACGTTCGCACCTTCGGAGCAGGGCTGCGAAATGAGCCTGGCAGGGACACCACCATTCCCAGCATGCGTTTGAAGTTTCAAGTGGCAAGATAAGCAAGCAGCCCCAGTCTCTGTGCCTCTATGCGAACATTGCCATGGGCAGATGAGGCTGAGCAACAGCTTTCCAGGCTAGCCCCTTCTGCCTGCCAGCTATCTGCAGACGTTCGCACTTTCGGATCAGGGCTGCGAAAGGAGCCTGGCTGGGACACCAACTTTCCCAGGCTACGTTTGAGGTTTGAGGTGGCAAGACAAGCAAGGAGCCCCATTCTCTGTGCCTCTGTGCGAGCAGTGCCATGGGCAGATGAGGCTGAGCAATAGCTTTCCAGGCTAGCCCCTTCTGCCTGCCAGCTATCTGCAGACGTTCGCACTTTTCGAGTAGGGCTGCGAAAGGAGCCTGGCTGGGACACCAACTTTCCCAGGCTACGTTTGAAGTTTCAAGTGGCAAGATAAGCAAGCAGCCCCATTCTCTGTGCCTCTATGCGAACAGTACCATGGGCAGATGAGGCTGAGCAACAGCTTTCCAGACTAGCCCCTTCTGCCTGCCAGCTATCTGCAGACGTTCGCACTTTCGGAACAGGGCTGTGATAGGAGCCTGGCAGGGACACCACCATTCCCAGCATGCGTTTGAAGTATCAAGTGGCAAGATAAGCAAGCAGCCCCTTTCTCTGTGCCTCTATGCGAACAGTGCCATGGGCAGATGAGGCTGAGCAACAGCTTTCCAGGCTAGCCCCTTCTGGCTGCCAGCTATCTGCAGACGTTCGCACTTTCGGAGCAGGGCTGCGAAAGGAGCCTGGCTGGGACACCAACTTTCCCAGGCTACGTTTGAAGTTTGAGGTGGCAAGACAAGCAAGCAGCCCCATTCTCTGTGCCTCTGTGCGAGCACTGCCATGGGCAGATGAGGCTGAGCAACAGCTTTCCAGGCTAGCCCCTTCTGGCTGCCAGCTATCTGCAGACGTTCGCACTTTCGGAGCAGGGCTGCGAAAGGAGCCTGGCTGGGACACCATCTTTCCCAGGCTACGTTTGAAGATTCAAGTGGCAAGATAAGCAAGCAGCCCCTTTCTCTGTGCCTCTATGCGAACAGTGCCATGGGCAGATGAGGCTGAGCAACAGCTTTCCAGGCTAGACCCTTCTGCCTGCCAGCTATCTGCAGACGTTCCCATTTCAAGAGCAGGGCTGCCAAAGGAGCCTAGCAGGTACACCATCTTTCCCAGGCTACGTTTGAAGTTTGAGGTGGCAAGACAAGCAAGCAGCCTCATTCTCTGTGCCTCTGTGCGAGCAGTGCCATGGGCAGATGAGGCTGAGCAACAGCTTTCCAGGCTAGCCCCTTCTGCCTGCCAGCTATCTGCAGACGTTCGCACCTTTGGAGCAGGGCTGCGAAATGAGCCTGGCAGGGACACCACCATTCCCAGCATGCGTTTGAAGTTTCAAGTGGAAAGATAAGCAAGCAGCCCCAGTCTCTGTGCCTCTATGCGAACAGTGCCATGGGCAGATGAGGCTGAGCAACAGCTTTCCAGGCTAGCCCCTTCTGCCTGCCAGCTATCTGCAGACGTTCGCACTTTCGGATCAGGGCTGCGAAAGGAGCCTGGCTGGTACACCAACTTTCCCAGGCAACGTTTGAAGTTTGAGGTGGCAAGACAAGCAAGCAGCCCCATTCTCTGTGCCTCTGTGCGAACAGTGCCATGGGCAGATGAGGCTGAGCAACAGCTTTCCAGGCTAGCCCCTTCTGGCTGCCAGCTATCTGCAGACGTTCGCATTTCAAGAGCAGGGCTGCGAAAGTAGCCTAGCAGGTACACCATCTTTCCCAGGCTACGTTTCAAGTTTGAGGTAGCAAGACAAGCAAGGAGCCCCATTCTCTGTGCCTCTGTGCGAGCAGTGCCATGAGCAGATGAGGCTGAGCAACAGCTTTCCAGGCTAGCCCCTTCTGCCTGCCAGCTATCTGCAGACGTTCGCACTTTCGGATCAGGGCTGCGAAAGGAGCCTGGCAGGGAACACCCACATTCCTCACATGCGTTTGAAGTTTCAAGTGGCAAGATAAGCAAGCAGCACCATTCTCTGTGCCTCTATGCGAACAGTGCCATGGGCAGATGAGGCTGAGCAACAGCTTTCCAGGCTAGCCCCTTCTGGCTGCCAGCTATCTGCAGACGTTCGCACTTTCCGAGTAGGGCTGCGAAAGGAGCCTGGCTGGGACACCAACTTTCCCAGGCTACGTTTGAAGTTTCAAGTGGCAAGATAAGCAAGCAGCCCCATTCTCTGTGCCTCTATGCGAACAGTACCATGGGCAGATGAGGCTGAGCAACAGCTTTCCAGACTAGCCCCTTCTGCCTGCCAGCTATCTGCAGACGTTCGCACTTTCGGAACAGGGCTGTGAGAGGAGCCTGGCAGGGACACCACCATTCCCAGCATGCGTTTGAAGTATCAAGTGGCAAGATAAGCAAGCAGCCCCATTTTCTGTGCCTCTATGCGAACAGTGCCATGGGCAGATGAGGCTGAGCAACAGCTTTCCAGGCTAGCCCCTTCTGGCTGCCATCTATCTGCAGACGTTCGCACTTTCGGAGCAGGGCTGCGAAAGGAGCCTGGCTGGGACACCAACTTTCCCAGGCTACGTTTGAAGTTTGAGGAGGCAAGACAAGCAAGCAGCCCCATTCTCTGTGCCTCTGTGCGAGCACTGCCATGGGCAGATGAGGCTGAGCAACAGCTTTCCAGGCTAGCCCCTTCTGCCTGCCAGCTATCTGCAGACGTTCGCACTTTCCGAGTAGGGCTGCGAAAGGAGCCTGGCTGGGACACCAACTTTCCCAGGCTACGTTTGAAGTTTCAAGTGGCAAGATAAGCAAGCAGCCCCATTCTCTGTGCCTCTATGCGAACAGTACCATGGGCAGATGAGGCTGAGCAACAGCTTTCCAGGCTAGCCCCTTCTGCCTGCCAGCTATCTGCAGACGTTCGCACTTTCGGAACAGGGCTGTGATAGGAGCCTGGCAGGGACACCACCATTCCCAGCATGCGTTTGAAGTATCAAGTGGCAAGATAAGCAAGCAGCCCCATTCTCTGTGCCTCTATGCGAACAGTGCCATGGGCAGATGAGGCTGAGCAACAGCTTTCCAGGCTAGCCCCTTCTGGCTGCCAGCTATCTGCAGACGTTCGCACTTTCGGAGCAGGGCTGCGAAAGGAGCCTGGCTGGGACACCAACTTTCCCAGGCTACGTTTGAAGTTTGAGGAGGCAAGACAAGCAAGCAGCCCCATTCTCTGTGCCTCTGTGCGAGCACTGCCATGGGCAGATGAGGCTGAGCAACAGCTTTCCAGGCTAGCCCCTTCTGGCTGCCAGCTATCTGCAGACGTTCGCACTTTCGGAGCAGGGCTGCGAAAGGAGCCTGCCTGGGACACCAACTTTCCCAGGCTACGTTTGAAGATTCAAGTGGCAAGATAAGCAAGCAGCCCCTTTCTCTGTGCCTCTATGCGAACAGTGCCATGGGCAGATGAGGCTGAGCAACAGCTTTCCAGGCTAGCCCCTTCTGCCTGCCAGCTATCTGCAGCCGTTCGCGTTTCAAGAGCAGGGCTGCCAAAGGAGCCTAGCAGGTACACCATCTTTCCCAGGCTACGTTTGAAGTTTGAGGTGGCAAGACAAGCAAGCAGCCTCATTCTTGGTGCCTCTGTGCGAGCAGTGCCATGGGCAGATGAGGCTGAGCAACAGCTTTCCAGGCTAGCCCCTTCTGCCTGCCAGCTATCTGCAGACGTTCGCACCTTCGGAGCAGGGCTGCGAAATGAGCCTGGCAGGGACACCACCATTCCCAGCATGCGTTTGAAGTTTCAAGTGGCAAGATAAGCAAGCAGCCCCATTCTCTGTGCCTCTATGCGAACAGTGCCATGGGCAGATGAGGCTGAGCAACAGCTTTCCAGGCTAGACCCTTCTGGCTGCCAGCTATCTGCAGACGTTCGCATTTCAAGAGCAGGGCTGCGAAAGGAGCCTAGCAGGTACAACATCTTTCCCAGGCAACGTTTGAAGTTTGAGGTGGCAAGACAAGCAAGCAGCCCCATTCTCTGTGCCTCTGTGCGAGCACTGCCATGGGCAGATGAGGCTGAGCAACAGCTTTCCAGGCTAGCCCCTTCTGCCTGCCAGCTATCTGCAGACGTTCGCACTTTCGGAGCAGGGCTGCGAAAGGAGCCTGGCTGGGACACCATCTTTCCCAGGCTACGTTTGAAGATTCAAGTGGCAAGATAAGCAAGCAGCCCCATTCTCTGTGCCTCTATGCGAACAGTGCCATGGGCAGATGAGGCTGAGCAACAGCTTTCCAGGCTAGCCCCTTCTGCCTGCCAGCTATCTGCAGCCGTTCGCGTTTCAAGAGCAGGGCTGCCAAAGGAGCCTAGCAGGTACACCATCTTTCCCAGGCTACGTTTGAAGTTTGAGGTGGCAAGACAAGCAAGCAGCCCCATTCTCTGTGCCTCTGTGCGAGCACTGCCATGGGCAGATGAGGCTGAGCAACAGCTTTCCAGGCTAGCCCCTTCTGCCTGCCAGCTATCTGCAGACGTTCGCACTTTCGGAACAGGGCTGTGATAGGAGCCTGGCAGGGACACCACCATTCCCAGCATGCGTTTGAAGTATCAAGTGGCAAGATAAGCAAGCAGCCCCATTCTCTGTGCCTCTATGCGAACAGTGCCATGGGCAGATGAGGCTGAGCAACAGCTTTCCAGGCTAGCCCCTTCTGGCTGCCAGCTATCTGCAGACGTTCGCACTTTCGGAGCAGGGCTGCGAAAGGAGCCTGGCTGGGACACCAACTTTCCCAGGCTACGTTTGAAGTTTGAGGAGGCAAGACAAGCAAGGAGCCCCATTCTCTGTGCCTCTGTGCGAGCACTGCCATGGGCAGATGAGGCTGAGCAACAGCTTTCCAGGCTAGCCCCTTCTGCCTGCCAGCTATCTGCAGACGTTCGCACTTTCCGAGTAGGGCTGCGAAAGGAGCCTGGCTGGGACACCAACTTTCCCAGGCTACGTTTGAAGTTTCAAGTGGCAAGATAAGCAAGCAGCCCCATTCTCTGTGCCTCTATGCGAACAGTACCATGGGCAGATGAGGCTGAGCAACAGCTTTCCAGACTAGCCCCTTCTGCCTGCCAGCTATCTGCAGACGTTCGCACTTTCGGAACAGGGCTGTGATAGGAGCCTGGCAGGGACACCACCATTCCCAGCATGCGTTTGAAGTATCAAGTGGCAAGATAAGCAAGCAGCCCCATTCTCTGTGCCTCTATGCGAACAGTGCCATGGGCAGATGAGGCTGAGCAACAGCTTTCCAGGCTAGCCCCTTCTGGCTGCCAGCTATCTGCAGACGTTCGCACTTTCGGAGCAGGGCTGCGAAAGGAGCCTGCCTGGGACACCAACTTTCCCAGGCTACGTTTGAAGATTCAAGTGGCAAGATAAGCAAGCAGCCCCTTTCTCTGTGCCTCTATGCGAACAGTGCCATGGGCAGATGAGGCTGAGCAACAGCTTTCCAGGCTAGCCCCTTCTGCCTGCCAGCTATCTGCAGCCGTTCGCGTTTCAAGAGCAGGGCTGCCAAAGGAGCCTAGCAGGTACACCATCTTTCCCAGGCTACGTTTGAAGTTTGAGGTGGCAAGACAAGCAAGCAGCCTCATTCTTGGTGCCTCTGTGCGAGCACTGCCATGGGCAGATGAGGCTGAGCAACAGCTTTCCAGGCTAGCCCCTTCTGCCTGCCAGCTATCTGCAGACGTTCGCACCTTCGGAGCAGGGCTGCGAAATGAGCCTGGCAGGGACACCACCATTCCCAGCATGCGTTTGAAGTTTCAAGTGGCAAGATAAGCAAGCAGCCCCATTCTCTGTGCCTCTATGCGAACAGTGCCATGGGCAGATGAGGCTGAGCAACAGCTTTCCAGGCTAGACCCTTCTGGCTGCCAGCTATCTGCAGACGTTCGCATTTCAAGAGCAGGGCTGCGAAAGGAGCCTAGCAGGTACAACATCTTTCCCAGGCAACGTTTGAAGTTTGAGGTGGCAAGACAAGCAAGCAGCCCCATTCTCTGTGCCTCTGTGCGAGCACTGCCATGGGCAGATGAGGCTGAGCAACAGCTTTCCAGGCTAGCCCCTTCTGCCTGCCAGCTATCTGCAGACGTTCGCACTTTCGGAGCAGGGCTGCGAAAGGAGCCTGGCTGGGACACCATCTTTCCCAGGCTACGTTTGAAGATTCAAGTGGCAAGATAAGCAAGCAGCCCCATTCTCTGTGCCTCTATGCGAACAGTGCCATGGGCAGATGAGGCTGAGCAACAGCTTTCCAGGCTAGCCCCTTCTGCCTGCCAGCTATCTGCAGCCGTTCGCGTTTCAAGAGCAGGGCTGCCAAAGGAGCCTAGCAGGTACACCATCTTTCCCAGGCTACGTTTGAAGTTTGAGGTGGCAAGACAAGCAAGCAGCCTCATTCTCTGTGCCTCTGTGCGAGCAGTGCCATGGGCAAATGAGGCTGAGCAACAGCTTTCCAGGCTAGCCCCTTCTGCCTGCCAGCTATCTGCAGACGTTCGCACCTTCGGAGCAGGGCTGCGAAATGAGCCTGGCAGGGACACCACCATTCCCAGCATGCGTTTGAAGTTTCAAGTGGCAAGATAAGCAAGCAGCCCCAGTCTCTGTGCCTCTATGCGAACAGTGCCATGGGCAGATGAGGCTGAGCAACAGCTTTCCAGGCTAGCCCCTTCTGCCTGCCAGCTATCTGCAGACGTTCGCACTTTCGGATCAGGGCTGCGAAAGGAGCCTGGCTGGTACACCAACTTTCCCAGGCAACGTTTGAAGTTTGAGGTGGCAAGACAAGCAAGCAGCCCCATTCTCTGTGCCTCTGTGCGAGCACTGCCATGGGCAGATGAGGCTGAACAACAGCTTTCCAGGCTAGCCCCTTCTGGCTGCCAGCTATCTGCAGACGTTCGCACTTTCGGAGCAGGGCTGCGAAAGGAGCCTGGCTGGGACACCATCTTTCCCAGGCTACGTTTGAAGATTCAAGTGGCAAGATAAGCAAGCAGCCCCATTCTCTGTGCCTCTATGCGAACAGTGCCATGGGCAGATGAGGCTGAGCAACAGCTTTCCAGGCTAGCCCCTTCTGCCTGCCAGCTATCTGCAGCCGTTCGCGTTTCAAGAGCAGGGCTGCCAAAGGAGCCTAGCAGGTACACCATCTTTCCCAGGCTACGTTTGAAGTTTGAGGTGGCAAGACAAGCAAGCAGCCTCATTCTTGGTGCCTTTGTGCGAGCAGTGCCATGGGCAGATGAGGCTGAGCAACAGCTTTCCAGGCTAGCCCCTTCTGCCTGCCATCTATCTGCGGACGTTCGCACTTTCGGAGTAGGGCTGCGAAAGGAGCATGGCTGGGACACCAACATTCCCAGCATGCGTTTGAAGTTTCAAGTGGCAAGATAAGCAAGCAGCCCCATTCTCTGTGCCTCTATGCGAACAGTGCCATGGGCAGATGAGGCTGAGCAACAGCTTTCCAGGCTAGCCCCTTCTGGCTGCCAGCTATCTGCAGACGTTCGCATTTCAAGAGCAGGGCTGCGAAAGGAGCCTAGCAGGTACAAAATCTTTCCCAGGCTACGTTTGAAGTTTGAGGTAGCAAGACAAGCAAGGAGCCCCATTCTCTGTGCCTCTGTGCGAGCAGTGCCATGGGCAGATGAGGCTGAGCAACAGCTTTCCAGGCTAGCCCCTTCTGCCTGCCACCTATCTGCAGACGTTCGCATTTCAAGAGCAGGGCTGCGAAAGGAGCCTAGCAGGTACACCATCTTTCCCAGGCTACGTTTCAAGTTTGAGGTAGCAAGACAAGCAAGGAGCCCCATTCTCTGTGCCTCTGTGCGAGCAGTGCCATGAGCAGATGAGGCTGAGCAACAGCTTTCCAGGCTAGCCCCTTCTGCCTGCCAGCTATCTGCAGACGTTCGCACTTTCGGATCAGGGCTGCGAAAGAAGCCTGGCAGGGACAACCCACATTCCTCACATGCGTTTGAAGTTTCAAGTGGCAAGATAAGCAAGCAGCCCCATTCTCTGTGCCCCTGTGCGAGCACTGCCATGGGCAGATGAGGCTGAGCAACAGCTTTCCAGGCTAGCCCCTTCTGCCTGCCAGCTATCTGCAGACGTTCGCACTTTCGGAGCAGGGCTGTGATAGGAGCCTGGCTGGGACACCATCTTTCCCAGGCTACGTTTGAAGATTCAAGTGGCAAGATAAGCAAGCAGCCCCATTCTCTGTGCCTCTATGCGAACAGTGCCATGGGCAGATGAGGCTGAGCAACAGCTTTCCAGGCTAGCCCCTTCTGCCTGCCAGCTATCTGCAGCCGTTCGCGTTTCAAGAGCAGGGCTGCCAAAGGAGCCTAGCAGGTACACCATCTTTCCCAGGCTACGTTTGAAGTTTGAGGTGGCAAGACAAGCAAGCAGCCTCATTCTTGGTGCCTTTGTGCGAGCAGTGCCATGGGCAGATGAGGCTGAGCAACAGCTTTCCAGGCTAGCCCCTTCTGCCTGCCAGCTATCTGCGGACGTTCGCACTTTCGGAGTAGGGCTGCAAAGGAGCATGGCTGGGACACCAACATTCCCAGCATGCGTTTGAAGTTTCAAGTGGCAAGATAAGCAAGCAGCCCCATTCTCTGTGCCTCTATGCGAACAGTGCCATGGGCAGATGAGGCTGAGCAACAGCTTTCCAGGATAGCACCTTCTGGCTGCCAGCTATCTGCAGACGTTCGCATTTCAAGAGCAGGGCTGCGAAAGGAGCCTAGCAGGTACAAAATCTTTCCCAGTCTACGTTTGAAGTTTGAGGTAGCAAGACAAGCAAGGAGCCCCATTCTCTGTGCCTCTGTGCGAGCAGTGCCATGGGCAGATGAGGCTGAGCAACAGCTTTCCAGGCTAGCCCCTTCTGGCTGCCACCTATCTGCAGACGTTCGCACTTCAAGAGCAGGGCTGCGAAAGGAGCCTAGCAGGTACACCATCTTTCCCAGGCTACGTTTCAAGTTTGAGGTAGCAAGACAAGCAAGGAGCCCCATTCTCTGTGCCTCTGTGCGAGCAGTGCCATGAGCAGATGAGGCTGAGCAACAGCTTTCCAGGCTAGCCCCTTCTGCCTGCCAGCTATCTGCAGACGTTCGCACTTTCGGAGCAGGGCTGCGAAATGAGCCTGGCAGGGACACCAACTTTCCCAGCATGCGTTTGAAGTATCAAGTGGCAAGATAAGCAAGCAGCCCCTTTCTCTGTGCCTCTATGCGAACAGTGCCATGGGCAGATGAGGCTGAGCAACAGCTTTCCAGGCTAGCCCCTTCTGGCTGCCACCTATCTGCAGACGTTCGCATTTCAAGAGCAGGGCTGCGAAAGGAGCCTAGCAGGTACACCATCTTTCCCAGGCTACGTTTGAAGTTTGAGGTGGCAAGACAAGCAAGGAGCCCCATTCTCTGTGCCTCTGTGCGACCAGTGCCATGGGCAGATGAGGCTGAGCAACAGCTTTCCGGGCTAGCACCTTCTGGCTGCCAGCTATCTGCAGACGTTCGCACTTTCGTATCAGGGCTGCGAAAGGAGCCTGGCTGGGACACCAACTTTCCCAGGCTACGTTTGAGGTTTGAGGTGGCAAGATAAGCAAGCAGCCCCATTCTCTGTGCCCCTGTGCGAGCAGTACCATGGGCAGATGAGGCTGAGCAACAGCTTTCCAGACTAGCCCCTTCTGCCTGCCAGCTATCTGCAGACGTTCGCACTTTCGGAACAGGGCTGTGATAGGAGCCTGGCAGGGACACCACCATTCCCAGCATGCGTTTGAAGTATCAAGTGGCAAGATAAGCAAGCAGCCCCATTCTCTGTGCCTCTATGCGAACAGTGCCATGGGCAGATGAGGCTGAGCAACAGCTTTCCAGGCTAGCCCCTTCTGGCTGCCAGCTATCTGCAGACGTTCGCACTTTCGGAGCAGGGCTGCGAAAGGAGCCTGGCTGGGACACCAACTTTCCCAGGCTACGTTTGAGGTTTGAGGTGGCAAGACAAGCAAGCAGCCCCATTCTCTGTGCCTCTGTGCGAGCACTGCCATGGGCAGATGAGGCTGAGCAACAGCTTTCCAGGCTAGCCCCTTCTGGCTGCCAGCTATCTGCAGACGTTCGCACTTTCGGAGCAGGGCTGCGAAAGGAGCCTGGCTGGGACACCATCTTTCCCAGGCTACGTTTGAAGATTCAAGTGGCAAGATAAGCAAGCAGCCCCATTCTCTGTGCCTCTATGCGAACAGTGCCATGGGCAGATGAGGCTGAGCAACAGCTTTCCAGGCTAGCCCCTTCTGCCTGCCAGCTATCTGCAGCCGTTCGCGTTTCAAGAGCAGGGCTTCCAAAGGAGCCTAGCAGGTACACCATCTTTCCCAGGCTACGTTTGAAGTTTGAGGTGGCAAGACAAGCAAGCAGCCTCATTCTTGGTGCCTCTGTGCGAGCAGTGCCATGGGCAGATGAGGCTGAGCAACAGCTTTCCAGGCTAGCCCCTTCTGCCTGCCAGCTATCTGCAGACGTTAGCACTTTCGGAGCAGGGCTGCGAAAGGAGCCTGGCTGGGACACCAACTTTCCCAGGCTGCGTTTGAGGTTTGAGGTGGCAAGACAAGCAAGGAGCCCCATTCTCTGTGCCTCTGTGCGAGCAGTGCCATGGGCAGATGAGGCTGAGCAACAGCTTTCCAGGCTAGCCCCTTCTGCCTGCCAGCTATCTGCAGACGTTCGCACTTTCGGAGCAGGGCTGTGATAGGAGCCTGGCAGGGACACCACCATTCCCAGCATGCGTTTGAAGTATCAAGTGGCAAGATAAGCAAGCAGCCCCATTCTCTGTGCCTCTATGCGAACAGTACCATGGGCAGATGAGGCTGAGCAACAGCTTTCCAGACTAGCCCCTTCTGCCTGCCAGCTATCTGCAGACGTTCGCACTTTCGGAACAGGGCTGTAATAGGAGCCTGGCAGGGACACCACCATTCCCAGCATGCGTTTGAAGTATCAAGTGGCAAGATAAGCAAGCAGCCCCATTCTCTGTGCCTCTATGCGAACAGTGCCATGGGCAGATGAGGCTGAGCAACAGCTTTCCAGGCTAGCCCCTTCTGGCTGCCAGCTATCTGCAGACGTTCGCACTTTCGGAGCAGGGCTGCGAAAGGAGCCTGGCTGGGACACCAACTTTCCCAGGCTACGTTTGAAGTTTGAGGTAGCAAGACAAGCAAGGAGCCCCATTCTCTGTGCCTCTGTGCGAGCAGTGCCATGAGCAGATGAGGCTGAGCAACAGCTTTCCAGGCTAGCCCCTTCTGGCTGCCAGCTATCTGCAGACGTTCGCACTTTCGGAGCAGGGCTGCGAAAGGAGCCTGGCAGGGACACCAACTTTCCCAGCATGCGTTTGAAGTATCAAGTGGCAAGATAAGCAAGCAGCCCCTTTCTCTGTGCCTCTATGCGAACAGTGCCATGGGCAGATGAGGCTGAGCAACAGCTTTCCAGGCTAGCCCCTTCTGCCTGCCAGCTATCTGCAGACGTTCGCATTTCAAGAGCAGGGCTGCGAAAGGAGCCTAGCAGGTACACCATCTTTCCCAGGCTACGTTTGAAGTTTGAGGTGGCAAGACAAGCAAGGAGCCCCATTCTCTGTGCCTCTGTGCGACCAGTGCCATGGGCAGATGAGGCTGAGCAACAGCTTTCCGGGCTAGCACCTTCTGGCTGCCATCTATCTGCAGACGTTCGCACTTTCGGATCAGGGCTGCGAAAGGAGCCTGGCTGGGACACCAACTTTCCCAGGCTACGTTTGAGGTTTGAGGTGGCAAGACAAGCAAGCAGCCCCATTCTCTGTGCCTCTGTGCGAGCACTGCCATGGGCAGATGAGGCTGAGCAACAGCTTTCCAGGCTAGCCCCTTCTGGCTGCCAGCTATCTGCAGACGTTCGCACTTTCGGAGCAGGGCTGCGAAAGGAGCCTGGCTGGGACACCATCTTTCCCAGGCTACGTTTGAAGATTCAAGTGGCAAGATAAGCAAGCAGCCCCATTCTCTGTGCCTCTATGCGAACAGTGCCATGGGCAGATGAGGCTGAGCAACAGCTTTCCAGGCTAGCCCCTTCTGCCTGCCAGCTATCTGCAGCCGTTCGCGTTTCAAGAGCAGGGCTTCCAAAGGAGCCTAGCAGGTACACCATCTTTCCCAAGCTACGTTTGAAGTTTGAGGTGGCAAGACAAGCAAGCAGCCTCATTCTTGGTGCCTCTGTGCGAGCAGTGCCATGGGCAGATGAGGCTGAGCAACAGCTTTCCAGGCTAGCCCCTTCTGCCTGCCAGCTATCTGCAGACGTTCGCACTTTCGAATCAGGGCTGCGAAAGGAGCCTGGCTGGGACACCAACTTTCCCAGGCTACGTTTGAGGTTTGAGGTGGCAAGACAAGCAAGGAGCCCCATTCTCTGTGCCTCTGTGCGAGCAGTGCCATGGGCAGATGAGGCTGAGCAACAGCTTTCCAGGCTAGCCCCTTCTGCCTGCCAGCTATCTGCAGACGTTCGCACTTTCGGAACAGGGCTGTGATAGGAGCCTGGCAGGGACACCACCATTCCCAGCATGCGTTTGAAGTATCAAGTGGCAAGATAAGCAAGCAGCCCCATTCTCTGTGCCTCTATGCGAACAGTACCATGGGCAGATGAGGCTGAGCAACAGCTTTCCAGACTAGCCCCTTCTGCCTGCCAGCTATCTGCAGACGTTCGCACTTTCGGAACAGGGCTGTGATAGGAGCCTGGCAGGGACACCACCATTCCCAGCATGCGTTTGAAGTATCAAGTGGCAAGATAAGCAAGCAGCCCCATTCTCTGTGCCTCTATGCGAACAGTGCCATGGGCAGATGAGGCTGAGCAACAGCTTTCCAGGCTAGCCCCTTCTGGCTGCCAGCTATCTGCAGACGTTCGCACTTTCGGAGCAGGGCTGTGAAAGGAGCCTGGCTGGGACACCAACTTTCCCAGGCTACGTTTGAAGTTTGAGGAGGCAAGACAAGCAAGCAGCCCCATTCTCTGTGCCTCTGTGCGAGCACTGCCATGGGCAGATGAGGCTGAGCAACAGCTTTCCAGGCTAGCCCCTTCTGGCTGCCAGCTATCTGCAGACGTTCGCACTTTCGGAGCAGGGCTGCGAAAGGAGCCTGGCTGGGACACCATCTTTCCCAGGCGACGTTTGAAGATTCAAGTGGCAAGATAAGCAAGCAGCCCCATTCTCTGTGCCTCTATGCGAACAGTGCCATGGGCAGATGAGGCTGAGCAACAGCTTTCCAGGCTAGCCCCTTCTGCCTGCCAGCTATCTGCAGCCGTTCGCGTTTCAAGAGCAGGGCTGCGAAAGGAGCCTAGCAGGTACACCATCTTTCCCAGGCTACGTTTGAAGTTTGAGGTGGCAAGACAAGCAAGCAGCCTCATTCTTGGTGCCTCTGTGCGAGCAGTGCCATGGGCAGATGAGGCTGAGCAACAGCTTTCCAGGCTAGCCCCTTCTGCCTGCCAGCTATCTGCAGACGTTCGCACTTTCGGAGTAGGGCTGCGAAAGGAGCCTGGCAGGGACAACCCACATTCCTCACATGCGTTTGAAGTTTCAAGTGGCAAGATAAGCAAGCAGCACCATTCTCTGTGCCTCTATGCGAACAGTGCCATGGGCAGATGAGGCTGAGCAAGAGCTTTCCAGGCTAGCCCCTTCTGGCTGCCAGCTATCTGCAGACGTTCGCATTTCAAGAGCAGGGCTGCGAAAGAAGCCTAGCAGGTACACCATCTTTCCCAGGCTACGTTTGAAGTTTGAGGTGGCAAGACAAGCAAGCAACCCCATTCTCTGTGCCCCTGTGTGAGCAGTGCCATGGGCAGATGAGGCTGAGCAACAGCTTTCCAGACTAGCCCCTTCTGCCTGCCAGCTATCTGCAGACGTTCGCACTTTCGGAACAGGGCTGTGATAGGAGCCTGGCAGGGACACCAACTTTCCCAGCATGCGTTGGAAGTATCAAGTGGCAAGATAAGCAAGCAGCCCCTTTCTCTGTGCCTCTATGCGAACAGTGCCATGGGCAGATGAGGCTGAGCAACAGCTTTCCAGGCTAGCCCCTTCTGCCTGCCAGCTATCTGCAGACGTTCGCATTTCAAGAGCAGGGCTGCGAAAGGAGCCTAGCAGGTACACCATCTTTCCCAGGCTACGTTTGAAGTTTGAGGTGGCAAGACAAGCAAGGAGCCCCATTCTCTGTGCCTCTGTGCGACCAGTGCCATGGGCAGATGAGGCTGAGCAACAGCTTTCCGGGCTAGCCCCTTCTGGCTGTCAGCTATCTGCAGACGTTCGCACTTTCGGAGTAGGGCTGCGAAAGGAGCCTGGCTGGGACACCAACTTTGCCAGGCTACGTTTGAGGTTTGAGGTGGCAAGATAAGCAAGCAGCCCCATTCTCTGTGCCCCTGTGCGAGCAGTACCATGGGCAGATGAGGCTGAGCAACAGCTTTCCAGGCTAGCCCCTTCTGGCTGCCAGCTATCTGCAGACGTTCGCACTTTCGGAGCAGGGCTGTGATAGGAGCCTGGCAGGGACACCAACTTTCCCAGGCTACGTTTGAAGTTTCAAGTGGCAAGATAAGCAAGCAGCCCCTTTCTCTGTGCCTCTATGCGAACAGTGCCATGGGCAGATGAGGCTGAGCAACAGCTTTCCAGACTAGCCCCTTCTGCCTGCCAGCTATCTGCAGACGTTCGCACTTTCGGAACAGGGCTGTGATAGGAGCCTGGCAGGGACACCACCATTCCCAGCATGCGTTTGAAGTATCAAGTGGCAAGATAAGCAAGCAGCCCCATTCTCTGTGCCTCTATGCGAACAGTGCCATGGGCAGATGAGGCTGAGCAACAGCTTTCCAGGCTAGCCCCTTCTGCCTGCCAGCTATCTGCAGACGTTCGCACTTTCGGAGCAGGGCTGCGAAAGGAGCCTGGCTGGGACACCAACTTTCCCAGGCTACGTTTGAAGTTTGAGGAGGCAAGACAAGCAAGCAGCCCCATTCTCTGTGCCTCTGTGCGAGCACTGCCATGGGCAGATGAGGCTGAGCAACAGCTTTCCAGGCTAGCCCCTTCTGGCTGCCAGCTATCTGCAGACGTTCGCACTTTCGGAGCAGGGCTGCGAAAGGAGCCTGGCTGGGACACCATCTTTCCCAGGCTACGTTTGAAGATTCAAGTGGCAAGATAAGCAAGCAGCCCCATTCTCTGTGCCTCTATGCGAACAGTGCCATGGGCAGATGAGGCTGAGCAACAGCTTTCCAGGCTAGCCCCTTCTGCCTGCCAGCTATCTGCAGCCGTTCGCGTTTCAAGAGCAGGGCTGCCAAAGGAGCCTAGCAGGTACACCATCTTTCCCAGGCTACGTTTGAAGTTTGAGGTGGCAAGACAAGCAAGCAGCCCCATTCTCTGTGCCTCTGTGCGAGCAGTGCCATGGGCAGATGAGGCTGAGCAACAGCTTTCCAGGCTAGCCCCTTCTGCCTGCCAGCTATCTGCAGACGTTCGCACCTTCGGAGCAGGGCTGCGAAATGAGCCTGGCAGGGACACCACCATTCCCAGCATGCGTTTGAAGTTTCAAGTGGCAAGATAAGCAAGCAGCCCCTTTCTCTGTGACTCTATGCGAACAGTGCCATGGGCAGATGAGGCTGAGCAACAGCTTTCCAGGCTAGACCCTTCTGGCTGCCAGCTATCTGCAGACGTTCGCATTTCAAGAGCAGGGCTGCGAAAGGAGCCTAGCAGGTACACCATCTTTCCCAGGCAACGTTTGAAGTTTGAGGTGGCAAGACAAGCAAGCAGCCCCATTCTCTGTGCCTCTGTGCGAGCACTGCCATGGGCAGATGAGGCTGAGCAACAGCTTTCCAGGCTAGCCCCTTCTGCCTGCCAGCTATCTGCAGACGTTCGCACTTTCGGAGCAGGGCTGTGATAGGAGCCTGGCTGGGACACCATCTTTCCCAGGCTACGTTTGAAGATTCAAGTGGCAAGAGAAGCAAGCAGCCCCATTCTCTGTGCCTCTATGCGAACAGTGCCATGGGCAGATGAGGCTGAGCAACAGCTTTCCAGGCTAGCCCCTTCTGCCTGCCAGCTATCTGCAGCCGTTCGCGTTTCAAGAGCAGGGCTGCCAAAGGAGCCTAGCAGGTACACCATCTTTCCCAGGCTACGTTTGAAGTTTGAGGTGGCAAGACAAGCAAGCAGCCTCATTCTTGGTGCCTTTGTGCGAGCAGTGCCATGGGCAGATGAGGCTGAGCAACAGCTTTCCAGGCTAGCCCCTTCTGCCTGCCAGCTATCTGCGGACGTTCGCACTTTCGGAGTAGGGCTGCGAAAGGAGCATGGCTGGGACACCAACATTCCCAGCATGCGTTTGAAGTTTCAAGTGGCAAGATAAGCAAGCAGCCCCATTCTCTGTGCCTCTATGCGAACAGTGCCATGGGCAGATGAGGCTGAGCAACAGCTTTCCAGGATAGCGCCTTCTGGCTGCCAGCTATCTGCAGACGTTCGCATTTCAAGAGCAGGGCTGCGAAAGGAGCCTAGCAGGTACAAAATCTTTCCCAGGCTACGTTTGAAGTTTGAGGTAGCAAGACAAGCAAGGAGCCCCATTCTCTGTGCCTCTGTGCGAGCAGTGCCATGGGCAGATGAGGCTGAGCAACAGCTTTCCAGGCTAGCCCCTTCTGCCTGCCACCTACTGCAGACGTTCGCATTTCAAGAGCAGGGCTGCGAAAGGAGCCTAGCAGGTACACCATCTTTCCCAGGCTACGTTTCAAGTTTGAGGTAGCAAGACAAGCAAGGAGCCCCATTCTCTGTGCCTCTGTGCGAGCAGTGCCATGAGCAGATGAGGCTGAGCAACAGCTTTCCAGGCTAGCCCCTTCTGCCTGCCAGCTATCTGCAGACGTTCGCACTTTCGGAGCAGGGCTGCGAAAGGAGCCTGGCTGGGACACCAACTTTCCCAGGCTACGTTTGAAGTTTGAGGTAGCAAGACAAGCAAGGAGCCCCATTCTCTGTGCCTCTGTGCGAGCAGTGCCATGAGCAGATGAGGCTGAGCAACAGCTTTCCAGGCTAGCCCCTTCTGGCTGCCAGCTATCTGCAGACGTTCGCACTTTCGGAGCAGGGCTGCGAAAGGAGCCTGGCAGGGACACCAACTTTCCCAGCATGCGTTTGAAGTATCAAGTGGCAAGATAAGCAAGCAGCCCCTTTCTCTGTGCCTCTATGCGAACAGTGCCATGGGCAGATGAGGCTGAGCAACAGCTTTCCAGGCTAGCCCCTTCTGCCTGCCAGCTATCTGCAGACGTTAGCATTTCAAGAGCAGGGCTGCGAAAGGAGCCTAGCAGGTACACCATCTTTCCCAGGCTACGTTTGAAGTTTGAGGTGGCAAGACAAGCAAGGAGCCCCATTCTCTGTGCCTCTGTGCGACCAGTGCCATGGGCAGATGAGGCTGAGCAACAGCTTTCCGGGCTAGCACCTTCTGGCTGCCATCTATCTGCAGACGTTCGCACTTTCGGATCAGGGCTGCGAAAGGAGCCTGGCTGGGACACCAACTTTCCCAGGCTACGTTTGAGGTTTGAGGTGGCAAGACAAGCAAGGAGCCCCATTCTCTGTGCCTCTGTGCGAGCAGTGCCATGGGCAGATGAGGCTGAGCAACAGCTTTCCAGGCTAGCCCCTTCTGCCTGCCAGCTATCTGCAGACGTTCGCACTTTCGGAACAGGGCTGTGATAGGAGCCTGGCAGGGACACCACCATTCCCAGCATGCGTTTGAAGTATCAAGTGGCAAGATAAGCAAGCAGCCCCATTCTCTGTGCCTCTATGCGAACAGTACCATGGGCAGATGAGGCTGAGCAACAGCTTTCCAGACTAGCCCCTTCTGCCTGCCAGCTATCTGCAGACGTTCGCACTTTCGGAACAGGGCTGTGATAGGAGCCTGACAGGGACACCAACATTCCCAGCATGCGTTTGAAGTATCAAGTGGCAAGATAAGCAAGCAGCCCCATTCTCTGTGCCTCTATGCGAACAGTGCCATGGGCAGATGAGGCTGAGCAACAGCTTTCCAGGCTAGCCCCTTCTGGCTGCCAGCTATCTGCAGACGTTCGCACTTTCGGAGCAGGGCTGCGAAAGGAGCCTGGCTGGGACACCAACTTTCCCAGGCTACGTTTGAGGTTTGAGGTGGCAAGACAAGCAAGCAGCCCCATTCTCTGTGCCTCTGTGCGAGCACTGCCATGGGCAGATGAGGCTGAGCAACAGCTTTCCAGGCTAGCCCCTTCTGGCTGCCAGCTATCTGCAGACGTTCGCAGTTTCGGAGCAGGGCTGCGAAAGGAGCCTGGCTGGGACACCATCTTTCCCAGGCTACGTTTGAAGATTCAAGTGGCAAGATAAGCAAGCAGCCCCATTCTCTGTGCCTCTATGCGAACAGTGCCATGGGCAGATGAGGCTGAGCAACAGCTTTCCAGGCTAGACTCTTCTGGCTGCCAGCTATCTGCAGCCGTTCGCGTTTCAAGAGCAGGGCTTCCAAAGGAGCCTAGCAGGTACACCATCTTTCCCAGGCTACGTTTGAAGTTTGAGGTGGCAAGACAAGCAAGCAGCCTCATTCTTGGTGCCTCTGTGCGAGCAGTGCCATGGGCAGATGAGGCTGAGCAACAGCTTTCCAGGCTAGCCCCTTCTGCCTGCCAGCTATCTGCAGACGTTCGCACTTTCGAATCAGGGCTGCGAAAGGAGCCTGGCTGGGACACCAACTTTCCCAGGCTACGTTTGAGGTTTGAGGTGGCAAGACAAGCAAGGAGCCCCATTCTCTGTGCCTCTGTGCGAGCAGTGCCATGGGCAGATGAGGCTGAGCAACAGCTTTCCAGGCTAGCCCCTTCTGCCTGCCAGCTATCTGCAGACGTTCGCACTTTCGGAACAGGGCTGTGATAGGAGCCTGGCAGGGACACCACCATTCCCAGCATGCGTTTGAAGTATCAAGTGGCAAGATAAGCAAGCAGCCCCATTCTCTGTGCCTCTATGCGAACAGTACCATGGGCAGATGAGGCTGAGCAACAGCTTTCCAGACTAGCCCCTTCTGCCTGCCAGCTATCTGCAGACGTTCGCACTTTCGGAACAGGGCTGTGATAGGAGCCTGGCAGGGACACCACCATTCCCAGCATGCGTTTGAAGTATCAAGTGGCAAGATAAGCAAGCAGCCCCATTCTCTGTGCCTCTATGCGAACAGTGCCATGGGCAGATGAGGCTGAGCAACAGCTTTCCAGGCTAGCCCCTTCTGGCTGCCAGCTATCTGCAGACGTTCGCACTTTCGGAGCAGGGCTGCGAAAGGAGCCTGGCTGGGACACCAACTTTCCCAGGCTACGTTTGAAGTTTGAGGAGGCAAGACAAGCAAGCAGCCCCATTCTCTGTGCCTCTGTGCGAGCACTGCCATGGGCAGATGAGGCTGAGCAACAGCTTTCCAGGCTAGCCCCTTCTGGCTGCCAGCTATCTGCAGACGTTCGCACTTTCGGAGCAGGGCTGCGAAAGGAGCCTGGCTGGGACACCATCTTTCCCAGGCGACGTTTGAAGATTCAAGTGGCAAGATAAGCAAGCAGCCCCATTCTCTGTGCCTCTATGCGAACAGTGCCATGGGCAGATGAGGCTGAGCAACAGCTTTCCAGGCTAGCCCCTTCTGCCTGCCAGCTATCTGCAGCCGTTCGCGTTTCAAGAGCAGGGCTGCGAAAGGAGCCTAGCAGGTACACCATCTTTCCCAGGCTACGTTTGAAGTTTGAGGTGGCAAGACAAGCAAGCAGCCTCATTCTTGGTGCCTCTGTGCGAGCAGTGCCATGGGCAGATGAGGCTGAGCAACAGCTTTCCAGGCTAGCCCCTTCTGCCTGCCAGCTATCTGCAGACGTTCGCACCTTCGGAGCAGGGCTGCGAAATGAGCCTGGCAGGGACACCACCATTCCCAGCATGCGTTTGAAGTTTCAAGTGGCAAGATAAGCAAGCAGCCCCTTTCTCTGTGCCTCTATGCGAACAGTGCCATGGGCAGATGAGGCTGAGCAACAGCTTTCCAGGCTAGACCCTTCTGGCTGCCAGCTATCTGCAGACGTTCGCATTTCAAGAGCAGGGCTGCGAAAGGAGCCTAGCAGGTACACCATCTTTCCCAGGCAACGTTTGAAGTTTGAGGTGGCAAGACAAGCAAGCAGCCCCATTCTCTGTGCCTCTGTGCGAGCACTGCCATGGGCAGATGAGGCTGAGCAACAGCTTTCCAGGCTAGCCCCTTCTGGCTGCCAGCTATCTGCAGACGTTCGCACTTTCGGAGCAGGGCTGCGAAAGGAGCCTGGCTGGGACACCATCTTTCCCAGGCTACGTTTGAAGATTCAAGTGGCAAGATAAGCAAGCAGCCCCATTCTCTGTGCCTCTATGCGAACAGTGCCATGGGCAGATGAGGCTGAGCAACAGCTTTCCAGGCTAGCCCCTTCTGCCTGCCAGCTATCTGAAGCCGTTCGCGTTTCAAGAGCAGGGCTGCCAAAGGAGCCTAGCAGGTACACCATCTTTCCCAGGCTACGTTTGAAGTTTGAGGTGGCAAGACAAGCAAGCAGCCTCATTCTCTGTGCCTCTGTGCGAGCAGTGCCATGGGCAGATGAGGCTGAGCAACAGCTTTCCAGGCTAGCCCCTTCTGCCTGCCAGCTATCTGCAGACGTTCGCACTTTCGGAGTAGGGCTGCGAAAGGAGCCTGGCAGGGACAACCCACATTCCTCACATGCGTTTGAAGTTTCAAGTGGCAAGATAAGCAAGCAGCACCATTCTCTGTGCCTCTATGCGAACAGTGCCATGGGCAGATGAGGCTGAGCAAGAGCTTTCCAGGCTAGCCCCTTCTGGCTGCCAGCTATCTGCAGACGTTCGCATTTCAAGAGCAGGGCTGCGAAAGAAGCCTAGCAGGTACACCATCTTTCCCAGGCTACGTTTGAAGTTTGAGGTGGCAAGACAAGCAAGCAACCCCATTCTCTGTGCCCCTGTGTGAGCAGTGCCATGGGCAGATGAGGCTGAGCAACAGCTTTCCAGACTAGCCCCTTCTGCCTGCCAGCTATCTGCAGACGTTCGCACTTTCGGAACAGGGCTGTGATAGGAGCCTGGCAGGGACACCAACTTTCCCAGCATGCGTTGGAAGTATCAAGTGGCAAGATAAGCAAGCAGCCCCTTTCTCTGTGCCTCTATGCGAACAGTGCCATGGGCAGATGAGGCTGAGCAACAGCTTTCCAGGCTAGCCCCTTCTGCCTGCCAGCTATCTGCAGACGTTCGCATTTCAAGAGCAGGGCTGCGAAAGGAGCCTAGCAGGTACACCATCTTTCCCAGGCTACGTTTGAAGTTTGAGGTGGCAAGACAAGCAAGGAGCCCCATTCTCTGTGCCTCTGTGCGACCAGTGCCATGGGCAGATGAGGCTGAGCAACAGCTTTCCGGGCTAGCCCCTTCTGGCTGTCAGCTATCTGCAGACGTTCGCACTTTCGAATCAGGGCTGCGAAAGGAGCCTGGCTGGGACACCAACTTTCCCAGGCTACGTTTGAGGTTTGAGGTGGCAAGACAAGCAAGGAGCCCCATTCTCTGTGCCTCTGTGCGAGCAGTGCCATGGGCAGATGAGGCTGAGCAACAGCTTTCCAGGCTAGCCCCTTCTGCCTGCCAGCTATCTGCAGACGTTCGCACTTTCGGAACAGGGCTGTGATAGGAGCCTGGCAGGGACACCACCATTCCCAGCATGCGTTTGAAGTATCAAGTGGCAAGATAAGCAAGCAGCCCCATTCTCTGTGCCTCTATGCGAACAGTACCATGGGCAGATGAGGCTGAGCAACAGCTTTCCAGACTAGCCCCTTCTGCCTGCCAGCTATCTGCAGACGTTCGCACTTTCGGAACAGGGCTGTGATAGGAGCCTGGCAGGGACACCACCATTCCCAGCATGCGTTTGAAGTATCAAGTGGCAAGATAAGCAAGCAGCCCCATTCTCTGTGCCTCTATGCGAACAGTGCCATGGGCAGATGAGGCTGAGCAACAGCTTTCCAGGCTAGCCCCTTCTGGCTGCCAGCTATCTGCAGACGTTCGCACTTTCGGAGCAGGGCTGCGAAAGGAGCCTGGCTGGGACACCAACTTTCCCAGGCTACGTTTGAAGTTTGAGGAGGCAAGACAAGCAAGCAGCCCCATTCTCTGTGCCTCTGTGCGAGCACTGCCATGGGCAGATGAGGCTGAGCAACAGCTTTCCAGGCTAGCCCCTTCTGGCTGCCAGCTATCTGCAGACGTTCGCACTTTCGGAGCAGGGCTGCGAAAGGAGCCTGGCTGGGACACCATCTTTCCCAGGCGACGTTTGAAGATTCAAGTGGCAAGATAAGCAAGCAGCCCCATTCTCTGTGCCTCTATGCGAACAGTGCCATGGGCAGATGAGGCTGAGCAACAGCTTTCCAGGCTAGCCCCTTCTGCCTGCCAGCTATCTGCAGCCGTTCGCGTTTCAAGAGCAGGGCTGCGAAAGGAGCCTAGCAGGTACACCATCTTTCCCAGGCTACGTTTGAAGTTTGAGGTGGCAAGACAAGCAAGCAGCCTCATTCTTGGTGCCTCTGTGCGAGCAGTGCCATGGGCAGATGAGGCTGAGCAACAGCTTTCCAGGCTAGCCCCTTCTGCCTGCCAGCTATCTGCAGACGTTCGCACCTTCGGAGCAGGGCTGCGAAATGAGCCTGGCAGGGACACCACCATTCCCAGCATGCGTTTGAAGTTTCAAGTGGCAAGATAAGCAAGCAGCCCCTTTCTCTGTGCCTCTATGCGAACAGTGCCATGGGCAGATGAGGCTGAGCAACAGCTTTCCAGGCTAGACCCTTCTGGCTGCCAGCTATCTGCAGACGTTCGCATTTCAAGAGCAGGGCTGCGAAAGGAGCCTAGCAGGTACACCATCTTTCCCAGGCAACGTTTGAAGTTTGAGGTGGCAAGACAAGCAAGCAGCCCCATTCTCTGTGCCTCTGTGCGAGCACTGCCATGGGCAGATGAGGCTGAGCAACAGCTTTCCAGGCTAGCCCCTTCTGGCTGCCAGCTATCTGCAGACGTTCGCACTTTCGGAGCAGGGCTGCGAAAGGAGCCTGGCTGGGACACCATCTTTCCCAGGCTACGTTTGAAGATTCAAGTGGCAAGATAAGCAAGCAGCCCCATTCTCTGTGCCTCTATGCGAACAGTGCCATGGGCAGATGAGGCTGAGCAACAGCTTTCCAGGCTAGCCCCTTCTGCCTGCCAGCTATCTGAAGCCGTTCGCGTTTCAAGAGCAGGGCTGCCAAAGGAGCCTAGCAGGTACACCATCTTTCCCAGGCTACGTTTGAAGTTTGAGGTGGCAAGACAAGCAAGCAGCCTCATTCTCTGTGCCTCTGTGCGAGCAGTGCCATGGGCAGATGAGGCTGAGCAACAGCTTTCCAGGCTAGCCCCTTCTGCCTGCCAGCTATCTGCAGACGTTCGCACTTTCGGAGTAGGGCTGCGAAAGGAGCCTGGCAGGGACAACCCACATTCCTCACATGCGTTTGAAGTTTCAAGTGGCAAGATAAGCAAGCAGCACCATTCTCTGTGCCTCTATGCGAACAGTGCCATGGGCAGATGAGGCTGAGCAAGAGCTTTCCAGGCTAGCCCCTTCTGGCTGCCAGCTATCTGCAGACGTTCGCATTTCAAGAGCAGGGCTGCGAAAGAAGCCTAGCAGGTACACCATCTTTCCCAGGCTACGTTTGAAGTTTGAGGTGGCAAGACAAGCAAGCAACCCCATTCTCTGTGCCCCTGTGTGAGCAGTGCCATGGGCAGATGAGGCTGAGCAACAGCTTTCCAGACTAGCCCCTTCTGCCTGCCAGCTATCTGCAGACGTTCGCACTTTCGGAACAGGGCTGTGATAGGAGCCTGGCAGGGACACCAACTTTCCCAGCATGCGTTGGAAGTATCAAGTGGCAAGATAAGCAAGCAGCCCCTTTCTCTGTGCCTCTATGCGAACAGTGCCATGGGCAGATGAGGCTGAGCAACAGCTTTCCAGGCTAGCCCCTTCTGCCTGCCAGCTATCTGCAGACGTTCGCATTTCAAGAGCAGGGCTGCGAAAGGAGCCTAGCAGGTACACCATCTTTCCCAGGCTACGTTTGAAGTTTGAGGTGGCAAGACAAGCAAGGAGCCCCATTCTCTGTGCCTCTGTGCGACCAGTGCCATGGGCAGATGAGGCTGAGCAACAGCTTTCCGGGCTAGCCCCTTCTGGCTGTCAGCTATCTGCAGACGTTCGCACTTTCGGAGTAGGGCTGCGAAAGGAGCCTGGCTGGGACACCAACTTTGCCAGGCTACGTTTGAGGTTTGAGGTGGCAAGATAAGCAAGCAGCCCCATTCTCTGTGCCCCTGTGCGAGCAGTACCATGGGCAGATGAGGCTGAGCAACAGCTTTCCAGGCTAGCCCCTTCTGGCTGCCAGCTATCTGCAGACGTTCGCACTTTCGGAGCAGGGCTGTGATAGGAGCCTGGCAGGGACACCAACTTTCCCAGGCTACGTTTGAAGTTTCAAGTGGCAAGATAAGCAAGCAGCCCCATTCTCTGTGCCTCTATGCGAACAGTACCATGGGCAGATGAGGCTGAGCAACAGCTTTCCAGACTAGCCCCTTCTGCCTGCCAGCTATCTGCAGACGTTCGCACTTTCGGAACAGGGCTGTGATAGGAGCCTGGCAGGGACACCACCATTCCCAGCATGCGTTTGAAGTATCAAGTGGCAAGATAAGCAAGCAGCCCCATTCTCTGTGCCTCTATGCGAACAGTGCCATGGGCAGATGAGGCTGAGCAACAGCTTTCCAGGCTAGCCCCTTCTGGCTGCCAGCTATCTGCAGACGTTCGCACTTTCGGAGCAGGGCTGCGAAAGGAGCCTGGCTGGGACACCAACTTTCCCAGGCTACGTTTGAAGTTTGAGGAGGCAAGACAAGCAAGCAGCCCCATTCTCTGTGCCTCTGTGCGAGCACTGCCATGGGCAGATGAGGCTGAGCAACAGCTTTCCAGGCTAGCCCCTTCTGGCTGCCAGCTATCTGCAGACGTTCGCACTTTCGGAGCAGGGCTGCGAAAGGAGCCTGGCTGGGACACCATCTTTCCCAGGCTACGTTTGAAGATTCAAGTGGCAAGATAAGCAAGCAGCCCCATTCTCTGTGCCTCTATGCGAACAGTGCCATGGGCAGATGAGGCTGAGCAACAGCTTTCCAGGCTAGCCCCTTCTGCCTGCCAGCTATCTGCAGCCGTTCGCGTTTCAAGAGCAGGGCTGCCAAAGGAGCCTAGCAGGTACACCATCTTTCCCAGGCTACGTTTGAAGTTTGAGGTAGCAAGACAAGCAAGGAGCCCCATTCTCTGTGCCTCTGTGCGACCAGTGCCATGGGCAGATGAGGCTGAGCAACAGCTTTCCGGGCTAGCACCTTCTGGCTGCCAGCTATCTGCAGACGTTCGCACTTTCGGAGCAGGGCTGCGAAAGGAGCCTGGCTGGGACACCAACTTTCCCAGGCTACGTTTGAAGTTTGAGGTAGCAAGACAAGCAAGGAGCCCCATTCTCTGTGCCTCTGTGCGAGCAGTGCCATGAGCAGATGAGGCTGAGCAACAGCTTTCCAGGCTAGCCCCTTCTGGCTGCCAGCTATCTGCAGACGTTCGCACTTTCGGAGCAGGGCTGCGAAATGAGCCTGGCAGGGACACCAACTTTCCCAGCATGCGTTTGAAGTATCAAGTGGCAAGATAAGCAAGCAGCCCCTTTCTCTGTGCCTCTATGCGAACAGTGCCATGGGCAGATGAGGCTGAGCAACAGCTTTCCAGGCTAGCCCCTTCTGCCTGCCAGCTATCTGCAGACGTTCGCATTTCAAGAGCAGGGCTGCGAAAGGAGCCTAGCAGGTACACCATCTTTCCCAGGCTACGTTTGAAGTTTGAGGTGGCAAGACAAGCAAGGAGCCCCATTCTCTGTGCCTCTGTGCGACCAGTGCCATGGGCAGATGAGGCTGAGCAACAGCTTTCCGGGCTAGCACCTTCTGGCTGCCATCTATCTGCAGACGTTCGCACTTTCGGATCAGGGCTGCGAAAGGAGCCTGGCTGGGACACCAACTTTCCCAGGCTACGTTTGAGGTTTGAGGTGGCAAGACAAGCAAGGAGCCCCATTCTCTGTGCCTCTGTGCGAGCAGTGCCATGGGCAGATGAGGCTGAGCAACAGCTTTCCAGGCTAGCCCCTTCTGCCTGCCAGCTATCTGCAGACGTTCGCACTTTCGGAACAGGGCTGTGATAGGAGCCTGGCAGGGACACCACCATTCCCAGCATGCGTTTGAAGTATCAAGTGGCAAGATAAGCAAGCAGCCCCATTCTCTGTGCCTCTATGCGAACAGTACCATGGGCAGATGAGGCTGAGCAACAGCTTTCCAGACTAGCCCCTTCTGCCTGCCAGCTATCTGCAGACGTTCGCACTTTCGGAACAGGGCTGTGATAGGAGCCTGACAGGGACACCAACATTCCCAGCATGCGTTTGAAGTATCAAGTGGCAAGATAAGCAAGCAGCCCCATTCTCTGTGCCTCTATGCGAACAGTGCCATGGGCAGATGAGGCTGAGCAACAGCTTTCCAGGCTAGCCCCTTCTGGCTGCCAGCTATCTGCAGACGTTCGCACTTTCGGAGCAGGGCTGCGAAAGGAGCCTGGCTGGGACACCAACTTTCCCAGGCTACGTTTGAGGTTTGAGGTGGCAAGACAAGCAAGCAGCCCCATTCTCTGTGCCTCTGTGCGAGCAGTGCCATGGGCAGATGAGGCTGAGCAACAGCTTTCCAGGCTAGCCCCTTCTGGCTGCCAGCTATCTGCAGACGTTCGCACTTTCGGAGCAGGGCTGCGAAAGGAGCCTGGCTGGGACACCATCTTTCCCAGGCTACGTTTGAAGATTCAAGTGGCAAGATAAGCAAGCAGCCCCATTCTCTGTGCCTCTATGCGAACAGTGCCATGGGCAGATGAGGCTGAGCAACAGCTTTCCAGGCTAGCCCCTTCTGCCTGCCAGCTATCTGCAGCCGTTCGCGTTTCAAGAGCAGGGCTTCCAAAGGAGCCTAGCAGGTACACCATCTTTCCCAGGCTACGTTTGAAGTTTGAGGTGGCAAGACAAGCAAGCAGCCTCATTCTTGGTGCCTCTGTGCGAGCAGTGCCATGGGCAGATGAGGCTGAGCAACAGCTTTCCAGGCTAGCCCCTTCTGCCTGCCAGCTATCTGCAGACGTTCGCACTTTCGAATCAGGGCTGCGAAAGGAGCCTGGCTGGGACACCAACTTTCCCAGGCTACGTTTGAGGTTTGAGGTGGCAAGACAAGCAAGGAGCCCCATTCTCTGTGCCTCTGTGCGAGCAGTGCCATGGGCAGATGAGGCTGAGCAACAGCTTTCCAGGCTAGCCCCTTCTGCCTGCCAGCTATCTGCAGACGTTCGCACTTTCGGAACAGGGCTGTGATAGGAGCCTGGCAGGGACACCACCATTCCCAGCATGCGTTTGAAGTATCAAGTGGCAAGATAAGCAAGCAGCCCCATTCTCTGTGCCTCTATGCGAACAGTACCATGGGCAGATGAGGCTGAGCAACAGCTTTCCAGACTAGCCCCTTCTGCCTGCCAGCTATCTGCAGACGTTCGCACTTTCGGAACAGGGCTGTGATAGGAGCCTGGCAGGGACACCACCATTCCCAGCATGCGTTTGAAGTATCAAGTGGCAAGATAAGCAAGCAGCCCCATTCTCTGTGCCTCTATGCGAACAGTGCCATGGGCAGATGAGGCTGAGCAACAGCTTTCCAGGCTAGCCCCTTCTGGCTGCCAGCTATCTGCAGACGTTCGCACTTTCGGAGCAGGGCTGCGAAAGGAGCCTGGCTGGGACACCAACTTTCCCAGGCTACGTTTGAAGTTTGAGGAGGCAAGACAAGCAAGCAGCCCCATTCTCTGTGCCTCTGTGCGAGCACTGCCATGGGCAGATGAGGCTGAGCAACAGCTTTCCAGGCTAGCCCCTTCTGGCTGCCAGCTATCTGCAGACGTTCGCACTTTCGGAGCAGGGCTGCGAAAGGAGCCTGGCTGGGACACCATCTTTCCCAGGCGACGTTTGAAGATTCAAGTGGCAAGATAAGCAAGCAGCCCCATTCTCTGTGCCTCTATGCGAACAGTGCCATGGGCAGATGAGGCTGAGCAACAGCTTTCCAGGCTAGCCCCTTCTGCCTGCCAGCTATCTGCAGCCGTTCGCGTTTCAAGAGCAGGGCTGCGAAAGGAGCCTAGCAGGTACACCATCTTTCCCAGGCTACGTTTGAAGTTTGAGGTGGCAAGACAAGCAAGCAGCCTCATTCTTGGTGCCTCTGTGCGAGCAGTGCCATGGGCAGATGAGGCTGAGCAACAGCTTTCCAGGCTAGCCCCTTCTGCCTGCCAGCTATCTGCAGACGTTCGCACCTTCGGAGCAGGGCTGCGAAATGAGCCTGGCAGGGACACCACCATTCCCAGCATGCGTTTGAAGTTTCAAGTGGCAAGATAAGCAAGCAGCCCCTTTCTCTGTGCCTCTATGCGAACAGTGCCATGGGCAGATGAGGCTGAGCAACAGCTTTCCAGGCTAGACCCTTCTGGCTGCCAGCTATCTGCAGACGTTCGCATTTCAAGAGCAGGGCTGCGAAAGGAGCCTAGCAGGTACACCATCTTTCCCAGGCAACGTTTGAAGTTTGAGGTGGCAAGACAAGCAAGCAGCCCCATTCTCTGTGCCTCTGTGCGAGCACTGCCATGGGCAGATGAGGCTGAGCAACAGCTTTCCAGGCTAGCCCCTTCTGGCTGCCAGCTATCTGCAGACGTTCGCACTTTCGGAGCAGGGCTGCGAAAGGAGCCTGGCTGGGACACCATCTTTCCCAGGCTACGTTTGAAGATTCAAGTGGCAAGATAAGCAAGCAGCCCCATTCTCTGTGCCTCTATGCGAACAGTGCCATGGGCAGATGAGGCTGAGCAACAGCTTTCCAGGCTAGCCCCTTCTGCCTGCCAGCTATCTGAAGCCGTTCGCGTTTCAAGAGCAGGGCTGCCAAAGGAGCCTAGCAGGTACACCATCTTTCCCAGGCTACGTTTGAAGTTTGAGGTGGCAAGACAAGCAAGCAGCCTCATTCTCTGTGCCTCTGTGCGAGCAGTGCCATGGGCAGATGAGGCTGAGCAACAGCTTTCCAGGCTAGCCCCTTCTGCCTGCCAGCTATCTGCAGACGTTCGCACTTTCGGAGTAGGGCTGCGAAAGGAGCCTGGCAGGGACAACCCACATTCCTCACATGCGTTTGAAGTTTCAAGTGGCAAGATAAGCAAGCAGCACCATTCTCTGTGCCTCTATGCGAACAGTGCCATGGGCAGATGAGGCTGAGCAAGAGCTTTCCAGGCTAGCCCCTTCTGGCTGCCAGCTATCTGCAGACGTTCGCATTTCAAGAGCAGGGCTGCGAAAGAAGCCTAGCAGGTACACCATCTTTCCCAGGCTACGTTTGAAGTTTGAGGTGGCAAGACAAGCAAGCAACCCCATTCTCTGTGCCCCTGTGTGAGCAGTGCCATGGGCAGATGAGGCTGAGCAACAGCTTTCCAGACTAGCCCCTTCTGCCTGCCAGCTATCTGCAGACGTTCGCACTTTCGGAACAGGGCTGTGATAGGAGCCTGGCAGGGACACCAACTTTCCCAGCATGCGTTGGAAGTATCAAGTGGCAAGATAAGCAAGCAGCCCCTTTCTCTGTGCCTCTATGCGAACAGTGCCATGGGCAGATGAGGCTGAGCAACAGCTTTCCAGGCTAGCCCCTTCTGCCTGCCAGCTATCTGCAGACGTTCGCATTTCAAGAGCAGGGCTGCGAAAGGAGCCTAGCAGGTACACCATCTTTCCCAGGCTACGTTTGAAGTTTGAGGTGGCAAGACAAGCAAGGAGCCCCATTCTCTGTGCCTCTGTGCGACCAGTGCCATGGGCAGATGAGGCTGAGCAACAGCTTTCCGGGCTAGCCCCTTCTGGCTGTCAGCTATCTGCAGACGTTCGCACTTTCGGAGTAGGGCTGCGAAAGGAGCCTGGCTGGGACACCAACTTTGCCAGGCTACGTTTGAGGTTTGAGGTGGCAAGATAAGCAAGCAGCCCCATTCTCTGTGCCCCTGTGCGAGCAGTACCATGGGCAGATGAGGCTGAGCAACAGCTTTCCAGGCTAGCCCCTTCTGGCTGCCAGCTATCTGCAGACGTTCGCACTTTCGGAGCAGGGCTGTGATAGGAGCCTGGCAGGGACACCAACTTTCCCAGGCTACGTTTGAAGTTTCAAGTGGCAAGATAAGCAAGCAGCCCCATTCTCTGTGCCTCTATGCGAACAGTACCATGGGCAGATGAGGCTGAGCAACAGCTTTCCAGACTAGCCCCTTCTGCCTGCCAGCTATCTGCAGACGTTCGCACTTTCGGAACAGGGCTGTGATAGGAGCCTGGCAGGGACACCACCATTCCCAGCATGCGTTTGAAGTATCAAGTGGCAAGATAAGCAAGCAGCCCCATTCTCTGTGCCTCTATGCGAACAGTGCCATGGGCAGATGAGGCTGAGCAACAGCTTTCCAGGCTAGCCCCTTCTGGCTGCCAGCTATCTGCAGACGTTCGCACTTTCGGAGCAGGGCTGCGAAAGGAGCCTGGCTGGGACACCAACTTTCCCAGGCTACGTTTGAAGTTTGAGGAGGCAAGACAAGCAAGCAGCCCCATTCTCTGTGCCTCTGTGCGAGCACTGCCATGGGCAGATGAGGCTGAGCAACAGCTTTCCAGGCTAGCCCCTTCTGGCTGCCAGCTATCTGCAGACGTTCGCACTTTCGGAGCAGGGCTGCGAAAGGAGCCTGGCTGGGACACCATCTTTCCCAGGCTACGTTTGAAGATTCAAGTGGCAAGATAAGCAAGCAGCCCCATTCTCTGTGCCTCTATGCGAACAGTGCCATGGGCAGATGAGGCTGAGCAACAGCTTTCCAGGCTAGCCCCTTCTGCCTGCCAGCTATCTGCAGCCGTTCGCGTTTCAAGAGCAGGGCTGCCAAAGGAGCCTAGCAGGTACACCATCTTTCCCAGGCTACGTTTGAAGTTTGAGGTGGCAAGACAAGCAAGCAGCCCCATTCTATGTGCCTCTGTGCGAGCAGTGCCATGGGCAGATGAGGCTGAGCAACAGCTTTCCAGGCTAGCCCCTTCTGCCTGCCAGCTATCTGCAGACGTTCGCACCTTCGGAGCAGGGCTGCGAAATGAGCCTGGCAGGGACACCACCATTCCCAGCATGCGTTTGAAGTTTCAAGTGGCAAGATAAGCAAGCAGCCCCTTTCTCTGTGACTCTATGCGAACAGTGCCATGGGCAGATGAGGCTGAGCAACAGCTTTCCAGGCTAGACCCTTCTGGCTGCCAGCTATCTGCAGACGTTCGCATTTCAAGAGCAGGGCTGCGAAAGGAGCCTAGCAGGTACACCATCTTTCCCAGGCAACGTTTGAAGTTTGAGGTGGCAAGACAAGCAAGCAGCCCCATTCTCTGTGCCTCTGTGCGAGCACTGCCATGGGCAGATGAGGCTGAGCAACAGCTTTCCAGGCTAGCCCCTTCTGCCTGCCAGCTATCTGCAGACGTTCGCACTTTCGGAGCAGGGCTGTGATAGGAGCCTGGCTGGGACACCATCTTTCCCAGGCTACGTTTGAAGATTCAAGTGGCAAGAGAAGCAAGCAGCCCCATTCTCTGTGCCTCTATGCGAACAGTGCCATGGGCAGATGAGGCTGAGCAACAGCTTTCCAGGCTAGCCCCTTCTGCCTGCCAGCTATCTGCAGCCGTTCGCGTTTCAAGAGCAGGGCTGCCAAAGGAGCCTAGCAGGTACACCATCTTTCCCAGGCTACGTTTGAAGTTTGAGGTGGCAAGACAAGCAAGCAGCCTCATTCTTGGTGCCTTTGTGCGAGCAGTGCCATGGGCAGATGAGGCTGAGCAACAGCTTTCCAGGCTAGCCCCTTCTGCCTGCCAGCTATCTGCGGACGTTCGCACTTTCGGAGTAGGGCTGCGAAAGGAGCATGGCTGGGACACCAACATTCCCAGCATGCGTTTGAAGTTTCAAGTGGCAAGATAAGCAAGCAGCCCCATTCTCTGTGCCTCTATGCGAACAGTGCCATGGGCAGATGAGGCTGAGCAACAGCTTTCCAGGATAGCGCCTTCTGGCTGCCAGCTATCTGCAGACGTTCGCATTTCAAGAGCAGGGCTGCGAAAGGAGCCTAGCAGGTACAAAATCTTTCCCAGGCTACGTTTGAAGTTTGAGGTAGCAAGACAAGCAAGGAGCCCCATTCTCTGTGCCTCTGTGCGAGCAGTGCCATGGGCAGATGAGGCTGAGCAACAGCTTTCCAGGCTAGCCCCTTCTGCCTGCCACCTATCTGCAGACGTTCGCATTTCAAGAGCAGGGCTGCGAAAGGAGCCTAGCAGGTACACCATCTTTCCCAGGCTACGTTTCAAGTTTGAGGTAGCAAGACAAGCAAGGAGCCCCATTCTCTGTGCCTCTGTGCGAGCAGTGCCATGAGCAGATGAGGCTGAGCAACAGCTTTCCAGGCTAGCCCCTTCTGCCTGCCAGCTATCTGCAGACGTTCGCACTTTCGGAGCAGGGCTGCGAAATGAGCCTGGCAGGGACACCAACTTTCCCAGCATGCGTTTGAAGTATCAAGTGGCAAGATAAGCAAGCAGCCCCTTTCTCTGTGCCTCTATGCGAACAGTGCCATGGGCAGATGAGGCTGAGCAACAGCTTTCCAGGCTAGCCCCTTCTGCCTGCCAGCTATCTGCAGACGTTCGCATTTCAAGAGCAGGGCTGCGAAAGGAGCCTAGCAGGTACACCATCTTTCCCAGGCTACGTTTGAAGTTTGAGGTGGCAAGACAAGCAAGGAGCCCCATTCTCTGTGCCTCTGTGCGACCAGTGCCATGGGCAGATGAGGCTGAGCAACAGCTTTCCGGGCTAGCACCTTCTGGCTGCCAGCTATCTGCAGACGTTCGCACTTCCGGATCAGGGCTGCGAAAGGAGCCTGGCTGGGACACCAACTTTCCCAGGCTACGTTTGAGGTTTGAGGTGGCAAGATAAGCAAGCAGCCCCATTCTCTGTGCCCCTGTGCGAGCAGTACCATGGGCAGATGAGGCTGAGCAACAGCTTTCCAGACTAGCCCCTTCTGCCTGCCAGCTATCTGCAGACGTTCGCACTTTCGGAACAGGGCTGTGATAGGAGCCTGGCAGGGACACCACCATTCCCAGCATGCGTTTGAAGTATCAAGTGGCAAGATAAGCAAGCAGCCCCATTCTCTGTGCCTCTATGCGAACAGTGCCATGGGCAGATGAGGCTGAGCAACAGCTTTCCAGGCTAGCCCCTTCTGGCTGCCAGCTATCTGCAGACGTTCGCACTTTCGGAGCAGGGCTGCGAAAGGAGCCTGGCTGGGACACCAACTTTCCCAGGCTACGTTTGAGGTTTGAGGTGGCAAGACAAGCAAGCAGCCCCATTCTCTGTGCCTCTGTGCGAGCACTGCCATGGGCAGATGAGGCTGAGCAACAGCTTTCCAGGCTAGCCCCTTCTGGCTGCCAGCTATCTGCAGACGTTCGCACTTTCGGAGCAGGGCTGCGAAAGGATCCTGGCTGGGACACCATCTTTCCCAGGCTACGTTTGAAGATTCAAGTGGCAAGATAAGCAAGCAGCCCCATTCTCTGTGCCTCTATGCGAACAGTGCCATGGGCAGATGAGGCTGAGCAACAGCTTTCCAGGCTAGCCCCTTCTGCCTGCCAGCTATCTGCAGCCGTTCGCGTTTCAAGAGCAGGGCTTCCAAAGGAGCCTAGCAGGTACACCATCTTTCCCAGGCTACGTTTGAAGTTTGAGGTGGCAAGACAAGCAAGCAGCCTCATTCTTGGTGCCTCTGTGCGAGCAGTGCCATGGGCAGATGAGGCTGAGCAACAGCTTTCCAGGCTAGCCCCTTCTGCCTGCCAGCTATCTGCAGACGTTCGCACTTTCGGATCAGGGCTGCGAAAGGAGCCTGGCTGGGACACCAACTTTCCCAGGCTACGTTTGAGGTTTGAGGTGGCAAGACAAGCAAGGAGCCCCATTCTCTGTGCCTCTGTGCGAGCAGTGCCATGGGCAGATGAGGCTGAGCAACAGCTTTCCAGGCTAGCCCCTTCTGCCTGCCAGCTATCTGCAGACGTTCGCACTTTCGGAACAGGGCTGTGATAGGAGCCTGGCAGGGACACCACCATTCCCAGCATGCGTTTGAAGTATCAAGTGGCAAGATAAGCAAGCAGCCCCATTCTCTGTGCCTCTATGCGAACAGTACCATGGGCAGATGAGGCTGAGCAACAGCTTTCCAGACTAGCCCCTTCTGCCTGCCAGCTATCTGCAGACGTTCGCACTTTCGGAACAGGGCTGTGATAGGAGCCTGGCAGGGACACCACCATTCCCAGCATGCGTTTGAAGTATCAAGTGGCAAGATAAGCAAGCAGCCCCATTCTCTGTGCCTCTATGCGAACAGTGCCATGGGCAGATGAGGCTGAGCAACAGCTTTCCAGGCTAGCCCCTTCTGGCTGCCAGCTATCTGCAGACGTTCGCACTTTCGGAGCAGGGCTGCGAAAGGAGCCTGGCTGGGACACCAACTTTCCCAGGCTACGTTTGAAGTTTGAGGAGGCAAGACAAGCAAGCAGCCCCATTCTCTGTGCCTCTGTGCGAGCACTGCCATGGGCAGATGAGGCTGAGCAACAGCTTTCCAGGCTAGCCCCTTCTGGCTGCCAGCTATCTGCAGACGTTCGCACTTTCGGAGCAGGGCTGCGAAAGGAGCCTGGCTGGGACACCATCTTTCCCAGGCTACGTTTGAAGATTCAAGTGGCAAGATAAGCAAGCAGCCCCATTCTCTGTGCCTCTATGCGAACAGTGCCATGGGCAGATGAGGCTGAGCAACAGCTTTCCAGGCTAGCCCCTTCTGCCTGCCAGCTATCTGCAGCCGTTCGCGTTTCAAGAGCAGGGCTGCCAAAGGAGCCTAGCAGGTACACCATCTTTCCCAGGCTACGTTTGAAGTTTGAGGTGGCAAGACAAGCAAGCAGCCTCATTCTTGGTGCCTCTGTGCGAGCAGTGCCATGGGCAGATGAGGCTGAGCAACAGCTTTCCAGGCTAGCCCCTTCTGCCTGCCAGCTATCTGCAGACGTTCGCACCTTCGGAGCAGGGCTGCGAAATGAGCCTGGCAGGGACACCACCATTCCCAGCATGCGTTTGAAGTTTCAAGTGGCAAGATAAGCAAGCAGCCCCTTTCTCTGTGCCTCTATGCGAACAGTGCCATGGGCAGATGAGGCTGAGCAACAGCTTTCCAGGCTAGCCCCTTCTGGCTGCCAGCTATCTGCAGACGTTCGCATTTCAAGAGCAGGGCTGCGAAAGGAGCCTAGCAGGTACACCATCTTTCCCAGGCAACGTTTGAAGTTTGAGGTGGCAAGACAAGCAAGCAGCCCCATTCTCTGTGCCTCTGTGCGAGCACTGCCATGGGCAGATGAGGCTGAGCAACAGCTTTCCAGGCTAGCCCCTTCTGGCTGCCAGCTATCTGCAGACGTTCGCACTTTCGGAGCAGGGCTGCGAAAGGAGCCTGGCTGGGACACCATCTTTCCCAGGCTACGTTTGAAGATTCAAGTGGCAAGATAAGCAAGCAGCCCCATTCTCTGTGCCTCTATGCGAACAGTACCATGGGCAGATGAGGCTGAGCAACAGCTTTCCAGACTAGCCCCTTCTGCCTGCCAGCTATCTGCAGACGTTCGCACTTTCGGAACAGGGCTGTGATAGGAGCCTGGCAGGGACACCACCATTCCCAGCATGCGTTTGAAGTATCAAGTGGCAAGATAAGCAAGCAGCCCCATTCTCTGTGCCTCTATGCGAACAGTGCCATGGGCAGATGAGGCTGAGCAACAGCTTTCCAGGCTAGCCCCTTCTGGCTGCCAGCTATCTGCAGACGTTCGCACTTTCGGAGCAGGGCTGCGAAAGGAGCCTGGCTGGGACACCAACTTTCCCAGGCTACGTTTGAAGTTTGAGGAGGCAAGACAAGCAAGCAGCCCCATTCTCTGTGCCTCTGTGCGAGCACTGCCATGGGCAGATGAGGCTGAGCAACAGCTTTCCAGGCTAGCCCCTTCTGGCTGCCAGCTATCTGCAGACGTTCGCACTTTCGGAGCAGGGCTGCGAAAGGAGCCTGGCTGGGACACCATCTTTCCCAGGCTACGTTTGAAGATTCAAGTGGCAAGATAAGCAAGCAGCCCCATTCTCTGTGCCTCTATGCGAACAGTGCCATGGGCAGATGAGGCTGAGCAACAGCTTTCCAGGCTAGCCCCTTCTGCCTGCCAGCTATCTGCAGCCGTTCGCGTTTCAAGAGCAGGGCTGCCAAAGGAGCCTAGCAGGTACACCATCTTTCCCAGGCTACGTTTGAAGTTTGAGGTGGCAAGACAAGCAAGCAGCCCCATTCTATGTGCCTCTGTGCGAGCAGTGCCATGGGCAGATGAGGCTGAGCAACAGCTTTCCAGGCTAGCCCCTTCTGCCTGCCAGCTATCTGCAGACGTTCGCACCTTCGGAGCAGGGCTGCGAAATGAGCCTGGCAGGGACACCACCATTCCCAGCATGCGTTTGAAGTTTCAAGTGGCAAGATAAGCAAGCAGCCCCTTTCTCTGTGACTCTATGCGAACAGTGCCATGGGCAGATGAGGCTGAGCAACAGCTTTCCAGGCTAGACCCTTCTGGCTGCCAGCTATCTGCAGACGTTCGCATTTCAAGAGCAGGGCTGCGAAAGGAGCCTAGCAGGTACACCATCTTTCCCAGGCAACGTTTGAAGTTTGAGGTGGCAAGACAAGCAAGCAGCCCCATTCTCTGTGCCTCTGTGCGAGCACTGCCATGGGCAGATGAGGCTGAGCAACAGCTTTCCAGGCTAGCCCCTTCTGCCTGCCAGCTATCTGCAGACGTTCGCACTTTCGGAGCAGGGCTGTGATAGGAGCCTGGCTGGGACACCATCTTTCCCAGGCTACGTTTGAAGATTCAAGTGGCAAGAGAAGCAAGCAGCCCCATTCTCTGTGCCTCTATGCGAACAGTGCCATGGGCAGATGAGGCTGAGCAACAGCTTTCCAGGCTAGCCCCTTCTGCCTGCCAGCTATCTGCAGCCGTTCGCGTTTCAAGAGCAGGGCTGCCAAAGGAGCCTAGCAGGTACACCATCTTTCCCAGGCTACGTTTGAAGTTTGAGGTGGCAAGACAAGCAAGCAGCCTCATTCTTGGTGCCTTTGTGCGAGCAGTGCCATGGGCAGATGAGGCTGAGCAACAGCTTTCCAGGCTAGCCCCTTCTGCCTGCCAGCTATCTGCGGACGTTCGCACTTTCGGAGTAGGGCTGCGAAAGGAGCATGGCTGGGACACCAACATTCCCAGCATGCGTTTGAAGTTTCAAGTGGCAAGATAAGCAAGCAGCCCCATTCTCTGTGCCTCTATGCGAACAGTGCCATGGGCAGATGAGGCTGAGCAACAGCTTTCCAGGATAGCGCCTTCTGGCTGCCAGCTATCTGCAGACGTTCGCACTTTCGGATCAGGGCTGCGAAAGGAGCCTGGCTGGGACACCAACTTTCCCAGGCTACGTTTGAGGTTTGAGGTGGCAAGACAAGCAAGGAGCCCCATTCTCTGTGCCTCTGTGCGAGCAGTGCCATGGGCAGATGAGGCTGAGCAACAGCTTTCCAGGCTAGCCCCTTCTGCCTGCCAGCTATCTGCAGACGTTCGCACTTTCGGAACAGGGCTGTGATAGGAGCCTGGCAGGGACACCACCATTCCCAGCATGCGTTTGAAGTATCAAGTGGCAAGATAAGCAAGCAGCCCCATTCTCTGTGCCTCTATGCGAACAGTACCATGGGCAGATGAGGCTGAGCAACAGCTTTCCAGACTAGCCCCTTCTGCCTGCCAGCTATCTGCAGACGTTCGCACTTTCGGAACAGGGCTGTGATAGGAGCCTGGCAGGGACACCACCATTCCCAGCATGCGTTTGAAGTATCAAGTGGCAAGATAAGCAAGCAGCCCCATTCTCTGTGCCTCTATGCGAACAGTGCCATGGGCAGATGAGGCTGAGCAACAGCTTTCCAGGCTAGCCCCTTCTGGCTGCCAGCTATCTGCAGACGTTCGCACTTTCGGAGCAGGGCTGCGAAAGGAGCCTGGCTGGGACACCAACTTTCCCAGGCTACGTTTGAAGTTTGAGGAGGCAAGACAAGCAAGCAGCCCCATTCTCTGTGCCTCTGTGCGAGCACTGCCATGGGCAGATGAGGCTGAGCAACAGCTTTCCAGGCTAGCCCCTTCTGGCTGCCAGCTATCTGCAGACGTTCGCACTTTCGGAGCAGGGCTGCGAAAGGAGCCTGGCTGGGACACCATCTTTCCCAGGCTACGTTTGAAGATTCAAGTGGCAAGATAAGCAAGCAGCCCCATTCTCTGTGCCTCTGTGCGAGCACTGCCATGGGCAGATGAGGCTGAGCAACAGCTTTCCAGGCTAGCCCCTTCTGCCTGCCAGCTATCTGCAGACGTTCGCACTTTCGGAGCAGGGCTGTGATAGGAGCCTGGCTGGGACACCATCTTTCCCAGGCTACGTTTGAAGATTCAAGTGGCAAGAGAAGCAAGCAGCCCCATTCTCTGTGCCTCTATGCGAACAGTGCCATGGGCAGATGAGGCTGAGCAACAGCTTTCCAGGCTAGCCCCTTCTGCCTGCCAGCTATCTGCAGCCGTTCGCGTTTCAAGAGCAGGGCTGCCAAAGGAGCCTAGCAGGTACACCATCTTTCCCAGGCTACGTTTGAAGTTTGAGGTGGCAAGACAAGCAAGCAGCCTCATTCTTGGTGCCTTTGTGCGAGCAGTGCCATGGGCAGATGAGGCTGAGCAACAGCTTTCCAGGCTAGCCCCTTCTGCCTGCCAGCTATCTGCGGACGTTCGCACTTTCGGAGTAGGGCTGCGAAAGGAGCATGGCTGGGACACCAACATTCCCAGCATGCGTTTGAAGTTTCAAGTGGCAAGATAAGCAAGCAGCCCCATTCTCTGTGCCTCTATGCGAACAGTGCCATGGGCAGATGAGGCTGAGCAACAGCTTTCCAGGATAGCGCCTTCTGGCTGCCAGCTATCTGCAGACGTTCGCACTTTCGGATCAGGGCTGCGAAAGGAGCCTGGCTGGGACACCAACTTTCCCAGGCTACGTTTGAGGTTTGAGGTGGCAAGACAAGCAAGGAGCCCCATTCTCTGTGCCTCTGTGCGAGCAGTGCCATGGGCAGATGAGGCTGAGCAACAGCTTTCCAGGCTAGCCCCTTCTGCCTGCCAGCTATCTGCAGACGTTCGCACTTTCGGAACAGGGCTGTGATAGGAGCCTGGCAGGGACACCACCATTCCCAGCATGCGTTTGAAGTATCAAGTGGCAAGATAAGCAAGCAGCCCCATTCTCTGTGCCTCTATGCGAACAGTACCATGGGCAGATGAGGCTGAGCAACAGCTTTCCAGACTAGCCCCTTCTGCCTGCCAGCTATCTGCAGACGTTCGCACTTTCGGAACAGGGCTGTGATAGGAGCCTGGCAGGGACACCACCATTCCCAGCATGCGTTTGAAGTATCAAGTGGCAAGATAAGCAAGCAGCCCCATTCTCTGTGCCTCTATGCGAACAGTGCCATGGGCAGATGAGGCTGAGCAACAGCTTTCCAGGCTAGCCCCTTCTGGCTGCCAGCTATCTGCAGACGTTCGCACTTTCGGAGCAGGGCTGCGAAAGGAGCCTGGCTGGGACACCAACTTTCCCAGGCTACGTTTGAAGTTTGAGGAGGCAAGACAAGCAAGCAGCCCCATTCTCTGTGCCTCTGTGCGAGCACTGCCATGGGCAGATGAGGCTGAGCAACAGCTTTCCAGGCTAGCCCCTTCTGGCTGCCAGCTATCTGCAGACGTTCGCACTTTCGGAGCAGGGCTGCGAAAGGAGCCTGGCTGGGACACCATCTTTCCCAGGCTACGTTTGAAGATTCAAGTGGCAAGATAAGCAAGCAGCCCCATTCTCTGTGCCTCTGTGCGAGCACTGCCATGGGCAGATGAGGCTGAGCAACAGCTTTCCAGGCTAGCCCCTTCTGCCTGCCAGCTATCTGCAGACGTTCGCACTTTCGGAGCAGGGCTGTGATAGGAGCCTGGCTGGGACACCATCTTTCCCAGGCTACGTTTGAAGATTCAAGTGGCAAGAGAAGCAAGCAGCCCCATTCTCTGTGCCTCTATGCGAACAGTGCCATGGGCAGATGAGGCTGAGCAACAGCTTTCCAGGCTAGCCCCTTCTGCCTGCCAGCTATCTGCAGCCGTTCGCGTTTCAAGAGCAGGGCTGCCAAAGGAGCCTAGCAGGTACACCATCTTTCCCAGGCTACGTTTGAAGTTTGAGGTGGCAAGACAAGCAAGCAGCCTCATTCTTGGTGCCTTTGTGCGAGCAGTGCCATGGGCAGATGAGGCTGAGCAACAGCTTTCCAGGCTAGCCCCTTCTGCCTGCCAGCTATCTGCGGACGTTCGCACTTTCGGAGTAGGGCTGCGAAAGGAGCATGGCTGGGACACCAACATTCCCAGCATGCGTTTGAAGTTTCAAGTGGCAAGATAAGCAAGCAGCCCCATTCTCTGTGCCTCTATGCGAACAGTGCCATGGGCAGATGAGGCTGAGCAACAGCTTTCCAGGATAGCGCCTTCTGGCTGCCAGCTATCTGCAGACGTTCGCACTTTCGGATCAGGGCTGCGAAAGGAGCCTGGCTGGGACACCAACTTTCCCAGGCTACGTTTGAGGTTTGAGGTGGCAAGACAAGCAAGGAGCCCCATTCTCTGTGCCTCTGTGCGAGCAGTGCCATGGGCAGATGAGGCTGAGCAACAGCTTTCCAGGCTAGCCCCTTCTGCCTGCCAGCTATCTGCAGACGTTCGCACTTTCGGAACAGGGCTGTGATAGGAGCCTGGCAGGGACACCACCATTCCCAGCATGCGTTTGAAGTATCAAGTGGCAAGATAAGCAAGCAGCCCCATTCTCTGTGCCTCTATGCGAACAGTACCATGGGCAGATGAGGCTGAGCAACAGCTTTCCAGACTAGCCCCTTCTGCCTGCCAGCTATCTGCAGACGTTCGCACTTTCGGAACAGGGCTGTGATAGGAGCCTGGCAGGGACACCACCATTCCCAGCATGCGTTTGAAGTATCAAGTGGCAAGATAAGCAAGCAGCCCCATTCTCTGTGCCTCTATGCGAACAGTGCCATGGGCAGATGAGGCTGAGCAACAGCTTTCCAGGCTAGCCCCTTCTGGCTGCCAGCTATCTGCAGACGTTCGCACTTTCGGAGCAGGGCTGCGAAAGGAGCCTGGCTGGGACACCAACTTTCCCAGGCTACGTTTGAAGTTTGAGGAGGCAAGACAAGCAAGCAGCCCCATTCTCTGTGCCTCTGTGCGAGCACTGCCATGGGCAGATGAGGCTGAGCAACAGCTTTCCAGGCTAGCCCCTTCTGGCTGCCAGCTATCTGCAGACGTTCGCACTTTCGGAGCAGGGCTGCGAAAGGAGCCTGGCTGGGACACCATCTTTCCCAGGCTACGTTTGAAGATTCAAGTGGCAAGATAAGCAAGCAGCCCCATTCTCTGTGCCTCTATGCGAACAGTGCCATGGGCAGATGAGGCTGAGCAACAGCTTTCCAGGCTAGCCCCTTCTGCCTGCCAGCTATCTGCAGCCGTTCGCGTTTCAAGAGCAGGGCTGCCAAAGGAGCCTAGCAGGTACACCATCTTTCCCAGGCTACGTTTGAAGTTTGAGGTGGCAAGACAAGCAAGCAGCCTCATTCTTGGTGCCTCTGTGCGAGCAGTGCCATGGGCAGATGAGGCTGAGCAACAGCTTTCCAGGCTAGCCCCTTCTGCCTGCCAGCTATCTGCAGACGTTCGCACCTTCGGAGCAGGGCTGCGAAATGAGCCTGGCAGGGACACCACCATTCCCAGCATGCGTTTGAAGTTTCAAGTGGCAAGATAAGCAAGCAGCCCCTTTCTCTGTGCCTCTATGCGAACAGTGCCATGGGCAGATGAGGCTGAGCAACAGCTTTCCAGGCTAGCCCCTTCTGGCTGCCAGCTATCTGCAGACGTTCGCATTTCAAGAGCAGGGCTGCGAAAGGAGCCTAGCAGGTACACCATCTTTCCCAGGCAACGTTTGAAGTTTGAGGTGGCAAGACAAGCAAGCAGCCCCATTCTCTGTGCCTCTGTGCGAGCACTGCCATGGGCAGATGAGGCTGAGCAACAGCTTTCCAGGCTAGCCCCTTCTGGCTGCCAGCTATCTGCAGACGTTCGCACTTTCGGAGCAGGGCTGCGAAAGGAGCCTGGCTGGGACACCATCTTTCCCAGGCTACGTTTGAAGATTCAAGTGGCAAGAGAAGCAAGCAGCCCCATTCTCTGTGCCTCTATGCGAACAGTGCCATGGGCAGATGAGGCTGAGCAACAGCTTTCCAGGCTAGCCCCTTCTGCCTGCCAGCTATCTGCAGCCGTTCGCGTTTCAAGAGCAGGGCTGCCAAAGGAGCCTAGCAGGTACACCATCTTTCCCAGGCTACGTTTGAAGTTTGAGGTGGCAAGACAAGCAAGCAGCCTCATTCTTGGTGCCTTTGTGCGAGCAGTGCCATGGGCAGATGAGGCTGAGCAACAGCTTTCCAGGCTAGCCCCTTCTGCCTGCCAGCTATCTGCGGACGTTCGCACTTTCGGAGTAGGGCTGCGAAAGGAGCATGGCTGGGACACCAACATTCCCAGCATGCGTTTGAAGTTTCAAGTGGCAAGATAAGCAAGCAGCCCCATTCTCTGTGCCTCTATGCGAACAGTGCCATGGGCAGATGAGGCTGAGCAACAGCTTTCCAGGATAGCGCCTTCTGGCTGCCAGCTATCTGCAGACGTTCGCATTTCAAGAGCAGGGCTGCGAAAGGAGCCTAGCAGGTACACCATCTTTCCCAGGCAACGTTTGAAGTTTGAGGTGGCAAGACAAGCAAGCAGCCCCATTCTCTGTGCCTCTGTGCGAGCACTGCCATGGGCAGATGAGGCTGAGCAACAGCTTTCCAGGCTAGCCCCTTCTGGCTGCCAGCTATCTGCAGACGTTCGCACTTTCGGAGCAGGGCTGCGAAAGGAGCCTGGCTGGGACACCATCTTTCCCAGGCTACGTTTGAAGATTCAAGTGGCAAGATAAGCAAGCAGCCCCATTCTCTGTGCCTCTATGCGAACAGTACCATGGGCAGATGAGGCTGAGCAACAGCTTTCCAGACTAGCCCCTTCTGCCTGCCAGCTATCTGCAGACGTTCGCACTTTCGGAACAGGGCTGTGATAGGAGCCTGGCAGGGACACCACCATTCCCAGCATGCGTTTGAAGTATCAAGTGGCAAGATAAGCAAGCAGCCCCATTCTCTGTGCCTCTATGCGAACAGTGCCATGGGCAGATGAGGCTGAGCAACAGCTTTCCAGGCTAGCCCCTTCTGGCTGCCAGCTATCTGCAGACGTTCGCACTTTCGGAGCAGGGCTGCGAAAGGAGCCTGGCTGGGACACCAACTTTCCCAGGCTACGTTTGAAGTTTGAGGAGGCAAGACAAGCAAGCAGCCCCATTCTCTGTGCCTCTGTGCGAGCACTGCCATGGGCAGATGAGGCTGAGCAACAGCTTTCCAGGCTAGCCCCTTCTGGCTGCCAGCTATCTGCAGACGTTCGCACTTTCGGAGCAGGGCTGCGAAAGGAGCCTGGCTGGGACACCATCTTTCCCAGGCTACGTTTGAAGATTCAAGTGGCAAGATAAGCAAGCAGCCCCATTCTCTGTGCCTCTATGCGAACAGTGCCATGGGCAGATGAGGCTGAGCAACAGCTTTCCAGGCTAGCCCCTTCTGCCTGCCAGCTATCTGCAGCCGTTCGCGTTTCAAGAGCAGGGCTGCCAAAGGAGCCTAGCAGGTACACCATCTTTCCCAGGCTACGTTTGAAGTTTGAGGTGGCAAGACAAGCAAGCAGCCCCATTCTATGTGCCTCTGTGCGAGCAGTGCCATGGGCAGATGAGGCTGAGCAACAGCTTTCCAGGCTAGCCCCTTCTGCCTGCCAGCTATCTGCAGACGTTCGCACCTTCGGAGCAGGGCTGCGAAATGAGCCTGGCAGGGACACCACCATTCCCAGCATGCGTTTGAAGTTTCAAGTGGCAAGATAAGCAAGCAGCCCCTTTCTCTGTGACTCTATGCGAACAGTGCCATGGGCAGATGAGGCTGAGCAACAGCTTTCCAGGCTAGACCCTTCTGGCTGCCAGCTATCTGCAGACGTTCGCATTTCAAGAGCAGGGCTGCGAAAGGAGCCTAGCAGGTACACCATCTTTCCCAGGCAACGTTTGAAGTTTGAGGTGGCAAGACAAGCAAGCAGCCCCATTCTCTGTGCCTCTGTGCGAGCACTGCCATGGGCAGATGAGGCTGAGCAACAGCTTTCCAGGCTAGCCCCTTCTGCCTGCCAGCTATCTGCAGACGTTCGCACTTTCGGAGCAGGGCTGTGATAGGAGCCTGGCTGGGACACCATCTTTCCCAGGCTACGTTTGAAGATTCAAGTGGCAAGAGAAGCAAGCAGCCCCATTCTCTGTGCCTCTATGCGAACAGTGCCATGGGCAGATGAGGCTGAGCAACAGCTTTCCAGGCTAGCCCCTTCTGCCTGCCAGCTATCTGCAGCCGTTCGCGTTTCAAGAGCAGGGCTGCCAAAGGAGCCTAGCAGGTACACCATCTTTCCCAGGCTACGTTTGAAGTTTGAGGTGGCAAGACAAGCAAGCAGCCTCATTCTTGGTGCCTTTGTGCGAGCAGTGCCATGGGCAGATGAGGCTGAGCAACAGCTTTCCAGGCTAGCCCCTTCTGCCTGCCAGCTATCTGCGGACGTTCGCACTTTCGGAGTAGGGCTGCGAAAGGAGCATGGCAGGGACACCAACATTCCCAGCATGCGTTTGAAGTTTCAAGTGGCAAGATAAGCAAGCAGCCCCATTCTCTGTGCCTTTATGCGAACAGTGCCATGGGCAGATGAGGCTGAGCAACAGCTTTCCAGGATAGCGCCTTCTGGCTGCCAGCTATCTGCAGACGTTCGCATTTCAAGAGCAGGGCTGCGAAAGGAGCCTAGCAGGTACAAAATCTTTCCCAGGCTACGTTTGAAGTTTGAGGTAGCAAGACAAGCAAGGAGCCCCATTCTCTGTGCCTCTGTGCGAGCAGTGCCATGGGCAGATGAGGCTGAGCAACAGCTTTCCAGGCTAGCCCCTTCTGGCTGCCACCTATCTGCAGACGTTCGCATTTCAAGAGCAGGGCTGCGAAAGGAGCCTAGCAGGTACACCATCTTTCCCAGGCTACGTTTCAAGTTTGAGGTAGCAAGACAAGCAAGGAGCCCCATTCTCTGTGCCTCTGTGCGAGCAGTGCCATGAGCAGATGAGGCTGAGCAACAGCTTTCCAGGCTAGCCCCTTCTGCCTGCCAGCTATCTGCAGACGTTCGCACTTTCGGAGCAGGGCTGCGAAATGAGCCTGGCAGGGACACCAACTTTCCCAGCATGCGTTTGAAGTATCAAGTGGCAAGATAAGCAAGCAGCCCCTTTCTCTGTGCCTCTATGCGAACAGTGCCATGGGCAGATGAGGCTGAGCAACAGCTTTCCAGGCTAGCCCCTTCTGCCTGCCAGCTATCTGCAGACGTTCGCATTTCAAGAGCAGGGCTGCGAAAGGAGCCTAGCAGGTACACCATCTTTCCCAGGCTACGTTTGAAGTTTGAGGTGGCAAGACAAGCAAGGAGCCCCATTCTCTGTGCCTCTGTGCGACCAGTGCCATGGGCAGATGAGGCTGAGCAACAGCTTTCCGGGCTAGCACCTTCTGGCTGCCAGCTATCTGCAGACGTTCGCACTTTCGGATCAGGGCTGCGAAAGGAGCCTGGCTGGGACACCAACTTTCCCAGGCTACGTTTGAGGTTTGAGGTGGCAAGATAAGCAAGCAGCCCCATTCTCTGTGCCCCTGTGCGAGCAGTACCATGGGCAGATGAGGCTGAGCAACAGCTTTCCAGACTAGCCCCTTCTGCCTGCCAGCTATCTGCAGACGTTCGCACTTTCGGAACAGGGCTGTGATAGGAGCCTGGCAGGGACACCACCATTCCCAGCATGCGTTTGAAGTATCAAGTGGCAAGATAAGCAAGCAGCCCCATTCTTTGTGCCTCTATGCGAACAGTGCCATGGGCAGATGAGGCTGAGCAACAGCTTTCCAGGCTAGCCCCTTCTGGCTGCCAGCTATCTGCAGACGTTCGCACTTTCGGAGCAGGGCTGCGAAAGGAGCCTGGCTGGGACACCAACTTTCCCAGGCTACGTTTGAGGTTTGAGGTGGCAAGACAAGCAAGCAGCCCCATTCTCTGTGCCTCTGTGCGAGCACTGCCATGGGCAGATGAGGCTGAGCAACAGCTTTCCAGGCTAGCCCCTTCTGGCTGCCAGCTATCTGCAGACGTTCGCACTTTCGGAGCAGGGCTGCGAAAGGAGCCTGGCTGGGACACCATCTTTCCCAGGCTACGTTTGAAGATTCAAGTGGCAAGATAAGCAAGCAGCCCCATTCTCTGTGCCTCTATGCGAACAGTGCCATGGGCAGATGAGGCTGAGCAACAGCTTTCCAGGCTAGCCCCTTCTGCCTGCCAGCTATCTGCAGCCGTTCGCGTTTCAAGAGCAGGGCTTCCAAAGGAGCCTAGCAGGTACACCATCTTTCCCAGGCTACGTTTGAAGTTTGAGGTGGCAAGACAAGCAAGCAGCCTCATTCTCTGTGCCTCTGTGCGAGCAGTGCCATGGGCAGATGAGGCTGAGCAACAGCTTTCCAGGCTAGCCCCTTCTGCCTGCCAGCTATCTGCAGACGTTCGCACTTTCGGATCAGGGCTGCGAAAGGAGCCTGGCTGGGACACCAACTTTCCCAGGCTACGTTTGAGGTTTGAGGTGGCAAGACAAGCAAGGAGCCCCATTCTCTGTGCCTCTGTGCGAGCAGTGCCATGGGCAGATGAGGCTGAGCAACAGCTTTCCAGGCTAGCCCCTTCTGCCTGCCAGCTATCTGCAGACGTTCGCACTTTCGGAACAGGGCTGTGATAGGAGCCTGGCAGGGACACCACCATTCCCAGCATGCGTTTGAAGTATCAAGTGGCAAGATAAGCAAGCAGCCCCATTCTCTGTGCCTCTATGCGAACAGTACCATGGGCAGATGAGGCTGAGCAACAGCTTTCCAGACTAGCCCCTTCTGCCTGCCAGCTATCTGCAGACGTTCGCACTTTCGGAACAGGGCTGTGATAGGAGCCTGGCAGGGACACCACCATTCCCAGCATGCGTTTGAAGTATCAAGTGGCAAGATAAGCAAGCAGCCCCATTCTCTGTGCCTCTATGCGAACAGTGCCATGGGCAGATGAGGCTGAGCAACAGCTTTCCAGGCTAGCCCCTTCTGGCTGCCAGCTATCTGCAGACGTTCGCACTTTCGGAGCAGGGCTGCGAAAGGAGCCTGGCTGGGACACCAACTTTCCCAGGCTACGTTTGAAGTTTGAGGAGGCAAGACAAGCAAGCAGCCCCATTCTCTGTGCCTCTGTGCGAGCACTGCCATGGGCAGATGAGGCTGAGCAACAGCTTTCCAGGCTAGCCCCTTCTGGCTGCCAGCTATCTGCAGACGTTCGCACTTTCGGAGCAGGGCTGCGAAAGGAGCCTGGCTGGGACACCATCTTTCCCAGGCTACGTTTGAAGATTCAAGTGGCAAGATAAGCAAGCAGCCCCATTCTCTGTGCCTCTATGCGAACAGTGCCATGGGCAGATGAGGCTGAGCAACAGCTTTCCAGGCTAGCCCCTTCTGCCTGCCAGCTATCTGCAGCCGTTCGCGTTTCAAGAGCAGGGCTGCCAAAGGAGCCTAGCAGGTACACCATCTTTCCCAGGCTACGTTTGAAGTTTGAGGTGGCAAGACAAGCAAGCAGCCTCATTCTTGGTGCCTCTGTGCGAGCAGTGCCATGGGCAGATGAGGCTGAGCAACAGCTTTCCAGGCTAGCCCCTTCTGCCTGCCAGCTATCTGCAGACGTTCGCACCTTCGGAGCAGGGCTGCGAAATGAGCCTGGCAGGGACACCACCATTCCCAGCATGCGTTTGATGTTTCAAGTGGCAAGATAAGCAAGCAGCCCCATTCTCTGTGCCTCTATGCGAACAGTGCCATGGGCAGATGAGGCTGAGCAACAGCTTTCCAGGCTAGCCCCTTCTGCCTGCCAGCTATCTGCAGCCGTTCGCGTTTCAAGAGCAGGGCTGCCAAAGGAGCCTAGCAGGTACACCATCTTTCCCAGGCTACGTTTGAAGTTTGAGGTGGCAAGACAAGCAAGCAGCCTCATTCTCTGTGCCTCTGTGCGAGCAGTGCCATGGGCAGATGAGGCTGAGCAACAGCTTTCCAGGCTAGCCCCTTCTGCCTGCCAGCTATCTGCAGACGTTCGCACCTTCGGAGCAGGGCTGCGAAATGAGCCTGGCAGGGACACCACCATTCCCAGCATGCGTTTGAAGTTTCAAGTGGCAAGATAAGCAAGCAGCCCCAGTCTCTGTGCCTCTATGCGAACAGTGCCATGGGCAGATGAGGCTGAGCAACAGCTTTCCAGGCTAGCCCCTTCTGCCTGCCAGCTATCTGCAGACGTTCGCACTTTCGGATCAGGGCTGCGAAAGGAGCCTGGCTGGTACACCAACTTTCCCAGTCAACGTTTGAAGTTTGAGGTGGCAAGACAAGCAAGCAGCCCCATTCTCTGTGCCTCTGTGCGAGCACTGCCATGGGCAGATGAGGCTGAGCAACAGCTTTCCAGGCTAGCCCCTTCTGGCTGCCAGCTATCTGCAGACGTTCGCACTTTCGGAGCAGGGCTGCGAAAGGAGCCTGGCTGGGACACCATCTTTCCCAGGCTACGTTTGAAGATTCAAGTGGCAAGATAAGCAAGCAGCCCCATTCTCTGTGCCTCTATGCGAACAGTGCCATGGGCAGATGAGGCTGAGCAACAGCTTTCCAGGCTAGCCCCTTCTGCCTGCCAGCTATCTGCAGCCGTTCGCGTTTCAAGAGCAGGGCTGCCAAAGGAGCCTAGCAGGTACACCATCTTTCCCAGGCTACGTTTGAAGTTTGAGGTGGCAAGACAAGCAAGCAGCCTCATTCTTGGTGCCTTTGTGCGAGCAGTGCCATGGGCAGATGAGGCTGAGCAACAGCTTTCCAGGCTAGCCCCTTCTGCCTGCCATCTATCTGCGGACGTTCGCACTTTCGGAGTAGGGCTGCGAAAGGAGCATGGCTGGGACACCAACATTCCCAGCATGCGTTTGAAGTTTCAAGTGGCAAGATAAGCAAGCAGCCCCATTCTCTGTGCCTCTATGCGAACAGTGCCATGGGCAGATGAGGCTGAGCAACAGCTTTCCAGGCTAGCCCCTTCTGGCTGCCAGCTATCTGCAGACGTTCGCATTTCAAGAGCAGGGCTGCGAAAGGAGCCTAGCAGGTACAAAATCTTTCCCAGGCTACGTTTGAAGTTTGAGGTAGCAAGACAAGCAAGGAGCCCCATTCTCTGTGCCTCTGTGCGAGCACTGCCATGGACAGATGAGGCTGAGCAACAGCTTTCCAGGCTAGCCCCTTCTGCCTGCCACCTATCTGCAGACATTCGCATTTCAAGAGCAGGGCTGCGAAAGGAGGCTGGCTGGGACACCAACTTTCCCAGGGTACGTTTGAGGTTTGAGGTGGCAAGATAAGCAAGCAGCCCCATTCTCTGTGCCCCTGTGCGAGCAGTACCATGGGCAGATGAGGCTGAGCAACAGCTTTCCAGACTAGCCCCTTCTGCCTGCCAGCTATCTGCAGACGTTCGCACTTTCGGAACAGGGCTGTGATAGGAGCCTGGCAGGGACACCACCATTCCCAGCATGCGTTTGAAGTATCAAGTGGCAAGATAAGCAAGCAGCCCCATTCTTTGTGCCTCTATGCGAACAGTGCCATGGGCAGATGAGGCTGAGCAACAGCTTTCCAGGCTAGCCCCTTCTGGCTGCCAGCTATCTGCAGACGTTCGCACTTTCGGAGCAGGGCTGCGAAAGGAGCCTGGCTGGGACACCAACTTTCCCAGGCTACGTTTGAGGTTTGAGGTGGCAAGACAAGCAAGCAGCCCCATTCTCTGTGCCTCTGTGCGAGCACTGCCATGGGCAGATGAGGCTGAGCAACAGCTTTCCAGGCTAGCCCCTTCTGGCTGCCAGCTATCTGCAGACGTTCGCACTTTCGGAGCAGGGCTGCGAAAGGAGCCTGGCTGGGACACCATCTTTCCCAGGCTACGTTTGAAGATTCAAGTGGCAAGATAAGCAAGCAGCCCCATTCTCTGTGCCTCTATGCGAACAGTGCCATGGGCAGATGAGGCTGAGCAACAGCTTTCCAGGCTAGCCCCTTCTGCCTGCCAGCTATCTGCAGCCGTTCGCGTTTCAAGAGCAGGGCTTCCAAAGGAGCCTAGCAGGTACACCATCTTTCCCAGGCTACGTTTGAAGTTTGAGGTGGCAAGACAAGCAAGCAGCCTCATTCTTGGTGCCTCTGTGCGAGCAGTGCCATGGGCAGATGAGGCTGAGCAACAGCTTTCCAGGCTAGCCCCTTCTGCCTGCCAGCTATCTGCAGACGTTCGCACTTTCGGATCAGGGCTGCGAAAGGAGCCTGGCTGGGACACCAACTTTCCCAGGCTACGTTTGAGGTTTGAGGTGGCAAGACAAGCAAGGAGCCCCATTCTCTGTGCCTCTGTGCGAGCAGTGCCATGGGCAGATGAGGCTGAGCAACAGCTTTCCAGGCTAGCCCCTTCTGCCTGCCAGCTATCTGCAGACGTTCGCACTTTCGGAACAGGGCTGTGATAGGAGCCTGGCAGGGACACCACCATTCCCAGCATGCGTTTGAAGTATCAAGTGGCAAGATAAGCAAGCAGCCCCATTCTCTGTGCCTCTATGCGAACAGTACCATGGGCAGATGAGGCTGAGCAACAGCTTTCCAGACTAGCCCCTTCTGCCTGCCAGCTATCTGCAGACGTTCGCACTTTCGGAACAGGGCTGTGATAGGAGCCTGGCAGGGACACCACCATTCCCAGCATGCGTTTGAAGTATCAAGTGGCAAGATAAGCAAGCAGCCCCATTCTCTGTGCCTCTATGCGAACAGTGCCATGGGCAGATGAGGCTGAGCAACAGCTTTCCAGGCTAGCCCCTTCTGGCTGCCAGCTATCTGCAGACGTTCGCACTTTCGGAGCAGGGCTGCGAAAGGAGCCTGGCTGGGACACCAACTTTCCCAGGCTACGTTTGAAGTTTGAGGAGGCAAGACAAGCAAGCAGCCCCATTCTCTGTGCCTCTGTGCGAGCACTGCCATGGGCAGATGAGGCTGAGCAACAGCTTTCCAGGCTAGCCCCTTCTGGCTGCCAGCTATCTGCAGACGTTCGCACTTTCGGAGCAGGGCTGCGAAAGGAGCCTGGCTGGGACACCATCTTTCCCAGGCTACGTTTGAAGATTCAAGTGGCAAGATAAGCAAGCAGCCCCATTCTCTGTGCCTCTATGCGAACAGTGCCATGGGCAGATGAGGCTGAGCAACAGCTTTCCAGGCTAGCCCCTTCTGCCTGCCAGCTATCTGCAGCCGTTCGCGTTTCAAGAGCAGGGCTGCCAAAGGAGCCTAGCAGGTACACCATCTTTCCCAGGCTACGTTTGAAGTTTGAGGTGGCAAGACAAGCAAGCAGCCTCATTCTTGGTGCCTCTGTGCGAGCAGTGCCATGGGCAGATGAGGCTGAGCAACAGCTTTCCAGGCTAGCCCCTTCTGCCTGCCAGCTATCTGCAGACGTTCGCACCTTCGGAGCAGGGCTGCGAAATGAGCCTGGCAGGGACACCACCATTCCCAGCATGCGTTTGAAGTTTCAAGTGGCAAGATAAGCAAGCAGCCCCTTTCTCTGTGCCTCTATGCGAACAGTGCCATGGGCAGATGAGGCTGAGCAACAGCTTTCCAGGCTAGCCCCTTCTGGCTGCCAGCTATCTGCAGACGTTCGCATTTCAAGAGCAGGGCTGCGAAAGGAGCCTAGCAGGTACACCATCTTTCCCAGGCAACGTTTGAAGTTTGAGGTGGCAAGACAAGCAAGCAGCCCCATTCTCTGTGCCTCTGTGCGAGCACTGCCATGGGCAGATGAGGCTGAGCAACAGCTTTCCAGGCTAGCCCCTTCTGGCTGCCAGCTATCTGCAGACGTTCGCACTTTCGGAGCAGGGCTGCGAAAGGAGCCTGGCTGGGACACCATCTTTCCCAGGCTACGTTTGAAGATTCAAGTGGCAAGATAAGCAAGCAGCCCCATTCTCTGTGCCTCTATGCGAACAGTGCCATGGGCAGATGAGGCTGAGCAACAGCTTTCCAGGCTAGCCCCTTCTGCCTGCCAGCTATCTGCAGCCGTTCGCGTTTCAAGAGCAGGGCTGCCAAAGGAGCCTAGCAGGTACACCATCTTTCCCAGGCTACGTTTGAAGTTTGAGGTGGCAAGACAAGCAAGCAGCCTCATTCTCTGTGCCTCTGTGCGAGCAGTGCCATGGGCAGATGAGGCTGAGCAACAGCTTTCCAGGCTAGCCCCTTCTGCCTGCCAGCTATCTGCAGACGTTCGCACCTTCGGAGCAGGGCTGCGAAATGAGCCTGGCAGGGACACCACCATTCCCAGCATGCGTTTGAAGTTTCAAGTGGCAAGATAAGCAAGCAGCCCCAGTCTCTGTGCCTCTATGCGAACAGTGCCATGGGCAGATGAGGCTGAGCAACAGCTTTCCAGGCTAGCCCCTTCTGCCTGCCAGCTATCTGCAGACGTTCGCACTTTCGGATCAGGGCTGCGAAAGGAGCCTGGCTGGTACACCAACTTTCCCAGTCAACGTTTGAAGTTTGAGGTGGCAAGACAAGCAAGCAGCCCCATTCTCTGTGCCTCTGTGCGAGCACTGCCATGGGCAGATGAGGCTGAGCAACAGCTTTCCAGGCTAGCCCCTTCTGGCTGCCAGCTATCTGCAGACGTTCGCACTTTCGGAGCAGGGCTGCGAAAGGAGCCTGGCTGGGACACCATCTTTCCCAGGCTACGTTTGAAGATTCAAGTGGCAAGATAAGCAAGCAGCCCCATTCTCTGTGCCTCTATGCGAACAGTGCCATGGGCAGATGAGGCTGAGCAACAGCTTTCCAGGCTAGCCCCTTCTGCCTGCCAGCTATCTGCAGCCGTTCGCGTTTCAAGAGCAGGGCTGCCAAAGGAGCCTAGCAGGTACACCATCTTTCCCAGGCTACGTTTGAAGTTTGAGGTGGCAAGACAAGCAAGCAGCCTCATTCTTGGTGCCTTTGTGCGAGCAGTGCCATGGGCAGATGAGGCTGAGCAACAGCTTTCCAGGCTAGCCCCTTCTGCCTGCCATCTATCTGCGGACGTTCGCACTTTCGGAGTAGGGCTGCGAAAGGAGCATGGCTGGGACACCAACATTCCCAGCATGCGTTTGAAGTTTCAAGTGGCAAGATAAGCAAGCAGCCCCATTCTCTGTGCCTCTATGCGAACAGTGCCATGGGCAGATGAGGCTGAGCAACAGCTTTCCAGGCTAGCCCCTTCTGGCTGCCAGCTATCTGCAGACGTTCGCATTTAAAGAGCAGGGCTGCGAAAGGAGCCTAGCAGGTACAAAATCTTTCCCAGGCTACGTTTGAAGTTTGAGGTAGCAAGACAAGCAAGGAGCCCCATTCTCTGTGCCTCTGTGCGAGCACTGCCATGGACAGATGAGGCTGAGCAACAGCTTTCCAGGCTAGCCCCTTCTGCCTGCCACCTATCTGCAGACATTCGCATTTCAAGAGCAGGGCTGCGAAAGGAGCCTAGCAGGTACACCATCTTTCCCAGGCTACGTTTCAAGTTTGAGGTAGCAAGACAAGAAAGGAGCCCCATTCTCTGTGCCTCTGTGCGAGCAGTGCCATGAGCAGATGAGGCTGAGCAACAGCTTTCCAGGCTAGCCCCTTCTGCCTCCCAGCTATCTGCAGACGTTCGCACTTTCGGAGCAGGGCTGCGAAAGGAGCCTGGCAGGGACAACCCACATTCGTCACATGCGTTTGAAGTTTCAAGTGGCAAGATAAGCAAGCAGCACCATTCTCTGTGCCTCTATGCGAACAGTGCCATGGGCAGATGAGGCTGAGCAAGAGCTTTCCAGGCTAGCCCCTTCTGGCTGCCAGCTATCTGCAGACGTTCGCATTTCAAGAGCAGGGCTGCGAAAGAAGCCTAGCAGGTACACCATCTTTCCCAGGCTACGTTTGAAGTTTGAGGTGGCAAGACAAGCAAGCAACCCCATTTTCTGTGCCCCTGTGTGAGCAGTGCCATGGGCAGATGAGGCTGAGCAACAGCTTTCCAGGCTAGCCCCTTCTGGCTGCCAGCTATCTGCAGACGTTCGCACTTTCGGAACAGGGCTGTGATAGGAGCCTGGCAGGGACACCAACTTTCCCAGCATGCGTTGGAAGTATCAAGTGGCAAGATAAGCAAGCAGCCCCTTTCTCTGTGCCTCTATGCGAACAGTGCCATGGGCAGATGAGGCTGAGCAACAGCTTTCCAGGCTAGCCCCTTCTGCCTGCCAGCTATCTGCAGACGTTCGCATTTCAAGAGCAGGGCTGCGAAAGGAGCCTAGCAGGTACACCATCTTTCCCAGGCTACGTTTGAAGTTTGAGGTGGCAAGACAAGCAAGGAGCCCCATTCTCTGTGCCTCTGTGCGACCAGTGCCATGGGCAGATGAGGCTGAGCAACAGCTTTCCGGGCTAGCCCCTTCTGGCTGCCAGCTATCTGCAGACGTTCGCACTTTCGGAGTAGGGCTGCGAAAGGAGCCTGGCTGGGACACCAACTTTGCCAGGCTACGTTTGAGGTTTGAGGTGGCAAGATAAGCAAGCAGCCCCAATCTCTGTGCCCCTGTGCGAGCAGTACCATGGGCAGATGAGGCTGAGCAACAGCTTTCCAGGCTAGCCCCTTCTGCCTGCCAGCTATCTGCAGACGTTCGCACTTTCGGAGCAGGGCTGTGATAGGAGCCTGGCAGGGACACCACCATTCCCAGCATGCGTTTGAAGTATCAAGTGGCAAGATAAGCAAGCAGCCCCATTCTCTGTGCCTCTATGCGAACAGTGCCATGGGCAGATGAGGCTGAGCAACAGCTTTCCAGGCTAGACCCTTCTGGCTGCCAGCTATCTGCAGACGTTCGCACTTTCGGAGCAGGGCTGCGAAAGGAGCCTGGCTGGGACACCAACTTTCCCAGGCTACGTTTGAGGTTTGAGGAGGCAAGACAAGCAAGCAGCCCCATTCTCTGTGCCTCTGTGCGAGCACTGCCATGGGCAGATGAGGCTGAGCAACAGCTTTCCAGGCTAGCCCCTTCTGGCTGCCAGCTATCTGCAGACGTTCGCACTTTCGGAGCAGGGCTGCGAAAGGAGCCTGGCTGGGACACCATCTTTCCCAGGCTACGTTTGAAGATTCAAGTGGCAAGATAAGCAAGCAGCCCCATTCTCTGTGCCTCTATGCGAACAGTGCCATGGGCAGATGAGGCTGAGCAACAGCTTTCCAGGCTAGCCCCTTCTTCCTGCCAGCTATCTGCAGCCGTTCGCGTTTCAAGAGCAGGGCTGCCAAAGGAGCCTAGCAGGTACACCATCTTTCCCAGGCTACGTTTGAAGTTTGAGGTGGCAAGACAAGCAAGCAGCCTCATTCTTGGTGCCTCTGTGCGAGCAGTGCCATGGGCAGATGAGGCTGAGCAACAGCTTTCCAGGCTAGCCCCTTCTGGCTGCCACCTATCTGCAGACGTTCGCATTTCAAGAGCAGGGCTGCGAAAGGAGCCTAGCAGGTACACCATCTTTCCCAGGCTACGTTTCAAGTTTGAGGTAGCAAGACAAGCAAGGAGCCCCATTCTCTGTGCCTCTGTGCGAGCAGTGCCATGAGCAGATGAGGCTGAGCAACAGCTTTCCAGGCTAGCCCCTTCTGCCTGCCAGCTATCTGCAGACGTTCGCACTTTCGGAGCAGGGCTGCGAAATGAGCCTGGCAGGGACACCAACTTTCCCAGCATGCGTTTGAAGTATCAAGTGGCAAGATAAGCAAGCAGCCCCTTTCTCTGTGCCTCTATGCGAACAGTGCCATGGGCAGATGAGGCTGAGCAACAGCTTTCCAGGCTAGCCCCTTCTGCCTGCCAGCTATCTGCAGACGTTCGCATTTCAAGAGCAGGGCTGCGAAAGGAGCCTAGCAGGTACACCATCTTTCCCAGGCTACGTTTGAAGTTTGAGGTGGCAAGACAAGCAAGGAGCCCCATTCTCTGTGCCTCTGTGCGACCAGTGCCATGGGCAGATGAGGCTGAGCAACAGCTTTCCGGGCTAGCACCTTCTGGCTGCCAGCTATCTGCAGACGTTCGCACTTTCGGATCAGGGCTGCGAAAGGAGCCTGGCTGAGACACCAACTTTCCCAGGCTACGTTTGAGGTTTGAGGTGGCAAGATAAGCAAGCAGCCCCATTCTCTGTGCCCCTGTGCGAGCAGTACCATGGGCAGATGAGGCTGAGCAACAGCTTTCCAGACTAGCCCCTTCTGCCTGCCAGCTATCTGCAGACGTTCGCACTTTCGGAACAGGGCTGTGATAGGAGCCTGGCAGGGACACCACCATTCCCAGCATGCGTTTGAAGTATCAAGTGGCAAGATAAGCAAGCAGCCCCATTCTCTGTGCCTCTATGCGAACAGTGCCATGGGCAGATGAGGCTGAGCAACAGCTTTCCAGGCTAGCCCCTTCTGGCTGCCAGCTATCTGCAGACGTTCGCACTTTCGGAGCAGGGCTGCGAAAGGAGCCTGGCTGGGACACCAACTTTCCCAGGCTACGTTTGAGGTTTGAGGTGGCAAGACAAGCAAGCAGCCCCATTCTCTGTGCCTCTGTGCGAGCACTGCCATGGGCAGATGAGGCTGAGCAACAGCTTTCCAGGCTAGCCCCTTCTGGCTGCCAGCTATCTGCAGACGTTCGCACTTTCGGAGCAGGGCTGCGAAAGGAGCCTGGCTGGGACACCATCTTTCCCAGGCTACGTTTGAAGATTCAAGTGGCAAGATAAGCAAGCAGCCCCATTCTCTGTGCCTCTATGCGAACAGTGCCATGGGCAGATGAGGCTGAGCAACAGCTTTCCAGGCTAGCCCCTTCTTCCTGCCAGCTATCTGCAGCCGTTCGCGTTTCAAGAGCAGGGCTGCCAAAGGAGCCTAGCAGGTACACCATCTTTCCCAGGCTACGTTTGAAGTTTGAGGTGGCAAGACAAGCAAGCAGCCTCATTCTTGGTGCCTCTGTGCGAGCAGTGCCATGGGCAGATGAGGCTGAGCAACAGCTTTCCAGGCTAGCCCCTTCTGGCTGCCACCTATCTGCAGACGTTCGCATTTCAAGAGCAGGGCTGCGAAAGGAGCCTAGCAGGTACACCATCTTTCCCAGGCTACGTTTCAAGTTTGAGGTAGCAAGACAAGCAAGGAGCCCCATTCTCTGTGCCTCTGTGCGAGCAGTGCCATGAGCAGATGAGGCTGAGCAACAGCTTTCCAGGCTAGCCCCTTCTGCCTGCCAGCTATCTGCAGACGTTCGCACTTTCGGAGCAGGGCTGCGAAATGAGCCTGGCAGGGACACCAACTTTCCCAGCATGCGTTTGAAGTATCAAGTGGCAAGATAAGCAAGCAGCCCCTTTCTCTGTGCCTCTATGCGAACAGTGCCATGGGCAGATGAGGCTGAGCAACAGCTTTCCAGGCTAGCCCCTTCTGCCTGCCAGCTATCTGCAGACGTTCGCATTTCAAGAGCAGGGCTGCGAAAGGAGCCTAGCAGGTACACCATCTTTCCCAGGCTACGTTTGAAGTTTGAGGTGGCAAGACAAGCAAGGAGCCCCATTCTCTGTGCCTCTGTGCGACCAGTGCCATGGGCAGATGAGGCTGAGCAACAGCTTTCCGGGCTAGCACCTTCTGGCTGCCAGCTATCTGCAGACGTTCGCACTTTCGGATCAGGGCTGCGAAAGGAGCCTGGCTGAGACACCAACTTTCCCAGGCTACGTTTGAGGTTTGAGGTGGCAAGATAAGCAAGCAGCCCCATTCTCTGTGCCCCTGTGCGAGCAGTACCATGGGCAGATGAGGCTGAGCAACAGCTTTCCAGACTAGCCCCTTCTGCCTGCCAGCTATCTGCAGACGTTCGCACTTTCGGAACAGGGCTGTGATAGGAGCCTGGCAGGGACACCACCATTCCCAGCATGCGTTTGAAGTATCAAGTGGCAAGATAAGCAAGCAGCCCCATTCTCTGTGCCTCTATGCGAACAGTGCCATGGGCAGATGAGGCTGAGCAACAGCTTTCCAGGCTAGCCCCTTCTGGCTGCCAGCTATCTGCAGACGTTCGCACTTTCGGAGCAGGGCTGCGAAAGGAGCCTGGCTGGGACACCAACTTTCCCAGGCTACGTTTGAGGTTTGAGGTGGCAAGACAAGCAAGCAGCCCCATTCTCTGTGCCTCTGTGCGAGCACTGCCATGGGCAGATGAGGCTGAGCAACAGCTTTCCAGGCTAGCCCCTTCTGGCTGCCAGCTATCTGCAGACGTTCGCACTTTCGGAGCAGGGCTGCGAAAGGAGCCTGGCTGGGACACCATCTTTCCCAGGCTACGTTTGAAGATTCAAGTGGCAAGATAAGCAAGCAGCCCCATTCTCTGTGCCTCTACGCGAACAGTGCCATGGGCAGATGAGGCTGAGCAACAGCTTTCCAGGCTAGCCCCTTCTGCCTGCCAGCTATCTGCAGCCGTTCGCGTTTCAAGAGCAGGGCTTCCAAAGGAGCCTAGCAGGTACACCATCTTTCCCAGGCTACGTTTGAAGTTTGAGGTGGCAAGACAAGCAAGCAGCCTCATTCTTGGTGCCTCTGTGCGAGCAGTGCCATGGGCAGATGAGGATGAGCAACAGCTTTCCAGGCTAGCCCCTTCTGCCTGCCAGCTATCTGCAGACGTTCGCACTTTCGGATCAGGGCTGCGAAAGGAGCCTGGCTGGGACACCAACTTTCCCAGGCTACGTTTGAGGTTTGAGGTGGCAAGACAAGCAAGGAGCCCCATTCTCTGTGCCTCTGTGCGAGCAGTGCCATGGGCAGATGAGGCTGAGCAACAGCTTTCCAGGCTAGCCCCTTCTGCCTGCCAGCTATCTGCAGACGTTCGCACTTTCGGAACATGGCTGTGATAGGAGCCTGGCAGGGACACCACCATTCCCAGCATGCGTTTGAAGTATCAAGTGGCAAGATAAGCAAGCAGCCCCATTCTCTGTGCCTCTATGCGAACAGTACCATGGGCAGATGAGGCTGAGCAACAGCTTTCCAGACTAGCCCCTTCTGCCTGCCAGCTATCTGCAGACGTTCGCACTTTCGGAACAGGGCTGTGATAGGAGCCTGGCAGGGACACCACCATTCCCAGCATGCGTTTGAAGTATCAAGTGGCAAGATAAGCAAGCAGCCCCATTCTCTGTGCCTCTATGCGAACAGTGCCATGGGCAGATGAGGCTGAGCAACAGCTTTCCAGGCTAGCCCCTTCTGGCTGCCAGCTATCTGCAGACGTTCGCACTTTCGGAGCAGGGCTGCGAAAGGAGCCTGGCTGGGACACCAACTTTCCCAGGCTACGTTTGAAGTTTGAGGAGGCAAGACAAGCAAGCAGCCCCATTCTCTGTGCCTCTGTGCGAGCACTGCCATGGGCAGATGAGGCTGAGCAACAGCTTTCCAGGCTAGCCCCTTCTGGCTGCCAGCTATCTGCAGACGTTCGCACTTTCGGAGCAGGGCTGCGAAAGGAGCCTGGCTGGGACACCATCTTTCCCAGCATACGTTTGAAGATTCAAGTGGCAAGATAAGCAAGCAGCCCCATTCTCTGTGCCTCTATGCGAACAGTGCCATGGGCAGATGAGGCTGAGCAACAGCTTTCCAGGCTAGCCCCTTCTGCCTGCCAGCTATCTGCAGACGTTCGCGTTTCAAGAGCAGGGCTGCCAAAGGAGCCTAGCAGGTACACCATCTTTCCCAGGCTACGTTTGAAGTTTGAGGTGGCAAGACAAGCAAGCAGCCTCATTCTCTGTGCCTCTGTGCGAGCAGTGCCATGGGCAGATGAGGCTGAGCAACAGCTTTCCAGGCTAGCCCCTTCTGCCTGCCAGCTATCTGCAGACGTTCGCACCTTCGGAGCAGGGCTGCGAAATGAGCCTGGCAGGGACACCACCATTCCCAGCATGCGTTTGAAGTTTCAAGTGGCAAGATAAGCAAGCAGCCCCATTCTCTGTGCCTCTATGCGAACAGTGCCATGGGCAGATGAGGCTGAGCAACAGCTTTCCAGGCTAGCCCCTTCTGCCTGCCAGCTATCTGCAGACGTTCGCACTTTCGGATCAGGGCTGCGAAAGGAGCCTGGCTGGTACACCAACTTTCCCAGTCAACGTTTGAAGTTTGAGGTGGCAAGACAAGCAAGCAGCCCCATTCTCTGTGCCTCTGTGCGAGCACTGCCATGGGCAGATGAGGCTGAGCAACAGCTTTCCAGGCTAGCCCCTTCTGGCTGCCAGCTATCTGCAGACGTTCGCACTTTCGGAGCAGGGCTGCGAAAGGAGCCTGGCTGGGACACCATCTTTCCCAGGCTACGTTTGAAGATTCAAGTGGCAAGATAAGCAAGCAGCCCCATTCTCTGTGCCTCTATGCGAACAGTGCCATGGGCAGATGAGGCTGAGCAACAGCTTTCCAGGCTAGCCCCTTCTGCCTGCCAGCTATCTGCAGCCGTTCGCGTTTCAAGAGCAGGGCTGCCAAAGGAGCCTAGCAGGTACACCATCTTTCCCAGGCTACGTTTGAAGTTTGAGGTGGCAAGACAAGCAAGCAGCCTCATTCTTGGTGCCTTTGTGCGAGCAGTGCCATGGGCAGATGAGGCTGAGCAACAGCTTTCCAGGCTAGCCCCTTCTGCCTGCCATCTATCTGCGGACGTTCGCACTTTCGGAGTAGGGCTGCGAAAGGAGCATGGCTGGGACACCAACATTCCCAGCATGCGTTTGAAGTTTCAAGTGGCAAGATAAGCAAGCAGCCCCATTCTCTGTGCCTCTATGCGAACAGTGCCATGGGCAGATGAGGCTGAGCAAGAGCTTTCCAGGCTAGCCCCTTCTGCCTGCCAGCTATCTGCAGACGTTCGCATTTCAAGAGCAGGGCTGCGAAAGAAGCCTAGCAGGTACACCATCTTTCCCAGGCTACGTTTGAAGTTTGAGGTGGCAAGACAAGCAAGCAACCCCATTCTCTGTGCCCCTGTGTGAGCAGTGCCATGGGCAGATGAGGCTGAGCAACAGCTTTCCAGACTAGCCCCTTCTGCCTGCCAGCTATCTGCAGATGTTCGCACTTTCGGAACAGGGCTGTGATAGGAGCCTGGCAGGGACACCAACTTTCCCAGCATGCGTTGGAAGTATCAAGTGGCAAGATAAGCAAGCAGCCCCTTTCTCTGTGCCTCTATGCGAACAGTGCCATGGGCAGATGAGGCTGAGCAACAGCTTTCCAGGCTAGCCCCTTCTGCCTGCCAGCTATCTGCAGACGTTCGCATTTCAAGAGCAGGGCTGCGAAAGGAGCCTAGCAGGTACACCATCTTTCCCAGGCTACGTTTGAAGTTTGAGGTGGCAAGACAAGCAAGGAGCCCCATTCTCTGTGCCTCTGTGCGACCAGTGCCATGGGCAGATGAGGCTGAGCAACAGCTTTCCGGGCTAGCCCCTTCTGGCTGCCAGCTATCTGCAGACGTTCGCACTTTCGGAGTAGGGCTGCGAAAGGAGCCTGGCTGGGACACCAACTTTGCCAGGCTACGTTTGAGGTTTGAGGTGGCAAGATAAGCAAGCAGCCCCAATCTCTGTGCCCCTGTGCGAGCAGTACCATGGGCAGATGAGGCTGAGCAACAGCTTTCCAGGCTAGCCCCTTCTGCCTGCCAGCTATCTGCAGACGTTCGCACTTTCGGAGCAGGGCTGTGATAGGAGCCTGGCAGGGACACCACCATTCCCAGCATGCGTTTGAAGTATCAAGTGGCAAGATAAGCAAGCAGCCCCATTCTCTGTGCCTCTATGCGAACAGTGCCATGGGCAGATGAGGCTGAGCAACAGCTTTCCAGGCTAGCCCCTTCTGGCTGCTAGCTATCTGCAGACGTTCGCACTTTCGGAGCAGGGCTGCGAAAGGAGCCTGGCTGGGACACCAACTTTCCCAGGCTACGTTTGAGGTTTGAGGAGGCAAGACAAGCAAGCAGCCCCATTCTCTGTGCCTCTGTGCGAGCACTGCCATGGGCAGATGAGGCTGAGCAACAGCTTTCCAGGCTAGCCCCTTCTGGCTGCCAGCTATCTGCAGACGTTCGCACTTTCGGAGCAGGGCTGCGAAAGGAGCCTGGCTGGGACACCATCTTTCCCAGGCTACGTTTGAAGATTCAAGTGGCAAGATAAGCAAGCAGCCCCATTCTCTGTGCCTCTATGCGAACAGTGCCATGGGCAGATGAGGCTGAGCAACAGCTTTCCAGGCTAGCCCCTTCTTCCTGCCAGCTATCTGCAGCCGTTCGCGTTTCAAGAGCAGGGCTGCCAAAGGAGCCTAGCAGGTACACCATCTTTCCCAGGCTACGTTTGAAGTTTGAGGTGGCAAGACAAGCAAGCAGCCTCATTCTTGGTGCCTCTGTGCGAGCAGTGCCATGGGCAGATGAGGCTGAGCAACAGCTTTCCAGGCTAGCCCCTTCTGCCTGCCAGCTATCTGCAGACGTTCGCACCTTCGGAGCAGGGCTGCGAAATGAGCCTGGCAGGGACACCACCATTCCCAGCATGCGTTTGAAGTTTCAAGTGGCAAGATAAGCAAGCAGCCCCTTTCTCTGTGCCTCTATGCGAACAGTGCCATGGGGAGATGAGGCTGAGCAACAGCTTTCCAGGCTAGACCCTTCTGGCTGGCAGCTATCTGCAGACGTTCGCATTTCAAGAGCAGGGCTGCGAAAGGAGCCTAGCAGGTACAACATCTTTCCCAGGCAACGTTTGAAGTTTGAGGTGGCAAGACAAGCAAGCAGCCCCATTCTCTGTGCCTCTGTGCGAGCACTGCCATGGGCAGATGAGGCTGAGCAACAGCTTTCCAGGCTACCCCTTCTGCCTGCCATCTATCTGCGGACGTTCGCACTTTTGGAGTAGGGCTGCGAAAGAAGCATGGCTGGGACACCAACATTCCCAGCATGCGTTTGAAGTTTCAAGAGGCAAGATAAGCAAGCAGCCCCATTCTCTGTGCCTCTATGCGAACAGTGCCATGGGCAGATGAGGCTGAGCAACAGCTTTCCAGGCTAGCCCCTTCTGGCTGCCAGCTATCTGCAGACGTTCGCATTTCAAGAGCAGGGCTGCGAAAGAAGCCTAGCAGGTACACCATCTTTCCCAGGCTACGTTTGAAGTTTGAGGTGGCAAGACAAGCAAGCAACCCCATTCTCTGTGCCCCTGTGTGAGCAGTGCCATGGGCAGATGAGGCTGAGCAACAGCTTTCCAGACTAGCCCCTTCTGCCTGCCAGCTATCTGCAGACGTTCGCACTTTCGGAACAGGGCTGTGATAGGAGCCTGGCAGGGACACCAACTTTCCCAGCATGCGTTTGAAGTATCAAGTGGCAAGATAAGCAAGCAGCCCCTTTCTCTGTGCCTCTATGCGAACAGTGCCATGGGCAGATGAGGCTGAGCAACAGCTTTCCAGGCTAGCCCCTTCTGCCTGCCAGCTATCTGCAGCCGTTCGCGTTTCAAGAGCAGGGCTGCCAAAGGAGCCTAGCAGGTACACCATCTTTCCCAGGCTACGTTTGAAGTTTGAGGTGGCAAGACAAGCAAGCAGCCTCATTCTTGGTGCCTTTGTGCGAGCAGTGCCATGGGCAGATGAGGCTGAGCAACAGCTTTCCAGGCTAGCCCCTTCTGCCTGCCATCTATCTGCGGACGTTCGCACTTTCGGAGTAGGGCTGCGAAAGGAGCATGGCTGGGACACCAACATTCCCAGCATGCGTTTGAAGTTTCAAGTGGCAAGATAAGCAAGCAGCCCCATTCTCTGTGCCTCTATGCGAACAGTGCCATGGGCAGATGAGGCTGAGCAACAGCTTTCCAGGCTAGCCCCTTCTGGCTGCCAGCTATCTGCAGACGTTCGCATTTCAAGAGCAGGGCTGCGAAAGGAGCCTAGCAGGTACAAAATCTTTCCCAGGCTACGTTTCAAGTTTGAGGTAGCAAGACAAGCAAGGAGCCCCATTCTCTGTGCCTCTGTGCGAGCAGTGCCATGAGCAGATGAGGCTGAGCAACAGCTTTCCAGGCTAGCCCCTTCTGCCTCCCAGCTATCTGCAGACGTTCGCACTTTCGGATCAGGGCTGCGAAAGGAGCCTGGCAGGGACAACCCACATTCCTCACATGCGTTTGAAGTTTCAAGTGGCAAGATAAGCAAGCAGCACCATTCTCTGTGCCTCTATGCGAACAGTGCCATGGGCAGATGAGGCTGAGCAACAGCTTTTCAGGCTAGCCCCTTCTGCCTGCCAGCTATCTGCAGACGTTCGCATTTCAAGAGCAGGGCTGCGAAAGGAGCCTAGCAGGTACACCATCTTTCCCAGGCTACGTTTGAAGTTTGAGGTGGCAAGACAAGCAAGGAGCCCCATTCTCTGTGCCTCTGTGCGACCAGTGCCATGGGCAGATGAGGCTGAGCAACAGCTTTCCGGGCTAGCCCCTTCTGGCTGCCAGCTATCTGCAGACGTTCGCACTTTCGGAGTAGGGCTGCGAAAGGAGCCTGGCTGGGACACCAACTTTGCCAGGCTACGTTTGAGGTTTGAGGTGGCAAGATAAGCAAGCAGCCCCAATCTCTGTGCCCCTGTGCGAGCAGTACCATGGGCAGATGAGGCTGAGCAACAGCTTTCCAGGCTAGCCCCTTCTGCCTGCCAGCTATCTGCAGACGTTCGCACTTTCGGAGCAGGGCTGTGATAGGAGCCTGGCAGGGACACCACCATTCCCAGCATGCGTTTGAAGTATCAAGTGGCAAGATAAGCAAGCAGCCCCATTCTCTGTGCCTCTATGCGAACAGTGCCATGGGCAGATGAGGCTGAGCAACAGCTTTCCAGGCTAGCCCCTTCTGGCTGCTAGCTATCTGCAGACGTTCGCACTTTCGGAGCAGGGCTGCGAAAGGAGCCTGGCTGGGACACCAACTTTCCCAGGCTACGTTTGAGGTTTGAGGAGGCAAGACAAGCAAGCAGCCCCATTCTCTGTGCCTCTGTGCGAGCACTGCCATGGGCAGATGAGGCTGAGCAACAGCTTTCCAGGCTAGCCCCTTCTGGCTGCCAGCTATCTGCAGACGTTCGCACTTTCGGAGCAGGGCTGCGAAAGGAGCCTGGCTGGGACACCATCTTTCCCAGGCTACGTTTGAAGATTCAAGTGGCAAGATAAGCAAGCAGCCCCATTCTCTGTGCCTCTATGCGAACAGTGCCATGGGCAGATGAGGCTGAGCAACAGCTTTCCAGGCTAGCCCCTTCTTCCTGCCAGCTATCTGCAGCCGTTCGCGTTTCAAGAGCAGGGCTGCCAAAGGAGCCTAGCAGGTACACCATCTTTCCCAGGCTACGTTTGAAGTTTGAGGTGGCAAGACAAGCAAGCAGCCTCATTCTTGGTGCCTCTGTGCGAGCAGTGCCATGGGCAGATGAGGCTGAGCAACAGCTTTCCAGGCTAGCCCCTTCTGCCTGCCAGCTATCTGCAGACGTTCGCACCTTCGGAGCAGGGCTGCGAAATGAGCCTGGCAGGGACACCACCATTCCCAGCATGAGTTTGAAGTTTCAAGTGGCAAGATAAGCAAGCAGCCCCTTTCTCTGTGCCTCTATGCGAACAGTGCCATGGGGAGATGAGGCTGAGCAACAGCTTTCCAGGCTAGACCCTTCTGGCTGGCAGCTATCTGCAGACGTTCGCATTTCAAGAGCAGGGCTGCGAAAGGAGCCTAGCAGGTACAACATCTTTCCCAGGCAACGTTTGAAGTTTGAGGTGGCAAGACAAGCAAGCAGCCCCATTCTCTGTGCCTCTGTGCGAGCACTGCCATGGGCAGATGAGGCTGAGCAACAGCTTTCCAGGCTACCCCTTCTGCCTGCCATCTATCTGCGGACGTTCGCACTTTCGGAGTAGGGCTGCGAAAGAAGCATGGCTGGGACACCAACATTCCCAGCATGCGTTTGAAGTTTCAAGAGGCAAGATAAGCAAGCAGCCCCATTCTCTGTGCCTCTATGCGAACAGTGCCATGGGCAGATGAGGCTGAGCAACAGCTTTCCAGGCTAGCCCCTTCTGGCTGCCAGCTATCTGCAGACGTTCGCATTTCAAGAGCAGGGCTGCGAAAGAAGCCTAGCAGGTACACCATCTTTCCCAGGCTACGTTTGAAGTTTGAGGTGGCAAGACAAGCAAGCAACCCCATTCTCTGTGCCCCTGTGTGAGCAGTGCCATGGGCAGATGAGGCTGAGCAACAGCTTTCCAGACTAGCCCCTTCTGCCTGCCAGCTATCTGCAGACGTTCGCACTTTCGGAACAGGGCTGTGATAGGAGCCTGGCAGGGACACCAACTTTCCCAGCATGCGTTTGAAGTATCAAGTGGCAAGATAAGCAAGCAGCCCCTTTCTCTGTGCCTCTATGCGAACAGTGCCATGGGCAGATGAGGCTGAGCAACAGCTTTCCAGGCTAGCCCCTTCTGGCTGCCAGCTATCTGCAGACGTTCGCACTTTCGGAGCAGGGCTGCGAAAGGAGCCTGGCTGGGACACCAACTTTCCCAGGCTACGTTTGAGGTTTGAGGAGGGAAGACAAGCAAGCAGCCCCATTCTCTGTGCCTCTGTGCGAGCACTGCCATGGGCAGATGAGGCTGAGCAACAGCTTTCCAGGCTAGCCCCTTCTGCCTGCCAGCTATCTGCAGACGTTCGCACCTTCGGAGCAGGGCTGCGAAATGAGCCTGGCAGGGACACCACCATTCCCAGCATGCGTTTGAAGTTTCAAGTGGCAAGATAAGCAAGCAGCCCCTTTCTCTGTGCCTCTATGCGAACAGTGCCATGGGGAGATGAGGCTGAGCAACAGCTTTCCAGGCTAGACCCTTCTGGCTGGCAGCTATCTGCAGACGTTCGCATTTCAAGAGCAGGGCTGCGAAAGGAGCCTAGCAGGTACAAAATCTTTCCCAGGCTACGTTTGAAGTTTGAGGTAGCAAGACAAGCAAGGAGCCCCATTCTCTGTGCCTCTGTGCGAGCAGTGCCATGGGCAGATGAGGCTGAGCAACAGCTTTCCAGGCTAGCCCCTTCTGGCTGCCACCTATCTGCAGACGTTCGCATTTCAAGAGCAGGGCTGCGAAAGGAGCCTAGCAGGTACACCATCTTTCCCAGGCTACGTTTCAAGTTTGAGGTAGCAAGACAAGCAAGGAGCCCCATTCTCTGTGCCTCTGTGCGAGCAGTGCCATGAGCAGATGAGGCTGAGCAACAGCTTTCCAGGCTAGCCCCTTCTGCCTGCCAGCTATCTGCAGACGTTCGCACTTTCGGATCAGGGCTGCGAAAGGAGCCTGGCAGGGACAACCCACATTCCTCACATGCGTTTGAAGTTTCAAGTGGCAAGATAAGCAAGCAGCACCATTCTCTGTGCCTATGTGCGAGCACTGCCATGGGCAGATGAGGCTGAGCAACAGCTTTCCAGGCTAGCCCCTTCTGCCTGCCAGCTATCTGCAGACGTTCGCATTTCAAGAGCAGGGCTGCGAAAGGAGCCTAGCAGGTACACCATCTTTCCCAGGCTACGTTTGAAGTTTGAGGTGGCAAGACAAGCAAGGAGCCCCATTCTCTGTGCCTCTGTGCGACCAGTGCCATGGGCAGATGAGGCTGAGCAACAGCTTTCCGGGCTAGCACCTTCTGGCTGCCAGCTATCTGCAGACGTTCGCACTTTCGGATCAGGGCTGCGAAAGGAGCCTGACTGGGACACCAACTTTCCCAGGCTACGTTTGAGGTTTGAGGTGGCAAGATAAGCAAGCAGCCCCATTCTCTGTGCCCCTGTGCGAGCAGTACCATGGGCAGATGAGGCTGAGCAACAGCTTTCCAGACTAGCCCCTTCTGCCTGCCAGCTATCTGCAGACGTTCGCACTTTCGGAACAGGGCTGTGATAGGAGCCTGGCAGGGACACCACCATTCCCAGCATGCGTTTGAAGTATCAAGTGGCAAGATAAGCAAGCAGTCCCATTCTCTGTGCCTCTATGCGAACAGTGCCATGGGCAGATGAGGCTGAGCAACAGCTTTCCAGGCTAGCCCCTTCTGGCTGCCAGCTATCTGCAGACGTTCGCACTTTCGGAGCAGGGCTGCGAAAGGAGCCTGGCTGGGACACCAACTTTCCCAGGCTACGTTTGAGGTTTGAGGAGGGAAGACAAGCAAGCAGCCCCATTCTCTGTGCCTCTGTGCGAGCACTGCCATGGGCAGATGAGGCTGAGCAACAGCTTTCCAGGCTAGCCCCTTCTGCCTGCCAGCTATCTGCAGACGTTCGCACTTTCGGAGCAGGGCTGCGAAAGGAGCCTGGCTGGGACACCATCTTTCCCAGGCTACGTTTGAAGATTCAAGTGGCAAGATAAGCAAGCAGCCCCATTCTCTGTGCCTCTATGCGAACAGTGCCATGGGCAGATGAGGCTGAGCAACAGCTTTCCAGGCTAGCCCCTTCTGCCTGCCAGCTATCTGCAGACGTTCGCACCTTCGGAGCAGGGCTGCGAAATGAGCCTGGCAGGGACACCACCATTCCCAGCATGCGTTTGAAGTTTCAAGTGGCAAGATAAGCAAGCAGCCCCTTTCTCTGTGCCTCTATGCGAACAGTGCCATGGGCAGATGAGGCTGAGCAACAGCTTTCCAGGCTAGACCCTTCTGGCTGCCAGCTATCTGCAGACGTTCGCATTTCAAGAGCAGGGCTGCGAAAGGAGCCTAGCAGGTACAACATCTTTCCCAGGCAACGTTTGAAGTTTGAGGTGGCAAGACAAGCAAGCAGCCCCATTCTCTGTGCCTCTGTGCGAGCACTGCCATGGGCAGATGAGGCTGAGCAACAGCTTTCCAGGCTACCCCTTCTGCCTACCATCTATCTGCGGACGTTCGCACTTTCGGAGTAGGGCTGCGAAAGGAGCATGGCTGGGACACCAACATTCCCAGCATGCGTTTGAAGTTTCAAGGTGCAAGATAAGCAAGCAGCCCCATTCTCTGTGCCTCTATGCGAACAGTGCCATGGGCAGATGAGGCTGAGCAACAGCTTTCCAGGCTAGCCCCTTCTGGCTGCCAGCTATCTGCAGACGTTCGCATTTCAAGAGCAGGGCTGCGAAAGAAGCCTAGCAGGTACACCATCTTTCCCAGGCTACGTTTGAAGTTTGAGGTGGCAAGACAAGCAAGCAACCCCATTCTCTGTGCCCCTGTGTGAGCAGTGCCATGGGCAGATGAGGCTGAGCAACAGCTTTCCAGACTAGCCCCTTCTGCCTGCCAGCTATCTGCAGACGTTCGCACTTTCGGAACAGGGCTGTGATAGGAGCCTGGCAGGGACACCATCTTTCCCAGGCTACGTTTGAAGTTTGAGGTGGCAAGACAAGCAAGGAGCCCCATTCTCTGTGCCTCTGTGCGACCAGTGCCATGGGCAGATGAGGCTGAGCAACAGCTTTCCGGGCTAGCACCTTCTGGCTGCCAGCTATCTGCAGACGTTCGCACTTTCGGATCAGGGCTGCGAAAGGAGCCTGGCTGGGACACCAACTTTCCCAGGCTACGTTTGAGGTTTGAGGTGGCAAGATAAGCAAGCAGCCCCATTCTCTGTGCCCCTGTGCGAGCAGTACCATGGGCAGATGAGGCTGAGCAACAGCTTTCCAGACTAGCCCCTTCTGGCTGCCAGCTATCTGCAGACGTTCGCACTTTCGGAACAGGGCTGTGATAGGAGCCTGGCAGGGACACCACCATTCCCAGCATGCGTTTGAAGTATCAAGTGGCAAGATAAGCAAGCAGCCCCATTCTCTGTGCCTCTGTGCGAGCAGTGCCATGGGCAGATGAGGCTGAGCAACAGCTTTCCAGGCTAGCCCCTTCTGGCTGCCAGCTATCTGCAGACGTTCGCACTTTCGGAACAGGGCTGTGATAGGAGCCTGGCAGGGACACCAACTTTCCCAGCATGCGTTTGAAGTATCAAGTGGCAAGATAAGCAAGCAGCCCCTTTCTCTGTGCCTCTATGCGAACAGTGCCATGGGCAGATGAGGCTGAGCAACAGCTTTCCAGGCTAGCCCCTTCTGCCTGCCAGCTATCTGCAGCCGTTCGCGTTTCAAGAGCAGGGCTGCCAAAGGAGCCTAGCAGGTACACCATCTTTCCCAGGCTACGTTTGAAGTTTGAGGTGGCAAGACAAGCAAGCAGCCTCATTCTTGGTGCCTTTGTGCGAGCAGTGCCATGGGCAGATGAGGCTGAGCAACAGCTTTCCAGGCTAGCCCCTTCTGCCTGCCATCTATCTGCGGACGTTCGCACTTTCGGAGTAGGGCTGCGAAAGGAGCATGGCTGGGACACCAACATTCCCAGCATGCGTTTGAAGTTTCAAGTGGCAAGATAAGCAAGCAGCCCCATTCTCTGTGCCTCTATGCGAACAGTGCCATGGGCAGATGAGGCTGAGCAACAGCTTTCCAGGCTAGCCCCTTCTGGCTGCCAGCTATCTGCAGACGTTCGCATTTCAAGAGCAGGGCTGCGAAAGGAGCCTAGCAGGTACAAAATCTTTCCCAGGCTACGTTTCAAGTTTGAGGTAGCAAGACAAGCAAGGAGCCCCATTCTCTGTGCCTCTGTGCGAGCAGTGCCATGAGCAGATGAGGCTGAGCAACAGCTTTCCAGGCTAGCCCCTTCTGCCTCCCAGCTATCTGCAGACGTTCGCACTTTCGGATCAGGGCTGCGAAAGGAGCCTGGCAGGGACAACCCACATTCCTCACATGCGTTTGAAGTTTCAAGTGGCAAGATAAGCAAGCAGCACCATTCTCTGTGCCTCTATGCGAACAGTGCCATGGGCAGATGAGGCTGAGCAAGAGCTTTCCAGGCTAGCCCCTTCTGGCTGCCAGCTATCTGCAGACGTTCGCGTTTCAAGAGCAGGGCTGCGAAAGAAGCCTAGCAGGTACACCATCTTTCCCAGGCTACGTTTGAAGTTTGAGGTGGCAAGACAAGCAAGCAACCCCATTCTCTGTGCCCCTGTGTGAGCAGTGCCATGGGCAGATGAGGCTGAGCAACAGCTTTCCAGACTAGCCCCTTCTGCCTGCCAGCTATCTGCAGACGTTCGCACTTTCGGAACAGGGCTGTGATAGGAGCCTGGCAGGGACACCAACTTTCCCAGCATGCGTTTGAAGTATCAAGTGGCAAGATAAGCAAGCAGCCCCTTTCTCTGTGCCTCTATGCGAACAGTGCCATGGGCAGATGAGGCTGAGCAACAGCTTTCCAGGCTAGCCCCTTCTGCCTGCCAGCTATCTGCAGACGTTCGCATTTCAAGAGCAGGGCTGCGAAAGGAGCCTAGCAGGTACACCATCTTTCCCAGGCTACGTTTGAAGTTTGAGGTGGCAAGACAAGCAAGGAGCCCCATTCTCTGTGCCTCTGTGCGACCAGTGCCATGGGCAGATGAGGCTGAGCAACAGCTTTCCGGGCTAGCCCCTTCTGGCTGCCAGCTATCTGCAGACGTTCGCACTTTCGGAGTAGGGCTGCGAAAGGAGCCTGGCTGGGACACCAACTTTCCCAGGCTACGTTTGAGGTTTGAGGTGGCAAGATAAGCAAGCAGCCCCAATCTCTGTGCCCCTGTGCGAGCAGTACCATGGGCAGATGAGGCTGAGCAACAACTTTCCAGGCTAGCCCCTTCTGCCTGCCAGCTATCTGCAGACGTTCGCACTTTCGGAGCAGGGCTGTGATAGGAGCCTGGCAGGGACACCACCATTCCCAGCATGCGTTTGAAGTATCAAGTGGCAAGATAAGCAAGCAGCCCCATTCTCTGTGCCTCTATGCGAACAGTGCCATGGGCAGATGAGGCTGAGCAACAGCTTTCCAGGCTAGCCCCTTCTGGCTGCTAGCTATCTGCAGACGTTCGCACTTTCGGAGCAGGGCTGCGAAAGGAGCCTGGCTGGGACACCAACTTTCCCAGGCTACGTTTGAGGTTTGAGGAGGCAAGACAAGCAAGCAGCCCCATTCTCTGTGCCTCTGTGCGAGCACTGCCATGGGCAGATGAGGCTGAGCAACAGCTTTCCAGGCTAGCCCCTTCTGGCTGCCAGCTATCTGCAGACGTTCGCACTTTCGGAGCAGGGCTGCGAAAGGAGCCTGGCTGGGACACCATCTTTCCCAGGCTACGTTTGAAGATTCAAGTGGCAAGATAAGCAAGCAGCCCCATTCTCTGTGCCTCTATGCGAACAGTGCCATGGGCAGATGAGGCTGAGCAACAGCTTTCCAGGCTAGCCCCTTCTTCCTGCCAGCTATCTGCAGCCGTTCGCGTTTCAAGAGCAGGGCTGCCAAAGGAGCCTAGCAGGTACACCATCTTTCCCAGGCTACGTTTGAAGTTTGAGGTGGCAAGACAAGCAAGCAGCCTCATTCTTGGTGCCTCTGTGCGAGCAGTGCCATGGGCAGATGAGGCTGAGCAACAGCTTTCCAGGCTAGCCCCTTCTGCCTGCCAGCTATCTGCAGACGTTCGCACCTTCGGAGCAGGGCTGCGAAATGAGCCTGGCAGGGACACCACCATTCCCAGCATGCGTTTGAAGTTTCAAGTGGCAAGATAAGCAAGCAGCCCCTTTCTCTGTGCCTCTATGCGAACAGTGCCATGGGGAGATGAGGCTGAGCAACAGCTTTCCAGGCTAGACCCTTCTGGCTGGCAGCTATCTGCAGACGTTCGCATTTCAAGAGCAGGGCTGCGAAAGGAGCCTAGCAGGTACAACATCTTTCCCAGGCAACGTTTGAAGTTTGAGGTGGCAAGACAAGCAAGCAGCCCCATTCTCTGTGCCTCTGTGCGAGCACTGCCATGGGCAGATGAGGCTGAGCAACAGCTTTCCAGGCTACCCCTTCTGCCTGCCATCTATCTGCGGACGTTCGCACTTTCGGAGTAGGGCTGCGAAAGAAGCATGGCTGGGACACCAACATTCCCAGCATGCGTTTGAAGTTTCAAGAGGCAAGATAAGCAAGCAGCCCCATTCTCTGTGCCTCTATGCGAACAGTGCCATGGGCAGATGAGGCTGAGCAACAGCTTTCCAGGCTAGCCCCTTCTGGCTGCCAGCTATCTGCAGACGTTCGCATTTCAAGAGCAGGGCTGCGAAAGAAGCCTAGCAGGTACACCATCTTTCCCAGGCTACGTTTGAAGTTTGAGGTGGCAAGACAAGCAAGCAACCCCATTCTCTGTGCCCCTGTGTGAGCAGTGCCATGGGCAGATGAGGCTGAGCAACAGCTTTCCAGACTAGCCCCTTCTGCCTGCCAGCTATCTGCAGACGTTCGCACTTTCGGAACAGGGCTGTGATAGGAGCCTGGCAGGGACACCAACTTTCCCAGCATGCGTTTGAAGTATCAAGTGGCAAGATAAGCAAGCAGCCCCTTTCTCTGTGCCTCTATGCGAACAGTGCCATGGGCAGATGAGGCTGAGCAACAGCTTTCCAGGCTAGCCCCTTCTGGCTGCCAGCTATCTGCAGACGTTCGCATTTCAAGAGCAGGGCTGCGAAAGGAGCCTAGCAGGTACACCATCTTTCCCAGGCTACGTTTGAAGTTTGAGGTGGCAAGACAAGCAAGGAGCCCCATTCTCTGTGCCTCTGTGCGACCAGTGCCATGGGCAGATGAGGCTGAGCAACAGCTTTCCGGGCTAGCACCTTCTGGCTGCCAGCTATCTGCAGACGTTCGCACTTTCGGATCAGGGCTGCGAAAGGATCCTGGCTGGGACACCAACTTTCCCAGGCTACGTTTGAGGTTTGAGGTGGCAAGATAAGCAAGCAGCCCCATTCTCTGTGCCCCTGTGCGAGCAGTACCATGGGCAGATGAGGCTGAGCAACAGCTTTCCAGACTAGCCCCTTCTGCCTGCCAGCTATCTGCAGACGTTCGCACTTTCGGAACAGGGCTGTGATAGGAGCCTGGCAGGGACACCACCATTCCCAGCATGCGTTTGAAGTATCAAGTGGCAAGATAAGCAAGCAGTCCCATTCTCTGTGCCTCTATGCGAACAGTGCCATGGGCAGATGAGGCTGAGCAACAGCTTTCCAGGCTAGCCCCTTCTGGCTGCCAGCTATCTGCAGACGTTCGCACTTTCGGAGCAGGGCTGCGAAAGGAGCCTGGCTGGGACACCAACTTTCCCAGGCTACGTTTGAGGTTTGAGGAGGGAAGACAAGCAAGCAGCCCCATTCTCTGTGCCTCTGTGCGAGCACTGCCATGGGCAGATGAGGCTGAGCAACAGCTTTCCAGGCTAGCCCCTTCTGCCTGCCAGCTATCTGCAGACGTTCGCACCTTCGGAGCAGGGCTGCGAAATGAGCCTGGCAGGGACACCACCATTCCCAGCATGCGTTTGAAGTTTCAAGTGGCAAGATAAGCAAGCAGCCCCTTTCTCTGTGCCTCTATGCGAACAGTGCCATGGGGAGATGAGGCTGAGCAACAGCTTTCCAGGCTAGACCCTTCTGGCTGGCAGCTATCTGCAGACGTTCGCATTTCAAGAGCAGGGCTGCGAAAGGAGCCTAGCAGGTACAAAATCTTTCCCAGGCTACGTTTGAAGTTTGAGGTAGCAAGACAAGCAAGGAGCCCCATTCTCTGTGCCTCTGTGCGAGCAGTGCCATGGGCAGATGAGGCTGAGCAACAGCTTTCCAGGCTAGCCCCTTCTGGCTGCCACCTATCTGCAGACGTTCGCATTTCAAGAGCAGGGCTGCGAAAGGAGCCTAGCAGGTACACCATCTTTCCCAGGCTACGTTTCAAGTTTGAGGTAGCAAGACAAGCAAGGAGCCCCATTCTCTGTGCCTCTGTGCGAGCAGTGCCATGAGCAGATGAGGCTGAGCAACAGCTTTCCAGGCTAGCCCCTTCTGCCTGCCAGCTATCTGCAGACGTTCGCACTTTCGGATCAGGGCTGCGAAAGGAGCCTGGCAGGGACAACCCACATTCCTCACATGCGTTTGAAGTTTCAAGTGGCAAGATAAGCAAGCAGCACCATTCTCTGTGCCTATGTGCGAGCACTGCCATGGGCAGATGAGGCTGAGCAACAGCTTTCCAGGCTAGCCCCTTCTGCCTGCCAGCTATCTGCAGACGTTCGCATTTCAAGAGCAGGGCTGCGAAAGGAGCCTAGCAGGTACACCATCTTTCCCAGGCTACGTTTGAAGTTTGAGGTGGCAAGACAAGCAAGGAGCCCCATTCTCTGTGCCTCTGTGCGACCAGTGCCATGGGCAGATGAGGCTGAGCAACAGCTTTCCGGGCTAGCACCTTCTGGCTGCCAGCTATCTGCAGACGTTCGCACTTTCGGATCAGGGCTGCGAAAGGAGCCTGACTGGGACACCAACTTTCCCAGGCTACGTTTGAGGTTTGAGGTGGCAAGATAAGCAAGCAGCCCCATTCTCTGTGCCCCTGTGCGAGCAGTACCATGGGCAGATGAGGCTGAGCAACAGCTTTCCAGACTAGCCCCTTCTGCCTGCCAGCTATCTGCAGACGTTCGCACTTTCGGAACAGGGCTGTGATAGGAGCCTGGCAGGGACACCACCATTCCCAGCATGCGTTTGAAGTATCAAGTGGCAAGATAAGCAAGCAGTCCCATTCTCTGTGCCTCTATGCGAACAGTGCCATGGGCAGATGAGGCTGAGCAACAGCTTTCCAGGCTAGCCCCTTCTGGCTGCCAGCTATCTGCAGACGTTCGCACTTTCGGAGCAGGGCTGCGAAAGGAGCCTGGCTGGGACACCAACTTTCCCAGGCTACGTTTGAGGTTTGAGGAGGGAAGACAAGCAAGCAGCCCCATTCTCTGTGCCTCTGTGCGAGCACTGCCATGGGCAGATGAGGCTGAGCAACAGCTTTCCAGGCTAGCCCCTTCTGCCTGCCAGCTATCTGCAGACGTTCGCACTTTCGGAGCAGGGCTGCGAAAGGAGCCTGGCTGGGACACCATCTTTCCCAGGCTACGTTTGAAGATTCAAGTGGCAAGATAAGCAAGCAGCCCCATTCTCTGTGCCTCTATGCGAACAGTGCCATGGGCAGATGAGGCTGAGCAACAGCTTTCCAGGCTAGCCCCTTCTGCCTGCCAGCTATCTGCAGACGTTCGCACCTTCGGAGCAGGGCTGCGAAATGAGCCTGGCAGGGACACCACCATTCCCAGCATGCGTTTGAAGTTTCAAGTGGCAAGATAAGCAAGCAGCCCCTTTCTCTGTGCCTCTATGCGAACAGTGCCATGGGCAGATGAGGCTGAGCAACAGCTTTCCAGGCTAGACCCTTCTGGCTGCCAGCTATCTGCAGACGTTCGCATTTCAAGAGCAGGGCTGCGAAAGGAGCCTAGCAGGTACAACATCTTTCCCAGGCAACGTTTGAAGTTTGAGGTGGCAAGACAAGCAAACAGCCCCATTCTCTGTGCCTCTGTGCGAGCACTGCCATGGGCAGATGAGGCTGAGCAACAGCTTTCCAGGCTACCCCTTCTGCCTACCATCTATCTGCGGACGTTCGCACTTTCGGAGTAGGGCTGCGAAAGGAGCATGGCTGGGACACCAACATTCCCAGCATGCGTTTGAAGTTTCAAGGTGCAAGATAAGCAAGCAGCCCCATTCTCTGTGCCTCTATGCGAACAGTGCCATGGGCAGATGAGGCTGAGCAACAGCTTTCCAGGCTAGCCCCTTCTGGCTGCCAGCTATCTGCAGACGTTCGCATTTCAAGAGCAGGGCTGCGAAAGAAGCCTAGCAGGTACACCATCTTTCCCAGGCTACGTTTGAAGTTTGAGGTGGCAAGACAAGCAAGCAACCCCATTCTCTGTGCCCCTGTGTGAGCAGTGCCATGGGCAGATGAGGCTGAGCAACAGCTTTCCAGACTAGCCCCTTCTGCCTGCCAGCTATCTGCAGACGTTCGCACTTTCGGAACAGGGCTGTGATAGGAGCCTGGCAGGGACACCAACTTTCCCAGCATGCGTTTGAAGTATCAAGTGGCAAGATAAGCAAGCAGCCCCTTTCTCTGTGCCTCTATGCGAACAGTGCCATGGGCAGATGAGGCTGAGCAACAGCTTTCCAGGCTAGCCCCTTCTGCCTGCCAGCTATCTGCAGACGTTCGCATTTCAAGAGCAGGGCTGCGAAAGGAGCCTAGCAGGTACACCATCTTTCCCAGGCTACGTTTGAAGTTTGAGGTGGCAAGACAAGCAAGGAGCCCCATTCTCTGTGCCTCTGTGCGACCAGTGCCATGGGCAGATGAGGCTGAGCAACAGCTTTCCGGGCTAGCACCTTCTGGCTGCCAGCTATCTGCAGACGTTCGCACTTTCGGATCAGGGCTGCGAAAGGAGCCTGGCTGGGACACCAACTTTCCCAGGCTACGTTTGAGGTTTGAGGTGGCAAGATAAGCAAGCAGCCCCATTCTCTGTGCCCCTGTGCGAGCAGTACCATGGGCAGATGAGGCTGAGCAACAGCTTTCCAGACTAGCCCCTTCTGGCTGCCAGCTATCTGCAGACGTTCGCACTTTCGGAACAGGGCTGTGATAGGAGCCTGGCAGGGACACCACCATTCCCAGCATGCGTTTGAAGTATCAAGTGGCAAGATAAGCAAGCAGCCCCATTCTCTGTGCCTCTGTGCGAGCAGTGCCATGGGCAGATGAGGCTGAGCAACAGCTTTCCAGGCTAGCCCCTTCTGGCTGCCAGCTATCTGCAGACGTTCGCACTTTCAAGAGCAGGGCTGCGAAAGGAGCCTGGCTGGGACACCAACTTTCCCAGGCTACGTTTGAGGTTTGAGGTGGCAAGACAAGCAAGCAGCCTCATTCTCTGTTCCTCTGTGCGAGCACTGCCATGGGCAGATGAGGCTGAGCAACAGCTTTCCAGGCTAGCCCCTTCTGCCTGCCAGCTATCTGCAGACGTTCGCACTTTCGGAGCAGGGCTGCGAAAGGAGCCTGGCTGGGACACCATCTTTCCCAGGCTACGTTTGAAGATTCAAGTGGCAAGATAAGCAAGCAGCCCCATTTTCTGTGCCTCTATGCGAACAGTGCCATGGGCAGATGAGGCTGAGCAACAGCTTTCCAGGCTAGCCCCTTCTGCCTGCCAGCTATCTGCAGACGTTCGCGTTTCAAGAGCAGGGCTGCCAAAGGAGCCTAGCAGGTACACCATCTTTCCCAGGCTACGTTTGAAGTTTGAGGTGGCAAGATGAGCAAGCAGCCCCTTTCTCTGTGCCTCTATGCGAACAGTGCCATGGGCAGATGAGGCTGAGCAACAGCTTTCCAGGCTAGCCCCTTCTGCCTGCCAGCTATCTGCAGACGTTCGCATTTCAAGAGCAGGTCTGCGAAAGGAGCCTAGCAGGTACAACATCTTTCCCAGGCTACGTTTGAAGTTTGAGGTGGCAAGACAAGCAAGCAGCCCCATTCTCTGTGCCTATGTGCGAGCACTGCCATGGGCAGATGAGGCTGAGCAACAGCTTTCCAGGCTAGCCCCTTCTGCCTGCCAGCTATCTGCGGACGTTCGCACTTTCGGAGTAGGGCTGCGAAAGGAGCCTGGCTGGGACACCAACTTTCCCAGGCTACGTTTGAAGTTTCAAGTGGCAAGATAAGCAAGCAGCCCCATTCTCTGTGCCTCTATGCGAACAGTGCCATGGGCAGATGAGGCTGAGCAACAGCTTTCCAGGCTAGCACCTTCTGCCTGCCAGCTATCTGCAGACGTTCGCACTTTCGGAACACGGCTGTGATAGGAGCCTGGCAGGGACACCACCATTCCCAGCATGCGTTTGATGTTTCAAGTGGCAAGATAAGCAAGCAGCCCCTTTCTCTGTGCCTCTATGCGAACAGTGCCATGGGCAGATGAGGCTGAGCAACAGCTTTCCAGGCTAGCCCTTTCTGGCTGCCACCTATCTGCAGACGTTCGCATTTCAAGAGCAGGGCTGCGAAAGGAGCCTAGCAGGTACACCATCTTTCCCAGGCTACGTTTGAAGTTTGAGGTAGCAAGACAAGCAAGGAGCCCCATTCTCTGTGCCTCTGTGCGAGCAGTGCCATGAGCAGATGAGGCTGAGCAACAGCTTTCCAGGCTAGCCCCTTCTGCCTGCCAGCTATCTGCAGACGTTCGCACTTTCGGAACAGGGCTGTGATAGGAGCCTGGCAGGGACACCAACTTTCCCAGCATGCGTTTGAAGTATCAAGTGGCAAGATAAGCAAGCAGCCCCTTTCTCTGTGCCTCTATGCGAACAGTGCCATGGGCAGATGAGGCTGAGCAACAGCTTTCCAGGCTAGCCCCTTCTGGCTGCCAGCTATCTGCAGACGTTCGCATTTCAAGAGCAGGGCTGCGAAAGGAGCCTAGCAGGTACACCATCTTTCCCAGGCTACGTTTGAAGTTTGAGGTGGCAAGACAAGCAAGGAGCCCCATTCTCTGTGCCTCTGTGCGACCAGTGCCATGGGCAGATGAGGCTGAGCAACAGCTTTCCGGGCTAGCACCTTCTGGCTGCCAGCTATCTGCAGACGTTCGCACTTTCGGATCAGGGCTGCGAAAGGAGCCTGGCTGGGACACCAACTTTCCCAGGCTACGTTTGAGGTTTGAGGTGGCAAGACAAGCAAGCAGCCCCATTCTCTGTGCCTCTGTGCGAGCAGTACCATGGGCAGATGAGGCTGAGCAACAGCTTTCCAGACTAGCCCCTTCTGGCTGCCAGTTATCTGCAGACGTTCGCACTTTCGGAACAGGGCTGTGATAGGAGCCTGGCAGGGACACCACCATTCCCAGCATGCGTTTGAAGTATCAAGTGGCAAGATAAGCAAGCAGCCCCATTCTCTGTGCCTCTATGCGAACAGTGCCATGGGCAGATGAGGCTGAGCAACAGCTTTCCAGGCTAGCCCCTTCTGCCTGCCAGCTATCTGCAGACGTTCGCACTTTCGGAGCAGGGCTGCGAAAGGAGCATGGCTGGGACACCAACATTCCCAGGCTACGTTTGAGGTTTGAGGTGGCAAGACAAGCAAGCAGCCCCATTCTCTGTGCCTCTATGCGAACAGTGCCATGGGCAGATGAGGCTGAGCAACAGCTTTCCAGGCTAGCCCCTTCTGCCTGCCAGCTATCTGCAGACGTTCGCACTTTCGGAGCAGGGCTGCGAAAGGAGCCTGGCTGGGACACCATCTTTCCCAGGCTACTTTTGAAGATTCAAGTGGCAAGATAAGCAAGCAGCCCCATTCTCTGTGCCTCTATGCGAACAGTGCCATGGGCAGATGAGGCTGAGCAACAGCTTTCCAGGCTAGCCCCTTCTGGCTGCCAGCTATCTGCAGACGTTCGCATTTCAAGAGCAGGGCTGCGAAAGAAGCCTAGCAGGTACACCATCTTTCCCAGGCTACGTTTGAAGTTTGAGGTGGCAAGACAAGCAAGCAACCCCATTCTCTGTGCCCCTGTGTGAGCAGTGCCATGGGCAGATGAGGCTGAGCAACAGCTTTCCAGACTAGCCCCTTCTGCCTGCCAGCTATCTGCAGACGTTCGCACTTTCGGAACAGGGCTGTGATAGGAGCCTGGCAGGGACACCAACTTTCCCAGCATGCGTTTGAAGTATCAAGTGGCAAGATAAGCAAGCAGCCCCTTTCTCTGTGCCTCTATGCGAACAGTGCCATGGGCAGATGAGGCTGAGCAACAGCTTTCCAGGCTAGCCCCTTCTGCCTGCCAGCTATCTGCAGACGTTCGCGTTTCAATAGCAGGGCTGCCAAAGGAGCCTAGCAGGTACACCATCTTTCCCAGGCTACGTTTGAAGTTTGAGGTGGCAAGACAAGCAAGCAGCCTCATTCTTGGTGCCTCTGTGCGAGCAGTGCCATGGGCAGATGAGGCTGAGCAACAGCTTTCCAGGCTAGCCCCTTCTGCCTGCCAGCTATCTGCAGACGTTCGCACCTTTGGAGCAGGGCTGCGAAATGAGCCTGGCAGGGACACCACCATTCCCAGCATGCGTTTGAAGTTTCAAGTGGCAAGATGAGCAAGCAGCCCCTTTCTCTGTGCCTCTATGCGAACAGTGCCATGGGCAGATGAGGCTGAGCAACAGCTTTCCAGGCTAGCCCCTTCTGCCTGCCAGCTATCTGCAGACGTTCGCATTTCAAGAGCAGGTCTGCGAAAGGAGCCTAGCAGGTACAACATCTTTCCCAGGCTACGTTTGAAGTTTGAGGTGGCAAGACAAGCAAGCAGCCCCATTCTCTGTGCCTATGTGCGAGCACTGCCATGGGCAGATGAGGCTGAGCAACAGCTTTCCAGGCTAGCCCCTTCTGCCTGCCAGCTATCTGCGGACGTTCGCACTTTCGGAGTAGGGCTGCGAAAGGAGCCTGGCTGGGACACCAACTTTCCCAGGCTACGTTTGAAGTTTCAAGTGGCAAGATAAGCAAGCAGCCCCATTCTCTGTGCCTCTATGCGAACAGTGCCATGGGCAGATGAGGCTGAGCAACAGCTTTCCAGGCTAGCACCTTCTGCCTGCCAGCTATCTGCAGACGTTCGCACTTTCGGAACACGGCTGTGATAGGAGCCTGGCAGGGACACCACCATTCCCAGCATGCGTTTGATGTTTCAAGTGGCAAGATAAGCAAGCAGCCCCTTTCTCTGTGCCTCTATGCGAACAGTGCCATGGGCAGATGAGGCTGAGCAACAGCTTTCCAGGCTAGCCCCTTCTGCCTGCCAGCTATCTGCGGACGTTCGCACTTTCGGAGCAGGGCGGCGAAAGGAGCCTGGCTGGGACACCAACTTTCCCAGGCTACGTTTGAAGTTTCAAGTGGCAAGATAAGCAAGCAGCCCCATTCTCTGTGCCTCTATGCGAACAGTGCCATGGGCAGATGAGGCTGAGCAACAGCTTTCCAGGCTAGCACCTTCTGCCTGCCAGCTATCTGCAGACGTTCGCACTTTCGGAACACGGCTGTGATAGGAGCCTGGCAGGGACACCACCATTCCCAGCATGCGTTTGATGTTTCAAGTGGCAAGATAAGCAAGCAGCCCCTTTCTCTGTGCCTCTATGCGAACAGTGCCATGGGCAGATGAGGCTGAGCAACAGCTTTCCAGGCTAGCCCCTTCTGGCTGCCACCTGTCTGCAGACGTTCGCATTTCAAGAGCAGGGCTGCGAAAGGAGCCTAGCAGGTACACCATCTTTCCCAGGCTACGTTTGAAGTTTGAGGTAGCAAGACAAGCAAGGAGCCCCATTCTCTGTGCCTCTGTGCGAGCAGTGCCATGAGCAGATGAGGCTGAGCAACAGCTTTCCAGGCTAGCCCCTTCTGCCTGCCAGCTATCTGCAGACGTTCGCACTTTCGGAACAGGGTTGTGATAGGAGCCTGGCAGGGACACCAACTTTCCCAGCATGCGTTTGAAGTTTCAAGTGGCAAGATAAGCAAGCAGCCCCTTTCTCTGTGCCTCTATGCGAACAGTGCCATGGGCAGATGAGGCTGAGCAACAGCTTTCCAGGCTAGCCCCTTCTGCCTGCCAGCTATCTGCAGACGTTCGCATTTCAAGAGCAGGGCTGCGAAAGGAGCCTAGCAGGTACACCATCTTTCCCAGGCTACGTTTGAAGTTTGAGGTGGCAAGACAAGCAAGGAGCCCCATTCTCTGTGCCTCTGTGCGACCAGTGCCATGGGCAGATGAGGCTGAGCAACAGCTTTCCGGGCTAGCCCCTTCTGGCTGCCAGCTATCTGCAGACGTTCGCACTTTCGGATCAGGGCTGCGAAAGGAGCCTGGCTGGGACACCAACTTTCCCAGGCTACGTTTGAGGTTTGAGGTGGCAAGACAAGCAAGCAGCCCCATTCTCTGTGCCTCTGTGCGAGCAGTACCATGGGCAGATGAGGCTGAGCAACAGCTTTCCAGGCTAGCCCCTTCTGCCTGCCAGCTATCTGCAGACGTTCGCACTTTCGGAGCAGGGCTGTGATAGGAGCCTGGCAGGGACACCACCATTCCCAGCATGCGTTTGAAGTATCAAGTGGCAAGATAAGCAAGCAGCCCCATTTTCTGTGCCTCTATGCGAACAGTGCCATGGGCAGATGAGGCTGAGCAACAGCTTTCCAGGCTAGCCCCTTCTGCCTGCCAGCTATCTGCAGACGTTCGCGTTTCAAGAGCAGGGCTGCCAAAGGAGCCTAGCAGGTACACCATCTTTCCCAGGCTACGTTTGAAGTTTGAGGTGGCAAGACAAGCAAGCAGCCTCATTCTTGGTGCCTCTGTGCGAGCAGTGCCATGGGCAGATGAGGCTGAGCAACAGCTTTCCAGGCTAGCCCCTTCTGCCTGCCAGCTATCTGCAGACGTTCGCACCTTTGGAGCAGGGCTGCGAAATGAGCCTGGCAGGGACACCACCATTCCCAGCATGCGTTTGAAGTTTCAAGTGGCAAGATGAGCAAGCAGCCCCTTTCTCTGTGCCTCTATGCGAACAGTGCCATGGGCAGATGAGGCTGAGCAACAGCTTTCCAGGCTAGCCCCTTCTGCCTGCCAGCTATCTGCAGACGTTCGCATTTCAAGAGCAGGTCTGCGAAAGGAGCCTAGCAGGTACAACATCTTTCCCAGGCTACGTTTGAAGTTTGAGGTGGCAAGACAAGCAAGCAGCCCCATTCTCTGTGCCTATGTGCGAGCACTGCCATGGGCAGATGAGGCTGAGCAACAGCTTTCCAGGCTAGCCCCTTCTGCCTGCCAGCTATCTGCGGACGTTCGCACTTTCGGAGTAGGGCTGCGAAAGGAGCCTGGCTGGGACACCAACTTTCCCAGGCTACGTTTGAAGTTTCAAGTGGCAAGATAAGCAAGCAGCCCCATTCTCTGTGCCTCTATGCGAACAGTGCCATGGGCAGATGAGGCTGAGCAACAGCTTTCCAGGCTAGCCCCTTCTGCCTGCCAGCTATCTGCAGACGTTCGCACTTTCGGAACACGGCTGTGATAGGAGCCTGGCAGGGACACCACCATTCCCAGCATGCGTTTGATGTTTCAAGTGGCAAGATAAGCAAGCAGCCCCTTTCTCTGTGCCTCTATGCGAACAGTGCCATGGGCAGATGAGGCTGAGCAACAGCTTTCCAGGCTAGCCCCTTCTGGCTGCCACCTATCTGCAGACGTTCGCATTTCAAGAGCAGGGCTGCGAAAGGAGCCTAGCAGGTACACCATCTTTCCCAGGCTACGTTTGAAGTTTGAGGTAGCAAGACAAGCAAGGAGCCCCATTCTCTGTGCCTCTGTGCGAGCAGTGCCATGAGCAGATGAGGCTGAGCAACAGCTTTCCAGGCTAGCCCCTTCTGCCTGCCAGCTATCTGCAGACGTTCGCACTTTCGGAACAGGGCTGTGATAGGAGCCTGGCAGGGACACCAACTTTCCCAGCATGCGTTTGAAGTATCAAGTGGCAAGATAAGCAAGCAGCCCCTTTCTCTGTGCCTCTATGCGAACAGTGCCATGGGCAGATGAGGCTGAGCAACAGCTTTCCAGGCTAGCCCCTTCTGCCTGCCAGCTATCTGCAGACGTTCGCATTTCAAGAGCAGGGCTGCGAAAGGAGCCTAGCAGGTACACCATCTTTCCCAGGCTACGTTTGAAGTTTGAGGTGGCAAGACAAGCAAGGAGCCCCATTCTCTGTGCCTCTGTGCGACCAGTGCCATGGGCAGATGAGGCTGAGCAACAGCTTTCCGGGCTAGCACCTTGTGGCTGCCAGCTATCTGCAGACGTTCGCACTTTCGGATCAGGGCTGCGAAAGGAGCCTGGCTGGGACACCAACTTTCCCAGGCTACGTTTGAGGTTTGAGGTGGCAAGACAAGCAAGCAGCCCCATTCTCTGTGCCTCTGTGCGAGCAGTACCATGGGCAGATGAGGCTGAGCAACAGCTTTCCAGACTAGCCCCTTCTGGCTGCCAGTTATCTGCAGACGTTCGCACTTTCGGAACAGGGCTGTGATAGGAGCCTGGCAGGGACACCACCATTCCCAGCATGCGTTTGAAGTATCAAGTGGCAAGATAAGCAAGCAGCCCCATTCTCTGTGCCTCTATGCGAACAGTGCCATGGGCAGATGAGGCTGAGCAACAGCTTTCCAGGCTAGCCCCTTCTGCCTGCCAGCTATCTGCAGACGTTCGCACTTTCGGAGCAGGGCTGCGAAAGGAGCATGGCTGGGACACCAACATTCCCAGGCTACGTTTGAGGTTTGAGGTGGCAAGACAAGCAAGCAGCCCCATTCTCTGTGCCTCTATGCGAACAGTGCCATGGGCAGATGAGGCTGAGCAACAGCTTTCCAGGCTAGCCCCTTCTGCCTGCCAGCTATCTGCAGACGTTCGCATTTCAAGAGCAGGTCTGCGAAAGGAGCCTAGCAGGTACAACATCTTTCCCAGGCTACGTTTGAAGTTTGATGTGGCAAGACAAGCAAGCAGCCCCATTCTCTGTGCCTATGTGCGAGCACTGCCATGGGCAGATGAGGCTGAGCAACAGCTTTCCAGGCTAGCCCCTTCTGCCTGCCAGCTATCTGCGGATTTTCGCACTTTCGGAGTAGGGCTGCGAAAGGAGCCTGGCTGGGACACCACCATTCCCAGCATGCGTTTGAAGTTTCAAGTGGCAAGATAAGCAAGCAGCCCCATTCTCTGTGCCTCTATGCGAACAGTGCCATGGGCAGATGAGGCTGAGCAACAGCTTTCCAGGCTAGCCCCTTCTGCCTGCCAGCTATCTGCAGACGTTCGCACTTTCGGAACACGGCTGTGATAGGAGCCTGGCAGGGACACCACCATTCCCAGCATGCGTTTGATGTTTCAAGTGGCAAGATAAGCAAGCAGCCCCTTTCTCTGTGCCTCTATGCGAACAGTCCCATGGGCAGATGAGGCTGAGCAACAGCTTTCCAGGCTAGCCCCTTCTGGCTGCCACCTATCTGCAGACGTTCGCATTTCAAGAGCAGGGCTGCGAAAGGAGCCTAGCAGGTACACCATCTTTCCCAGGCTACGTTTGAAGTTTGAGGTAGCAAGACAAGCAAGGAGCCCCATTCTCTGTGCCTCTGTGCGAGCAGTGCCATGAGCAGATGAGGCTGAGCAACAGCTTTCCAGGCTAGCCCCTTCTGCCTGCCAGCTATCTGCAGACGTTCGCACTTTCGGATCAGGGCTGCGAAAGGAGCCTGGCAGGGACAACCCACATTCCTCACATGCGTTTGAAGTTTCAAGTGGCAAGATAAGCAAGCAGCACCATTCTCTGTGCCTCTATGCGAACAGTGCCATGGGCAGATGAGGCTGAGCAACAGCTTTCCAGGCTAGCCCCTTCTGCCTGCCACCTATCTGCAGACGTTCGCATTTCAAGAGCAGGGCTGCGAAAGGAGCCTAGCAGGTACACCATCTTTCCCAGGCAACGTTTGAAGTTTGAGGTGGCAAGACAAGCAAGCAGCCCCATTCTCTGTGCCTCTGTGCGAGCAGTGCCATGGGCAGATGAGGCTGAGCAACAGCTTTCCAGGCTACCCCTTCTGCCTGCCATCTATCTGCGGACGTTCGCACTTTCGGAGTAGGGCTGCGAAAGGAGCATGGCTGGGACACCAACATTCCCAGCATGCGTTTGAAGTTTCAAGTGGCAAGATAAGCAAGCAGCCCCATTCTCTGTGCCTCTATGCGAACAGTGCCATGGGCAGATGAGGCTGAGCAACAGCTTTCCAGGCTAGCCCCTTCTGGCTGCCAGCTATCTGCAGACGTTCGCATTTCAAGAGCAGGGCTGCGAAAGGAGCCTAGCAGGTACAAAATCTTTCCCAGGCTACGTTTGAAGTTTGAGGTAGCAAGACAAGCAAGGAGCCCCATTCTCTGTGCCTCTGTGCGAGCAGTGCCATGGGCAGATGAGGCTGAGCAACAGCTTTCCAGGCTAGCCCCTTCTGGCTGCCACCTATCTGCAGACGTTCGCATTTCAAGAGCAGGGCTGCGAAAGGAGCCTAGCAGGTACACCATCTTTCCCAGGCTACGTTTGAAGTTTGAGGTAGCAAGACAAGCAAGGAGCCCCATTCTCTGTGCCTCTGTGCGAGCAGTGCCATGAGCAGATGAGGCTGAGCAACAGCTTTCCAGGCTAGCCCCTTCTGCCTGCCAGCTATCTGCAGACGTTCGCACTTTCGGATCAGGGCTGCGAAAGGAGCCTGGCAGGGACAACCCACATTCCTCACATGCGTTTGAAGTTTCAAGTGGCAAGATAAGCAAGCAGCACCATTCTCTGTGCCTCTATGCGAACAGTGCCATGGGCAGATGAGGCTGAGCAACAGCTTTCCAGGCTAGCACCTTCTGCCTGCCATCTATCTGCGGACGTTCGCATTTCAAGAGCAGGGCTGCGAAAGAAGCCTAGCAGGTACACCATCTTTCCCAGGCTACGTTTGAAGTTTGAGGTGGCAAGACAAGCAAGCAACCCCATTCTCTGTGCCCCTGTGTGAGCAGTGCCATGGGCAGATGAGGCTGAGCAACAGCTTTCCAGACTAGCCCCTTCTGCCTGCCAGCTATCTGCAGACGTTCGCACTTTCGGAACAGGGCTGTGATAGGAGCCTGGCAGGGACACCAACTTTCCCAGCATGCGTTTGAAGTATCAAGTGGCAAGATAAGCAAGCAGCCCCTTTCTCTGTGCCTCTATGCGAACAGTGCCATGGGCAGATGAGGCTGAGCAACAGCTTTCCAGGCTAGCCCCTTCTGCCTGCCAGCTATCTGCAGACGTTCGCATTTCAAGAGCAGGGCTGCGAAAGGAGCCTAGCAGGTACACCATCTTTCCCAGGCTACGTTTGAAGTTTGAGGTGGCAAGACAAGCAAGGAGCCCCATTCTCTGTGCCTCTGTGCGAGCAGTGCCATGGGCAGATGAGGCTGAGCAACAGCTTTCCAGGCTAGCCCCTTCTGCCTGCCAGCTATCTGCAGACGTTCGCACTTTCGGAGCAGGGCTGCGAAAGGAGCCTGGCTGGGACACCATCTTTCCCAGGCTACGTTTGAAGATTCAAGTGGCAAGATAAGCAAGCAGCCCCATTCTCTGTGCCTCTATGCGAACAGTGCCATGGGCAGATGAGGCTGAGCAACAGCTTTCCAGGCTAGCCCCTTCTGCCTGCCAGCTATCTGCAGACGTTCGCGTTTCAAGAGCAGGGCTGCCAAAGGAGCCTAGCAGGTACACCATCTTTCCCAGGCTACGTTTGAAGTTTGAGGTGGCAAGACAAGCAAGCAGCCTCATTCTCTGTGCCTCTGTGCGAGCAGTGCCATGGGCAGATGAGGCTGAGCAACAGCTTTCCAGGCTAGCCCCTTCTGCCTGCCAGCTATCTGCAGACGTTCGCACCTTTGGAGCAGGGCTGCGAAATGATCCTGGCAGGGACGCCACCATTCCCAGCATGCGTTTGAAGTTTCAAGTGGCAAGATGAGCAAGCAGCCCCTTTCTCTGTGCCTCTATGCGAACAGTGCCATGGGCAGATGAGGCTGAGCAACAGCTATCCAGGCTAGCCCCTTCTGCCTGCCAGCTATCTGCAGACGTTCGCATTTCAAGAGCAGGTCTGCGAAAGGAGCCTAGCAGGTACAACATCTTTCCCAGGCTACGTTTGAAGTTTGATGTGGCAAGACAAGCAAGCAGCCCCATTCTCTGTGCCTATGTGCGAGCACTGCCATGGGCAGATGAGGCTGAGCAACAGCTTTCCAGGCTAGCCCCTTCTGCCTGCCAGCTATCTGCGGATTTTCGCACTTTCGAAGTAGGGCTGCGAAAGGAGCCTGGCTGGGACACCAACTTTCCCAGGCTACGTTTGAAGTTTCAAGTGGCAAGATAAGCAAGCAGCCCCATTCTCTGTGCCTCTATGCGAACAGTGCCATGGGCAGATGAGGCTGAGCAACAGCTTTCCAGGCTAGCCCCTTCTGCCTGCCAGCTATCTGCAGACGTTCGCACTTTCGGAACACGGCTGTGATAGGAGCCTGGCAGGGACACCACCATTCCCAGCATGCGTTTGATGTTTCAAGTGGCAAGATAAGCAAGCAGCACCATTCTCTGTGCCTCTATGCGAACAGTGCCATGGGCAGATGAGGCTGAGCAACAGCTTTCCAGGCTAGCCCCTTCTGCCTGCCACCTATCTGCAGACGTTCGCATTTCAAGAGCAGGGCTGCGAAAGGAGCCTAGCAGGTACACCATCTTTCCCAGGCAACGTTTGAAGTTTGAGGTGGCAAGACAAGCAAGCAGCCCCATTCTCTGTGCCTCTGTGCGAGCACTGCCATGGGCAGATGAGGCTGAGCAACAGCTTTCCAGGCTACCCCTTCTGCCTGCCATCTATCTGCGGACGTTCGCACTTTCGGAGTAGGGCTGCGAAAGGAGCATGGCTGGGACACCACCATTCCCAGCATGCGTTTGAAGTTTCAAGTGGCAAGATAAGCAAGCAGCCCCATTCTCTGTGCCTCTATGCGAACAGTGCCATGGGCAGATGAGGCTGAGCAACAGCTTTCCAGGCTAGCCCCTTCTGGCTGCCAGCTATCTGCAGACGTTCGCATTTCAAGAGCAGGGCTGCGAAAGGAGCCTAGCAGGTACAAAATCTTTCCCAGGCTACGTTTGAAGTTTGAGGTAGCAAGACAAGCAAGGAGCCCCATTCTCTGTGCCTCTGTGCGAGCAGTGCCATGGGCAGATGAGGCTGAGCAACAGCTTTCCAGGCTAGCCCCTTCTGCCTGCCAGCTATCTGCAGACGTTCGCATTTCAAGAGCAGGGCTGCGAAAGGAGCCTAGCAGGTACACCATCTTTCCCAGGCTACGTTTGAAGTTTGAGGTGGCAAGACAAGCAAGGAGCCCCATTCTCTGTGCCTCTGTGCGAGCAGTGCCATGGGCAGATGAGGCTGAGCAACAGCTTTCCAGGCTAGCCCCTTCTGCCTGCCAGCTATCTGCAGACGTTCGCACTTTCGGAGCAGGGCTGCGAAAGGAGCCTGGCTGGGACACCATCTTTCCCAGGCTACGTTTGAAGATTCAAGTGGCAAGATAAGCAAGCAGCCCCATTCTCTGTGCCTCTATGCGAACAGTGCCATGGGCAGATGAGGCTGAGCAACAGCTTTCCAGGCTAGCCCCTTCTGCCTGCCAGCTATCTGCAGACGTTCGCGTTTCAAGAGCAGGGCTGCCAAAGGAGCCTAGCAGGTACACCATCTTTCCCAGGCTACGTTTGAAGTTTGAGGTGGCAAGACAAGCAAGCAGCCTCATTCTCTGTGCCTCTGTGCGAGCAGTGCCATGGGCAGATGAGGCTGAGCAACAGCTTTCCAGGCTAGCCCCTTCTGCCTGCCAGCTATCTGCAGACGTTCGCACCTTTGGAGCAGGGCTGCGAAATGATCCTGGCAGGGACGCCACCATTCCCAGCATGCGTTTGAAGTTTCAAGTGGCAAGATGAGCAAGCAGCCCCTTTCTCTGTGCCTCTATGCGAACAGTGCCATGGGCAGATGAGGCTGAGCAACAGCTATCCAGGCTAGCCCCTTCTGCCTGCCAGCTATCTGCAGACGTTCGCATTTCAAGAGCAGGTCTGCGAAAGGAGCCTAGCAGGTACAACATCTTTCCCAGGCTACGTTTGAAGTTTGATGTGGCAAGACAAGCAAGCAGCCCCATTCTCTGTGCCTATGTGCGAGCACTGCCATGGGCAGATGAGGCTGAGCAACAGCTTTCCAGGCTAGCCCCTTCTGCCTGCCAGCTATCTGCGGATTTTCGCACTTTCGAAGTAGGGCTGCGAAAGGAGCCTGGCTGGGACACCAACTTTCCCAGGCTACGTTTGAAGTTTCAAGTGGCAAGATAAGCAAGCAGCCCCATTCTCTGTGCCTCTATGCGAACAGTGCCATGGGCAGATGAGGCTGAGCAACAGCTTTCCAGGCTAGCCCCTTCTGCCTGCCAGCTATCTGCAGACGTTCGCACTTTCGGAACACGGCTGTGATAGGAGCCTGGCAGGGACACCACCATTCCCAGCATGCGTTTGATGTTTCAAGTGGCAAGATAAGCAAGCAGCACCATTCTCTGTGCCTCTATGCGAACAGTGCCATGGGCAGATGAGGCTGAGCAACAGCTTTCCAGGCTAGCCCCTTCTGCCTGCCACCTATCTGCAGACGTTCGCATTTCAAGAGCAGGGCTGCGAAAGGAGCCTAGCAGGTACACCATCTTTCCCAGGCAACGTTTGAAGTTTGAGGTGGCAAGACAAGCAAGCAGCCCCATTCTCTGTGCCTCTGTGCGAGCACTGCCATGGGCAGATGAGGCTGAGCAACAGCTTTCCAGGCTACCCCTTCTGCCTGCCATCTATCTGCGGACGTTCGCACTTTCGGAGTAGGGCTGCGAAAGGAGCATGGCTGGGACACCACCATTCCCAGCATGCGTTTGAAGTTTCAAGTGGCAAGATAAGCAAGCAGCCCCATTCTCTGTGCCTCTATGCGAACAGTGCCATGGGCAGATGAGGCTGAGCAACAGCTTTCCAGGCTAGCCCCTTCTGGCTGCCACCTATCTGCAGACGTTCGCATTTCAAGAGCAGGGCTGCGAAAGGAGCCTAGCAGGTACAAAATCTTTCCCAGGCTACGTTTGAAGTTTGAGGTAGCAAGACAAGCAAGGAGCCCCATTCTCTGTGCCTCTGTGCGAGCAGTGCCATGGGCAGATGAGGCTGAGCAACAGCTTTCCAGGCTAGCCCCTTCTGGCTGCCACCTATCTGCAGACGTTCGCATTTCAAGAGCAGGGCTGCGAAAGGAGCCTAGCAGGTACACCATCTTTCCCAGGCTACGTTTGAAGTTTGAGGTAGCAAGACAAGCAAGGAGCCCCATTCTCTGTGCCTCTGTGCGAGCAGTGCCATGAGCAGATGAGGCTGAGCAACAGCTTTCCAGGCTAGCCCCTTCTGCCTGCCAGCTATCTGCAGACGTTCGCACTTTCGGATCAGGGCTGCGAAAGGAGCCTGGCAGGGACAACCCACATTCCTCACATGCGTTTGAAGTTTCAAGTGGCAAGATAAGCAAGCAGCACCATTCTCTGTGCCTCTATGCGAACAGTGCCATGGGCAGATGAGGCTGAGCAACAGCTTTCCAGGCTAGCCCCTTCTGCCTGCCAGCTATCTGCGGACGTTCGCATTTCAAGAGCAGGGCTGCGAAAGAAGCCTAGCAGGTACACCATCTTTCCCAGGCTACGTTTGAAGTTTGAGGTGGCAAGACAAGCAAGCAACCCCATTCTCTGTGCCCCTGTGTGAGCAGTGCCATGGGCAGATGAGGCTGAGCAACAGCTTTCCAGACTAGCCCCTTCTGCCTGCCAGCTATCTGCAGATGTTCGCACTTTCGGAACAGGGCTGTGATAGGAGCCTGGCAGGGACACCAACTTTCCCAGCATGCGTTTGAAGTATCAAGTTTCAAGATAAGCAAGCAGCCCCTTTCTCTGTGCCTCTATGCGAACAGTGCCATGGGCAGATGAGGCTGAGCAACAGCTTTCCAGGCTAGCCCCTTCTGCCTGCCAGCTATCTGCAGACGTTCGCATTTCAAGAGCAGGGCTGCGAAAGGAGCCTAGCAGGTACACCATCTTTCCCAGGCTACGTTTGAAGTTTGAGGTGGCAAGACAAGCAAGGAGTCCCATTCTCTGTGCCTCTGTGCGACCAGTGCCATGGGCAGATGAGGCTGAGCAACAGCTTTCCGGGCTAGCACCTTCTGGCTGCCAGCTATCTGCAGACGTTCGCACTTTCTGATCAGGGCTGCGAAAGGAGCCTGGCTGGGACACCAACTTTCCCAGGCTACGTTTGAGGTTTGAGGTGGCAAGATAAGCAAGCAGCCCCATTCTCTGTGCCCCTGTGCGAGCAGTACCATGGGCAGATGAGGCTGAGCAACAGCTTTCCAGACTAGCCCCTTCTGCCTGCCAGCTATCTGCAGACGTTCGCACTTTCGGAACAGGGCTGTGATAGGAGCCTGGCAGGGACACCACCATTCCCAGCATGCGTTTGAAGTGTCAAGTGGCAAGATAAGCAAGCAGCCCCATTCTCTGTGCCTCTATGCGAACAGTGCCATGGGCAGATGAGGCTGAGCAACAGCTTTCCAGGCTAGCCCCTTCTGCCTGCCAGCTATCTGCAGACGTTCGCACTTTCGGAGCAGGGCGGCGAAAGGAGCCTGGCTGGGACACCAACTTTCCCAGGCTACGTTTGAGGTTTGAGGTGGCAAGACAAGCAAGCAGCCCCATTCTCTGTGCCTCTGTGCGAGCACTGCCATGGGCAGATGAGGCTGAGCAACAGCTTTCCAGGCTAGCCCCTTCTGCCTGCCAGCTATCTGCAGACGTTCGCACTTTCGGAGCAGGGCTGCGAAAGGAGCCTGGCTGGGACACCATCTTTCCCAGGCTACGTTTGAAGATTCAAGTGGCAAGATAAGCAAGCAGCCCCATTTTCTGTGCCTCTATGCGAACAGTGCCATGGGCAGATGAGGCTGAGCAACAGCTTTCCAGGCTAGCCCCTTCTGCCTGCCAGCTATCTGAAGACGTTCGCGTTTCAAGAGCAGGGCTGCCAAAGGAGCCTAGCAGGTACACCATCTTTCCCAGGCTACGTTTGAAGTTTGAGGTGGCAAGACAAGCAAGCAGCCTCATTCTTGGTGCCTCTGTGCGAACAGTGCCATGGGCAGATGAGGCTGAGCAACAGCTTTCGAGGCTAGCCCCTTCTGCCTGCCAGCTATCTGCAGACGTTCGCACTTTCGGAACACGGCTGTGATAGGAGCCTGGCAGGGACACCACCATTCCCAGCATGCGTTTGATGTTTCAAGTGGCAAGATAAGCAAGCAGCCCCTTTCTCTGTGCCTCTATGCGAACAGTGCCATGGGCAGATGAGGCTGAGCAACAGCTTTCCAGGCTAGCCCCTTCTGCCTGCCAGCTATCTGCAGACGTTCGCATTTCAAGAGCAGGGCTGCGAAAGGAGCCTAGCAGGTACACCATCTTTCCCAGGCTACGTTTGAAGTTTGAGGTAGCAAGACAAGCAAGGAGCCCCATTCTCTGTGCCTCTGTGCGAGCACTGCCATGAGCAGATGAGGCTGAGCAACAGCTTTCCAGGCTAGCCCCTTCTGCCTGCCAGCTATCTGCAGACGTTCGCACTTTCGGATCAGGGCTGCGAAAGGAGCCTGGCAGGGACAACCCACATTCCTCACATGCGTTTGAAGTTTCAAGTGGCAAGATAAGCAAGCAGCACCATTCTCTGTGCCTCTATGCGAACAGTGCCATGGGCAGATGAGGCTGAGCAACAGCTTTCCAGGCTAGCCCCTTCTGCCTGCCAGCTATCTGCAGACGTTCGCATTTCAAGAGCAGGGCTGCGAAAGGAGCCTAGCAGGTACACCATCTTTCCCAGGCAACGTTTGAAGTTTGAGGTGGCAAGACAAGCAAGCAGCCCCATTCTCTGTGCCTCTGTGCGAGCACTGCCATGGGCAGATGAGGCTGAGCAACAGCTTTCCAGGCTACCCCTTCTGCCTGCCATCTATCTGCGGACGTTCGCACTTTCGGAGTAGGGCTGCGAAAGGAGCATGGCTGGGACACCAACATTCCCAGCATGCGTTTGAAGTTTCAAGTGGCAAGATAAGCAAGCAGCCCCATTCTCTGTGCCTCTATGCGAACAGTGCCATGGGCAGATGAGGCTGAGCAACAGCTTTCCAGGCTAGCCCCTTCTGGCTGCCACCTATCTGCAGACGTTCGCATTTCAAGAGCAGGGCTGCGAAAGGAGCGTAGCAGGTACAAAATCTTTCCCAGGCTACGTTTGAAGTTTGAGGTAGCAAGACAAGCAAGGAGCCCCATTCTCTGTGCCTCTGTGCGAGCAGTGCCATGGGCAGATGAGGCTGAGCAACAGCTTTCCAGGCTAGCCCCTTCTGGCTGCCACCTATCTGCAGACGTTCGCATTTCAAGAGCAGGGCTGCGAAAGGAGCCTAGCAGGTACACCATCTTTCCCAGGCTACGTTTGAAGTTTGAGGTGGCAAGACAAGCAAGCAACCCCATTCTCTGTGCCCCTGTGTGAGCAGTGCCATGGGCAGATGAGGCTGAGCAACAGCTTTCCAGACTAGCCCCTTCTGCCTGCCAGCTATCTGCAGAAGTTCGCACTTTCGGAACAGGGCTGTGATAGGAGCCTGGCAGGGACACCAACTTTCCCAGCATGTGTTTGAAGTATCAAGTTTCAAGATAAGCAAGCAGCCCCTTTCTCTGTGCCTCTATGCTAACAGTGCCATGGGCAGATGAGGCTGAGCAACAGCTTTCCAGGCTAGCCCCTTCTGCCTGCCAGCTATCTGCAGACGTTCGCATTTCAAGAGCAGGGCTGCGAAAGGAGCCTAGCAGGTACACCATCTTTCCCAGGCTACGTTTGAAGTTTGAGGTGGCAAGACAAGCAAGGAGTCCCATTCTCTGTGCCTCTGTGCGACCAGTGCCATGGGCAGATGAGGCTGAGCAACAGCTTTCCGGGCTAGCACCTTCTGGCTGCCAGCTATCTGCAGACGTTCGCACTTTCGGAACAGGGCTGCGAAAGGAGCCTGGCTGGGACACCAACTTTCCCAGGCTACGTTTGAGGTTTGAGGTGGCAAGATAAGCAAGCAGCCCCATTCTCTGTGCCCCTGTGCGAGCAGTACCATGGGCAGATGAGGCTGAGCAACAGCTTTCCAGACTAGCCCCTTCTGCCTGCCAGCTATCTGCAGACGTTCGCACTTTCGGAACAGGGCTGTGATAGGAGCCTGGCAGGGACACCACCATTCCCAGCATGCGTTTGAAGTATCAAGTGGCAAGATAAGCAAGCAACCCCATTCTCTGTGCCTCTATGCGAACAGTGCCATGGGCAGATGAGGCTGAGCAACAGCTTTCCAGGCTAGCCCCTTCTGCCTGCCAGCTATCTGCAGACGTTCGCACTTTCGGAGCAGGGCTGCGAAAGGAGCCTGGCTGGGACACCAACTTTCCCAGGCTACGTTTGAGGTTTGAGGTGGCAAGACAAGCAAGCAGCCCCATTCTCTGTGCCTCTGTGCGAGCACTGCCATGGGCAGATGAGGCTGAGCAACAGCTTTCCAGGCTAGCCCCTTCTGCCTGCCAGCTATCTGCAGACGTTCGCACTTTCGGAGCAGGGCTGCGAAAGGAGCCTGGCTGGGACACCATCTTTCCCAGGCTACGTTTGAAGATTCAAGTGGCAAGATAAGCAAGCAGCCCCATTTTCTGTGCCTCTATGCGAACAGTGCCATGGGCAGATGAGGCTGAGCAACAGCTTTCCAGGCTAGCCCCTTCTGCCTGCCAGCTATCTGCAGACGTTCGCGTTTCAAGAGCAGGGCTGCCAAAGGAGCCTAGCAGGTACACCATCTTTCCCAGGCTACGTTTGAAGTTTGAGGTGGCAAGACAAGCAAGCAGCCTCATTCTTGGTGCCTCTGTGCGAGCAGTGCCATGGGCAGATGAGGCTGAGCAACAGCTTTCCAGGCTAGCCCCTTCTGCCTGCCAGCTATCTGCAGACGTTCGCACTTTCGGAACACGGCTGTGATAGGAGCCTGGCAGGGACACCACCATTCCCAGCATGCGTTTGATGTTTCAAGTGGCAAGATAAGCAAGCAGCCCCTTTCTCTGTGCCTCTATGCGAACAGTGCCATGGGCAGATGAGGCTGAGCAACAGCTTTCCAGGCTAGCCCCTTCTGCCTGCCAGCTATCTGCAGACGTTCGCATTTCAAGAGCAGGGCTGCGAAAGGAGCCTAGCAGGTACACCATCTTTCCCAGGCTACGTTTGAAGTTTGAGGTGGCAAGACAAGCAAGGAGCCCCATTCTCTGTGCCTCTGTGCGAGCAGTGCCATGAGCAGATGAGGCTGAGCAACAGCTTTCCAGGCTAGCCCCTTCTGCCTGCCAGCTATCTGCAGACGTTCGCACTTTCGGAGCAGGGCTGCGAAAGGAGCCTGGCAGGGACAACCCACATTCCTCACATGCGTTTGAAGTTTCAAGTGGCAAGATAAGCAAGCAGCACCATTCTCTGTGCCTCTATGCGAACAGTGCCATGGGCAGATGAGGCTGAGCAACAGCTTTCCAGGCTAGCCCCTTCTGCCTGCCACCTATCTGCAGACGTTCGCATTTCAAGAGCAGGGCTGCGAAAGGAGCCTAGCAGGTACACCATCTTTCCCAGGCAACGTTTGAAGTTTGAGGTGGCAAGACAAGCAAGCAGCCCCATTCTCTGTGCCTCTGTGCGAGCACTGCCATGGACAGATGAGGCTGAGCAACAGCTTTCCAGGCTACCCCTTCTGCCTGCCATCTATCTGCGGACGTTCGCACTTTCGGAGTAGGGCTGCGAAAGGAGCATGGCTGGGACACCAACATTCCCAGCATGCGTTTGAAGTTTCAAGTGGCAAGATAAGCAAGCAGCCCCATTCTCTGTGCCTCTATGCGAACAGTGCCATGGGCAGATGAGGCTGAGCAACAGCTTTCCAGGCTAGCCCCTTCTGGCTGCCAGCTATCTGCAGACGTTCGCATTTCAAGAGCAGGGCTGCGAAAGGAGCCTAGCAGGTACAAAATCTTTCCCAGGCTACGTTTGAAGTTTGAGGTAGCAAGACAAGCAAGGAGCCCCATTCTCTGTGCCTCTGTGCGAGCAGTGCCATGGGCAGATGAGGCTGAGCAACAGCTTTCCAGGCTAGCCCCTTCTGGCTGCCAGCTATCTGCAGACGTTCGCACTTTCGGATCAGGGCTGCGAAAGGAGCCTGGCAGGGACAACCCACATTCCTCACATGCGTTTGAAGTTTCAAGTGGCAAGATAAGCAAGCAGCACCATTCTCTGTGCCTCTATGCGAACAGTGCCATGGGCAGATGAGGCTGAGCAACAGCTTTCCAGGCTAGCCCCTTCTGCCTGCCAGCTATCTGCGGACGTTCGCATTTCAAGAGCAGGGCTGCGAAAGAAGCCTAGCAGGTACACCATCTTTCCCAGGCTACGTTTGAAGTTTGAGGTGGCAAGACAAGCAAGCAACCCCATTCTCTGTGCCCCTGTGTGAGCAGTGCCATGGGCAGATGAGGCTGAGCAACAGCTTTCCAGACTAGCCCCTTCTGCCTGCCAGCTATCTGCAGACGTTCGCACTTTCGGAACAGGGCTGTGATAGGAGCCTGGCAGGGACACCAACTTTCCCAGCATGCGTTTGAAGTATCAAGTTTCAAGATAAGCAAGCAGCCCCTTTCTCTGTGCCTCTATGCGAACAGTGCCATGGGCAGATGAGGCTGAGCAACAGCTTTCCAGGCTAGCCCCTTCTGCCTGCCACCTATCTGCAGACGTTCGCATTTCAAGAGCAGGGCTGCGAAAGGAGCCTAGCAGGTACACCATCTTTCCCAGGCTACGTTTGAAGTTTGAGGTGGCAAGACAAGCAAGGAGTCCCATTCTCTGTGCCTCTGTGCGACCAGTGCCATGGGCAGATGAGGCTGAGCAACAGCTTTCCGGGCTAGCACCTTCTGGCTGCCAGCTATCTGCAGACGTTCGCACTTTCGGAACAGGGCTGCGAAAGGAGCCTGGCTGGGACACCAACTTTCCCAGGCTACGTTTGAGGTTTGAGGTGGCAAGATAAGCAAGCAGCCCCATTCTCTGTGCCCCTGTGCGAGCAGTACCATGGGCAGATGAGGCTGAGCAACAGCTTTCCAGACTAGCCCCTTCTGCCTGCCAGCTATCTGCAGACGTTCGCACTTTCGGAACAGGGCTGTGATAGGAGCCTGGCAGGGACACCACCATTCCCAGCATGCGTTTGAAGTATCAAGTGGCAAGATAAGCAAGCAGCCCCATTCTCTGTGCCTCTATGCGAACAGTGCCATGGGCAGATGAGGCTGAGCAACAGCTTTCCAGGCTAGCCCCTTCTGCCTGCCAGCTATCTGCAGACGTTCGCACTTTCGGAGCAGGGCTGCGAAAGGAGCCTGGCTGGGACACCAACTTTCCCAGGCTACGTTTGAGGTTTGAGGTGGCAAGACAAGCAAGCAGCCCCATTCTCTGTGCCTCTGTGCGAGCAGTGCCATGGGCAGATGAGGCTGAGCAACAGCTTTCCAGGCTAGCCCCTTCTGCCTGCCAGCTATCTGCGGACGTTCGCACTTTCGGAGCAGGGCTGCGAAAGGAGCCTGGCTGGGACACCATCTTTCCCAGGCTACGTTTGAAGATTCAAGTGGCAAGATAAGCAAGCAGCCCCATTTTCTGTGCCTCTATGCGAACAGTGCCATGGGCAGATGAGGCTGAGCAACAGCTTTCCAGGCTAGCCCCTTCTGCCTGCCAGCTATCTGCGGACGTTCGCATTTCAAGAGCAGGGCTGCGAAAGAAGCCTAGCAGGTACACCATCTTTCCCAGGCTACGTTTGAAGTTTGAGGTGGCAAGACAAGCAAGCAACCCCATTCTCTGTGCCCCTGTGTGAGCAGTGCCATGGGCAGATGAGGCTGAGCAACAGCTTTCCAGACTAGCCCCTTCTGCCTGCCAGCTATCTGCAGACGTTCGCACTTTCGGAACAGGGCTGTGATAGGAGCCTGGCAGGGACACCAACTTTCCCAGCATGCGTTTGAAGTATCAAGTTTCAAGATAAGCAAGCAGCCCCTTTCTCTGTGCCTCTATGCGAACAGTGCCATGGGCAGATGAGGCTGAGCAACAGCTTTCCAGGCTAGCCCCTTCTGCCTGCCAGCTATCTGCAGACGTTCGCATTTCAAGAGCAGGGCTGCGAAAGGAGCCTAGCAGGTACACCATCTTTCCCAGGCTACGTTTGAAGTTTGAGGTGGCAAGACAAGCAAGGAGTCCCATTCTCTGTGCCTCTGTGCGACCAGTGCCATGGGCAGATGAGGCTGAGCAACAGCTTTCCGGGCTAGCACCTTCTGGCTGCCAGCTATCTGCAGACGTTCGCACTTTCGGAACAGGGCTGCGAAAGGAGCCTGGCTGGGACACCAACTTTCCCAGGCTACGTTTGAGGTTTGAGGTGGCAAGATAAGCAAGCAGCCCCATTCTCTGTGCCCCTGTGCGAGCAGTACCATGGGCAGATGAGGCTGAGCAACAGCTTTCCAGACTAGCCCCTTCTGCCTGCCAGCTATCTGCAGACGTTCGCACTTTCGGAACAGGGCTGTGATAGGAGCCTGGCAGGGACACCACCATTCCCAGCATGCGTTTGAAGTATCAAGTGGCAAGATAAGCAAGCAGCCCCATTCTCTGTGCCTCTATGCGAACAGTGCCATGGGCAGATGAGGCTGAGCAACAGCTTTCCAGGCTAGCCCCTTCTGCCTGCCAGCTATCTGCAGACGTTCACACTTTCGGAGCAGGGCTGCGAAAGGAGCCTGGCTGGGACACCATCTTTCCCAGGCTACGTTTGAGGTTTGAGGTGGCAAGACAAGCAAGCAGCCCCATTCTCTGTGCCTCTGTGCGAGCACTGCCATGGGCAGATGAGGCTGAGCAACAGCTTTCCAGGCTAGCCCCTTCTGCCTGCCAGCTATCTGCAGACGTTCGCACTTTCGGAGCAGGGCTGCGAAAGGAGCCTGGCTGGGACACCAACTTTCCCAGGCTACGTTTGAAGATTCAAGTGGCAAGATAAGCAAGCAGCCCCATTTTCTGTGCCTCTATGCGAACAGTGCCATGGGCAGATGAGGCTGAGCAACAGCTTTCCAGGCTAGCCCCTTCTGCCTGCCAGCTATCTGCAGACGTTCGCGTTTCAAGAGCAGGGCTGCCAAAGGAGCCTAGCAGGTACACCATCTTTCCCAGGCTACGTTTGAAGTTTGAGGTGGCAAGACAAGCAAGCAGCCTCATTCTTGGTGCCTCTGTGCGAGCAGTGCCATGGGCAGATGAGGCTGAGCAACAGCTTTCCAGGCTAGCCCCTTCTGCCTGCCAGCTATCTGCAGACGTTCGCACTTTCGGAACACGGCTGTGATAGGAGCCTGGCAGGGACACCACCATTCCCAGCATGCGTTTGATGTTTCAAGTGGCAAGATAAGCAAGCAGCCCCTTTCTCTGTGCCTCTATGCGAACAGTGCCATGGGCAGATGAGGCTGAGCAACAGCTTTCCAGGCTAGCCCCTTCTGCCTGCCAGCTATCTGCAGACGTTCGCATTTCAAGAGCAGGGCTGCGAAATTAGCCTAGCAGGTACACCATCTTTCCCAGGCTACGTTTGAAGTTTGAGGTAGCAAGACAAGCAAGGAGCCCCATTCTCTGTGCCTCTGTGCGAGCAGTGCCATGAGCAGATGAGGCTGAGCAACAGCTTTCCAGGCTAGCCCCTTCTGCCTGCCAGCTATCTGCAGACGTTCGCACTTTCGGAGCAGGGCTGCGAAAGGAGCCTGGCAGGGACAACCCACATTCCTCACATGCGTTTGAAGTTTCAAGTGGCAAGATAAGCAAGCAGCACCATTCTCTGTGCCTCTATGCGAACAGTGCCATGGGCAGATGAGGCTGAGCAACAGCTTTCCAGGCTAGCCCCTTCTGCCTGCCACCTATCTGCAGACGTTCGCATTTCAAGAGCAGGGCTGCGAAAGGAGCCTAGCAGGTACACCATCTTTCCCAGGCAACGTTTGAAGTTTGAGGTGGCAAGACAAGCAAGCAGCCCCATTCTCTGTGCCTCTGTGCGAGCACTGCCATGGGCAGATGAGGCTGAGCAACAGCTTTCCAGGCTACCCCTTCTGCCTGCCATCTATCTGCGGACGTTCGCACTTTCGGAGTAGGGCTGCGAAAGGAGCATGGCTGGGACACCAACATTCCCAGCATGCGTTTGAAGTTTCAAGTGGCAAGATAAGCAAGCAGCCCCATTCTCTGTGCCTCTATGCGAACAGTGCCATGGGCAGATGAGGCTGAGCAACAGCTTTCCAGGCTAGCCCCTTCTGGCTGCCAGCTATCTGCAGACGTTCGCATTTCAAGAGCAGGGCTGCGAAAGGAGCCTAGCAGGTACAAAATCTTTCCCAGGCTACGTTTGAAGTTTGAGGTAGCAAGACAAGCAAGGAGCCCCATTCTCTGTGCCTCTGTGCGAGCAGTGCCATGGGCAGATGAGGCTGAGCAACAGCTTTCCAGGCTAGCCCCTTCTGGCTGCCACCTATCTGCAGACGTTCGCATTTCAAGAGCAGGGCTGCGAAAGGAGCCTAGCAGGTACACCATCTTTCCCAGGCTACGTTTGAAGTTTGAGGTAGCAAGACAAGCAAGGAGCCCCATTCTCTGTGCCTCTGTGCGAGCAGTGCCATGAGCAGATGAGGCTGAGCAACAGCTTTCCAGGCTAGCCCCTTCTGCCTGCCAGCTATCTGCAGACCTTCGCACTTTCGGATCAGGGCTGCGAAAGGAGCCTAGCAGGGACAACCCACATTCCTCACATGCGTTTGAAGTTTCAAGTGGCAAGATAAGCAAGCAGCACCATTCTCTGTGCCTCTATGCGAACAGTGCCATGGGCAGATGAGGCTGAGCAACAGCTTTCCAGGCTAGCCCCTTCTGCCTGCCATCTATCTGCGGACGTTCGCATTTCAAGAGCAGGGCTGCGAAAGAAGCCTAGCAGGTACACCATCTTTCCCAGGCTACGTTTGAAGTTTGAGGTGGCAAGACAAGCAAGCAACCCCATTCTCTGTGCCCCTGTGTGAGCAGTGCCATGGGCAGATGAGGCTGAGCAACAGCTTTCCAGACTAGCACCTTCTGGCTGCCAGCTATCTGCAGACGTTCGCACTTTCGGATCAGGGTTGCGAACGGAGCCTGGCTGGGACACCAACTTTCCCAGGCTACGTTTGAGGTTTGAGGTGGCAAGATAAGCAAGCAGCCCCATTCTCTGTGCCCCTGTGCGAGCAGTACCATGGGCAGATGAGGCTGAGCAACAGCTTTCCAGACTAGCCCCTTCTGCCTGCCAGCTATCTGCAGACGTTCGCACTTTCGGAACAGGGCTGTGATAGGAGCCTGGCAGGGACACCACCATTCCCAGCATGCGTTTGAAGTATCAAGTGGCAAGATAAGCAAGCAGCCCCATTCTCTGTGCCTCTATGCGAACAGTGCCATGGGCAGATGAGGCTGAGCAACAGCTTTCCAGGCTAGCCCCTTCTGCCTGCCAGCTATCTGCAGACGTTCGCACTTTCGGAGCAGGGATGCGAAAGGAGCCTGGCTGGGACACCAACTTTCCCAGGCTACGTTTGAGGTTTGAGGTGGCAAGACAAGCAAGCAGCCCCATTCTCTGTGCCTCTGTGCGAGCAGTGCCATGGGCAGATGAGGCTGAGCAACAGCTTTCCAGGCTAGCCCCTTCTGCCTGCCAGCTATCTGCAGACGTTCGCACTTTCGGATCAGGGCTGCGAAAGGAGCCTGGCTGGGACACCATCTTTCCCAGGCTACGTTTGAAGATTCAAGTGGCAAGATAAGCAAGCAGCCCCATTTTCTGTGCCTCTATGCGAACAGTGCCATGGGCAGATGAGGCTGAGCAACAGCTTTCCAGGCTAGCCCCTTCTGGCTGCCAGCTATCTGCAGACGTTCGCGTTTCAAGAGCAGGGCTGCCAAAGGAGCCTAGCAGGTACACCATCTTTCTCAGGCTACGTTTGAAGTTTGAGGTGGCAAGACAAGCAAGCAGCCTCATTCTTGGTGCCTCTGTGCGAGCAGTGCCATGGGCAGATGAGGTAGAGCAACAGCTTTCCAGGCTAGCCCCTTCTGCCTGCCAGCTATCTGCAGACGTTCGCACCTTTGGAGCAGGGCTGCGAAATGAGCCTGGCAGGGACACCACCATTCCCAGCATGCGTTTGAAGTTTCAAGTGGCAAGATGAGCAAGCAGCCCCTTTCTCTGTGCCTCTATGCGAACAGTGCCATGGGCAGATGAGGCTGAGCAACAGCTTTCCAGGCTAGCCCCTTCTGGCTGCCAGCTATCTGCAGACGTTCGCATTTCAAGAGCAGGTCTGCGAAAGGAGCCTAGCAGGTACAACATCTTTCCCAGGCTACGTTTGAAGTTTGAGGTGGCAAGACAAGCAAGCAGCCCCATTCTCTGTGCCTCTATGCGAACAGTGCCATGGGCAGATGAGGCTGAGCAACAGCTTTCCAGGCTAGCCCCTTCTGCCTGCCAGCTATCTGCAGACGTTCGCATTTCAAGAGCAGGGCTGCGAAAGGAGCCTAGCAGGTACACCATCTTTCCCAGGCTACGTTTGAAGTTTGAGGTGGCAAGACAAGCAAGGAGCCCCATTCTCTGTGCCTCTGTGCGACCAGTGCCATGGGCAGATGAGGCTGAGCAACAGCTTTCCAGGCTAGCCCCTTCTGGCTGCCACCTATCTGCAGACGTTCGCATTTCAAGAGCAGGGCTGCGAAAGGAGCCTAGCAGGTACACCATCTTTCCCAGGCTACGTTTGAAGTTTGAGGTAGCAAGACAAGCAAGGAGCCCCATTCTCTGTGCCTCTGTGCGAGCAGTGCCATGAGCAGATGAGGCTGAGCAACAGCTTTCCAGGCTAGCCCCTTCTGCCTGCCAGCTATCTGCAGACGTTCGCACTTTCGGATCAGGGCTGCGAAAGGAGCCTGGCAGGGAGAACCCACACTCCTCACATGCGTTTGAAGTTTCAAGTGGCAAGATAAGCAAGCAGCACCATTCTCTGTGCCTCTATGCGAACAGTGCCATGGGCAGATGAGGCTGAGCAAGAGCTTTCCAGGCTAGCCCCTTCTGGCTGCCAGCTATCTGCAGACGTTCGCATTTCAAGAGCAGGGCTGCGAAAGAAGCCTAGCAGGTACACCATATTTCCCAGGCTACGTTTGAAGTTTGAGGTGGCAAGACAAGCAAGCAACCCCATTCTCTGTGCCCCTGTGTGAGCAGTGCCATGGGCAGATGAGGCTGAGCAACAGCTTTCCAGGCTAGCCCCTTCTGCCTGCCAGCTATCTGCAGACGTTCGCACTTTCGGAACAGGGCTGTGATAGGAGCCTGGCAGGGACACCAACTTTCCCAGCATGCGTTTGAAGTATCAAGTGGCAAGATAAGCAAGCAGCCCCTTTCTCTGTGCCTCTATGCGAACAGTGCCATGGGCAGATGAGGCTGAGAAACAGCTTTCCAGGCTAGCCCCTTCTGCCTGCCAGCTATCTGCAGACGTTCGCATTTCAAGAGCAGGGCTGCGAAAGGAGCCTAGCAGGTACACCATCTTTCCCAGGCTACGTTTGAAGTTTGAGGTGGCAAGACAAGCAAGGAGCCCCATTCTCTGTGCCTCTGTGCGACCAGTGCCATGGGCAGATGAGGCTGAGCAACAGCTTTCCGGGCTAGCACCTTCTGGCTGCCAGCTATCTGCAGACGTTCGCACTTTCGGATCAGGGCTGCGAAAGGAGCCTGGCTGGGACACCAACTTTCCCAGGCTACGTTTGAGGTTTGAGGTGGCAAGACAAGCAAGCAGCCCCATTCTCTGTGCCCCTGTGCGAGCAGTACCATGGGCAGATGAGGCTGAGCAACAGCTTTCCAGACTAGCCCCTTCTGCCTGCCAGCTATCTGCAGACGTTCGCACTTTCGGAACAGGGCTGTGATAGGAGCCTGGCAGGGACACCACCATTCCCAGCATGCGTTTGAAGTATCAAGTGGCAAGATAAGCAAGCAGCCCCATTCTCTGTGCCTCTATGCGAACAGTGCCATGGGCAGATGAGGCTGAGCAACAGCTTTCCAGGCTAGCCCCTTCTGCCTGCCAGCTATCTGCAGACGTTCGCACTTTCGGAGCAGGGCTGCGAAAGGAGCATGGCTGGGACACCAACATTCCCAGGCTACGTTTGAGGTTTGAGGTGGCAAGACAAGCAAGCAGCCCCATTCTCTGTGCCTCTGTGCGAGCACTGCCATGGGCAGATGAGGCTGAGCAACAGCTTTCCAGGCTAGCCCCTTCTGCCTGCCAGCTATCTGCAGACGTTCGCACTTTCGGAGCAGGGCTGCGAAAGGAGCCTGGCTGGGACACCAACTTTCCCAGGCTACGTTTGAAGTTTCAAGTGAAAAGATAAGCAAGCAGCCCCATTTTCTGTGCCTCTATGCGAACAGTGCCATGGGCAGATGAGGCTGAGCAACAGCTTTCCAGGCTAGCCCCTTCTGCCTGCCAGCTATCTGCAGACGTTCGCATTTCAAGAGCAGGGCTGCGAAAGGAGCCTAGCAGCTACACCATCTTTCCCAGGCTACGTTTGAAGTTTGAGGTGGCAAGACAAGCAAGGAGCCCCATTCTCTGTGCCTCTGTGCGACCAGTGCCATGGGCAGATGAGGCTGAGCCACAGCTTTCCAGGCTAGCCCCTTCTGGCTGCCACCTATCTGCAGACGTTCGCATTTCAAGAGCAGGGCTGCGAAAGGAGCCTAGCAGGTACACCATCTTTCCCAGGCTACGTTTGAAGTTTGAGGTGGCAAGACAAGCAAGCAGCCCCATTCTCTGTGCCTCTGTGCGAGCACTGCCATGAGCAGATGAGGCTGAGCAACAGCTTTCCAGGCTAGCCCCTTCTGCCTGCCAGCTATCTGCAGACGTTCGCACTTTCGGATCAGGGCTGCGAAAGGAGCCTGGCAGGGAGAACCCACATTCCTCACATGCGTTTGAATTTTCAAGTGGCAAGATAAGCAAGCAGCACCATTCTCTGTGCCTCTATGCGAACAGTGCCATGGGCAGATGAGGCTGAGCAAGAGCTTTCCAGGCTAGCCCCTTCTGGCTGCCAGCTATCTGCAGACGTTCGCATTTCAAGAGCAGGGCTGCGAAAGAAGCCTAGCAGGTACACCATATTTCCCAGGCTACGTTTGAAGTTTGAGGTGGCAAGACAAGCAAGCAACCCCATTCTCTGTGCCCCTGTGTGAGCAGTGCCATGGGCAGATGAGGCTGAGCAACAGCTTTCCAGACTAGCCCCTTCTGCCTGCCAGCTATCTGCAGACGTTCGCACTTTCGGAACAGGGCTGTGATAGGAGCCTGGCAGGGACACCAACTTTCCCAGCATGCGTTTGAAGTATCAAGTGGCAAGATAAGCAAGCAGCCCCTTTCTCTGTGCCTCTATGCGAACAGTGCCATGGGCAGATGAGGCTGAGCAACAGCTTTCCAGGCTAGCCCCTTCTGCCTGCCAGCTATCTGCAGACGTTCGCATTTCAAGAGCAGGGCTGCGAAAGGAGCCTAGCAGGTACACCATCTTTCCCAGGCTACGTTTGAAGTTTGAGGTGGCAAGACAAGCAAGGAGCCCCATTCTCTGTGCCTCTGTGCGACCAGTGCCATGAGCAGATGAGGCTGAGCAACAGCTTTCCGGGCTAGCACCTTCTGGCTGCCAGCTATCTGCAGACGTTCGCACTTTCGGATCAGGGCTGCGAAATGAGCCTGGCAGGGACACCACCATTCCCAGCATGCGTTTGAAGTTTCAAGTGGCAAGATGAGCAAGCAGCCCCTTTCTCTGTGCCTCTATGCGAACAGTGCCATGGGCAGATGAGGCTGAGCAACAGCTTTCCAGGCTAGCCCCTTCTGCCTGCCAGCTATCTGCAGACGTTCGCATTTCAAGAGCAGGTCTGCGAAAGGAGCCTAGCAGGTACAACATCTTTCCCAGGCTACGTTTGAAGTTTGATGTGGCAAGACAAGCAAGCAGCCCCATTCTCTGTGCCTATGTGCGAGCACTGCCATGGGCAGATGAGGCTGAGCAACAGCTTTCCAGGCTAGCCCCTTCTGCCTGCCAGCTATCTGCGGACGTTCGCACTTTCGGAACACGGCTGTGATAGGAGCCTGGCAGGGACACCACCATTCCCAGCATGCGTTTGATGTTTCAAGTGGCAAGATAAGCAAGCAGCCCCTTTCTCTGTGCCTCTATGCGAACAGTGCCATGGGCAGATGAGGCTGAGCAACAGCTTTCCAGGCTAGCCCCTTCTGGCTGCCACCTATCTGCAGACGTTCGCATTTCAAGAGCAGGGCTGCGAAAGGAGCCTAGCAGGTACACCATCTTTCCCAGGCTACGTTTGAAGTTTGAGGTAGCAAGACAAGCAAGGAGCCCCATTCTCTGTGCCTCTGTGCGAGCAGTGCCATGAGCAGATGAGGCTGAGCAACAGCTTTCCAGGCTAGCCCCTTCTGCCTGCCAGCTATCTGCAGACGTTCGCACTTTCGGATCAGGGCTGCGAAAGGAGCCTGGCAGGGACAACCCACATTCCTAACATGCGTTTGAAGTTTCAAGTGGCAAGATAAGCAAGCAGCACCATTCTCTGTGCCTCTATGCGAACAGTGCCATGGGCAGATGAGGCTGAGCAACAGCTTTCCAGGCTAGCCCCTTCTGCCTGCCAGCTATCTGCAGACGTTCGCATTTCAAGAGCAGGGCTGCGAAAGGAGCCTAGCAGGTACACCATCTTTCCCAGGCTACGTTTGAAGTTTGAGGTGGCAAGACAAGCAAGCAACCCCATTCTCTGTGCCCCTGTGTGAGCAGTGCCATGGGCAGATGAGGCTGAGCAACAGCTTTCCAGACTAGCCCCTTCTGCCTGCCAGCTATCTGCAGACGTTCGCACTTTCGGAACAGGGCTGTGATAGGAGCCTGGCAGGGACACCACCATTCCCAGCATGCGTTTGAAGTATCAAGTGGCAAGATAAGCAAGCAGCCCCATTCTCTGTGCCTCTATGCGAACAGTGCCATGGGCAGATGAGGCTGAGCAACAGCTTTCCAGGCTAGCCCCTTCTGCCTGCCAGCTATCTGCAGACGTTCGCACTTAGGAGCAGGGCTGCGAAAGGAGCATGGCTGGGACATCAACATTCCCAGGCTACGTTTGAGGTTTGAGGTGGCAAGACAAGCAAGCAGCCCCATTCTCTGTGCCTCTGTGCGAGCACTGCCATGGGCAGATGAGGCTGAGCAACAGCTTTCCAGGCTAGCCCCTTCTGCCTGCCAGCTATCTGCAGACGTTCGCACTTTCGGAGTAGGGCTGCGAAAGGAGCCTGGCTGGGACACCATCTTTCCCAGGCTACGTTTGAAGATTCAAGTGGCAAGATAAGCAAGCAGCCCCATTCTCTGTGCCTCTAAGCGAACAGTGCCATGGGCAGATGAGGCTGAGCAACAGCTTTCCAGGCTAGCCCCTTCTGCCTGCCAGCTATCTGCAGACGTTCGCGTTTCAAGAGCAGGGCTGCGAAAGGAGCCTAGCAGGTACACCATCTTTCCCAGGCTACGTTTGAAGTTTGAGGTGGCAAGACAAGCAAGCAGCCTCATTCTTGGTGCCTCTGTGCGAGCAGTGCCATGGGCAGATGAGGCTGAGCAACAGCTTTCCAGGCTAGCCCCTTCTGCCTGCCAGCTATCTGCAGACGTTCGCACCTTTGGAGCAGGGCTGCGAAATGAGCCTGGCAGGGACACCACCATTCCCAGCATGCGTTTGAAGTTTCAAGTGGCAAGATGAGCAAGCAGCCCCTTTCTCTGTGCCTCTATGCGAACAGTGCCATGGGCAGATGAGGCTGAGCAACAGCTTTCCAGGCTAGCCCCTTCTGCCTGCCAGCTATCTGCAGACGTTCGCATTTCAAGAGCAGGTCTGCGAAAGGAGCCTAGCAGGTACAACATCTTTCCCAGGCTACGTTTGAAGTTTGATGTGGCAAGACAAGCAAGCAGCCCCATTCTCTGTGCCTCTGTGCGAGCAGTGCCATGGGCAGATGAGGCTGAGCAACAGCTTTCCAGGCTAGCCCCTTCTGCCTGCCAGCTATCTGCGGATTTTCGCACTTTCGGAGTAGGGCTGCGAAAGGAGCCTGGCTGGGACACCAACTTTCCCAGGCTACGTTTGAAGTTTCAAGTGGCAAGATAAGCAAGCAGCCCCATTCTCTGTGCCTCTATGCGAACAGTGCCATGGGCAGATGAGGCTGAGCAACAGCTTTCCAGGCTAGCCCCTTCTGCCTGCCAGCTATCTGCAGACGTTCGCACTTTCGGAACACGGCTGTGATAGGAGCCTGGCAGGGACACCACCATTCCCAGCATGCGTTTGATGTTTCAAGTGGCAAGATAAGCAAGCAGCCCCTTTCTCTGTGCCTCTATGCGAACAGTGCCATGGGCAGATGAGGCTGAGCAACAGCTTTCCAGGCTAGCCCCTTCTGGCTGCCACCTATCTGCAGACGTTCGCATTTCAAGAGCAGGGCTGCGAAAGGAGCCTAGCAGGTACACCATCTTTCCCAGGCTACGTTTGAAGTTTGAGGTAGCAAGACAAGCAAGGAGCCCCATTCTCTGTGCCTCTGTGCGAGCAGTGCCATGAGCAGATGAGGCTGAGCAACAGCTTTCCAGGCTAGCCCCTTCTGCCTGCCAGCTATCTGCAGACGTTCGCACTTTCGGATCAGGGCTGCGAAAGGAGCCTGGCAGGGACAACCCACATTCCTCACATGCGTTTGAAGTTTCAAGTGGCAAGATAAGCAAGCAGCACCATTCTCTGTGCCTCTATGCGAACAGTGCCATGGGCAGATGAGGCTGAGCAACAGCTTTCCAGGCTAGCCCCTTCTGCCTGCCAGCTATCTGCAGACGTTCGCATTTCAAGAGCAGGGCTGCGAAAGGAGCCTAGCAGGTACACCATCTTTCCCAGGCTACGTTTGAAGTTTGAGGTGGCAAGACAAGCAAGGAGCCCCATTCTCTGTGCCTCTGTGCGACCAGTGCCATGGGCAGATGAGGCTGAGCAACAGCTTTCCAGGCTAGCCCCTTCTGGCTGCCACCTATCTGCAGACGTTCGCATTTCAAGAGCAGGGCTGCGAAAGGAGCCTAGCAGGTACACCATCTTTCCCAGGCTACGTTTGAAGTTTGAGGTAGCAAGACAAGCAAGGAGCCCCATTCTCTGTGCCTCTGTGCGAGCAGTGCCATGAGCAGATGAGGCTGAGCAACAGCTTTCCAGGCTAGCCCCTTCTGCCTGCCAGCTATCTGCAGACGTTCGCACTTTCGGATCAGGGCTGCGAAAGGAGCCTGGCAGGGAGAACCCACATTCCTCACATGCGTTTGAAGTTTCAAGTGGCAAGATAAGCAAGCAGCACCATTCTCTGTGCCTCTATGCGAACAGTGCCATGGGCAGATGAGGCTGAGCAACAGCTTTCCAGGCTAGCCCCTTCTGGCTGCCAGCTATCTGCAGACGTTCGCATTTCAAGAGCAGGGCTGCGAAAGAAGCCTAGCAGGTACACCATATTTCCCAGGCTACGTTTGAAGTTTGAGGTGGCAAGACAAGCAAGCAACCCCATTCTCTGTGCCCCTGTGTGAGCAGTGCCATGGGCAGATGAGGCTGAGCAACAGCTTTCCAGACTAGCCCCTTCTGCCTGCCAGCTATCTGCAGACGTTCGCACTTTCGGAACAGGGCTGTGATAGGAGCCTGGCAGGGACACCAACTTTCCCAGCATGCGTTTGAAGTATCAAGTGGCAAGATAAGCAAGCAGCCCCTTTCTCTGTGCCTCTATGCGAACAGTGCCATGGGCAGATGAGGCTGAGCAACAGCTTTCCAGGCTAGCCCCTTCTGCCTGCCAGCTATCTGCAGACGTTCGCATTTCAAGAGCAGGGCTGCGAAAGGAGCCTAGCAGGTACACCATCTTTCCCAGGCTACGTTTGAAGTTTGAGGTGGCAAGACAAGCAAGGAGCCCCATTCTCTGTGCCTCTGTGCGACCAGTGCCATGGGCAGATGAGGCTGAGCAACAGCTTTCCGGGCTAGCACCTTCTGGCTGCCAGCTATCTGCAGACGTTCGCACTTTCGGATCAGGGCTGCGAAAGGAGCCTGGCTGGGACACCAACTTTCCCAGGCTACGTTTGAGGTTTGAGGTGGCAAGACAAGCAAGCAGCCCCATTCTCTGTGCCTCTATGCGAACAGTACCATGGGCAGATGAGGCTGAGCAACAGCTTTCCAGACTAGCCCCTTCTGCCTGCCAGCTATCTGCAGACGTTCGCACCTTTGGAGCAGGGCTGCGAAATGAGCCTGGCAGGGACACCACCATTCCCAGCATGCGTTTGAAGTTTCAAGTGGCAAGATGAGCAAGCAGCCCCTTTCTCTGTGCCTCTATGCGAACAGTGCCATGGGCAGATGAGGCTGAGCAACAGCTTTCCAGGCTAGCCCCTTCTGCCTGCCAGCTATCTGCAGACGTTCGCATTTCAAGAGCAGGTCTGCGAAAGGAGCCTAGCAGGTACAACATCTTTCCCAGGCTACGTTTGAAGTTTGATGTGGCAAGACAAGCAAGCAGCCCCATTCTCTGTGCCTATGTGCGAGCACTGCCATGGGCAGATGAGGCTGAGCAACAGCTTTCCAGGCTAGCCCCTTCTGCCTGCCAGCTATCTGCGGATTTTCGCACTTTCGGAGTAGGGCTGCGAAAGGAGCCTGGCTGGGACACCAACTTTCCCAGGCTACGTTTGAAGTTTCAAGTGGCAAGATAAGCAAGCAGCCCCATTCTCTGTGCCTCTATGCGAACAGTGCCATGGGCAGATGAGGCTGAGCAACAGCTTTCCAGGCTAGCCCCTTCTGCCTGCCAGCTATCTGCAGACGTTCGCACTTTCGGAACACGGCTGTGATAGGAGCCTGGCAGGGACACCACCATTCCCAGCATGCGTTTGATGTTTCAAGTGGCAAGATAAGCAAGCAGCCCCTTTCTCTGTGCCTCTATGCGAACAGTGCCATGGGCAGATGAGGCTGAGCAACAGCTTTCCAGGCTAGCCCCTTCTGGCTGCCACCTATCTGCAGACGTTCGCATTTCAAGAGCAGGGCTGCGAAAGGAGCCTAGCAGGTACACCATCTTTCCCAGGCTACGTTTGAAGTTTGAGGTAGCAAGACAAGCAAGGAGCCCCATTCTCTGTGCCTCTGTGCGAGCAGTGCCATGAGCAGATGAGGCTGAGCAACAGCTTTCCAGGCTAGCCCCTTCTGCCTGCCAGCTATCTGCAGACGTTCGCACTTTCGGATCAGGGCTGCGAAAGGAGCCTGGCAGGGACAACCCACATTCCTCACATGCGTTTGAAGTTTCCAGTGGCAAGATAAGCAAGCAGCCCCATTCTCTGTGCCTCTATGCGAACAGTGCCATGGGCAGATGAGGCTGAGCAACAGCTTTCCAGGCTAGCCCCTTCTGCCTGCCAGCTATCTGCAGACGTTCGCATTTCAAGAGCAGGGCTGCGAAAGGAGCCTTAGCAGGTACACCATCTTTCCCAGGCTACGTTTGAAGTTTGAGGTGGCAAGACAAGCAAGGAGCCCCATTCTCTGTGCCTCTGTGCGACCAGTGCCATGGGCAGATGAGGCTGAGCAACAGCTTTCCAGGCTAGCCCCTTCTGGCTGCCACCTATCTGCAGACGTTCGCATTTCAAGAGCAGGGCTGCGAAAGGAGCCTAGCAGGTACACCATCTTTCCCAGGCTACGTTTGAAGTTTGAGGTAGCAAGACAAGCAAGGAGCCCCATTCTCTGTGCCTCTGTGCGAGCAGTGCCATGAGCAGATGAGGCTGAGCAACAGCTTTCCAGGCTAGCCCCTTCTGCCTGCCAGCTATCTGCAGACGTTCGCACTTTCGGATCAGGGCTGCGAAAGGAGCCTGGCAGGGAGAACCCACATTCCTCACATGCGTTTGAAGTTTCAAGTGGCAAGATAAGCAAGCAGCACCATTCTCTGTGCCTCTATGCGAACAGTGCCATGGGCAGATGAGGCTGAGCAAGAGCTTTCCAGGCTAGCCCCTTCTGGCTGCCAGCTATCTGCAGACGTTCGCATTTCAAGAGCAGGGCTGCGAAAGAAGCCTAGCAGGTACACCATATTTCCCAGGCTACGTTTGAAGTTTGAGGTGGCAAGACAAGCAAGCAACCCCATTCTCTGTGCCCCTGTGTGAGCAGTGCCATGGGCAGATGAGGCTGAGCAACAGCTTTCCAGACTAGCCCCTTCTGCCTGCCAGCTATCTGCAGACGTTCGCATTTCAAGAGCAGGGCTGCGAAAGGAGCCTAGCAGGTACACCATCTTTCCCAGGCTACGTTTGAAGTTTGAGGTGGCAAGACAAGCAAGGAGCCCCATTCTCTGTGCCTCTGTGCGACCAGTGCCATGGGCAGATGAGGCTGAGCAACAGCTTTCCGGGCTAGCACCTTCTGGCTGCCAGCTATCTGCAGACGTTCGCACTTTCGGATCAGGGCTGCGAAAGGAGCCTGGCTGGGACACCAACTTTCCCAGGCTACGTTTGAGGTTTGAGGTGGCAAGACAAGCAAGCAGCCCCATTCTCTGTGCCCCTGTGCGAGCAGTACCATGGGCAGATGAGGCTGAGCAACAGCTTTCCAGACTAGCCCCTTCTGCCTGCCAGCTATCTGCAGACGTTCGCACTTTCGGAACAGGGCTGTGATAGGAGCCTGGCAGGGACACCACCATTCCCAGCATGCGTTTGAAGTATCAAGTGGCAAGATAAGCAAGCAGCCCCATTCTCTGTGCCTCTATGCGAACAGTGCCATGGGCAGATGAGGCTGAGCAACAGCTTTCCAGGCTAGCCCCTTCTGCCTGCCAGCTATCTGCAGACGTTCGCACTTTCGGAGCAGGGCTGCGAAAGGAGCCTGGCTGGGACACCAACTTTCCCAGGCTACGTTTGAGGTTTGAGGTGGCAAGACAAGGAAGCAGCCCCATTCTCTGTGCCTCTGTGCGAGCACTGCCATGGGCAGATGAGGCTGAGCAACAGCTTTCCAGGCTAGCCCCTTCTGCCTGCCAGCTATCTGCAGACGTTCGCACTTTCGGAGCAGGGCTGCGAAAGGAGCCTGGCTGGGACACCATCTTTCCCAGGCTACGTTTGAAGATTCAAGTGGCAAGATAAGCAAGCAGCCCCATTCTCTGTGCCTCTATGCGAACAGTGCCATGGGCAGATGAGGCTGAGCAAAAGCTTTCCAGGCTAGCCCCTTCTGCCTGCCAGCTATCTGCAGACGTTCGCGTTTCAAGAGCAGGGCTGCGAAAGGAGCCTAGCAGGTACACCATCTTTCCCAGGCTACGTTTGAAGTTTGAGGTGGCAAGACAAGCAAGCAGCCTCATTCTTGGTGCCTCTGTGCGAGCAGTGCCATGGGCAGATGAGGCTGAGCAACAGCTTTCCAGGCTAGCCCCTTCTGCCTGCCAGCTATCTGCAGACGTTCGCACTTTCTGAGCAGGGCTGCGAAATGAGCCTGGCAGGGACACCACCATTCCCAGCATGCGTTTGAAGTTTCAAGTGGCAAGATAAGCAAGCAGCCCCTTTCTCTGTGCCTCTATGCGAACAGTGCCATGGGCAGATGAGGCTGAGCAACAGCTTTCCAGGCTAGACCCTTCTGGCTGCCAGCTATCTGCAGACGTTCGCATTTCAAGAGCAGGGCTGCGAAAGGAGCCTAGCAGGTACACCATCTTTCCCAGGCTACGTTTGAAGTTTGAGGTGGCAAGACAAGCAAGCAGCCCCATTCTCTGTGCCTCTGTGCGAGCACTGCCATGGGCAGATGAGGCTGAGCAACAGCTTTCCAGGCTAGCCCCTTCTGCCTGCCATCTATCTGCGGACGTTCGCACTTTCGGAGTAGGGCTGCGAAAGGAGCATGGCTGGGACACCAACATTCCCAGCATGCGTTTGAAGTTTCAAGTGGCAAGATAAGCAAGCAGCCCCATTCTCTGTGCCTCTATGTGAACAGTGCCATGGGCAGATGAGGCTGAGCAACAGCTTTCCAGGCTAGCCCCTTCTGCCTGCCAGCTATCTGCAGACGTTCGCATTTCAAGAGCAGGGCTGCGAAAGGAGCCTAGCAGGTACAACATCTTTCCCAGGCTACGTTTGAAGTTTGAGGTGGCAAGACAAGCAAGCAGCCCCATTCTCTGTGCCTATGTGCGAGCACTGCCATGGGCAGATGAGGCTGAGCAACAGCTTTCCAGGCTAGCCCCTTCTGCCTGCCAGCTATCTGCGGACGTTCGCACTTTCGGAGTAGGGCTGCGAAAGGAGCCTGGCTGGGACACCAACTTTCCCAGGCTACGTTTGAAGTTTCAAGTGGCAAGATAAGCAAGCAGCCCCATTCTCTGTGCCTCTATGCGAACAGTGCCATGGGCAGATGAGGCTGAGCAACAGCTTTCCAGGCTAGCCCCTTCTGCCTGCCAGCTATCTGCAGACGTTCGCACTTTCGGAACACGGCTGTGATAGGAGCCTGGCAGGGACACCACCATTCCCAGCATGCGTTTGATGTTTCAAGTGGCAAGATAAGCAAGCAGCCCCTTTCTCTGTGCCTCTATGCGAACAGTGCCATGGGCAGATGAGGCTGAGCAACAGCTTTCCAGGCTAGCCCCTTCTGGCTGCCACCTATCTGCAGACGTTCGCATTTCAAGAGCAGGGCTGCGAAAGGAGCCTAGCAGGTACACCATCTTTCCCAGGCTACGTTTGAAGTTTGAGGTAGCAAGACAAGCAAGGAGCCCCATTCTCTGTGCCTCTGTGCGAGCAGTGCCATGAGCAGATGAGGCTGAGCAACAGCTTTCCAGGCTAGCCCCTTCTGCCTGCCAGCTATCTGCAGACGTTCGCACTTTCGGATCAGGGCTGCGAAAGGAGCCTGGCAGGGACAACCCACATTCCTCACATGCGTTTGAAGTTTCAAGTGGCAAGATAAGCAAGCAGCACCATTCTCTGTGCCTCTATGCGAACAGTGCCATGGGCAGATGAGGCTGAGCAACAGCTTTCCAGGCTAGCCCCTTCTGCCTGCCAGCTATCTGCAGACGTTCGCACTTTCGGAGCAGGGCTGCGAAAGGAGCCTAGCAGGTACACCATCTTTCCCAGGCTACGTTTGAAGTTTGAGGTGGCAAGACAAGCAAGGAGCCGCATTCTCTGTGCCTCTGTGCGACCAGTGCCATGGGCAGATGAGGCTGAGCAACAGCTTTCCAGGCTAGCCCCTTCTGCCTGCCAGCTATCTGCAGACGTTCGCGTTTCAAGAGCAGGGCTGCCAAAGGAGCCTAGCAGGTACACCATCTTTCCCAGGCTACGTTTGAAGTTTGAGGTGGCAAGACAAGCAAGCAGCCTCATTCTTGGTGCCTCTGTGCGAGCAGTGCCATGGGCAGATGAGGCTGAGCAACAGCTTTCCAGGCTAGCCCCTTCTGCCTGCCAGCTATCTGCAGACGTTCGCACCTTCGGAGCAGGGCTACGAAATGAGCCTGGCAGGGACACCACCATTCCCAGCATGCGTTTGAAGTTTCAAGTGGCAAGATAAGCAAGCAGCCCCTTTCTCTGTGCCTCTATGCGAACAGTGCCATGGGCAGATGAGGCTGAGCAACAGCTTTCCAGGCTAGCCCCTTCTGGCTGCCAGCTATCTGCAGACGTTCGCATTTCAAGAGCAGGGCTGCGAAAGGAGCCTAGCAGGTACACCATCTTTCCCAGGCTACGTTTGAAGTTTGAGGTGGCAAGACAAGCAAGCAGCCCCATTCTCTGTGCCTCTGTGCGAGCACTGCCATGGGCAGATGAGGCTGAGCAACAGCTTTCCAGGCTAGCCCCTTCTGTCTGCCATCTATCTGCGGACGTTCGCACTTTCGGAGTAGAGCTGCGAAAGGAGCATGGCTGGGACACCAACATTCCCTGCATGCGTTTGAAGTTTCAAGTGGCAAGATAAGCAAGCAGCCCCTTTCTCTGTGCCTCTATGCGAACAGTGCCATGGGCAGATGAGGCTGAGCAACAGCTTTCCAGGCTAGCCCCTTCTGCCTGCCAGCTATCTGCAGACGTTCGCATTTCAAGAGCAGGGCTGCGAAAGGAGCCTAGCAGGTACAACATCTTTCCCAGGCTACGTTTGAAGTTTGAGGTGGCAAGACAAGCAAGCAGCCCCATTCTCTGTGCCTATGTGCGAGCACTGCCATGGGCAGATGAGGCTGAGCAACAGCTTTCCAGGCTAGACCCTTCTGCCTGCCAGCTATCTGCGGACGTTCGCACTTTCGGAGTAGGGCTGCGAAAGGAGCCTGGCTGGGACACCAACTTTCCCAGGCTACGTTTGAAGTTTCAAGTGGCAAGATAAGCAAGCAGCCCCATTCTCTGTGCCTCTATGCGAACAGTGCCATGGGCAGATGAGGCTGAGCAACAGCTTTCCAGGCTAGCCCCTTCTGCCTGCCAGCTATCTGCAGACGTTCGCACTTTCGGATCAGGGCTGCGAAAGGAGCCTTGCTGGGACACCAACTTTCCCAGGCTACGTTTGAGGTTTGAGGTAGCAAGACAAGCAAGGAGCCCCATTCTCTGTGCCCCTGTGCGAGCAGTGCCATGGGCAGATGAGGCTGAGCAAAAGCTTTCCAGGCTAGCCTCTTCTGGCTGCCAGCTATCTGCAGACGTTCGCATTTCAAGAGCAGGGCTGCGAAAGGAGCCTAGCAGGTAAACCATCTTTCTCAGGCTACGTTTCAAGTTTGAGGTGGCAAGACAAGCAAGCAGCCCCATTCTCTGTGCCCCTGTGCGAGCAGTACCATGGGCAGATGAGGCTGAGCAACAGCTTTCCAGACTAGACCCTTCTGCCTGCCAGCTATCTGCAGACGTTCGCACTTTCGGAGCAGGGCTGTGATAGGAGCCTGGCAGGGACACCACCATTCCCAGCATGCTTTTGAAGTATCAAGTGGCAAGATAAGCAAGCAGCCCCTTTCTCTGTGCCTCTGTGCGAACAGTGCCATGGGCAGATGAGGCTGAGCAACAGCTTTCCAGGATAGCCCCTTCTGCCTGCCAGCTATCTGCAGACGTTCGCGTTTCAAGAGCAGGGCTGCCAAAGGAGCCTAGCAGGTACACCATCTTTCCCAGGCTACGTTTGAAGTTTGAGGTGGCAAGACAAGCAAGCAGCCTCATTCTCTGTGCCTCTGTGCGAGCAGTGCCATGGGCAGATGAGGCTGAGCAACAGCTTTCCAGGCTAGCCCCTTCTGCCTGCCAGCTATCTGCAGACGTTCGCATTTCAAGAGCAGGGCTGCGAAAGGAGCCTAGCAGGTACACCATCTTTCCCAGGCTACGTTTGAAGTTTGAGGTAGCAAGACAAGCAAGCAGCCCCATTCTCTGTGCCTCTGTGCGAGCAGTGCCATGGGCAGATGAGGCTGAGCAACAGCTTTCCAGGCTAGCCCCTTCTGGCTGCCATCTATCTGCGGACGTTCGCACCTTCGGAGTAGAGCTGCGAAAGGAGCATGGCTGGGACACCACCATTCCCAGCATGCGTTTGAAGTATCAAGTGGCAAGATAAGCAAGCAGCCCCTTTCTCTGTGCCTCTATGCGAACAGTGCCATGGGCAGATGAGGCTGAGCAACAGCTTTCCAGGCTAGCCCCTTCTGCCTGCCAGCTATCTGCAGACGTTCGCGTTTCAAGAGCAGGGCTGCGAAAGGAGCCTAGCAGGTACACCATCTTTCCCAGGCTACGTTTGAAGTTTGAGGTGGCAAGACAAGCAAGCAGCCTCATTCTTGGTGCCTCTGTGCGAGCAGTGCCATGGGCAGATGAGGCTGAGCAACAGCTTTCCAGGCTAGACCCTTCTGCCTGCCAGCTATCTGCAGACGTTCGCACTTTCTGAGCAGGGCTGTGATAGGAGCCTGGCAGGGACACCACCATTCCCAGCATGCGTTTGAAGTTTCAAGTGGCAAGATAAGCAAGCAGCCCCTTTCTCTGTGCCTCTATGCGAACAGTGCCATGGGCAGATGAGGCTGAGCAACAGCTTTCCAGGCTAGACCCTTCTGGCTGCCAGCTATCTGCAGACGTTCGCATTTCAAGAGCAGGGCTGCGAAAGGAGCCTAGCAGGTACACCATCTTTCCCAGGCTACGTTTGAAGTTTGAGGTGGCAAGACAAGCAAGCAGCCCCATTCTCTGTGCCTCTGTGCGAGCACTGCCATGGGCAGATGAGGCTGAGCAACAGCTTTCCAGGCTAGCCCCTTCTGCCTGCCATCTATCTGCGGACGTTCGCACTTTCGGAGTAGGGCTGCGAAAGGAGCATGGCTGGGACACCAACATTCCCAGCATGCGTTTGAAGTTTCAAGTGGCAAGATAAGCAAGCAGCCCCATTCTCTGTGCCTCTATGTGAACAGTGCCATGGGCAGATGAGGCTGAGCAACAGCTTTCCAGGCTAGCCCCTTCTGCCTGCCAGCTATCTGCAGACGTTCGCATTTCAAGAGCAGGGCTGCGAAAGGAGCCTAGCAGGTACAACATCTTTCCCAGGCTACGTTTGAAGTTTGAGGTGGCAAGACAAGCAAGCAGCCCCATTCTCTGTGCCTATGTGCGAGCACTGCCATGGGCAGATGAGGCTGAGCAACAGCTTTCCAGGCTAGCCCCTTCTGCCTGCCAGCTATCTGCGGACGTTCGCACTTTCGGAGTAGGGCTGCGAAAGGAGCCTGGCTGGGACACCAACTTTCCCAGGCTACGTTTGAAGTTTCAAGTGGCAAGATAAGCAAGCAGCCCCATTCTCTGTGCCTCTATGCGAACAGTGCCATGGGCAGATGAGGCTGAGCAACAGCTTTCCAGGCTAGCCCCTTCTGCCTGCCAGCTATCTGCAGACGTTCGCACTTTCGGAACACGGCTGTGATAGGAGCCTGGCAGGGACACCACCATTCCCAGCATGCGTTTGATGTTTCAAGTGGCAAGATAAGCAAGCAGCCCCTTTCTCTGTGCCTCTATGCGAACAGTGCCATGGGCAGATGAGGCTGAGCAACAGCTTTCCAGGCTAGCCCCTTCTGGCTGCCACCTATCTGCAGACGTTCGCATTTCAAGAGCAGGGCTGCGAAAGGAGCCTAGCAGGTACACCATCTTTCCCAGGCTACGTTTGAAGTTTGAGGTAGCAAGACAAGCAAGGAGCCCCATTCTCTGTGCCTCTGTGCGAGCAGTGCCATGGGCAGATGAGGCTGAGCAACAGCTTTCCAGGCTAGCCCCTTCTGCCTGCCAGCTATCTGCAGACGTTCGCACTTTCGGATCAGGGCTGCGAAAGGAGCCTGGCAGGGACAACCCACATTCCTCACATGCGTTTGAAGTTTCAAGTGGCAAGATAAGCAAGCAGCACCATTCTCTGTGCCTCTATGCGAACAGTGCCATGGGCAGATGAGGCTGAGCAACAGCTTTCCAGGCTAGCCCCTTCTGCCTGCCAGCTATCTGCAGACGTTCGCACTTTCGGAGCAGGGCTGCGAAAGAGCCTAGCAGGTACACCATCTTTCCCAGGCTACGTTTGAAGTTTGAGGTGGCAAGACAAGCAAGGAGCCGCATTCTCTGTGCCTCTGTGCGACCAGTGCCATGGGCAGATGAGGCTGAGCAACAGCTTTCCAGGCTAGCCCCTTCTGCCTGCCAGCTATCTGCAGACGTTCGCGTTTCAAGAGCAGGGCTGCCAAAGGAGCCTAGCAGGTACACCATCTTTCCCAGGCTACGTTTGAAGTTTGAGGTGGCAAGACAAGCAAGCAGCCTCATTCTTGGTGCCTCTGTGCGAGCAGTGCCATGGGCAGATGAGGCTGAGCAACAGCTTTCCAGGCTAGCCCCTTCTGCCTGCCAGCTATCTGCAGACGTTCGCACCTTCGGAGCAGGGCTACGAAATGAGCCTGGCAGGGACACCACCATTCCCAGCATGCGTTTGAAGTTTCAAGTGGCAAGATAAGCAAGCAGCCCCTTTCTCTGTGCCTCTATGCGAACAGTGCCATGGGCAGATGAGGCTGAGCAACAGCTTTCCAGGCTAGACCCTTCTGGCTGCCAGCTATCTGCAGACGTTCGCATTTCAAGAGCAGGGCTGCGAAAGGAGCCTAGCAGGTACACCATCTTTCCCAGGAAACGTTTGAAGTTTGAGGTGGCAAGACAAGCAAGCAGCCCCATTCTCTGTGCCTCTGTGCGAGCACTGCCATGGGCAGATGAGGCTGAGCAACAGCTTTCCAGGCTAGCCCCTTCTGTCTGCCATCTATCTGCGGACGTTCGCACATTCGGAGTAGAGCTGCGAAAGGAGCATGGCTGGGACACCAACATTCCCTGCATGCGTTTGAAGTTTCAAGTGGCAAGATAAGCAAGCAGCCCCTTTCTCTGTGCCTCTATGCGAACAGTGCCATGGGCAGATGAGGCTGAGCAACAGCTTTCCAGGCTAGCCCCTTCTGCCTGCCAGCTATCTGCAGACGTTCGCACCTTCGGAGCAGGGCTGCGAAATGAGCCTGGCAGGGACACCACCATTCCCAGCATGCGTTTGAAGTTTCAAGTGGCAAGATAAGCAAGCAGCCCCTTTCTCTGTGCCTCTGTGCGAGCAGTGCCATGGGCAGATGAGGCTGAGCAACAGCTTTCCAGGCTAGCCCCTTCTGCCTGCCAGCTATCTGCAGACGTTCGCACCTTCGGAGCAGGGCTGCGAAATGAGCCTGGCAGGGACACCACCATTCCCAGCATGCGTTTGAAGTTTCAAGTGGCAAGATAAGCAAGCAGCCCCTTTCTCTGTGCCTCTGTGCGAGCAGTGCCATGGGCAGATGAGGCTGAGCTACAGCTTTCCAGGCTAGCCCCTTCTGGCTGCCAGCTATCTGCAGACATTCGCACTTTCGGATCAGGGCTGCGAAAGGAGCCTTGCTGGGACACCAACTTTCCCAGGCTACGTTTGAGGTTTGCGGTGGCAAGACAAGCAAGCAGCCCCATTCTCTGTGCCTCTGTGCGAGCAGTGCCATGGGCAGATGAGGCTGAGCAACAGCTTTCCAGGCTAGCCCCTTCTGCCTGCCAGCTATCTGCAGACGTTCGCACCTTCGGAGCAGGGCTGCGAAATGAGCCTGGCAGGGACACCACCATTCCCAGCATGCGTTTGAAGTTTGAGGTAGCAAGACAAGCAAGGAGCCCCATTCTCTGTGCCCCTGTGCGAGCAGTGCCATGGGCAGATGAGGCTGAGCAAAAGCTTTCCAGGCTAGCCTCTTCTGGCTGCCAGCTATCTGCAGACGTTCGCATTTCAAGAGCAGGGCTGCGAAAGGAGCCTAGCAGGTAAACCATCTTTCTCAGGCTACGTTTCAAGTTTGAGGTGGCAAGACAAGCAAGCAGCCCCATTCTCTGTGCCCCTGTGCGAGCAGTACCATGGGCAGATGAGGCTGAGCAACAGCTTTCCAGACTAGCCCCTTCTGCCTGCCAGCTATCTGCAGACGTTCGCACTTTCGGAGCAGGGCTGTGATAGGAGCCTGGCAGGGACACCACCATTCCCAGCATGCTTTTGAAGTATCAAGTGGCAAGATAAGCAAGCAGCCCCTTTCTCTGTGCCTCTGTGCGAACAGTGCCATGGGCAGATGAGGCTGAGCAACAGCTTTCCAGGATAGCCCCTTCTGCCTGCCAGCTATCTGCAGACGTTCGCGTTTCAAGAGCAGGGCTGCCAAAGGAGCCTAGCAGGTACACCATCTTTCCCAGGCTACGTTTGAAGTTTGAGGTGGCAAGACAAGCAAGCAGCCTCATTCTCTGTGCCTCTGTGCGAGCAGTGCCATGGGCAGATGAGGCTGAGCAACAGCTTTCCAGGCTAGCCCCTTCTGCCTGCCAGCTATCTGCAGACGTTCGCATTTCAAGAGCAGGGCTGCGAAAGGAGCCTAGCAGGTACACCATCTTTCCCAGGCTACGTTTGAAGTTTGAGGTAGCAAGACAAGCAAGCAGCCCCATTCTCTGTGCCTCTGTGCGAGCAGTGCCATGGGCAGATGAGGCTGAGCAACAGCTTTCCAGGCTAGCCCCTTCTGGCTGCCATCTATCTGCGGACGTTCGCACTTTCGGAGTAGAGCTGCGAAAGGAGCATGGCTGGGACACCAACATTCCCAGCATGCGTTTGAAGTTTCAAGTGGCAAGATAAGCAAGCAGCCCCTTTCTCTGTGCCTCTATGCGAACAGTGCCATGGGCAGATGAGGCTGAGCAACAGCTTTCCAGGCTAGCCCCTTCTGCCTGCCAGCTATCTGCAGACGTTCGCATTTCAAGAGCAGGGCTGCGAAAGGAGCCTAGCAGGTACAACATCTTTCCCAGGATACGTTTGAAGTTTGAGGTGGCAAGACAAGCAAGCAGCCCCATTCTCTGTGCCTATGTGCGAGCACTGCCATGGGCAGATGAGGCTGAGCAACAGCTTTCCAGGCTAGACCCTTCTGCCTGCCAGCTATCTGCGGACGTTCGCACTTTCGGAGTAGGGCTGCGAAAGGAGCCTGGCTGGGACACCAACTTTCCCAGGCTACGTTTGAAGTTTCAAGTGGCAAGATAAGCAAGCAGCCCCATTCTCTGTGCCTCTATGCGAACAGTGCCATGGGCAGATGAGGCTGAGCAACAGCTTTCCAGGCTAGCCCCTTCTGCCTGCCAGCTATCTGCAGACGTTCGCACCTTCGGAGCAGGGCTGCGAAATGAGCCTGGCAGGGACACCACCATTCCCAGCATGCGTTTGAAGTTTGAGGTAGCAAGACAAGCAAGGAGCCCCATTCTCTGTGCCCCTGTGCGAGCAGTGCCATGGGCAGATGAGGCTGAGCAACAGCTTTCCAGGCTAGCACCTTCTGGCTGCCAGCTATCTGCAGACGTTCGCACTTTCGGATCAGGGCTGCGAACGGAGCCTGGCTGGGACACCAACTTTCCCAGGCTACGTTTGAGGTTTGAGGTGGCAAGACAAGCAAGCAGCCCCATTCTCTGTGCCCCTGTGCGAGCAGTACCATGGGCAGATGAGGCTGAGCAACAGCTTTCCAGACTAGCCCCTTCTGCCTGCCAGCTATCTGCAGACGTTCGCACTTTCGGAACAGGGCTGTGATAGGAGCCTGGCAGGAACACCACCATTCCCAGCATGCGTTTGAAGTATCAAGTGGCAAGATAAGCAAGCAGCCCCATTCTCTGTGCCTCTATGCGAACAGTGCCATGGGCAGATGAGGCTGAGCAACAGCTTTCCAGGCTAGCCCCTTCTGCCTGCCAGCTATCTGCAGACGTTCGCACTTTCGGAGCAGGGCGGCGAAAGGAGCCTGGCTGGGACACCAACTTTCCCAGGCTACGTTTGAGGTTTGAGGTGGCAAGACAAGCAAGCAGCCCCATTCTCTGTGCCTCTGTGCGAGCAGTGCCATGGGCAGATGAGGCTGAGCAACAGCTTTCCAGGCTAGCCCCTTCTGGCTGCCAGCTATCTGCAGACGTTCGCACTTTCGGAGCAGGGCTGCGAAAGGAGCCTGGCAGGGACACCAACTTTCCCAGGCTACGTTTGAAGATTCAAGTGGCAAGATAAGCAAGCAGCCCCATTCTCTGTGCCTCTATGCGAACAGTGCCATGGGCAGATGAGGCTGAGCAACAGCTTTCCAGGCTAGCCCCTTCTGCCTGCCAGCTATCTGCAGACGTTCGCATTTCAAGAGCAGGGCTGCCAAAGGAGCCTAGCAGGTACACCATCTTTCCCAGGCTACGTTTGAAGTTTGAGGTGGCAAGACAAGCAAGCAGCCCCAGTCTCTGTGCCTCTGTGCGAGCAGTGCCATGGGCAGATGAGGCTGAGCAACAGCTTTCCAGGCTAGCCCCTTCTGCCTGCCAGCTATCTGCAGACGTTCGCACCTTCGGAGCAGGGCTGCGAAATGAGCCTGGCAGGGACACCACCATTCCCAGCATGCGTTTGAAGTTTCAAGTGGCAAGATAAGCAAGCAGCCCCATTCTCTGTGCCTCTGTGCGAGCAGTGCCATGGGCAGATGAGGCTGAGCTACAGCTTTCCAGGCTAGCCCCTTCTGCCTGCCAGCTATCTGCAGACATTCGCACTTTCGGATCAGGGCTGCGAAAGGAGCCTTGCTGGGACACCAACTTTCCCAGGCTACGTTTGAGGTTTGCGGTGGCAAGACAAGCAAGCAGCCCCATTCTCTGTGCCTCTGTGCGAGCAGTGCCATGGGCAGATGAGGCTGAGCAACAGCTTTCCAGGCTAGCCCCTTCTGCCTGCCAGCTATCTGCAGACGTTCGCACCTTCGGAGCAGGGCTGCGAAATGAGCCTGGCAAGGGACACCACCATTCCCAGCATGCGTTTGAAGTTTGAGGTAGCAAGACAAGCAAGGAGCCCCATTCTCTGTGCCCCTGTGCGAGCAGTGCCATGGGCAGATGAGGCTGAGCAAAAGCTTTCCAGGCTAGCCTCTTCTGGCTGCCAGCTATCTGCAGACGTTCGCATTTCAAGAGCAGGGCTGCGAAAGGAGCTTAGCAGGTAAACCATCTTTCTCAGGCTACGTTTCAAGTTTGAGGTGGCAAGACAAGCAAGCAGCCCCATTCTCTGTGCCCCTGTGCGAGCAGTACCATGGGCAGATGAGGCTGAGCAACAGCTTTCCAGACTAGACCCTTCTGCCTGCCAGCTATCTGCAGACGTTCGCACTTTCGGAGCAGGGCTGTGATAGGAGCCTGGCAGGGACACCACCATTCCCAGCATGCTTTTGAAGTATCAAGTGGCAAGATAAGCAAGCAGCCCCTTTCTCTGTGCCTCTGTGCGAACAGTGCCATGGGCAGATGAGGCTGAGCAACAGCTTTCCAGGATAGCCCCTTCTGCCTGCCAGCTATCTGCAGACGTTCGCATTTCAAGAGCAGGGCTGCCAAAGGAGCCTAGCAGGTACACCATCTTTCCCAGGCTACGTTTGAAGTTTGAGGTGGCAAGACAAGCAAGCAGCCTCATTCTCTGTGCCTCTGTGCGAGCAGTGCCATGGGCAGATGAGGCTGAGCAACAGCTTTCCAGGCTAGCCCCTTCTGCCTGCCAGCTATCTGCAGACGTTCGCATTTCAAGAGCAGGGCTGCGAAAGGAGCCTAGCAGGTACACCATCTTTCCCAGGCTACGTTTGAAGTTTGAGGTAGCAAGACAAGCAAGCAGCCCCATTCTCTGTGCCTCTGTGCGAGCAGTGCCATGGGCAGATGAGGCTGAGCAACAGCTTTCCAGGCTAGCCCCTTCTGCCTGCCAGCTATCTGCAGACGTTCGCACTTTCGGAGCAGGGCTGCGAAAGGAGCCTGGCTGGGACACCAACTTTCCCAGGCTACGTTTGAGGTTTGAGGTGGCAAGACAAGCAAGGAGCCCCATTCTCTGTGCCTCTGTGCGAGCAGTGCCATGGGCAGATGAGGCTGAGCAACAGCTTTCCAGGCTAGCCCCTTCTGCCTGCCAGCTATCTGCAGACGTTCGCACTTTCGGAGCAGGGCTGCGAAAGGAGCCTGGCTGGGACACCAACTTTCCCAGGCTACGTTTGAAGATTCAAGTGGCAAGACAAGCAAGCAGCCCCATTCTCTGTGCCTCTATGCGAACAGTGCCATGGGCAGATGAGGCTGAGCAACAGCTTTCCAGGCTAGCCCCTTCTGCCTGCCAGCTATCTGCAGACGTTCGCGTTTCAAGAGCAGGGCTGCCAAAGGAGCCTAGCAGGTACACCATCTTTCCCAGGCTACGTTTGAAGTTTGAGGTGGCAAGACAAGTAAGCAGCCCCATTCTCTGTGCCTCTGTGCGAGCAGTGCCATGGGCAGATGAGGCTGAGCAACAGCTTTCCAGGCTAGCCCCTTCTGCCTGCCAGCTATCTGCAGACGTTCGCACTTTCGGAGCAGGGCTGCGAAAGGAGCCTGGCAGGGACACCAACTTTCCCAGGCTACGTTTGAAGATTCAAGTGGCAAGATAAGCAAGCAGCCCCATTCTCTGTGCCTCTATGCGAACAGTGCCATGGGCAGATGAGGCTGAGCAACAGCTTTCCAGGCTAGCCCCTTCTGCCTGCCAGCTATCTGCAGACGTTCGCATTTCAAGAGCAGGGCTGCCAAAGGAGCCTAGCAGGTACACCATCTTTCCCAGGCTACGTTTGAAGTTTGAGGTGGCAAGACAGGCAAGCAGCCCCAGTCTCTGTGCCTCTGTGCGAGCAGTGCCATGGGCAGATGAGGCTGAGCAACAGCTTTCCAGGCTAGCCCCTTCTGCCTGCCAGCTATCTGCAGACGTTCGCACCTTCGGAGCAGGGCTGCGAAATGAGCCTGGCAGGGACACCACCATTCCCAGCATGCGTTTGAAGTTTCAAGTGGCAAGATAAGCAAGCAGCCCCTTTCTCTGTGCCTCTATGCGAACAGTGCCATGGGCAGATGAGGCTGAGCAACAGCTTTCCAGGCTAGCGCCTTCTGGCTGCCACCTATCTGCAGACGTTCGCATTTCAAGAGCAGGGCTGCGAAAGGAGCCTAGCAGGTACACCATCTTTCCCAGGCTACGTTTGAAGTTTGAGGTAGCAAGACAAGCAAGGAGCCCCATTCTCTGTGCCTCTGTGCGAGCAGTGCCATGGGCAGATGAGGCTGAGCTACAGCTTTCCAGGCTAGCCCCTTCTGGCTGCCAGCTATCTGCAGACATTCGCACTTTCGGATCAGGGCTGCGAAAGGAGCCTTGCTGGGACACCAACTTTCCCAGGCTACGTTTGAGGTTTGCGGTGGCAAGACAAGCAAGCAGCCCCATTCTCTGTGCCTCTGTGCGAGCAGTGCCATGGGCAGATGAGGCTGAGCAACAGCTTTCCAGGCTAGCCCCTTCTGCCTGCCAGCTATCTGCAGACGTTCGCACCTTCGGAGCAGGGCTGCGAAATGAGCCTGGCAGGGACACCACCATTCCCAGCATGCGTTTGAAGTTTGAGGTAGCAAGACAAGCAAGGAGCCCCATTCTCTGTGCCCCTGTGCGAGCAGTGCCATGGGCAGATGAGGCTGAGCAAAAGCTTTCCAGGCTAGCCTCTTCTGGCTGCCACCTATCTGCAGACGTTCGCATTTCAAGAGCAGGGCTGCGAAAGGAGCCTAGCAGGTAAACCATCTTTCTCAGGCTACGTTTCAAGTTTGAGGTAGCAAGACAAGCAAGCAGCCCCATTCTCTGTGCCCCTGTGCGAGCAGTACCATGGGCAGATGAGGCTGAGCAACAGCTTTCCAGACTAGCCCCTTCTGCCTGCCAGCTATCTGCAGACGTTCGCACTTTCGGAGCAGGGCTGTGATAGGAGCCTGGCAGGGACACCACCATTCCCAGCATGCTTTTGAAGTATCAAGTGGCAAGATAAGCAAGCAGCCCCTTTCTCTGTGCCTCTATGCGAACAGTGCCATGGGCAGATGAGGCTGAGCAACAGCTTTCCAGGCTAGACCCTTCTGGCTGCCAGCTATCTGCAGACGTTCGCACTTTCGGAGCAGGGCTGCGAAAGGAGCCTGGCTGGGACACCAACTTTCCCAGGCTACGTTTGAGCTTTGAGGTGGCAAGACAAGCAAGCAGCCCCTTTCTCTGTGCCTCTGTGCGAGCAGTGCCATGGGCAGATGAGGCTGAGCAACAGCTTTCCAGGCTAGCCCCTTCTTCCTGCCAGCTATCTGCAGACGTTCGCACTTTCGGAGCAGGGCTGCGAAAGGAGCCTGGCTGGGACACCAACTTTCCGAGGTTACGTTTGAAGATTCAAGTGGCAAGATAAGCAAGCAGCCCCATTCTCTGTGCCTCTGTGCGAACAGTGCCATGGGCAGATGAGGCTGAGCAACAGCTTTCCAGGCTAGCCCCTTCTGCCTGCCAGCTATCTGCAGACGTTCGCGTTTCAAGAGCAGGGCTGCCAAAGGAGCCTAGCAGGTACACCATCTTTCCCAGGCTACGTTTGAAGTTTGAGGTGGCAAGACAAGCAAGCAGCCTCATTCTCTGTGCCTCTGTGCGAGCAGTGCCATGGGCAGATGAGGCTGAGCAACAGCTTTCCAGGCTAGCCCCTTCTGCCTGCCAGCTATCTGCAGACGTTCGCATTTCAAGAGCAGGGCTGCGAAAGGAGCCTAGCAGGTACACCATCTTTCCCAGGCTACGTTTGAAGTTTGAGGTAGCAAGACAAGCAAGCAGCCCCATTCTCTGTGCCTCTGTGCGAGCAGTGCCATGGGCAGATGAGGCTGAGCAACAGCTTTCCAGGCTAGCCCCTTCTGCCTGCCAGCTATCTGCAGACGTTCGCACTTTCGGAGCAGGGCTGCGAAAGGAGCCTGGCTGGGACACCAACTTTCCCAGGCTACGTTTGAGGTTTGAGGTGGCAAGACAAGCAAGGAGCCCCATTCTCTGTGCCTCTGTGCGAGCAGTGCCATGGGCAGATGAGGCTGAGCAACAGCTTTCCAGGCTAGCCCCTTCTGCCTGCCAGCTATCTGCAGACGTTCGCACTTTCGGAGCAGGGCTGCGAAAGGAGCCTGGCTGGGACACCAACTTTCCCAGGCTACGTTTGAAGATTCAAGTGGCAAGACAAGCAAGCAGCCCCATTCTCTGTGCCTCTATGCGAACAGTGCCATGGGCAGATGAGGCTGAGCAACAGCTTTCCAGGCTAGCCCCTTCTGCCTGCCAGCTATCTGCAGACGTTCGCGTTTCAAGAGCAGGGCTGCCAAAGGAGCCTAGCAGGTACACCATCTTTCCCAGGCTACGTTTGAAGTTTGAGGTGGCAAGACAAGTAAGCAGCCCCATTCTCTGTGCCTCTGTGCGAGCAGTGCCATGGGCAGATGAGGCTGAGCAACAGCTTTCCAGGCTAGACCCTTCTGCCTGCCACCTATCTGCAGACGATCGCACTTTCGGAGCAAGGCTGTGATAGGAGCCTGGCAGGGACACCACCATTCCCAGCATGTGTTTGAAGTATCAAGTGGCAAGATAAGCAAGCAGCCCCATTCTCTGTGCCTCTATGCGAACAGTGCCATGGGCAGATGAATCTGAGCAACAGCTTTCCAGGCTAGACTCTTCTGGCTGCCAGCTATTTGCAGACGTTCGCATTTCAAGAGCAGGGCTGCGAAAGGAGCCTAGCAGGTACACCATCTTTCCCAGGCTACGTTTGAAGTTTGAGGTAGCAAGACAAGCAAGCAGCCCCATTCTCTGTACCCCTGTGTGAGCAGTGCCATGGGCAGATGAGGCTGAGCAACAGCTTTCCAGGCTAGCACCTTCTGCCTGCCAGCTATCTGCAGACGTTCGCACTTTCGGATCAGGGCTGCGAACGGAGCCTGGCTAGGACACCAAATTTCCCAGGCTACGTTTGAGGTGTGAGGTGGCAAGACAAGCAAGCAGCCCCATTCTCTGTGCCTCTGTGCGAGCAGTGCCATGGGCAGATGAGGCTGAGCAACAGCTTTCCAGGCTAGCCCCTTCTGCCTGCCACCTATCTGCAGACGATCGCACTTTCGGAGCAAGGCTGTGATAGGAGCCTGGCAGGGACACCACCATTCCCAGCATGTGTTTGAAGTATCAAGTGGCAAGATAAGCAAGCAGCCCCATTCTCTGTGCCTCTATGCGAACAGTGCCATGGGCAGATGAATCTGAGCAACAGCTTTCCAGGCTAGACTCTTCTGGCTGCCAGCTATCTGCAGACGTTCGCATTTCAAGAGCAGGGCTGCGAAAGGAGCCTAGCAGGTACACCATCTTTCCCAGGCTACGTTTGAAGTTTGAGGTAGCAAGACAAGCAAGCAGCCCCATTCTCTGTACCCCTGTGTGAGCAGTGCCATGGGCAGATGAGGCTGAGCAACAGCTTTCCAGGCTAGCACCTTCTGCCTGCCAGCTATCTGCAGACGTTCGCACTTTCGGATCAGGGCTGCGAACGGAGCCTGGCTGGGACACCAACTTTCCCAGGCTACGTTTGAGGTTTGAGGTGGCAAGACAAGCAAGCAGCCCCATTCTCTGTGCCCCTGTGCGAGCAGTACCATGGGCAGATGAGGCTGAGCAACAGCTTTCCAGACTAGCCCCTTCTGCCTGCCAGCTATCTGCAGACGTTCGCACTTTCGGAACAGGGCTGTGATAGGAGCCTGGCAGGGACACCACCATTCCCAGCATGCGTTTGAAGTATCAAGTGGCAAGATAAGCAAGCAGCCCCATTCTCTGTGCCTCTATGCGAACAGTGCCATGGGCAGATGAGGCTGAGCAACAGCTTTCCAGGCTAGCCCCTTCTGGCTGCCAGCTATCTGCAGACGTTCGCACTTTCGGAGTAGGGCGGCGAAAGGAGCCTGGCTGGGACACCAACTTTCCCAGGCTACGTTTGAGGTTTGAGGTGGCAAGACAAGCAAGCAGCCCCATTCTCTGTGCCTCTGTGCGAGCAGTGCCATGGGCAGATGAGGCTGAGCAACAGCTTTCCAGGCTAGCCCCTTCTGCCTGCCAGCTATCTGCAGACGTTCGCACTTTCGGAGCAGGGCTGCGAAAGGAGCCTGGCAGGGACACCAACTTTCCCAGGCTACGTTTGAAGATTCAAGTGGCAAGATAAGCAAGCAGCCCCATTCTCTGTGCCTCTATGCGAACAGTGCCATGGGCAAATGAGGCTGAGCAACAGCTTTCCAGGCTAGCCCCTTCTGCCTGCCAGCTATCTGCAGACGTTCGCATTTCAAGAGCAGGGCTGCCAAAGGAGCCTAGCAGGTACACCATCTTTCCCAGGCTACGTTTGAAGTTTGAGGTGGCAAGACAAGCAAGCAGCCTCATTCTCTGTGCCTCTGTGCGAGCAGTGCCATGGGCAGATGAGGCTGAGCAACAGCTTTCCAGGCTAGCCCCTTCTGCCTGCCAGCTATCTGCAGACGTTCGCACCTTCGGAGCAGGGCTGCGAAATGAGCCTGGCAGGGACACCACCATTCCCAGCATGCGTTTGAAGTTTCAAGTGGCAAGATAAGCAAGCAGCCCCTTTCTCTGTGCCTCTATGCGAACAGTGCCATGGGCAGATGAGGCTGAGCAACAGCTTTCCAGGCTAGCGCCTTCTGGCTGCCACCTATCTGCAGACGTTCGCATTTCAAGAGCAGGGCTGCGAAAGGAGCCTAGCAGGTACACCATCTTTCCCAGGCTACGTTTGAAGTTTGAGGTAGCAAGACAAGCAAGGAGCCCCATTCTCTGTGCCTCTGTGCGAGCAGTGCCATGGGCAGATGAGGCTGAGCAACAGCTTTCCAGGCTAGCCCCTTCTGCCTGCCAGCTATCTGCAGACATTCGCACTTTCGGATCAGGGCTGCGAAAGGAGCCTTGCTGGGACACCAACTTTCCCAGGCTACGTTTGAGGTTTGCGGTGGCAAGACAAGCAAGGAGCCCCATTCTCTGTGCCTCTGTGCGAGCAGTGCCATGGGCAGATGAGGCTGAGCAACAGCTTTCCAGGCTAGCCCCTTCTGCCTGCCAGCTATCTGCAGACGTTCGCACCTTTGGAGCAGGGCTGCGAAATGAGCCTGGCAGGGACACCACCATTCCCAGCATGCGTTTGAAGTTTGAGGTAGCAAGACAAGCAAGGAGCCCCATTCTCTGTGCCCCTGTGCGAGCAGTGCCATGGGCAGATGAGGCTGAGCAAAAGCTTTCCAGGCTAGCCTCTTCTGGCTGCCACCTATCTGCAGACGTTCGCATTTCAAGAGCAGGGCTGCGCAAGGAGCCTAGCAGGTAAACCATCTTTCTCAGGCTACGTTTCAAGTTTGAGGTGGCAAGACAAGCAAGCAGCCCCATTCTCTGTGCCCCTGTGCGAGCAGTACTATGGGCAGATGAGGCTGAGCAACAGCTTTCCAGACTAGCCCCTTCTGCCTGCCAGCTATCTGCAGACGTTCGCACTTTCGGAGCAGGGCTGTGATAGGAGCCTGGCAGGGACACCACCATTCCCAGCATGCTTTTGAAGTATCAAGTGGCAAGATAAGCAAGCAGCCCCTTTCTCTGTGCCTCTATGCGAACAGTGCCATGGGCAGATGAGGCTGAGCAACAGCTTTCCAGGCTAGACCCTTCTGGCTGCCAGCTATCTTCAGACGTTCGCACTTTCGAAGCAGGGCTGCGAAAGGAGCCTGGCTGGGACACCAACTTTCCCAGGCTACGTTTGAAGATTCAAGTGGCAAGATAAGCAAGCAGCCCCATTCTCTGTGCCTCTATGCGAACAGTGCCATGGGCAGATGAGGCTGAGCAACAGCTTTCCAGGCTAGCCCCTTCTGCCTGCCAGCTATCTGCAGACGTTCGCATTTCAAGAGCAGGGCTGCCAAAGGAGCCTAGCAGGTACACCATCTTTCCCAGGCTACGTTTGAAGTTTGAGGTGGCAAGACAAGCAAGCAGCCTCATTCTCTGTGCCTCTGTGCGAGCAGTGCCATGGGCAGATGAGGCTGAGCAACAGCTTTCCAGGCTAGCCCCTTCTGCCTGCCAGCTATCTGCAGACGTTCGCACCTTCGGAGCAGGGCTGCGAAATGAGCCTGGCAGGGACACCACCATTCCCAGCATGCGTTTGAAGTTTCAAGTGGCAAGATAAGCAAGCAGCCCCTTTCTCTGTGCCTCTATGCGAACAGTGCCATGGGCAGATGAGGCTGAGCAACAGCTTTCCAGGCTAGCCCCTTCTGCCTGCCAGCTATCTGCAGACGTTCGCATTTCAAGAGCAGGGCTGCGAAAGGAGCCTAGCAGGTACACCATCTTTCCCAGGCTACGTTTGAAGTTTGAGGTAGCAAGACAAGCAAGGAGCCCCATTCTCTGTGCCTCTGTGCGAGCAGTGCCATGGGCAGATGAGGCTGAGCAACAGCTTTCCAGGCTAGCCCCTTCTGGCTGCCAGCTATCTGCAGACATTCGCACTTTCGGATCAGGGCTGCGAAAGGAGCCTTGCTGGGACACCAACTTTCCCAGGCTACGTTTGAGGTTTGCGGTGGCAAGACAAGCAAGGAGCCCCATTCTCTGTGCCTCTGTGCGAGCAGTGCCATGGGCAGATGAGGCTGAGCAACAGCTTTCCAGGCTAGCCCCTTCTGCCTGCCAGCTATCTGCAGACGTTCGCACCTTCGGAGCAGGGCTGCGAAATGAGCCTGGCAGGGACACCACCATTCCCAGCATGCGTTTGAAGTTTGAGGTAGCAAGACAAGCAAGGAGCCCCATTCTCTGTGCCCCTGTGCGAGCAGTGCCATGGGCAGATGAGGCTGAGCAAAAGCTTTCCAGGCTAGCCTCTTCTGGCTGCCACCTATCTGCAGACGTTCGCATTTCAAGAGCAGGGCTGCGAAAGGAGCCTAGCAGGTAAACCATCTTTCTCAGGCTACGTTTCAAGTTTGAGGTGGCAAGACAAGCAAGCAGCCCCATTCTCTGTGCCCCTGTGCGAGCAGTACCATGGGCAGATGAGGCTGAGCAACAGCTTTCCAGACTAGCCCCTTCTGCCTGCCAGCTATCTGCAGACGTTCGCACTTTCGGAGCAGGGCTGTGATAGGAGCCTGGCAGGGACACCACCATTCCCAGCATGCTTTTGAAGTATCAAGTGGCAAGATAAGCAAGCAGCCCCTTTCTCTGTGCCTCTATGCGAACAGTGCCATGGGCAGATGAGGCTGAGCAACAGCTTTCCAGGCTAGACCCTTCTGCCTGCCAGCTATCTTCAGACGTTCGCACTTTCGGAGCAGGGCTGCGAAAGGAGCCTGGCTGGGACACCAACTTTCCCAGGCTACGTTTGAGCTTTGAGGTGGCAAGACAAGCAAGCAGCCCCTTTCTCTGTGCCTCTGTGCGAGCAGTGCCATGGGCAGATGAGGCTGAGCAACAGCTTTCCAGGCTAGCCCCTTCTGCCTGCCAGCTATCTGCAGACGTTCGCACTTTCGGAGCAGGGCTGCGAAAGGAGCCTGCCTGGGACACCATCTTTCCGAGGTTACGTTTGAAGATTCAAGTGGCAAGATAAGCAAGCAGCCCCATTCTCTGTGCCTCTGTGCGAACAGTGCCATGGGCAGATGAGGCTGAGCAACAGCTTTCCAGGCTAGCCCCTTCTGGCTGCCAGCTATCTGCAGACGTTCGCGTTTCAAGAGCAGGGCTGCCAAAGGAGCCTAGCAGGTACACCATCTTTCCCAGGCTACGTTTGAAGTTTGAGGTGGCAAGACAAGCAAGCAGCCTCATTCTTGGTGCCTCTGTGCGAGCAGTGCCATGGGCAGATGAGGCTGAGCAACAGCTTTCCAGGCTAGCCCCTTCTGCCTGCCAGCTATCTGCAGACGTTCGCACCTTCGGAGCAGGGCTACGAAATGAGCCTGGCAGGGACACCACCATTCCCAGCATGCGTTTGAAGTTTGAAGTGGCAAGATAAGCAAGCAGCCCCTTTCTCTGTGCCTCTATGCGAACAGTGCCATGGGCAGATGAGGCTGAGCAACAGCTTTCCAGGCTAGACCCTTCTGGCTGCCAGCTATCTGCAGACGTTCGCATTTCAAGAGCAGGGCTGCGAAAGGAGCCTAGCAGGTACACCATCTTTCCCAGGAAACGTTTGAAGTTTGAGGTGGCAAGACAAGCAAGCAGCCCCATTCTCTGTGCCTCTGTGCGAGCACTGCCATGGGCAGATGAGGCTGAGCAACAGCTTTCCAGGCTAGACCCTTCTGCCTGCCAGCTATCTGCGGACGTTCGCACTTTCGGAGTAGGGCTGCGAAAGGAGCCTGGCTGGGACACCAACTTTCCCAGGCTACGTTTGAAGTTTCAAGTGGCAAGATAAGCAAGCAGCCCCATTCTCTGTGCCTCTATGCGAACAGTGCCATGGGCAGATGAGGCTGAGCAACAGCTTTCCAGGCTAGCCCCTTCTGGCTGCCAGCTATCTGCAGACGTTCGCACTTTCGGAGCAGGGCGGCGAAAGGAGCCTGGCTGGGACACCAACTTTCCCAGGCTACGTTTGAGGTTTGAGGTGGCAAGACAAGCAAGCAGCCCCATTCTCTGTGCCTCTGTGCGAGCAGTACCATGGGCAGATGAGGCTGAGCAACAGCTTTCCAGGCTAGCCCCTTCTGCCTGCCAGCTATCTGCAGACGTTCGCACTTTCGGAGCAGGGCTGCGAAAGGAGCCTGGCAGGGACACCAACTTTCCCAGGCTACGTTTGAAGATTCAAGTGGCAAGATAAGCAAGCAGCCCCATTCTCTGTGCCTCTATGCGAACAGTGCCATGGGCAGATGAGGCTGAGCAACAGCTTTCCAGGCTAGCCCCTTCTGCCTGCCAGCTATCTGCAGACGTTCGCATTTCAAGAGCAGGGCTGCCAAAGGAGCCTAGCAGGTACACCATCTTTCCCAGGCTACGTTTGAAGTTTGAGGTGGCAAGACAAGCAAGCAGCCCCAGTCTCTGTGCCTCTGTGCGAGCAGTGCCATGGGCAGATGAGGCTGAGCAACAGCTTTCCAGGCTAGCCCCTTCTGCCTGCCAGCTATCTGCAGATGTTCGCATTTCAAGAGCAGGGCTGCGAAAGGAGCCTAGCAGGTACACCATCTTTCCCAGGCTACGTTTGAAGTTTGAGGTAGCAAGACAAGCAAGCAGCCCCATTCTCTGTGCCTCTGTGCGAGCAGTGCCATGGGCAGATGAGGCTGAGCAACAGCTTTCCAGGCTAGCCCCTTCTGCCTGCCAGCTATCTGCAGACGTTCGCACTTTCGGAGCAGGGCTGCGAAAGGAGCCTGGCTGGGACACCAACTTTCCCAGGCTACGTTTGAGGTTTGAGGTGGCAAGACAAGCAAGGAGCCCCATTCTCTGTGCCTCTGTGCGAGCAGTGCCATGGGCAGATGAGGCTGAGCAACAGCTTTCCAGGCTAGCCCCTTCTGCCTGCCAGCTATCTGCAGACGTTCGCACTTTCGGAGCAGGGCTGCGAAAGGAGCCTGGCAGGGACACCACCATTCCCAGCATGCGTTTGAAGTTTGAGGTAGCAAGACAAGCAAGGAGCCCCATTCTCTGTGCCCCTGTGCGAGCAGTGCCATGGGCAGATGAGGCTGAGCAAAAGCTTTCCAGGCTAGCCTCTTCTGGCTGCCACCTATCTGCAGACGTTCGCATTTCAAGAGCAGGGCTGCGAAAGGAGCCTAGCAGGTAAACCATCTTTCTCAGGCTACGTTTCAAGTTTGAGGTGGCAAGACAAGGAAGCAGCCCCATTCTCTGTGCCCCTGTGCGAGCAGTACCATGGGCAGATGAGGCTGAGCAACAGCTTTCCAGACTAGCCCCTTCTGCCTGCCAGCTATCTGCAGACGTTCGCATTTTCGGAGCAGGGCTGTGATAGGAGCCTGGCAGGGACACCACCATTCCCAGCATGCTTTTGAAGTATCAAGTGGCAAGATAAGCAAGCAGCCCCTTTCTCTGTGCCTCTATGCGAACAGTGCCATGGGCAGATGAGGCTGAGCAACAGCTTTCCAGGCTAGACCCTTCTGGCTGCCAGCTATCTGCAGACGTTCGCACTTTCGGAGCAGGGCTGCGAAAGGAGCCTGGCTGGGACACCAACTTTCCCAGGCTACGTTTGAGGTTTGAGGTGGCAAGACAAGCAAGCAGCCCCTTTCTCTGTGCCTCTGTGCGAGCAGTGCCATGGGCAGATGAGGCTGAGCAACAGCTTTCCAGGCTAGCCCCTTCTTCCTGCCAGCTATCTGCAGACGTTCGCACTTTCGGAGCAGGGCTGCGAAAGGAGCCTGGCTGGGACACCAACTTTCCGAGGTTACGTTTGAAGATTCAAGTGGCAAGATAAGCAAGCAGCCCCATTCTCTGTGCCTCTGTGCGAACAGTGCCATGGGCAGATGAGGCTGAGCAACAGCTTTCCAGGCTAGCCCCTTCTGCCTGCCAGCTATCTGCAGACGTTCGCGTTTCAAGAGCAGGGCTGCCAAAGGAGCCTAGCAGGTACACCATCTTTCCCAGGCTACGTTTGAAGTTTGAGGTGGCAAGACAAGCAAGCAGCCTCATTCTCTGTGCCTCTGTGCGAGCAGTGCCATGGGCAGATGAGGCTGAGCAACAGCTTTCCAGGCTAGCCCCTTCTGCCTGCCAGCTATCTGCAGACGTTCGCATTTCAAGAGCAGGGCTGCGAAAGGAGCCTAGCAGGTACACCATCTTTCCCAGGCTACGTTTGAAGTTTGAGGTAGCAAGACAAGCAAGCAGCCCCATTCTCTGTGCCTCTGTGCGAGCAGTGCCATGGGCAGATGAGGCTGAGCAACAGCTTTCCAGGCTAGCCCCTTCTGCCTGCCAGCTATCTGCAGACGTTCGCACTTTCGGAGCAGGGCTGCGAAAGGAGCCTGACTGGGACACCAACTTTCCCAGGCTACGTTTGAGGTTTGAGGTTGCAAGACAAGCAAGGAGCCCCATTCTCTGTGCCTCTGTGCGAGCAGTGCCATGGGCAGATGAGGCTGAGCAACAGCTTTCCAGGCTAGCCCCTTCTGCCTGCCAGCTATCTGCAGACGTTCGCACTTTCGGAGCAGGGCTGCGAAAGGAGCCTGGCTGGGACACCAACTTTCCCAGGCTACGTTTGAAGATTCAAGTGGCAAGACAAGCAAGCAGCCCCATTCTCTGTGCCTCTATGCGAACAGTGCCATGGGCAGATGAGGCTGAGCAACAGCTTTCCAGGCTAGCCCCTTCTGCCTGCCAGCTATCTGCAGACGTTCGCGTTTCAAGAGCAGGGCTGCCAAAGGAGCCTAGCAGGTACACCATCTTTCCCAGGCTACGTTTGAAGTTTGAGGTGGCAAGACAAGTAAGCAGCCCCATTCTCTGTGCCTCTATGCGAACAGTGCCATGGGCAGATGAGGCTGAGCAACAGCTTTCCAGGCTAGCCCCTTCTGCCTGCCAGCTATCTGCAGACGTTTGCATTTCAAGAGCAGGTCTGCGAAAGGAGCCTAGCAGGTACACCATCTTTCCCAGGAAACGTTTGATATTTGAGGTGGCAGGACAAGCAAGCAGCCCCATTCTCTGTGCCTATGTGCGAGCACTGCCATGGGAAGATGAGGCTGAGCAACAGCTTTCCAGGCTAGCCCCTTCTGCCTGCCACCTATCTGCAGACGTTCGCACTTTCGGAGCAGGGCTGTGATAGGAGCCTGGCAGGGACACCACCATTCCCAGCATGTGTTTGAAGTATCAAGTGGCAAGATAAGCAAGCAGCCCCATTCTCTGTGCCTCTATGCGAACAGTGCCATGGGCAGATGAATCTGAGCAACAGCTTTCCAGGCTAGACTCTTCTGGCTGCCAGCTATCTGCAGACGTTCGCATTTCAAGAGCAGGGCTGCGAAAGGAGCCTAGCAGGTACACCATCTTTCCCAGGCTACGTTTGAAGTTTGAGGTAGCAAGACAAGCAAGCAGCCCCATTCTCTGTACCCCTGTGTGAGCAGTGCCATGGGCAGATGAGGCTGAGCAACAGCTTTCCAGGCTAGCACCTTCTGCCTGCCAGCTATCTGCAGACGTTCGCACTTTCGGATCAGGGCTGCGAACGGAGCCTGGCTGGGACACCAACTTTCCCAGGCTACGTTTGAGGTTTGAGGTGGCAAGACAAGCAAGCAGCCCCATTCTCTGTGCCCCTGTGCGAGCAGTACCATGGGCAGATGAGGCTGAGCAACAGCTTTCCAGACTAGCCCCTTCTGCCTGCCAGCTATCTGCAGACGTTCGCACTTTCGGAACAGGGCTGTGATAGGAGCCTGGCAGGGACACCACCATTCCCAGCATGCGTTTGAAGTTTCAAGTGGCAAGATAAGCAAGCAGCCCCATTCTCTGTGCCTCTATGCGAACAGTGCCATGGGCAGATGAGGCTGAGCAACAGCTTTCCAGGCTAGCCCCTTCTGGCTGCCAGCTATCTGCAGACGTTCGCACTTTCGGAGCAGGGCGGCGAAAGGAGCCTGGCTGGGACACCATCTTTCCCAGGCTACGTTTGAGGTTTGAGGTGGCAAGACAAGCAAGCAGCCCCATTCTCTGTGCCTCTGTGCGAGCAGTGCCATGGGCAGATGAGGCTGAGCAACAGCTTTCCAGGCTAGCCCCTTCTGCCTGCCAGCTATCTGCAGACGTTCGCACTTTCGGAGCAGGGCTGCGAAAGAAGCCTGGCAGGGACACCAACTTTCCCAGGCTACGTTTGAAGATTCAAGTGGCAAGATAAGCAAGCAGCCCCATTCTCTGTGCCTCTATGCGAACAGTGCCATGGGCAGATGAGGCTGAGCAACAGCTTTCCAGGCTAGCCCCTTCTGCCTGCCAGCTATCTGCAGACGTTCGCATTTCAAGAGCAGGGCTGCCAAAGGAGCCTAGCAGGTACACCATCTTTCCCAGGCTACGTTTGAAGTTTGAGGTGGCAAGACAAGCAAGCAGCCTCATTCTCTGTGCCTCTGTGCGAGCAGTGCCATGGGCAGATGAGGCTGAGCAACAGCTTTCCAGGCTAGCCCCTTCTGCCTGCCAGCTATCTGCAGACGTTCGCACCTTCGGAGCAGGGCTGCGAAATGAGCCTGGCAGGGACACCACCATTCCCAGCATGCGTTTGAAGTTTCAAGTGGCAAGATAAGCAAGCAGCCCCTTTCTCTGTGCCTCTATGCGAACAGTGCCATGGGCAGATGAGGCTGAGCAACAGCTTTCCAGGCTAGCGCCTTCTGGCTGCCACCTATCTGCAGACGTTCGCATTTCAAGAGCAGGGCTGCGAAAGGAGCCTAGCAGGTACACCATCTTTCCCAGGCTACGTTTGAAGTTTGAGGTAGCAAGACAAGCAAGGAGCCCCATTCTCTGTGCCCCTGTGCGAGCAGTACCATGGGCAGATGAGGCTGAGCAACAGCTTTCCAGACTAGCCCCTTCTGCCTGCCAGCTATCTGCAGACGTTCGCACTTTCGGAGCAGGGCTGTGATAGGAGCCTGGCAGGGACACCACCATTCCCAGCATGCTTTTGAAGTATCAAGTGGCAAGATAAGCAAGCAGCCCCTTTCTCTGTGCCTCTATGCGAACAGTGCCATGGGCAGATGAGGCTGAGCAACAGCTTTCCAGGCTAGACCCTTCTGCCTGCCAGCTATCTTCAGACGTTCGCACTTTCGGAGCAGGGCTGCGAAAGGAGCCTGGCTGGGACACCAACTTTCCCAGGCTACGTTTGAGCTTTGAGGTGGCAAGACAAGCAAGCAGCCCCTTTCTCTGTGCCTCTGTGCGAGCAGTGCCATGGGCAGATGAGGCTGAGCAACAGCTTTCCAGGCTAGCCCCTTCTGCCTGCCAGCTATCTGCAGACGTTCGCACTTTCGGAGCAGGGCTGCGAAAGGAGCCTGCCTGGGACACCAACTTTCCGAGGTTACGTTTGAAGATTCAAGTGGCAAGATAAGCAGGCAGCCCCATTCTCTGTGCCTCTGTGCGAACAGTGCCATGGGCAGATGAGGCTGAGCAACAGCTTTCCAGGCTAGCCCCTTCTGCCTGCCAGCTATCTGCAGACGTTCGCGTTTCAAGAGCAGGGCTGCCAAAGGAGCCTAGCAGGTACACCATCTTTCCCAGGCTACGTTTGAAGTTTGAGGTGGCAAGACAAGCAAGCAGCCTCATTCTCTGTGCCTCTGTGTGAGCAGTGCCATGGGCAGATGAGGCTGAGCAACAGCTTTCCAGGCTAGCCCCTTCTGCCTGCCAGCTATCTGCAGACGTTCGCATTTCAAGAGCAGGGCTGCGAAAGGAGCCTAGCAGGTACACCATCTTTCCCAGGCTACGTTTGAAGTTTGAGGTAGCAAGACAAGCAAGCAGCCCCATTCTCTGTGCCTCTGTGCGAGCAGTGCCATGGGCAGATGAGGCTGAGCAACAGCTTTCCAGGCTAGCCCCTTCTGCCTGCCAGCTATCTGCAGACGTTCGCACTTTTGGAGCAGGGCTGCGAAAGGAGCCTGGCTGGGACACCAACTTTCCCAGGCTACGTTTGAGGTTTGAGGTGGCAAGACAAGCAAGCAGCCCCATTCTCTGTGCCTCTGTGCGAGCAGTGCCATGGGCAGATGAGGCTGAGCAACAGCTTTCCAGGCTAGCCCCTTCTGCCTGCCAGCTATCTGCAGACGTTCGCACTTTCGGAGCAGGGCTGCGAAAGGAGCCTGGCTGGGACACCATCTTTCCCAGGCTACTTTTGAAGATTCAAGTGGCAAGATAAGCAAGCAGCCCCATTCTCTGTGCCTCTATGCGAACAGTGCCATGGGCAGATGAGGCTGAGCAACAGCTTTCCAGGCTAGCCCCTTCTGGCTGCCAGCTATCTGCAGACGTTTGCATTTCAAGAGCAGGTCTGCGAAAGGAGCCTAGCAGGTACACCATCTTTCCCAGGAAACGTTTGATATTTGAGGTGGCAGGACAAGCAAGCAGCCCCATTCTCTGTGCCTATGTGCGAGCACTGCCATGGGAAGATGAGGCTGAGCAACAGCTTTCCAGGCTAGCCCCTTCTGCCTGCCACCTATCTGCAGACGTTCGCACTTTCGGAGCAGGGCTGTGATAGGAGCCTGGCAGGGACACCACCATTCCCAGCATGTGTTTGAAGTATCAAGTGGCAAGATAAGCAAGCAGCCCCATTCTCTGTGCCTCTATGCGAACAGTGCCATGGGCAGATGAATCTGAGCAACAGCTTTCCAGGCTAGACTCTTCTGGCTGCCAGCTATCTGCAGACGTTCGCATTTCAAGAGCAGGGCTGCGAAAGGAGCCTAGCAGGTACACCATCTTTCCCAGGCTACGTTTGAAGTTTGAGGTAGCAAGACAAGCAAGCAGCCCCATTCTCTGTACCCCTGTGTGAGCAGTGCCATGGGCAGATGAGGCTGAGCAACAGCTTTCCAGGCTAGCACCTTCTGCCTGCCAGCTATCTGCAGACGTTCGCACTTTCGGATCAGGGTTGCGAACGGAGCCTGGCTGGGACACCAACTTTCCCAGGCTACGTTTGAGGTTTGAGGTGGCAAGACAAGCAAGCAGCCCCATTCTCTGTGCCCCTGTGCGAGCAGTACCATGGGCAGATGAGGCTGAGCAACAGCTTTCCAGACTAGCCCCTTCTGCCTGCCAGCTATCTGCAGACGTTCGCACTTTCGGAACAGGGCTGTGATAGGAGCCTGGCAGGGACACCACCATTCCCAGTATGCGTTTGAAGTATCAAGTGGCAAGATAAGCAAGCAGCACCATTCTCTGTGCCTCTATGCGAACAGTGCCATGGGCAGATGAGGCTGAGCAACAGCTTTCCAGGCTAGCCCCTTCTGGCTGCCAGCTATCTGCAGACGTTCGCACTTTCGGAGCAGGGCGGCGAAAGGAGCCTGGCTGGGACACCAACTTTCCCAGGCTACGTTTGAGCTTTGAGGTGGCAAGACAAGCAAGCAGCCCCATTCTCTGTGCCTCTGTGCGAGCAGTGCCATGGGCAGATGAGGCTGAGCAACAGCTTTCCAGGCTAGCCCCTTCTGCCTGCCAGCTATCTGCAGACGTTCGCACTTTCGGAGCAGGGCTGCGAAAGGAGCCTGGCAGGGACACCAACTTTCCCAGGCTACGTTTGAAGATTCAAGTGGCAAGATAAGCAAGCAGCCCCATTCTCTGTGCCTCTATGCGAACAGTGCCATGGGCAGATGAGGCTGAGCAACAGCTTTCCAGGCTAGCCCCTTCTGCCTGCCAGCTATCTGCAGACGTTCGCATTTCAAGAGCAGGGCTGCCAAAGGAGCCTAGCAGGTACACCATCTTTCCCAGGCTACGTTTGAAGTTTGAGGTGGCAAGACAAGCAAGCAGCCTCATTCTCTGTGCCTCTGTGCGAGCAGTGCCATGGGCAGATGAGGCTGAGCAACAGCTTTCCAGGCTAGCCCCTTCTGCCTGCCAGCTATCTGCAGACGTTCGCACCTTCGGAGCAGGGCTGCGAAATGAGCCTGGCAGGGACACCACCATTCCCAGCATGCGTTTGAAGTTTCAAGTGGCAAGATAAGCAAGCAGCCCCTTTCTCTGTGCCTCTATGCGAACAGTGCCATGGGCAGATGAGGCTGAGCAACAGCTTTCCAGGCTAGCGCCTTCTGGCTGCCACCTATCTGCAGACGTTCGCATTTCAAGAGCAGGGCTGCGAAAGGAGCCTAGCAGGTACACCATCTTTCCCAGGCTACGTTTGAAGTTTGAGGTAGCAAGACAAGCAAGCAGCCCCATTCTCTGTGCCTCTGTGCGAGCAGTGCCATGGGCAGATGAGGCTGAGCAACAGCTTTCCAGGCTATCCCCTTCTGGCTGCCAGCTATCTGCAGACATTCGCACTTTCGGATCAGGGCTGTGATAGGAGCCTGGCAGGGACACCACCATTCCCAGCATGCTTTTGAAGTATCAAGTGGCAAGATAAGCAAGCAGCCCCTTTCTCTGTGCCTCTATGCGAACAGTGCCATGGGCAGATGAGGCTGAGCAACAGCTTTCCCGGATAGACCCTTCTGGCTGCCAGCTATCTTCAGACGTTCGCACTTTCGGAGCAGGGCTGCGAAAGGAGCCTGGCTGGGACACCAACTTTCCCAGGCTACGTTTGAGCTTTGAGGTGGCAAGACAAGCAAGCAGCCCCTTTCTCTGTGCCTCTGTGCGAGCAGTGCCATGGGCAGATGAGGCTGAGCAACAGCTTTCCAGGCTAGCCCCTTCTGCCTGCCAGCTATCTGCAGACGTTCGCACTTTCGGAGCAGGGCTGCGAAAGGAGCCTGGCTGGGACACCAAATTTCCCAGGCTACGTTTGAGGTTTGAGGTGGCAAGACAAGCAAGCAGCCCCATTCTCTGTGCCTCTGTGCGAGCAGTGCCATGGGCAGATGAGGCTGAGCAACAGCTTTCCAGGCTAGCCCCTTCTGCCTGCCAGCTATCTGCAGACGTTCGCACTTTCGGAGCAGGGCTGCGAAAGGAGCCTGGCTGGGACACCATCTTTCCCAGGCTACGTTTGAAGATTCAAGTGGCAAGATAAGCAAGCAGCCCCAGTCTCTGTGCCTCTATGCGAACAGTGCCATGGGCAGATGAGGCTGAGCAACAGCTTTCCAGGCTAGCCCCTTCTGCCTGCCAGCTATCTGCAGACGTTCGCACTTTCGGATCAGGGTTGCGAACGGAGCCTGGCTGGGACACCAACTTTCCCAGGCTACGTTTGAGGTTTGAGGTGGCAAGACAAGCAAGCAGCCCCATTCTCTGTGCCCCTGTGCGAGCAGTACCATGGGCAGATGAGGCTGAGCAACAGCTTTCCAGACTAGCCCCTTCTGCCTGCCAGCTATCTGCAGACGTTCGCACTTTCGGAACAGGGCTGTGATAGGAGCCTGGCAGGGACACCACCATTCCCAGTATGCGTTTGAAGTATCAAGTGGCAAGATAAGCAAGCAGCACCATTCTCTGTGCCTCTATGCGAACAGTGCCATGGGCAGATGAGGCTGAGCAACAGCTTTCCAGGCTAGCCCCTTCTGGCTGCCAGCTATCTGCAGACGTTCGCACTTTCGGAGCAGGGCGGCGAAAGGAGCCTGGCTGGGACACCAACTTTCCCAGGCTACGTTTGAGGTTTGAGGTGGCAAGACAAGCAAGCAGCCCCATTCTCTGTGCCTCTGTGCGAGCAGTGCCATGGGCAGATGAGGCTGAGCAACAGCTTTCCAGGCTAGCCCCTTCTGGCTGCCAGCTATCTGCAGACGTTCGCACTTTCGGAGCAGGGCTGCGAAAGGAGCCTGGCAGGGACACCAACTTTCCCAGGCTACGTTTGAAGATTCAAGTGGCAAGATAAGCAAGCAGCCCCATTCTCTGTGCCTCTATGCGAACAGTGCCATGGGCAGATGAGGCTGAGCAACAGCTTTCCAGGCTAGCCCCTTCTGCCTGCCAGCTATCTGCAGACGTTCGCATTTCAAGAGCAGGGCTGCCAAAGGAGCCTAGCAGGTACACCATCTTTCCCAGGCTACGTTTGAAGTTTGAGGTGGCAAGACAAGCAAGCAGCCTCATTCTCTGTGCCTCTGTGCGAGCAGTGCCATGGGCAGATGAGGCTGAGCAACAGCTTTCCAGGCTAGCCCCTTCTGCCTGCCAGCTATCTGCAGACGTTCGCACCTTCGGAGCAGGGCTGCGAAATGAGCCTGGCAGGGACACCACCATTCCCAGCATGCGTTTGAAGTTTCAAGTGGCAAGATAAGCAAGCAGCCCCTTTCTCTGTGCCTCTATGCGAACAGTGCCATGGGCAGATGAGGCTGAGCAACAGCTTTCCAGGCTAGCGCCTTCTGGCTGCCACCTATCTGCAGACGTTCGCATTTCAAGAGCAGGGCTGCGAAAGGAGCCTAGCAGGTACACCATCTTTCCCAGGCTACGTTTGAAGTTTGAGGTAGCAAGACAAGCAAGCAGCCCCATTCTCTGTGCCTCTGTGCGAGCAGTGCCATGGGCAGATGAGGCTGAGCAACAGCTTTCCAGGCTATCCCCTTCTGGCTGCCAGCTATCTGCAGACATTCGCACTTTCGGATCAGGGCTGTGATAGGAGCCTGGCAGGGACACCACCATTCCCAGCATGCTTTTGAAGTATCAAGTGGCAAGATAAGCAAGCAGCCCCTTTCTCTGTGCCTCTATGCGAACAGTGCCATGGGCAGATGAGGCTGAGCAACAGCTTTCCCGGCTAGACCCTTCTGGCTGCCAGCTATCTTCAGACGTTCGCACTTTCGGAGCAGGGCTGCGAAAGGAGCCTGGCTGGGACACCAACTTTCCCAGGCTACGTTTGAGCTTTGAGGTGGCAAGACAAGCAAGCAGCCCCTTTCTCTGTGCCTCTGTGCGAGCAGTGCCATGGGCAGATGAGGCTGAGCAACAGCTTTCCAGGCTAGCCCCTTCTGCCTGCCAGCTATCTGCAGACGTTCGCACTTTCGGAGCAGGGCTGCGAAAGGAGCCTGGCTGGGACACCAAATTTCCCAGGCTACGTTTGAGGTTTGAGGTGGCAAGACAAGCAAGCAGCCCCATTCTCTGTGCCTCTGTGCGAGCAGTGCCATGGGCAGATGAGGCTGAGCAACAGCTTTCCAGGCTAGCCCCTTCTGCCTGCCAGCTATCTGCAGACGTTCGCACTTTCGGAGCAGGGCTGCGAAAGGAGCCTGGCTGGGACACCATCTTTCCCAGGCTACGTTTGAAGATTCAAGTGGCAAGATAAGCAAGCAGCCCCATTCTCTGTGCCTCTATGCGAACAGTGCCATGGGCAGATGAGGCTGAGCAACAGCTTTCCAGGCTAGCCCCTTCTGCCTGCCAGCTATCTGCAGACGTTCGCGTTTCAAGAGCAGGGCTGCCAAAGGAGCCTAGCAGGTACACCATCTTTCCCAGGCTACGTTTGAAGTTTGAGGTGGCAAGACAAGCAAGCAGCCTCATTCTTGGTGCCTCTGTGCGAGCAGTGCCATGGGCAGATGAGGCTGAGCAACAGCTTTCCAGGCTAGCCCCTTCTGCCTGCCAGCTATCTGCAGACGTTCGCACCTTCGGAGCAGGGCTGCGAAATGAGCCTGGCAGGGACACCACCATTCCCAGCATGCGTTTGAAGTTTCAAGTGGCAAGATAAGCAAGCAGCCCCTTTCTCTGTGCCTCTATGCGAACAGTGCCATGGGCAGATGAGGCTGAGCAACAGCTTTCCAGGCTAGCCCCTTCTGGCTGCCAGCTATCTGCAGACGTTCGCATTTCAAGAGCAGGGCTGCGAAAGGAGCCTAGCAGGTACACCATCTTTCCCAGGCTACGTTTGAAGTTTGAGGTGGCAAGACAAGCAAGCAGCCCCATTCTCTGTGCCTCTGTGCGAGCAGTGCCATGGGCAGATGAGGCTGAGCAACAGCTTTCCAGGCTAGCCCCTTCTGCCTGCCATCTATCTGCAGACGTTCGCACTTTCGGAGCAGGGCTGCGAAAGGAGCCTGGCTGGGACACCATCTTTCCCAGGCTACGTTTGAAGATTCAAGTGGCAAGATAAGCAAGCAGCCCCATTCTCTGTGCCTCTATGCGAACAGTGCCATGGGCAGATGAGGCTGAGCAACAGCTTTCCAGGCTAGCCCCTTCTGGCTGCCAGCTATCTGCAGACGTTTGCATTTCAAGAGCAGGTCTGCGAAAGGAGCCTAGCAGGTACACCATCTTTCCCAGGAAACGTTTGATATTTGAGGTGGCAGGACAAGCAAGCAGCCCCATTCTCTGTGCCTATGTGCGAGCACTGCCATGGGAAGATGAGGCTGAGCAACAGCTTTCCAGGCTAGCCCCTTCTGCCTGCCACCTATCTGCAGACGTTCGCACTTTCGGAGCAGGGCTGTGATAGGAGCCTGGCAGGGACACCACCATTCCCAGCATGTGTTTGAAGTATCAAGTGGCAAGATAAGCAAGCAGCCCCATTCTCTGTGCCTCTATGCGAACAGTGCCATGGGCAGATGAATCTGAGCAACAGCTTTCCAGGCTAGACTCTTCTGGCTGCCAGCTATCTGCAGACGTTCGCATTTCAAGAGCAGGGCTGCGAAAGGAGCCTAGCAGGTACACCATCTTTCCCAGGCTACGTTTGAAGTTTGAGGTAGCAAGACAAGCAAGCAGCCCCATTCTCTGTACCCCTGTGTGAGCAGTGCCATGGGCAGATGAGGCTGAGCAACAGCTTTCCAGGCTAGCACCTTCTGCCTGCCAGCTATCTGCAGACGTTCGCACTTTCGGATCAGGGCTGCGAACGGAGCCTGGCTGGGACACCAACTTTCCCAGGCTACGTTTGAGGTTTGAGGTGGCAAGACAAGCAAGCAGCCCCATTCTCTGTGCCCCTGTGCGAGCAGTACCATGGGCAGATGAGGCTGAGCAACAGCTTTCCAGACTAGCCCCTTCTGCCTGCCAGCTATCTGCAGACGTTCGCACTTTCGGAACAGGGCTGTGATAGGAGCCTGGCAGGGACACCACCATTCCCAGCATGCGTTTGAAGTATCAAGTGGCAAGATAAGCAAGCAGCCCCATTCTCTGTGCCTCTATGCGAACAGTGCCATGGGCAGATGAGGCTGAGCAACAGCTTTCCCGGCTAGACCCTTCTGGCTGCCAGCTATCTTCAGACGTTCGCACTTTCGGAGCAGGGCTGCGAAAGGAGCCTGGCTGGGACACCAACTTTCCCAGGCTACGTTTGAGCTTTGAGGTGGCAAGACAAGCAAGCAGCCCCTTTCTCTGTGCCTCTGTGCGAGCAGTGCCATGGGCAGATGAGGCTGAGCAACAGCTTTCCAGGCTAGCCCCTTCTGCCTGCCAGCTATCTGCAGACGTTCGCACTTTCGGAGCAGGGCTGCGAAAGGAGCCTGCCTGGGACACCAACTTTCCGAGGTTACGTTTGAAGATTCAAGTGGCAAGATAAGCAAGCAGCCCCATTCTCTGTGCCTCTGTGCGAACAGTGCCATGGGCAGATGAGGCTGAGCAACAGCTTTCCAGGCTAGCCCCTTCTGCCTGCCAGCTATCTGCAGACGTTCGCGTTTCAAGAGCAGGGCTGCCAAAGGAGCCTAGCAGGTACACTATCTTTCCCAGGCTACGTTTGAAGTTTGAGGTGGCAAGACAAGCAAGCAGCCTCATTCTCTGTGCCTCTGTGCGAGCAGTGCCATGGGCAGATGAGGCTGAGCAACAGCTTTCCAGGCTAGCCCCTTCTGCCTGCCAGCTATCTGCAGACGTTCGCATTTCAAGAGCAGGGCTGCGAAAGGAGCCTAGCAGGTACACCATCTTTCCCAGGCTACGTTTGAAGTTTGAGGTAGCAAGACAAGCAAGCAGCCCCATTCTCTGTGCCTCTGTGCGAGCAGTGCCATGGGCAGATGAGGCTGAGCAACAGCTTTCCAGGCTAGCCCCTTCTGCCTGCCAGCTATCTGCAGACGTTCGCACTTTCGGAGCAGGGCTGCGAAAGGAGCCTGGCTGGGACACCAACTTTCCCAGGCTACGTTTGAGGTTTGAGGTGGCAAGACAAGCAAGCAGCCCCATTCTCTGTGCCTCTGTGCGAGCAGTGCCATGGGCAGATGAGGCTGAGCAACAGCTTTCCAGGCTAGCCTCTTCTGCCTGCCAGCTATCTGCAGACGTTCGCACTTTCGGAGCAGGGCTGCGAAAGGAGCCTGGCTGGGACACCATCTTTCCCAGGCTACGTTTGAAGATTCAAGTGGCAAGATAAGCAAGCAGCCCCATTCTCTGTGCCTCTATGCGAACAGTGCCATGGGCAGATGAGGCTGAGCAACAGCTTTCCAGGCTAGCCCCTTCTGCCTGCCAGCTATCTGCAGACGTTCGCGTTTCAAGAGCAGGGCTGCCAAAGGAGCCTAGCAGGTACACCATCTTTCCCAGGCTACGTTTGAAGTTTGAGGTGGGAAGACAAGCAAGCAGCCTCATTCTTGGTGCCTCTGTGCGAGCAGTGCCATGGGCAGATGAGGCTGAGCAACAGCTTTCCAGGCTAGCCCCTTCTGCCTGCCAGCTATCTGCAGACGTTCGCACCTTCGGAGCAGGGCTGCGAAATGAGCCTGGCAGGGACACCACCATTCCCAGCATGCGTTTGAAGTTTCAAGTGGCAAGATAAGCAAGCAGCCCCTTTCTCTGTGCCTCTATGCGAACAGTGCCATGGGCAGATGAGGCTGAGCAACAGCTTTCCAGGCTAGACCCTTCTGGATGCCAGCTATCTGCAGACGTTCGCATTTCAAGAGCAGGGCTGCCAAAGGAGCCTAGCAGGTACACCATCTTTCCCAGGCTACGTTTGAAGTTTGAGGTGGCAAGACAAGCAAGCAGCCCCATTCTCTGTGCCTCTGTGCGAGCACTGCCATGGGCAGATGAGGCTGAGCAACAGCTTTCCAGGCTAGCCCCTTCTGCCTGCCATCTATCTGCAGACGTTCGCACTTTCGGAGTAGGGCTGCGAAAGGAGCATGGCTGGGACACCAACATTCCCAGCATGCGTTTGAAGTTTCAAGTGGCAAGATAAGCAAGCAGCCCCATTCTCTGTGCCTCTATGTGAACAGTGCCATGGGCAGATGAGGCTGAGCAACAGCTTTCCAGGCTAGCCCCTTCTGCCTGCCAGCTATCTGCAGACGTTCGCATTTCAAGAGCAGGGCTGCGAAAGGAGCCTAGCAGGTACAACATCTTTCCCAGGCTACGTTTGAAGTTTGAGGTGGCAAGACAAGCAAGCAGCCCCATTCTCTGTGCCTATGTGCGAGCACTGCCATGGGCAGATGAGGCTGAGCAACAGCTTTCCAGGCTAGCCCCTTCTGCCTGCCAGCTATCTGCGGACGTTCGCACTTTCGGAGTAGGGCTGCGAAAGGAGCCTGGCTGGGACACCAACTTTCCCAGGCTACGTTTGAAGTTTCAAGTGGCAAGATAAGCAAGCAGCCCCATTCTCTGTGCCTCTATGCGAACAGTGCCATGGGCAGATGAGGCTGAGCAACAGCTTTCCAGGCTAGCCCCTTCTGCCTGCCAGCTATCTGCAGACGTTCGCACTTTCGGAACACGGCTGTGATAGGAGCCTGGCAGGGACACCACCATTCCCAGCATGCGTTTGATGTTTCAAGTGGCAAGATAAGCAAGCAGCCCCTTTCTCTGTGCCTCTATGCGAACAGTGCCATGGGCAGATGAGGCTGAGCAACAGCTTTCCAGGCTAGCCCCTTCTGGCTGCCACCTATCTGCAGACGTTCGCATTTCAAGAGCAGGGCTGCGAAAGGAGCCTAGCAGGTACACCATCTTTCCCAGGCTACGTTTGAAGTTTGAGGTAGCAAGACAAGCAAGGAGCCCCATTCTCTGTGCCTCTGTGCGAGCAGTGCCATGAGCAGATGAGGCTGAGCAACAGCTTTCCAGGCTAGCCCCTTCTGCCTGCCAGCTATCTGCAGACGTTCGCACTTTCGGATCAGGGCTGCGAAAGGAGCCTGGCAGGGACAACCCACATTCCTCACATGCGTTTGAAGTTTCAAGTGGCAAGATAAGCAAGCAGCCCCATTCTCTGTGCCTCTATGCGAACAGTGCCATGGGCAGATGAGGCTGAGCAACAGCTTTCCAGGCTAGCCCCTTCTGCCTGCCAGCTATCTGCAGACGTTCGCATTTCAAGAGCAGGGCTGCGAAAGGAGCCTAGCAGGTACACCATCTTTCCCAGGCTACGTTTGAAGTTTGAGGTGGCAAGACAAGCAAGGAGCCCCATTCTCTGTGCCTCTGTGCGACCAGTGCCATGGGCAGATGAGGCTGAGCAACAGCTTTCCAGACTAGCCCCTTCTGCCTGCCAGCTATCTGCAGACGTTCGCACTTTCGGAACAGGGCTGTGATAGGAGCCTGGCAGGGACACCACCATTCCCAGCATGCGTTTGAAGTATCAAGTGGCAAGATAAGCAAGCAGCCCCATTCTCTGTGCCTCTATGCGAACAGTGCCATGGGCAGATGAGGCTGAGCAACAGCTTTCCAGGCTAGCCCCTTCTGGCTGCCAGCTATCTGCAGACGTTCGCACTTTCGGAGCAGGGCGGCGAAAGGAGCCTGGCTGGGACACCAACTTTCCCAGGCTACGTTTGAGGTTTGAGGTGGCAAGACAAGCAAGCAGCCCCATTCTCTGTGCCTCTGTGCGAGCAGTGCCATGGGCAGATGAGGCTGAGCAACAGCTTTCCAGGCTAGCCCCTTCTGCCTGCCAGCTATCTGCAGACGTTCGCACTTTCGGAGCAGGGCTGCGAAAGGAGCCTGGCAGGGACACCAACTTTCCCAGGCTACGTTTGAAGATTCAAGTGGCAAGATAAGCAAGCAGCCCCATTCTCTGTGCCTCTATGCGAACAGTGCCATGGGCAGATGAGGCTGAGCAACAGCTTTCCAGGCTAGCCCCTTCTGCCTGCCAGCTATCTGCAGACGTTCGCATTTCAAGAGCAGGGCTGCCAAAGGAGCCTAGCAGGTACACCATCTTTCCCAGGCTACGTTTGAAGTTTGAGGTGGCAAGACAAGCAAGCAGCCTCATTCTCTGTGCCTCTGTGCGAGCAGTGCCATGGGCAGATGAGGCTGAGCAACAGCTTTCCAGGCTAGCCCCTTCTGCCTGCCAGCTATCTGCAGACGTTCGCACCTTCGGAGCAGGGCTGCGAAATGAGCCTGGCAGGGACACCACCATTCCCAGCATGCGTTTGAAGTTTCAAGTGGCAAGATAAGCAAGCAGCCCCTTTCTCTGTGCCTCTATGCGAACAGTGCCATGGGCAGATGAGGCTGAGCAACAGCTTTCCAGGCTAGCGCCTTCTGGCTGCCACCTATCTGCAGACGTTCGCATTTCAAGAGCAGGGCTGCGAAAGGAGCCTAGCAGGTACACCATCTTTCCCAGGCTACGTTTGAAGTTTGAGGTAGCAAGACAAGCAAGGAGCCCCATTCTCTGTGCCTCTGTGCGACCAGTGCCATGGGCAGATGAGGCTGAGCAACAGCTTTCCAGGCTAGCCCCTTCTGGCTGCCAACTATCTGCAGACATTCGCACTTTCGGATCAGGGCTGCGAAAGGAGCCTTGCTGGGACACCAACTTTCCCAGGCTACGTTTGAGGTTTGCGGTGGCAAGACAAGCAAGGAGCCCCACTCTCTGTGCCTCTGTGCGAGCAGTGCCATGGGCAGATGAGGCTGAGCAACAGCTTTCCAGGCTAGCCCCTTCTGCCTGCCAGCTATCTGCAGACGTTCGCACCTTCGGAGCAGGGCTGCGAAATGAGCCTGGCAGGGACACCACCATTCCCAGCATGCGTTTGAAGTTTGAGGTAGCAAGACAAGCAAGGAGCCCCATTCTCTGTGCCCCTGTGCGAGCAGTGCCATGGGCAGATGAGGCTGAGCAAAAGCTTTCCAGGCTAGCCTCTTCTGGCTGCCTCCTATCTGCAGACGTTCGCATTTCAAGAGCAGGGCTGCGAAAGGAGCCTAGCAGGTAAACCATCTTTCTCAGGCTACGTTTCAAGTTTGAGGTGGCAAGACAAGCAAGCAGCCCCATTCTCTGTGCCCCTGTGCGAGCAGTACCATGGGCAGATGAGGCTGAGCAACAGCTTTCCAGACTAGCCCCTTCTGCCTGCCAGCTATCTGCAGACGTTCGCACTTTCGGAGCAGGGCTGTGATAGGAGCCTGGCAGGGACACCACCATTCCCAGCATGCTTTTGAAGTATCAAGTGGCAAGATAAGCAAGCAGCCCCTTTCTCTGTGCCTCTGTGCGAGCAGTGCCATGGGCAGATGAGGCTGAGCAACAGCTTTCCAGGCTAGCCCCTTCTGCCTGCCAGCTATCTGCAGACGTTCGCACTTTCGGAGCAGGGCTGCGAAAGGAGCCTGGCAGGGACACCACCATTCCCAGCATGCGTTTGAAGTATCAAGTGGCAAGATAAGCAAGCAGCCCCATTCTCTGTGCCTCTGTGCGAACAGTGCCATGGGCAGATGAGGCTGAGCAACAGCTTTCCAGGCTAGCCCCTTCTGCCTGCCAGCTATCTGCAGACGTTCGCGTTTCAAGAGCAGGGCTGCCAAAGGAGCCTAGCAGGTACACCATCTTTCCCAGGCTACGTTTGAAGTTTGAGGTGGCAAGACAAGCAAGCAGCCTCATTCTCTGTGCCTCTGTGCGAGCAGTGCCATGGGCAGATGAGGCTGAGCAACAGCTTTCCAGGCTAGCCCCTTCTGCCTGCCAGCTATCTGCAGACGTTCGCATTTCAAGAGCAGGGCTGCGAAAGGAGCCTAGCAGGTACACCATCTTTCCCAGGCTACGTTTGAAGTTTGAGGTAGCAAGACAAGCAAGCAGCCCCATTCTCTGTGCCTCTGTGCGAGCAGTGCCATGGGCAGATGAGGCTGAGCAACAGCTTTCCAGGCTAGCCACTTCTGCCTGCCACCTATCTGCAGACGATCGCATTTTCGGAGCAGGGCTGCGAAAGGAGCCTAGCAGGTACACCATCTTTCCCAGGCTACGTTTGAAGTTTGAGGTGGCAAGACAAGCAAGCAGCCCCATTCTCTGTGCCTCTGTGCGAGCAGTGCCATGGGCAGATGAGGCTGAGCAACAGCTTTCCGGGCTAGCACCTTCTGGCTGCCAGCTATCTGCAGACGTTCGCACTTTCGGATCAGGGCTGCGAAAGGAGCCTGGCTGGGACACCAACTTTCCCAGGCTACGTTTGAGGTTTGAGGTGGCAAGACAAGCAAGCAGCCCCATTCTCTGTGCCCCTGTGCGAGCAGTACCATGGGCAGATGAGGCTGAGCAACAGCTTTCCAGGCTAGCCCCTTCTGCCTGCCAGCTATCTGCAGACGTTCGCACTTTCGGAGCAGGGCTGTGATAGGAGCCTGGCAGGGACACCACCATTCCCAGCATGCGTTTGAAGTATCAAGTGGCAAGATAAGCAAGCACCCCCATTCTCTGTGCCTCTATGCGAACAGTGCCATGGGCAGATGAGGCTGAGCAACAGCTTTCCAGGCTAGCCCCTTCTGGCTGCCAGCTATCTGCAGACGTTCCACTTTCGGAGCAGGGCTGCGAAAGGAGCCTGGCTGGGACACCAACTTTCCCAGGCTACGTTTGAGGTTTGAGGTGGCAAGACAAGCAAGCAGCCCCATTCTCTGTGCCTCTGTGCGAGCACTGCCATGGGCAGATGAGGCTGAGCAACAGCTTTCCAGGCTAGCCCCTTCTGCCTGCCAGCTATCTGCAGACGTTCGCACTTTCGGAGCAGGGCTGCGAAAGGAGCCTGGCTGGGACACCATCTTTCCCAGGCTACGTTTGAAGATTCAAGTGGCAAGATAAGCAAGCAGCCCCATTCTCTGTGCCTCTATGCGAACAGTGCCATGGGCAGATGAGGCTGAGCAACAGCTTTCCAGGCTAGCCCCTTCTGGCTGCCAGCTATCTGCAGACGTTCGCGTTTCAAGAGCAGGGCTGCCAAAGGAGCCTAGCAGGTACACCATCTTTCCCAGGCTACGTTTGAAGTTTGAGGTGGCAAGACAAGCAAGCAGCCTCATTCTTGGTGCCTCTGTGCGAGCAGTGCCATGGGCAGATGAGGCTGAGCAACAGCTTTCCAGGCTAGCCCCTTCTTCCTGCCAGCTATCTGCAGACGTTCGCACCTTCGGAGCAGGGCTGCGAAATGAGCCTGGCAGGGACACCACCATTCCCAGCATGCGTTTGAAGTTTCAAGTGGCAAGATAAGCAAGCAGCCCCTTTCTCTGTGCCTCTATGCGAACAGTGCCATGGGCAGATGAGGCTGAGCAACAGCTTTCCAGGCTAGACCCTTCTGGCTGCCAGCTATCTGCAGACGTTCTCATTTCAAGAGCAGGGCTGCGAAAGGAGCCTAGCAGGTACACCATCTTTCCCAGGCTACGTTTGAAGTTTGAGGTGGCAAGACAAGCAAGCAGCCCCATTCTCTGTGCCTCTGTGCGAGCAGTGCCATGGGCAGATGAGGCTGAGCAACAGCTTTCCAGGCTAGCCCCTTCTGCCTGCCATCTATCTGCGGACGTTCGCACTTTCGGAGTAGGGCTGCGAAAGGAGCATGGCTGGGACACCAACATTCCCAGCATGCGTTTGAAGTTTCAAGTGGCAAGATAAGCAAGCAGCCCCATTCTCTGTGCCTCTATGCGAACAGTGCCATGGGCAGATGAGGCTGAGCAACAGCTTTCCAGGCTAGCCCCTTCTGCCTGCCAGCTATCTGCAGACGTTCGCATTTCAAGAGCAGGGCTGCGAAAGGAGCCTAGCAGGTACAACATCTTTCCCAGGCTACGTTTGAAGTTTGAGGTGGCAAGACAAGCAAGCAGCCCCATTCTCTGTGCCTCTGTGCGAGCACTGCCATGGGCAGATGAGGCTGAGCAACAGCTTTCCAGGCTAGCCCCTTCTGCCTGCCAGCTATCTGCGGACGTTCGCACTTTCGGAGTAGGGCTGCGAAAGGAGCCTGGCTGGGACACCAACTTTCCCAGGCTACGTTTGAAGTTTCAAGTGGCAAGATAAGCAAGCAGCCCCATTCTCTGTGCCTCTATGCGAACAGTGCCATGGGCAGATGAGGCTGAGCAACAGCTTTCCAGGCTAGCCCCTTCTGCCTGCCAGCTATCTGCAGACGTTCGCACTTTCGGAACACGGCTGTGATAGGAGCCTGGCAGGGACACCACCATTCCCAGCATGCGTTTGATGTTTCAAGTGGCAAGATAAGCAAGCAGCCCTTTTCTCTGTGCCTCTATGCGAACAGTGCCATGGGCAGATGAGGCTGAGCAACAGCTTTCCAGGCTAGCCCCTTCTGCCTGCCAGCTATCTGCAGACGTTCGCGTTTCAAGAGCAGGGCTGCGAAAGGAGCCTAGCAGGTACAACATCTTTCCCAGGCTACGTTTGAAGTTTGAGGTGGCAAGACAAGCAAGCAGCCCCATTCTCTGTGCCTCTGTGCGAGCACTGCCATGGGCAGATGAGGCTGAGCAACAGCTTTCCAGGCTAGCCCCTTCTGCCTGCCCGCTATCTGCGGACGTTCGCATTTCAAGAGCAGGGCTGCGAAAGGAGCCTAGCAGGTACACCATCTTTCCCAGGCTACGTTTGAAGTTTGAGGTAGCAAGACAAGCAAGCAGCCCCATTCTCTGTGCCTCTGTGCGAGCAGTGCCATGGGCAGATGAGGCTGAGCAACAGCTTTCCAGGCTAGCCACTTCTGCCTGCCACCTATCTGCAGACGATCGCATTTTCGGAGCAGGGCTGCGAAAGGAGCCTAGCAGGTACACCATCTTTCCCAGGCTACGTTTGAAGTTTGAGGTGGCAAGACAAGCAAGGAGCCCCATTCTCTGTGCCTCTGTGCGACCAGTGCCATGGGCAGATGAGGCTGAGCAACAGCTTTCCGGGCTAGCACCTTCTGGCTGCCAGCTATCTGCAGACGTTCGCACTTTCGGATCAGGGCTGCGAAAGGAGCCTGGCAGGGACACCAACTTTCCCAGGCTACGTTTGAGGTTTGAGGTGGCAAGACAAGCAAGCAGCCCCATTCTCTGTGCCCCTGTGCGAGCAGTACCATGGGCAGATGAGGCTGAGCAACAGCTTTCCAGGCTAGCCCCTTCTCCCTGCCAGCTATCTGCAGACGTTCGCACTTTCGGAGCAGGGCTGTGATAGGAGCCTGGCAGGGACACCACCATTCCCAGCATGCGTTTGAAGTATCAAGTGGCAAGATAAGCAAGCACCCCCATTCTCTGTGCCTCTATGCGAACAGTGCCATGGGCAGATGAGGCTGAGCAACAGCTTTCCAGGCTAGCCCCTTCTGCCTGCCAGCTATCTGCAGACGTTCGCACTTTCGGAGCAGGGCTGCGAAAGGAGCCTGGCTGGGACACCAACTTTCCCAGGCTACGTTTGAGGTTTGAGGTGGCAAGACAAGCAAGCAGCCCCATTCTCTGTGCCTCTGTGCGAGCACTGCCATGGGCAGATGAGGCTGAGCAACAGCTTTCCAGGCTAGCCCCTTCTGGCTGCCAGCTATCTGCAGACGTTCGCACTTTCGGAGCAGGGCTGCGAAAGGAGCCTGGCTGGGACACCATCTTTCCCAGGCTACGTTTGAAGATTCAAGTGGCAAGATAAGCAAGCAGCCCCATTCTCTGTGCCTCTATGCGAACAGTGCCATGGGCAGATGAGGCTGAGCAACAGCTTTCCAGGCTAGCCCCTTCTGGCTGCCAGCTATCTGCAGACGTTCGCGTTTCAAGAGCAGGGCTGCCAAAGGAGCCTAGCAGGTACACCATCTTTCCCAGGCTACGTTTGAAGTTTGAGGTGGCAAGACAAGCAAGCAGCCTCGTTCTTGGTGCCTCTGTGCGAGCAGTGCCATGGGAAGATGAGGCTGAGCAACAGCTTTCCAGGCTAGCCCCTTCTGCCTGCCAGCTATCTGCAGACGTTCGCACCTTCGGAGCAGGGCTGCGAAATGAGCCTGGCAGGGACACCACCATTCCCAGCATGCGTTTGAAGTTTCAAGTGGCAAGATAAGCAAGCAGCCCCTTTCTCTGTGCCTCTATGCGAACAGTGCCATGGGCAGATGAGGCTGAGCAACAGCTTTCCAGGCTAGACCCTTCTGGCTGCCAGCTATCTGCAGACGTTCTCATTTCAAGAGCAGGGCTGCGAAAGGAGCCTAGCAGGTACACCATCTTTCCCAGGCTACGTTTGAAGTTTGAGGTGGCAAGACAAGCAAGCAGCCCCATTCTCTGTGCCTCTGTGCGAGCACTGCCATGGGCAGATGAGGCTGAGCAACAGCTTTCCAGGCTAGCCCCTTCTGCCTGCCATCTATCTGCGGACGTTCGCACTTTCGGAGTAGGGCTGCGAAAGGAGCATGGCTGGGACACCAACATTCCCAGCATGCGTTTGAAGTTTCAAGTGGCAAGATAAGCAAGCAGCCCCATTCTCTGTGCCTCTATGCGAACAGTGCCATGGGCAGATGAGGCTGAGCAACAGCTTTCCAGGCTAGCCCCTTCTGCCTGCCAGCTATCTGCAGACGTTCGCATTTCAAGAGCAGGGCTGCGAAAGGAGCCTAGCAGGTACAACATCTTTCCCAGGCTACGTTTGAAGTTTGAGGTGGCAAGACAAGCAAGCAGCCCCATTCTCTGTGCCTCTGTGCGAGCACTGCCATGGGCAGATGAGGCTGAGCAACAGCTTTCCAGGCTAGCCCCTTCTGCCTGCCAGCTATCTGCGGACGTTCGCACTTTCGGAGTAGGGCTGCGAAAGGAGCCTGGCTGGGACACCAACTTTCCCAGGCTACGTTTGAAGTTTCAAGTGGCAAGATAAGCAAGCAGCCCCATTCTCTGTGCCTCTATGCGAACAGTGCCGTGGGCAGATGAGGCTGAGCAACAGCTTTCCAGGCTAGCCCCTTCTGCCTGCCAGCTATCTGCAGACGTTCGCACTTTCGGAACACGGCTGTGATAGGAGCCTGGCAGGGACACCACCATTCCCAGCATGCGTTTGATGTTTCAAGTGGCAAGATAAGCAAGCAGCCCCTTTCTCTGTGCCTCTATGCGAACAGTGCCATGGGCAGATGAGGCTGAGCAACAGCTTTCCAGGCTAGCCCCTTCTGGCTGCCACCTATCTGCAGACGTTCGCATTTCAAGAGCAGGGCTGCGAAAGGAGCCTAGCAGGTACACCATCTTTCCCAGGCTACGTTTGAAGTTTGAGGTAGCAAGACAAGCAAGGAGCCCCATTCTCTGTGCCTCTGTGCGAGCAGTGCCATGAGCAGATGAGGCTGAGCAACAGCTTTCCAGGCTAGCCCCTTCTGCCTGCCAGCTATCTGCAGACGTTCGCACTTTCGGATCAGGGCTGCGAAAGGAGCCTGGCAGGGACAACCCACATTCCTCACATGCGTTTGAAGTTTCAAGTGGCAAGATAAGCAAGCAGCACCATTCTCTGTGCCTCTATGCGAACAGTGCCATGGGCAGATGAGGCTGAGCAACAGCTTTCCAGGCTAGCCCCTTCTGCCTGCCAGCTATCTGCAGACGTTCGCATTTCAAGAGCAGGGCTGCGAAAGGAGCCTAGCAGGTACACCATCTTTCCCAGGCTACGTTTGAAGTTTGAGGTGGCAAGACAAGCAAGGAGCCCCATTCTCTGTGCCTCTGTGCGACCAGTGCCATGGGCAGATGAGGCTGAGCAACAGCTTTCCAGGCTAGCACCTTCTGGCTGCCAGCTATCTGCAGACGTTCGCACTTTCGGATCAGGGCTGCGAACGGAGCCTGGCTGGGACACCAACTTTCCCAGGCTACGTTTGAGGTTTGAGGTGGCAAGACAAGCAAGCAGCCCCATTCTCTGTGCCCCTGTACGAGCAGTACCATGGGCAGATGAGGCTGAGCAACAGCTTTCCAGACTAGCCCCTTCTGCCTGCCAGCTATCTGCAGACGTTCGCACTTTCGGAACAGGGCTGTGATAGGAGCCTGGCAGGGACACCACCATTCCCAGCATGCGTTTGAAGTATCAAGTGGCAAGATAAGCAAGCAGCCCCATTCTCTGTGCCTCTATGCGAACAGTGCCATGGGCAGATGAGGCTGAGCAACAGCTTTCCAGGCTAGCCCCTTCTGCCTGCCAGCTATCTGCAGACGTTCGCATTTCAAGAGCAGGGCTGCCAAAGGAGCCTAGCAGGTACACCATCTTTCCCAGGCTACGTTTGAAGTTTGAGGTGGCAAGACAAGCAAGCAGCCTCATTCTCTGTGCCTCTGTGCGAGCAGTGCCATGGGCAGATGAGGCTGAGCAACAGCTTTCCAGGCTAGCCCCTTCTGCCTGCCAGCTATCTGCAGACGTTCGCACCTTCGGAGCAGGGCTGCGAAATGAGCCTGGCAGGGACACCACCATTCCCAGCATGCGTTTGAAGTTTCAAGTGGCAAGATAAGCAAGCAGCCCCTTTCTCTGTGCCTCTATGCGAACAGTGCCATGGGCAGATGAGGCTGAGCAACAGCTTTCCAGGCTAGCCCCTTCTGCCTGCCAGCTATCTGCAGACGTTCGCATTTCAAGAGCAGGGCTGCGAAAGGAGCCTAGCAGGTACACCATCTTTCCCAGGCTACGTTTGAAGTTTGAGGTAGCAACACAAGCAAGGAGCCCCATTCTCTGTGCCTCTGTGCGACCAGTGCCATGGGCAGATGAGGCTGAGCAACAGCTTTCCAGGCTAGCCCCTTCTGGCTGCCAGCTATCTGCAGACATTCGCACTTTCGGATCAGGGCTGCGAAAGGAGCCTTGCTGGGACACCAACTTTCCCAGGCTACGTTTGAGGTTTGCGGTGGCAAGACAAGCAAGGAGCCCCATTCTCTGTGCCTCTGTGCGAGCAGTGCCATGGGCAGATGAGGCTGAGCAAAAGCTTTCCAGGCTAGCCTCTTCTGGCTGCCACCTATCTGCAGACGTTCGCATTTCAAGAGCAGGGCTGCGAAAGGAGCCTAGCAGGTAAACCATCTTTCTCAGGCTGCGTTTCAAGTTTGAGGTGGCAAGACAAGCAAGCAGCCCCATTCTCTGTGCCCCTGTGTGAGCAGTACCATGGGCAGATGAGGCTGAGCAACAGCTTTCCAGACTAGCCCCTTCTGCCTGCCAGCTATCTGCAGACGTTCGCACTTTCGGAGCAGGGCTGTGATAGGAGCCTGGCAGGGACACCACCATTCCCAGCATGCTTTTGAAGTATCAAGTGGCAAGATAAGCAAGCAGCCCCTTTCTCTGTGCCTCTATGCGAACAGTGCCATGGGCAGATGAGGCTGAGCAACAGCTTTCCCGGTTAGACCCTTCTGGCTGCCAGCTATCTGCAGACGTTCGCACTTTCGGAGCAGGGCTGCGAAAGGAGCCTGGCTGGGACACCAACTTTCCCAGGCTACGTTTGAGGTTTGAGGTGGCAAGACAAGCAAGCAGCCCCTTTCTCTGTGCCTCTGTGCGAGCAGTGCCATGGGCAGATGAGGCTGAGCAACAGCTTTCCAGGCTAGCCCCTTCTGCCTGCCAGCTATCTGCAGACGTTCGCACTTTCGGAGCAGGGCTGCGAAAGGAGCCTGGCTGGGACACCAACTTTCCGAGGTTACGTTTGAAGATTCAAGTGGCAAGATAAGCAAGCAGCCCCATTCTCTGTGCCTCTGTGCGAACAGTGCCATGGGCAGATGAGGCTGAGCAACAGCTTTCCAGGCTAGCCCCTTCTGCCTGCCAGCTATCTGCAGACGTTCGCGTTTCAAGAGCAGGGCTGCCAAAGGAGCCTAGCAGGTACACCATCTTTCCCAGGCTACGTTTGAAGTTTGAGGTGGCAAGACAAGCAAGCAGCCTCATTCTCTGTGCCTCTGTGCGAGCAGTGCCATGGGCAGATGAGGCTGAGCAACAGCTTTCCAGGCTAGCCCCTTCTGCCTGCCAGCTATCTGCAGACGTTCGCACCTTCGGAGCAGGGCTGCGAAATGAGCCTGGCAGGGACACCACCATTCCCAGCATGCGTTTGAAGTTTCAAGTGGCAAGATAAGCAAGCAGCCCCTTTCTCTGTGCCTCTATGCGAACAGTGCCATGGGCAGATGAGGCTGAGCAACAGCTTTCCAGGCTAGCCCCTTCTGCCTGCCAGCTATCTGCAGACGTTCGCATTTCAAGAGCAGGGCTGCGAAAGGAGCCTAGCAGGTACACCATCTTTCCCAGGCTACGTTTGAAGTTTGAGGTAGCAACACAAGCAAGGAGCCCCATTCTCTGTGCCTCTGTGCGACCAGTGCCATGGGCAGATGAGGCTGAGCAACAGCTTTCCAGGCTAGCCCCTTCTGGCTGCCAGCTATCTGCAGACATTCGCACTTTCGGATCAGGGCTGCGAAAGGAGCCTTGCTGGGACACCAACTTTCCCAGGCTACGTTTGAGGTTTGCGGTGGCAAGACAAGCAAGGAGCCCCATTCTCTGTGCCCCTGTGCGAGCAGTGCCATGGGCAGATGAGGCTGAGCAAAAGCTTTCCAGGCTAGCCTCTTCTGGCTGCCACCTATCTGCAGACGTTCGCATTTCAAGAGCTAGGCTGCGAAAGGAGCCTAGCAGGTAAACCATCTTTCTCAGGCTGCGTTTCAAGTTTGAGGTGGCAAGACAAGCAAGCAGCCCCATTCTCTGTGCCCCTGTGTGAGCAGTACCATGGGCAGATGAGGCTGAGCAACAGCTTTCCAGACTAGCCCCTTCTGCCTGCCAGCTATCTGCAGACGTTCGCACTTTCGGAGCAGGGCTGTGATAGGAGCCTGGCAGGGACACCACCATTCCCAGCATGCTTTTGAAGTATCAAGTGGCAAGATAAGCAAGCAGCCCCTTTCTCTGTGCCTCTATGCGAACAGTGCCATGGGCAGATGAGGCTGAGCAACAGCTTTCCAGGCTAGACCCTTCTGGCTGCCAGCTATCTTCAGACGTTCGCACTTTCGGAGCAGGGCTGCGAAAGGAGCCTGGCTGGGACACCAACTTTCCCAGGCTACGTTTGAGCTTTGAGGTGGCAAGACAAGCAAGCAGCCCCTTTCTCTGTGCCTCTGTGCGAGCAGTGCCATGGGCAGATGAGGCTGAGCAACAGCTTTCCAGGCTAGCCCCTTCTGCCTGCCAGCTATCTGCAGACGTTCGCACTTTCGGAGCAGGGCTGCGAAAGGAGCCTGGCTGGGACACCAACTTTCCGAGGTTACGTTTGAAGATTCAAGTGGCAAGATAAGCAAGCAGCCCCATTCTCTGTGCCTCTGTGCGAACAGTGCCATGGGCAGATGAGGCTGAGCAACAGCTTTCCAGGCTAGCCCCTTCTGCCTGCCAGCTATCTGCAGACGTTCGCGTTTCAAGAGCAGGGCTGCCAAAGGAGCCTAGCAGGTACACCATCTTTCCCAGGCTACGTTTGAAGTTTGAGGTGGCAAGACAAGCAAGCAGCCTCATTCTCTGTGCCTCTGTGCGAGCAGTGCCATGGGCAGATGAGGCTGAGCAACAGCTTTCCAGGCTAGCCCCTTCTGCCTGCCAGCTATCTGCAGACGTTCGCATTTCAAGAGCAGGGCTGCCAAAGGAGCCTAGCAGGTACACCATCTTTCCCAGGCTACGTTTGAAGTTTGAGGTAGCAAGACAAGCAAGCAGCCCCATTCTCTGTGCCTCTGTGCGAGCAGTGCCATGGGCAGATGAGGCTGAGCAACAGCTTTCCAGGCTAGCCCCTTCTGCCTGCCAGCTATCTGCAGACGTTCGCACTTTCGGAGCAGGGCTGCGAAAGGAGCCTGGCTGGGACACCAACTTTCCCAGGATACTTTTGAGGTTTGAGGTGGCAAGACAAGCAAGGAGCCCCATTCTCTGTGCCTCTGTGCGAGCAGTGCCATGGGCAGATGAGGCTGAGCAACAGCTTTCCAGGCTAGCCCCTTCTGCCTGCCAGCTATCTGCAGACGTTCGCACTTTCGGAGCAGGGCTGCGAAAGGAGCCTGGCTGGGACACCAACTTTCCCAGGCTACGTTTGAAGATTCAAGTGGCAAGACAAGCAAGCAGCCCCATTCTCTGTGCCTCTATGCGAACAGTGCCATGGGCAGATGAGGCTGAGCAACAGCTTTCCAGGCTAGCCCCTTCTGCCTGCCAGCTATCTGCAGACGTTTGCGTTTCAAGAGCAGGGCTGCCAAAGGAGCCTAGCAGGTACACCATCTTTCCCAGGCTACGTTTGAAGTTTGAGGTGGCAAGACAAGTAAGCAGCCCCATTCTCTGTGCCTCTGTGCGAGCAGTGCCATGGGCAGATGAGGCTGAGCAACAGCTTTCCAGGCTAGCCACTTCTGCCTGCCACCTATCTGCAGACGATCGCATTTTCGGAGCAGGGCTGCGAAAGGAGCCTAGCAGGTACACCATCTTTCCCAGGCAACGTTTGAAGTTTGAGGTGGCAAGACACGCAAGGAGCCCCATTCTCTGTGCCTCTGTGCGACCAGTGCCATGGGCAGATGAGGCTGAGCAACAGCTTTCCGGGCTAGCACCTTCTGGCTGCCAGCTATCTGCAGACGTTCGCACTTTCGGATCAGGGCTGCGAAAGGAGCCTGGCTGGGACACCAACTTTCCCAGGCTACGTTTGAGGTTTGAGGTGGCAAGACAAGCAAGCAGCCCCATTCTCTGTGCCCCTGTGCGAGCAGTACCATGGGCAGATGAGGCTGAGCAACAGCTTTCCAGGCTAGCCCCTTCTTCCTGCCAGCTATCTGCAGACGTTCGCACTTTCGGAGCAGGGCTGTGATAGGAGCCTGGCAGGGACACCACCATTCCCAGCATGCGTTTGAAGTATCAAGTGGCAAGATAAGCAAGCAGCCCCATTCTCTGTGCCTCTATGCGAACAGTGCCATGGGCAGATGAGGCTGAGCAACAGCTTTCCAGGCTAGCCCCTTCTGCCTGCCAGCTATCTGCAGACGTTCGCACTTTCGGAGCAGGGCTGCGAAAGGAGCCTGGCTGGGACACCAACTTTCCCAGGCTACGTTTGAGGTTTGAGGTGGCAAGACAAGCAAGCAGCCCCATTCTCTGTGCCTCTGTGCGAGCACTGCCATGGGCAGATGAGGCTGAGCAACAGCTTTCCAGGCTAGCCCCTTCTGCCTGCCAGCTATCTGCAGACGTTCGCACTTTCGGAGCAGGGCTGCGAAAGGAGCCTGGCTGGGACACCATCTTTCCCAGGCTACGTTTGAAGATTCAAGTGGCAAGATAAGCAAGCAGCCCCATTCTCTGTGCCTCTATGCGAACAGTGCCATGGGCAGATGAGGCTGAGCAACAGCTTTCCAGGCTAGCCCCTTCTGCCTGCCAGCTATCTGCAGACGTTCGCGTTTCAAGAGCAGGGCTGCCAAAGGAGCCTAGCAGGTACACCATCTTTCCCAGGCTACGTTTGAAGTTTGAGGTGGCAAGACAAGCAAGCAGCCTCATTCTTGGTGCCTCTGTGCAAGCAGTGCCATGGGCAGATGAGGCTGAGCAACAGCTTTCCAGGCTAGCCCCTTCTGCCTGCCAGCTATCTGCAGACGTTCGCACCTTCGGAGCAGGGCTGCGAAATGAGCCTGGCAGGGACACCACCATTCCCAGCATGCGTTTGAAGTTTCAAGTGGCAAGATAAGCAAGCAGCCCCTTTCTCTGTGCCTCTATGCGAACAGTGCCATGGGCAGATGAGGCTGAGCAACAGCTTTCCAGGCTAGACCCTTCTGGCTGCCAGCTATCTGCAGACGTTCGCATTTCAAGAGCAGGGCTGCGAAAGGAGCCTAGCAGGTACACCATCTTTCCCAGGCTACGTTTGAAGTTTGAGGTGGCAAGACAAGCAAGCAGCCCCATTCTCTGTGCCTCTGTGCGAGCACTGCCATGGGCAGATGAGGCTGAGCAACAGCTTTCCAGGCTAGCCCCTTCTGCCTGCCATCTATCTGCGGACGTTCGCATTTCAAGAGCAGGGCTGCGAAAGGAGCCTAGCAGGTACACCATCTTTCCCAGGCTACGTTTGAAGTTTGAGGTAGCAAGACAAGCAAGCAGCCCCATTCTCTGTGCCTCTGTGCGAGCAGTGCCATGGGCAGATGAGGCTGAGCAACAGCTTTCCAGGCTAGCCCCTTCTGCCTGCCAGCTATCTGCAGACGTTCGCACTTTCGGAGCAGGGCTGCGAAAGGAGCCTGGCTGGGACACCAACTTTCCCAGGCTACGTTTGAGGTTTGAGGTGGCAAGACAAGCAAGGAGCCCCATTCTCTGTGCCTCTGTGCGAGCAGTGCCATGGGCAGATGAGGCTGAGCAACAGCTTTCCAGGCTAGCCCCTTCTGCCTGCCAGCTATCTGCAGACGTTCGCACTTTCGGAGCAGGGCTGCGAAAGGAGCCTGGCTGGGACACCAACTTTCCCAGGCTACGTTTGAAGATTCAAGTGGCAAGACAAGCAAGCAGCCCCTTTCTCTGTGCCTCTATGCGAACAGTGCCATGGGCAGATGAGGCTGAGCAACAGCTTTCCAGGCTAGCCCCTTCTGCCTGCCAGCTATCTGCAGACGTTCGCGTTTCAAGAGCAGGGCTGCCAAAGGAGCCTAGCAGGTACACCATCTTTCCCAGGCTACGTTTGAAGTTTGAGGTGGCAAGACAAGTAAGCAGCCCCATTCTCTGTGCCTCTGTGCGAGCAGTGCCATGGGCAGATGAGGCTGAGCAACTGCTTTCCAGGCTAGCCACTTCTGCCTGCCACCTATCTGCAGACGATCGCATTTTCGGAGCAGGGCTGCGAAAGGAGCCTAGCAGGTACACCATCTTTCCCAGGCTACGTTTGAAGTTTGAGGTGGCAAGACACGCAAGGAGCCCCATTCTCTGTGCCTCTGTGCGACCAGTGCCATGGGCAGATGAGGCTGAGCAACAGCTTTCCGGGCTAGCACCTTCTGGCTGCCAGCTATCTGCAGACGTTCGCACTTTCGGATCAGGGCTGCGAAAGGAGCCTGGCTGGGACACCAACTTTCCCAGGCTACGTTTGAGGTTTGAGGTGGCAAGACAAGCAAGCAGCCCCATTCTCTGTGCCTCTGTGCGAGCACTGCCATGGGCAGATGAGGCTGAGCAACAGCTTTCCAGGCTAGCCCCTTCTGCCTGCCAGCTATCTGCAGACGTTCGCACTTTCGGAGCAGGGCTGCGAAAGGAGCCTGGCTGGGACACCATCTTTCCCAGGCTACGTTTGAAGATTCAAGTGGCAAGATAAGCAAGCAGCCCCATTCTCTGTGCCTCTATGCGAACAGTGCCATGGGCAGATGAGGCTGAGCAACAGCTTTCCAGGCTAGCCCCTTCTGCCTGCCAGCTATCTGCAGACGTTCGCGTTTCAAGAGCAGGGCTGCCAAAGGAGCCTAGCAGGTACACCATCTTTCCCAGGCTACGTTTGAAGTTTGAGGTGGCAAGACAAGCAAGCAGCCTCATTCTTGGTGCCTCTGTGCGAGCAGTGCCATGGGCAGATGAGGCTGAGCAACAGCTTTCCAGGCTAGCCCCTTCTGCCTGCCAGCTATCTGCAGACGTTCGCACCTTCGGAGCAGGGCTGCGAAATGAGCCTGGCAGGGACACCACCATTCCCAGCATGCGTTTGAAGTTTCAAGTGGCAAGATAAGCAAGCAGCCCCTTTCTCTGTGCCTCTATGCGAACAGTGCCATGGGCAGATGAGGCTGAGCAACAGCTTTCCAGGCTAGCCCCTTCTGCCTGCCAGCTATCTGCAGACGTTCGCATTTCAAGAGCAGGGCTGCGAAAGGAGCCTAGCAGGTACACCATCTTTCCCAGGCTACGTTTGAAGTTTGAGGTGGCAAGACAAGCAAGCAGCCCCATTCTCTGTGCCTCTGTGCGAGCACTGCCATGGGCAGATGAGGCTGAGCAACAGCTTTCCAGGCTAGCCCCTTCTGCCTGCCATCTATCTGCGGACGTTCGCACTTTCGGAGTAGGGCTGCGAAAGGAGCATGGCTGGGACACCACCATTCCCAGCATGCGTTTGAAGTTTCAAGTGGCAAGATAAGCAAGCAGCCCCATTCTCTGTGCCTCTATGTGAACAGTGCCATGGGCAGATGAGGCTGAGCAACAGCTTTCCAGGCTAGCCCCTTCTGCCTGCCAGCTATCTGCAGACGTTCGCATTTCAAGAGCAGGGCTGCCAAAGGAGCCTAGCAGGTACAACATCTTTCCCAGGCTACGTTTGAAGTTTGAGGTGGCAAGACAAGCAAGCAGCCCCATTCTCTGTGCCTCTATGCGAACAGTGCCATGGGCAGATGAGGCTGAGCAACAGCTTTCCAGGCTAGCCCCTTCTGCCTGCCAGCTATCTGCGGACGTTCGCACTTTCGGAGTAGGGCTGCGAAAGGAGCCTGGCTGGGACACCAACTTTCCCAGGCTACGTTTGAAGTTTCAAGTGGCAAGATAAGCAAGCAGCCCCATTCTCTGTGCCTCTATGCGAACAGTGCCATGGGCAGATGAGGCTGAGCAACAGCTTTCCAGGCTAGCCCCTTCTGCCTGCCAGCTATCTGCAGACGTTCGCACTTTCGGAACACGGCTGTGATAGGAGCCTGGCAGGGACACCACCATTCCCAGCATGCGTTTGATGTTTCAAGTGGCAAGATAAGCAAGCAGCCCCTTTCTCTGTGCCTCTATGCGAACAGTGCCATGGGCAGATGAGGCTGAGCAACAGCTTTCCAGGCTAGCCCCTTCTGGCTGCCACCTATCTGCAGACGTTCGCATTTCAAGAGCAGGGCTGCGAAAGGAGCCTAGCAGGTACACCATCTTTCCCAGGCTACGTTTGAAGTTTGAGGTAGCAAGACAAGCAAGGAGCCCCATTCTCTGTGCCTCTGTGCAAACAGTGCCATGAGCAGATGAGGCTGAGCAACAGCTTTCCAGGCTAGCCCCTTCTGCCTGCCAGCTATCTGCAGACGTTCGCACTTTCGGATCAGGGCTGCGAAAGGAGCCTGGCAGGGACAACCCACATTCCTCACATGCGTTTGAAGTTTCAAGTGGCAAGATAAGCAAGCAGCACCATTCTCTGTGCCTCTATGCGAACAGTGCCATGGGCAGATGAGGCTGAGCAACAGCTTTCCAGGCTAGCCCCTTCTGCCTGCCAGCTATCTGCAGACGTTCGCATTTCAAGAGCAGGGCTGCGAAAGGAGCCTAGCAGGTACACCATCTTTCCCAGGCTACGTTTGAAGTTTGAGGTGGCAAGACAAGCAAGGAGCCCCATTCTCTGTGCCTCTGTGCGACCAGTGCCATGGGCAGATGAGGCTGAGCAACAGCTTTCCAGGCTAGCACCTTCTGGCTGCCAGCTATCTGCAGACGTTCGCACTTTCGGAGCAGGGCGGCGAAAGGAGCCTGGCTGGGACACCAACTTTCCCAGGCTACGTTTGAGCTTTGAGGTGGCAAGACAAGCAAGCAGCCCCATTCTCTGTGCCTCTGTGCGAGCAGTGCCATGGGCAGATGAGGCTGAGCAACAGCTTTCCAGGCTAGCCCCTTCTGCCTGCCAGCTATCTGCAGACGTTCGCACTTTCGGAGCAGGGCTGCGAAAGGAGCCTGGCAGGGACACCAACTTTCCCAGGCTACGTTTGAAGATTCAAGTGGCAAGATAAGCAAGTAGCCCCATTCTCTGTGCCTCTATGCGAACAGTGCCATGGGCAGATGAGGCTGAGCAACAGCTTTCCAGGCTAGCCCCTTCTGCCTGCCAGCTATCTGCAGACGTTCGCGTTTCAAGAGCAGGGCTGCCAAAGGAGCCTAGCAGGTACACCATCTTTCCCAGGCTATGTTTGAAGTTTGAGGTGGCAAGACAAGCAAGCAGCCTCATTCTTGGTGCCTCTGTGCGAGCAGTGCCATGGGCAGATGAGGCTGAGCAACAGCTTTCCAGGCTAGCCCCTTCTGCCTGCCAGCTATCTGCAGACGTTCGCACCTTCGGAGCAGGGCTGCGAAATGAGCCTGGCAGGGACACCACCATTCCCAGCATGCGTTTGAAGTTTCAAGTGGCAAGATAAGCAAGCAGCCCCTTTCTCTGTGCCTCTATGCGAACAGTGCCATGGGCAGATGAGGCTGAGCAACAGCTTTCCAGGCTAGCCCCTTCTGCCTGCCAGCTATCTGCAGACGTTCGCATTTCAAGAGCAGGGCTGCCAAAGGAGCCTAGCAGGTACACCATCTTTCCCAGGCTACGTTTGAAGTTTGAGGTGGCAAGACAAGCAAGCAGCCCCATTCTCTGTGCCTCTGTGCGAGCACTGCCATGGGCAGATGAGGCTGAGCAACAGCTTTCCAGGCTAGCCCCTTCTGCCTGCCATCTATCTGCGGACGTTCGCACTTTCGGAGTAGGGCTGCGAAAGGAGCATGGCTGGGACACCACCATTCCCAGCATGCGTTTGAAGTTTCAAGTGGCAAGATAAGCAAGCAGCCCCATTCTCTGTGCCTCTATGTGAACAGTGCCATGGGCAGATGAGGCTGAGCAACAGCTTTCCAGGCTAGCCCCTTCTGCCTGCCAGCTATCTGCAGACGTTCGCATTTCAAGAGCAGGGCTGCCAAAGGAGCCTAGCAGGTACAACATCTTTCCCAGGCTACGTTTGAAGTTTGAGGTGGCAAGACAAGCAAGCAGCCCCATTCTCTGTGCCTCTATGCGAACAGTGCCATGGGCAGATGAGGCTGAGCAACAGCTTTCCAGGCTAGCCCCTTCTGCCTGCCAGCTATCTGCGGACGTTCGCACTTTCGGAGTAGGGCTGCGAAAGGAGCCTGGCTGGGACACCAACTTTCCCAGGCTACGTTTGAAGTTTCAAGTGGCAAGATAAGCAAGCAGCCCCATTCTCTGTGCCTCTATGCGAACAGTGCCATGGGCAGATGAGGCTGAGCAACAGCTTTCCAGGCTAGCCCCTTCTGCCTGCCAGCTATCTGCAGACGTTCGCACTTTCGGAACACGGCTGTGATAGGAGCCTGGCAGGGACACCACCATTCCCAGCATGCGTTTGATGTTTCAAGTGGCAAGATAAGCAAGCAGCCCCTTTCTCTGTGCCTCTATGCGAACAGTGCCATGGGCAGATGAGGCTGAGCAACAGCTTTCCAGGCTAGCCCCTTCTGGCTGCCACCTATCTGCAGACGTTCGCATTTCAAGAGCAGGGCTGCGAAAGGAGCCTAGCAGGTACACCATCTTTCCCAGGCTACGTTTGAAGTTTGAGGTAGCAAGACAAGCAAGGAGCCCCATTCTCTGTGCCTCTGTGCAAACAGTGCCATGAGCAGATGAGGCTGAGCAACAGCTTTCCAGGCTAGCCCCTTCTGCCTGCCAGCTATCTGCAGACGTTCGCACTTTCGGATCAGGGCTGCGAAAGGAGCCTGGCAGGGACAACCCACATTCCTCACATGCGTTTGAAGTTTCAAGTGGCAAGATAAGCAAGCAGCACCATTCTCTGTGCCTCTATGCGAACAGTGCCATGGGCAGATGAGGCTGAGCAACAGCTTTCCAGGCTAGCCCCTTCTGCCTGCCAGCTATCTGCAGACGTTCGCATTTCAAGAGCAGGGCTGCGAAAGGAGCCTAGCAGGTACACCATCTTTCCCAGGCTACGTTTGAAGTTTGAGGTGGCAAGACAAGCAAGGAGCCCCATTCTCTGTGCCTCTGTGCGACCAGTGCCATGGGCAGATGAGGCTGAGCAACAGCTTTCCAGGCTAGCACCTTCTGGCTGCCAGCTATCTGCAGACGTTCGCACTTTCGGAGCAGGGCGGCGAAAGGAGCCTGGCTGGGACACCAACTTTCCCAGGCTACGTTTGAGCTTTGAGGTGGCAAGACAAGCAAGCAGCCCCATTCTCTGTGCCTCTGTGCGAGCAGTGCCATGGGCAGATGAGGCTGAGCAACAGCTTTCCAGGCTAGCCCCTTCTGCCTGCCAGCTATCTGCAGACGTTCGCACTTTCGGAGCAGGGCTGCGAAAGGAGCCTGGCAGGGACACCAACTTTCCCAGGCTACGTTTGAAGATTCAAGTGGCAAGATAAGCAAGTAGCCCCATTCTCTGTGCCTCTATGCGAACAGTGCCATGGGCAGATGAGGCTGAGCAACAGCTTTCCAGGCTAGCCCCTTCTGCCTGCCAGCTATCTGCAGACGTTCGCGTTTCAAGAGCAGGGCTGCCAAAGGAGCCTAGCAGGTACACCATCTTTCCCAGGCTATGTTTGAAGTTTGAGGTGGCAAGACAAGCAAGCAGCCTCATTCTTGGTGCCTCTGTGCGAGCAGTGCCATGGGCAGATGAGGCTGAGCAACAGCTTTCCAGGCTAGCCCCTTCTGCCTGCCAGCTATCTGCAGACGTTCGCACCTTCGGAGCAGGGCTGCGAAATGAGCCTGGCAGGGACACCACCATTCCCAGCATGCGTTTGAAGTTTCAAGTGGCAAGATAAGCAAGCAGCCCCTTTCTCTGTGCCTCTATGCGAACAGTGCCATGGGCAGATGAGGCTGAGCAACAGCTTTCCAGGCTAGCCCCTTCTGGCTGCCAGCTATCTGCAGACGTTCGCATTTCAAGAGCAGGGCTGCGAAAGGAGCCTAGCAGGTACACCATCTTTCCCAGGCTACGTTTGAAGTTTGAGGTGGCAAGACAAGCAAGCAGCCCCATTCTCTGTGCCTCTGTGCGAGCACTGCCATGGGCAGATGAGGCTGAGCAACAGCTTTCCAGGCTAGCCCCTTCTGCCTGCCATCTATCTGCAGACGTTCGCACTTTCGGAGTAGGGCTGCGAAAGGAGCATGGCTGGGACACCAACATTACCAGCATGCGTTTGAAGTTTCAAGTGGCAAGATAAGCAAGCAGCCCCATTCTCTGTGCCTCTATGCGAACAGTGCCATGGGCAGATGAGGCTGAGCAACAGCTTTCCAGGCTAGCCCCTTCTGCCTGCCAGCTATCTGCAGACGTTCGCATTTCAAGAGCAGGGCTGCGAAAGGAGCCTAGCAGGTACAACATCTTTCCCAGGCTACGTTTGAAGTTTGAGGTGGCAAGACAAGCAAGCAGCCCCATTCTCTGTGCCTATGTGCGAGCACTGCCATGGGCAGATGAGGCTGAGCAACAGCTTTCCAGGCTAGCCCCTTCTGCCTGCCAGCTATCTGCGGATGTTCGCACTTTCGGAGTAGGGCTGCGAAAGGAGCCTGGCTGGGACACCAACTTTCCCAGGCTACGTTTGAAGTTTCAAGTGACAAGATAAGCAAGCAGCCCCATTCTCTGTGCCTCTATGCGAACAGTGCCATGGGCAGATGAGGCTGAGCAACAGCTTTCCAGGCTAGCCCCTTCTGCCTGCCAGCTATCTGCAGACGTTCGCATTTCAAGAGCAGGGCTGCGAAAGGAGCCTAGCAGGTACACCATCTTTCCCAGGCTACGTTTGAAGTTTGAGATGGCAAGACAAGCAAGGAGCCCCATTCTCTGTGCCTCTGTGCGACCAGTGCCATGGGCAGATGAGGCTGAGCAACAGCTTTCCAGGCTAGCACCTTCTGGCTGCCAGCTATCTGCAGACGTTCGCACTTTCGGAGCAGGGCTGCGAACGGAGCCTGGCTGGGACACCAACTTTCCCAGGCTACGTTTGAGGTTTGAGGTGGCAAGACAAGCAAGCAGCCCCATTCTCTGTGCCTCTGTGCGAGCAGTACCATGGGCAGATGAGGCTGAGCAACAGCTTTCCAGACTAGCCCCTTCTGCCTGCCAGCTATCTGCAGACGTTCGCACTTTCGGAGCAGGGCTGTGATAGGAGCCTGGCAGGGACACCACCATTCCCAGCATGCGTTTGAAGTATCAAGTGGCAAGATAAGCAAGCAGCCCCATTCTCTGTGCCTCTATGCGAACAGTGCCATGGGCAGATGAGGCTGAGCAACAGCTTTCCAGGCTAGCCCCTTCTGCCTGCCAGCTATCTGCAGACGTTCGCACTTTCGGAGCAGGGCGGCGAAAGGAGCCTGGCTGGGACACCAACTTTCCCAGGCTACGTTTGAGGTTTGAGGTGGCAAGACAAGCAAGCAGCCCCATTCTCTGTGCCTCTGTGCGAGCAGTGCCATGGGCAGATGAGGCTGAGCAACAGCTTTCCAGGCTAGCCCCTTCTGCCTGCCAGCTATCTGCAGACGTTCGCACTTTCGGAGCACGGCTGCGAAAGGAGCCTGGCAGGGACACCAACTTTCCCAGGCTACGTTTGAAGATTCAAGTGGCAAGATAATCAAGCAGCCCCATTCTCTGTGCCTCTATGCGAACAGTGCCATGGGCAGATGAGGCTGAGCAACAGCTTTCCAGGCTAGCCCCTTCTGCCTGCCAGCTATCTGCAGACGTTCGCATTTCAAGAGCAGGGCTGCCAAAGGAGCCTAGCAGGTACACCATCTTTCCCAGGCTACGTTTGAAGTTTGAGGTGGCAAGACAAGCAAGAAGCCCCAGTCTCTGTGCCTCTGTGCGAGCAGTGCCATGGGCAGATGAGGCTGAGCAACAGCTTTCCAGGCTAGCCCCTTCTGCCTGCCAGCTATCTGCAGACGTTCGCACCTTCGGAGCAGGGCTGCGAAATGAGCCTGGCAGGGACACCACCATTCCCAGCATGCGTTTGAAGTTTCAAGTGGAAAGATAAGCAAGCAGCCCCTTTCTCTGTGCCTCTATGCGAACAGTGCCATGGGCAGATGAGGCTGAGCAACAGCTTTCCAGGCTAGCGCCTTCTGGCTGCCACCTATCTGCAGACGTTCGCATTTCAAGAGCAGGGCTGCGAAAGGAGCCTAGCAGGTACACCATCTTTCCCAGGCTACGTTTGAAGTTTGAGGTAGCAAGACAAGCAAGGAGCCCCATTCTCTGTGCCTCTGTGCGACCAGTGCCATGGGCAGATGAGGCTGAGCAACAGCTTTCCAGGCTAGCCCCTTCTGGCTGCCAGCTATCTGCAGACATTCGCACTTTCGGATCAGGGCTGCGAAAGGAGCCTTGCTGGGACACCAACTTTCCCAGGCTACGTTTGAGGTTTGCGGTGGCAAGACAAGCAAGCAGCCCCATTCTCTGTGCCTCTGTGCGAGCAGTGCCATGGGCAGATGAGGCTGAGCAACAGCTTTCCAGGCTAGCCCCTTCTGCCTGCCAGCTATCTGCAGACGTTCGCACTTTCGGAGCAGGGCTGTGATAGGAGCCTGGCAGGGACACCACCATTCCCAGCATGCTTTTGAAGTATCAAGTGGCAAGATAAGCAAGTAGCCCCTTTCTCTGTGCCTCTATGCGAACAGTGCCATGGGCAGATGAGGCTGAGCAACAGCTTTCCAGGCTAGACCCTTCTGGCTGCCAGCTATCTGCAGACGTTCGCACTTTCGGAGCAGGGCTGCGAAAGGAGCCTGGCTGGGACACCAACTTTCCCAGGCTACGTTTGAGCTTTGAGGTGGCAAGACAAGCAAGCAGCCCCTTTCTCTGTGCCTCTGTGCGAGCAGTGCCATGGGCAGATGAGGCTGAGCAACAGCTTTCCAGGCTAGCCCCTTCTGCCTGCCAGCTATCTGCAGACGTTCGCACTTTCGGAGCAGGGCTGCGAAAGGAGCCTGGCTGGGACACCAACTTTCCGAGGTTACGTTTGAAGATTCAAGTGGCAAGATAAGCAAGCAGCCCCATTCTCTGTGCCTCTGTGCGAACAGTGCCATGGGCAGATGAGGCTGAGCAACAGCTTTCCAGGCTAGCCCCTTCTGCCTGCCAGCTATCTGCAGACGTTCGCGTTTCAAGAGCAGGGCTGCCAAAGGAGCCTAGCAGGTACACCATCTTTCCCAGGCTACGTTTGAAGTTTGAGGTGGCAAGACAAGCAAGCAGCCTCATTCTCTGTGCCTCTGTGCGAGCAGTGCCATGGGCAGATGAGGCTGAGCAACAGCTTTCCAGGCTAGCCCCTTCTGCCTGCCAGCTATCTGCAGATGTTCGCATTTCAAGAGCAGGGCTGCGAAAGGAGCCTAGCAGGTACACCATCTTTCCCAGGCTACGTTTGAAGTTTGAGGTAGCAAGACAAGCAAGCAGCCCCATTCTCTGTGCCTCTGTGCGAGCAGTGCCATGGGCAGATGAGGCTGAGCAACAGCTTTCCAGGCTAGCCCCCTCTGCCTGCCAGCTATCTGCAGACGTTCGCATTTCAAGAGCAGGGCTGCGAAAGGAGCCTGGCTGGGACACCAACTTTCCCAGGCTACGTTTGAGGTTTGAGGTGGCAAGACAAGCAAGGAGCCCCATTCTCTGTGCCTCTGTGCGAGCAGTGCCATGGGCAGATGAGGCTGAGCAACAGCTTTCCAGGCTAGCCCCTTCTGCCTGCCAGCTATCTGCAGACGTTCGCACTTTCGGAGCAGGGCTGCGAAAGGAGCCTGGCTGGGACACCAACTTTCCCAGGCTACGTTTGAAGATTCAAGTGGCAAGACAAGCAAGCAGCCCCATTCTCTGTGCCTCTATGCGAACAGTGCCATGGGCAGATGAGGCTGAGCAACAGCTTTCCAGGCTAGCCCCTTCTGCCTGCCAGCTATCTGCAGACGTTCGCGTTTCAAGAGCAGGGCTGCCAAAGGAGCCTAGCAGGTACACCATCTTTCCCAGGCTACGTTTGAGGTTTGAGGTGGCAAGACAAGTAAGCAGCCCCATTCTCTGTGCCTCTGTGCGAGCAGTGCCATGGGCAGATGAGGCTGAGCAACAGCTTTCCAGGCTAGCCCCTTCTGCCTGCCACCTATCTGCAGACGATCGCACTTTCGGAGCAAGGCTGCGAAATGAGCCTGACAGGGACACCACCATTCCCAGCATGCGTTTGAAGTTTCAAGTGGCAAGATAAGCAAGCAGCCCCATTCTCTGTGCCTCTATGCGAACAGTGCCATGGGCAGATGAGGCTGAGCAACAGCTTTCCAGGCTAGCCCCTTCTGGCTGCCAGCTATCTGCAGACGTTTGCATTTCAAGAGCAGGTCTGCGAAAGGAGCCTAGCAGGTACACCATCTTTCCCAGGAAACGTTTGATATTTGAGGTGGCAAGACAAGCAGGCAGCCCCATTCTCTGTGCCTATGTGCGAGCACTGCCATGGGAAGATGAGGCTGAGCAACAGCTTTCCAGGCTAGCCCCTTCTGCCTGCCACCTATCTGCAGACGTTCGCACTTTCGGAGCAGGGCTGTGATAGGAGCCTGGCAGGGACACCACCATTCCCAGCATGTGTTTGAAGTATCAAGTGTTAAGATAAGCAAGCAGCCCCATTCTCTGTGCCTCTATGCGAACAGTGCCATGGGCAGATGAATCTGAGCAACAGCTTTCCAGGCTAGACTCTTCTGCCTGCCAGCTATCTGCAGACGTTCGCATTTCAAGAGCAGGGCTGCGAAAGGAGCCTAGCAGGTACACCATCTTTCCCAGGCTACGTTTGAAGTTTGAGGTAGCAAGACAAGCAAGGAGCCCCATTCTCTGTACCCCTGTGTGAGCAGTGCCATGGGCAGATGAGGCTGAGCAACAGCTTTCCAGGCTAGCACCTTCTGCCTGCCAGCTATCTGCAGACGTTCGCACTTTCGGATCAGGGCTGCGAACGGAGCCTGGCTGGGACACCAACTTTCCCAGGCTACGTTTGAGGTTTGAGGTGGCAAGACAAGCAAGCAGCCCCATTCTCTGTGCCCCTGTGCGAGCAGTACCATGGGCAGATGAGGCTGAGCAACAGCTTTCCAGGCTAGCCCCTTCTGCCTGCCAGCTATCTGCAGACGTTCGCACTTTCGGAACAGGGCTGTGATAGGAGCCTGGCAGGGACACCACCATTCCCAGCATGCGTTTGAAGTATCAAGTGGCAAGATAAGCAAGCAGCCCCATTCTCTGTGCCTCTATGCGAACAGTGCCATGGGCAGATGAGGCTGAGCAACAGCTTTCCAGGCTAGCCCCTTCTGGCTGCCAGCTATCTGCAGACGTTCGCACTTTCGGAGCAGGGCTGCGAAAGGAGCCTGGCTGGGACACCAACTTTCCCAGGCTACGTTTGAGGTTTGAGGTGGCAAGACAAGCAAGCAGCCCCATTCTCTGTGCCTCTGTGCGAGCAGTGCCATGGGCAGATGAGGCTGAGCAACAGCTTTCCAGGCTAGCCCCTTCTGGCTGCCAGCTATCTGCAGACGTTCGCACTTTCGGAGCAGGGCTGCGAAAGGAGCCTGGCAGGGACACCAACTTTCCCAGGCTACGTTTGAAGATTCAAGTGGCAAGATAAGCAAGCAGCCCCATTCTCTGTGCCTCTATGCGAACAGTGCCATGGGCAGATGAGGCTGAGCAACAGCTTTCCAGGCTAGACCCTTCTGCCTGCCACCTATCTGCAGACGTTCGCATTTCAAGAGCAGGGCTGCGAAAGGAGCCTAGCAGGTACACCATATTTCCCAGGCTACGTTTGAAGTTTGAGGTCGCAAGACAAGCAAGCAGCCTCATTCTCTGTGCCTCTGTGCGAGCAGTGCCATGGGCAGATGAGGCTGAGCAACAGCTTTCCAGGCTAGCCCCTTCTGCCTGCCAGCTATCTGCAGACGTTCGCACTTTCGGAGCAGGGCTGTGATAGGAGCCTGGCAGGGACACCACCATTCCCAGCATGCTTTTGAAGTATCAAGTGGCAAGATAAGCAAGCAGCCCCTTTCTCTGTGCCTCTATGCGAACAGTGCCATGGGCAGATGAGGCTGAGCAACAGCTTTCCAGGCTAGACCCTTCTGGCTGCCAGCTATCTGCAGACGTTCGCACTTTCGGAGCAGGGCTGCGAAAGGAGCCTGGCTGGGACACCAACTTTCCCAGGCTACGTTTGAGCTTTGAGGTGGCAAGACAAGCAAGCAGCCCCTTTCTCTGTGCCTCTGTGCGAGCAGTGCCATGGGCAGATGAGGCTGAGCAACAGCTTTCCAGGCTAGCCCCTTCTGCCTGCCAGCTATCTGCAGACGTTCGCACTTTCGGAGCAGGGCTGCGAAAGGAGCCTGCCTGGGACACCAACTTTCCGAGGTTACGTTTGAAGATTCAAGTGGCAAGATAAGCAAGCAGCCCCATTCTCTGTGCCTCTGTGCGAACAGTGCCATGGGCAGATGAGGCTGAGCAACAGCTTTCCAGGCTAGCCCCTTCTGCCTGCCAGCTATCTGCAGACGTTCGCGTTTCAAGAGCAGGGCTGCCAAAGGAGCCTAGCAGGTACACCATCTTTCCCAGGCTACGTTTGAAGTTTGAGGTGGCAAGACAAGCAAGCAGCCTCATTCTCTGTGCCTCTGTGCGAGCAGTGCCATGGGCAGATGAGGCTGAGCAACAGCTTTCCAGGCTAGCCCCTTCTGCCTGCCAGCTATCTGCAGATGTTCGCATTTCAGGAGCAGGGCTGCGAAAGGAGCCTAGCAGGTACACCATCTTTCCCAGGCTACGTTTGAAGTTTGAGGTAGCAAGACAAGCAAGCAGCCCCATTCTCTGTGCCTCTGTGCGAGCAGTGCCATGGGCAGATGAGGCTGAGCAACAGCTTTCCAGGCTAGCCCCCTCTGCCTGCCAGCTATCTGCAGACGTTCGCACTTTCGGAGCAGGGCTGCGAAAGGAGCCTGGCTGGGACACCAACTTTCCCAGGCTACGTTTGAGGTTTGAGGTGGCAAGACAAGCAAGGAGCCCCATTCTCTGTGCCTCTGTGCGAGCAGTGCCATGGGCAGATGAGGCTGAGCAACAGCTTTCCAGGCTAGCCCCTTCTGCCTGCCAGCTATCTGCAGACGTTCGCACTTTCGGAGTAGGGCTGCGAAAGGAGCCTGGCTGGGACACCAACTTTCCCAGGCTACGTTTGAAGATTCAAGTGGCAAGACAAGCAAGCAGCCCCATTCTCTGTGCCTCTATGCGAACAGTGCCATGGGCAGATGAGGCTGAGCAACAGCTTTCCAGGCTAGCCCCTTCTGCCTGCCAGCTATCTGCAGACGTTCGCGTTTCAAGAGCAGGGCTGCCAAAGGAGCCTAGCAGGTACACCATCTTTCCCAGGCTACGTTTGAAGTTTGAGGTGGCAAGACAAGTAAGCAGCCCCATTCTCTGTGCCTCTGTGCGAGCAGTGCCATGGGCAGATGAGGCTGAGCAACAGCTTTCCAGGCTAGCCCCTTCTGCCTGCCACCTTTCTGCAGACGATCGCACTTTCGGAGCAAGGCTGCGAAATGAGCCTGACAGGGACACCACCATTCCCAGCATGCGTTTGAAGTTTCAAGTGGCAAGATAAGCAAGCAGCCCCATTCTCTGTGCCTCTATGCGAACAGTGCCATGGGCAGATGAGGCTGAGCAACAGCTTTCCAGGCTAGCCCCTTCTGGCTGCCAGCTATCTGCAGACGTTTGCATTTCAAGCGCAGGTCTGCGAAAGGAGCCTAGCAGGTACACCATCTTTCCCAGGAAACGTTTGATATTTGAGGTGGCAAGACAAGCAAGCAGCCCCATTCTCTGTACCCCTGTGTGAGCAGTGCCATGGGCAGATGAGGCTGAGCAACAGCTTTCCAGGCTAGCACCTTCTGCCTGCCAGCTATCTGCAGACGTTCGCACTTTCGGATCAGGGCTGCGAACGGAGCCTGGCTGGGACACCAACTTTCCCAGGCTACGTTTGAGGTTTGAGGTGGCAAGACAAGCAAGGAGCCCCATTCTCTGTGCCCCTGTGCGAGCAGTACCATGGGCAGATGAGGCTGAGCAACAGCTTTCCAGGCTAGCCCCTTCTGCCTGCCAGCTATCTGCAGACGTTCGCACTTTCGGAGCAGGGCTGTGATAGGAGCCTGGCAGGGACACCACCATTCCCAGCATGCTTTTGAAGTATCAAGTGGCAAGATAAGTAAGCAGCCCCATTCTCTGTGCCTCTATGCGAACAGTGCCATGGGCAGATGAGGCTGAGCAACAGCTTTCCAGGCTAGCCCCTTCTGGCTGCCAGCTATCTGCAGACGTTCGCATTTTCGGAGCAGGGTGGCGAAAGGAGCCTGGCTGGGACACCAACTTTCCCAGGCTACGTTTGAGGTTTGAGGTGGCAAGACAAGCAAGCAGCCCCATTCTCTGTGCCTCTATGCGAACAGTGCCATGGGCAGATGAGGCTGAGCAACAGCTTTCCAGGCTAGCCCCTTCTGCCTGCCAGCTATCTGCAGACGTTCGCATTTCAAGAGCAGGGCTGCCAAAGGAGCCTAGCAGGTACAACATCTTTCCCAGGCTACGTTTGAAGTTTGAGGTGGCAAGACAAGCAAGCAGCCTCATTCTCTGTGCCTCTGTGCGAGCAGTGCCATGGGCAGATGAGGCTGAGCAACAGCTTTCCAGGCTAGCCCCTTCTGCCTGCCAGCTATCTGCAGACGTTCGCACCTTCGGAGCAGGGCTGCGAAATGAGCCTGGCAGGGACACCACCATTCCCAGCATGCGTTTGAAGTTTCAAGTGGCAAGATAAGCAAGCAGCCCCTTTCTCTGTGCCTCTATGCGAAGAGTGCCGTGGGCAGATGAGGCTGAGCAACAGCTTTCCAGGCTAGCGCCTTCTGGCTGCCACCTATCTGCAGACGTTCGCATTTCAAGAGCAGGGCTGCGAAAGGAGCCTAGCAGGTACACCATCTTTCCCAGGCTACGTTTGAAGTTTGAGGTAGCAAGACAAGCAAGGAGCCCCATTCTCTGTGCCTCTGTGCGACCAGTGCCATGGGCAGATGAGGCTGAGCAACAGCTTTCCAGGCTAGCCCCTTCTGCCTGCCAGCTATCTGCAGACATTCGCACTTTCGGATCAGGGCTGCGAAAGGAGCCTTGCTGGGACACCAACTTTCCCAGGCTACGTTTGAGGTTTGCGGTGGCAAGACAAGCAAGGAGCCCCATTCTCTGTGCCTCTGTGCGAGCAGTGCCATGGGCAGATGAGGCTGAGCAACAGCTTTCCAGGCTAGCCCCTTCTGCCTGCCAGCTATCTGCAGACGTTCGCACCTTCGGAGCAGGGCTGCGAAATGAGCCTGGCAGGGACACCACCATTCCCAGCATGCGTTTGAAGTTTGAGGTAGCAAGACAAGCAAGGAGCCCCATTCTCTGTGCCCCTGTGCGAGCAGTGCCATGGGCAGATGAGGCTGAGCAAAAGCTTTCCAGGCTAGCCTCTTCTGGCTGCCACCTATCTGCAGACGTTCGCATTTCAAGAGCAGGGCTGCGAAAGGAGCCTAGCAGGTAAACCATCTTTCTCAGGCTACGTTTCAAGTTTGAGGTGGCAAGACAAGCAAGCAGCCCCATTCTCTGTGCCCCTGTGCGAGCAGTACCATGGGCAGATGAGGCTGAGCAACAGCTTTCCAGACTAGCCCCTTCTGCCTGCCAGCTATCTGCAGACGTTCGCACTTTCGGAGCAGGGCTGTGATAGGAGCCTGGCAGGGACACCACCATTCCCAGCATGCTTTTGAAGTATCAAGTGGCAAGATAAGCAAGCAGCCCCTTTCTCTGTGTCTCTATGCGAACAGTGCCATGGGCAGATGAGGCTGAGCAACAGCTTTCCAGGCTAGACCCTTCTGGCTGCCAGCTATCTTCAGACGTTCGCACTTTCGGAGCAGGGCTGCGAAAGGAGCCTGGCTGGGACACCAAATTTCCCAGGATACGTTTGAGCTTTGAGGTGGCAAGACAAGCAAGCAGCCCCATTCTCTGTGCCTCTGTGCGAGCAGTGCCATGGGCAGATGAGGCTGAGCAACAGCTTTCCAGGCTAGCCCCTTCTGGCTGCCAGCTATCTGCAGACGTTCGCACTTTCGGAACAGGGCTGCGAAAGGAGCCTGGCAGGGACACCAACTTTCACAGGCTACGTTTGAAGATTCAAGTGGCAAGATAAGCAAGCAGCCCCATTCTCTGTGCCTCTATGCGAACAGTGCCATGGGCAGATGAGGCTGAGCAACAGCTTTCCAGGCTAGCCCCTTCTGCCTGCCAGCTATCTGCAGACGTTCGCATTTCAAGAGCAGGGCTGCCAAAGGAGCCTAGCAGGTACACCATCTTTCCCAGGCTACGTTTGAAGTTTGAGGTGGCAAGACAAGCAAGCAGCCTCATTCTCTGTGCCTCTGTGCGAGCAGTGCCATGGGCAGATGAGGCTGAGCAACAGCTTTCCAGGCTAGCCCCTTCTGCCTGCCAGCTATCTGCAGACGTTCGCACCTTCGGAGCAGGGCTGCGAAATGAGCCTGGCAGGGACACCACCATTCCCAGCATGCGTTTGAAGTTTCAAGTGGCAAGATAAGCAAGCAGCCCCTTTCTCTGTGCCTCTATGCGAAGAGTGCCGTGGGCAGATGAGGCTGAGCAACAGCTTTCCAGGCTAGCGCCTTCTGGCTGCCACCTATCTGCAGACGTTCGCATTTCAAGAGCAGGGCTGCGAAAGGAGCCTAGCAGGTACACCATCTTTCCCAGGCTACGTTTGAAGTTTGAGGTAGCAAGACAAGCAAGAAGCCCCATTCTCTGTGCCTCTGTGCGACCAGTGCCATGGGCAGATGAGGCTGAGCAACAGCTTTCCAGGCTAGCCCATTCTGCCTGCCAGCTATCTGCAGACATTCGCACTTTCGGATCAGGGCTGCGAAAGGAGCCTTGCTGGGACACCAACTTTCCCAGGCTACGTTTGAGGTTTGCGGTGGCAAGACAAGCAAGGAGCCCCATTCTCTGTGCCTCTGTGCGAGCAGTGCCATGGGCAGATGAGGCTGAGCAACAGCTTTCCAGGCTAGCCCCTTCTGCCTGCCAGCTATCTGCAGATGTTCGCATTTCAGGAGCAGGGCTGCGAAAGGAGCCTAGCAGGTACACCATCTTTCCCAGGCTACGTTTGAAGTTTGAGGTAGCAAGACAAGCAAGCAGCCCCATTCTCTGTGCCTCTGTGCGAGCAGTGCCATGGGCAGATGAGGCTGAGCAACAGCTTTCCAGGCTAGCCCCCTCTGCCTGCCAGCTATCTGCAGACGTTCGCACTTTCGGAGCAGGGCTGCGAAAGGAGCCTGGCTGGGACACCAACTTTCCCAGGCTACGTTTGAGGTTTGAGGTGGCAAGACAAGCAAGGAGCCCCATTCTCTGTGCCTCTGTGCGAGCAGTGCCATGGGCAGATGAGGCTGAGCAACAGCTTTCCAGGCTAGCCCCTTCTGCCTGCCAGCTATCTGCAGACGTTCGCACTTTCGGAGTAGGGCTGCGAAAGGAGCCTGGCTGGGACACCAACTTTCCCAGGCTACGTTTGAAGATTCAAGTGGCAAGACAAGCAAGCAGCCCCATTCTCTGTGCCTCTATGCGAACAGTGCCATGGGCAGATGAGGCTGAGCAACAGCTTTCCAGGCTAGCCCCTTCTGCCTGCCAGCTATCTGCAGACGTTCGCGTTTCAAGAGCAGGGCTGCCAAAGGAGCCTAGCAGGTACACCATCTTTCCCAGGCTACGTTTGAAGTTTGAGGTGGCAAGACAAGTAAGCAGCCCCATTCTCTGTGCCTCTGTGCGAGCAGTGCCATGGGCAGATGAGGCTGAGCAACAGCTTTCCAGGCTAGCCCCTTCTGCCTGCCACCTTTCTGCAGACGATCGCACTTTCGGAGCAAGGCTGCGAAATGAGCCTGACAGGGACACCACCATTCCCAGCATGCGTTTGAAGTTTCAAGTGGCAAGATAAGCAAGCAGCCCCATTCTCTGTGCCTCTATGCGAACAGTGCCATGGGCAGATGAGGCTGAGCAACAGCTTTCCAGGCTAGCCCCTTCTGGCTGCCAGCTATCTGCAGACGTTTGCATTTCAAGCGCAGGTCTGCGAAAGGAGCCTAGCAGGTACACCATCTTTCCCAGGAAACGTTTGATATTTGAGGTGGCAAGACAAGCAAGCAGCCCCATTCTCTGTACCCCTGTGTGAGCAGTGCCATGGGCAGATGAGGCTGAGCAACAGCTTTCCAGGCTAGCACCTTCTGCCTGCCAGCTATCTGCAGACGTTCGCACTTTCGGATCAGGGCTGCGAACGGAGCCTGGCTGGGACACCAACTTTCCCAGGCTACGTTTGAGGTTTGAGGTGGCAAGACAAGCAAGGAGCCCCATTCTCTGTGCCCCTGTGCGAGCAGTACCATGGGCAGATGAGGCTGAGCAACAGCTTTCCAGGCTAGCCCCTTCTGCCTGCCAGCTATCTGCAGACGTTCGCACTTTCGGAGCAGGGCTGTGATAGGAGCCTGGCAGGGACACCACCATTCCCAGCATGCTTTTGAAGTATCAAGTGGCAAGATAAGTAAGCAGCCCCATTCTCTGTGCCTCTATGCGAACAGTGCCATGGGCAGATGAGGCTGAGCAACAGCTTTCCAGGCTAGCCCCTTCTGGCTGCCAGCTATCTGCAGACGTTCGCATTTTCGGAGCAGGGTGGCGAAAGGAGCCTGGCTGGGACACCAACTTTCCCAGGCTACGTTTGAGGTTTGAGGTGGCAAGACAAGCAAGCAGCCCCATTCTCTGTGCCTCTATGCGAACAGTGCCATGGGCAGATGAGGCTGAGCAACAGCTTTCCAGGCTAGCCCCTTCTGCCTGCCAGCTATCTGCAGACGTTCGCATTTCAAGAGCAGGGCTGCCAAAGGAGCCTAGCAGGTACAACATCTTTCCCAGGCTACGTTTGAAGTTTGAGGTGGCAAGACAAGCAAGCAGCCTCATTCTCTGTGCCTCTGTGCGAGCAGTGCCATGGGCAGATGAGGCTGAGCAACAGCTTTCCAGGCTAGCCCCTTCTGCCTGCCAGCTATCTGCAGACGTTCGCACCTTCGGAGCAGGGCTGCGAAATGAGCCTGGCAGGGACACCACCATTCCCAGCATGCGTTTGAAGTTTCAAGTGGCAAGATAAGCAAGCAGCCCCTTTCTCTGTGCCTCTATGCGAAGAGTGCCGTGGGCAGATGAGGCTGAGCAACAGCTTTCCAGGCTAGCGCCTTCTGGCTGCCACCTATCTGCAGACGTTCGCATTTCAAGAGCAGGGCTGCGAAAGGAGCCTAGCAGGTACACCATCTTTCCCAGGCTACGTTTGAAGTTTGAGGTAGCAAGACAAGCAAGGAGCCCCATTCTCTGTGCCTCTGTGCGACCAGTGCCATGGGCAGATGAGGCTGAGCAACAGCTTTCCAGGCTAGCCCCTTCTGCCTGCCAGCTATCTGCAGACATTCGCACTTTCGGATCAGGGCTGCGAAAGGAGCCTTGCTGGGACACCAACTTTCCCAGGCTACGTTTGAGGTTTGCGGTGGCAAGACAAGCAAGGAGCCCCATTCTCTGTGCCTCTGTGCGAGCAGTGCCATGGGCAGATGAGGCTGAGCAACAGCTTTCCAGGCTAGCCCCTTCTGCCTGCCAGCTATCTGCAGACGTTCGCACCTTCGGAGCAGGGCTGCGAAATGAGCCTGGCAGGGACACCACCATTCCCAGCATGCGTTTGAAGTTTGAGGTAGCAAGACAAGCAAGGAGCCCCATTCTCTGTGCCCCTGTGCGAGCAGTGCCATGGGCAGATGAGGCTGAGCAAAAGCTTTCCAGGCTAGCCTCTTCTGGCTGCCACCTATCTGCAGACGTTCGCATTTCAAGAGCAGGGCTGCGAAAGGAGCCTAGCAGGTAAACCATCTTTCTCAGGCTACGTTTCAAGTTTGAGGTGGCAAGACAAGCAAGCAGCCCCATTCTCTGTGCCCCTGTGCGAGCAGTACCATGGGCAGATGAGGCTGAGCAACAGCTTTCCAGACTAGCCCCTTCTGCCTGCCAGCTATCTGCAGACGTTCGCACTTTCGGAGCAGGGCTGTGATAGGAGCCTGGCAGGGACACCACCATTCCCAGCATGCTTTTGAAGTATCAAGTGGCAAGATAAGCAAGCAGCCCCTTTCTCTGTGTCTCTATGCGAACAGTGCCATGGGCAGATGAGGCTGAGCAACAGCTTTCCAGGCTAGACCCTTCTGGCTGCCAGCTATCTTCAGACGTTCGCACTTTCGGAGCAGGGCTGCGAAAGGAGCCTGGCTGGGACACCAAATTTCCCAGGATACGTTTGAGCTTTGAGGTGGCAAGACAAGCAAGCAGCCCCATTCTCTGTGCCTCTGTGCGAGCAGTGCCATGGGCAGATGAGGCTGAGCAACAGCTTTCCAGGCTAGCCCCTTCTGGCTGCCAGCTATCTGCAGACGTTCGCACTTTCGGAACAGGGCTGCGAAAGGAGCCTGGCAGGGACACCAACTTTCACAGGCTACGTTTGAAGATTCAAGTGGCAAGATAAGCAAGCAGCCCCATTCTCTGTGCCTCTATGCGAACAGTGCCATGGGCAGATGAGGCTGAGCAACAGCTTTCCAGGCTAGCCCCTTCTGCCTGCCAGCTATCTGCAGACGTTCGCATTTCAAGAGCAGGGCTGCCAAAGGAGCCTAGCAGGTACACCATCTTTCCCAGGCTACGTTTGAAGTTTGAGGTGGCAAGACAAGCAAGCAGCCTCATTCTCTGTGCCTCTGTGCGAGCAGTGCCATGGGCAGATGAGGCTGAGCAACAGCTTTCCAGGCTAGCCCCTTCTGCCTGCCAGCTATCTGCAGACGTTCGCACCTTCGGAGCAGGGCTGCGAAATGAGCCTGGCAGGGACACCACCATTCCCAGCATGCGTTTGAAGTTTCAAGTGGCAAGATAAGCAAGCAGCCCCTTTCTCTGTGCCTCTATGCGAAGAGTGCCGTGGGCAGATGAGGCTGAGCAACAGCTTTCCAGGCTAGCGCCTTCTGGCTGCCACCTATCTGCAGACGTTCGCATTTCAAGAGCAGGGCTGCGAAAGGAGCCTAGCAGGTACACCATCTTTCCCAGGCTACGTTTGAAGTTTGAGGTAGCAAGACAAGCAAGAAGCCCCATTCTCTGTGCCTCTGTGCGACCAGTGCCATGGGCAGATGAGGCTGAGCAACAGCTTTCCAGGCTAGCCCATTCTGCCTGCCAGCTATCTGCAGACATTCGCACTTTCGGATCAGGGCTGCGAAAGGAGCCTTGCTGGGACACCAACTTTCCCAGGCTACGTTTGAGGTTTGCGGTGGCAAGACAAGCAAGGAGCCCCATTCTCTGTGCCTCTGTGCGAGCAGTGCCATGGGCAGATGAGGCTGAGCAACAGCTTTCCAGGCTAGCACCTTCTGCCTGCCAGCTATCTGCAGACGTTCGCACCTTCGGAGCAGGGCTGCGAAATGAGCCTGGCAGGGACACCACCATTCCCAGCATGCGTTTGAAGTTTGAGGTAGCAAGACAAGCAAGGAGCCCCATTCTCTGTGCCCCTGTGCGAGCAGTGCCATGGGCAGATGAGGCTGAGCAACAGCTTTCCAGGCTAGCCTCTTCTGGCTGCCACCTATCTGCAGACGTTCGCATTTCAAGAGCAGGGCTGCGAAAGGAGCCTAGCAGGTAAACCATCTTTCTCAGGCTACGTTTCAAGTTTGAGGTGGCAAGACAAGCAAGCAGCCCCATTCTCTGTGCCCCTGTGCGAGCAGTACCATGGGCAGATGAGGCTGAGCAACAGCTTTCCAGACTAGCCCCTTCTGCCTGCCAGCTATCTGCAGACGTTCGCACTTTCGGAGCAGGGCTGTGATAGGAGCCTGGCAGGGACACCACCATTCCCAGCATGCTTTTGAAGTATCAAGTGGCAAGATAAGCAAGCAGCCCCTTTCTCTGTGCCTCTATGCGAACAGTGCCATGGGCAGATGAGGCTGAGCAACAGCTTTCCAGGCTAGACCCTTCTGGCTGCCAGCTATCTTCAGACGTTCGCACTTTCGGAGCAGGGCTGCGAAAGGAGCCTGGCTGGGACACCAACTTTCCCAGGCTACGTTTGAGCTTTGAGGTGGCAAGACAAGCAAGCAGCCCCTTTCTCTGTGCCTCTGTGTGAGCAGTGCCATGGGCAGATGAGGCTGAGCAACAGCTTTCCAGGCTAGCCCCTTCTGCCTGCCAGCTATCTGCAGACGTTCGCACTTTCGGAGCAGGGCTGCGAAAGGAGCCTGGCTGGGACACCAACTTTCCGAGGTTACGTTTGAAGATTCAAGTGGCAAGATAAGCAAGCAGCCCCATTCTCTGTGCCTCTGTGCGAACAGTGCCATGGGCAGATGAGGCTGAGCAACAGCTTTCCAGGCTAGCCCCTTCTGCCTGCCAGCTATCTGCAGACGTTCGCGTTTCAAGAGCAGGGCTGCCAAAGGAGCCTAGCAGGTGCACCATCTTTCCCAGGCTACGTTTGAAGTTTGAGGTGGCAAGACAAGCAAGCAGCCTCATTCTCTGTGCCTCTGTGCGAGCAGTGCCATGGGCAGATGAGGCTGAGCAACAGCTTTCCAGGCTAGACCCTTCTGCCTGCCAGCTATCTGCAGACGTTCGCATTTCAAGAGCAGGGCTGCGAAAGGAGCCTAGCAGGTACACCATCTTTCCCAGGCTACGTTTGAAGTTTGAGGTAGCAAGACAAGCAAGCAGCCCCATTCTCTGTGCCTCTGTGCGAGCAGTGCCATGGGCAGATGAGGCTGAGCAACAGCTTTCCAGGCTAGCCCCTTCTGCCTGCCAGCTATCTGCAGACGTTCGCACTTTCGGAGCAGGGCTGCGAAAGGAGCCTGGCTGGGACACCAACTTTCCCAGGCTACGTTTGAGGTTTGAGGTGGCAAGACAAGCAAGGAGCCCCATTCTCTGTGCCTCTGTGCGAGCAGTGCCATGGGCAGATGAGGCTGAGCAACAGCTTTCCAGGCTAGCCCCTTCTGCCTGCCAGCTATCTGCAGACGTTCGCACTTTCGGAGCAGGGCTGCGAAAGGAGCCTGGCTGGGACACCAACTTTCCCAGGCTACGTTTGAAGATTCAAGTGGCAAGACAAGCAAGCAGCCCCATTCTCTGTGCCTCTATGCGAACAGTGCCATGGGCAGATGAGGCTGAGCAACAGCTTTCCAGGCTAGCCCCTTCTGCCTGCCAGCTATCTGCAGACGTTTGCGTTTCAAGAGCAGGGCTGCCAAAGGAGCCTAGCAGGTACACCATCTTTCCCAGGCTACGTTTGAAGTTTGAGGTGGCAAGACAAGTAAGCAGCCCCATTCTCTGTGCCTCTGTGCGAGCAGTGCCATGGGCAGATGAGGCTGAGCAACAGCTTTCCAGGCTAGCCACTTCTGCCTGCCACCTATCTGCAGACGATCGCACTTTCGGAGCAAGGCTGCGAAATGAGCCTGACAGGGACACCACCATTCCCAGCATGCGTTTGAAGTTTCAAGTGGCAAGATAAGCAAGCAGCCCCATTCTCTGTGCCTCTATGCGAACAGTGCCATGGGCAGATGAGGCTGAGCAACAGCTTTCCAGGCTAGCCCCTTCTGGCTGCCAGCTATCTGCAGACGTTTGCATTTCAAGAGCAGGTCTGCGAAAGGAGCCTAGCAGGTACACCATCTTTCCCAGGAAACGTTTGATATTTGAGGTGGCAAGACAAGCAAGCAGCCCCATTCTCTGTGCCTATGTGCGAGCACTTGCATGGGAAGATGAGGCTGAGCAACAGCTTTCCAGGCTAGCCCCTTCTGCCTGCCAGCTATCTGCAGACGTTCGCACTTTCGGAGCAGGGCTGTGATAGGAGCCTGGCAGGGACACCACCATTCCCAGCATGTGTTTGAAGTATCAAGTGGCAAGATAAGCAAGCAGCCCCTTTCTCTGTGCCTCTATGCGAACAGTGCCATGGGCAGATGAATCTGAGCAACAGCTTTCCAGGCTAGCCCCTTCTGGCTGCCAGCTATCTGCAGACGTTCGCATTTCAAGAGCAGGGCTGCGAAAGGAGCCTAGCAGGTACACCATCATTCCCAGGCTACGTTTGGAGTTTGAAGTAGCAAGACAAGCAAGCAGCCCCATTCTCTGTACCCCTGTGTGAGCAGTGCCATGGGCAGATGAGGCTGAGCAACAGCTTTCCAGGCTAGCACCTTCTGCCTGCCAGCTATCTGCAGACGTTCGCACTTTCGGAGCAGGGCTGCGAAAGGAGCCTTGCAGGGACACAAACTTTCCCAGGCTACGTTTGAGGTTTGAGGTGGCAAGACAAGCAAGGAGCCCCATTCTCTGTGCCTCTGTGCGAGCAGTGCCATGGGCAGATGAGGCTGAGCAACAGCTTTCCAGGCTAGCCCCTTCTGCCTGCCAGCTATCTGCAGACGTTCGTATTTCAAGAGCAGGGCTGCGAAAGGAGCCTAGCAGGTACACCATCTTTCCCAGGCCACGTTTGAAGTTTGAGGTGGCAAGACAAGCAAGCAGCCCCATTCTCTGTGCCTCTGTGCGAGCAGTGCCATGGGCAGATGAGGCTGAGCAACAGCTTTCCAGGCTAGCCCCTTCTGCCTGCCAGCTATCTGCAGACGTTCGCACTTTCGGAACAGGGCTGTGATAGGAGCCTGGCAGGGACACCACCATTCCCAGCATGCCTTTGAAGTTTCAAGTGGCAAGATAAGCAAGCAGCCCCATTCTCTGTGCCTCTATGCGAACAGTGCCATGGGCAGATGAGGCTGAGCAACAGCTTTCCAGGCTAGCCCCTTCTACCTGCCAGATATCTGCAGACGTTCGCATTTCAAGAGCAGGGCTGCGAAAGGAGCCTAGCAGGTACACCATCTTTCCCAGGCAACGTTTGAAGTTTGAGGTAGCAAGACAAGCAAGGAGCCCCATTCTCTGTGCCTCTGTGCGAGCAGTGCCATGGGCAGATGAGGCTGAGAAACAGCTTTCCAGGCTAGCACCTTCTGCCTGCCAGCTATCTGCAGACGTTCGCACTTTCGGATCAGGGCTGCGAAAGGAGCCTGGCAGGGACAGCTCACATTCCTCACATGCGTTTGAAGTTTCAAGTGGCAAGATAAGCAAGCAGCCCCATTCTCTGTGCCTCTATGCGAACAGTGCCATGGGCAGATGAGGCTGAGCAACAGCTTTCCAGGCTAGCCCCTTCTGGCTGCCACCTATCTGCAGACGTTCGCATTTCAAGAGCAGGGCTGCGAAAGGAGCCTAGCAGGTACACCATCTTTCCCAGGCAACGTTTGAAGTTTGAGGTGGCAAGACAAGCAAGCAGCCCCATTCTCTGTGCCTCTGTGCGAGCACTGCCATGGGCAGATGAGGCTGAGCAACAGCTTTCCAGGCTAGCCCCTTCTGCCTGCCATCTATCTGCGGACGTTCGCACTTTCGGAGCAGGGCTGCGAAAGGAGCCTGGCAGGGACACGAACTTTCCCAGGCTACATTTGAAGTTTCAAGTGGCAAGATAAGCAAGCAGCCCCATTCTCTGTGCCTCTATGCGAACAGTGCCATGGGCAGATGAGGCTGAGCAATAGCTTTCCAGGCTAGCCCCTTCTGCCTGCCAGCTATCTGCGGACGTTCGCACTTTCGGAGTAGGGCTGCGAAAGGAGCCTGGCTGGGACACCAACTTTCCCAGGCTACGTTTGAAGTTTCAAGTGGCAAGATAAGCAAGCAGCCCCATTCTCTGTGCCTCTATGCGAACAGTGCCATGGGCAGATGAGGCCGAGCAACAGCTTTCCAGGCTAGCCCCTTCTGCCTGCCAGCTATCTGCAGACGTTCGCACTTTCGAAACAGGGCTGTGATAGGAGCCTGGCAGGGACACCACCATTCCCAGCATGCGTTTGATGTTTCAAGTGGCAAGATAAGCAAGCAGCCCCTTTCTCTGTGCCTCTATGCGAACAGTGCCATGGGCAGATGAGGCTGAGCAACAGCTTTCCAGGCTAGCCCCTTCTGGCTGCCACCAATCTGCAGACGTTCTCATTTCAAGAGCAGGGCTGCGAAAGGAGCCTGGCTGGGACACCAACTTTCCCAGGCTACGTTTGAGGTTTGAGGTGGCAAGACAAGCAAGGAGCCCCATTCTCTGTGCCTCTGTGCGAGCAGTGCCATGGGCAGATGAGGCTGAGCAACAGCTTTCCAGGCTAGCCCCTTCTGCCTGCCAGCTATCTGCAGACGTTCGCACTTTCGGAGCAGGGCTGCGAAAGGAGCCTGGCTGGGACACCAACTTTCCCAGGCTACGTTTGAAGATTCAAGTGGCAAGACAAGCAAGCAGCCCCATTCTCTGTGCCTCTATGCGAACAGTGCCATGGGCAGATGAGGCTGAGCAACAGCTTTCCAGGCTAGCCCCTTCTGCCTGCCAGCTATCTGCAGACGTTTGCGTTTCAAGAGCAGGGCTGCCAAAGGAGCCTAGCAGGTACACCATCTTTCCCAGGCTACGTTTGAAGTTTGAGGTGGCAAGACAAGTAAGCAGCCCCATTCTCTGTGCCTCTGTGCGAGCAGTGCCATGGGCAGATGAGGCTGAGCAACAGCTTTCCAGGCTAGCCACTTCTGCCTGCCACCTATCTGCAGACGATCGCACTTTCGGAGCAAGGCTGCGAAATGAGCCTGACAGGGACACCACCATTCCCAGCATGCGTTTGAAGTTTCAAGTGGCAAGATAAGCAAGCAGCCCCATTCTCTGTGCCTCTATGCGAACAGTGCCATGGGCAGATGAGGCTGAGCAACAGCTTTCCAGGCTAGCCCCTTCTGGCTGCCAGCTATCTGCAGACGTTTGCATTTCAAGAGCAGGTCTGCGAAAGGAGCCTAGCAGGTACACCATCTTTCCCAGGAAACGTTTGATATTTGAGGTGGCAAGACAAGCAAGCAGCCCCATTCTCTGTGCCTATGTGCGAGCACTTGCATGGGAAGATGAGGCTGAGCAACAGCTTTCCAGGCTAGCCCCTTCTGCCTGCCACCTATCTGCAGACGTTCGCACTTTCGGATCAGGGCTGTGATAGGAGCCTGGCAGGGACACCACCATTCCCAGCATGTGTTTGAAGTATCAAGTGGCAAGATAAGCAAGCAGCCCCTTTCTCTGTGCCTCTATGCGAACAGTGCCATGGGCAGATGAATCTGAGCAACAGCTTTCCAGGCTAGCCCCTTCTGGCTGCCAGCTATCTGCAGACGTTCGCATTTCAAGAGCAGGGCTGCGAAAGGAGCCTAGCAGGTACACCATCATTCCCAGGCTACGTTTGGAGTTTGAGGTAGCAAGACAAGCAAGCAGCCCCATTCTCTGTACCCCTGTGTGAGCAGTGCCATGGGCAGATGAGGCTGAGCAACAGCTTTCCAGGCTAGCACCTTCTGCCTGCCAGCTATCTGCAGACGTTCGCACTTTCGGAGCAGGGCTGCGAAAGGAGCCTTGCAGGGACACAAACTTTCCCAGGCTACGTTTGAGGTTTGAGGTGGCAAGACAAGCAAGCAGCCCCATTCTCTGTGCCTCTGTGCGAGCAGTGCCATGGGCAGATGAGGCTGAGCAACAGCTTTCCAGGCTAGCCCCTTCTGCCTGCCAGCTATCTGCAGACGTTCGTATTTCAAGAGCAGGGCTGCGAAAGGAGCCTAGCAGGTACACCATCTTTCCCAGGCCACGTTTGAAGTTTGAGGTGGCAAGACAAGCAAGCAGCCCCATTCTCTGTGCCTCTGTGCGAGCAGTGCCATGGGCAGATGAGGCTGAGCAACAGCTTTCCAGGCTAGCCCCTTCTGCCTGCCAGCTATCTGCAGACGTTCGCACTTTCGGAACAGGGCTGTGATAGGAGCCTGGCAGGGACACCACCATTCCCAGCATGCTTTTGAAGTTTCAAGTGGCAAGATAAGCAAGCAGCCCCATTCTCTGTGCCTCTATGCGAACAGTGCCATGGGCAGATGAGGCTGAGCAACATCTTTCCAGGCTAGCCCCTTCTACCTGCCAGATATCTGCAGACGTTCGCATTTCAAGAGCAGGGCTGCGAAAGGAGCCTAGCAGGTACACCATCTTTCCCAGGCAACGTTTGAAGTTTGAGGTAGCAAGACAAGCAAGGAGCCCCATTCTCTGTGCCTCTGTGCGAGCAGTGCCATGGGCAGATGAGGCTGAGAAACAGCTTTCCAGGCTAGCACCTTCTGCCTGCCAGCTATCTGCAGACGTTCGCACTTTCGGATCAGGGCTGCGAAAGGAGCCTGGCAGGGACAGCTCACATTCCTCACATGCGTTTGAAGTTTCAAGTGGCAAGATAAGCAAGCAGCCCCATTCTCTGTGCCTCTATGCGAACAGTGCCATGGGCAGATGAGGCTGAGCAACAGCTTTCCAGGCTAGCCCCTTCTGGCTGCCACCTATCTGCAGACGTTCGCATTTCAAGAGCAGGGCTGCGAAAGGAGCCTAGCAGGTACACCATCTTTCCCAGGCAACGTTTGAAGTTTGAGGTGGCAAGACAAGCAAGCAGCCCCATTCTCTGTGCCTCTGTGCGAGCACTGCCATGGGCAGATGAGGCTGAGCAACAGCTTTCCAGGCTAGCCCCTTCTGCCTGCCATCTATCTGCGGACGTTCGCACTTTCGGAGCAGGGCTGCGAAAGGAGCCTGGCAGGGACACGAACTTTCCCAGGCTACATTTGAAGTTTCAAGTGGCAAGATAAGCAAGCAGCCCCATTCTCTGTGCCTCTATGCGAACAGTGCCATGGGCAGATGAGGCTGAGCAATAGCTTTCCAGGCTAGCCCCTTCTGCCTGCCAGCTATCTGCGGACGTTCGCACTTTCGGAGTAGGGCTGCGAAAGGAGCCTGGCTGGGACACCAACTTTCCCAGGCTACGTTTGAAGTTTCAAGTGGCAAGATAAGCAAGCAGCCCCATTCTCTGTGCCTCTATGCGAACAGTGCCATGGGCAGATGAGGCCGAGCAACAGCTTTCCAGGCTAGCCCCTTCTGCCTGCCAGCTATCTGCAGACGTTCGCACTTTCGAAACAGGGCTGTGATAGGAGCCTGGCAGGGACACCACCATTCCCAGCATGCGTTTGATGTTTCAAGTGGCAAGATAAGCAAGCAGCCCCTTTCTCTGTGCCTCTATGCGAACAGTGCCATGGGCAGATGAGGCTGAGCAACAGCTTTCCAGGCTAGCCCCTTCTGGCTGCCACCAATCTGCAGACGTTCGCATTTCAAGAGCAGGGCTGCGAAAGGAGCCTAGCAGGTACACCATCTTTCCCAGGCTACGTTTGAAGTTTGAGGTAGCAAGACAAGCAAGCAGCCCCATTCTCTGTACCCCTGTGTGAGCAGTGCCATGGGCAGATGAGGCTGAGCAACAGCTTTCCAGGCTAGCACCTTCTGCCTGCCAGCTATCTGCAGACGTTCGCACTTTCGGAGCAGGGCTGCGAAAGGAGCCTTGCTGGGACACAAACTTTCCCAGGCTAAGTTTGAGGTTTGAGGTGGCAAGACAAGCAAGCAGCCCCATTCTCTGTGCCTCTGTGCGAGCAGTGCCATGGGCAGATGAGGCTGAGCAACAGCTTTCCAGGCTAGCCCCTTCTGCCTGCCAGCTATCTGCAGACGTTCGCATTTCAAGAGCAGGGCTGCGAAAGGAGCCTAGCAGGTACACCATCTTTCCCAGGCAACGTTTGAAGTTTGAGGTGGCAAGACAAGCAAGCAGCCCCATTCTCTGTGCCTCTGTGCGAGCACTGCCATGGGCAGATGAGGCTGAGCAACAGCTTTCCAGGCTAGCCCCTTCTGCCTGCCAGCTATCTGCAGACGTTCGCATTTCAAGAGCAGGGCTGCTAAAGGAGCCTAGCAGGTACACCATCTTTCCCAGGCTACGTTTGAAGTTTGAGGTGGCAAGACAAGCAAGCAGCCCCATTCTCTGTGCCTCTGTGCGAGCAGTGCCATGGGCAGATGAGGCTGAGCAACAGCTTTCCAGGCTAGCCCCTTCTGCCTGCCATCTATCTGCGGACGTTCGCACTTTCGGAGTAGGGCTGCGAAAGGAGCCTGGCTGGGACACGAACTTTCCAAGGCTACGTTTGAAGTTTCAAGTGGCAAGATAAGCAAGCAGCCCCATTCTCTGTGCCTCTATGCGAACAGTGCCATGGGCAGATGAGGCTGAGCAATAGCTTTCCAGGCTAGCCCCTTCTGCCTGCCAGCTATCTGCGGACGTTCGCACTTTCGGAGTAGGGCTGCGAAAGGAGCCTGGCTGGGACACCAACTTTCCCAGGCTACGTTTGAAGTTTCAAGTGGCAAGATAAGCAAGCAGCCCCATTCTCTGTGCCTCTATGCGAACAGTGCCATGGGCAGATGAGGCCGAGCAACAGCTTTCCAGGCTAGCCCCTTCTGCCTGCCAGCTATCTGCAGACGTTCGCACTTTCGAAACAGGGCTGTGATAGGAGCCTGGCAGGGACACCACCATTCCCAGCATGCGTTTGATGTTTCAAGTGGCAAGATAAGCAAGCAGCCCCTTTCTCTGTGCCTCTATGCGAACAGTGCCATGGGCAGATGAGGCTGAGCAACAGCTTTCCAGGCTAGCCCCTTCTGGCTGCCACCAATCTGCAGACGTTCGCATTTCAAGAGCAGGGCTGCGAAAGGAGCCTAGCAGGTACACCATCTTTCCCAGGCTACGTTTGAAGTTTGAGGTAGCAAGACAAGCAAGGAGCCCCATTCTCTGTGCCTCTGTGCGAGCAGTGCCATGAGCAGATGAGGCTGAGTAACAGCTTTCCAGGCTAGCCCCTTCTGCCTGCCAGCTATCTGCAGACGTTCGCACTTTCGGATCAGGGCTGCGAAAGGAGCCTGGCAGGGACAACCCACATTCCTCACATGCGTTTGAAGTTTCAAGTGGCAAGATAAGCAAGCAGCACCATTCTCTGTGCCTCTATGCGAACAGTGCCATGGGCAGATGAGGCTGAGCAACAGCTTTCCAGGCTAGCCCCTTCTGGCTGCCAGCTATCTGCAGACGTTCGCATTTCAAGAGCAGGGCTGCGAAAGAAGCCTAGCAGGTACACCATATTTCCCAGGCAACGTTTGAAGTTTGAGGTGGCAAGACAAGCAAGCAGCCCCATTCTCTGTGCCTCTGTGCGAGCACTGCCATGGGCAGATGAGGCTGAGCAACAGCTTTCCAGGCTAGCCCCTTCTGCCTGCCAGCTATCTGCGGACGTTCGCACTTTCGGAGTAGGGCTGCGAAAGGAGCCTGGCTGGGACACCAACTTTCCCAGGCTACGTTTGAAGTTTCAAGTGGCAAGATAAGCAAGCAGCCCCATTCTCTGTGCCTCTATGCGAACAGTGCCATGGGCAGATGAGGCCGAGCAACAGCTTTCCAGGCTAGCCCCTTCTGCCTGCCAGCTATCTGCAGACGTTCGCACTTTCGAAACAGGGCTGTGATAGGAGCCTGGCAGGGACACCACCATTCCCAGCATGCGTTTGATGTTTCAAGTGGCAAGATAAGCAAGCAGCCCCTTTCTCTGTGCCTCTATGCGAACAGTGCCATGGGCAGATGAGGCTGAGCAACAGCTTTCCAGGCTAGCCCCTTCTGGCTGCCACCAATCTGCAGACGTTCGCATTTCAAGAGCAGGGCTGCGAAAGGAGCCTAGCAGGTACACCATCTTTCCCAGGCTACGTTTGAAGTTTGAGGTAGCAAGACAAGCAAGCAGCCCCATTCTCTGTGCCTCTGTGCGAGCAGTGCCATGGGCAGATGAGGCTGAGCAACAGCTTTCCAGGCTAGCCCCTTCTGCCTGCCAGCTATCTGCAGACGTTCGCACTTTCGGAACAGGGCTGTGATAGGAGCCTGGCAGGGACACCACCATTCCCAGCATGCTTTTGAAGTTTCAAGTGGCAAGATAAGCAAGCAGCCCCATTCTCTGTGCCTCTATGCGAACAGTGCCATGGGCAGATGAGGCTGAGCAACATCTTTCCAGGCTAGCCCCTTCTACCTGCCAGATATCTGCAGACGTTCGCATTTCAAGAGCAGGGCTGCGAAAGGAGCCTAGCAGGTACACCATCTTTCCCAGGCTACGTTTGAAGTTTGAGGTAGCAAGACAAGCAAGGAGCCCCATTCTCTGTGCCTCTGTGCGAGCAGTGCCATGGGCAGATGAGGCTGAGAAACAGCTTTCCAGGCTAGCACCTTCTGCCTGCCAGCTATCTGCAGACGTTCGCACTTTCGGATCAGGGCTGCGAAAGGAGCCTGGCAGGGACAGCTCACATTCCTCACATGCGTTTGAAGTTTCAAGTGGCAAGATAAGCAAGCAGCCCCATTCTCTGTGCCTCTATGCGAACAGTGCCATGGGCAGATGAGGCTGAGCAACAGCTTTCCAGGCTAGCCCCTTCTGGCTGCCACCTATCTGCAGACGTTCGCATTTCAAGAGCAGGGCTGCGAAAGGAGCCTAGCAGGTACACCATCTTTCCCAGGCAACGTTTGAAGTTTGAGGTGGCAAGACAAGCAAGCAGCCCCATTCTCTGTGCCTCTGTGCGAGCACTGCCATGGGCAGATGAGGCTGAGCAACAGCTTTCCAGGCTAGCCCCTTCTGCCTGCCATCTATCTGCGGACGTTCGCACTTTCGGAGTAGGGCTGCGAAAGGAGCCTGGCTGGGACACGAACTTTCCCAGGCTACGTTTGAAGTTTCAAGTGGCAAGATAAGCAAGCAGCCCCATTCTCTGTGCCTCTATGGGAACAGTGCCATGGGCAGATGAGGCTGAGCAATAGCTTTCCAGGCTAGCCCCTTCTGCCTGCCAGCTATCTGCGGACGTTCGCACTTTCGGAGTAGGGCTGCGAAAGGAGCCTGGCTGGGACACCAACTTTCCCAGGCTACGTTTGAAGTTTCAAGTGGCAAGATAAGCAAGCAGCCCCATTCTCTGTGCCTCTATGCGAACAGTGCCATGGGCAGATGAGGCCGAGCAACAGCTTTCCAGGCTAGCCCCTTCTGCCTGCCAGCTATCTGCAGACGTTCGCACTTTCGAAACAGGGCTGTGATAGGAGCCTGGCAGGGACACCACCATTCCCAGCATGCGTTTGATGTTTCAAGTGGCAAGATAAGCAAGCAGCCCCTTTCTCTGTGCCTCTATGCGAACAGTGCCATGGGCAGATGAGGCTGAGCAACAGCTTTCCAGGCTAGCCCCTTCTGGCTGCCACCAATCTGCAGACGTTCGCATTTCAAGAGCAGGGCTGCGAAAGGAGCCTAGCAGGTACACCATCTTTCCCAGGCTACGTTTGAAGTTTGAGGTAGCAAGACAAGCAAGGAGCCCCATTCTCTGTGCCTCTGTGCGAGCAGTGCCATGAGCAGATGAGGCTGAGTAACAGCTTTCCAGGCTAGCCCCTTCTGCCTGCCAGCTATCTGCAGACGTTCGCACTTTCGGATCAGGGCTGCGAAAGGAGCCTGGCAGGGACAACCCACATTCCTCACATGCGTTTGAAGTTTCAAGTGGCAAGATAAGCAAGCAGCACCATTCTCTGTGCCTCTATGCGAACAGTGCCATGGGCAGATGAGGCTGAGCAACAGCTTTCCAGGCTAGCCCCTTCTGGCTGCCAGCTATCTGCAGACGTTCGCATTTCAAGAGCAGGGCTGCGAAAGAAGCCTAGCAGGTACACCATATTTCCCAGGCTACGTTTGAAGTTTGAGGTGGCAAGACAAGCAAGCAGCCCCATTCTCTGTGCCTCTGTGCGAGCACTGCCATGGGCAGATGAGGCTGAGCAACAGCTTTCCAGGCTAGCCCCTTCTGGCTGCCAGCTATCTGCGGACGTTCGCACTTTCGGAGTAGGACTGCGAAAGGAGCCTGGCTGGGACACCAACTTTCCCAGGCTACGTTTGAAGTTTCAAGTGGCAAGATAAGCAAGCAGCCCCATTCTCTGTGCCTCTATGCGAACAGTGCCATGGGCAGATGAGGCTGAGCAACAGCTTTCCAGGCTAGCCCCTTCTGCCTGCCAGCTATCTGCAGACGTTCGCACTTTCGGAGCAGGGCTGCGAAAGGAGCCTGGCTGGGACACCAACTTTCCCAGAATACGTTTGAAGATTCAAGTGGCAAGATAAGCAAGCAGCCCCATTCTCTGTGCCTCTATGCGAACAGTGCCATGGGCAGATGAGGCTGAGCAACAGCTTTCCAGGCTAGCCCCTTCTGCCTGCCAGCTATCTGCAGACGTTCGCATTTCAAGAGCAGGGCTGCAAAAGGAGCCTAGCAGGTACACCATCTTTCCCAGGCCACGTTTGAAGTTTGAGGTGGCAAGACAAGCAACTAGCCCCAGTCTCTGTGCCTCTGTGCGAGCAGTGCCATGGGCAGATGAGGCTGAGCAACAGCTTTCCAGGCTAGCCCCTTCTACCTGCCAGCTATCTGCAGACGTTCGCATTTCAAGAGCAGGGCTGCGAAAGGAGCCTAGCAGGTACACCATCTTTCCCAGGCAACGTTTGAAGTTTGAGGTGGCAAGACAAGCAAGCAGCCCCATTCTCTGTGCCTCTGTGCGAGCACTGCCATGGGCAGATGAGGCTGAGCAACAGCTTTCCAGGCTAGCCCCTTCTGCCTGCCATCTATTTGCGGACGTTCGCACTTTCGGAGTAGGGCTGCGAAAGGAACCTGGCTGGGACACGAACTTTCCCAGGCTACGTTTGAAGTTTCAAGTGGCAAGATAAGCAAGCAGCCCCATTCTCTGTGCCTCTATGCGAACAGTGCCATGGGCAGATGAGGCTGAGCAACAGCTTTCCAGGCTAGCCCCTTCTGCCTGCCAGCTATCTGCGGACGTTCGCACTTTCGGAGTAGGGCTGCGAAAGGAGCCTGGCTGGGACACCAACTTTCCCAGGCTACGTTTGAAGTTTCAAGTGGCAAGATAAGCAAGCAGCCCCATTCTCTGTGCCTCTATGCGAACAGTGCCATGGGCAGATGAGGCTGAGCAACAGCTTTCCAGGCTAGCCCCTTCTGCCTGCCAGCTATCTGCAGACGTTCGCACTTTCGAAACAGGGCTGTGATAGGAGCATGGCAGGGACACCACCATTCCCAGCATGCGTTTGATGTTTCAAGTGGCAAGATAAGCAAGCAGCCCCTTTCTCTGTGCCTCTATGCGAACAGTGCCATGGGCAGATGAGGCTGAGCAACAGCTTTCCAGGCTAGCCCCTTCTACCTGCCAGATATATGCAGACGTTCGCATTTCAAGAGCAGGGCTGCGAAAGAAGCCTAGCAGGTACACCATATTTCCCAGGCTACGTTTGAAGTTTGAGGTGGCAAGACAAGCAAGCAGCCCCATTCTCTGTGCCTCTGTGCGAGCACTGCCATGGGCAGATGAGGCTGAGCAACAGCTTTCCAGGCTAGCCCCTTCTGGCTGCCAGCTATCTGCGGACGTTCGCACTTTCGGAGTAGGACTGCGAAAGGAGCCTGGCTGGGACACCAACTTTCCCAGGCTACGTTTGAAGTTTCAAGTGGCAAGATAAGCAAGCAGCCCCATTCTCTGTGCCTCTATGCGAACAGTGCCATGGGCAGATGAGGCTGAGCAACAGCTTTCCAGGCTAGCCCCTTCTGCCTGCCAGCTATCTGCAGACGTTCGCACTTTCGGAGCAGGGCTGCGAAAGGAGCCTGGCTGGGACACCAACTTTCCCAGAATACGTTTGAAGATTCAAGTGGCAAGATAAGCAAGCAGCCCCATTCTCTGTGCCTCTATGCGAACAGTGCCATGGGCAGATGAGGCTGAGCAACAGCTTTCCAGGCTAGCCCCTTCTGCCTGCCAGCTATCTGCAGACGTTCGCATTTCAAGAGCAGGGCTGCAAAAGGAGCCTAGCAGGTACACCATCTTTCCCAGGCCACGTTTGAAGTTTGAGGTGGCAAGACAAGCAACTAGCCCCAGTCTCTGTGCCTCTGTGCGAGCAGTGCCATGGGCAGATGAGGCTGAGCAACAGCTTTCCAGGCTAGCCCCTTCTACCTGCCAGCTATCTGCAGACGTTCGCATTTCAAGAGCAGGGCTGCGAAAGGAGCCTAGCAGGTACACCATCTTTCCCAGGCAACGTTTGAAGTTTGAGGTGGCAAGACAAGCAAGCAGCCCCATTCTCTGTGCCTCTGTGCGAGCACTGCCATGGGCAGATGAGGCTGAGCAACAGCTTTCCAGGCTAGCCCCTTCTGCCTGCCATCTATTTGCGGACGTTCGCACTTTCGGAGTAGGGCTGCGAAAGGAACCTGGCTGGGACACGAACTTTCCCAGGCTACGTTTGAAGTTTCAAGTGGCAAGATAAGCAAGCAGCCCCATTCTCTGTGCCTCTATGCGAACAGTGCCATGGGCAGATGAGGCTGAGCAACAGCTTTCCAGGCTAGCCCCTTCTGCCTGCCAGCTATCTGCGGACGTTCGCACTTTCGGAGTAGGGCTGCGAAAGGAGCCTGGCTGGGACACCAACTTTCCCAGGCTACGTTTGAAGTTTCAAGTGGCAAGATAAGCAAGCAGCCCCATTCTCTGTGCCTCTATGCGAACAGTGCCATGGGCAGATGAGGCTGAGCAACAGCTTTCCAGGCTAGCCCCTTCTGCCTGCCAGCTATCTGCAGACGTTCGCACTTTCGAAACAGGGCTGTGATAGGAGCATGGCAGGGACACCACCATTCCCAGCATGCGTTTGATGTTTCAAGTGGCAAGATAAGCAAGCAGCCCCTTTCTCTGTGCCTCTATGCGAACAGTGCCATGGGCAGATGAGGCTGAGCAACAGCTTTCCAGGCTAGCCCCTTCTACCTGCCAGATATATGCAGACGTTCGCATTTCAAGAGCAGGACTGCGAAAGGAGCCTAGCAGGTACACCATCTTTCCCAGGCTACGTTTGAAGTTTGAGGTAGCAAGACAAGCAAGGAGCCCCATTCTCTGTGCCTCTGTGCGAGCAGTGCCAAGAGCAGATGAGGTTGAGCAACAGCTTTCCAGGCTAGCCCCTTCTGCCTGCCAGCTATCTGCAGACGTTCGCACTTTCGGATCAGGGCTGCGAAAGGAGCCTGGCAGGGACAACCCACATTCCTCACATGCGTTTGAAGTTTCAAGTGGCAAGATAAGCAAGCAGCACCATTCTCTGTGCCTCTATGCGAACAGTGCCATGGGCAGATGAGGCTGAGCAACAGCTTTCCAGGCTAGCCCCTTCTGGCTGCCAGCTATCTGCAGACGTTCGCATTTCAAGAGCAGGGCTGCGAAAGAAGCCTAGCAGGTACACCATCTTTCCCAGGCTACGTTTGAAGTTTGAGGTGGCAAGACAAGCAAGCAGCCCCATTCTCTGTGCCTCTGTGCGAGCACTGCCATGGGCAGATGAGGCTGAGCAACAGCTTTCCAGGCTAGCCCCTTCTGCCTGCCAGCTATCTGCGGACGTTCGCACTTTCGGAGTAGGGCTGCGAAAGGAGCCTGGCAGGGACACCAACTTTCCCAGGCTACGTTTGAAGTTTCAAGTGGCAAGATAAGCAAGCAGCCCCATTCTCTGTGCCTCTATGCGAACAGTGCCATGGGCAGATGAGGCTGAGCAACAGCTTTCCAGGCTAGACCCTTCTGGCTGCCAGCTATCTGCAGACGTTCGCATTTCAAGAGCAGGGCTGCGAAAGGAGCCTAGCAGGTATACCATGTTTCCCAGGCTACGTTTGAAGTTTGAGGTGGCAAGACAAGCAAGCAGCCCCATTCTCTGTGCCTCTGTGCGACCAGTGCCATGGGCAGATGAGGCTGAGCAACAGCTTTCCAGGCTAGCACCTTCTGGCTGCCAGCTATCTGCAGACGTTCGCACTTTCGGAGCAGGGCTGCGAAAGGAGCCTGGCTGGGACACCAACTTTCCCAGGCTGCGTTTGAGGTTTGAGGTAGCAAGACAAGCAAGCAGCCCCATTCTCTGTGCCCCTGTGCGAGCAGTGCCATGGGCAGATGAGGCTGAGCAACAGCTTTCCAGGCTAGCCCTTTCTGCCTGCCAGCTATCTGCAGACGTTCGCACTTTCGGAACAGGGCTGTGATAGGAGCCTGGCAGGGACACCACCATTCCCAGCATGCCTTTGAAGTTTCAAGTGGCAAGATAAGCAAGCAGCCCCATTCTCTGTGCCTCTATGCGAACAGTGCCATGGGCAGATGAGGCTGAGCAACAGCTTTCCAGGCTAGCCCCTTCTGGCTGCCAGCTATGTGCAGACGTTCGCACTTTCGGAGCAGTGCGGCGAAAGGAGCCTGGCTGGGACACCAACTTTCCCAGGCTACGTTTGAGGTTTGAGGTGGCAAGACAAGCAAGCAGCCCCATTCTCTGTGCCTCTGTGCGAGCAGTGCCATGGGCAGATGAGGCTGAGCAACAGCTTTCCAGACTAGCCCCTTCTGCCTGCCAGCTATCTGCAGACGTTCGCACTTTCGGAGCAGGGCTGCGAAAGGAGCCTGGCTGGGACACCAACTTTCCCAGGCAACGTTTGAAGATTCAAGTGGCAAGATAAGCAAGCAACCCCATTCTCTGTGCCTCTGTGCGAACAGTGCCATGGGCAGATGAGGCTGAGCAACAGCTTTCCAGGCTAGCCCCTTCTGCCTGCCAGCTATCTGCAGACGTTCGCGTTTCAAGAGCAGGGCTGCCAAAGGAGCCTAGCAGGTACACCATCTTTCCCAGGCTACGTTTGAAGTTTGAGATGGCAAGACAAGCAAGCAGCCTCATTCTCTGTGCCTCTGTGCGAGCAGTGCCATGGGCAGATGAGGCTGAGCAACAGCTTTCCAGGCTAGCCCCTTCTGCCTGCCAGCTATCTGCAGACGTTCGCGTTTCAAGAGCAGGGCTGCGAAAGGAGCCTAGCAGGTACACCATCTTTCCCAGGCTACGTTTGAATTTTGAGGTAGCAAGACAAGCAAGGAGCCCCATTCTCTGTGCCTCTGTGCGAGCAGTGCCATGGGCAGATGAGGCTGAGCAACAGCTTTCCAGGCTAGCCCCTTCTGCCTGCCAGCTATCTGCAGACGTTCGCACTTTCGGAGCAGGGCTGCGAAAGGAGCCTGGCTGGGACACCAACTTTCCCAGGCTACGTTTGAGGTTTGAGGTGGCAAGACAAGCAAGGAGCCCCATTCTCTGTGCCTCTGTGCGAGCAGTGCCATGGGCAGATGAGGCTGAGCAACAGCTTTCCAGGCTAGCCCCTTCTGCCTGCCAGCTATCTGCAGACGTTCGCACTTTCGGAGCAGGGCTGCGAAAGGAGCCTGGATGGGACACCAACTTTCCAAGGCTACGTTTGAAGATTCAAGTGGCAAGATAAGCAAGCAGCCCCATTCTCTGTGCCTCTTTGCGAACAGTGCCATGGGCAGATGAGGCTGAGCAACAGCTTTCCAGGCTAGCCCCTTCTGCCTGCCAGCTATCTGCAGACGTTCGCGTTTCAAGAGCAGGGCTGCCAAAGGAGCCTAGCAGGTACACCATCTTTCCCAGGCTACGTTTGAAGTTTGAGGTGGCAAGACAAGCAAGCAGCCTCATTCTCTGTGCCTCTGTGCGAGCAGTGCCATGGGCAGATGAGGCTGAGCAACAGCTTTCCAGGCTAGCCCCTTCTGCCTGCCAGCTATCTGCAGACGTTCGCACCTTCGGAGCAGGGCTGCGAAATGAGCCTGGCAGGGACACCACCATTCCCAGCATGCGTGTGAAGTTTCAAGTGGCAAGATAAGCAAGCAGCCCCTTTCTCTGTGCCTCTATGCGAACAGTGCCATGGGCAGATGAGGCTGAGCAACAGCTTTCCAGGCTAGCCCCTTCTGCCTGCCAGCTATCTGCAGACGTTCGCATTTCAAGAGCAGGGCTGCGAAAGGAGCCTAGCAGGTACACCATCTTTCCCAGGCTGCGTTTGAAGTTTGAGGTAGCAAGACAAGCAAGGAGCCCCATTCTCTGTGCCTCTGTGCGAGCAGTGCCATGGGCAGATGAGGCTGAGCAACAGCTTTCCAGGCTAGCCCCTTCTGCCTGCCACCTATCTGCAGACGTTTGCATTTCAAGAGCAGGTCTGCGAAAGGAGCCTAGCAGGTACACCATCTTTCCCAGGAAACGTTTGATATTTGAGGTGGCAAGACAAGCAAGCAGCCCCATTCTCTGTGCCTATGTGCGAGCACTGCCATGGGAAGATGAGGCTGAGCAACAGCTTACCAGGCTAGCCCCTTCTGCCTGCCACCTATCTGCAGACGTTCGCACTTTCGGAGCAGGGCTGTGATAGGAGCCTGGCAGGGACACCACCATTCCCAGCATGTGTTTGAAGTATCAAGTGGCAAGATAAGCAAGCAGCCCCTTTCTCTGTGCCTCTATGCGAACAGTGCCATGGGCAGATGAATCTGAGCAACAGCTTTCCAGGCTAGACTCTTCTGGCTGCCAGCTATCTGCAGACGTTCGCATTTCAAGAGCAGGGCTGCGAAAGGAGCCTAGCAGGTACACCATCTTTCCCAGGCTACGTTTGAAGTTTGAGGTAGCAAGACAAGCAAGGAGCCCCATTCTCTGTACCCCTGTGTGAGCAGTGCCATGGGCAGATGAGGCTGAGCAACAGCTTTCCAGGCTAGCACCTTCTGCCTGCCAGCTATCTGCAGACGTTCGCACTTTCGGATCAGGGCTGCGAACGGAGCCTGGCTGGGACACCAACTTTCCCAGGGTACGTTTGAGGTTTGAGGTGGCAAGACAAGCAAGCAGCCGCATTCTCTGTGCCCCTGTGCGAGCAGTACCATGGGCAGATGAGGCTGAGCAACATCTTTCCAGACTAGCCCCTTCTGCCTGCCAGCTATCTGCAGACGTTCGCACTTTCGGAGCAGGGCGGCGAAAGAAGCCTAGCAGGTACACCAACTTTCCCAGGCTACGTTTGAGGTTTGAGGTGGCAAGACAAGCAAGCAGCCCCATTCTCTGTGCCTCTGTGCGAGCAGTGCCATGGGCAGATGAGGCTGAGCAACAGCTTTCCAGGCTAGCCCCTTCTGGCTGCCAGCTATCTGCAGACGTTCACACTTTCGGAGCAGGGCTGCGAAAGGAGCCTGGCAGGGACACCAACTTTCCCAGGCTACGTTTGAAGATTCAAGTGGCAAGATAAGCAAGCAGCCCCATTCTCTGTGCCTCTATGCGAACAGTGCCATGGGCAGATGAGGCTGAGCAACAGCTTTCCAGGCTAGCCCCTTCTGCCTGCCAGCTATCTGCGGACGTTCGCATTTCAAGAGCAGGGCTGCCAAAGGAGCCTAGCAGGTACACCATCTTTCCCAGGCTACGTTTGAAGTTTGAGGTGGCAAGACAAGCAAGCAGCCTCATTCTCTGTGCCTCTGTGCGAGCAGTGCCATGGGCAGATGAGGCTGAGCAACAGCTTTCCAGGCTAGCCCCTTCTGCCTGCCAGCTATCTGCAGACGTTCGCGTTTCAAGAGCAGGGCTGCCAAAGGAGCCTAGCAGGTACACCATCTTTCCCAGGCTACGTTTGAAGTTTGAGGTGGCAAGACAAGCAAGCAGCCCCTTTCTCTGTGCCTCTATGCGAACAGTGCCATGGGCAGATGAGGCTGAGCAACAGCTTTCCAGGCTAGCCCCTTCTGGCTGCCACCTATCTGCAGACGTTCGCATTTCAAGAGCAGGGCTGCGAAAGGAGCCTAGCAGGTACACCATCTTTCCCAGGCTACGTTTGAAGTTTGAGGTAGCAAGACAAGCAAGGAGCCCCATTCTCTGTGCCTCTGTGCGACCAGTGCCATGGGCAGATGAGGCTGAGCAACAGCTTTCCAGGCTAGCCCCTTCTGGCTGCCAGCTATCTGCAGACATTCGCACTTTCGGATCAGGGCTGCGAAAGGAGCCTTGCTGGGACACCAACTTTCCCAGGCTACGTTTGAGGTTTGCGGTGGCAAGACAAGGAAGGAGCCCCATTCTCTGTGCCTCTGTGCGAGCAGTGCCATGGGCAGATGAGGCTGAGCAACAGCTTTCCAGGCTAGCCCCTTCTGCCTGCCAGCTATCTGCAGACGTTCGCACCTTCGGAGCAGGGCTGCGAAATGAGCCTGGCAGGGACACCACCATTCCCAGCATGCGTTTGAAGTTTGAGGTAGCAAGACAAGCAAGGAGCCCCATTCTCTGTGCCTCTCTGCGAGCAGTGCCATGGGCAGATGAGGCTGAGCAACAGCTTTCCAGGCTAGCCTCTTCTGGCTGCCACCTATCTGCAGACGTTCGCATTTCAAGAGCAGGGCTGCGAAAGGAGCCTAGCAGGTAAACCATCTTTCTCAGGCTACGTTTCAAGTTTGAGGTGGCAAGACAAGCAAGCAGCCCCATTCTCTGTGCCCCTGTGCGAGCAGTACCATGGGCAGATGAGGCTGAGCAACAGCTTTCCAGACTAGCCCCTTCTGCCTGCCAGCTATCTGCAGACGTTCGCACTTTCGGAGCAGGGCTGTGATAGGAGCCTGGCAGGGACACCACCATTCCCAGCATGCTTTTGAAGTATCAAGTGGCAAGATAAGCAAGCAGCCCCTTTCTCTGTGCCTCTATGCGAACAGTGACATGGGCAGATGAGGCTGAGCAACAGCTTTCCAGGCTAGACCCTTCTGGCTGCCAGCTATCTTCAGACGTTCGCACTTTCGGAGCAGGGCTGCGAAAGGAGCCTGGCTGGGACACCAACTTTCCCAGGCTACGTTTGAGCTTTGAGGTGGCAAGACAAGCAAGCAGCCCCTTTCTCTGTGCCTCTGTGCGAGCAGTGCCATGGGCAGATGAGGCTGAGCAACAGCTTTCGAGGCTAGCCCCTTCTGCCTGCCAGCTATCTGCAGACGTTCGCACTTTCGGAGCAGGGCTGCGAAAGGAGCCTGGCTGGGACACCAACTTTCCGAGGTTACGTTTGAAGATTCAAGTGGCAAGATAAGCAAGCAGCCCCATTCTCTGTGCCTCTGTGCGAACAGTGCCATGGGCAGATGAGGCTGAGCAACAGCTTTCCAGGCTAGCCCCTTCTGGCTGCCAGCTATCTGCAGACGTTCGCATTTCAAGAGCAGGGCTGCCAAAGGAGCCTAGCAGGTACACCATCTTTCCCAGGCTACGTTTGAAGTTTGAGGTGGCAAGACAAGCAAGCAGCCTCATTCTCTGTGCCTCTGTGCGAGCAGTGCCATGGGCAGATGAGGCTGAGCAACAGCTTTCCAGGCTAGCCCCTTCTGCCTGCCAGCTATCTGCAGACGTTCGCATTTCAAGAGCAGGGCTGCGAAAGGAGCCTAGCAGGTACACCATCTTTCCCAGGCTACGTTTGAAGTTTGAGGTAGCAAGACAAGCAAGCAGCCCCATTCTCTGTGCCTCTGTGCGAGCAGTGCCATGGGCAGATGAGGCTGAGCAACAGCTTTCCAGGCTAGACCCTGCTGCCTGCCAGCTATCTGCAGACGTTCGCACTTTCGGAGCAGGGCTGCGAAAGGAGCCTGGCTGGGACACCAACTTTCCCAGGCTACGTTTGAGGCTTGAGGTGGCAAGACAAGCAAGGAGCCCCATTCTCTGTGCCTCTGTGCGAGCAGTGCCATGGGCAGATGAGGCTGAGCAACAGCTTTCCAGGCTAGCCCCTTCTGCCTGCCAGCTATCTGCAGACGTTCGCACTTTCGGAGCAGGGCTGCGAAAGGAGCCTGGCTGGGACACCAACTTTCCCAGGCTACGTTTGAAGATTCAAGTGGCAAGACAAGCAAGCAGCCCCATTCTCTGTGCCTCTATGCGAACAGTGCCATGGGCAGATGAGGCTGAGCAACAGCTTTCCAGGCTAGCCCCTTCTGCCTGCCAGCTATCTGCAGACGTTCGCGTTTCAAGAGCAGGGCTGCCAAAGGAGCCTAGCAGGTACACCATCTTTCCCAGGCTACGTTTGAAGTTTGAGGTGGCAAGACAAGTAAGCAGCCCCATTCTCTGTGCCTCTGTGCGAGCAGTGCCATGGGCAGATGAGGCTGAGCAACAGCTTTCCAGGCTAGCCACTTCTGCCTGCCACCTATCTGCAGACGATCGCACTTTCTGAAAAGGGCTGCGAAATGAGCCTCACAGGGACACCACCATTCCCAGCATGCGTTTGAAGTTTCAAGTGGCAAGATAAGCAAGCAGCCCCATTCTCTGTGCCTCTATGCGAACAGTGCCATGGGCAGATGAGGCTGAGCAACAGCTTTCCAGGCTAGCCCCTTCTGGCTGCCAGCTATCTGCAGAGGTTCGCACTTTCGGAGCAGGGCTGTGATAGGAGCCTGGCAGGGACACCACCATTCCCAGCATGTGTTTGAAGTATCAAGTGGCAAGATAAGCAAGCAGCCCCTTTCTCTGTGCCTCTATGCGAACAGTGCCATGGGCAGATGAATCTGAGCAACAGCTTTCCAGGCTAGACTCTTCTGGCTGCCAGCTATCTGCAGACGTTCGCATTTCAAGAGCAGGGCTGCGAAAGGAGCCTAGCAGGTACACCATCTTTCCCAGGCTACGTTTGAAGTTTGAGGTGGCAAGACAAGCAAGCAGCCCCATTCTCTGTGCCTCTGTGCGAGCACTGCCATGGGAAGATGAGGCTGAGCAACAGCTTTCCAGGCTAGCCCCTTCTGCCTGCCACCTATCTGCAGACGTTCGCACTTTCGGAGCAGGGCTGTGATAGGAGCCTGGCAGGGACACCACCATTCCCAGCATGTGTTTGAAGTATCAAGTGGCAAGATAAGCAAGCAGCCCCTTTCTCTGTGCCTCTATGCGAACAGTGCCATGGGCAGATGAATCTGAGCAACAGCTTTCCAGGCTAGACTCTTCTGGCTGCCAGCTATCTGCAGACGTTCGCATTTCAAGAGCAGGGCTGCGAAAGGAGCCTAGCAGGTACACCATCTTTCCCAGGCTACGTTTGAAGTTTGAGGTAGCAAGACAAGCAAGCAGCCCCATTCTCTGTACCCCTGTGTGAGCAGTGCCATGGGCAGATGAGGCTGAGCAACAGCTTTCCAGGCTAGCACCTTCTGCCTGCCAGCTATCTGCAGACGTTCGCACTTTCGGAGCAGGGCTGCGAAAGGAGCCTTGCTGGGACACAAACTTTCCCAGGCTACGTTTGAGGTTTGAGGTGGCAAGACAAGCAAGCAACCCCATTCTCTGTGCCTCTATGCGAACAGTGCCATGGGCAGATGAGGCTGAGCAACAGCTTTCCAGGCTAGCCCCTTCTGCCTGCCAGCTATCTGCAGACGTTCGCGTTTCAAGAGCAGGGCTGCCAAAGGAGCCTAGCAGGTACACCATCTTTCCCAGGCTACGTTTGAAGTTTGAGGTGGCAAGACAAGCAAGCAGCCTCATTCTCTGTGCCTCTGTGCGAGCAGTGCCATGGGCAGATGAGGCTGAGCAACAGCTTTCCAGGCTAGCCCCTTCTGCCTGCCAGCTATCTGCAGACGTTCGCACCTTCGGAGCAGGGCTGCGAAATGAGCCTGGCAGGGACACCACCATTCCCAGCATGCGTTTGAAGTTTCAAGTGGCAAGATAAGCAAGCAGCCCCTTTCTCTGTGCCTCTATGCGAACAGTGCCATGGGCAGATGAGGCTGAGCAACAGCTTTCCAGGCTAGCCCCTTCTGCCTGCCAGCTATCTGCAGACGTTCGCATTTCAAGAGCAGGGCTGCGAAAGGAGCCTAGCAGGTACACCATCTTTCCCAGGCTGCGTTTGAAGTTTGAGGTAGCAAGACAAGCAAGGAGCCCCATTCTCTGTGCCTCTGTGCGAGCACTGCCATGGGCAGATGAGGCTGAGCAACAGCTTTCCAGGCTAGCCCCTTCTGCCTGCCACCTATCTGCAGACGTTTGCATTTCAAGAGCAGGTCTGCGAAAGGAGCCTAGCAGGTACACCATCTTTCCCAGGAAACGTTTGATATTTGAGGTGGCAAGACAAGCAAGCAGCACCATTCTCTGTGCCTATGTGCGAGCACTGCCATGGGAAGATGAGGCTGAGCAACAGCTTTCCAGGCTAGCCCCTTCTGCCTGCCACCTATCTGCAGACGTTCGCACTTTCGGAGCAGGGCTGTGATAGGAGCCTGGCAGGGACACCACCATTCCCAGCATGTGTTTGAAGTATCAAGTGGCAAGATAAGCAAGCAGCCCCTTTCTCTGTGCCTCTATGCGAACAGTGCCATGTGCAGATGAATCTGAGCAACAGCTTTCCAGGCTAGACTCTTCTGGCTGCCAGCTATCTGCAGACGTTCGCATTTCAAGAGCAGGGCTGCGAAAGGAGCCTAGCAGGTACACCATCTTTCCCAGGCTACGTTTGAAGTTTGAGGTAGCAAGACAAGCAAGCAGCCCCATTCTCTGTACCCCTGTGTGAGCAGTGCCATGGGCAGATGAGGCTGAGCAACAGCTTTCCAGGCTAGCACCTTCTGCCTGCCAGCTATCTGCAGACGTTCGCACTTTCGGATGAGGGCTGCGAAAGGAGCCTGGCTGGGACACCAACTTTCCCAGGCTACGTTTGAGGTTTGAGGTGGCAAGACAAGCAAGCAGCCCCATTCTCTGTGCCCCTGTGCGAGCAGTACCATGGGCAGATGAGGCTGAGCAACAGCTTTCCAGACTAGCCCCTTCTGCCTGCCAGCTATCTGCAGACGTTCGCACTTTCGGAACAGGGCTGTGATAGGAGCCTGGCAGGGACACCAACTTTCCCAGCATGCGTTTGAAGTATCAAGTGGCAAGATAAGCAAGCAGCCCCATTCTCTGTGCCTCTATGCGAACAGTGCCATGGGCAGATGAGGCTGAGCAACAGCTTTCCAGGCTAGCCCCTTCTGGCTGCCAGCTATCTGCAGACGTTCGCACTTTCGGAGCAGGGCGGCGAAAGAAGCCTAGCAGGTACACCAATTTTCCCAGGCTACGTTTGAGGTTTGAGGTGGCAAGACAAGCAAGCAGCCCCATTCTCTGTGCCTCTGTGCGAGCAGTGCCATGGGCAGATGAGGCTGAGCAACAGCTTTCCAGGCTAGCCCCTTCTGGCTGCCAGCTATCTGCAGACGTTCGCACTTTCGGAGCAGGGCTGCGAAAGGAGCCTGGCAGGGACACCAACTTTCCCAGGCTACGTTTGAAGATTCAAGTGGCAAGATAAGCAAGCAGCCCCATTCTCTGTGCCTCTATGCGAACAGTGCCATGGGCAGATGAGGCTGAGCAACAGCTTTCCAGGCTAGCCCCTTCTGCCTGCCAGCTATCTGCAGACGTTCGCATTTCAAGAGCAGGGCTGCCAAAGGAGCCTAGCAGGTACACCATCATTCCCAGGCTACGTTTGAAGTTTGAGGTGGCAAGACAAGCAAGCAGCCCCAGTCTCTGTGCCTCTGTGCGAGCAGTGCCATGGGCAGATGAGGCTGAGCAACAGCTTTCCAGGCTAGCCCCTTCTGCCTGCCAGCTATCTGCAGACGTTCGCGTTTCAAGAGCAGGGCTGCCAAAGGAGCCTAGCAGGTACACCATCTTTCCCAGGCTACGTTTGAAGTTTGAGGTGGCAAGACAAGCAAGCAGCCCCTTTCTCTGTGCCTCTATGCGAACAGTGCCATGGGCAGATGAGGCTGAGCAACAGCTTTCCAGGCTAGCGCCTTCTGGCTGCCACCTATCTGCAGACGTTCGCATTTCAAGAGCAGGGCTGCGAAAGGAGCCTAGCAGGTACACCATCTTTCCCAGGCTACGTTTGAAGTTTGAGGTAGCAAGACAAGCAAGGAGCCCCATTCTCTGTGCCTCTGTGCGACCAGTGCCATGGGCAGATGAGGCTGAGCAACAGCTTTCCAGGCTAGCCCCTTCTGGCTGACAGCAATCTGCAGACATTCGCACTTTCGGATCAGGGCTGCGAAAGGAGCCTTGCTGGGACACCAACTTTCCCAGGCTACGTTTGAGGTTTGCGGTGGCAAGACAAGCAAGGAGCCCCATTCTCTGTGCCTCTGTGCGAGCAGTGCCATGGGCAGATGAGGCTGAGCAACAGCTTTCCAGGCTAGCCCCTTCTGCCTGCCAGCTATCTGCAGACGTTCGCACCTTCGGAGCAGGGCTGCGAAATGAGCCTGTCAGGGACACCACCATTCCCAGCATGCGTTTGAAGTTTGAGGTAGCAAGACAAGCAAGGAGCCCCATTCTCTGTGCCCCTGTGCGAGCAGTGCCATGGGCAGATGAGGCTGAGCAAAAGCTTTCCAGGCTAGCCTCTTCTGGCTGCCAGCTATCTGCAGACGTTCGCATTTCAAGAGCAGGGCTGCGAAAGGAGCCTAGCAGGTAAACCATCTTTCTCAGGCTACGTTTCAAGTTTAAGGTGGCAAGACAAGCAAGCAGCCCCATTCTCTGTGCCCCTGTGCGAGCAGTACCATGGGCAGATGAGGCTGAGCAACAGCTTTCCAGACTAGCCCCTTCTGCCTGCCAGCTATCTGCAGACGTTCGCACTTTCGGAGCAGGGCTGTGATAGGAGCCTGGCAGGGACACCACCATTCCCAGCATGCTTTTGAAGTATCAAGTGGCAAGATAAGCAAGCAGCCCCATTCTCTGTGCCTCTATGCGAACAGTGCCATGGGCAGATGAGGCTGAGCAACAGCTTTCCAGGCTAGCCCCTTCTGGCTGCCAGCTATCTGCAGACGTTCGCACTTTCGGAGCAGGGCGGCGAAAGAAGCCTAGCAGGTACACCAATTTTCCCAGGCTACGTTTGAGGTTTGAGGTGGCAAGACAAGCAAGCAGCCCCATTCTCTGTGCCTCTGTGCGAGCAGTGCCATGGGCAGATGAGGCTGAGCAACAGCTTTCCAGGCTAGCCCCTTCTGGCTGCCAGCTATCTGCAGACGTTCGCACTTTCGGAGAAGGGCTGCGAAAGGAGCCTGGCAGGGACACCAACTTTCCCAGGCTACGTTTGAAGATTCAAGTGGCAAGATAAGCAAGCAGCCCCATTCTCTGTGCCTCTATGCGAACAGTGCCATGGGCAGATGAGGCTGAGCAACAGCTTTCCAGGCTAGCCCCTTCTGCCTGCCAGCTATCTGCAGACGTTCGCATTTCAAGAGCAGGGCTGCCAAAGGAGCCTAGCAGGTACACCATCTTTCCCAGGCTACGTTTGAAGTTTGAGGTGGCAAGACAAGCAAGCAGCCCCAGTCTCTGTGCCTCTGTGCGAGCAGTGCCATGGGCAGATGAGGCTGAGCAACAGCTTTCCAGGCTAGCCCCTTCTGCCTGCCAGCTATCTGCAGACGTTCGCGTTTCAAGAGCAGGGCTGCCAAAGGAGCCTAGCAGGTACACCATCTTTCCCAGGCTACGTTTGAAGTTTGAGGTAGCAAGACAAGCAAGCAGCCCCTTACTCTGTGCCTCTATGCGAACAGTGCCATGGGCAGATGAGGCTGAGCAACAGCTTTCCAGGCTAGCGCCTTCTGGCTGCCACCTATCTGCAGACGTTCGCATTTCAAGAGCAGGGCTGCGAAAGGAGCCTAGCAGGTACACCATCTTTCCCAGGCTACGTTTGAAGTTTGAGGTAGCAAGACAAGCAAGGAGCCCCATTCTCTGTGCCTCTGTGCGACCAGTGCCATGGGCAGATGAGGCTGAGCAACAGCTTTCCAGGCTAGCCCCTTCTGGCTGCCACCAATCTGCAGACATTCGCACTTTCGGATCAGGGCTGCGAAAGGAGCCTTGCTGGGACACCAACTTTCCCAGGCTACGTTTGAGGTTTGCGGTGGCAAGACAAGCAAGGAGCCCCATTCTCTGTGCCTCTGTTCGAGCAGTGCCATGGGCAGATGAGGCTGAGCAACAGCTTTCCAGGCTAGCCCCTTCTGCCTGCCAGCTATCTGCAGACGTTCGCACCTTCGGAGCAGGGCTGCGAAATGAGCCTGTCAGGGACACCACCATTCCCAGCATGCGTTTGAAGTTTGAGGTAGCAAGACAAGCAAGGAGCCCCATTCTCTGTGCCCCTGTGCGAGCAGTGCCATGGGCAGATGAGGCTGAGCAAAAGCTTTCCAGGCTAGCCTCTTCTGGCTGCCAGCTATCTGCAGACGTTCGCACTTTCGGAGCAGGGCTGTGATAGGAGCCTGGCAGGGACACCACCATTCCCAGCATGCTTTTGAAGTATCAAGTGGCAAGATAAGCAAGCAGCCCCTTTCTCTGTGCCTCTATGCGAACAGTGCCATGGGCAGATGAGGCTGAGCAACAGCTTTCCAGGCTAGCCCCTTCTGGCTGCCAGCTATCTTCAGACGTTCGCACTTTCGGAGCAGGGCTGCGAAAGGAGCCTGGCTGGGACACCAACTTTCCCAGGCTACGTTTGAGCTTTGAGGTGGCAAGACAAGCAAGCAGCCCCTTTCTCTGTGCCTCTGTGCGAGCAGTGCCATGGGCAGATGAGGCTGAGCAACAGCTTTCCAGGCTAGCCCCTTCTGCCTGCCAGCTATCTGCAGACGTTCGCACTTTCGGAGCAGGGCTGCGAAAGGAGCCTGGCTGCGACACCAACTTTCCGAGGTTACGTTTGAAGATTCAAGTGGCAAGATAAGCAAGCAGCCCCATTCTCTGTGCCTCTGTGCGAACAGTGCCATGGGCAGATGAGGCTGAGCAACAGCTTTCCAGGCTAGCCCCTTCTGCCTGCCAGCTATCTGCAGACGTTCGCGTTTCAAGAGCAGGGCTGCCAAAGGAGCCTAGCAGGTGCACCATCTTTCCCAGGCTACGTTTGAAGTTTGAGGTGGCAAGACAAGCAAGCAGCCTCATTCTCTGTGCCTCTGTGCGAGCAGTGCCATGGGCAGATGAGGCTGAGCAACAGCTTTCCAGGCTAGCCCCTTCTGCCTGCCAGCTATCTGCAGACGTTCGCATTTCAAGAGCAGGGCTGCGAAAGGAGCCTAGCAGGTACACCATCTTTCCCAGGCTACGTTTGAAGTTTGAGGTAGCAAGACAAGCAAGCAGCCCCATTCTCTGTGCCTCTGTGCGAGCAGTGCCATGGGCAGATGAGGCTGAGCAACAGCTTTCCAGGCTAGACCCTGCTGCCTGCCAGCTATCTGCAGACGTTCGCACTTTCGGAGCAGGGCTGCGAAAGGAGCCTGGCTGGGACACCAACTTTCCCAGGCTACGTTTGAGGTTTGAGGTGGCAAGACAAGCAAGGAGCCCCATTCTCTGTGCCTCTGTGCGAGCACTGCCATGGGCAGATGAGGCTGAGCAACATCTTTCCAGGCTAGCCCCTTCTGCCTGCCAGCTATCTGCAGACGTTCGCACTTTCGGAGCAGGGCTGCGAAAGGAGCCTGGCTGGGACACCAACTTTCCCAGGCTACGTTTGAAGATTCAAGTGGCAAGACAAGCAAGCAGCCCCATTCTCTGTGCCTCTATGCGAACAGTGCCATGGGCAGATGAGGCTGAGCAACAGCTTTCCAGGCTAGCCCCTTCTGCCTGCCAGCTATCTGCAGACGTTCGCGTTTCAAGAGCAGGGCTGCCAAAGGAGCCTAGCAGGTACACCATCTTTCCCAGGCTACGTTTGAAGTTTGAGGTGGCAAGACAAGTAAGCAGCCCCATTCTCTGTGCCTCTGTGCGAGCAGTGCCATGGGCAGATGAGGCTGAGCAACAGCTTTCCAGGCTAGCCACTTCTGCCTGCCACCTATCTGCAGACGATCGCACTTTCGGAGCAAGGCTGCGAAATGAGCCTGACAGGGACACCACCATTCCCAGCATGCGTTTGAAGTTTCAAGTGGCAAGATAAGCAAGCAGCCCCATTCTCTGTGCCTCTATGCGAACAGTGCCATGGGCAGATGAGGCTGAGCAACAGCTTTCCAGGCTAGCCCCTTCTGGCTGCCAGCTATCTGCAGACGTTTGCATTTCAAGAGCAGGTCTGCGAAAGGAGCCTAGCAGGTACACCATCTTTCCCAGGAAACGTTTGATATTTGAGGTGGCAAGACAAGCAAGCAGCCCCATTCTCTGTGCCTATGTGCGAGCACTGCCATGGGAAGATGAGGCTGAGCAACAGCTTTCCAGGCTAGCCCCTTCTGCCTGCCACCTATCTGCAGACGTTCGCACTTTCGGAGCAGGGCTATGATAGGAGCCTGGCAGGGAGACCACCATTCCCAGCATGTGTTTGAAGTATCAAGTGGCAAGATAAGCAAGCAGCCCCTTTCTCTGTGCCTCTATGCGAACAGTGCCATGGGCAGATGAGGCTGAGCAACAGCTTTCCAGGCTAGCCCCTTCTGCCTGCCAGCTATCTGCAGACGTTCGCATTTCAAGAGCAGGGCTGCGAAAGGAGCCTAGCAGGTACACCATCTTTCCCAGGCCACGTTTGAAGTTTGAGGTGGCAAGACAAGCAAGCAGCCCCATTCTCTGTGCCTCTGTGCGAGCAGTGCCATGGGCAGATGAGGCTGAGCAACAGCTTTCCAGGCTAGCCCCTTCTGCCTGCCAGCTATCTGCAGACGTTCGCACTTTCGGAACAGGGCTGTGATAGGAGCCTGGCAGGGACACCACCATTCCCAGCATGCGTTTGAAGTTTCAAGTGGCAAGATAAGCAAGCAGCCCCATTCTCTGTGCCTCTATGCGAACAGTGCCATGGGCAGATGAGGCTGAGCAACATCTTTCCAGGCTAGCCCCTTCTACCTGCCAGATATCTGCAGACGTTCGCATTTCAAGAGCAGGGCTGCGAAAGGAGCCTAGCAGGTACACCATCTTTCCCAGGCAACGTTTGAAGTTTGAGGTAGCAAGACAAGCAAGGAGCCCCATTCTCTGTGCCTCTGTGCGAGCAGTGCCATGGGCAGATGAGGCTGAGAAACAGCTTTCCAGGCTAGCACCTTCTGCCTGCCAGCTATCTGCAGACGTTCGCACTTTCGGAGCAGGGCTGCGAAAGGAGCCTGGCAGGGACAGCTCACATTCCTCACATGCGTTTGAAGTTTCAAGTGGCAAGATAAGCAAGCAGCCCCATTCTCTGTGCCTCTATGCGAACAGTGCCATGGGCAGATGAGGCTGAGCAACAGCTTTCCAGGCTAGCCCCTTCTGGCTGCCAGCTATCTGCAGACGTTCGCATTTCAAGAGCAGGGCTGCGAAAGGAGCCTAGCAGGTACACCATCTTTCCCAGGCTACGTTTGAAGTTTGAGGTGGCAAGACAAGCAAGCAGCCCCATTCTCTGTGCCTCTGTGCGAGCAGTGCCATGGGCAGATGAGGCTGAGCAACAGCTTTCCAGGCTAGCCCCTTCTGCCTGCCATCTATCTGCGGACGTTCGCACTTTCGGAGTAAGGCTGCGAAAGGAGCCTGGCTGGGACACGAACTTTCCCAGGCTACGTTTGAAGTTTCAAGTGGCAAGATAAGCAAGCAGCCCCATTCTCTGTGCCTCTATGCGAACAGTGCCATGGGCAGATGAGGCTGAGCAATAGCTTTCCAGGCTAGCCCCTTCTGCCTGCCAGCTATCTGCGGACGTTCGCACTTTCGGAGTAGGGCTGCGAAAGGAGCCTGGCTGGGACACCAACTTTCCCAGGCTACGTTTGAAGTTTCAAGTGGCAAGATAAGCAAGCAGCCCCATTCTCTGTGCCTCTATGCGAACAGTGCCATGGGCAGATGAGGCCGAGCAACAGCTTTCCAGGCTAGCCCCTTCTGCCTGCCAGCTATCTGCAGACGTTCGCACTTTCGAAACAGGGCTGTGATAGGAGCCTGGCAGGGACACCACCATTCCCAGCATGCGTTTGATGTTTCAAGTGGCAAGATAAGCAAGCAGCCCCTTTCTCTGTGCCTCTATGCGAACAGTGCCATGGGCAGATGAGGCTGAGTAACAGCTTTCCAGGTTAGCCCCTTCTGCCTGCCAGCTATCTGCAGACGTTCGCACTTTCGGAGCAGCGCTGCGAAAGGAGCCTGGCAGGGACAACCCACATTCCTCACATGCGTTTGAAGTTTCAAGTGGCAAGATAAGCAAGCAGCACCATTCTCTGTGCCTCTATGCGAACAGTGCCATGGGCAGATGAGGCTGAGCAACAGCTTTCCAGGCTAGCCCTTCTGGCTGCCAGCTATCTGCAGACGTTCGCATTTCAAGAGCAGGGCTGCGAAAGAAGCCTAGCAGGTACACCATCTTTCCCAGGCTACGTTTGAAGTTTGAGGTGGCAAGACAAGCAAGCAGCCCCATTCTCTGTGCCTCTGTGCGAGCACTGCCATGGGCAGATGAGGCTGAGCAACAGCTTTCCAGGCTAGACCCTTCTGCCTGCCAGCTATCTGCGGACGTTCGCACTTTCGGAGTAGGGCTGCGAAAGGAGCCTGGCTGGGACACCAACTTTCCCAGGCTACGTTTGAAGTTTCAAGTGGCAAGATAAGCAAGCAGCCCCATTCTCTGTGCCTCTATGCGAACAGTGCCATGGGCAGATGAGGCTGAGCAACAGCTTTCCAGGCTAGCCCCTTCTGCCTGCCAGCTATCTGCAGACGTTCGCACTTTCGGAGCAGGGCTGCGAAAGGAGCCTGGCTGGGACACCAACTTTCCCAGGCTACGTTTGAAGATTCAAGTGGCAAGATAAGCAAGCAGCCCCATTCTCTGTGCCTCTATGCGAACAGTGCCATGGGCAGATGAGGCTGAGCAACAGCTTTCCAGGCTAGCCCCTTCTGCCTGCCAGCTATCTGCAGACGTTCGCATTTCAAGAGCAGGGCTGCGAAAGGAGCCTAGCAGGTACACCATCTTTCCCAGGCCACGTTTGAAGTTTGAGGTGGCAAGACAAGCAACCAGCCCCAGTCTCTGTGCCTCTGTGCGAGCAGTGCCATGGGCAGATGAGGCTGAGCAACAGCTTTCCAGGCTAGCCCCTTCTACCTGCCAGCTATCTGCAGACGTTCGCATTTCAAGAGCAGGGCTGCGAAAGGAGCCTAGCAGGTACACCATCTTTCCCAGGCAACGTTTGAAGTTTGAGTTAGCAAGAGAAGCAAGCAGCCGCATTCTCTGTGCCTCTGTGCGAGCAGTGCCATGGGCAGATGAGGCTGAGCAACAGCTTTCCAGGCTAGCACCTTCTGCCTGCTAGCTATCTGCAGACGTTCGCATTTCAAGAGCAGGGCTTCTAAAGGAGCCTAGCAGGTACACAATCTTTCCCAGGCAACGTTTGAAGTTTGAGGTGGCAAGACAAGCAAGCAGCCCCATTCTCTGTGCCTCTGTGCGAGCACTGCCATGGGCAGATGAGGCTGAGCAACAGCTTTCCAGGCTAGCCCCTTCTGCCTGCCATCTATTTGCGGACGTTCGCACTTTCGGAGTAGGGCTGCGAAAGGAGCCTGGCTGGGACACGAACTTTCCCAGGCTACGTTTGAAGTTTCAAGTGGCAAGATAAGCAAGCAGCCCCATTCTCTGTGCCTCTATGCGAACAGTGCCATGGGCAGATGAGGCTGAGCAACAGCTTTCCAGGCTAGCCCCTTCTGCCTGCCAGCTATCTGCGGACGTTCGCACTTTCGGAGTAGGGCTGCGAAAGGAGCCTGGCTGGGACACCAACTTTCCCAGGCTACGTTTGAAGTTTCAAGTGGCAAGATAAGCAAGCAGCCCCATTCTCTGTGCCTCTATGCGAACAGTGCCATGGGCAGATGAGGCTGAGCAACAGCTTTCCAGGCTAGCCCCTTCTGCCTGCCAGCTATCTGCGGACATTCGCACTTTCGGAGTAGGGCTGCGAAAGGAGCCTGGCTGGGACACCAACTTTCCCAGGCTACGTTTGAAGTTTCAAGTGGCAAGATAAGCAAGCAGCCCCATTCTCTGTGCCTCTATGCGAACAGTGCCATGGGCAGATGAGGCTGAGCAACAGCTTTCCAGGCTAGCCCCTTCTGGCTGCCAGCTATCTGCAGACGTTCGCACTTTCGGAGCAGGGCTGCAAAAGGAGCCTGGCTGGGACACCAACTTTCCCAGGCTATGTTTGAAGATTGAAGTGGCAAGATAAGCAAGCAGCCCCATTCTCTGTGCCTCTATGCGAACAGTGCCATGGGCAGATGAGGCTGAGCAACAGCTTTCCAGGCTAGCCCCTTCTGCCTGCCAGCTATCTGCAGACGTTCGCATTTCAAGAGCAGGGCTGCGAAAGGAGCCTAGCAGGTACACCATCTTTCCCAGGCCACGTTTGAAGTTTGAGGTGGCAAGACAAGCAACCAGCCCCAGTCTCTGTGCCTCTGTGCGAGCAGTGCCATGGGCAGATGAGGCTGAGCAACAGCTTTCCAGGCTAGACCCTTCTACCTGCCAGCTATCTGCAGACGTTCGCATTTCAAGAGCACGGCTGCGAAAGGAGCCTAGCAGGTACACCATCTTTCCCAGGCAACGTTTGAAGTTTGAGGTAGCAAGACAAGCAAGCAGCCCCATTCTCTGTGCCCCTATGCAAGCAGTGCCATGGGCAGATGAGGCTGAGCAACAGCTTTCCAGGCTAGCACCTTCTGCCTGCCAGCTATCTGCAGACGTTCGCATTTCAAGAGCAGGGCTTCTAAAGGAGCCTAGCAGGTACACAATCTTTCCCAGGCTACGTTTGAAGTTTGAGGTGGCAAGACAAGCAAGCAGCCCCATTCTCTGTGCCTCTGTGCGAGCACTGCCATGGGCAGATGAGGCTGAGCAACAGCTTTCCAGGCTAGCCCCTTCTGCCTGCCATCTATTTGCGGACGTTCGCACCTTCGGAGTAGGGCTGCGAAAGGAGCCTGGCTGGGACACAAACTTTCCCAGGCTACGTTTGAAGTTTCAAGTGGCAAGATAAGCAAGCAGCCCCATTCTCTGTGCCTCTATGCGAACAGTGCCATGGGCAGATGAGGCTGAGCAACAGCTTTCCAGGCTAGCCCCTTCTGCCTGCCAGCTATCTGCGGACGTTCGCACTTTCGGAGTAGGGCTGCGAAAGGAGCCTGGCTGGGACACCAACTTTCCCAGGCTACGATTGAAGTTTCAAGTGGCAAGATAAGCAAGCAGCCCCATTCTCTGTGCCTCTATGCGAACAGTGCCATGGGCAGATGAGGCTGAGCAACAGCTTTCCAGGCTAGCCCCTTCTGCCTGCCAGCTATCTGCAGACGTTCGCACTTTCGAAACAGGGCTGTGATAGGAGCCTGGCAGGGACACCACCATTCCGAGCATGCGTTTGATGTTTCAAGTGGCAAGATAAGCAAGCAGCCCCTTACTCTGTGCCTCTATGCGAACAGTGCCATGGGCAGATGAGGCTGAGCAACAGCTTTCCAGGCTAGCCCCTTCTGGCTGCCAGCTATGTGCAGACGTTCGCATTTCAAGAGCAGGGCTGCGAAAGGAGCCTAGCAGGTACATCATCTTTCCCAGGCTACGTTTGAAGTTTGAGGTAGCAAGACAAGCAAGGAGCCCCATTCTCTGTGCCTCTGTGCGAGCAGTGCCAAGAGCAGATGAGGTTGAGCAACAGCTTTCCAGGCTAGCCCCTTCTGCCTGCCAGCTATCTGCAGACGTTCGCACTTTCGGATCAGGGCTGCGAAAGGAGCCTGGCAGGGACAACCCACATTCCTCACATGCGTTTGAAGTTTCAAGTGGCAAGATAAGCAAGCAGCACCATTCTCTGTGCCTCTATGCGAACAGTGCCATGGGCAGATGAGGCTGAGCAACAGCTTTCCAGGCTAGCCCCTTCTGGCTGCCAGCTATCTGCAGACGTTCGCATTTCAAGAGCAGGGCTGCGAAAGAAGCCTAGCAGGTACACCATCTTTCCCAGGCTACGTTTGAAGTTTGAGGTGGCAAGACAAGCAAGCAGCCCCATTCTCTGTGCCTCTGTGCGAGCACTGCCATGGGCAGATGAGGCTGAGCAACAGCTTTCCAGGCTAGCCCCTTCTGGCTGCCAGCTATCTGCAGACGTTCGCACTTTCGGAGCAGGGCTGCAAAAGGAGCCTGGCTGGGACACCAACTTTCCCAGGCTATGTTTGAAGATTGAAGTGGCAAGATAAGCAAGCAGCCCCATTCTCTGTGCCTCTATGCGAACAGTGCCATGGGCAGATGAGGCTGAGCAACAGCTTTCCAGGCTAGCCCCTTCTGCCTGCCAGCTATCTGCAGACGTTCGCATTTCAAGAGCAGGGCTGCGAAAGGAGCCTAGCAGGTACACCATCTTTCCCAGGCCACGTTTGAAGTTTGAGGTGGCAAGACAAGCAACCAGCCCCAGTCTCTGTGCCTCTGTGCGAGCAGTGCCATGGGCAGATGAGGCTGAGCAACAGCTTTCCAGGCTAGACCCTTCTACCTGCCAGCTATCTGCAGACGTTCGCATTTCAAGAGCACGGCTGCGAAAGGAGCCTAGCAGGTACACCATCTTTCCCAGGCAACGTTTGAAGTTTGAGGTAGCAAGACAAGCAAGCAGCCCCATTCTCTGTGCCCCTATGCAAGCAGTGCCATGGGCAGATGAGGCTGAGCAACAGCTTTCCAGGCTAGCACCTTCTGCCTGCCAGCTATCTGCAGACGTTCGCATTTCAAGAGCAGGGCTTCTAAAGGAGCCTAGCAGGTACACAATCTTTCCCAGGCTACGTTTGAAGTTTGAGGTGGCAAGACAAGCAAGCAGCCCCATTCTCTGTGCCTCTGTGCGAGCACTGCCATGGGCAGATGAGGCTGAGCAACAGCTTTCCAGGCTAGCCCCTTCTGCCTGCCATCTATTTGCGGACGTTCGCACCTTCGGAGTAGGGCTGCGAAAGGAGCCTGGCTGGGACACAAACTTTCCCAGGCTACGTTTGAAGTTTCAAGTGGCAAGATAAGCAAGCAGCCCCATTCTCTGTGCCTCTATGCGAACAGTGCCATGGGCAGATGAGGCTGAGCAACAGCTTTCCAGGCTAGCCCCTTCTGCCTGCCAGCTATCTGCGGACGTTCGCACTTTCGGAGTAGGGCTGCGAAAGGAGCCTGGCTGGGACACCAACTTTCCCAGGCTACGATTGAAGTTTCAAGTGGCAAGATAAGCAAGCAGCCCCATTCTCTGTGCCTCTATGCGAACAGTGCCATGGGCAGATGAGGCTGAGCAACAGCTTTCCAGGCTAGCCCCTTCTGCCTGCCAGCTATCTGCAGACGTTCGCACTTTCGAAACAGGGCTGTGATAGGAGCCTGGCAGGGACACCACCATTCCGAGCATGCGTTTGATGTTTCAAGTGGCAAGATAAGCAAGCAGCCCCTTACTCTGTGCCTCTATGCGAACAGTGCCATGGGCAGATGAGGCTGAGCAACAGCTTTCCAGGCTAGCCCCTTCTGGCTGCCAGCTATGTGCAGACGTTCGCATTTCAAGAGCAGGGCTGCGAAAGGAGCCTAGCAGGTACATCATCTTTCCCAGGCTACGTTTGAAGTTTGAGGTAGCAAGACAAGCAAGGAGCCCCATTCTCTGTGCCTCTGTGCGAGCAGTGCCAAGAGCAGATGAGGTTGAGCAACAGCTTTCCAGGCTAGCCCCTTCTGCCTGCCAGCTATCTGCAGACGTTCGCACTTTCGGATCAGGGCTGCGAAAGGAGCCTGGCAGGGACAACCCACATTCCTCACATGCGTTTGAAGTTTCAAGTGGCAAGATAAGCAAGCAGCACCATTCTCTGTGCCTCTATGCGAACAGTGCCATGGGCAGATGAGGCTGAGCAACAGCTTTCCAGGCTAGCCCCTTCTGGCTGCCAGCTATCTGCAGACGTTCGCATTTCAAGAGCAGGGCTGCGAAAGAAGCCTAGCAGGTACACCATCTTTCCCAGGCTACGTTTGAAGTTTGAGGTGGCAAGACAAGCAAGCAGCCCCATTCTCTGTGCCTCTGTGCGAGCACTGCCATGGGCAGATGAGGCTGAGCAACAGCTTTCCAGGCTAGCCCCTTCTGCCTGCCAGCTATCTGCGGACGTTCGCACTTTCGGAGTAGGGCTGCGAAAGGAGCCTGGCTGGGACACCAACTTTTCCAGGCTACGTTTGAAGTTTCAAGTGGCAAGACAAGCAAGCAGCCCCATTCTCTGTGCCTCTATGCGAACAGTGCCATGGGCAGATGAGGCTGAGCAACAGCTTTCCAGGCTAGCCCCTTCTGCCTGCCAGCTATCTGCAGACGTTCGCGTTTCAAGAGCAGGGCTGCCAAAGGAGCCTAGCAGGTACACCATCTTTCCCAGGCTACGTTTGAAGTTTGAGGTGGCAAGACAAGTAAGCAGCCCCATTCTCTGTGCCTCTATGCGAACAGTGCCATGGGCAGATGAGGCTGAGCAACAGCTTTCCAGGCTAGCCCCTTCTGGCTGCCGGCTATCTGCAGACGTTCGCATTTCAAGAGCAGGGCTGCGAAAGGAGCCTAGCAGGTATACCATCTTTCCCAGGCTACGTTTGAAGTTTGAGGTGGCAAGACAAGCAAGGAGCCCCATTCTCTGTGCCTCTGTGCGACCAGTGCCATGGGCAGATGAGGCTGAGCAACAGCTTTCCAGGCTAGCACCTTCTGGCTGCCAGCTATCTGCAGACGTTCGCACTTTCGGATCAGGGCTGCGAAAGGAGCCTGGCTGGGACACCAACTTTCCCAGGCTACGTTTGAGGTTTGAGGTGGCAAGACAAGCAAGCAGCCCCATTCTCTGTGCCCCTGTGCGAGCAGTGCCATGGGCAGATGAGGCTGAGCAACAGCTTTCCAGGCTAGCCCCTTCTGCCTGCCAGCTATCTGAGACGTTCGCACTTTCGGAACAGGGCTGTGATAGGAGCCTGGCAGGGACACCACCATTCCCAGCATGCGTTTGAAGTATCAAGTGGCAAGATAAGCAAGCAGCCCCATTCTCTGTGCCTCTATGCGAACAGTGCCATGGGCAGATGAGGCTGAGCAACAGCTTTCCAGGCTAGCCCCTTCTGCCTGCCAGCTATCTGCAGACGTTCGCATTTCAAGAGCAGGGCTGCCAAAGGAGCCTAGCAGGTACACCATCTTTCCCAGGCTACGTTTGAAGTTTGAGGTGGCAAGACAAGCAAGCAGCCTCATTCTCTGGGCCTCTGTGCGAGCAGTGCCATGGGCAGATGAGGCTGAGCAACAGCTTTCCAGGCTAGCCCCTTCTGCCTGCCACCTATCTGCAGACGTTCGCACTTTCAAAGCAGGGCTGCGAAATGAGCCTGGCAGGGACACCACCATTCCCAGCATGCGTGTGAAGTTTCAAGTGGCAAGATAAGCAAGCAGCCCCTTTCTCTGTGCCTCTATGCGAACAGTGCCATGGGCAGATGAGGCTGAGCAACAGCTTTCCAGGCTAGCCCCTTCTGCCTGCCAGCTATCTGCAGACGTTCGCATTTCAAGAGCAGGGCTGCGAAAGGAGCCTAGCAGGTACACCATCTTTCCCAGGCAGCGTTTGAAGTTTGAGGTAGCAAGACAAGCAAGGAGCCCCATTCTCTGTGCCTCTGTGCGAGCAGTGCCATGGGCAGATGAGGCTGAGCAACAGCTTTCCAGGCTAGACTCTTCTGGCTGCCAGCTATCTGCAGACGTTCGCATTTCAAGAGCAGGGCTGCGAAAGGAGCCTAGCAGGTACACCATCTTTCTCAGGCTACGTTTGAAGTTTGAGGTGGCAAGACAAGCAAGCAGCCCCATTCTCTGTGCCTCTGTGCGAGCAGTACCATGGGCAGATGAGGCTGAGCAACAGCTTTCCAGGCTAGCCCCTTCTGCCTGCCAGCTATCTGCAGACGTTCGCACTTTCGGAGCAGGGCTGCGAAAGGAGCCTGGCTGGGACACCAACTTTCCCAGGCTACGTTTGAAGATTCAAGTGGCAAGACAAGCAAGCAGCCCCATTCTCTGTGCCTCTATGCGAACAGTGCCATGGGCAGATGAGGCTGAGCAACAGCTTTCCAGGCTAGCCCCTTCTGCCTGCCAGCTATCTGCAGACGTTCGCGTTTCAAGAGCAGGGCTGCCAAAGGAGCCTAGCAGGTACACCATCTTTCCCAGGCTACGTTTGAAGTTTGAGGTGGCAAGACAAGTAAGCAGCCCCATTCTCTGTGCCTCTGTGCGAGCAGTGCCATGGGCAGATGAGGCTGAGCAACAGCTTTCCAGGCTAGCCACTTCTGCCTGCCACCTATCTGCAGACGATCGCACTTTCGGAGCAAGGCTGCGAAATGAGCCTGACAGGGACACCACCATTCCCAGCATGCGTTTGAAGTTTCAAGTGGCAAGATAAGCAAGCAGCCCCATTCTCTGTGCCTCTATGCGAACAGTGCCATGGGCAGATGAGGCTGAGCAACAGCTTTCCAGGCTAGCCCCTTCTGGCTGCCAGCTATCTGCAGACGTTTGCATTTCAAGAGCAGGTCTGCGAAAGGAGCCTAGCAGGTACACCATCTTTCCCAGGAAACGTTTGATATTTGAGGTGGCAAGACAAGCAAGCAGCCCCATTCTCTGTGCCTATGTGCGAGCACTGCCATGGGAAGATGAGGCTGAGCAACAGCTTTCCAGGCTAGCCCCTTCTGCCTGCCACCTATCTGCAGACGTTCGCACTTTCGGAGCAGGGCTATGATAGGAGCCTGGCAGGGAGACCACCATTCCCAGCATGTGTTTGAAGTATCAAGTGGCAAGATAAGCAAGCAGCCCCTTTCTCTGTGCCTCTATGCGAACAGTGCCATGGGCAGATGAGGCTGAGCAACAGCTTTCCAGGCTAGCCCCTTCTGCCTGCCAGCTATCTGCAGACGTTCGCATTTCAAGAGCAGGGCTGCGAAAGGAGCCTAGCAGGTACACCATCTTTCCCAGGCCACGTTTGAAGTTTGAGGTGGCAAGACAAGCAAGCAGCCCCATTCTCTGTGCCTCTGTGCGAGCAGTGCCATGGGCAGATGAGGCTGAGCAACAGCTTTCCAGGCTAGCCCCTTCTGCCTGCCAGCTATCTGCAGACGTTCGCACTTTCGGAACAGGGCTGTGATAGGAGCCTGGCAGGGACACCACCATTCCCAGCATGCGTTTGAAGTTTCAAGTGGCAAGATAAGCAAGCAGCCCCATTCTCTGTGCCTCTATGCGAACAGTGCCATGGGCAGATGAGGCTGAGCAACATCTTTCCAGGCTAGCCCCTTCTACCTGCCAGATATCTGCAGACGTTCGCATTTCAAGAGCAGGGCTGCGAAAGGAGCCTAGCAGGTACACCATCTTTCCCAGGCAACGTTTGAAGTTTGAGGTAGCAAGACAAGCAAGGAGCCCCATTCTCTGTGCCTCTGTGCGAGCAGTGCCATGGGCAGATGAGGCTGAGAAACAGCTTTCCAGGCTAGCACCTTCTGCCTGCCAGCTATCTGCAGACGTTCGCACTTTCGGAGCAGGGCTGCGAAAGGAGCCTGGCAGGGACAGCTCACATTCCTCACATGCGTTTGAAGTTTCAAGTGGCAAGATAAGCAAGCAGCCCCATTCTCTGTGCCTCTATGCGAACAGTGCCATGGGCAGATGAGGCTGAGCAACAGCTTTCCAGGCTAGCCCCTTCTGGCTGCCAGCTATCTGCAGACGTTCGCATTTCAAGAGCAGGGCTGCGAAAGGAGCCTAGCAGGTACACCATCTTTCCCAGGCAACGTTTGAAGTTTGAGGTGGCAAGACAAGCAAGCAGCCCCATTCTCTGTGCCTCTGTGCGAGCAGTGCCATGGGCAGATGAGGCTGAGCAACAGCTTTCCAGGCTAGCCCCTTCTGCCTGCCATCTATCTGCGGACGTTCGCACTTTCGGAGTAAGGCTGCGAAAGGAGCCTGGCTGGGACACGAACTTTCCCAGGCTACGTTTGAAGTTTCAAGTGGCAAGATAAGCAAGCAGCCCCATTCTCTGTGCCTCTATGCGAACAGTGCCATGGGCAGATGAGGCTGAGCAATAGCTTTCCAGGCTAGCCCCTTCTGCCTGCCAGCTATCTGCGGACGTTCGCACTTTCGGAGTAGGGCTGCGAAAGGAGCCTGGCTGGGACACCAACTTTCCCAGGCTACGTTTGAAGTTTCAAGTGGCAAGATAAGCAAGCAGCCCCATTCTCTGTGCCTCTATGCGAACAGTGCCATGGGCAGATGAGGCTGAGCAACAGCTTTCCAGGCTAGCCCCTTCTGCCTGCCAGCTATCTGCGGACGTTCGCACTTTCGGAGTAGGGCTGCGAAAGGAGCCTGGCTGGGACACCAACTTTCCCAGGCTACGTTTGAAGTTTCAAGTGGCAAGATAAGCAAGCAGCCCCATTCTCTGTGCCTCTATGCGAACAGTGCCATGGGCAGATGAGGCTGAGCAACAGCTTTCCAGGCTAGCCCCTTCTGCCTGCCAGCTATCTGCGGACATTCGCACTTTCGGAGTAGGGCTGCGAAAGGAGCCTGGCTGGGACACCAACTTTCCCAGGCTACGTTTGAAGTTTCAAGTGGCAAGATAAGCAAGCAGCCCCATTCTCTGTGCCTCTATGCGAACAGTGCCATGGGCAGATGAGGCTGAGCAACAGCTTTCCAGGCTAGCCCCTTCTGGCTGCCAGCTATCTGCAGACGTTCGCACTTTCGGAGCAGGGCTGCAAAAGGAGCCTGGCTGGGACACCAACTTTCCCAGGCTATGTTTGAAGATTGAAGTGGCAAGATAAGCAAGCAGCCCCATTCTCTGTGCCTCTATGCGAACAGTGCCATGGGCAGATGAGGCTGAGCAACAGCTTTCCAGGCTAGCCCCTTCTGCCTGCCAGCTATCTGCAGACGTTCGCATTTCAAGAGCAGGGCTGCGAAAGGAGCCTAGCAGGTACACCATCTTTCCCAGGCCACGTTTGAAGTTTGAGGTGGCAAGACAAGCAACCAGCCCCAGTCTCTGTGCCTCTGTGCGAGCAGTGCCATGGGCAGATGAGGCTGAGCAACAGCTTTCCAGGCTAGACCCTTCTACCTGCCAGCTATCTGCAGACGTTCGCATTTCAAGAGCACGGCTGCGAAAGGAGCCTAGCAGGTACACCATCTTTCCCAGGCAACGTTTGAAGTTTGAGGTAGCAAGACAAGCAAGCAGCCCCATTCTCTGTGCCCCTATGCAAGCAGTGCCATGGGCAGATGAGGCTGAGCAACAGCTTTCCAGGCTAGCACCTTCTGCCTGCCAGCTATCTGCAGACGTTCGCATTTCAAGAGCAGGGCTTCTAAAGGAGCCTAGCAGGTACACAATCTTTCCCAGGCTACGTTTGAAGTTTGAGGTGGCAAGACAAGCAAGCAGCCCCATTCTCTGTGCCTCTGTGCGAGCACTGCCATGGGCAGATGAGGCTGAGCAACAGCTTTCCAGGCTAGCCCCTTCTGCCTGCCATCTATTTGCGGACGTTCGCACCTTCGGAGTAGGGCTGCGAAAGGAGCCTGGCTGGGACACAAACTTTCCCAGGCTACGTTTGAAGTTTCAAGTGGCAAGATAAGCAAGCAGCCCCATTCTCTGTGCCTCTATGCGAACAGTGCCATGGGCAGATGAGGCTGAGCAACAGCTTTCCAGGCTAGCCCCTTCTGCCTGCCAGCTATCTGCGGACGTTCGCACTTTCGGAGTAGGGCTGCGAAAGGAGCCTGGCTGGGACACCAACTTTCCCAGGCTACGATTGAAGTTTCAAGTGGCAAGATAAGCAAGCAGCCCCATTCTCTGTGCCTCTATGCGAACAGTGCCATGGGCAGATGAGGCTGAGCAACAGCTTTCCAGGCTAGCCCCTTCTGCCTGCCAGCTATCTGCAGACGTTCGCACTTTCGAAACAGGGCTGTGATAGGAGCCTGGCAGGGACACCACCATTCCCAGCATGCGTTTGATGTTTCAAGTGGCAAGATAAGCAAGCAGCCCCTTACTCTGTGCCTCTATGCGAACAGTGCCATGGGCAGATGAGGCTGAGCAACAGCTTTCCAGGCTAGCCCCTTCTGGCTGCCAGCTATGTGCAGACGTTCGCATTTCAAGAGCAGGGCTGCGAAAGGAGCCTAGCAGGTACATCATCTTTCCCAGGCTACGTTTGAAGTTTGAGGTAGCAAGACAAGCAAGGAGCCCCATTCTCTGTGCCTCTGTGCGAGCAGTGCCAAGAGCAGATGAGGTTGAGCAACAGCTTTCCAGGCTAGCCCCTTCTGCCTGCCAGCTATCTGCAGACGTTCGCACTTTCGGATCAGGGCTGCGAAAGGAGCCTGGCAGGGACAACCCACATTCCTCACATGCGTTTGAAGTTTCAAGTGGCAAGATAAGCAAGCAGCACCATTCTCTGTGCCTCTATGCGAACAGTGCCATGGGCAGATGAGGCTGAGCAACAGCTTTCCAGGCTAGCCCCTTCTGGCTGCCAGCTATCTGCAGACGTTCGCATTTCAAGAGCAGGGCTGCGAAAGAAGCCTAGCAGGTACACCATCTTTCCCAGGCTACGTTTGAAGTTTGAGGTGGCAAGACAAGCAAGCAGCCCCATTCTCTGTGCCTCTGTGCGAGCACTGCCATGGGCAGATGAGGCTGAGCAACAGCTTTCCAGGCTAGCCCCTTCTGCCTGCCAGCTATCTGCGGACGTTCGCACTTTCGGAGTAGGGCTGCGAAAGGAGCCTGGCTGGGACACCAACTTTTCCAGGCTACGTTTGAAGTTTCAAGTGGCAAGACAAGCAAGCAGCCCCATTCTCTGTGCCTCTATGCGAACAGTGCCATGGGCAGATGAGGCTGAGCAACAGCTTTCCAGGCTAGCCCCTTCTGCCTGCCAGCTATCTGCAGACGTTCGCGTTTCAAGAGCAGGGCTGCCAAAGGAGCCTAGCAGGTACACCATCTTTCCCAGGCTACGTTTGAAGTTTGAGGTGGCAAGACAAGTAAGCAGCCCCATTCTCTGTGCCTCTATGCGAACAGTGCCATGGGCAGATGAGGCTGAGCAACAGCTTTCCAGGCTAGCCCCTTCTGGCTGCCGGCTATCTGCAGACGTTCGCATTTCAAGAGCAGGGCTGCGAAAGGAGCCTAGCAGGTATACCATCTTTCCCAGGCTACGTTTGAAGTTTGAGGTGGCAAGACAAGCAAGGAGCCCCATTCTCTGTGCCTCTGTGCGACCAGTGCCATGGGCAGATGAGGCTGAGCAACAGCTTTCCAGGCTAGCACCTTCTGGCTGCCAGCTATCTGCAGACGTTCGCACTTTCGGATCAGGGCTGCGAAAGGAGCCTGGCTGGGACACCAACTTTCCCAGGCTACGTTTGAGGTTTGAGGTGGCAAGACAAGCAAGCAGCCCCATTCTCTGTGCCCCTGTGCGAGCAGTGCCATGGGCAGATGAGGCTGAGCAACAGCTTTCCAGGCTAGCCCCTTCTGCCTGCCAGCTATCTGAGACGTTCGCACTTTCGGAACAGGGCTGTGATAGGAGCCTGGCAGGGACACCACCATTCCCAGCATGCGTTTGAAGTATCAAGTGGCAAGATAAGCAAGCAGCCCCATTCTCTGTGCCTCTATGCGAACAGTGCCATGGGCAGATGAGGCTGAGCAACAGCTTTCCAGGCTAGCCCCTTCTGCCTGCCAGCTATCTGCAGACGTTCGCATTTCAAGAGCAGGGCTGCCAAAGGAGCCTAGCAGGTACACCATCTTTCCCAGGCTACGTTTGAAGTTTGAGGTGGCAAGACAAGCAAGCAGCCTCATTCTCTGGGCCTCTGTGCGAGCAGTGCCATGGGCAGATGAGGCTGAGCAACAGCTTTCCAGGCTAGCCCCTTCTGCCTGCCACCTATCTGCAGACGTTCGCACTTTCAAAGCAGGGCTGCGAAATGAGCCTGGCAGGGACACCACCATTCCCAGCATGCGTGTGAAGTTTCAAGTGGCAAGATAAGCAAGCAGCCCCTTTCTCTGTGCCTCTATGCGAACAGTGCCATGGGCAGATGAGGCTGAGCAACAGCTTTCCAGGCTAGCCCCTTCTGCCTGCCAGCTATCTGCAGACGTTCGCATTTCAAGAGCAGGGCTGCGAAAGGAGCCTAGCAGGTACACCATCTTTCCCAGGCAGCGTTTGAAGTTTGAGGTAGCAAGACAAGCAAGGAGCCCCATTCTCTGTGCCTCTGTGCGAGCAGTGCCATGGGCAGATGAGGCTGAGCAACAGCTTTCCAGGCTAGACTCTTCTGGCTGCCAGCTATCTGCAGACGTTCGCATTTCAAGAGCAGGGCTGCGAAAGGAGCCTAGCAGGTACACCATCTTTCTCAGGCTACGTTTGAAGTTTGAGGTGGCAAGACAAGCAAGCAGCCCCATTCTCTGTGCCTCTGTGCGAGCAGTACCATGGGCAGATGAGGCTGAGCAACAGCTTTCCAGACTAGCCCCTTCTGCCTGCCAGCTATCTGCAGACGTTCGCACTTTCGGAACAGGGCTGTGATAGGAGCCTGGCAGGGACACCACCATTCCCAGCATGCGTTTGAAGTATCAAGTGGCAAGATAAGCAAGCAGCCCCTTTCTCTGTGCCTCTATGCGAACAGTGCCATGGGCAGATGAGGCTGAGCAATAGCTTTCCAGGCTAGCCCCTTCTGGCTGCCAGCTATCTGCAGACGTTCGCACTTTCGGAGCAGGGCTGCGAAAGGAGCCTGGCTGGGACACCAACTTTCCCAGGCTACTTTTGAGGTTTGAGGTGGCAAGACAAGCAAGCAGCCCCTTTCTCTGTGCCTCTGTGCGAGCAGTGCCATGGGCAGATGAGGCTGAGCAACAGCTTTCCAGGCTAGCCCCTTCTGGCTGCCAGCTATCTGCAGACGTTCGCACTTTCGGAGCAGGGCTGCGAAAGGAGCCTGGCTGGGACACCAACTTTCCCAGGCTACGTTTGAGGTTTGAGGTGGCAAGACAAGCAAGCAGCCCCTTTCTCTGTGCCTCTGTGCGAGCAGTGCCATGGGCAGATGAGGCTGAGCAACAGCTTTCCAGGCTAGCCCCTTCTGGCTGCCAGCTATCTGCAGACGTTCGCACTTTCGGAGCAGGGCTGCGAAAGGAGCCTGCCTGGGACACCAACTTTCCCAGGCTACGTTTGAAGATTCAAGTGGCAAGATAAGCAAGCAGCCCCATTCTCTGTGCCTCTGTGCGAACAGTGCCATGGGCAGATGAGGCTGAGCAACAGCTTTCCAGGCTAGCCCCTTCTGCCTGCCAGCTATCTGCAGACGTTCGCGTTTCAAGAGCAGGGCTGCCAAAGGAGCCTAGCAGGTACACCATCTTTCCCAGGCTACGTTTGAAGTTTGAAGTGGCAAGACAAGCAAGCAGCCTCATTCTCTGTGCCTCTGTGCGAACAGTGCCATGGGCAGATGAGGCTGAGCAACAGCTTTCCAGGCTAGCCCCTTCTGCCTGCCAGCTATCTGCAGACGTTCGCATTTCAAGAGCAGGGCTGCGAAAGGAGCCTAGCAGGTACACCATCTTTCCCAGGCTACGTTTGAAGTTTGAGGTAGCAAGACAAGCAAGGAGCCCCATTCTCTGTGCCTCTGTGCGAGCAGTGCCATGGGCAGATGAGGCTGAGCAACAGCTTTCCAGGCTAGCCCCTTCTGCCTGCCAGCTATCTGCAGACGTTCGCACTTTCGGAGCAGGGCTGCGAAAGGAGCCTGGCTGGGACACCAACTTTCCCAGGCTACGTTTGAGGTTTGTGGTGGCAAGACAAGCAAGGAGCCCCATTCTCTGTGCCTCTGTGCGAGCAGTGCCATGGGCAGATGAGGCTGAGCAACAGCTTTCCAGGCTAGCCCCTTCTGCCTGCCAGCTATCTGCAGACGTTCGCACTTTCGGAGCAGGGCTGCGAAAGGAGCCTGGATGGGACACCAACTTTCCAAGGCTACGTTTGAAGATTCAAGTGGCAAGATAAGCAAGCAGCCCCATTCTCTGTGCCTCTATGCGAACAGTGCCATGGGCAGATGAGGCTGAGCAACAGCTTTCCAGGCTAGCCCCTTCTGCCTGCCAGCTATCTGCAGACGTTCGCGTTTTAAGAGCAGGGCTGCCAAAGGAGCCTAGCAGGTACACCATCTTTCCCAGGCTACGTTTGAAGTTTGAGGTGGCAAGACAAGTAAGCAGCCCCATTCTCTGTGCCTCTGTGCGAGCAGTGCCATGGGCAGATGAGGCTGAGCAACAGCTTTCGAGGCTAGCCACTTCTGCCTGCCACCTATCTGCAGAGGATCGCACTTTCGGAGCAAGGCTGTGATAGGAGCCTGGCAGGGACACCACCATTCCCAGCATGCGTTTGAAGTTTCAAGTGGCAAGATAAGCAAGCAGCCCCATTCTCTGTGCCTCTATGCGAACAGTGCCATGGGCAGATGAGGCTGAGCAACAGCTTTCCAGGCTAGCCCCTTCTACCTGCCAGCTATCTGCGGACGTTCGCATTTCAAGAGCAGGGCTGCGAAAGGAGCCTAGCAGGTACACCATCTTTCCCAGGCAACGTTTGAAGTTTGAGGTAGCAAGACAAGCAAGGAGCCCCATTCTCTGTGCCTCTGTGCGAGCAGTGCCATGGGCAGATGAGGCTGAGAAACAGCTTTCCAGGCTAGCACCTTCTGCCTGCCAGCTATCTGCAGACGTTCGCACTTTCGGATCAGGGCTGTGAAAGGAGCCTGGCAGGGACAACCCACATTCCTCACATGCGTTTGAAGTTTGAAGTGGCAAGATAAGCAAGCAGCCCCATTCTCTGTGCCTCTATGCGAACAGTGCCATGGGCAGATGAGGCTGAGCAACAGCTTTCCAGGCTAGCCCCTTCTGGCTGCCACCTATCTGCAGACGTTCGCATTTCAAGAGCAGGGCTGCGAAAGGAGCCTAGCAGGTACACCATCTTTCCCAGGCAACGTTTGAAGTTTGAGGTGGCAAGACAAGCAAGCAGCCCCTTTCTCTGTGCCTCTGTGCGAGCAGTGCCATGGGCAGATGAGGCTGAGCAACAGCTTTCCAGGCTAGCCCCTTCTGCCTGCCAGCTATCTGCAGACGTTCGCACTTTCGGAGTAGGGCTGCGAAAGGAGCCTGGCTGGGACACGAACTTTCCCAGGCTACATTTGAAGTTTCAAGTGGCAAGATAAGCAAGCAGCCCCATTCTCTGTGCCTCTATGCGAACAGTGCCATGGGCAGATGAGGCTGAGCAACAGCTTTCCAGGCTAGCCCCTTCTGCCTGCCAGCTATCTGCAGACGTTCGCATTTCAAGAGCAGGGCTGCGAAAGGAGCCTAGCAGGTACACCATCTTTCCCAGGCTACGTTTGAAGTTTGAGGTGGCAAGACAAGCAAGCAGCCCCATTCTCTGTGCCTCTGTGCGAGCACTGCCATGGGCAGATGAGGCTGAGCAACAGCTTTCCAGGCTAGCCCCTTCTGCCTGCCACCTATCTGCAGACGTTCGCACTTTCGGAACAGGGCTGTGATAGGAGCCTGGCAGGGACACCACCTTTCCCAGCATGCGTTTGAAGTTTCAAGTGGCAAGATAAGCAAGCACTCCCTTTCTCTGTGCCTCTATGCGAACAGTGCCATGGGCAGATGAGGCTGAGCAACAGCTTTCCAGGCTAGACCCTTCTGGCTGCCAGCTATCTGCAGACGTTCGCACTTTCGGAGCAGGGCTGCGAAAGGAGCCTGGCTGGGACACCAACTTTCCCAGGCTACGTTTGAGGTTTGAGGTGGCAAGACAAGCAAGCAGCCCCTTTCTCTGTGCCTCTGTGCGAGCAGTGCCATGGGCAGATGAGGCTGAGCAACAGCTTTCCAGGCTAGCCCCTTCTGGCTGCCAGCTATCTGCAGACGTTCGCACTTTCGGAGCAGGGCTGCGAAAGGAGCCTGGCTGGGACACCAACTTTCCCAGGCTACGTTTGAAGATTCAAGTGGCAAGATAAGCAAGCAGCCCCATTCTCTGTGCCTCTGTGCGAACAGTGCCATGGGCAGATGAGGCTGAGCAACAGCTTTCCAGGCTAGCCCCTTCTGCCTGCCAGCTATCTGCAGACGTTCGCGTTTCAAGAGCAGGGCTGCCAAAGGAGCCTAGCAGGTACACCATCTTTCCCAGGCTACGTTTGAAGTTTGAGGTGGCAAGACAAGTAAGCAGCCCCTTTCTCTGTGCCTCTGTGCGAGCAGTGCCATGGGCAGATGAGGCTGAGCAACAGCTTTCCAGGCTAGCCACTTCTGCCTGCCACCTATCTGCAGAGGATCGCACTTTCGGAGCAAGGCTGCGAAATGAGCCTGACAGGGACACCACCATTCCCAGCATGCGTTTGAAGTTTCAAGTGGCAAGATAAGCAAGCAGCCCCATTCTCTGTGCCTCTATGCGAACAGTGCCATGGGCAGATGAGGCTGAGCAACAGCTTTCCAGGCTAGCCCCTTCTACCTGCCAGCTATCTGCGGACGTTCGCATTTCAAGAGCAGGGCTGCGAAAGGAGCCTAGCAGGTACACCATCTTTCCCAGGCAACGTTTGAAGTTTGAGGTAGCAAGACAAGCAAGCAGCCCCATTCTCTGTGCCTCTGTGCGAGCAGTGCCATGGGCAGATGAGGCTGAGAAACAGCTTTCCAGGCTAGCACCTTCTGCCTGCCAGCTATCTGCAGACGTTCGCACTTTCGGATCAGGGCTGCGAAAGGAGCCTGGCAGGGACAACCCACATTCCTCACATGCGTTTGAAGTTTCAAGTGGCAAGATAAGCAAGCAGCCCCTTTCTCTGTGCCTCTATGCGAACAGTGCCATGGGCAGATGAGGCTGAGCAACAGCTTTCCAGGCTAGCCCCTTCTGGCTGCCACCTATCTGCAGACGTTCGCATTTCAAGAGCAGGGCTGCTAAAGGAGCCTAGCAGGTACACCATCTTTCCCAGGCAACGTTTGAAGTTTGAGGTGGCAAGACAAGCAAGCAGCCCCTTTCTCTGTGCCTCTGTGCGAGCACTGCCATGGGCAGATGAGGCTGAGCAACAGCTTTCCAGGCTAGCCCCTTCTGCCTGCCAGCTATCTGCAGACGTTCGCACTTTCGGAGTAGGGCTGCGAAAGGAGCCTGGCTGGGACACCAACTTTCCCAGGCTACGTTTGAAGTTTCAAGTGGCAAGATAAGCAAGCAGCCCCATTCTCTGTGCCTCTATGCGAACAGTGCCATGGGCAGATGAGGCTGAGCAACAGCTTTCCAGGCTAGCCCCTTCTGCCTGCCAGCTATCTGCAGACGTTCGCATTTCAAGAGCAGGGCTGCGAAAGGAGCCTAGCAGGTACACCATCTTTCCCAGGCTACGTTTGAAGTTTGAGGTGGCAAGACAAGCAAGCAGCCCCATTCTCTGTGCCTCTGTGCAAGCACTGCCATGGGTAGATGAGGCTGAGCAACAGCTTTCCAGGCTAGCCCCTTCTGCCTGCCAGCTATCTGCAGACGTTCGCACTTTCGGAACAGGGCTGTGATAGGAGCCTGGCAGGGACACCACCTTTCCCAGCATGCGTTTGAAGTTTCAAGTGGCAAGATAAGCAAGCACTCCCTTTCTCTGTGCCTCTATGCGAACAGTGCCATGGGCAGATGAGGCTGAGCAACAGCTTTCCAGGCTAGCACCTTCTGGCTGCCAGCTATCTGCAGATGTTCGCGTTTCAAGAGCAGGGCTGCGAAAGGAGCCTAGCAGGTACACCATCTTTCCCAGGCTACGTTTGAAGTTTGAGGTAGCAAGACAAGCAAGGAGCCCCATTCTCTGTGCCTCTGTGCGAGCAGTGCCATGGGCAGATGAGGCTGAGAAACAGCTTTCCAGGCTAGCACCTTCTGCCTGCCAGCTATCTGCAGACGTTCGCACTTTCGGATCAGGGCTGCGAAAGGAGCCTGGCAGGGACAACCCACATTCCTCACATGCGTTTGAAGTTTCAAGTGGCAAGATAAGCAAGCAGCCCCATTCTCTGTGCCTCTATGCGAACAGTGCCATGGGCAGATGAGGCTGAGCAACAGCTTTCCAGGCTAGCACCTTCTGGCTGCCAGCTATCTGCAGACGTTCGCATTTCAAGAGCAGGGCTGCGAAAGGAGCCTAGCAGGTACACCATCTTTCCCAGGCTACGTTTGAAGTTTGAGGTGGCAAGACAAGCAAGCAGCCCCATTCTCTGTGCCTCTGTGCGAACAGTGCCATGGGCAGATGAGGCTGAGCAACAGCTTTCCAGGCTAGCCCCTTCTGCCTGCCAGCTATCTGCGGACGTTCGCACTTTCGGAGTAGGGCTGCGAAAGGAGCCTGGCTGGGACACCAGCTTTCCCAGGATACGTTTGAAGTTTCAAGTGGCAAGATAAGCAAGCAGCCCCATTCTCTGTGCCTCTATGCGAACAGTGCCATGGGCAGATGAGGCTGAGCAACAGCTTTCCAGGCTAGCCCCTTCTGGCTGCCACCTATCTGCAGACGTTCGCCTTTCAAGAGCAGGGCTGCGAAAGGAGCCTAGCAGGTACACCATCTTTCCCAGGATACGTTTGAAGTTTGAGGTGGCAAGACAAGCAAGGAGCCCCATTCTCTGTGCCTCTGTGCGAGCAGTGCCATGGGCAGATGAGGCTGAGCAACAGCTTTCCAGGCTAGCCCCTTCTGCCTGCCAGCTATCTGCAGACGTTCGCACTTTCGGAGTAGGGCTGCGAAAGGAGCCTGGCTGGGACACCAACTTTCCCAGGCTACGTTTGAACTTTCAAGTGGCAAGATAAGCAAGCAACCCCATTCTCTGTGCCTCTATGCGAACTGTGCCATGGGCAGATGAGGCTGAGCAACAGCTTTCCAGGCTAGCCCCTTCTGCCTGCCAGCTATCTGCAGACGTTCGCATTTCAAGAGCTGGGCTGCGAAAGGAGCCTAGCAGGTACACCATCTTTCCCAGGCTACGTTTGAAGTTTGAGGTAGCAAGACAAGCAAGCAGCCCCATTCTCTGTGCCCCTGTGCGAGCAGTGCCATGGGCAGATGAGGCTGAGCAACAGCTTTCCAGGCTAGCCCCTTCTGCCTGCCAGCTATCTGCAGACGTTCGCATTTCAAGAGCAGGGCTGCGAAAGGAGCCTGGCAGGTACACCATCTTTCCCAGGCTACGTTTGAAGTTTGAGGTGGCAAGACAAGCAAGCAGCCCCATTCTCTGTGCCTTCTGTGCGAGCAGTGCCATGGGAAGATGAGGCTGAGCAACAGCTTTCCAGGCTAGCCCCTTCTGCCTGCCAGCTATCTGCAGACGTTCGCAATTTCGGAGCAGGGCTGTGATAGGAGCCTGGCAGGGACACCACCATTCCCAGTATGCGTTTGAAGTTTCAAGTGGCAAGATAAGCAAGCAGCCCCATTCTCTGTGCCTCTATGCGAACAGTGCCATGGGCAGATGAGGCTGAGCAACAGCTTTCCAGGCTAGCCCCTTCTGCCTGCCAGCTATCTGCAGACGTTCGCGTTTCAAGAGCAGGGCTGCCAAAGGAGCCTAGCAGGTACACCATCTTTCCCAGGCTACGTTTGAAGTTTGAGGTGGCAAGACAAGCAAGCAGCCTCATTCTCTGTGCCTCTGTGCGAGCAGTGACATGGGCAGATGAGGCCGAGCAACAGCTTTCCAGGCTAGCCCCTTCTGCCTGCCAGCTATCTGCAGACGTTCGCGTTTAAGAGCAGGGCTGCGAAATGAGCCTGGCAGGGACATCACCATTCCCAGCATGCGTGTGAAGTTTCAAGTGGCAAGATAAGCAAGCAGCCCCTTTCTCTGTGCCTCTATGCGAACAGTGCCATGGGCAGATGAGGCTGAGCAACAGCTTTCCAGGCTAGACCCTTCTGGCTGCCAGCTATCTGCAGACGTTCGCACTTTCGGAGCAGGGTTGCGAAAGGAGCCTGGCTGGGACACTAACTTTCCCAGGCTACGTTTGAGGTTTGAGGTGGCAAGACAAGCAAGCAGCCCCTTTCTCTGTGCCTCTGTGCGAGCAGTGCCATGGGCAGATGAGGCTGAGCAACAGCTTTCCAGGCTAGCCCCTTCTGGCTGCCAGCTATCTGCAGACGTTCGCACTTTCGGAGCAGGGCTGCGAAAGGAGCCTGGCTGGGACACCATCTTTCCCAGGCTACGTTTGAAGATTCAAGTGGCAAGATAAGCAAGCAGCCCCATTCTCTGTGCCTCTGTGCGAACAGTGCCATGGGCAGATGAGGCTGAGCAACAGCTTTCCAGGCTAGCCCCTTCTGCCTGCCAGCTATCTGCAGACGTTCGCGTTTCAAGAGCAGGGCTGCCAAAGGAGCCTAGCAGGTACACCATCTTTCCCAGGCTACGTTTGAAGTTTGAGGTGGCAAGACAAGCAAGCAGCCTCATTCTCTGTGCCTCTGTGCGAGCAGTGCCATGGGCAGATGAGGCTGAGCAACAGCTTTCCAGGCTAGCCCCTTCTGCCTGCCAGCTATCTGCAGACGTTCGCATTTCAAGAGCAGGGCTGCGAAAGGAGCCTAGCAGGTACACCATATTTCCCAGGCTACGTTTGAAGTTTGAGGTAGCAAGACAAGCAAGCAGCCCCATTCTCTGTGCCTCTGTGCGAGCAGTGCCATGGGCAGATGAGGCTGAGCAACAGCTTTCCAGGCTAGCCCCTTCTGCCTGCCAGCTATCTGCAGACGTTCGCACTTTCGGAGCAGGGCTGCGAACGGAGCCTGGCTGGGACACCAACTTTCCCAGGCTACGTTTGAGGTTTGTGGTGGCAAGACAAGCAAGGAGCCCCATTCTCTGTGCCTCTGTGCGAGCAGTGCCATGGGCAGATGAGGCTGAGCAACAGCTTTCCAGGCTAGCCCCTTCTGCCTGCCACCTATCTGCAGACGATCGCACTTTCGGAGCAGGGCTGCGAAAGGAGCCTGGATGGGACACCAACTTTCCCAGGCTACGTTTGAAGATTCAAATGGCAAGATAAGCAAGCAGCCCCATTCTCTGTGCCTCTATGCGAACAGTGCCATGGGCAGATGAGGCTGAGCAACAGCTTTCCAGGCTAGCCCCTTCTGCCTGCCAGCTATCTGCAGACGTTCGCGTTTCAAGAGCAGGGCTGCCAAAGGAGCCTAGCAGGTACACCATCTTTCCCAGGCTACGTTTGAAGTTTGAGGTGGCAAGACAAGTAAGCAGCCCCATTCTCTGTGCCTCTGTGCGAGCAGTGCCATGGGCAGATGAGGCTGAGCAACAGCTTTCCAGGCTAGCCACTTCTGCCTGCCACCTATCTGCAGACGATCGCACTTTCGGAGCAATGCTGCGAAATGAGCCTGACAGGGACACCACCATTCCCAGCATGCGTTTGAAGTTTCAAGTGGCAAGATAAGCAAGCAGCCCCATTCTCTGTGCCTCTATGCGAACAGTGCCATGGGCAGATGAGGCTGAGCAACAGCTTTCCAGGCTAGCCCCTTCTGGCTGCCAGCTATCTGCAGACGTTCGCACTTTCGGAGCAGGGCTGCGAAAGGAGCCTGGCTGGGACACCAACTTTCCCAGGCTACGTTTGAAGATTCAAGTGGCAAGATAAGCAAGCAGCCCCATTCTCTGTGCCTCTGTGCGAGCAGTGCCATGGGCAGATGAGGCTGAGCAACAGCTTTCCAGGCTAGCCCCTTCTGCCTGCCAGCTATCTGCAGACGTTCGCACTTTCGGAACAGGGCTGTGATAGGAGCCTGGCAGGGACACCACCATTCCCAGCATGCGTTTGAAGTTTCAAGTGGCAAGATAAGCAAGCAGCCCCATTCTCTGTGCCTCTATGCGAACAGTGCCATGGGCAGATGAGGCTGAGCAACAGCTTTCCAGGCTAGCCCCTTCTACCTGCCAGCTATCTGCGGACGTTCGCATTTCAAGAGCAGGGCTGCGAAAGGAGCCTAGCAGGTACACCATCTTTCCCAGGCAACGTTTGAAGTTTGAGGTAGCAAGACAAGCAAGGAGCCCCATTCTCTGTGCCTCTGTGCGAGCAGTGCCATGGGCAGATGAGGCTGAGAAACAGCTTTCCAGGCTAGCACCTTCTGCCTGCCAGCTATCTGCAGACGTTCGCACTTTCGGATCAGGGCTGCGAAAGGAGCCTGGCAGGGACAACCCACATTCCTCACATGCGTTTGAAGTTTCAAGTGGCAAGATAAGCAAGCAGCCCCATTCTCTGTGCCTCTATGCGAACAGTGCCATGGGCAGATGAGGCTGAGCAACAGCTTTCCAGGCTAGCCCCTTCTGGCTGCCACCTATCTGCAGACGTTCGCATTTCAAGAGCAGGGCTGCTAAAGGAGCCTAGCAGGTACACCATCTTTCCCAGGCAACGTTTGAAGTTTGAGGTGGCAAGACAAGCAAGCAGCCCCTTTCTCTGTGCCTCTGTGCGAGCACTGCCATGGGCAGATGAGGCTGAGCAACAGCTTTCCAGGCTAGCCCCTTCTGCCTGCCAGCTATCTGCAGACGTTCGCACTTTCGGAGTAGGGCTGCGAAAGGAGCCTGGCTGGGACACCAACTTTCCCAGGCTACGTTTGAAGTTTCAAGTGGCAAGATAAGCAAGCAGCCCCATTCTCTGTGCCTCTATGCGAACAGTGCCATGGGCAGATGAGGCTGAGCAACAGCTTTCCAGGCTAGCCCCTTCTGCCTGCCAGCTATCTGCAGACGTTCGCATTTCAAGAGCAGGGCTGCGAAAGGAGCCTAGCAGGTACACCATCTTTCCCAGGCTACGTTTGAAGTTTGAGGTGGCAAGACAAGCAAGCAGCCCCATTCTCTGTGCCTCTGTGCGAGCACTGCCATGGGCAGATGAGGCTGAGCAACAGCTTTCCAGGCTAGCCCCTTCTGCCTGCCAGCTATCTGCAGACGTTCGCACTTTCGGAACAGGGCTGTGATAGGAGCCTGGCAGGGACACCACCTTTCCCAGCATGCGTTTGAAGTTTCAAGTGGCAAGATAAGCAAGCACTCCCTTTCTCTGTGCCTCTATGCGAACAGTGCCATGGGCAGATGAGGCTGAGCAACAGCTTTCCAGGCTAGCACCTTCTGGCTGCCAGCTATCTGCAGATGTTCGCGTTTCAAGAGCAGGGCTGCGAAAGGAGCCTAGCAGGTACACCATCTTTCCCAGGCTACGTTTGAAGTTTGAGGTAGCAAGACAAGCAAGGAGCCCCATTCTCTGTGCCTCTGTGCGAGCAGTGCCATGGGCAGATGAGGCTGAGAAACAGCTTTCCAGGCTAGCACCTTCTGCCTGCCAGCTATCTGCAGACGTTCGCACTTTCGGATCAGGGCTGCGAAAGGAGCCTGGCAGGGACAACCCACATTCCCCACATGCGTTTGAAGTTTCAAGTGGCAAGATAAGCAAGCAGCCCCATTCTCTGTGCCTCTATGCGAACAGTGCCATGGGCAGATGAGGCTGAGCAACAGCTTTCCAGGCTAGCACCTTCTGGCTGCCAGCTATCTGCAGACGTTCGCATTTCAAGAGCAGGGCTGCGAAAGGAGCCTAGCAGGTACACCATCTTTCCCAGGCTACGTTTGAAGTTTGAGGTGGCAAGACAAGCAAGCAGCCCCATTCTCTGTGCCTCTGTGCGAACAGTGCCATGGGCAGATGAGGCTGAGCAACAGCTTTCCAGGCTAGCCCCTTCTGCCTGCCAGCTATCTGCGGACGTTCGCACTTTCGGAGTAGGGCTGCGAAAGGAGCCTGGCTGGGACACCAGCTTTCCCAGGATACGTTTGAAGTTTCAAGTGGCAAGATAAGCAAGCAGCCCCATTCTCTGTGCCTCTATGCGAACAGTGCCATGGGCAGATGAGGCTGAGCAACAGCTTTCCAGGCTAGCCCCTTCTGGCTGCACCTATCTGCAGACGTTCGCCTTTCAAGAGCAGGGCTGCAAAAGGAGCCTAGCAGGTACACCATCTTTCCCAGGATACGTTTGAAGTTTGAGGTGGCAAGACAAGCAAGGAGCCCCATTCTCTGTGCCTCTGTGCGAGCAGTGCCATGGGCAGATGAGGCTGAGCAACAGCTTTCCAGGCTAGCCCCTTCTGCCTGCCAGCTATCTGCAGACGTTCGCACTTTCGGAGTAGGGCTGCGAAAGGAGCCTGGCTGGGACACCAACTTTCCCAGGCTACGTTTGAAGATTCAAGTGGCAAGATAAGCAAGCAACCCCATTCTCTGTGCCTCTATGCGAACAGTGCCATGGGCAGATGAGGCTGAGCAACAGCTTTCCAGGCTAGCCCCTTCTGCCTGCCAGCTATCTGCAGACGTTCGCATTTCAAGAGCTGGGCTGCGAAAGGAGCCTAGCAGGTACACCATCTTTCCCAGGCTACGTTTGAAGTTTGAGGTAGCAAGACAAGCAAGCAGCCCCATTCTCTGTGCCCCTGTGCGAGCAGTGCCATGGGCAGATGAGGCTGAGCAACAGCTTTCCAGGCTAGCCCCTTCTGCCTGCCAGCTATCTGCAGACGTTCGCATTTCAAGAGCAGGGCTGCGAAAGGAGCCTGGCAGGTACACCATCTTTCCCAGGCTACGTTTGAAGTTTGAGGTGGCAAGACAAGCAAGCAGCCCCATTCTCTGTGCCTTCTGTGCGAGCAGTGCCATGGGAAGATGAGGCTGAGCAACAGCTTTCCAGGCTAGCCCCTTCTGCCTGCCAGCTATCTGCAGACGTTCGCAATTTCGGAGCAGGGCTGTGATAGGAGCCTGGCAGGGACACCACCATTCCCAGTATGCGTTTGAAGTTTCAAGTGGCAAGATAAGCAAGCAGCCCCATTCTCTGTGCCTCTATGCGAACAGTGCCATGGGCAGATGAGGCTGAGCAACAGCTTTCCAGGCTAGCCCCTTCTGCCTGCCAGCTATCTGCAGACGTTCGCGTTTCAAGAGCAGGGCTGCCAAAGGAGCCTAGCAGGTACACCATCTTTCCCAGGCTACGTTTGAAGTTTGAGGTGGCAAGACAAGCAAGCAGCCTCATTCTCTGTGCCTCTGTGCGAGCAGTGACATGGGCAGATGAGGCCGAGCAACAGCTTTCCAGGCTAGCCCCTTCTGCCTGCCAGCTATCTGCAGACGTTCGCGTTTAAGAGCAGGGCTGCGAAATGAGCCTGGCAGGGACATCACCATTCCCAGCATGCGTGTGAAGTTTCAAGTGGCAAGATAAGCAAGCAGCCCCTTTCTCTGTGCCTCTATGCGAACAGTGCCATGGGCAGATGAGGCTGAGCAACAGCTTTCCAGGCTAGACCCTTCTGGCTGCCAGCTATCTGCAGACGTTCGCACTTTCGGAGCAGGGTTGCGAAAGGAGCCTGGCTGGGACACTAACTTTCCCAGGCTACGTTTGAGGTTTGAGGTGGCAAGACAAGCAAGCAGCCCCTTTCTCTGTGCCTCTGTGCGAGCAGTGCCATGGGCAGATGAGGCTGAGCAACAGCTTTCCAGGCTAGCCCCTTCTGGCTGCCAGCTATCTGCAGACGTTCGCACTTTCGGAGCAGGGCTGCGAAAGGAGCCTGGCTGGGACACCAACTTTCCCAGGCTACGTTTGAAGATTCAAGTGGCAAGATAAGCAAGCAGCCCCATTCTCTGTGCCTCTGTGCGAACAGTGCCATGGGCAGATGAGGCTGAGCAACAGCTTTCCAGGCTAGCCCCTTCTGCCTGCCAGCTATCTGCAGACGTTCGCGTTTCAAGAGCAGGGCTGCCAAAGGAGCCTAGCAGGTACACCATCTTTCCCAGGCTACGTTTGAAGTTTGAGGTGGCAAGACAAGCAAGCAGCCTCATTCTCTGTGCCTCTGTGCGAGCAGTGCCATGGGCAGATGAGGCTGAGCAACAGCTTTCCAGGCTAGCCCCTTCTGCCTGCCAGCTATCTGCAGACGTTCGCATTTCAAGAGCAGGGCTGCGAAAGGAGCCTAGCAGGTACACCATATTTCCCAGGCTACGTTTGAAGTTTGAGGTAGCAAGACAAGCAAGCAGCCCCATTCTCTGTGCCTCTGTGCGAGCAGTGCCATGGGCAGATGAGGCTGAGCAACAGCTTTCCAGGCTAGCCCCTTCTGCCTGCCAGCTATCTGCAGACGTTCGCACTTTCGGAGCAGGGCTGCGAAAGGAGCCTGGCTGGGACACCAACTTTCCCAGGCTACGTTTGAGGTTTGTGGTGGCAAGACAAGCAAGGAGCCCCATTCTCTGTGCCTCTGTGCGAGCAGTGCCATGGGCAGATGAGGCTGAGCAACAGCTTTCCAGGCTAGCCCCTTCTGCCTGCCACCTATCTGCAGACGATCGCACTTTCGGAGCAGGGCTGCGAAAGGAGCCTGGATGGGACACCAACTTTCCCAGGCTACGTTTGAAGATTCAAATGGCAAGATAAGCAAGCAGCCCCATTCTCTGTGCCTCTATGCGAACAGTGCCATGGGCAGATGAGGCTGAGCAACAGCTTTCCAGGCTAGCCCCTTCTGCCTGCCAGCTATCTGCAGACGTTCGCGTTTCAAGAGCAGGGCTGCCAAAGGAGCCTAGCAGGTACACCATCTTTCCCAGGCTACGTTTGAAGTTTGAGGTGGCAAGACAAGTAAGCAGCCCCATTCTCTGTGCCTCTGTGCGAGCAGTGCCATGGGCAGATGAGGCTGAGCAACAGCTTTCCAGGCTAGCCACTTCTGCCTGCCACCTATCTGCAGACGATCGCACTTTCGGAGCAAGGCTGCGAAATGAGCCTGACAGGGACACCACCATTCCCAGCATGCGTTTGAAGTTTCAAGTGGCAAGATAAGCAAGCAGCCCCATTCTCTGTGCCTCTATGCGAACAGTGCCATGGGCAGATGAGGCTGAGCAACAGCTTTTCAGGCTAGCCCCTTCTGGCTGCCAGCTATCTGCAGACGTTTGCACTTTCGGAGCAGGGCTGCGAAAGGAGCCTGGCTGGGACACCAACTTTCCCAGGCTACGTTTGAAGATTCAAGTGGCAAGATAAGCAAGCAGCCCCATTCTCTGTGCCTCTGTGCGAGCAGTGCCATGGGCAGATGAGGCTGAGCAACAGCTTTCCAGGCTAGCCCCTTCTGCCTGCCAGCTATCTGCAGACGTTCGCACTTTCGGAACAGGGCTGTGATAGGAGCCTGGCAGGGACACCACCATTCCCAGCATGCGTTTGAAGTTTCAAGTGGCAAGATAAGCAAGCAGCCCCATTCTCTGTGCCTCTATGCGAACAGTGCCATGGGCAGATGAGGCTGAGCAACAGCTTTCCAGGCTAGCCCCTTCTACCTGCCAGCTATCTGCAGACGTTCGCATTTCAAGAGCAGGGCTGCGAAAGGAGCCTAGCAGGTACACCATCTTTCCCAGGCAACGTTTGAAGTTTGAGGTAGCAAGACAAGCAAGGAGCCCCATTCTCTGTGCCTCTGTGCGAGCAGTGCCATGGGCAGATGAGGCTGAGCAACAGCTTTCCAGGCTAGCACCTTCTGCCTGCCAGCTATCTGCAGACGTTCGCACTTTCGGATCAGGGCTGCGAAAGGAGCCTGGCAGGGACAACCCACATTCCTCACATGCGTTTGAAGTTTCAAGTGGCAAGATAAGCAAGCAGCCCCATTCTCTGTGCCTCTATGCGAACAGTGCCATGGGCAGATGAGGCTGAGCAACAGCTTTCCAGGCTAGCCCCTTCTGGCTGCCAGCTATCTGCAGACGTTCGCATTTCAAGAGCAGGGCTGCGAAAGGAGCCTAGCAGGTACACCATCTTTCCCAGGCCACGTTTGAAGTTTGAGGTGGCAAGACAAGCAAGCAGCCTCATTCTCTGTGCCTCTGTGCGAGCAGTGCCATGGGCAGATGAGGCTGAGCAACAGCTTTCCAGGCTAGCCCCTTCTGCCTGCCAGCTATCTGCAGACGTTCGCACTTTCGGAACAGGGCTGTGATAGGAGCCTGGCAGGGACACCACCATTCCCAGCATGCGTTTGAAGTTTCAAGTGGCAAGATAAGCAAGCAGCCCCATTCTCTGTGCCTCTATGCGAACAGTGCCATGGGCAGATGAGGCTGAGCAACAGCTTTCCAGGCTAGCCCCTTCTACCTGCCAGCTATCTGCGGACGTTCGCATTTCAAGAGCAGGGCTGCGAAAGGAGCCTAGCAGGTACACCAACTTTCCCAGGCAACGTTTGAAGTTTGAGGTAGCAAGACAAGCAAGGAGCCCCATTCTCTGTGCCTCTGTGCGAGCAGTGCCATGGGCAGATGAGGCTGAGCAACAGCTTTCCAGGCTAGCACCTTCTGCCTGCCAGCTATCTGCAGACGTTCGCACTTTCGGATCAGGGCTGCGAAAGGAGCCTGGCAGGGACAACCCACATTCCTCACATGCGTTTGAAGTTTCAAGTGGCAAGATAAGCAAGCAGCCCCATTCTCTGTGCCTCTATGCGAACAGTGCCATGGGCAGATGAGGCTGAGCAACAGCTTTCCAGGCTAGCCCCTTCTGGCTGCCACCTATCTGCAGACGTTCGCATTTCAAGAGCAGGGCTGCTAAAGGAGCCTAGCAGGTACACCATCTTTCCCAGGCAACGTTTGAAGTTTGAGGTGGCAAGACAAGTAAGCAGCCCCATTCTCTGTGCCTCTGTGCGAGCACTGCCATGGGCAGATGAGGCTGAGCAACAGCTTTCCAGGCTAGCCCCTTCTGCCTGCCAGCTATCTGCGGACGTTCGCACTTTCGGAGTAGGGCTGCGAAAGGAGCCTGGCTGGGACACGAAGTTTCCCAGGCTACGTTTGAAGTTTCAAGTGGCAAGATAAGCAAGCAGCCCCATTCTCTGTGCCTCTATGCGAACAGTGCCATGGGCAGATGAGGCTGAGCAACAGCTTTCCAGGCTAGCCCCTTCTGCCTGCCAGCTATCTGCAGACGTTCGCATTTCAAGAGCAGGGCTGCGAAAGGATCCTAGCAGGTACACCATCTTTCCCAGGCTACGTTTGAAGTTTGAGGTGGCAAGACAAGCAAGCAGCCCCATTCTCTGTGCCTCTGTGCGAGCACTGCCATGGGCAGATGAGGCTGAGCAACAGCTTTCCAGGCTAGCCCCTTCTGCCTGCCAGCTATCTGCAGACGTTCGCACTTTCGGAACAGGGCTGTGATAGGAGCCTGGCAGGGACACCACCTTTCCCAGCATGCGTTTGAAGTTTCAAGTGGCAAGATAAGCAAGCAGCCCCTTTCTCTGTGCCTCTATGCGAACAGTGCCATGGGCAGATGAGGCTGAGCAACAGCTTTCCAGGCTAGCACCTTCTGGCTGCCAGCTATCTGCAGATGTTCGCATTTCAAGAGCAGGGCTGCGAAAGGAGCCTAGCAGGTACATCATCTTTCCCAGGCTACGTTTGAAGTTTGAGGTAGCAAGACAAGCAAGGAGCCCCATTCTCTGTGCCTCTGTGCGAGCAGTGCCATGGGCAGATGAGGCTGAGCAACAGCTTTCCAGGCTAGCCCCTTCTGCCTGCCAGCTATCTGCAGACGTTCGCATTTCAAGAGCAGGGCTGCGAAAGGAGCCTAGCAGGTACACCATCTTTCTCAGGCAACGTTTGAAGTTTGATGTGGCAAGACAAGCAAGCAGCCCCATTCTCTGTGCCCCTGTGCGAGCAGTACCATGGGCAGATGAGGCTGAGCAACAGCTTTCCAGACTAGCCCCTTCTGCCTGCCAGCTATCTGCAGACGTTCGCACTTTCGGAACAGGGCTGTGATAGGAGCCTGGCAGGGACACCACCATTCCCAGCATGTGTTTGAAGTATCAAGTGGCAAGATAAGCAAGCAGCCCCATTCTCTGTGCCTCTATGTGAACAGAGCCATGGGCAGATGAGGCTGAGCAACAGCTTTCCAGGCTAGCCCCTTCTGGCTGCCACCTATCTGCAGACGTTCGCATTTCAAGAGCAGGGCTGCTAAAGGAGCCTAGCAGGTACACCATCTTTCCCAGGCAACGTTTGAAGTTTGAGGTGGCAAGACAAGCAAGCAGCCCCATTCTCTGTGCCTCTGTGCGAACAGTGCCATGGGCAGATGAGGCTGAGCAACAGCTTTCCAGGCTAGCCCCTTCTGCCTGCCATCTATCTGCGGACGTTCGCATTTCAAGAGCAGGGTTGCGAAAGGAGCCTAGCAGGTACACCATCTTTCCCAGGCTACGTTTGAAGTTTGAGGTGGCAAGACAAGCAAGCAGCCCCATTCTCTGTGCCTCTGTGCGAGCACTGCCATCGGCAGATGAGGCTGAGAAACAGCTTTCCAGGCTAGCACCTTCTGCCTGCCAGCTATCTGCAGACGTTCGCACTTTCAGATCAGGGCTGCGAAAGGAGCCTGGCAGGGACAACCCACATTCCTCACATGCGTTTGAAGTTTCAAGTGGCAAGATAAGCAAGCAGCCCCATTCTCTGTGCCTCTATGCGAACAGTGCCATGGGCAGATGAGGCTGAGCAACAGCTTTCCAGGCTAGCCTCTTCTGGCTGCCACCTATCTGCAGACGTTCGCATTTCAAGAGCAGGGCTGCGAAAGGAACCTAGCAGGTACACCAACTTTCCCAGGATACGTTTGAAGTTTGAGGTGGCAAGACAAGCAAGGAGCCCCATTCTCTGTGCCTCTGTGCGAGCAGTGTCATGGGCAGATGAGGCTGAACAACAGCTTTCCAGGCTAGCCCCTTCTGCCTGCCAGCTATCTGCAGACGTTCGCATTTCAAGAGCAGGGCTGCGAAAGGAGCCTAGCAGGTACACCATCTTTCCCAGGCTACGTTTGAAGTTTGAGGTGGCAAGACAAGCAAGCAGCCTCATTCTCTGTGCCTCTGTGCGAGCAGTGCCATGGGCAGATGAGGCTGAGCAACAGCTTTCCAGGCTAGCCCCTTCTGCCTGCCAGCTATCTGCAGACGTTCGCACTTTCGGAACAGGGCTGTGATAGGAGCCTGGCAGGGACACCACCATTCCCAGCATGCGTTTGAAGTTTCAAGTGGCAAGATAAGCAAGCAGCCCCATTCTCTGTGCCTCTATGCGAACAGTGCCATGGGCAGATGAGGCTGAGCAACAGCTTTCCAGGCTAGCCCCTTCTACCTGCCAGCTATCTGCGGACGTTCGCATTTCAAGAGCAGGGCTGCGAAAGGAGCCTAGCAGGTACACCAACTTTCCCAGGCAACGTTTGAAGTTTGAGGTAGCAAGACAAGCAAGGAGCCCCATTCTCTGTGCCTCTGTGCGAGCAGTGCCATGGGCAGATGAGGCTGAGCAACAGCTTTCCAGGCTAGCACCTTCTGCCTGCCAGCTATCTGCAGACGTTCGCACTTTCGGATCAGGGCTGCGAAAGGAGCCTGGCAGGGACAACCCACATTCCTCACATGCGTTTGAAGTTTCAAGTGGCAAGATAAGCAAGCAGCCCCATTCTCTGTGCCTCTATGCGAACAGTGCCATGGGCAGATGAGGCTGAGCAACAGCTTTCCAGGCTAGCCCCTTCTGGCTGCCACCTATCTGCAGACGTTCGCATTTCAAGAGCAGGGCTGCTAAAGGAGCCTAGCAGGTACACCATCTTTCCCAGGCAACGTTTGAAGTTTGAGGTGGCAAGACAAGTAAGCAGCCCCATTCTCTGTGCCTCTGTGCGAGCACTGCCATGGGCAGATGAGGCTGAGCAACAGCTTTCCAGGCTAGCCCCTTCTGCCTGCCAGCTATCTGCGGACGTTCGCACTTTCGGAGTAGGGCTGCGAAAGGAGCCTGGCTGGGACACGAAGTTTCCCAGGCTACGTTTGAAGTTTCAAGTGGCAAGATAAGCAAGCAGCCCCATTCTCTGTGCCTCTATGCGAACAGTGCCATGGGCAGATGAGGCTGAGCAACAGCTTTCCAGGCTAGCCCCTTCTGCCTGCCAGCTATCTGCAGACGTTCGCATTTCAAGAGCAGGGCTGCGAAAGGATCCTAGCAGGTACACCATCTTTCCCAGGCTACGTTTGAAGTTTGAGGTGGCAAGACAAGCAAGCAGCCCCATTCTCTGTGCCTCTGTGCGAGCACTGCCATGGGCAGATGAGGCTGAGCAACAGCTTTCCAGGCTAGCCCCTTCTGCCTGCCAGCTATCTGCAGACGTTCGCACTTTCGGAACAGGGCTGTGATAGGAGCCTGGCAGGGACACCACCTTTCCCAGCATGCGTTTGAAGTTTCAAGTGGCAAGATAAGCAAGCAGCCCCTTTCTCTGTGCCTCTATGCGAACAGTGCCATGGGCAGATGAGGCTGAGCAACAGCTTTCCAGGCTAGCACCTTCTGGCTGCCAGCTATCTGCAGATGTTCGCATTTCAAGAGCAGGGCTGCGAAAGGAGCCTAGCAGGTACATCATCTTTCCCAGGCTACGTTTGAAGTTTGAGGTAGCAAGACAAGCAAGGAGCCCCATTCTCTGTGCCTCTGTGCGAGCAGTGCCATGGGCAGATGAGGCTGAGCAACAGCTTTCCAGGCTAGCCCCTTCTGCCTGCCAGCTATCTGCAGACGTTCGCATTTCAAGAGCAGGGCTGCGAAAGGAGCCTAGCAGGTACACCATCTTTCTCAGGCAACGTTTGAAGTTTGATGTGGCAAGACAAGCAAGCAGCCCCATTCTCTGTGCCCCTGTGCGAGCAGTACCATGGGCAGATGAGGCTGAGCAACAGCTTTCCAGACTAGCCCCTTCTGCCTGCCAGCTATCTGCAGACGTTCGCACTTTCGGAACAGGGCTGTGATAGGAGCCTGGCAGGGACACCACCATTCCCAGCATGTGTTTGAAGTATCAAGTGGCAAGATAAGCAAGCAGCCCCATTCTCTGTGCCTCTATGTGAACAGAGCCATGGGCAGATGAGGCTGAGCAACAGCTTTCCAGGCTAGCCCCTTCTGGCTGCCACCTATCTGCAGACGTTCGCATTTCAAGAGCAGGGCTGCTAAAGGAGCCTAGCAGGTACACCATCTTTCCCAGGCAACGTTTGAAGTTTGAGGTGGCAAGACAAGCAAGCAGCCCCATTCTCTGTGCCTCTGTGCGAGCACTGCCATGGGCAGATGAGGCTGAGCAACAGCTTTCCAGGCTAGCCCCTTCTGCCTGCCATCTATCTGCGGACGTTCGCATTTCAAGAGCAGGGTTGCGAAAGGAGCCTAGCAGGTACACCATCTTTCCCAGGCTACGTTTGAAGTTTGAGGTGGCAAGACAAGCAAGCAGCCCCATTCTCTGTGCCTCTGTGCGAGCACTGCCATCGGCAGATGAGGCTGAGAAACAGCTTTCCAGGCTAGCACCTTCTGCCTGCCAGCTATCTGCAGACGTTCGCACTTTCAGATCAGGGCTGCGAAAGGAGCCTGGCAGGGACAACCCACATTCCTCACATGCGTTTGAAGTTTCAAGTGGCAAGATAAGCAAGCAGCCCCATTCTCTGTGCCTCTATGCGAACAGTGCCATGGGCAGATGAGGCTGAGCAACAGCTTTCCAGGCTAGCCCCTTCTGGCTGCCACCTATCTGCAGACGTTCGCATTTCAAGAGCAGGGCTGCAAAAGGAACCTAGCAGGTACACCAACTTTCCCAGGATACGTTTGAAGTTTGAGGTGGCAAGACAAGCAAGGAGCCCCATTCTCTGTGCCTCTGTGCGAGCAGTGTCATGGGCAGATGAGGCTGAACAACAGCTTTCCAGGCTAGCCCCTTCTGCCTGCCAGCTATCTGCAGACGTTCGCATTTCAAGAGCAGGGCTGCGAAAGGAGCCTAGCAGGTACACCATCTTTCCCAGGCTACGTTTGAAGTTTGAGGTGGCAAGACAAGCAAGCAGCCCCATTCTCTGTGCCCCTATGCAAGCAGTGCCATGGGCAGATGAGGCTGAGCAACAGCTTTCCAGGCTAGCCCCTTCTGCCTGCCAGCTATCTGCAGACGTTCGCACTTTCGGAGCAGGGCTGTGATAGGAGCCTGGCAGGGACACCACCATTCCCAGCATGCGTTTGAAGTATCAAGTGGCAAGATAAGCAAGCAGCCCCATTCTCTGTGCCTCTATGCGAACAGTGCCATGGGCAGATGAATCTGAGCAACAGCTTTCCAGGCTAGCCCCTTCTGGCTGCCAGCTATCTGCAGACGTTCGCATTTCAAGAGCTGGGCTGCGAAAGGAGCCTAGCAGGTACACCATCTTTCCCAGGCTACGTTTGAAGTTTGAGGTAGCAAGACAAGCAAGCAGCCCCATTCTCTGTGCCCCTGTGCGAGCAGTGCCATGGGCAGATGAGGCTGAGCAACAGCTTTCCAGGCTAGCCCCTTCTGGCTGCCACCAATCTGCAGACGTTCGCATTTCAAGAGCAGGGCTGCGAAAGGAGCCTAGCAGGTACACCATCTTTCTCAGGCTACGTTTGAAGTTTCAAGTGGCAAGACAAGCAAGCAGCCCCATTCTCTGTGCCCCTGTGCGAGCAGTACCATGGGCAGATGAGGCTGAACAACAGCTTTCCAGGCTAGCCCCTTCTGCCTGCCAGCTATCTGCAGACGTTCGCATTTCAAGAGCAGGGCTGCGAAAGGAGCCTAGCAGGTACACCATCTTTCCCAGGCAACGTTTGAAGTTTGAGGTGGCAAGACAAGCAAGCAGCCCCATTCTCTGTGCCCCTATGCAAGCAGTGCCATGGGCAGATGAGGCTGAGCAACAGCTTTCCAGGCTAGCCCCTTCTGCCTGCCAGCTATCTGCAGACGTTCGCAATTTCGGAGCAGGGCTGTGATAGGAGCCTGGCTGGGACACGAAGTTTCCCAGGCTACGTTTGAAGTTTCAAGTGGCAAGATAAGCAAGCAGCCCCATTCTCTGTGCCTCTATGCGAACAGTGCCATGGGCAGATGAGGCTGAGCAACAGCTTTCCAGGCTAGCCCCTTCTGCCTGCCAGCTATCTGCAGACGTTCGCATTTCAAGAGCAGGGCTGCTAAAGGAGCCTAGCAGGTACACCATCTTTCCCAGGCAACGTTTGAAGTTTGAGGTGGCAAGACAAGTAAGCAGCCCCATTCTCTGTGCCTCTGTGCGAGCACTGCCATGGGCAGATGAGGCTGAGCAACAGCTTTCCAGGCTAGCCCCTTCTGCCTGCCAGCTATCTGCGGACGTTCGCACTTTCGGAGTAGGGCTGCGAAAGGAGCCTGGCTGGGACACGAAGTTTCCCAGGCTACGTTTGAAGTTTCAAGTGGCAAGATAAGCAAGCAGCCCCATTCTCTGTGCCTCTATGCGAACAGTGCCATGGGCAGATGAGGCTGAGCAACAGCTTTCCAGGCTAGCCCCTTCTGCCTGCCAGCTATCTGCAGACGTTCGCATTTCAAGAGCAGGGCTGCGAAAGGATCCTAGCAGGTACACCATCTTTCCCAGGCTACGTTTGAAGTTTGAGGTGGCAAGACAAGCAAGCAGCCCCATTCTCTGTGCCTCTGTGCGAGCACTGCCATGGGCAGATGAGGCTGAGCAACAGCTTTCCAGGCTAGCCCCTTCTGCCTGCCAGCTATCTGCAGACGTTCGCACTTTCGGAACAGGGCTGTGATAGGAGCCTGGCAGGGACACCACCTTTCCCAGCATGCGTTTGAAGTTTCAAGTGGCAAGATAAGCAAGCAGCCCCTTTCTCTGTGCCTCTATGCGAACAGTGCCATGGGCAGATGAGGCTGAGCAACAGCTTTCCAGGCTAGCACCTTCTGGCTGCCAGCTATCTGCAGATGTTCGCATTTCAAGAGCAGGGCTGCGAAAGGAGCCTAGCAGGTACACCATCTTTCCCAGGCTACGTTTGAAGTTTGAGGTAGCAAGACAAGCAAGGAGCCCCATTCTCTGTGCCTCTGTGCGAGCAGTGCCATGGGCAGATGAGGCTGAGCAACAGCTTTCCAGGCTAGCCCCTTCTGCCTGCCAGCTATCTGCAGACGTTCGCATTTCAAGAGCAGGGCTGCGAAAGGAGCCTAGCAGGTACACCATCTTTCTCAGGCAACGTTTGAAGTTTGATGTGGCAAGACAAGCAAGCAGCCCCATTCTCTGTGCCCCTGTGCGAGCAGTACCATGGGCAGATGAGGCTGAGCAACAGCTTTCCAGACTAGCCCCTTCTGCCTGCCAGCTATCTGCAGACGTTCGCACTTTCGGAACAGGGCTGTGATAGGAGCCTGGCAGGGACACCACCATTCCCAGCATGTGTTTGAAGTATCAAGTGGCAAGATAAGCAAGCAGCCCCATTCTCTGTGCCTCTATGTGAACAGAGCCATGGGCAGATGAGGCTGAGCAACAGCTTTCCAGGCTAGCCCCTTCTGGCTGCCACCTATCTGCAGACGTTCGCATTTCAAGAGCAGGGCTGCTAAAGGAGCCTAGCAGGTACACCATCTTTCCCAGGCAACGTTTGAAGTTTGAGGTGGCAAGACAAGCAAGCAGCCCCATTCTCTGTGCCTCTGTGCGAGCAGTGCCATGGGCAGATGAGGCTGAGCAACAGCTTTCCAGGCTAGCCCCTTCTGCCTGCCATCTATCTGCGGACGTTCGCGTTTCAAGAGCAGGGTTGCGAAAGGAGCCTAGCAGGTACACCATCTTTCCCAGGCTACGTTTGAAGTTTGAGGTGGCAAGACAAGCAAGCAGCCCCATTCTCTGTGCCTCTGTGCGAGCACTGCCATCGGCAGATGAGGCTGAGAAACAGCTTTCCAGGCTAGCACCTTCTGCCTGCCAGCTATCTGCAGACGTTCGCACTTTCAGATCAGGGCTGCGAAAGGAGCCTGGCAGGGACAACCCACATTCCTCACATGCGTTTGAAGTTTCAAGTGGCAAGATAAGCAAGCAGCCCCATTCTCTGTGCCTCTATGCGAACAGTGCCATGGGCAGATGAGGCTGAGCAACAGCTTTCCAGGCTAGCCCCTTCTGGCTGCCACCTATCTGCAGACGTTCGCATTTCAAGAGCAGGGCTGCGAAAGGAACCTAGCAGGTACACCAACTTTCCCAGGATACGTTTGAAGTTTGAGGTGGCAAGACAAGCAAGGAGCCCCATTCTCTGTGCCTCTGTGCGAGCAGTGTCATGGGCAGATGAGGCTGAACAACAGCTTTCCAGGCTAGCCCCTTCTGCCTGCCAGCTATCTGCAGACGTTCGCATTTCAAGAGCAGGGCTGCGAAAGGACCCTAGCAGGTACACCATCTTTCCCAGGCAACGTTTGAAGTTTGAGGTGGCAAGACAAGCAAGCAGCCCCATTCTCTGTGCCCCTATGCAAGCAGTGCCATGGGCAGATGAGGCTGAGCAACAGCTTTCCAGGCTAGCCCCTTCTGCCTGCCAGCTATCTGCAGACGTTCGCACTTTCGGAGCAGGGCTGTGATAGGAGCCTGGCAGGGACACCACCATTCCCAGCATGCGTTTGAAGTATCAAGTGGCAAGATAAGCAAGCAGCCCCATTCTCTGTGCCTCTATGCGAACAGTGCCATGGGCAGATGAATCTGAGCAACAGCTTTCCAGGCTAGCCCCTTCTGGCTGCCAGCTATCTGCAGACGTTCGCATTTCAAGAGCTGGGCTGCGAAAGGAGCCTAGCAGGTACACCATCTTTCCCAGGCTACGTTTGAAGTTTGAGGTAGCAAGACAAGCAAGCAGCCCCATTCTCTGTGCCCCTGTGCGAGCAGTGCCATGGGCAGATGAGGCTGAGCAACAGCTTTCCAGGCTAGCCCCTTCTGGCTGCCACCAATCTGCAGACGTTCGCATTTCAAGAGCAGGGCTGCGAAAGGAGCCTAGCAGGTACACCATCTTTCTCAGGCTACGTTTGAAGTTTCAAGTGGCAAGACAAGCAAGCAGCCCCATTCTCTGTGCCCCTGTGCGAGCAGTACCATGGGCAGATGAGGCTGAACAACAGCTTTCCAGGCTAGCCCCTTCTGCCTGCCAGCTATCTGCAGACGTTCGCATTTCAAGAGCAGGGCTGCGAAAGGAGCCTAGCAGGTACACCATCTTTCCCAGGCAACGTTTGAAGTTTGAGGTGGCAAGACAAGCAAGCAGCCCCATTCTCTGTGCCCCTATGCAAGCAGTGCCATGGGCAGATGAGGCTGAGCAACAGCTTTCCAGGCTAGCCCCTTCTGCCTGCCAGCTATCTGCAGACGTTCGCAATTTCGGAGCAGGGCTGTGATAGGAGCCTGGCAGGGACACCACCATTCCCAGCATGCGTTTGAAGTTTCAAGTGGCAAGATAAGCAAGCAGCCCCATTCTCTGTGCCTCTATGCGAACAGTGCCATGGGCAGATGAGGCTGAGCAACAGCTTTCCAGGCTAGCCCCTTCTGGCTGCCAGCTATCTGCAGACGTTCGCATTTCAAGAGCAGGGCTGCGAAAGGAGCCTAGCAGGTACACCATATTTCCCAGGCTACGTTTGAAGTTTGAGGTGGCAAGACAAGCAAGCAGCCCCATTCTCTGTGCCTCTGTGCGAGCACTGCCATGGGCAGATGAGGCTGAGCAACAGCTTTCCAGGCTAGACCCTTCTGCCTGCCAGCTATCTGCAGACGTTCGCACTTTCGGAACAGGGCTGTGATAGGAGCCTGGCAGGGACACCACCATTCTCAGCATGCGTTTGAAGTTTCAAGTGGCAAGATAAGCAAGCAGCCCCATTCTCTGTGCCTCTATGCGAACAGTTCCATGGGCAGATGAGGCTGAGCAACAGCTTTCCAGGCTAGCCCCTTCTGGCTGCCAGCTATCTGCAGACGTTCTCATTTCAAGAGCACGGCTGCGAAAGGAGCCTAGCAGGTACACCATCTTTCCCAGGCTACGTTTGAAGTTTGAGGTGGCAAGACAAGCAAGCAGCCCCATTCTCTGTGCCTCTGTGCGAGCACTGCCATGGGCAGATGAGGCTGAGCAACAGCTTTCCAGGCTAGCCCCTTCTGGCTGCCAGCTATCTGCAGACGTTCGCATTTCAAGAGCAGGGCTGCGAAAGGAGCCTAGCAGGTACACCATATTTCCCAGGCAACGTTTGAAGTTTGAGGTGGCAAGACAAGCAAGCAGCCCCATTCTCTGTGCCTCTGTGCTAGCACTGCCATGGGCAGATGAGGCTGAGCAACAGCTTTCCAGGCTAGCCCCTTCTGCCTGCCATCTATCTGCGGACGTTCGCATTTCAAGAGCAGGGTTGCGAAAGGAGCCTAGCAGGTACACCATCTTTCCCAGGCTACGTTTGAAGTTTGAGGTGGCAAGACAAGCAAGCAGCCCCATTCTCTGTGCCTCTGTGCGAGCACTGCCATCGGCAGATGAGGCTGAGAAACAGCTTTCCAGGCTAGCACCTTCTGCCTGCCAGCTATCTGCAGACGTTCGCACTTTCAGATGAGGGCTGCGAAAGGAGCCTGGCAGGGACAACCCACATTCCTCACATGCGTTTGAAGTTTCAAGTGGCAAGATAAGCAAGCAGCCCCATTCTCTGTGCCTCTATGCGAACAGTGCCATGGGCAGATGAGGCTGAGCAACAGCTTTCCAGGCTAGCCCCTTCTGGCTGCCACCTATCTGCAGACGTTCGCATTTCAAGAGCAGGGCTGCGAAAGGAACCTAGCAGGTACACCAACTTTCCCAGGATACGTTTGAAGTTTGAGGTGGCAAGACAAGCAAGGAGCCCCATTCTCTGTGCCTCTGTGCGAGCAGTGTCATGGGCAGATGAGGCTGAACAACAGCTTTCCAGGCTAGCCCCTTCTGCCTGCCAGCTATCTGCAGACGTTCGCATTTCAAGAGCAGGGCTGCGAAAGGAGCCTAGCAGGTACACCATCTTTCCCAGGCAACGTTTGAAGTTTGAGGTGGCAAGACAAGCAAGCAGCCCCATTCTCTGTGCCCCTATGCAAGCAGTGCCATGGGCAGATGAGGCTGAGCAACAGCTTTCCAGGCTAGCCCCTTCTGCCTGCCAGCTATCTGCAGACGTTCGCACTTTCGGAGCAGGGCTGTGATAGGAGCCTGGCAGGGACACCACCATTCCCAGCATGCGTTTGAAGTATCAAGTGGCAAGATAAGCAAGCAGCCCCATTCTCTGTGCCTCTATGCGAACAGTGCCATGGGCAGATGAATCTGAGCAACAGCTTTCCAGGCTAGCCCCTTCTGGCTGCCAGCTATCTGCAGACGTTCGCATTTCAAGAGCTGGGCTGCGAAAGGAGCCTAGCAGGTACACCATCTTTCCCAGGCTACGTTTGAAGTTTGAGGTAGCAAGACAAGCAAGCAGCCCCATTCTCTGTGCCCCTGTGCGAGCAGTGCCATGGGCAGATGAGGCTGAGCAACAGCTTTCCAGGCTAGCCCCTTCTGGCTGCCACCAATCTGCAGACGTTCGCATTTCAAGAGCAGGGCTGCGAAAGGAGCCTAGCAGGTACACCATCTTTCTCAGGCTACGTTTGAAGTTTCAATTGGCAAGACAAGCAAGCAGCCCCATTCTCTGTGCCCCTGTGCGAGCAGTACCATGGGCAGATGAGGCTGAACAACAGCTTTCCAGGCTAGCCCCTTCTGCCTGCCAGCTATCTGCAGACGTTCGCATTTCAAGAGCAGGGCTGCGAAAGGAGCCTAGCAGGTACACCATCTTTCCCAGGCAACGTTTGAAGTTTGAGGTGGCAAGACAAGCAAGCAGCCCCATTCTCTGTGCCCCTATGCAAGCAGTGCCATGGGCAGATGAGGCTGAGCAACAGCTTTCCAGGCTAGCCCCTTCTGCCTGCCAGCTATCTGCAGACGTTCGCAATTTCGGAGCAGGGCTGTGATAGGAGCCTGGCAGGGACACCACCATTCCCAGCATGCGTTTGAAGTTTCAAGTGGCAAGATAAGCAAGCAGCCCCATTCTCTGTGCCTCTATGCGAACAGTGCCATGGGCAGATGAGGCTGAGCAACAGCTTTCCAGGCTAGCCCCTTCTGGCTGCCAGCTATCTGCAGACGTTCGCATTTCAAGAGCAGGGCTGCGAAAGGAGCCTAGCAGGTACACCATATTTCCCAGGCTACGTTTGAAGTTTGAGGTGGCAAGACAAGCAAGCAGCCCCATTCTCTGTGCCTCTGTGCGAGCACTGCCATGGGCAGATGAGGCTGAGCAACAGCTTTCCAGGCTAGACCCTTCTGCCTGCCAGCTATCTGCAGACGTTCGCACTTTCGGAACAGGGCTGTGATAGGAGCCTGGCAGGGACACCACCATTCTCAGCATGCGTTTGAAGTTTCAAGTGGCAAGATAAGCAAGCAGCCCCATTCTCTGTGCCTCTATGCGAACAGTTCCATGGGCAGATGAGGCTGAGCAACAGCTTTCCAGGCTAGCCCCTTCTGGCTGCCAGCTATCTGCAGACGTTCTCATTTCAAGAGCACGGCTGCGAAAGGAGCCTAGCAGGTACACCATCTTTCCCAGGCTACGTTTGAAGTTTGAGGTGGCAAGACAAGCAAGCAGCCCCATTCTCTGTGCCTCTGTGCGAGCACTGCCATGGGCAGATGAGGCTGAGCAACAGCTTTCCAGGCTAGCCCCTTCTGGCTGCCAGCTATCTGCAGACGTTCGCATTTCAAGAGCAGGGCTGCGAAAGGAGCCTAGCAGGTACACCATATTTCCCAGGCAACGTTTGAAGTTTGAGGTGGCAAGACAAGCAAGCAGCCCCATTCTCTGTGCCTCTGTGCGAGCACTGCCATGGGCAGATGAGGCTGAGCAACAGCTTTCCAGGCTAGCCCCTTCTGCCTGCCATCTATGTGCGGACGTTCGCATTTCAAGAGCAGGGTTGCGAAAGGAGCCTAGCAGGTACACCATCTTTCCCAGGCAACGTTTGAAGTTTGAGGTGGCAAGACAAGCAAGCAGCCCCATTCTCTGTGCCTCTGTGCGAGCACTGCCATCGGCAGATGAGGCTGAGAAACAGCTTTCCAGGCTAGCACCTTCTGCCTGCCAGCTATCTGCAGACGTTCGCACTTTCAGATCAGGGCTGCGAAAGGAGCCTGGCAGGGACAACCCACATTCCTCACATGCGTTTGAAGTTTCAAGTGGCAAGATAAGCAAGCAGCCCCATTCTCTGTGCCTCTATGCGAACAGTGCCATGGGCAGATGAGGCTGAGCAACAGCTTTCCAGGCTAGCCCCTTCTGGCTGCCACCTATCTGCAGACGTTCGCATTTCAAGAGCAGGGCTGCGAAAGGAACCTAGCAGGTACACCAACTTTCCCAGGATACGTTTGAAGTTTGAGGTGGCAAGACAAGCAAGGAGCCCCATTCTCTGTGCCTCTGTGCGAGCAGTGTCATGGGCAGATGAGGCTGAACAACAGCTTTCCAGGCTAGCCCCTTCTGCCTGCCAGCTATCTGCAGACTTTCGCATTTCAAGAGCAGGGCTGCGAAAGGAGCCTAGCAGGTACACCATCTTTCCCAGGCAACGTTTGAAGTTTGAGGTGCCAAGACAAGCAAGCAGCCCCATTCTCTGTGCCCCTATGCAAGCAGTGCCATGGGCAGATGAGGCTGAGCAACAGCTTTCCAGGCTAGCCCCTTCTGCCTGCCAGCTATCTGCAGACGTTCGCACTTTCGGAGCAGGGCTGTGATAGGAGCCTGGCAGGGACACCACCATTCCCAGCATGCGTTTGAAGTATCAAGTGGCAAGATAAGCAAGCAGCCCCATTCTCTGTGCCTCTATGCGAACAGTGCCATGGGCAGATGAATCTGAGCAACAGCTTTCCAGGCTAGCCCCTTCTGGCTGCCAGCTATCTGCAGACGTTCGCATTTCAAGAGCTGGGCTGCGAAAGGAGCCTAGCAGGTACACCATCTTTCCCAGGCTACGTTTGAAGTTTGAGGTAGCAAGACAAGCAAGCAGCCCCATTCTCTGTGCCCCTGTGCGAGCAGTGCCATGGGCAGATGAGGCTGAGCAACAGCTTTCCAGGCTAGCCCCTTCTGGCTGCCACCAATCTGCAGACGTTCGCATTTCAAGAGCAGGGCTGCGAAAGGAGCCTGGCAGGTACACCATCTTTCCCAGGCTACGTTTGAAGTTTGAGGTGGCAAGACAAGCAAGCAGCCCCATTCTCTGTGCCTCTGTGCGAGCAGTGCCATGGGCAGATGAGGCTGAGCAACAGCTTTCCAGGCTAGCCCCTTCTGCCTGCCAGCTATCTGCAGACGTTCGCAATTTCGGAGCAGGGCTGTGATAGGAGCCTGGCAGGGACACCACCATTCCCAGCATGCGTTTGAAGTTTCAAGTGGCAAGATAAGCAAGCAGCCCCATTCTCTGTGCCTCTATGCGAACAGTGCCATGGGCAGATGAGGCTGAGCAACAGCTTTCCAGGCTAGCCCCTTCTGCCTGCCAGCTATCTGCAGACGTTCGCATTTCAAGAGCAGGGCTGCGAAAGGAGCCTAGCAGGTACACCATATTTCCCAGGCTACGTTTGAAGTTTGAGGTGGCAAGACAAGCAAGCAGCCCCATTCTCTGTGCCTCTGTGCGAGCACTGCCATGGGCAGATGAGGCTGAGCAACAGCTTTCCAGGCTAGACCCTTCTGCCTGCCAGCTATCTGCAGACGTTCGCACTTTCGGAACAGGGCTGTGATAGGAGCCTGGCAGGGACACCACCATTCTCAGCATGCGTTTGAAGTTTCAAGTGGCAAGATAAGCAAGCAGCCTCATTCTCTGTGCCTCTATGCGAACAGTTCCATGGGCAGATGAGGCTGAGCAACAGCTTTCCAGGCTAGCCCCTTCTGGCTGCCAGCTATCTGCAGACGTTCTCATTTCAAGAGCACGGCTGCGAAAGGAGCCTAGCAGGTACACCATCTTTCCCAGGCTACGTTTGAAGTTTGAGGTGGCAAGACAAGCAAGCAGCCCCATTCTCTGTGCCTCTGTGCGAGCACTGCCATGGGCAGATGAGGCTGAGCAACCGCTTTCCAGGCTAGCCCCTTCTGCCTGCCAGCTATCTGCAGACGTTCGCATTTCAAGAGCAGGGCTGCGAAAGGAGCCTAGCAGGTACACCATCTTTCTCAGGCTACGTTTGAAGTTTCAAGTGGCAAGACAAGCAAGCAGCCCCATTCTCTGTGCCCCTGTGCGAGCAGTACCATGGGCAGATGAGGCTGAGCAACAGCTTTCCAGACTAGCCCCTTCTGCCTGCCAGCTATCTGCAGACGTTCGCACTTTCGGAACAGGGCTGTGATAGGAGCCTGGCAGGGACACCACCATTCCCAGCATGCGTTTGAAGTATCAAGTGGCAAGATAAGCAAGCAGACGCATTCTCTGTGCCTCTATGCGAACAGTGCCATGGGCAGATGAATCTGAGCAACAGCTTTCCAGGCTAGCCCCTTCTGGCTGCCAGCTATCTGCAGACGTTCGCATTTCAAGAGCTGGGCTGCGAAAGGAGCCTAGCAGGTACACCATCTTTCCCAGGCTACGTTTGAAGTTTGAGGTAGCAAGACAAGCAAGCAGCCCCATTCTCTGTGCCCCTGTGCGAGCAGTGCCATGGGCAGATGAGGCTGAGCAACAGCTTTCCAGGCTAGCCCCTTCTGCCTGCCAGCTATCTGCAGACGTTCGCATTTCAAGAGCAGGGCTGCGAAAGGAGCCTGGCAGGTACACCATCTTTCCCAGGCTACGTTTGAAGTTTGAGGTGGCAAGACAAGCAAGCAGCCCCATTCTCTGTGCCTTCTGTGCGAGCAGTGCCATGGGAAGATGAGGCTGAGCAACAGCTTTCCAGGCTAGCCCCTTCTGCCTGCCAGCTATCTGCAGACGTTCGCAATTTCGGAGCAGGGCTGTGATAGGAGCCTGGCAGGGACACCACCATTCCCAGCATGCGTTTGAAGTTTCAAGTGGCAAGATAAGCAAGCAGCCCCATTCTCTGTGCCTCTATGCGAACAGTGCCATGGGCAGATGAGGCTGAGCAACAGCTTTCCAGGCTAGCCCCTTCTGCCTGCCAGCTATCTGCAGACGTTCGCATTTCAAGAGCAGGGCTGCGAAAGGAGCCTAGCAGGTACACCATATTTCCCAGGCTACGTTTGAAGTTTGAGGTGGCAAGACAAGCAAGCAGCCCCATTCTCTGTGCCTCTGTGCGAGCACTGCCATGGGCAGATGAGGCTGAGCAACAGCTTTCCAGGCTAGCCCCTTCTGCCTGCCATCTATCTGCAGACGTTCGCACTTTCGGAACAGGGCTGTGATAGGAACCTGGAAGGGACACCACCATTCCCAGCATGCGTTTGAAGTTTCAAGTGGCAAGATAAGCAAGCAGCCCCATTCTCTGTGCCTCTATGCGAACAGTTCCATGGGCAGATGAGGCTGAGCAACAGCTTTCCAGGTTAGCCCCTTCTGGCTGCCAGCTATCTGCAGACGTTCGCATTTCAAGAGCAGGGCTGCTAAAGGAGCCTAGCAGGTACACCATCTTTCCCAGGCTACGTTTGAAGTTTGAGGTGGCAAGACAAGCAAGGAGCCCCATTCTCTGTGCCTCTGTGCGAGCACTGCCATGGGCAGATGAGGCTGAGCAACAGCTTTCCAGGCTAGCACCTTCTGGCTGCCAGCTATCTGCAGACGTTCGCATTTCAAGAGCACGGCTGCGAAAGGAGCCTAGCAGGTACACCATCTTTCCCAGGCTACGTTTGAAGTTTGAGGTGGCAAGACAAGCAAGCAGCCCCATTCTCTGTGCCTCTGTGCGAGCACTGCCATGGGCAGATGAGGCTGAGCAACAGCTTTCCAGGCTAGCCCCTTCTGCCTGCCAGCTATCTGCGGACGTTCGCACTTTCGGAGTAGGGCTGCGAAAGGAGCCTGGCTGGGACACCAACTTTCCCAGCATGCGTTTGAAGTTTCAAGTGGCAAGATAAGCAAGCAGCCCCATTCTCTGTGCCTCTATGCGAACAGTGCCATGGGCAGATGAGGCTGAGCAACAGCTTTCCAGGCTAGCCCCTTCTGCCTGCCAGCTATCTGCAGACGTTCGCATTTCAAGAGCAGGGCTGCGAAAGGAGCCTAGCAGGTACACCATCTTTCCCAGGATACGTTTGAAGTTTGAGGTGGCAAGACAAGCAAGGAGCCCCATTCTCTGTGCCTCTGTGCGACCAGTGCCATGGGCAGATGAGGCTGAGCAACAGCTTTCCAGGCTAGCACCTTCTGGCTGCCAGCTATCTGCAGACGTTCGCACTTTCGGAGCAGGGCTGCGAAAGGAGCCTGGCTGGGACACCAACTTTCCCAGGCTACGTTTGAACTTTCAAGTGGCAAGATAAGCAAGCAGCCCCATTCTCTGCGCCTCTATGCGAACAGTGCCATGGGCAGATGAGGCTGAGGAACAGCTTTCCAGGCTAGCCCCTTCTGGCTGCCACCTATCTGCAGACGTTCGCATTTCAAGAGCAGGGCTGAGAAAGGAACCTAGCAGGTACACCAACTTTCCCAGGATACTTTTGAAGTTTGAGGTGGCAAGACAAGCAAGGAGCCCCATTCTCTGTGCCTCTGTGCGAGCAGTGTCATGGGCAGATGAGGCTGAGCAACAGCTTTCCAGGTTAGCCCCTTCTGCCTGCCAGCTATCTGCAGACGTTCGCACTTTCGGAGCAGGGCTGTGATAGGAGCCTGGCAGGGACACCACCATTCCCAGCATGCGTTTGAAGTATCAAGTGGCAAGATAAGCAAGCAGCCCCATTCTCTGTGCCTTCTGTGCGAGCAGTGCCATGGGAAGATGAGGCTGAGCAACAGCTTTCCAGGCTAGCCCCTTCTGGCTGCCAGCTATCTGCAGACGTTCGCATTTCAAGAGCAGGGCTGCGAAAGGAGCCTGGCAGGTACACCATCTTTCCCAGGCTACGTTTGAAGTTTGAGGTGGCAAGACAAGCAAGCAGCCCCATTCTCTGTGCCTTCTGTGCGAGCAGTGCCATGGGAAGATGAGGCTGAGCAACAGCTTTCCAGGCTAGCCCCTTCTGCCTGCCAGCTATCTGCAGACGTTCGCAATTTCGGAGCAGGGCTGTGATAGGAGCCTGGCAGGGACACCACCATTCCCAGTATGCGTTTGAAGTTTCAAGTGTCAAGATAAGCAAGCAGCCCCATTCTCTGTGCCTCTATGCGAACAGTGCCATGGGCAGATGAGGCTGAGCAACAGCTTTCCAGGCTAGCCCCTTCTGGATGCCAGCTATCTGCAGACGTTCGCATTTCAAGAGCAGGGCTGCGAAAGGAGCCTAGCAGGTACACCATATTTCCCAGGCTACGTTTGAAGTTTGAGGTGGCAAGACAAGCAAGCAGCCCCATTCTCTGTGCCTCTGTGCGAGCAGTGCCATGGGCAGATGAGGCTGAGCAACAGCTTTCCAGGCTAGCCCCTTCTGCCTGCCAGCTATCTGCAGACGTTCGCACTTTCGGAGCAGGGCTGTGATAGGAGCCTGGAAGGGACACCACCATTCCCAGCATGCGTTTGAAGTTTCAAGTGGCAAGATAAGCAAGCAGCCCCATTCTCTGTGCCTCTATGCGAACAGTTCCATGGGCAGATGAGGCTGAGCAACAGCTTTCCAGGCTAGCCCCTTCTGGCTGCCAGCTATCTGCAGACGTTCTCATTTCAAGAGCACGGCTGCGAAAGGAGCCTAGCAGGTACACCATCTTTCCCAGGCTACGTTTGAAGTTTGAGGTAGCAAGACAAGCAAGGAGCCCCATTCTCTGTGCCTCTGTGCGAGCAGTGCCATGGGCAGATGAGGCTGAGCAACAGCTTTCCAGTCTAGCCCCTTCTGCCTGCCAGCTATCTGCAGACGTTCGCATTTCAAGAGCAGGGCTGCCTAAGGAGCCTAGCAGGTACACCATCTTTCTCAGGCAACGTTTGAAGTTTGATGTGGCAAGACAAGCAAGCAGCCCCATTCTCTGTGCCCCTGTGCGAGCAGTACCATGGGCAGATGAGGCTGAGCAACAGCTTTCCAGACTAGCCCCTTCTGCCTGCCAGCTATCTGCAGACGTTCGCACTTTCGGAACAGGGCTGTGATAGGAGCCTGGCAGGGACACCACCATTCCCAGCATGCGTTTGAAGTATCAAGTGGCAAGATAAGCAAGCAGCCCCATTCTCTGTGCCTCTATGCGAACAGTGCCATGGGCAGATGAGGCTGAGCAACAGCTTTCCAGGCTAGCCCCTTCTGGCTGCCACCTATCTGCAGACGTTCGCATTTCAAGTGCAGGGCTGCTAAAGGAGCCTAGCAGGTACACCATCTTTCCCAGGCAACGTTTGAAGTTTGAGGTGGCAAGACAAGCAAGCAGCCCCATTCTCTGTGCCTCTATGCGAGCACTGCCATGGGCAGATGAGGCTGAGCAACAGCTTTCCAGGCTAGCCCCTTCTGCCTGCCAGCTATCTGCAGACGTTCGCACTTTCGGAACAGGGCTGTGATAGGAGCCTGGCAGGGACACCACCATTCCCAGCATGCGTTTGAAGTTTGAAGTGGCAAGATAAGCAAGCAGCCCCTTTCTCTGTGCCTCTATGCGAACAGTGCCATGGGCAGATGAGGCTGAGCAACAGCTTTCCAGGCTAGCACCTTCTGGCTGCCAGCTATCTGCAGACGTTCGCATTTCAAGAGCAGGGCTGCGAAAGGAGCCTAGCAGGTACACCATCTTTCCCAGGCTACGTTTGAAGTTTGAGGTAGCAAGACAAGCAAGGAGCCCCATTCTCTGTGCCTCTGTGCGAACAGTGCCATGGGCAGATGAGGCTGAGAAACAGCTTTCCAGGCTAGCACCTTCTGCCTGCCAGCTATCTGCAGACGTTCGCACTTTCGGATCAGGGCTGCGAAAGGAGCCTGGCAGGGACAACCCACATTCCTCACATGCGTTTGAAGTTTCAAGTGGCAAGATAAGCAAGCAGCCCCATTCTCTGTGCCTCTACGCGAACAGTGCCATGGGCAGTTGAGGCTGAGCAACAGCTTTCCAGCCTAGCGCCTTCTGGCTGCCACCTATCTGCAGACGTTCGCATTTCAAGAGCAGGGCTGCGAAAGGAGCCTAGCAGGTACACCATCTTTCCCAGGCTACGTTTGAAGTTTGAGGTGGCAAGACAAGCAAGCAGCCCCATTCTCTGTGCCTCTGTGCGAGCAGTGCCATGGGCAGATGAGGCTGAGCAACAGCTTTCCAGGCTAGCCCCTTCTGCCTGCCAGCTATCTGCGGACGTTCGCACTTTCGGAACAGGGCTGCGAAAGGAGCCTGGCTGGGACACCAACTTTCCCAGCCTACGTTTGAAGTTTCAAGTGGCAAGATAAGCAAGCAGCCCCATTCTCTGTGCCTCTATGCGAACAGTGCCATGGGCAGATGAATCTGAGCAACAGCTTTCCAGGCTAGCCCCTTCTGGCTGCCAGCTATCTGCAGACGTTCGCATTTCAAGAGCTGGGCTGCGAAAGGAGCCTAGCAGGTACACCATCTTTCCCAGGCTACGTTTGAAGTTTGAGGTGGCAAGACAAGCAAGCAGCCCCATTCTCTGTGCCTCTGTGCGAGCAGTGCCATGGGCAGATGAGGCTGAGCAACAGCTTTCCAGGCTAGCCCCTTCTGCCTGCCAGCTATCTGCGGACGTTCGCACTTTCGGAGTAGGGCTGCGAAAGGAGCCTGGCTGGGACACCAACTTTCCCAGGCTACGTTTGAAGTTTCAAGTGGCAAGATAAGCAAGCAGCCCCATTCTCTGTGCCTCTATGCGAACAGTGCCATGGGCAGATGAGGCTGAGCAACAGCTTTCCAGGCTAGCCCCTTCTGCCTGCCAGCTATCTGCAGACGTTCGCATTTTCGGAGCAGGGCTGCGAAAGGAGCCTAGCAGGTACACCATCTTTCCCAGGATACGTTTGAAGTTTGAGGTGGCAAGACAAGCAAGGAGCCCCATTCTCTGTGCCTCTGTGCGACCAGTGCCATGGGCAGATGAGGCTGAGCAACAGCTTTCCAGGCTAGCACCTTCTGGCTGCCAGCTATCTGCAGACGTTCGCACTTTCGGAGTAGGGCTGCGAAAGGAGCCTGGCTGGGACACGAACTTTCTCGGGCTACGTTTGAACTTTCAAGTGGCAAGATAAGCAAGCAGCCCCATTCTCTGTGCCTCTGTGCGAGCAGTGCCATGGGCAGATGAGGCTGAGCAACAGCTTTCCAGGCTAGCCCCTTCTGCCTGCCAGCTATCTGCGGACGTTCGCACTTTCGGAGTAGGGCTGCGAAAGGAGCCTGGCTGGGACACCAACTTTCCCAGCCTACGTTTGAAGTTTCAAGTGGCAAGATAAGCAAGCAGCCCCATTCTCTGTGCCTCTATGCGAACAGTGCCATGGGCAGATGAGGCTGAGCAACAGCTTTCCAGGCTAGCCCCTTCTGCCTGCCAGCTATCTGCAGACGTTCGCATTTTCGGAGCAGGGCTGCGAAAGGAGCCTAGCAGGTACACCATCTTTCCCAGGATACGTTTGAAGTTTGAGGTGGCAAGACAAGCAAGGAGCCCCATTCTCTGTGCCTCTGTGCGACCAGTGCCATGGGCAGATGAGGCTGAGCAACAGCTTTCCAGGCTAGCACCTTCTGGCTGCCAGCTATCTGCAGACGTTCGCACTTTCGGAGTAGGGCTGCGAAAGGAGCCTGGCTGGGACACGAACTTTCTCGGGCTACGTTTGAACTTTCAAGTGGCAAGACAAGCAAGCAGCCCCATTCTCTGTGCCTCTGTGCGAGCACTGCCATGGGCAGATGAGGCTGAGCAACAGCTTTCCAGGCTAGCCCCTTCTGCCTGCCAGCTATCTGCAGACGTTCGCACTTTCGGAACAGGGCTGTGATAGGAGCCTGGCAGGGACACCACCATTCCCAGCATGCGTTTGAAGTTTGAAGTGGCAAGATAAGCAAGCAGCCCCTTTCTCTGTGCCTCTATGCGAACAGTGCCATGGGCAGATGAGGCTGAGCAACAGCTTTCCAGGCTAGCACCTTCTGGCTGCCAGCTATCTGCAGACGTTCGCATTTCAAGAGCAGGGCTGCGAAAGGAGCCTAGCAGGTACACCATCTTTCCCAGGCTACGTTTGAAGTTTGAGGTAGCAAGACAAGCAAGGAGCCCCATTCTCTGTGCCTCTGTGCGAACAGTGCCATGGGCAGATGAGGCTGAGAAACAGCTTTCCAGGCTAGCACCTTCTGCCTGCCAGCTATCTGCAGACGTTCGCACTTTCGGATCAGGGCTGCGAAAGGAGCCTGGCAGGGACAACCCACATTCCTCACATGCGTTTGAAGTTTCAAGTGGCAAGATAAGCAAGCAGCCCCATTCTCTGTGCCTCTACGCGAACAGTGCCATGGGCAGTTGAGGCTGAGCAACAGCTTTCCAGCCTAGCGCCTTCTGGCTGCCACCTATCTGCAGACGTTCGCATTTCAAGAGCAGGGCTGCGAAAGGAGCCTAGCAGGTACACCATCTTTCCCAGGCTACGTTTGAAGTTTGAGGTGGCAAGACAAGCAAGCAGCCCCATTCTCTGTGCCTCTGTGCGAGCAGTGCCATGGGCAGATGAGGCTGAGCAACAGCTTTCCAGGCTAGCCCCTTCTGCCTGCCAGCTATCTGCGGACGTTCGCACTTTCGGAGTAGGGCTGCGAAAGGAGCCTGGCTGGGACACCAACTTTCCCAGGCTACGTTTGAAGTTTCAAGTGGCAAGATAAGCAAGCAGCCCCATTCTCTGTGCCTCTATGCGAACAGTGCCATGGGCAGATGAGGCTGAGCAACAGCTTTCCAGGCTAGCCCCTTCTGCCTGCCAGCTATCTGCAGACGTTCGCATTTTCGGAGCAGGGCTGCGAAAGGAGCCTAGCAGGTACACCATCTTTCCCAGGATACGTTTGAAGTTTGAGGTGGCAAGACAAGCAAGGAGCCCCATTCTCTGTGCCTCTGTGCGACCAGTGCCATGGGCAGATGAGGCTGAGCAACAGCTTTCCAGGCTAGCACCTTCTGGCTGCCAGCTATCTGCAGACGTTCGCACTTTCGGAGTAGGGCTGCGAAAGGAGCCTGGCTGGGACACGAACTTTCTCGGGCTACGTTTGAACTTTCAAGTGGCAAGATAAGCAAGCAGCCCCATTCTCTGTGCCTCTATGCGAACAGTGCCATGGGCAGATGAGGCTGAGCAACAGCTTTCCAGGCTAGCCCCTTCTGGCTGCCACCTATCTGCAGACGTTAGCATTTCAAGAGCAGGGCTGCGAAAGGAACCTAGCAGGTACACCAACTTTCCCAGGATACGTTTGAAGTTTGAGGTGGCAAGACAAGCAAGGAGCCCCATTCTCTGTGCCTCTGTGCGAGCAGTGTCATGGGCAGATGAGGCTGAGCAACAGCTTTCCAGGCTAGCCCCTTCTGCCTGCCAGCTATCTGCAGACGTTCGCATTTCAAGAGCAGGGCTGCGAAAGGAGCCTAGCAGGTACACCATCTTTCCCAGGCAACGTTTGAAGTTTGAGGTGGCAAGACAAGCAAGCAGCCCCATTCTCTGTGCCCCTATGCAAGCAGTGCCATGGGCAGATGAGGCTGAGCAACAGCTTTCCAGGCTAGCCCCTTCTGCCTGCCAGCTATCTGCAGACGTTCGCACTTTCGGAGCAGGGCTGTGATAGGAGCCTGGCAGGGACACCACCATTCCCAGCATGCGTTTGAAGTATCAAGTGGCAAGATAAGCAAGCAGCCCCATTCTCTGTGCCTCTATGCGAACAGTGCCATGGGCAGATGAATCTGAGCAACAGCTTTCCAGGCTAGCCCCTTCTGGCTGCCAGCTATCTGCAGACGTTCGCATTTCAAGAGCTGGGCTGCGAAAGGAGCCTAGCAGGTACACCATCTTTCCCAGGCTACGTTTGAAGTTTGAGGTAGCAAGACAAGCAAGCAGCCCCATTCTCTGTGCCCCTGTGCGAGCAGTGCCATGGGCAGATGAGGCTGAGCAACAGCTTTCCAGGCTAGCCCCTTCTGCCTGCCAGCTATCTGCAGACGTTCGCATTTCAAGAGCAGGGCTGCGAAAGGAGCCTGGCAGGTACACCATCTTTCCCAGGCTACGTTTGAAGTTTGAGGTGGCAAGACAAGCAAGCAGCCCCATTCTCTGTGCCTCTGTGCGAACAGTGCCATGGGCAGATGAGGCTGAGCAACAGCTTTCCAGGCTAGCCCCTTCTGCCTGCCAGCTATCTGCAGACGTTCGCAATTTCGGAGCAGGGCTGTGATAGGAGCCTGGCAGGGACACCACCATTCCCAGCATGCGTTTGAAGTTTCAAGTGGCAAGATAAGCAAGCAGCCCCATTCTCTGTGACTCTATGCGAACAGTGCCATGGGCAGATGAGGCTGAGCAACAGCTTTCCAGGCTAGCCCCTTCTGGCTGCCAGCTATCTGCAGACGTTCGCATTTCAAGAGCAGGGCTGCGAAAGGAGCCTAGCAGGTACACCATATTTCCCAGGCTACGTTTGAAGTTTGAGGTGGCAAGACAAGCAAGCAGCCTCATTCTCTGTGCCTCTGTGCGAGCACTGCCATGGGCAGATGAGGCTGAGCAACAGCTTTCCAGGCTATCCCCTTCTGCCTGCCAGCTATCTGCAGACGTTCGCACTTTCGGAACAGGGCTGTGATAGGAGCCTGGCAGGGACACCACCATTCTCAGCATGCGTTTGAAGTTTCAAGTGGCAAGATAAGCAAGCAGCCCCATTCTCTGTGCCTCTATGGGAACAGTTCCATGGGCAGATGAGGCTGAGCAACAGCTTTCCAGGCTAGCCCCTTCTGCCTGCCAGCTATCTGCAGACGTTCTCATTTCAAGAGCACGGCTGCGAAAGGAGCCTAGCAGGTACACCATCTTTCCCAGGCTACGTTTGAAGTTTGAGGTAGCAAGACAAGCAAGGAGCCCCATTCTCTGTGCCTCTGTGCGAGCAGTGCCATGGGCAGATGAGGCTGAGCAACAGCTTTCCAGGCTAGCCCCTTCTGCCTGCCAGCTATCTGCAGACGTTCGCATTTCAAGAGCAGGGCTGCGAAAGGAGCCTAGCAGGTACACCATCTTTCTCAGGCTACGTTTGAAGTTTGATGTGGCAAGACAAGCAAGCAGCCCCATTCTCTGTGCCCCTGTGCGAGCAGTACCATGGGCAGATGAGGCTGAGCAACAGCTTTCCAGACTAGCCCCTTCTGCCTGCCAGCTATCTGCAGACGTTCGCATTTCAAGAGCAGGGCTGTGATAGGAGCCTGGCAGGGACACCACCATTCCCAGCATGCGTTTGAAGTATGAAGTGGCAAGATAAGCAAGCAGCCCCATTCTCTGTGCCTCTATGCAAACAGTGCCATGGGCAGATGAATCTGAGCAACAGCTTTCCAGGCTAGCCCCTTCTGGCTGCCAGCTATCTGCAGACGTTCGCATTTCAAGAGCTGGGCTGCGAAAGGAGCCTAGCAGGTACACCATCTTTCCCAGGCTACGTTTGAAGTTTGAGGTAGCAAGACAAGCAAGCAGCCCCATTCTCTGTGCCCCTGTGCGAGCAGTGCCATGGGCAGATGAGGCTGAGCAACAGCTTTCCAGGCTAGCCCCTTCTGCCTGCCAGCTATCTGCAGACGTTCGCATTTCAAGAGCAGGGCTGCGAAAGGAGCCTGGCAGGTACACCATCTTTCCCAGGCTACGTTTGAAGTTTGAGGTGGCAAGACAAGCAAGCAGCCCCATTCTCTGTGCCTCTGTGCGAGCAGTGCCATGGGAAGATGAGGCTGAGCAACAGCTTTCCAGGCTAGCCCCTTCTGCCTGCCAGCTATCTGCAGACGTTCGCAATTTCGGAGCAGGGCTGTGATAGGAGCCTGGCAGGGACACCACCATTCCCAGCATGCGTTTGAAGTTTCAAGTGGCAAGATAAGCAAGCAGCCCCATTCTCTGTGCCTCTATGCGAACAGTGCCATGGGCAGATGAGGCTGAGCAACAGCTTTCCAGGCTAGCCCCTTCTGGCTGCCAGCTATCTGCAGACGTTCTCATTTCAAGAGCACGGCTGCGAAAGGAGCCTAGCAGGTACACCATCTTTCCCAGGCTACGTTTGAAGTTTGAGGTAGCAAGACAAGCAAGGAGCCCCATTCTCTGTGCCTCTGTGCGAGCAGTGCCATGGGCAGATGAGGCTGAGCAACAGCTTTCCAGGCTAGCCCCTTCTGCCTGCCAGCTATCTGCAGACGTTCGCATTTCAAGAGCAGGGCTGCGAAATGAGCCTAGCAGGTACACCATCTTTCTCAGGCTACGTTTGAAGTTTGATGTGGCAAGACAAGCAAGCAGCCCCATTCTCTGTGCCCCTGTGCGAGCAGTACCATGGGCAGATGAGGCTGAGCAACAGCTTTCCAGACTAGCCCCTTCTGCCTGCCAGCTATCTGCAGACGTTCGCACTTTCGGAACAGGGCTGTGATAGGAGCCTGGCAGGGACACCACCATTCCCAGCATGCGTTTGAAGTATCAAGTGGCAAGATAAGCAAGCAGACCCATTCTCTGTGCCTCTATGCGAACAGTGCCATGGGCAGATGAATCTGAGCAACAGCTTTCCAGGCTAGCCCCTTCTGGCTGCCAGCTATCTGCAGACGTTCGCATTTCAAGAGCTGGGCTGCGAAAGGAGCCTAGCAGGTACACCATATTTCCCAGGCTACGTTTGAAGTTTGAGGTAGCAAGACAAGCAAGCAGCCCCATTCTCTGTGCCCCTGTGCGAGCAGTGCCATGGGCAGATGAGGCTGAGCAACAGCTTTCCAGGCTAGCCCCTTCTGCCTGCCAGCTATCTGCAGACGTTCGCATTTCAAGAGCAGGGCTGCGAAAGGAGCCTGGCAGGTACACCATCTTTCCCAGGCTACGTTTGAAGCTTGAGGTGGCAAGACAAGCAAGCAGCCCCATTCTCTGTGCCTTCTGTGCGAGCAGTGCCATGGGAAGATGAGGCTGAGCAACAGCTTTCCAGGCTAGCCCCTTCTGCCTGCCAGCTATCTGCAGACGTTCGCACTTTCGGAACAGGGCTGTGATAGGAGCCTGGCAGGGACACCACCATTCCCAGCATGCGTTTGAAGTTTCAAGTGGCAAGATAAGCAAGCAGCCCCATTCTCTGTGCCTCTATGCGAACAGTTCCATGGGCAGATGAGGCTGAGCAACAGCTTTCCAGGCTAGCCCCTTGTGGCTGCCAGCTATCTGCAGACGTTCGCATTTCAAGAGCAGGGCTGCTCAAGGAGCCTAGCAGGTACACCATCTTTCCCAGGCAACGTTTGAAGTTTGAGGTGGCAAGACAAGCAAGCAGCCCCATTCTCTGTGCCTCTGTGCGAGCACTGCCATGGGCAGATGAGGCTGAGCAACAGCTTTCCAGGCTAGCCCCTTCTGCCTGCCATCTATCTGCGGACGTTCGCATTTCAAGAGCAGGGCTGCGAAAGGAGCCTAGCAGGTACACCATCTTTCCCAGGCTACGTTTGAAGTTTGAGGTGGCAAGACAAGCAAGCAGCCCCATTCTCTGTGCCTCTGTGCGAGCACTGCCATGGGCAGATGAGGCTGAGCAACAGCTTTCCAGGCTAGCCCCTTCTGCCTGCCAGCTATCTGCAGACGTTCGCACTTTCGGAGCAGGGCTGTGATAGGAGCGTGGCAGGGACAACCCACATTCCTCACATGCGTTTGAAGTTTCAAGTGGCAAGATAAGCAAGCAGCCCCATTCTCTGTGCCTCTGTGCGAGCACTGCCATGGGCAGATGAGGCTGAGCAACAGCTTTCCAGGCTAGCACCTTCTGGCTGCCAGCTATCTGCAGACGTTCGCACTTTCGGAGTAGGGCTGCGAAAGGAGCCTGGCTGGGACACCAACTTTCCCAGGCTACGTTTGAAGTTTGAGGTGGCAAGACAAGCAAGCAGCCTCATTCTCTGTGCCTCTATGCGAACAGTGCCATGGGCAGATGAGGCTGAGCAACAGCTTTCCAGGCTAGCCCCTTCTGGCTGCCACCTATCTGCAGACGTTCGCATTTCAAGAGCAGGGCTGCGAAAGGAACCTAGCAGGTACACCAACTTTCCCAGGATACGTTTGAAGTTTGAGGTGGCAAGACAAGCAAGGAGCCCCATTCTCTGTGCCTCTGTGCGAGCAGTGTCATGGGCAGATGAGGCTGAGCAACAGCTTTCCAGGCTAGCCCCTTCTGCCTGCCAGCTATCTGCAGACGTTCGCATTCTCAGAGCAGGGCTGCGAAAGGAGCCTAGCAGGTACACCATCTTTCCCCGGCAACGTTTGAAGTTTGAGGTGGCAAGACAAGCAAGCAGCCCCATTCTCTGTGCCCCTATGCAAGCAGTGCCATGGGCAGATGAGGCTGAGCAACAGCTTTCCAGGCTAGCCCCTTCTGCCTGCCAGGTATCTGCAGACGTTCGCACTTTCGGAGCAGGGCTGTGATAGGAGCCTGGCAGGGACAACCCACATTCCTCACATGCGTTTGAAGTTTCAAGTGGCAAGATAGGCAAGCAGCCCCATTCTCTGTGCCTCTATGCGAACAGTGCCATGGGCAGATGAATCTGAGCAACAGCTTTCCAGGCTAGCCCCTTCTGGCTGCCAGCTATCTGCAGACGTTCGCATTTCAAGAGCTGGGCTGCGAAAGGAGCCTAGCAGGTACACCATCTTTCCCAGGCTACGTTTGAAGTTTGAGGTAGCAAGACAAGCAAGCAGCCCCATTCTCTGTGCCCCTGTGCGAGCAGTGCCATGGGCAGATGAGGCTGAGCAACAGCTTTCCAGGCTAGCCCCTTCTGCCTGCCAGCTATCTGCAGACGTTCGCAATTTCGGAGCAGGGCTGTGATAGGAGCCTGGCAGGGACACCACCATTCCCAGCATGCGTTTGAAGTTTCAAGTGGCAAGATAAGCAAGCAGCCCCATTCTCTGTGCCTCTATGCGAACAGTGCCATGGGCAGATGAGGCTGAGCAACAGCTTTCCAGGCTAGCCCCTTCTGGCTGCCACCTATCTGCAGACGTTCTCATTTCAAGAGCAGGGCTGCGAAAGGAGCCTAGCAGGTACACCATATTTCCCAGGCTACGTTTGAAGTTTGAGGTGGCAAGACAAGCAAGCAGCCTCATTCTCTGTGCCTCTGTGCGAGCACTGCCATGGGCAGATGAGGCTGAGCAACAGCTTTCCAGGCTATCCCCTTCTGCCTGCCAGCTATCTGCAGACGTTCGCACTTTCGGAACAGGGCTGTGATAGGAGCCTGGCAGGGACACCACCATTCTCAGCATGCGTTTGAAGTTTCAAGTGGCAAGATAAGCAAGCAGCCCCATTCTCTGTGCCTCTATGGGAACAGTTCCATGGGCAGATGAGGCTGAGCAACAGCTTTCCAGGCTAGCCCCTTCTGCCTGCCAGCTATCTGCAGACGTTCTCATTTCAAGAGCACGGCTGCGAAAGGAGCCTAGCAGGTACACCATCTTTCCCAGGCTACGTTTGAAGTTTGAGGTAGCAAGACAAGCAAGGAGCCCCATTCTCTGTGCCTCTGTGCGAGCAGTGCCATGGGCAGATGAGGCTGAGCAACAGCTTTCCAGGCTAGCCCCTTCTGCCTGCCAGCTATCTGCAGACGTTCGCATTTCAAGAGCAGGGCTGCGAAAGGAGCCTAGCAGGTACACCATCTTTCTCAGGCTACGTTTGAAGTTTGATGTGGCAAGACAAGCAAGCAGCCCCATTCTCTGTGCCCCTGTGCGAGCAGTACCATGGGCAGATGAGGCTGAGCAACAGCTTTCCAGACTAGCCCCTTCTGCCTGCCAGCTATCTGCAGACGTTCGCATTTCAAGAGCAGGGCTGTGATAGGAGCCTGGCAGGGACACCACCATTCCCAGCATGCGTTTGAAGTATGAAGTGGCAAGATAAGCAAGCAGCCCCATTCTCTGTGCCTCTATGCAAACAGTGCCATGGGCAGATGAATCTGAGCAACAGCTTTCCAGGCTAGCCCCTTCTGGCTGCCAGCTATCTGCAGACGTTCGCATTTCAAGAGCTGGGCTGCGAAAGGAGCCTAGCAGGTACACCATCTTTCCCAGGCTACGTTTGAAGTTTGAGGTAGCAAGACAAGCAAGCAGCCCCATTCTCTGTGCCCCTGTGCGAGCAGTGCCATGGGCAGATGAGGCTGAGCAACAGCTTTCCAGGCTAGCCCCTTCTGCCTGCCAGCTATCTGCAGACGTTCGCATTTCAAGAGCAGGGCTGCGAAAGGAGCCTGGCAGGTACACCATCTTTCCCAGGCTACGTTTGAAGTTTGAGGTGGCAAGACAAGCAAGCAGCCCCATTCTCTGTGCCTCTGTGCGAGCAGTGCCATGGGAAGATGAGGCTGAGCAACAGCTTTCCAGGCTAGCCCCTTCTGCCTGCCAGCTATCTGCAGACGTTCGCAATTTCGGAGCAGGGCTGTGATAGGAGCCTGGCAGGGACACCACCATTCCCAGCATGCGTTTGAAGTTTCAAGTGGCAAGATAAGCAAGCAGCCCCATTCTCTGTGCCTCTATGCGAACAGTGCCATGGGCAGATGAGGCTGAGCAACAGCTTTCCAGGCTAGCCCCTTCTGGCTGCCAGCTATTTGCAGACGTTCTCATTTCAAGAGCACAGCTGCGAAAGGAGCCTAGCAGGTACACCATCTTTCCCAGGCTACGTTTGAAGTTTGAGGTAGCAAGACAAGCAAGGAGCCCCATTCTCTGTGCCCCTGTGCGAGCAGTGCCATGGGCAGATGAGGCTGAGCAACAGCTTTCCAGGCTAGCCCCTTCTGCCTGCCAGCTATCTGCAGACGTTCGCATTTCAAGAGCAGGGCTGCGAAATGAGCCTAGCAGGTACACCATCTTTCTCAGGCTACGTTTGAAGTTTGATGTGGCAAGACAAGCAAGCAGCCCCATTCTCTGTGCCCCTGTGCGAGCAGTACCATGGGCAGATGAGGCTGAGCAACAGCTTTCCAGACTAGCCCCTTCTGCCTGCCAGCTATCTGCAGACGTTCGCACTTTCGGAACAGGGCTGTGATAGGAGCCTGGCAGGGACACCACCATTCCCAGCATGCGTTTGAAGTATCAAGTGGCAAGATAAGCAAGCAGACCCATTCTCTGTGCCTCTATGCGAACAGTGCCATGGGCAGATGAATCTGAGCAACAGCTTTCCAGGCTAGCCCCTTCTGGCTGCCAGCTATCTGCAGACGTTCGCATTTCAAGAGCTGGGCTGCGAAAGGAGCCTAGCAGGTACACCATATTTCCCAGGCTACGTTTGAAGTTTGAGGTAGCAAGACAAGCAAGCAGCCCCATTCTCTGTGCCCCTGTGCGAGCAGTGCCATGGGCAGATGAGGCTGAGCAACAGCTTTCCAGGCTAGCCCCTTCTGCCTGCCAGCTATCTGCAGACGTTCGCATTTCAAGAGCAGGGCTGCGAAAGGAGCCTGGCAGGTACACCATCTTTCCCAGGCTACGTTTGAAGCTTGAGGTGGCAAGACAAGCAAGCAGCCCCATTCTCTGTGCCTTCTGTGCGAGCAGTGCCATGGGAAGATGAGGCTGAGCAACAGCTTTCCAGGCTAGCCCCTTCTGCCTGCCAGCTATCTGCAGACGTTCGCAATTTCGGAGCAGGGCTGTGATAGGAGCCTGGCAGGGACACCACGATTCCCAGCATGCGTTTGAAGTTTCAAGTGGCAAGATAAGCAAGCAGCCCCATTCTCTGTGCCTCTATGCGAACAGTGCCATGGGCAGATGAGGCTGAGCAACAGCTTTCCAGGCTAGCCCCTTCTGGCTGCCAGCTATCTGCAGACGTTCGCATTTCACGAGCAGGGCTGCGAAAGGAGCCTAGCAGGTACACCATATTTCCCAGGCTACGTTTGAAGTTTGAGGTGGCAAGACAAGCAAGCAGCCCCATTCTCTGTGCCTCTGTGCGAGCACTGCCATGGGCAGATGAGGCTGAGCAACAGCTTTCCAGGCTAGCCCCTTCTGCCTGCCAGCTATCTGCAGACGTTCGCACTTTCGGAACAGGGCTGTGATAGGAGCCTGGCAGGGACACCACCATTCCCAGCATGCGTTTGAAGTTTCAAGTGGCAAGATAAGCAAGCAGCCCCATTCTCTGTGCCTCTATGCGAACAGTTCCATGGGCAGATGAGGCTGAGCAACAGCTTTCCAGGCTAGCCCCTTCTGGCTGCCAGCTATCTGCAGACGTTCGCATTTCAAGAGCAGGGCTGCTCAAGGAGCCTAGCAGGTACACCATCTTTCCCAGGCAACGTTTGAAGTTTGAGGTGGCAAGACAAGCAAGCAGCCCCATTCTCTGTGCCTCTGTGCGAGCACTGCCATGGGCAGATGAGGCTGAGCAACAGCTTTCCAGGCTAGCCCCTTCTGCCTGCCAGCTATCTGCAGACGTTCGCACTTTCGGAACAGGGCTGTGATAGGAGCCTGGCAGGGACACCACCATTCCCAGCATGCGTTTGAAGTTTCAAGTGGCAAGATAAGCAAGCAGCCCCATTCTCTGTGCCTCTATGCGAACAGTGCCATGGGCAGATGAGGCTGAGCAACAGCTTTCCAGGCTAGCCCCTTCTGGCTGCCAGCTATCTGCAGACGTTCGCATTTCAAGAGCAGGGCTGCTCAAGGAGCCTAGCAGGTACACCATCTTTCCCAGGCAACGTTTGAAGTTTGAGGTGGCAAGACAAGCAAGCAGCCCCATTCTCTGTGCCTCTGTGCGAGCACTGCCATGGGCAGATGAGGCTGAGCAACAGCTTTCCAGGCTAGCACCTTCTGGCTGCCAGCTATCTGCAGACGTTCGCATTTCAAGAGCAGGGCTGCGAAAGGAGCCTAGCAGGTACACCATCTTTCCCAGGCTACGTTTGAAGTTTGAGGTAGCAAGACAAGCAAGGAGCCCCATTCTCTGTGCCTCTGTGCGAGCAGTGCCATGGGCAGATGAGGCTGAGCAACAGCTTTCCAGGCTAGCACCTTCTGCCTGCCAGCTATCTGCAGACGTTCGCACTTTCGGAGTAGGGCTGCGAAAGGAGCCTGGCTGGGACACCAACTTTCCCAGGCTACGTTTGAAGTTTGAGGTGGCAAGACAAGCAAGCAGCCTCATTCTCTGTGCCTCTATGCGAACAGTGCCATGGGCAGATGAGGCTGAGCAACAGCTTTCCAGGCTAGCCCCTTCTGGCTGCCACCTATCTGCAGACGTTCGCATTTCAAGAGCAGGGCTGCGAAAGGAACCTAGCAGGTACACCAACTTTCCCAGGATACGTTTGAAGTTTGAGGTGGCAAGACAAGCAAGGAGCCCCATTCTCTGTGCCTCTGTGCGAGCAGTGTCATGGGCAGATGAGGCTGAGCAACAGCTTTCCAGGCTAGCCCCTTCTGCCTGCCAGCTATCTGCAGACGTTCGCATTCTCAGAGCAGGGCTGCGAAAGGAGCCTAGCAGGTACACCATCTTTCCCCGGCAACGTTTGAAGTTTGAGGTGGCAAGACAAGCAAGCAGCCCCATTCTCTGTGCCCCTATGCAAGCAGTGCCATGGGCAGATGAGGCTGAGCAACAGCTTTCCAGGCTAGCCCCTTCTGCCTGCCAGGTATCTGCAGACGTTCGCACTTTCGGAGCAGGGCTGTGATAGGAGCCTGGCTGGGACAACCCACATTCCTCACATGCGTTTGAAGTTTCAAGTGGCAAGATAGGCAAGCAGCCCCATTCTCTGTGCCTCTATGCGAACAGTGCCATGGGCAGTTGAGGCTGAGCAACAGCTTTCCAGCCTAGCGCCTTCTGGCTGCCACCTATCTGCAGACGTTCGCATTTCAAGAGCAGGGCTGCGAAAGGAGCCTAGCAGGTACACCATCTTTCCCAGGCTACGTTTGAAGTTTGAGGTGGCAAGACAAGCAAGCAGCCCCATTCTCTGTGCCCCTATGCAAGCAGTGCCATGGGCAGATGAGGCTGAGCAACAGCTTTCCAGGCTAGCCCCTTCTGCCTGCCAGCTATCTGCGGACGTTCGCACTTTCGGAGTAGGGCTGCGAAAGGAGCCTGGCTGGGACACCAACTTTCCCAGCCTACGTTTGAAGTTTCAAGTGGCAAGATAAGCAAGCAGCCCCATTCTCTGTGCCTCTGTGCGAGCAGTGCCATGGGCAGATGAGGCTGAGCAACAGCTTTCCAGGCTAGCCCCTTCTGGCTGCCACCTATCTGCAGACGTTCGCATTTCAAGAGCAGGGCTGCGAAAGGAACCTAGCAGGTACACCAACTTTCCCAGGATACGTTTGAAGTTTGAGGTGGCAAGACAAGCAAGGAGCCCCATTCTCTGTGCCTCTGTGCGAGCAGTGTCATGGGCAGATGAGGCTGAGCAACAGCTTTCCAGGCTAGACCCTTCTGCCTGCCAGCTATCTGCAGACGTTCGCATTCTCAGAGCAGGGCTGCGAAAGGAGCCTAGCAGGTACACCATCTTTCCCAGGCAACGTTTGAAGTTTGAGGTGGCAAGACAAGCAAGCAGCCCCATTCTCTGTGCCCCTATGCAAGCAGTGCCATGGGCAGATGAGGCTGAGCAACAGCTTTCCAGGCTAGCCCCTTCTGCCTGCCAGCTATCTGCAGACGTTCGCACTTTCGGAGCAGGGCTGTGATAGGAGCCTGGCAGGGACAACCCACATTCCTCACATGCGTTTGAAGTTTCAAGTGGCAAGATAGGCAAGCAGCCCCATTCTCTGTGCCTCTATGCGAACAGTGCCATGGGCAGTTGAGGCTGAGCAACAGCTTTCCAGCCTAGCGCCTTCTGGCTGCCACCTATCTGCAGACGTTCGCATTTCAAGAGCAGGGCTGCGAAAGGAGCCTAGCAGGTACACCATCTTTCCCAGGCTACGTTTGAAGTTTGAGGTGGCAAGACAAGCAAGCAGCCCCATTCTCTGTGCCCCTATGCAAGCAGTGCCATGGGCAGATGAGGCTGAGCAACAGCTTTCCAGGCTAGCCCCTTCTGCCTGCCAGCTATCTGCGGACGTTCGCACTTTCGGAGTAGGGCTGCGAAAGGAGCCTGGCTGGGACACCAACTTTCCCAGCCTACGTTTGAAGTTTCAAGTGGCAAGATAAGCAAGCAGCCCCATTCTCTGTGCCTCTGTGCGAGCAGTGCCATGGGCAGATGAGGCTGAGCAACAGCTTTCCAGGCTAGCCCCTTCTGGCTGCCACCTATCTGCAGACGTTCGCATTTCAAGAGCAGGGCTGCGAAAGGAACCTAGCAGGTACACCAACTTTCCCAGGATACGTTTGAAGTTTGAGGTGGCAAGACAAGCAAGGAGCCCCATTCTCTGTGCCTCTACGCGAACAGTGTCATGGGCAGATGAGGCTGAGCAACAGCTTTCCAGGCTAGACCCTTCTGCCTGCCAGCTATCTGCAGACGTTCGCATTCTCAGAGCAGGGCTGCGAAAGGAGCCTAGCAGGTACACCATCTTTCCCCGGCAACGTTTGAAGTTTGAGGTGGCAAGACAAGCAAGCAGCCCCATTCTCTGTGCCCCTATGCAAGCAGTGCCATGGGCAGATGAGGCTGAGCAACAGCTTTCCAGACTAGCCCCTTCTGCCTGCCAGCTATCTGCAGACGTTCGCACTTTCGGAGCAGGGCTGTGATAGGAGCCTGGCAGGGACAACCCACATTCCTCACATGCGTTTGAAGTTTCAAGTGGCAAGATAAGCAAGCAGCCCCATTCTCTGTGCCTCTATGCGAACAGTGCCATGGGCAGATGAGGCTGAGCAACAGCTTTCCAGGCTAGCACCTTCTGGCTGCCAGCTATCTGCAGACGTTCGCATTTCAAGAGCAGGGCTGCGAAAGGAGCCTAGCAGGTACACCATCTTTCCCAGGCTACGTTTGAAGTTTGAGGTAGCAAGACAAGCAAGGAGCCCCATTCTCTGTGCCTCTGTGCGAGCATTGCCATGGGCAGATGAGGCTGAGAAACAGCTTTCCAGGCTAGCACCTTCTGGCTGCCAGCTATCTGCAGACGTTCGCACTTTCGGAGTAGGGCTGCGAAAGGAGCCTGGCTGGGACACCAACTTTCCCAGGCTACGTTTGAACTTTCAAGTGGCAAGATAAGCAAGCAGCCCCATTCTCTGTGCCTCTATGCGAACAGTGCCATGGGCAGATGAGGCTGAGCAACAGCTTTCCAGGCTAGCCCCTTCTGCCTGCCAGCTATCTGCGGACGTTCGCACTTTCGGAGTAGGGCTGCGAAAGGAGCCTGGCTGGGACACCAACTTTCCCAGCCTACGTTTGAAGTTTCAAGTGGCAAGATAAGCAAGCAGCCCCATTCTCTGTGCCTCTATGCGAACAGTGCCATGGGCAGATGAGGCTGAGCAACAGCTTTCCAGGCTAGCCCCTTCTGCCTGCCAGCTATTTGCAGACGTTCGCATTTCAAGAGCAGGGCTGCGAAAGGAGCGTAGCAGGTACACCATCTTTCCCAGGATACGTTTGAAGTTTGAGGTGGCAAGACAAGCAAGGAGCCCCATTCTCTGTGCCTCTGTGCGACCAGTGCCATGGGCAGATGAGGCTGAGCAACAGCTTTCCAGGCTAGCACCTTCTGGCTGCCAGCTATCTGCAGACGTTCGCACTTTCGGAGTAGGGCTGCGAAAGGAGCCTGGCTGGGACACCAAATTTCCCAGGATACGTTTGAACTTTCAAGTGGCAAGATAAGCAAGCAGCCCCATTCTCTGTGCCTCTATGCGAACAGTGCCATGGGCAGATGAGGCTGAGCAACAGCTTTCCAGGCTAGCCCCTTCTGGCTGCCACCTATCTGCAGACGTTCGCATTTCAAGAGCAGGGCTGCGAAAGGAACCTAGCAGGTACACCAACTTTCCCAGGATACGTTTGAAGTTTGAGGTGGCAAGACAAGCAAGGAGCCCCATTCTCTGTGCCTCTGTGCGAGCAGTGTCATGGGCAGATGAGGCTGAGCAACAGCTTTCCAGGCTAGACCCTTCTGCCTGCCAGCTATCTGCAGACGTTCGCATTCTCAGAGCAGGGCTGCGAAAGGAGCCTAGCAGGTACACCATCTTTCCCAGGCTACGTTTGAAGTTTGAGGTAGCAAGACAAGCAAGCAGCCCCATTCTCTGTGCCCCTGTGCGAGCAGTGCCATGGGCAGATGAGGCTGAGCAACAGCTTTCCAGGCTAGCCCCTTCTGCCTGCCAGCTATCTGCAGACGTTCGCATTTCAAGAGCAGGGCTGCGAAAGGAGCCTGGCAGGTACACCATCTTTCCCAGGCTACGTTTGAAGTTTGAGGTGGCAAGACAAGCAAGCAGCCCCATTCTCTGTGCCTCTGTGCGAGCAGTGCCATGGGAAGATGAGGCTGAGCAACAGCTTTCCAGGCTAGCCCCTTCTGCCTGCCAGCTATCTGCAGACGTTCGCAATTTCGGAGCAGGGCTGTGATAGGAGCCTGGCAGGGACACCACCATTCCCAGCATGCGTTTGAAGTTTCAAGTGGCAAGATAAGCAAGCAGCCCCATTCTCTGTGCCTCTATGCGAACAGTGCCATGGGCAGATGAGGCTGAGCAACAGCTTTCCAGGCTAGCCCCTTCTGGCTGCCAGCTATCTGCAGACGTTCGCATTTCAAGAGCAGGGCTGCGAAAGGAGCCTAGCAGGTACACCATATTTCCCAGGCTACGTTTGAAGTTTCAAGTGGCAAGATAAGCAAGCAGCCCCATTCTCTGTGCCTCTGTGCGAGCAGTGCCATGGGCAGATGAGGCTGAGCAACAGCTTTCCAGGCTATCCCCTTCTGCCTGCCAGCTATCTGCAGACGTTCGCACTTTCGGAACAGGGCTGTGATAGGAGCCTGGCAGGGACACCACCATTCCCACCATGCGTTTGAAGTTTCAAGTGACAAGATAAGCAAGCAGCCCCATTCTCTGTGCCTCTATGCGAACAGTTCCATGGGCAGATGAGGCTGAGCAACAGCTTTCCAGGCTAGCCCCTTCTGGCTGCCAGCTATCTGCAGACGTTCTCATTTCAAGAGCACGGCTGCGAAAGGAGCCTAGCAGGTACACCATCTTTCCCAGGCTACGTTTGAAGTTTGAGGTGGCAAGACAAGCAAGGAGCCCCATTCTCTGTGCCTCTGTGCGAGCAGTGCCATGGGCAGATGAGGCTGAGCAACAGCTTTCCAGGCTAGCCCCTTCTGCCTGCCAGCTATCTGCAGACGTTCGCATTTCAAGAGCAGGGCTGCGAAAGGAGCCTAGCAGGTACACCATCTTTCTCAGGCTATGTTTGAAGTTTGATGTGGCAAGACAAGCAAGCAGCCCCATTCTCTGTGCCCCTGTGCGAGCAGTACCATGGGCAGATGAGGCTGAGCAACAGCTTTCCAGACTAGCCCCTTCTGCCTGCCAGCTATCTGCAGACGTTCGCACTTTCGGAACAGGGCTGTGATAGGAGCCTGGCAGGGACACCACCATTCCCAGCATGCGTTTGAAGTATCAAGTGGCAAGGTAAGGAAGCAGACCCATTCTCTGTGCCTCTATGCGAACAGTGCCATGGGCAGATGAGGCTGAGCAACAGCTTTCCAGGCTAGCCCCTTCTGGCTGCCACCTATCTGCAGACGTTCGCATTTCAAGAGCAGGGCTGCGAAAGGAACCTAGCAGGTACACCAACTTTCCCAGGATACGTTTGAAGTTTGAGGTGGCAAGACAAGCAAGGAGCCCCATTCTCTGTGCCTCTGTGCGAGCAGTGTCATGGGCAGATGAGGCTGAGCAACAGCTTTCCAGGCTAGACCCTTCTGCCTGCCAGCTATCTGCAGACGTTCGCATTCTCAGAGCAGGGCTGCGAAAGGAGCCTAGCAGGTACACCATCTTTCCCAGGCAACGTTTGAAGTTTGAGGTGGCAAGACAAGCAAGCAGCCCCATTCTCTGTGCCCCTATGCAAGCAGTGCCATGGGCAGATGAGGCTGAGCAACAGCTTTCCAGGCTAGCCCCTTCTGCCTGCCAGCTATCTGCAGACGTTCGCACTTTCGGAGCAGGGCTGTGATAGGAGCCTGGCAGGGACACCACCATTCCCAGCATGCGTTTGAAGTATCAAGTGGCAAGATAAGCAAGCAGCCCCATTCTCTGTGCCTCTATGCGAACAGTGCCATGGGCAGATGAATCTGAGCAACAGCTTTCCAGGCTAGCCCCTTCTGCCTGCCAGCTATCTGCAGACGTTCGCACTTTCGGAGCAGGGCTGTGATAGGAGCCTGGCAGGGACAACCCACATTCCTCACATGCGTTTGAAGTTTCAAGTGGCAAGATAAGCAAGCAGCCCCATTCTCTGTGCCTCTATGCGAACAGTGCCATGGGCAGATGAGGCTGAGCAACAGCTTTCCAGGCTAGCACCTTCTGGCTGCCAGCTATCTGCAGACGTTCGCATTTCAAGAGCAGGGCTGCGAAAGGAGCCTAGCAGGTACACCATCTTTCCCAGGCTACGTTTGAAGTTTGAGGTAGCAAGACAAGCAAGGAGCCCCATTCTCTGTGCCTCTGTGCGAGCAGTGCCATGGGCAGATGAGGCTGAGAAACAGCTTTCCAGGCTAGCACCTTCTGGCTGCCAGCTATCTGCAGACGTTCGCACTTTCGGAGTAGGGCTGCGAAAGGAGCCTGGCTGGGACACCAACTTTCCCAGGCTACGTTTGAACTTTCAAGTGGCAAGATAAGCAAGCAGCCCCATTCTCTGTGCCTCTATGCGAACAGTGCCATGGGCAGATGAGGCTGAGCAACAGCTTTCCAGGCTAGCCCCTTCTGCCTGCCAGCTATCTGCAGACGTTCGCATTTCAAGAGCAGGGCTGCGAAAGGAGCCTAGCAGGTACACCATCTTTCCCAGGATACGTTTGAAGTTTGAGGTGGCAAGACAAGCAAGGAGCCCCATTCTCTGTGCCTCTGTGCGACCAGTGCCATGGGCAGATGAGGCTGAGCAACAGCTTTCCAGGCTAGCACCTTCTGGCTGCCAGCTATCTGCAGACGTTCGCACTTTCGGAGTAGGGCTGCGAAAGGAGCCTGGCTGGGACACCAAATTTCCCAGGCTACGTTTGAACTTTCAAGTGGCAAGATAAGCAAGCAGCCCCATTCTCTGTGCCTCTATGCGAACAGTGCCATGGGCAGATGAGGCTGAGCAACAGCTTTCCAGGCTAGCCCCTTCTGGCTGCCACCTATCTGCAGACGTTCGCATTTCAAGAGCAGGGCTGCGAAAGGAACCTTATCAGGTACACCAACTTTCCCAGGATACGTTTGAAGTTTGAGGTGGCAAGACAAGCAAGGAGCCCCATTCTCTGTGCCTCTGTGCGAGCAGTGTCATGGGCAGATGAGGCTGAGCAACAGCTTTCCAGGCTAGCCCCTTCTGCCTGCCAGCTATCTGCAGACGTTCGCATTTCAAGAGCAGGGCTGCGAAAGGAGCCTAGCAGGTACACCATCTTTCCCAGGCAACGTTTGAAGTTTGAGGTGGCAAGACAAGCAAGCAGCCCCATTCTCTGTGCCCCTATGCAAGCAGTGCCATGGGCAGATGAGGCTGAGCAACAGCTTTCCAGGCTAGCCCCTTCTGCCTGCCAGCTATCTGCAGACGTTCGCACTTTCGGAGCAGGGCTGTGATAGGAGCCTGGCAGGGACACCACCATTCCCAGCATGCGTTTGAAGTATCAAGTGGCAAGATAAGCAAGCAGCCCCATTCTCTGTGCCTCTATGCGAACAGTGCCATGGGCAGATGAATCTGAGCAACAGCTTTCCAGGCTAGCCCCTTCTGCCTGCCAGCTATCTGCAGACGTTCGCATTTCAAGAGCTGGGCTGCGAAAGGAGCCTAGCAGGTACACCATCTTTCCCAGGCTACGTTTGAAGTTTGAGGTAGCAAGACAAGCAAGCAGCCCCATTCTCTGTGCCCCTGTGCGAGCAGTGCCATGGGCAGATGAGGCTGAGCAACAGCTTTCCAGGCTAGCCCCTTCTGCCTGCCAGCGATCTGCAGACGTTCGCATTTCAAGAGCAGGGCTGCGAAAGGAGCCTGGCAGGTACACCATCTTTCCCAGGCTACGTTTGAAGTTTGAGGTGGCAAGACAAGCAAGCAGCCCCAGTCTCTGTGCCTCTGTGCGAGCAGTGCCATGGGAAGATGAGGCTGAGCAACAGCTTTCCAGGCTAGACCCTTCTGCCTGCCAGCTATCTGCAGACGTTCGCAATTTCGGAGCAGGGCTGTGATAGGAGCCTGGCAGGGACACCACCATTCCCAGCATGCGTTTGAAGTTTCAAGTGGCAAGATAAGCAAGCAGCCCCATTCTCTGTGCCTCTATGCGAACAGTGCCATGGGCAGATGAGGCTGAGCAACAGCTTTCCAGGCTAGCCGCTTCTGGCTGCCAGCTATCTGCAGACGTTCGCATTTCAAGAGCAGGGCTGCGAAAGGAGCCTAGCAGGTACACCATATTTCCCAGGCTACGTTTGAAGTTTCAAGTGGCAAGATAAGCAAGCAGCCCCATTCTCTGTGCCTCTGTGCGAGCAGTGCCATGGGCAGATGAGGCTGAGCAACAGCTTTCCAGGCTAGCCCCTTCTGCCTGCCAGCTATCTGCAGACGTTCGCACTTTCGGAACAGGGCTGTGATAGGAGCCTGGCAGGGACACCACCATTCTCAGCATGCGTTTGAAGTTTCAAGTGACAAGATAAGCAAGCAGCCCCATTCTCTGTGCCTCTATGCGAACAGTTCCATGGGCAGATGAGGCTGAGCAACAGCTTTCCAGGCTAGCCCCTTTTGGCTGCCAGCTATCTGCAGACGTTCTCATTTCAAGAGCACGGCTGCGAAAGGAGCCTAGCAGGTACACCATTTTTCCCAGGCTACGTTTGAAGTTTGAGGTGGCAAGACAAGCAAGGAGCCCCATTCTCTGTGCCTCTGTGCGACCAGTGCCATGGGCAGATGAGGCTGAGCAACAGCTTTCCAGGCTAGCCCCTTCTGCCTGCCAGCTATCTGCAGACGTTCGCATTTCAAGAGCAGGGCTGCGAAAGGAGCCTAGCAGGTACACCATCTTTCTCAGGTTATGTTTGAAGTTTGATGTGGCAAGACAAGCAAGCAGCCCCATTCTCTGTGCCCCTGTGCGAGCAGTACCATGGGCAGATGAGGCTGAGCAACAGCTTTCCAGACTAGCCCCTTCTGCCTGCCAGCTATCTGCAGACGTTCGCACTTTCGGAACAGGGCTGTGATAGGAGCCTGGCAGGGACACCACCATTCCCAGCATGCGTTTGAAGTATCAAGTGGCAAAATAAGGAAGCAGACCCATTCTCTGTGCCTCTATGCGAACAGTGCCATGGGCAGATGAGGCTGAGCAACAGCTTTCCAGGCTAGCCCCTTCTGGCTGCCACCTATTTGCAGACGTTCGCATTTCAAGAGCAGGGCTGCGAAAGGAACCTAGCAGGTACACCAACTTTCCCAGGATACGTTTGAAGTTTGAGGTGGCAAGACAAGCAAGGAGCCCCATTCTCTGTGCCTCCGTGCGAGCAGTGTCATGGGCAGATGAGGCTGAGCAACAGCTTTCCAGGCTAGCCCCTTCTGCCTGCCAGCTATCTGCAGACGTTCGCATTTCAAGAGCAGGGCTGCGAAAGGAGCCTAGCAGGTACACCATCTTTCCCAGGCAACGTTTGAAGTTTGAGGTGGCAAGACAAGCAAGCAGCCCCATTCTCTGTGCCTCTGTGCGAGCACTGCCATGGGCAGATGAGGCTGAGCAACAGCTTTCCAGGCTAGCCCCTTCTGCCTGCCAGCTATCTGCAGACGTTCGCACTTTCGGAGCAGGGCTGTGATAGGAGCCTGGCAAGGACACCACCATTCCCAGCATGCGTTTGAAGTATCAAGTGGCAAGATAAGCAAGCAGCCCCATTCTCTGTGCCTCTATGCGAACAGTGCCATGGGCAGATGAATCTGAGCAACAGCTTTCCAGGCTAGCCCCTTCTGGCTGCCAGCTATCTGCAGACGTTCGCATTTCAAGAGGTGGGCTGCGAAAGGAGCCTAGCAGGTACACCATCTTTCCCAGGCTACGTTTGAAGTTTGAGGTAGCAAGACAAGCAAGCAGCCCCATTCTCTGTGCCCCTGTGCGAGCAGTGCCATGGGCAGATGAGGCTGAGCAACAGCTTTCCAGGCTAGCCCCTTCTGCCTGCCAGCTATCTGCAGACGTTCGCATTTCAAGAGCAGGGCTGCGAAAGGAGCCTGGCAGGTACACCATCTTTCCCAGGCTACGTTTGAAGTTTGAGGTGGCAAGACAAGCAAGCAGCCCCAGTCTCTGTGCCTCTGTGCGAGCAGTGCCATGGGAAGATGAGGCTGAGCAACAGCTTTCCAGGCTAGCCCCTTCTGCCTGCCAGCTATCTGCAGACGTTCGCAATTTCGGAGCAGGGCTGTGATAGGAGCCTGGCAGGGACACCACCATTCCCAGCATGCGTTTGAAGTTTCAAGTGGCAAGATAAGCAAGCAGCCCCATTCTCTGTGCCTCTATGCGAACAGTGCCATGGGCAGATGAGGCTGAGCAACAGCTTTCCAGGCTAGCCGCTTCTGGCTGCCAGCTATCTGCAGACGTTCGCATTTCAAGAGCAGGGCTGCGAAAGGAGCCTAGCAGGTACACCATCTTTCTCAGGCTATGTTTGAAGTTTGATGTGGCAAGACAAGCAAGCAGCCCCATTCTCTGTGCCCCTGTGCGAGCAGTACCATGGGCAGATGAGGCTGAGCAACAGCTTTCCAGACTAGCCCCTTCTGCCTGCCAGCTATCTGCAGACGTTCGCACTTTCGGAACAGGGCTGTGATAGGAGCCTGGCAGGGACACCACCATTCCCAGCATGCGTTTGAAGTATCAAGTGGCAAGATAAGGAAGCAGACCCATTCTCTGTGCCTCTATGCGAACAGTGCCATGGGCAGATGAGGCTGAGCAACAGCTTTCCAGGCTAGCCCCTTCTGGCTGCCACCTATTTGCAGACGTTCGCATTTCAAGAGCAGGGCTGCGAAAGGAACCTAGCAGGTACACCAACTTTCCCAGGATACGTTTGAAGTTTGAGGTGGCAAGACAAGCAAGGAGCCCCATTCTCTGTGCCTCCGTGCGAGCAGTGTCATGGGCAGATGAGGCTGAGCAACAGCTTTCCAGGCTAGCCCCTTCTGGCTGCCAGCTATCTGCAGACGTTCGCATTTGAAGAGCAGGGCTGCGAAAGGAGCCTAGCAGGTACACCATCTTTCCCAGGCAACGTTTGAAGTTTGAGGTGGCAAGACAAGCAAGCAGCCCCATTCTCTGTGCCTCTGTGCTAGCACTGCCATGGGCAGATGAGGCTGAGCAACAGCTTTCCAGGCTAGCCCCTTCTGCCTGCCAGCTATCTGCAGACGTTCGCACTTTCGGAGCAGGGCTGTGATAGGAGCCTGGCAAGGACACCACCATTCCCAGCATGCGTTTGAAGTATCAAGTGGCAAGATAAGCAAGCAGCCCCATTCTCTGTGCCTCTATGCGAACAGTGCCATGGGTAGATGAATCTGAGCAACAGCTTTCCAGGCTAGCCCCTTCTGGCTGCCAGCTATCTGCAGACGTTCGCATTTCAAGAGCTGGGCTGCGAAAGGAGCCTAGCAGGTACACCATCTTTCCCAGGCTACGTTTGAAGTTTGAGGTGGCAAGACAAGCAAGCAGCCCCATTCTCTGTGCCTCTGTGCGAGCACTGCCATGGGCAGATGAGGCTGAGCAACAGCTTTCCAGGCTAGCCCCTTCTGCCTGCCAGCTATCTGCAGACGTTCGCATTTCAAGAGCAGGGCTGCGAAAGGAGCCTAGCAGGTACACCATATTTCCCAGGCTACGTTTGAAGTTTGAGGTGGCAAGACAAGCAAGCAGCCCCATTCTCTGTGCCTCTGTGCGAGCACTGCCATGGGCAGATGAGGCTGAGCAACAGCTTTCCAGGCTAGCCCCTTCTGCCTGCCAGCTATCTGCAGACGTTCGCACTTTCGGAACAGGGCTGTGATAGGAGCCTGGCAGGGACACCACCATTCCCAGCATGCGTTTGAAGTTTCAAGTGGCAAGATAAGCAAGCAGTCCCATTCTCTGTGCCTCTATGCGAACAGTTCCATGGGCAGATGAGGCTGAGCAACAGCTTTCCAGGCTAGCCCCTTCTGCCTGCCAGCTATCTGCAGACGTTCTCATTTCAAGAGCACGGCTGCGAAAGGAGCCTAGCAGGTACACCATCTTTCCCAGGCTACGTTTGAAGTTTGAGGTGGCAAGACAAGCAAGGAGCCCCATTCTCTGTGCCTCTGTGCGAGCAGTGCCATGGGCAGATGAGGCTGAGCAACAGCTTTCCAGGCTAGCCCCTTCTGCCTGCCAGCTATCTGCAGACGTTCGCATTTCAAGAGCAGGGCTGCGAAAGGAGCCTAGCAGGTACACCATCTTTCTCAGGCAACGTTTGAAGTTTGAGGTGGCAAGACAAGCAAGCAGCCCCATTCTCTGTGCCCCTGTGCGAGCAGTGCCATGGGCAGATGAGGCTGAGCAACAGCTTTCCAGACTAGCCCCTTCTGCCTGCCAGCTATCTGCAGACGTTCGCACTTTCGGAACAGGGCTGTGATAGGAGCCTGGCAGGGACACCACCATTCCCAGCATGCGTTTGAAGTATCAAGTGGCAAGATAAGCAAGCAGCCCCATTCTCTGTGCCTCTGTGCGAGCACTGCCATGGGCAGATGAGGCTGAGCAACAGCTTTCCAGGCTAGATCCTTCTGCCTGCCATCTATCTGCGGACGTTCGCACTTTCGGAGTAGGGCTGCGAAAGGAGCCTGGCTGGGACACCAACTTTCCCAGGCTACGTTTGAAGTTTCAAGTGGCAAGATAAGCAAGCAGCCCCATTCTCTGTGCCTCTATGCGAACAGTGCCATGGGCAGATGAGGCTGAGCAACAGCTTTCCAGGCTAGCCCCTTCTGCCTGCCAGCTATCTGCAGACGTTTGCATTTCAAGAGCAGGGCTGCGAAAGGAGCGTAGCAGGTACACCATCTTTCCCAGGCTACGTTTGAAGTTTGAGGTGGCAAGACAAGCAAGCAGCCCCATTCTCTGTGCCTCTGTGCGAGCACTGCCATGGGCAGATGAGGCTGAGCAACAGCTTTCCAGGCTAGCCCCTTCTGCCTGCCAGCTATCTGCGGACGTTCGCACTTTCGGAGTAGGGCTGCGAAAGGAGCCTGGCTGGGACACCAACTTTCCCAGGCTACGTTTGAAGTTTCAAGTGGCAAGATAAGCAAGCAGCCCCATTCTCTGTGCCTCTATGCGAACAGTGCCATGGGCAGATGAGGCTGAGCAACAGCTTTCCAGGCTAGCCCCTTCTGCCTGCCACCTATCTGCAGACGTTCGCACTTTCGGAACAGGGCTGTGATAGGAGCCTGGCAGGGACACCACAATTCCCAGCATGCGTTTGAAGTTTCAAGTGGCAAGATAAGCAAGCAGCCCCTTTCTCTGTGCCTCTATGCGAACAGTGCCATGGGCAGATGAGGCTGAGCAACAGCTTTCCAGGCTAGCACCTTCTGGCTGCCAGCTATCTGCAGACGTTCGCATTTCAAGAGCAGGGCTGCGAAAGGAGCCTGGCTGTGACAACAACTTTCCCAGGCTACGATTGAAGTTTGAGGTGGCAAGATAAGCAAGCAGCCTCATTCTCTGTGCCTCTGTGCGAGCAGTGCCATGGGCAGATGAGGCTGAGCAACAGCTTTCCAGGCTAGCCCATTCTGGCTGGCAGCTATCTGCAGACGTTCGCACTTTCGGAGCAGGGCTGCGAAAGGAGCCTGGCAGGGACACCACCATTCCCAGCATGCGTTTGAAGTATCAAGTGGCAAGATAAGCAAGCAGCCCCATTCTCTGTGCCTCTATGCGAACAGTGCCATGGGCAGATGAGGCTGAGCAACAGCTTTCCAGGCTAGACCCTTCTGCCTGCCAGCTATCTGCAGACATTCGCATTTCAAGAGCAGGGCTGCGAAAGGAGCCTAGCAGGTACACCATCTTTCCCAGGCTACGTTTGAAGTTTGAGGTGGCAAGACAAGCAAGCAGCCCCATTCTCTGTGCCTCTGTGCGAGCACTGCCATGGGCAGATGAGGCTGAGCAACAGCTTTCCAGACTAGCCCCTTCTGCCTGCCAGCTATCTGCAGACGTTCGCATTTCAAGAGCAGGGCTGCGAAAGGAGCCTAGCAGGTACACCATATTTCCCAGGCTACGTTTGAAGTTTGAGGTGGCAAGACAAGCAAGCAGCCCCATTCTCTGTGCCTCTGTGCGAGCACTGCCATGGGCAGATGAGGCTGAGCAACAGCTTTCCAGGCTAGCCCCTTCTGCCTGCCAGCTATCTGCAGACGTTCGCACTTTCGGAACAGGGCTGTGATAGGAGCCTGGCAGGGACACCACCATTCCCAGCATGCGTTTGAAGTTTCAAGTGGCAAGATAAGCAAGCAGTCCCATTCTCTGTGCCTCTATGCGAACAGTTCCATGGGCAGATGAGGCTGAGCAACAGCTTTCCAGGCTAGCCCCTTCTGCCTGCCAGCTATCTGCAGACGTTCTCATTTCAAGAGCACGGCTGCGAAAGGAGCCTAGCAGGTACACCATCTTTCCCAGGCTACGTTTGAAGTTTGAGGTAGCAAGACAAGCAAGGAGCCCCATTCTCTGTGCCTCTGTGCGAGCAGTGCCATGGGCAGATGAGGCTGAGCAACAGCTTTCCAGGCTAGCCCCTTCTGCCTGCCAGCTATCTGCAGACGTTCGCATTTCAAGAGCAGGGCTGCGAAAGGAGCCTAGCAGGTACACCATCTTTCTCAGGCAACGTTTGAAGTTTGAGGTGGCAAGACAAGCAAGCAGCCCCATTCTCTGTGCCCCTGTGCGAGCAGTACCATGGGCAGATGAGGCTGAGCAACAGCTTTCCAGACTAGCCCCTTCTGCCTGCCAGCTATCTGCAGACGTTCGCACTTTCGGAGCAGGGCTGTGATAGGAGCCTGGCAGGGACACCACCATTCCCAGCATGCGTTTGAAGTAGCAAGTGGCAAGATAAGCAAGCAGCCCCATTCTCTGTGCCTCTATGCGAACAGTGCCATGGGCAGATGAGGCTGAGCAACAGCTTTCCAGGCTAGCCTCTTCTGCCTGCCACCTATCTGCAGACGTTCGCATTTCAAGAGCAGGGCTGCGAAAGGAGCCTAGCAGGTACACCATCTTTCCCAGGCAACGTTTGAAGTCTGAGGTGGCAAGACAAGCAAGCAGCCCCATTCTCTGTGCCTCTGTGCGAGCACTGCCATGGGCAGATGAGGCTGAGCAACAGCTTTCCAGGCTAGCCCCTTCTGCCTGCCAGCTATCTGCAGACGTTCGCATTTCAAGAGCAGGGCTGCGAAAGGAGCCTAGCAGGTACACCATCTTTCTCAGGCAACGTTTGAAGTTTGAGGTGGCAAGACAAGCAAGCAGCCCCATTCTCTGTGCCCCTGTGCGAGCAGTACCATGGGCAGATGAGGCTGAGCAACAGCTTTCCAGACTAGCCCCTTCTGCCTGCCAGCTATCTGCAGACGTTCGCACTTTCGGAACAGGGCTGTGATAGGAGCCTGGCAGGGACACCACCATTCCCAGCATGCGTTTGAAGTATCAAGTGGCAAGATAAGCAAGCAGCCCCATTCTCTGTGCCTCTATGCGAACAGTGCCATGGGCAGATGAGGCTGAGCAACAGCTTTCCAGGCTAGCCTCTTCTGCCTGCCACCTATCTGCAGACGTTCGCATTTCAAGAGCAGGGCTGCGAAAGGAGCCTAGCAGGTACACCATCTTTCCCAGGCAACGTTTGAAGTCTGAGGTGGCAAGACAAGCAAGCAGCCCCATTCTCTGTGCCTCTGTGCGAGCACTGCCATGGGCAGATGAGGCTGAGCAACAGCTTTCCAGGCTAGCCCCTTCTGCCTGCCATCTATCTGCGGACGTTCGCACTTTCGGAGTAGGGCTGCGAAAGGAGCCTGGCTGGGACACCAACTTTCCCAGGCTACGTTTGAAGTTTCAAGTGGCAAGATAAGCAAGCAGCCCCATTCTCTGTGCCTCTATGCGAACAGTGCCATGGGCAGATGAGGCTGAGCAACAGTTTTCCAGGCTAGCCCCTTCTGCCTGCCAGCTATCTGCAGACGTTCGCATTTCAAGAGCAGGGCTGCGAAAGGAGCCTAGCAGGTACACCATTTTTCCCAGGCTACGTTTGAAGTTTGAGGTGGCAAGACAAGCAAGCAGCCCCATTCTCTGTGCCTCTGTGCGAGCACTGCCATGGGCAGATGAGGCTGAGCAACAGCTTTCCAGGCTAGCCCCTTCTGCCTGCCAGCTATCTGCGGACGTTCGCACTTTCGGAGTAGGGCTGCGAAAGGAGCCTGGCTGGGACACCAACTTTCCCAGCCTACGTTTGAAGTTTCAAGTGGCAAGATAAGCAAGCAGCCCCTTTCTCTGTGCCTCTATGCGAACAGTGCCATGGGCAGATGAGGCTGAGCAACAGCTTTCCAGGCTAGCACCTTCTGGCTGCCAGCTATCTGCAGACGTTCGCATTTCAAGAGCAGGGCTGCGAAAGGAGCCTGGCTGTGACACCAACTTTCCCAGGCTACGTTTGAAGTTTGAGGTTGCAAGATAAGCAAGCAGCCCCATTCTCTGTGCCTCTGTGCGAGCAGTGCCATGGGCAGATGAGGCTGAGCAACAGCTTTCCAGGCTAGCCCCTTCTGGCTGCCAGCTATCTGCAGACGTTCGCATTTCAAGAGCAGGGCTGCGAAAGGAGCCTAGCAGGTACACCATATTTCCCAGGCTACGTTTGAAGTTTGAGGTGGCAAGACAAGGAAGCAGCCTCATTCTCTGTGCCTCTGTGCGAGCACTGCCATGGGCAGATGAGGCTGAGCAACAGCTTTCCAGGCTAGCCCCTTCTGCCTGCCAGCTATCTGCAGACGTTCGCATTTCAAGAGCAGGGCTGCGAAAGGAGCCTAGCAGGTACACCATCTTTCTCAGGCAACGTTTGAAGTTTGAGGTGGCAAGACAAGCAAGCAGCCCCATTCTCTGTGCCCCTGTGCGAGCAGTACCATGGGCAGATGAGGCTGAGCAACAGCTTTCCAGACTAGCCCCTTCTGCCTGCCAGCTATCTGCAGACGTTCGCACTTTCGGAACAGGGCTGTGATAGGAGCCTGGCAGGGACACCACCATTCCCAGCATGCGTTTGAAGTATCAAGTGGCAAGATAAGCAAGCAGCCCCATTCTCTGTGCCTCTATGCGAACAGTGCCATGGGCAGATGAGGCTGAGCAACAGCTTTCCAGGCTAGCCTCTTCTGCCTGCCACCTATCTGCAGACGTTCGCATTTCAAGAGCAGGGCTGCGAAAGGAGCCTAGCAGGTACACCATCTTTCCCAGGCAACGTTTGAAGTCTGAGGTGGCAAGACAAGCAAGCAGCCCCATTCTCTGTGCCTCTGTGCGAGCACTGCCATGGGCAGATGAGGCTGAGCAACAGCTTTCCAGGCTAGCCCCTTCTGCCTGCCATCTATCTGCGGACGTTCGCACTTTCGGAGTAGGGCTGCGAAAGGAGCCTGGCTGGGACACCAACTTTCCCAGGCTACGTTTGAAGTTTCAAGTGGCAAGATAAGCAAGCAGCCCCATTCTCTGTGCCTCTATGCGAACAGTGCCATGGGCAGATGAGGCTGAGCAACAGTTTTCCAGGCTAGCCCCTTCTGCCTGCCAGCTATCTGCAGACGTTCGCATTTCAAGAGCAGGGCTGCGAAAGGAGCCTAGCAGGTACACCATTTTTCCCAGGCTACGTTTGAAGTTTGAGGTGGCAAGACAAGCAAGCAGCCCCATTCTCTGTGCCTTTGTGCGAGCACTGCCATGGGCAGATGAGGCTGAGCAACAGCTTTCCAGGCTAGCCCCTTCTGGCTGCCAGCTATCTGCGGACGTTCGCACTTTCGGAGTAGGGCTGCGAAAGGAGCCTGGCTGGGACACCAACTTTCCCAGCCTACGTTTGAAGTTTCAAGTGGCAAGATAAGCAAGCAGCCCCTTTCTCTGTGCCTCTATGCGAACAGTGCCATGGGCAGATGAGGCTGAGCAACAGCTTTCCAGGCTAGCACCTTCTGGCTGCCAGCTATCTGCAGACGTTCGCATTTCAAGAGCAGGGCTGCGAAAGGAGCCTGGCTGTGACACCAACTTTCCCAGGCTACGTTTGAAGTTTGAGGTTGCAAGATAAGCAAGCAGCCCCATTCTCTGTGCCTCTGTGCGAGCAGTGCCATGGGCAGATGAGGCTGAGCAACAGCTTTCCAGGCTAGCCCCTTCTGGCTGCCAGCTATCTGCAGACGTTCGCATTTCAAGAGCAGGGCTGCGAAAGGAGCCTAGCAGGTACACCATATTTCCCAGGCTACGTTTGAAGTTTGAGGTGGCAAGACAAGGAAGCAGCCTCATTCTCTGTGCCTCTGTGCGAGCACTGCCATGGGCAGATGAGGCTGAGCAACAGCTTTCCAGGCTAGCCCCTTCTGGCTGCCAGCTATCTGCAGACGTTCGCATTTCAAGAGCAGGGCTGTGATAGGAGCCTGGCTGGGACACCACCATTCCCAGCATGCGTTTGAAGTTTCAAGTGGCAAGATAAGCAAGCAGCCTCATTCTCTGTGCCTCTGTGCGAGCAGTGCCATGGGCAGATGAGGCTGAGCAACAGCTTTCCAGGCTAGCCCCTTCTGGCTGCCAGCTATCTGCAGACGTTCGCATTTCAAGAGCAGGGCTGCGAAAGGAGCCTAGCAGGTACACCATATTTCCCGGGCTACGTTTGAAGTTTGAGGTGGCAAGACAAGCAAGCAGCCTCATTCTCTGTGCCTCTGTGCGAGCACTGCCATGGGCAGATGAGGCTGAGCAACAGCTTTCCAGGCTATCCCCTTCTGCCTGCCAGCTATCTGCAGACGTTCGCACTTTCGGAACAGGGCTGTGATAGGAGCCTGGAAGGGACACCACCATTCCCAGCATGCGTTTGAAGTTTCAAGTGGCAAGATAAGCAAGCAGCCTCATTCTCTGTGCCTCTGTGCGAGCAGTGCCATGGGCAGATGAGGCTGAGCAACAGCTTTCCAGGCTAGACCCTTCTGGCTGCCAGCTATCTGCAGACGTTCGCATTTCAAGAGCAGGGCTGCGAAAGGAGCCTAGCAGGTACACCATATTTCCCAGGCTACGTTTGAAGTTTGAGGTGGCAAGACAAGCAAGCAGCCTCATTCTCTGTGCCTCTGTGCGAGCAGTGCCATGGGCAGATGAGGCTGAGCAACAGCTTTCCAGGCTATCCCCTTCTGCCTGCCAGCTATCTGCAGACGTTCGCACTTTCGGAACAGGGCTGTGATAGGAGCCTGGCAGGGACACCACCATTCCCAGCATGCGTTTGAAGTTTCAAGTGGCAAGATAAGCAAGCAGCCCCTTTCTCTGTGCCTCTATGCGAACAGTGCCATGGGCAGATGAGGCTGAGCAACAGCTTTCCAGGCTAGCCCCTTCTGGCTGCCAGCTATCTGCAGACGTTCGCATTTCAAGAGCAGGGCTGCAAAAGGAGCCTAGCAGGTACACCATCTTTCCCAGGCTACGTTTGAAGTTTGAGGTAGCAAGACAAGCAAGGAGCCCCATTCCCTGCGCCTCTGTGCGAGCAGTGCCATGGGCAGATGAGGCTGAGCAACACCTTTCCAGCCTAGCACCTTCTGGCTGCCAGCTATCTGCAGACGTTCGCACTTTCGGAGCAGGGCTGCGAAAGGAGCCTGGCTGGGACACCAACTTTCCCAGGCTACGTTTGAGGTTTGAGGTGGCAAGACAAGCAAGCAGCCCCAGTCTCTGTGCCTCTGTGCGAGCAGTGCCATGGGCAGATGAGGCTGAGCAACAGCTTTCCAGGCTAGCCCCTTCTGCCTGCCAGCTATCTGCAGACGTTCGCACTTTCTGAACAGGGCTGTGATAGGAGCCTGGCAGGGACACCACCATTCCCAGCATGCGTTTGAAGTTTCAAGTGTCAAGATAAGCAAGCAGCCCCATTCTCTGTGCCTCTATGCGAGCACTGCCATGGGCAGATGAGGCTGAGCAACAGCTTTCCAGGCTAGCCCCTTCTGGCTGCCACCTATCTGCAGACGTTCGCATTTCAAGAGCAGGGCTGCGAAAGGAGCCTAGCAGGTACACCATCTTTCCCAGGCTACGTTTGAAGTTTGAGGTAGCAAGACAAGCAAGCAGCCCCATTCTCTGTGCCTCTGTGCGAGCACTGCCATGGGCAGATGAGGCTGAGCAACAGCTTTCCAGGCTAGCCCCTTCTGCCTGCCAGCTATCTGCAGACGTTCGCACTTTCGGAGCAGAGCTGCGAAAGGAGCCTGGCTGGGACACCATCTTTCCCAGGCTACGTTTGAAGTTTGAGGTGGCAAGACAAGCAAGCAGCCCCATTCTCTGTGCCTCTGTGCGAGCAGTGCCATGGGCAGATGAGGCTGAGCAACAGCTTTCCAGGCTATCCCCTTCTGCCTGCCAGCTATCTGCAGACGTTCGCACTTTCTGAACAGGGCTGTGATAGGAGCCTGGCAGGGACACCACCATTCCCAGCATGCGTTTGAAGTTTCAAGTGGCAAGATAAGCAAGCAGCCCCATTCTCTGTGCCTCTATGCGAACAGTTCCATGGGCAGATGAGGCTGAGCAACAGCTTTCCAGGCTAGCCCCTTCTGGCTGCCAGCTATCTGCAGACGTTCTCATTTCAAGAGCAGGGCTGCGAAAGGAGCCTAGCAGGTACACCATCTTTCCCAGGCTACGTTTGAAGTTTGAGGTAGCAAGACAAGCAAGGAGCCCCATTCTCTGTGCCTCTCTGCGAGCAGTGCCATGGGCAGATGAGGCTGAGCAACAGCTTTCCAGGCTAGCCCCTTCTGGCTGCCAGCTATCTGCAGACGTTCGCATTTCAAGAGCAGGGCTGCGAAAGGAGCCTAGCAGGTACACCATCTTTCCCAGGCTACGTTTGAAGTTTGAGGTAGCAAGACAAGCAAGGAGCCCCATTCTCTGTGCCTCTATGCGAACAGTGCCATGGGCAGATGAGGCTGAGCAACAGCTTTCCAGGCTAGCCCCTTCTGGCTGCCAGCTATCTGCAGACGTTCGCATTTCAAGAGCAGGGCTGCGAAAGGAGCCTAGCAGGTACACCATCTTTCCCAGGCTACGTTTGAAGTTTGAGGTAGCAAGACAAGCAAGGAGCCCCATTCTCTGTGCCTCTGTGCGAGCAGTGCCATGGGCAGATGAGGCTGAGCAACAGCTTTCCAGGCTAGCCCCTTCTGCCTGCCAGCTATCTGCAGACGTTCGCACTTTCGGAGCAGTTCAGCGAAAGGAGCCTGGCTGGGACAACCCACATTCCCAGCATGCGTTTGAAGTTTCAAGTGGCAAGATAAGCAAGCAGCCCCATTCTCTGTGCCTCTATGCGAACAGTGCCATGGGCAGATGAGGCTGAGCAACAGCTTTCCAGGCTAGCCCCTTCTGGCTGCCACCTATCTGCAGACGTTCGCATTTCAAGAGCAGGGCTGCGAAAGGAGCCTAGCAGGTACACCATCTTTCCCAGGCTACGTTTGAAGTTTGAGGTAGCAAGACAAGCAAGGAGCCCCATTCTCTGTGCCTCTGTGCGAGCAGTGCCATGGGCAGATGAGGCTGAGCAACAGCTTTCCAGGCTAGCCCCTTCTGCCTGCCAGCTATCTGCAGACGTTCGCACTTTCGGAGCAGTTCAGGGAAAGGAGCCTGGCTGGGACACCAGCTTTCCCAGGCTACGTTTGAAGTTTGAGGTGGCAAGACAAGCAAGTAGCCCCATTCTCTGTGCCTCTGTGCGAGGACTGCCATGGGCAGATGAGGCTGAGCAACAGCTTTCCAGGATAGCCCCTTCTGCCTGCCAGCTATCTGCAGACGTTCGCAATTTCGGAGCAGGGCTGTGATAGGAGCCTGGCAGGGACACCACCATTCCCAGCATGCGTTTGAAGTTTCAAGTGGCAAGATAAGCAAGCAGCCCCTTTCTCTGTGCCTCTATGCGAACAGTGCCATGGGCAGATGAGGCTGAGCAACAGCTTTCCAGGCTAGCCCCTTCTGCCTGCCACCTATCTGCAGACGTTCGCATTTCAAGAGCAGGGCTGCGAAAGGAGCCTAGCAGGTACACCATCTTTCCCAGGCTACGTTTGAAGTTTGAGGTAGCAAGACAAGCAAGGAGCCCCATTCTCTGTGCCTCTGTGCGAGCAGTGCCATGGGCAGATGAGGCTGAGCAACAGCTTTCCAGGCTAGCCCCTTCTGCCTGCCAGCTATCTGCAGACGTTCGCATTTCAAGAGCAGGGCTGTGAAAGGAGCCTAGCAGGTACACCATCTTTCTCAGGCAACGTTTGAAGTTTGAGGTGGCAAGACAAGCAAGCAGCCCCATTCTCTGTGCCCCTGTGCGAGCAGTGCCATGGGCAGATGAGGCTGAGCAACAGCTTTCCAGGCTAGCCCCTTCTGCCTGCCAGCTATCTGCAGACGTTCGCACTTTCGGAGCAGGGCTGCGAAAGGAGCCTGGCAGGGACACCAACTTTCCCAGGCTACGTTTGAAGATTCAAGTGGCAAGATAAGCAAGCAGCACCATTCTCTGTGCCTCTATGCGAACAGTGCCATGGGCAGATGAGGCTGAGCAACAGCTTTCCAGGCTAGCTCCTTCTGGCTGCAAGCTATCTGCAGACGTTCGCATTTCAAGAGCAGGGCTGCCAAAGGAGCCTAGCAGGTACACCATCTTTCCCAGGCTACGTTTGAAGTTTGAGGTGGCAAGACAAGCAAGCAGCCTCATTCTCTGTGCCTCTGTGCGAGCAGTGCCATGGGCAGATGAGGCTGAGCAACAGCTTTCCAGGCTAGCCCCTTCTGGCTGCCAGCTATCTGCAGACGTTCGCATTTCAAGAGCAGGGCTGCGAAAGGAGCCTAGCAGGTACACCATCTTTCCCAGGCTACGTTTGAAGTTTGAGGTGGCAAGACAAGCAAGCAGCCCCATTCTCTGTGCCTCTGTGCGAGCAGTGCCATGGGCAGATGAGGCTGAGCAACAGCTTTCCAGGCTAGCCCCTTCTGCCTGCCAGCTATCTGCAGACGTTCGCACTTTCGGAGCAGTTCAGCGAAAGGAGCCTGGCTGGGACAACCCACATTCCCAGCATGCGTTTGAAGTTTCAAGTGGCAAGATAAGCAAGCAGCCCCATTCTCTGTGCCTCTATGCGAACAGTGCCATGGGCAGATGAGGCTGAGCAACAGCTTTCCAGGCTAGCCCCTTCTGGCTGCCACCTATCTGCAGACGTTCGCATTTCAAGAGCAGGGCTGCGAAAGGAGCCTAGCAGGTACACCATCTTTCCCAGGCTACGTTTGAAGTTTGAGGTAGCAAGACAAGCAAGGAGCCCCATTCTCTGTGCCTCTGTGCGAGCAGTGCCATGGGCAGATGAGGCTGAGCAACAGCTTTCCAGGCTAGCCCCTTCTGCCTGCCAGCTATCTGCAGACGTTCGCACTTTCGGAGCAGTTCAGGGAAAGGAGCCTGGCTGGGACACCAGCTTTCCCAGGCTACGTTTGAAGTTTGAGGTGGCAAGACAAGCAAGTAGCCCCATTCTCTGTGCCTCTGTGCGAGGACTGCCATGGGCAGATGAGGCTGAGCAACAGCTTTCCAGGATAGCCCCTTCTGCCTGCCAGCTATCTGCAGACGTTCGCAATTTCGGAGCAGGGCTGTGATAGGAGCCTGGCAGGGACACCACCATTCCCAGCATGCGTTTGAAGTTTCAAGTGGCAAGATAAGCAAGCAGCCCCTTTCTCTGTGCCTCTATGCGAACAGTGCCATGGGCAGATGAGGCTGAGCAACAGCTTTCCAGGCTAGCCCCTTCTGCCTGCCACCTATCTGCAGACGTTCGCATTTCAAGAGCAGGGCTGCGAAAGGAGCCTAGCAGGTACACCATCTTTCCCAGGCTACGTTTGAAGTTTGAGGTAGCAAGACAAGCAAGGAGCCCCATTCTCTGTGCCTCTGTGCGAGCAGTGCCATGGGCAGATGAGGCTGAGCAACAGCTTTCCAGGCTAGCCCCTTCTGGCTGCCAGCTATCTGCAGACGTTCGCATTTCAAGAGCAGGGCTGTGAAAGGAGCCTAGCAGGTACACCATCTTTCTCAGGCAACGTTTGAAGTTTGAGGTGGCAAGACAAGCAAGCAGCCCCATTCTCTGTGCCCCTGTGCGAGCAGTGCCATGGGCAGATGAGGCTGAGCAACAGCTTTCCAGGCTAGCCCCTTCTGCCTGCCAGCTATCTGCAGACGTTCGCACTTTCGGAGCAGGGCTGCGAAAGGAGCCTGGCAGGGACACCAACTTTCCCAGGCTACGTTTGAAGATTCAAGTGGCAAGATAAGCAAGCAGCACCATTCTCTGTGCCTCTATGCGAACAGTGCCATGGGCAGATGAGGCTGAGCAACAGCTTTCCAGGCTAGCCCCTTCTGGCTGCAAGCTATCTGCAGACGTTCGCATTTCAAGAGCAGGGCTGCCAAAGGAGCCTAGCAGGTACACCATCTTTCCCAGGCTACGTTTGAAGTTTGAGGTGGCAAGACAAGCAAGCAGCCTCATTCTCTGTGCCTCTGTGCGAGCAGTGCCATGGGCAGATGAGGCTGAGCAACAGCTTTCCAGGCTAGCCCCTTCTGGCTGCCAGCTATCTGCAGACGTTCGCATTTCAAGAGCAGGGCTGCGAAAGGAGCCTAGCAGGTACACCATCTTTCCCAGGCTACGTTTGAAGTTTGAGGTGGCAAGACAAGCAAGCAGCCCCATTCTCTGTGCCTCTGTGCGACCAGTGCCATGGGCAGATGAGGCTGAGCAACAGTTTTCCAGGCTAGCCCCTTCTGCCTGCCAGCTATCTGCAGACGATCGCACTTTCGGAGCAGGGCTGTGATAGGAGCCTGGCAGGGACACCACCATTCCCAGCATGCGTTTGAAGTTTCAAGTGGCAAGATAAGCAAGCAGCCCCTTTCTCTGTGCCTCTATGCGAACAGTGCCATGGGCAGATGAGGCTGAGCAACAGCTTTCCAGGCTAGCCCCTTCTGGCTGCCAGCTATCTGCAGACGTTCGCATTTCAAGAGCAGGGCTGCGAAAGGAGCCTAGCAGGTACACCATCTTTCCCAGGCTACGTTTGAAGTTTGAGGTAGCAAGACAAGCAAGGAGCCCCATTCTCTGTGCCTCTGTGCGAGCAGTGCCATGGGCAGATGAGGCTGAGCAACAGCTTTCCAGGCTAGCCCCTTCTGCCTGCCAGCTATCTGCAGACGTTCGCACTTTCGGAGCAGTTCAGCAAAAGGAGCCTGGCTGGGACACCAACTTTCCCAGGCTACGTTTGAAGTTTGAGGTGGCAAGACAAGCAAGTAGCCCCATTCTCTGTGCCTCTGTGCGAGCACTGCCATGGGCAGATGAGGCTGAGCAACAGCTTTCCAGGCTAGCCCCTTCTGCCTGCCAGCTATCTGCAGACGTTCGCACTTTCGGAGCAGGGCTGCGAAAGGAGCCTGGCAGGGACACCAACTTTCCCAGGCTACGTTTGAAGATTCAAGTGGCAAGATAAGCAAGCAGCACCATTCTCTGTGCCTCTATGCGAACAGTGCCATGGGCAGATGAGGCTGAGCAACAGCTTTCCAGGCTAGCCCCTTCTGGCTGCAAGCTATCTGCAGACGTTCGCATTTCAAGAGCAGGGCTGCCAAAGGAGCCTAGCAGGTACACCATCTTTCCCAGGCAATGTTTGAAGTTTGAGGTGGCAAGACAAGCAAGCAGCCTCATTCTCTGTGCCTCTGTGCGAGCAGTGCCATGGGCAGATGAGGCTGAGCAACAGCTTTCCAGGCTAGCCCCTTCTGCCTGCCAGCTATCTGCAGACGTTCGCACCTTCGGAGCAGGGCTTCGAAATGAGCCTGGCAGGGACACCACCATTCCCAGCATGCGTTTGAAGTTTCAAGTGGCAAGATAAGCAAGCAGCCCCTTTCTCTGTGCCTCTATGCGAACAGTGCCATGGGCAGATGAGGCTGAGCAACAGCTTTCCAGGCTAGCCCCTTCTGCCTGCCAGCTATCTGCAGACGTTCGCATTTCAAGAGCAGGGCTGCAAAAGGAGCCTAGCAGGTACACCATCTTTCCCAGGCTACGTTTGAAGTTTGAGGTAGCAAGACAAGCAAGGAGCCCCATTCCCTGCGCCTCTGTGCGAGCAGTGCCATGGGCAGATGAGGCTGAGCAACACCTTTCCAGGCTAGCACCTTCTGGCTGCCAGCTATCTGCAGACGTTCGCACTTTCGGAGCAGGGCTGCGAAAGGAGCCTGGCTGGGACACCAACTTTCCCAGGCTACGTTTGAGGTTTGAGGTGGCAAGACAAGCAAGCAGCCCCAGTCTCTGTGCCTCTGTGCGAGCAGTGCCATGGGCAGATGAGGCTGAGCAACAGCTTTCCAGGCTAGCCCCTTCTGCCTGCCACCTATCTGCAGACGTTCGCACTTTCGGAGCAGTTCAGCGAAAGGAGCCTGGCTGGGACACCAACTTTCCCAGGCTACGTTTGAAGTTTGAGGTGGCAAGACAAGCAAGCAGCCCCATTCTCTGTGCCTCTGTGCGAGCACTGCCATGGGCAGATGAGGCTGAGCAACAGCTTTCCAGGCTATCCCCTTCTGCCTGCCAGCTATCTGTAGACGTTCGCACTTTCGGAACAGGGCTGTGATAGGAGCCTGGCAGGGACACCACCATTCCCAGCATGCGTTTGAAGTTTCAAGTGGCAAGATAAGCAAGCAGCCCCATTCTCTGTGCCTCTATGCGAACAGTTCCATGGGCAGATGAGGCTGAGCAACAGCTTTCCAGGCTAGCCCCTTCTGCCTGCCAGCTATCTGCAGACGTTCGCATTTCAAGAGCAGGGCTGCGAAAGGAGCCTAGCAGGTACACCATCTTTCCCAGGCTACGTTTGAAGTTTGAGGTGGCAAAACAAGCAAGCAGCCCCATTCTCTGTGCCCCTGTGCGAGCAGTGCCATGGGCAGATGAGGCTGAGCAACAGCTTTCCAGGCTAGCCCCTTCTGCCTGCCAGCTATCTGCAGACGTTCGCACTTTCTGAACAGGGCTGTGATAGGAGCCTGGCAGGGACACCACCATTCCCAGCATGCGTTTGAAGTATCAAGTGGCAAGATAAGCAAGCAGCCCCATTCTCTGTGCCTCTATGCGAACAGTGCCATGGGCAGATGAGGCTGAGCAACAGCTTTCCAGGCTAGCCCCTTCTGGCTGCCACCTATCTGCAGACGTTCGCATTTCAAGAGCAGGGCTGCGAAAGGAGCCTAGCAGGTACACCATCTTTCCCAGGCTACGTTTGAAGTTTGAGGTAGCAAGACAAGCAAGCAGCCCCATTCTCTGTGCCTCTGTGCGAGCAGTGCCATGGGCAGATGAGGCTGAGCAACAGCTTTCCAGGCTAGCCCCTTCTGCCTGCCAGCTATCTGCAGACGTTCGCACTTTCGGAGCAGTTCAGCAAAAGGAGCCTGGCTGGGACACCAACTTTCCCAGGCTACGTTTGAAGTTTGAGGTGGCAAGACAAGCAAGCAGCCCCATTCTCTGTGCCTCTGTGCGAGCACTGCCATGGGCAGATGAGGCTGAGCAACAGCTTTCCAGGCTAGCCCCTTCTGCCTGCCAGCTATCTGCAGACGTTCGCAATTTCGGAGCAGGGCTGTGATAGGAGCCTGGCAGGGACACCACCATTCCCAGCATGCGTTTGAAGTTTCAAGTGGCAAGATAAGCAAGCAGCCCCTTTCTCTGTGCCTCTATGCGAACAGTGCCATGGGCAGATGAGGCTGAGCAACAGCTTTCCAGGCTAGCCCCTTCTGCCTGCCACCTATCTGCAGACGTTCGCATTTCAAGAGCAGGGCTGCGAAAGGAGCCTAGCAGGTACACCATCTTTCCCAGGCTACGTTTGAAGTTTGAGGTGGCAAAACAAGCAAGCAGCCCCATTCTCTGTGCCCCTGTGCGAGCAGTGCCATGGGCAGATGAGGCTGAGCAACAGCTTTCCAGGCTAGCCCCTTCTGCCTGCCAGCTATCTGCAGACGTTCGCACTTTCTGAACAGGGCTGTGATAGGAGCCTGGCAGGGACACCACCATTCCCAGCATGCGTTTGAAGTATCAAGTGGCAAGATAAGCAAGCAGCCCCATTCTCTGTGCCTCTATGCGAACAGTGCCATGGGCAGATGAGGCTGAGCAACAGCTTTCCAGGCTAGCCCCTTCTGGCTGCCACCTATCTGCAGACGTTCGCATTTCAAGAGCAGGGCTGCGAAAGGAGCCTAGCAGGTACACCATCTTTCCCAGGCTACGTTTGAAGTTTGAGGTAGCAAGACAAGCAAGGAGCCCCATTCTCTGTGCCTCTGTGCGAGCAGTGCCATGGGCAGATGAGGCTGAGCAACAGCTTTCCAGGCTAGCCCCTTCTGCCTGCCAGCTATCTGCAGACGTTCGCACTTTCGGAGCAGTTCAGCAAAAGGAGCCTGGCTGGGACACCAACTTTCCCAGGCTACGTTTGAAGTTTGAGGTGGCAAGACAAGCAAGTAGCCCCATTCTCTGTGCCTCTGTGCGAGCACTGCCATGGGCAGATGAGGCTGAGCAACAGCTTTCCAGGATAGCCCCTTCTGCCTGCCAGCTATCTGCAGACGTTCGCAATTTCGGAGCAGGGCTGTGATAGGAGCCTGGCAGGGACACCACCATTCCCAGCATGCGTTTGAAGTTTCAAGTGGCAAGATAAGCAAGCAGCCCCATTCTCTGTGCCTCTATGCGAACAGTGCCATGGGCAGATGAGGCTGAGCAACAGCTTTCCAGGCTAGCCCCTTCTGCCTGCCACCTATCTGCAGACGTTCGCATTTCAAGAGCAGGGCTGCGAAAGGAGCCTAGCAGGTACACCATCTTTCCCAGGCTACGTTTGAAGTTTGAGGTAGCAAGACAAGCAAGGAGCCCCATTCTCTGTGCCTCTGTGCGAGCAGTGCCATGGGCAGATGAGGCTGAGCAACAGCTTTCCAGGCTAGCCCCTTCTGCCTGCCAGCTATCTGCAGACGTTCGCACTTTCGGATCAGGGCTGCGAAAGGAGCCTGGCAGGGACAACCCACATTCCCCACATGCGTTTGAAGTTTCAAGTGGCAAGATAAGCAAGCAGCCCCATTCTCTGTGCCTCTATGCGAACAGTGCTATGGGCAGATGAGGCTGAGCAACAGCTTTCCAGGCTAGCCCCTTCTGGCTGCCAGCTATCTGCAGACGTTCGCATTTCAAGAGCAGGGCTGCGAAAGGAGCCTAGCAGGTACACCATCTTTCCCAGCCTACGTTTGAAGTTTGAGGTGGCAAGACAAGCAAGCAGCCCCATTCTCTGTGCCTCTGTGCGACCAGTGCCATGGGCAGATGAGGCTGAGCAACAGTTTTCCAGGCTAGCCCCTTCTGCCTGCCAGCTATCTGCAGACGTTCGCATTTCAAGAGCAGGGCTGCAAAAGGAGCCTTGCTGGGACACCATCTTTCCCAGGCTACGTTTGAAGTTTGAGGTAGCAAGACAAGCAAGGTGCCCCATTCTCTGTGCCTCTGTGCGAGCACTGCCATGGGCAGATGAGGCTGAGCAACAGCTTTCCAGGCTAGCCCCTTCTGCCTGCCAGCTATCTGCAGACGTTCGCACTTTCGGAGCAGTTCAGCGAAAGGAGCCTGGCTGGGACACCAACTTTCCCAGGCTACGTTTGAAGTTTGAGGTGGCAAGACAAGCAAGCAGCCCCATTATCTGTGCCTCTGTGCGAGCACTGCCATGGGCAGATGAGGCTGAGCAACAGCTTTCCAGGCTAGCCCCTTCTGGATGCCAGCTATCTGCAGACGTTCGCACTTTCGGAACAGGGCTGTGATAGGAGCCTGGCAGGGACACCACCATTCCCAGCATGCGTTTGAAGTTTCAAGTGGCAAGATAAGCAAGCAGCCCCATTCTCTGTGCCTCTATGCGAACAGTGCCATGGGCAGATGAGGCTGAGCAACAGCTTTCCAGGCTAGCCCCTTCTGGCTGCCAGCTATCTGCAGACGTTCTCATTTCAAGAGCAGGGCTGCGAAAGGAGCCTAGCAGGTACACCATCTTTCCCAGGCTACGTTTGAAGTTTGAGGTAGCAAGACAAGCAAGGAGCCCCATTCTCTGTGCCTCTCTGCGAGCAGTGCCATGGGCAGATGAGGCTGAGCAACAGCTTTCCAGGCTAGCCCCTTCTGCCTGCCAGCTATCTGCAGACGTTCGCACTTTCGGAGCAGTTCAGCAAAAGGAGCCTGGCTGGGACACCAACTTTCCCAGGCTACGTTTGAAGTTTGAGGTGGCAAGACAAGCAAGTAGCCCCATTCTCTGTGCCTCTGTGCGAGCAGTGCCATGGGCAGATGAGGCTGAGCAACAGCTTTCCAGGATAGCCCCTTCTGCCTGCCAGCTATCTGCCGACGTTCGCAATTTCGGAGCAGGGCTGTGATAGGAGCCTGGCAGGGACACCACCATTCCCAGCATGCGTTTGAAGTTTCAAGTGGCAAGATAAGCAAGCAGCCCCATTCTCTGTGCCTCTATGCGAACAGTGCCATGGGCAGATGAGGCTGAGCAACAGCTTTCCTGGCTAGACCCTTCTGGCTGCCAGCTATCTGCAGACGTTCGCATTTCAAGAGCAGGGCTGCGAAAGGAGCCTAGCAGGTACACCAACTTTCCCAGGCTACGTTTGAAGTTTGAGGTAGCAAGACAAGCAAGGAGCCCCATTCTCTGTGCCTCTATGCGAGCAGTGCCATGGGCAGATGAGGCTGAGCAACAGCTTTCCAGGCTAGCACCTTCTGCCTGCCAGCTATCTGCAGACGTTCGCACTTTCGGATCAGGGCTGCGAAAGGAGCCTGGCAGGGACAACCCACATTCCCCACATGCGTTTGAAGTTTCAAGTGGCAAGATAAGCAAGCAGCCCCATTCTCTGTGCCTCTATACGAACAGTGCCATGGGCAGATGAGGCTGAGCAACAGCTTTCCAGGCTAGCCCCTTCTGGCTGCCACCTATCTGCAGACGTTCGCATTTGAAGAACAGGGCTGCGAAAGGAGCCTAGCAGGTACACCATCTTTCCCAGGCTACGTTTGAGGTTTGAGGTGGCAAGACAAGCAAGGAGCCCCATTCTCTGTGCCTCTGTGCGAGCAGTGCCATGGGCAGATGAGGCTGAGCAACAGCTTTCCAGGCTAGCACCTTCTGGCTGCCAGCTATCTGCAGACGTTCGCACTTTCGGAGCAGGGCTGCGAAAGGAGCCTTGCTGGGACACCAACTTTCCCAGGCTACGTTTGAAGTTTGAGGTGGCAAGACAAGCAAGCAGCCCCATTCTCTGTGCCTCTGTGCGAGCACTGCCATGGGCAGATGAGGCTGAGCAACAGCTTTCCAGGCTAGCCCCTTCTGCCTGCCAGCTATCTGCAGACGTTCGCACTTTCGGAACAGGGCTGTGATAGGAGCCTGGCAGGGACACCACCATTCCCAGCATGCGTTTGAAGTTTCAAGTGGCAAGATAAGCAAGCAGCCCCATTCTCTGTGCCTCTATGCGAACAGTGCCATGGGCAGATGAGGCTGAGCAACAGCTTTCCAGGCTAGCCCCTTCTGCCTGCCAGCTATCTGCAGACGTTCGCATTTCAAGAGCAGGGCTGCGAAAGGAGCCTAGCAGGTACACCATCTTTCCCAGGCTACGTTTAGAAGTTTGAGGTAGCAAGACAAGCAAGGAGCCCCATTCTCTGTGACTCTGTGCGAGCAGTGCCATGGGCAGATGAGGCTGAGAAACAGCTTTCCAGGCTAGCCCCTTCTGCCTGCCAGCTATCTGCAGACGTTCGCACTTTCGGAGCAGTTCAGCAAAAGGAGCCTGGCTGGGACACCAACTTTCCCAGGCTACGTTTGAAGTTTGAGGTGGCAAGACAAGCAAGTAGCCCCATTCTCTGTGCCTCTGTGCGAGCACTGCCATGGGCATATGAGGCTGAGCAACAGCTTTCCAGGCTAGCCCCTTCTGCCTGCCAGCTATCTACAGACGTTCGCAATTTCGGAGCAGGGTTGTGATAGGAGCCTGGCAGGGACACCACCATTCCCAGCATGCGTTTGAAGTTTCAAGTGGCAAGATAAGCAAGCAGCCCCTTTCTCTGTGCCTCTACGCGAACAGTGCCATGGGCAGATGAGGCTGAGCAACAGCTTTCCAGGTTAGACCCTTCTGGCTGCCAGCTATCTGCAGACGTTCGCATTTCAAGAGCAGGGCTGTGAAAGAAGCCTAGCAGGTACACCATCTTTCCCAGGCTACGTTTGAAGTTTGAGGTAGCAAGACAAGCAAGAGGCCCCATTCTCTGTGCCTCTGTGCGAGCAGTGCCATGGGCAGATGAGGCTGAGAAACAGCTTTCCAGGCTAGCACCTTCTGCCTGCCAGCTATCTGCAGATATTCGCACTTTCGGATCAGGGCTGCGAAAGGAGCCTGGCAGGGACAACCCACATTCCCCACATGCGTTTGAAGTTTCAAGTGGCAAGATAAGCAAGCAGCCCCATTCTCTGAGCCTCTATGCGAACAGTGCCATGGGCAGATGAGGCTGAGCAACAGCTTTCCAGGCTAGCACCTTCTGCCTGCCAGCTATCTGCAGACGTTCGCATTTCAAGAGCAGGGCTGCGAAAGGAGCCTAGCAGGTACACCATCTTTCCCAGGCTACGTTTGAAGTTTGAGGTGGCAAGACAAGCAAGCAGCCCCATTCTCTGTGCCTCTGTGCTAGCACTGCCATGGGCAGATGAGGCTGAGCAACAGCTTTCCAGGCTAGCCCCTTCTGCCTGCCAGCTATCTGCAGACGATCGCACTTTCGGAGCAGGGCTGTGATAGGAGCCTGGCAGGGACACCACCATTCCCAGCATGCGTTTGAAGTTTCAAGTGGCAAGATAAGCAAGCAGCCCCATTCTCTGTGCCTCTATGCGAACAGTGCCATGGGCAGATGAGGCTGAGCAACAGCTTTCCAGGCTAGCCCCTTCTGCCTGCCACCTATCTGCAGACGTTCGCATTTCAAGAGCAGGGCTGCGAAAGGAGCCTGGCAGGTACACCATCTTTCCCAGGCTACGTTTGAAGTTTGAGGTGGCAAGACAAGCAAGCAGCCCCATTCTCTGTGCCTCTGTGCGAGCAGTGCCATGGGCAGATGAGGCTGAGCAACAGCTTTCCAGGCTAGCCCCTTCTGCCTGCCAGCTATCTGCAGACGTTCGCACTTTCGGAGCAGGGCTGCGAAAGGAGCCTGGCAGGGACACCAACTTTCCCAGGCTACGTTTGAAGTTTGAGGTGGCAAGACAAGCAAGCAGCCCCATTCTCTGTGCCTCTGTGCGAGCACTGCCATGGGCAGATGAGGCTGAGCAACAGCTTTCCAGGCTAGCCCCTTCTGGCTGCCACCTATCTGCAGACGTTCGCATTTCAAGAGCAGGGCTGCGAAAGGAGCCTAGCAGGTACACCATCTTTCCCAGGCTACGTTTGAAGTTTGAGGTAGCAAGACAAGCAAGCAGCCCCATTCTCTGTGCCTCTGTGCGAGCAGTGCCATGGGCAGATGAGGCTGAGCAACAGCTTTCCAGGCTAGCCCCTTCTGCCTGCCAGCTATCTGCAGACGTTCGCACTTTCGGAGCAGTTCAGCAAAAGGAGCCTGGCTGGGACACCAACTTTCCCAGGCTACGTTTGAAGTTTGAGGTGGCAAGACAAGTAAGTAGCCCCATTCTCTGTGCCTCTGTGCGAGCACTGCCATGGGCAGATGAGGCTGAGCAACAGCTTTCCAGGCTAGCCCCTTCTGCCTGCCAGCTATCTGCAGACGTTCGCAATTTCGGAGCAGGGCTGTGATAGGAGCCTGGCAGGGACACCACCATTCCCAGCATGCGTTTGAAGTTTCAAGTGGCAAGATAAGCAAGCAGCCCCATTCTCTGTGCCTCTATGCGAACAGTGCCATGGGCAGATGAGGCTGAGCAACAGCTTTCCAGGCTAGCCCCTTCTGCCTGCCACCTATCTGCAGACGTTCGCATTTCAAGAGCAGGGCTGCGAAAGGAGCCTAGCAGGTACACCATCTTTCCCAGGCTACGTTTGAAGTTTGAGGTGGCAAAACAAGCAAGCAGCCCCATTCTCTGTGCCCCTGTGCGAGCAGTGCCATGGGCAGATGAGGCTGAGCAACAGCTTTCCAGGCTAGCCCCTTCTGCCTGCCAGCTATCTGCAGACGTTCGCACTTTCTGAACAGGGCTGTGATAGGAGCCTGGCAGGGACACCACCATTCCCAGCATGCGTTTGAAGTATCAAGTGGCAAGATAAGCAAGCAGCCCCATTCTCTGTGCCTCTATGCGAACAGTGCCATGGGCAGATGAGGCTGAACAACAGCTTTCCAGGCTAGCCCCTTCTGGCTGCCACCTATCTGCAGACGTTCGCATTTCAAGAGCAGGGCTGCGAAAGGAGCCTAGCAGGTACACCATCTTTCCCAGGCTACGTTTGAAGTTTGAGGTAGCAAGACAAGCAAGCAGCCCCATTCTCTGTGCCTCTGTGCGAGCAGTGCCATGGGCAGATGAGGCTGAGCAACAGCTTTCCAGGCTAGCCCCTTCTGCCTGCCAGCTATCTGCAGACGTTCGCACTTTCGGAGCAGTTCAGCAGAAGAAGCCTGGCTGGGACACCAACTTTCCCAGGCTACGTTTGAAGTTTGAGGTGGCAAGACAAGCAAGTAGCCCCATTCTCTGTGCCTCTGTGCGAGCACTGCCATGGGCAGATGAGGCTGAGCAACAGCTTTCCAGGATAGCCCCTTCTGCCTGCCAGCTATCTGCAGACGTTCGCAATTTCGGAGCAGGGCTGTGATAGGAGCCTGGCAGGGACACCACCATTCCCAGCATGCGTTTGAAGTTTCAAGTGGCAAGATAAGCAAGCAGCCCCATTCTCTGTGCCTCTATGCGAACAGTGCCATGGGCAGATGAGGCTGAGCAACAGCTTTCCAGGCTAGCCCCTTCTGCCTGCCACCTATCTGCAGACGTTCGCATTTCAAGAGCAGGGCTGCGAAAGGAGCCTAGCAGGTACACCATCTTTCCCAGGCTACGTTTGAAGTTTGAGGTAGCAAGACAAGCAAGGAGCCCCATTCTCTGTGCCTCTGTGCGAGCAGTGCCATGGGCAGATGAGGCTGAGAAACAGCTTTCCAGGCTAGCACCTTCTGCCTGCCAGCTATCTGCAGACGTTCGCACTTTCGGATCAGGGCTGCGAAAGGAGCCTGGCAGGGACAACCCACATTCCCCACATGCGTTTGAAGTTTCAAGTGGCAAGATAAGCAAGCAGCCCCATTCTCTGTGCCTCTATGCGAACAGTGCCATGGGCAGATGAGGCTGAGCAACAGCTTTCCAGGCTAGCCCCTTCTGCCTGCCAGCTATCTGCAGACGTTCGCATTTCAAGAGCAGGGCTGCGAAAGGAGCCTAGCAGGTACACCATCTTTCCCAGGCTACGTTTAGAAGTTTGAGGTAGCAAGACAAGCAAGGAGCCCCATTCTCTGTGACTCTGTGGGAGCAGTGCCATGGGCAGATGAGGCTGAGAAACAGCTTTCCAGGCTAGCCCCTTCTGCCTGCCAGCTATCTGCAGACGTTCGCACTTTCGGAGCAGTTCAGCAAAAGGAGCCTGGCTGGGACACCATCTTCCCCAGGCTACGTTTGAAGTTTGAGGTGGCAAGACAAGCAAGTAGCCCCATTCTCTGTGCCTCTGTGCGAGCACTGCCATGGGCATATGAGGCTGAGCAACAGCTTTCCAGGCTAGCACCTTCTGCCTGCCAGCTATCTGCAGACGTTCGCAATTTCGGAGCAGGGCTGTGATAGGAGCCTGGCAGGGACACCACCATTCCCAGCATGCGTTTGAAGTTTCAAGTGGCAAGATAAGCAAGCAGCCCCTTTCTCTGTGCCTCTACGCGAACAGTGCCATGGGCAGATGAGGCTGAGCAACAGCTTTCCAGGCTAGACCCTTCTGGCTGCCAGCTATCTGCAGACGTTCGCATTTCAAGAGCAGGGCTGCGAAAGAAGCCTAGCAGGTACACCATCTTTCCCAGGCTACGTTTGAAGTTTGAGGTAGCAAGACAAGCAAGGAGCCCCATTCTCTGTGCCTCTGTGCGAGCAGTGCCATGGGCAGATGAGGCTGAGAAACAGCTTTCCAGGCTAGCACCTTCTGCCTGCCAGCTATCTGCAGACGTTCGCACTTTCGGAGTAGGGCTGCGAAAGGAGCCTGGCAGGGACAACCCACATTCCCAGCATGCGTTTGAAGTATCAAGTGGCAAGATAAGCAAGCAGCCCCATTCTCTGTGCCTCTATGCGAACAGTGCCATGGGCAGATGAGGCTGAGCAACAGCTTTCCAGGCTAGCCCCTTCTGGCTGCCACCTATCTGCAGACGTTCGCATTTCAAGAGCAGGGCTGCGAAAGGAGCCTAGCAGGTACACCATCTTTCCCAGGCTACGTTTGAAGTTTGAGGTGGCAAGACAAGCAAGCAGCCCCATTCTCTGTGCCTCTGTGCGAGCACTGCCATGGGCAGATGAGGCTGAGCAACAGCTTTCCAGGCTAGCCCCTTCTGCCTGCCAGCTATCTGCAGACGATCGCACTTTCGGAGCAGGGCTGTGATAGGAGCCTGGCAGGGACACCACCATTCCCAGCATGCGTTTGAAGTTTCAAGTGGCAAGATAAGCAAGCAGCCCCATTCTCTGTGCCTCTATGCGAGCAGTGCCATGGGCAGATGAGGCTGAGCAACAGCTTTCCAGGCTAGCCCCTTCTGCCTGCCACCTATCTGCAGACGTTCGCATTTCAAGAGCAGGGCTGCGAAAGGAGCCTGGCAGGTACACCATCTTTCCCAGGCTACGTTTGAAGTTTGAGGTGGCAAGACAAGCAAGCAGCCCCATTCTCTGTGCCTCTGTGCGAGCAGTGCCATGGGCAGATGAGGCTGAGCAACAGCTTTCCAGGCTAGACCCTTCTGCCTGCCAGCTATCTGCAGACGTTCGCACTTTCGGAGCAGGGCTGCGAAAGGAGCCTGGCAGGGACACCAACTTTCCCAGGCTACGTTTGAAGTTTGAGGTGGCAAGACAAGCAAGCAGCCCCATTCTCTGTGCCTCTGTGCGAGCACTGCCATGGGCAGATGAGGCTGAGCAACAGCTTTCCAGGCTAGCCCCTTCTGGCTGCCAGCTATCTGCAGACGTTCGCATTTCAAGAGCAGGGCTGCGAAAGGAGCCTGGCAGGTACACCATCTTTCCCAGGCTACGTTTGAAGTTTGAGGTGGCAAGACAAGCAAGCAGCCCCATTCTCTGTGCCTCTGTACGAGCAGTGCCATGGGCAGATGAGGCTGAGCAACAGCTTTCCAGGCTAGCCCCTTCTGCCTGCCAGCTATCTGCAGACGTTCGCACTTTCGGAGCAGGGCTGCGAAAGGAGCCTTGCTGGGACACCAACTTTCCCAGGCTACGTTTGAAGTTTGAGGTGGCAAGACAAGCAAGCAGCCTCATTCTCTGTGCCTCTGTGCGAACAGTGCCATGGGCAGATGAGGCTGAGGAACAGCTTTCCAGGCTAGCCCCTTCTGGCTGCCAGCTATCTGCAGACGTTCGCATTTCAAGAGCAGGGCTGCGAAAGGAGCCTAGCAGGTACACCATCTTTCCCAGGCTACGTTTGAAGTTTGAGGTAGCAAGACAAGCAAGGAGCCCCATTCTCTGTGCCTCTGTGCGAGCAGTGCCATGGGCAGATGAGGCTGAGAAACAGCTTTCCAGGCTAGCACCTTCTGCCTGCCAGCTATCTGGAGACGTTCGCACTTTCGGATCAGGGCTGCGAAAGGAGCCTGGCAGGGACAACCCACATTCCCCACATGCGTTTGAAGTTTCAAGTGGCAAGATAAGCAAGCAGCCCCATTTTCTGTGCCTCTATGTGAACAGTGCCATAGGCAGATGAGGCTGAGCAACAGCTTTCCAGACTAGCCCCTTCTGGCTGCCACCTATCTGCAGACGTTCGCATTTCAAGAGCAGGGCTGCGAAAGAAGCCTAGCAGGTACACCATCTTTCCCAGGCAACGTTTGAAGTTTGAGGGGGCAAGACAAGTAAGCAGCACCATTCTCTGTGCCCCTGTGCAAGCACTGCCATGGGCAGATGAGGCTGAGCAACAGCTTTCCAGGCTAGCCCCTTCTGCCTGCCAACTATCTGCAGACGTTCGCACTTTCGGAACAGGGCTGTGATAGGAGCCTGGCAGGGACACCACCATTCCCAGCATGCGTTTGAAGTATCAAGTGGCAAGATAAGCAAGCAGCCCCATTCTCTGTGCCTCTATGCGAACAGTGTCATGGGCAGATGAGGCTGAGCAACAGCTTTCCAGGCTAGCCCCTTCTGCCTGCCACCTATCTGCAGATGTTCACGTTTCAAGAGCAAGGCTCCCAAAGGAGCCTAGCAGCTACACCATCTTTCCCAGGCTACGTTTGAAGTTTGAGGTAGCAAGACAAGCAAGCAGCCTCATTCTCTGTGCCTCTGTGCGAGCAGTGCCATGGGCAGATGAGGATGAGCAACAGCTTTCCAGGCTAGCCCCTTCTGCCTGCCAGCTATCTGCAGACGTTCGCGATTCAAGAGCAGGGCTGCCAAAGGAGCCTAGCAGGTACACCATCTTTCCCAGGCTACGTTTGAAGTTTGAATTGGCAAGACAAGCAAGCAGCCTCATTCTCTCTGCCTCTGTGCGAGCACTGCCATGGGCAGATGAGGCTGAGCAACAGCTTTCCAGGCTAGCCCCTTCTGCCTGCCAGCTATCTGCAGACGATCGCACTTTCGGAGCAGGGCTGCGAAATGAGCCTGGCAGGGACACCACCATTCCCAGCATGCGTTTGAAGTTTCAAGTGGCAAGATAAGCAACAGCCCCATTCTCTGTGCCTCTATGCGAACAGTGCCATGGGCAGATGAGGCTGAGCAACAGCTTTCCAGGCTAGCCCCTTCTGGCTGCCAGCTATCTGCAGACGTTCACATTTCAAGAGCAGGCGTGCGAAAGGAGCCTGGCAGGTACACCATCTTTCACAGGCTACGTTTGAAGTTTTAGGTGGCAAGACAAGCAAGCAGCCCCATTCTCTGTGCCTCTGTGCGACCAGTGCCATGGGCAAATGAGGCTGAGCAACAGCTTTCCAGGCTATCCCCTTCTGCCTGCCAGCTATCTGCAGACGTTCGCACTTTCGGAGCAGGGCTGCGAAAGGAGCCTGGCAGGGACACCAACTTTCCCAGGCTACGTTTGAAGTTTGAGGTGGCAAGACAAGCAAGGAGTCCCATTCTCTGTGCCTCTGTGCGAGCACTGCCATGGGCAGATGAGGCTGAGCAACAGCTTTCCAGGCTAGCCCCTTCTGGCTGCCAGCTATCTTCAGACGTTCGCACTTTCTGAACAGGGCTGTGATAGGAGCCTGGCAGGGACACCACCATTCCCAGCATGCGTTTGAAGTATCAAGTGGCAAGATAAGCAAGCAGCCCCATTCTCTGTGCCTCTGTGCGAGCAGTGCCATGGGCAGATGAGGCTGAGCAACAGCTTTCCAGGCTAGCCCCTTCTGCCTGCCAGCTATCTGCAGACGTTCGCATTTCAAGAGCAGGGCTGCGAAAGGAGCCTGGCAGGTACACCATCTTTCCCAGGCTACGTTTGAAGTTTGAGGTGGCAAGACAAGCAAGCAGCCCCATTCTCTGTGCCTCTGTGCGAACAGTGCCATGGGCAGATGAGGCTGAGCAACAGCTTTCCAGGCTAGCACCTTCTGGCTGCCAGCTATCTGCAGACGTTCGCACTTTCGGAGCAGGGCTGCGAAAGGAGCCTTGCTGGGACACCAACTTTCCCAGGCTACGTTTGAAGTTTGAGGTAGCAAGACAAGCAAGGAGCCCCATTCTCTGTGCCTCTGTGCTAGCACTGCCATGGGCAGATGAGGCTGAGCAACAGCTGTCCAGGCTAGCACCTTCTGCCTGCCAGCTATCTGCAGACGTTCGCACTTTCGGATCAGGGCTGCGAAAGGAGCCTGGCAGGGACAACCCACATTCCCCACATGCGTTTGAAGTTTCAAGTGGCAAGATAAGCAAGCAGCCCCATTCTCTGTGCCTCTATGTGAACAGTGCCATGGGCAGATGAGGCTGAGCAACAGCTTTCCAGGCTAGACCCTTCTGGCTGCCAGCTATCTGCAGACGTTCGCATTTCAAGAGCAGGGCTGCGAAAGGAGCCTAGCAGGTACACCATCTTTCCCAGGCAATGTTTGAAGTTTGAGGTGGCAAGACAAGCAAGCAGCACCATTCTCTGTGCCCCTGTGCGAGCAGTGCCATGGGCAGATGAGGCTGAGCAACAGCTTTCCAGGCTAGCCCCTTCTGCCTGCCAACTATCTGCAGACGTTCGCACTTTCGGAACAGGGCTGTGATAGGAGCCTGGCAGGGACACCAACTTTCCCAGGCTACTTTTGAAGTTTGAGGTGGCAATACAAGCAAGGAGACCCATTCTCTGTGCCTCTGTGCGAGCAGTGCCATGGGCAGATGAGGCTGAGCAACAGCTTTCCAGGCTAGCCCCTTCTGCCTGCCAGCTATCTGCAGACGTTCGCACTTTCTGAACAGGGCTGTGATAGGAGCCTGGCAGGGACACCACCATTCCCAGCATGCGTTTGAAGTATCAAGTGGCAAGATAAGCAAGCAGCCCCATTCTCTGTGCCTCTATGCGAACAGTGCCATGGGCAGATGAGGCTGAGCAACAGCTTTCCAGGCTAGACCCTTCTGCCTGCCAGCTATCTGCAGACGTTCGCGTTTCAAGAGCAGGGCTGCGAAAGGAGCCTAGCAGGTACACCATCTTTCCCAGGCTACGTTTGAAGTTTGAGGTGGCAAGACAAGCAAGCAGCCCCATTCTCTGTGCCTCTGTGCGAGCAGTGCCATGGGCAGATGAGGCTGAGCAACAGCTTTCCAGGGTAGCCCCTTCTGCCTGCCAGCTATCTGCAGACGTTCGCACTTTCGGAGCAGGGCTGCGAAATGAGCCTGGCAGGGACACCACCATTCCCAGCATGCGTTTGAAGTTTCAAGTGGCAAGATAAGAAAGCAGCCCCATTCTCTGTGCCTCTGTGCGAGCAGTGCCATGGGCAGATGAGGCTGAGCAACAGCTTTCCAGGCTAGCCCCTTCTGCCTGCCAGCTATCTGCAGACGTTCACATTTGAAGAGCAGGGCTGCGAAAGGAGCCTGGCAGGTACACCATCTTTCCCAGGCTACGTTTGAAGTTTGAGGTAGCAAGACAAGCAAGCAGCCCCATTCTCTGTGCCTCTGTGCGAGCAGTGCCATGGGCAGATGAGGCTGAGAAACAGCTTTCCAGGCTAGCACCTTCTGCCTGCCAGCTATCTGCAGACGTTCGCACTTTCGGAACAGGGCTGTGATAGGAGCCTGGAAGGGACACCACCATTCCCAGCATGCGTTTGAAGTATCAAGTGGCAAGATAAGCAAGCAGCCCCATTCTCTGTGCCTCTATGCGAACAGTGCCATGGGCAGATGAGGCTGAGCAACAGCTTTCCAGGCTAGCCCCTTCTGCCTGCCACCTATCTGCAGATGTTCACGTTTCAAGAGCAAGGCTCCCAAAGGAGCCTAGAAGGTACACCATCTTTCCCAGGCTACGTTTGAAGTTTGAGGTGGCAAGAAAAGCAAGCAGACTCATTCTCTGTGCCTCTGTGCGAGCAGTGCCATGGGCAGATGAGGATGAGCAACAGCTTTCCAGGCTAGCCCCTTCTGCCTGCCAGCTATCTGCAGACGTTCGCGTTTCAAGAGCAGGGCTGCCAAATGAGCCTAGCAGGTACACCATCTTTCCCAGGCTACGTTTGAAGTTTGAGGTGGCAAGACAAGCAAGCAGCCCCATTCTCTGTGCCTCTGTGCGACCAGTGCCATGGGCAGATGAGGCTGAGCAACAGCTTTCCAGGCTAGCCCCTTCTGCCTGTCAGCTATCTGCAGACGATCGCAGTTTCGGAGCAGGGCTGCGAAAGGAGCCTGGCAGGTACACCATCTTTCCCAGGCTACGTTTGAAGTTTGAGGTGGCAAGACAAGCAAGCAGCCCCATTCTCTGTGCCTCTGTGCTAGCACTGCCATGGGCAGATGAGGCTGAGCAACAGCTTTCCAGGCTAGCCCCTTCTGCCTGCCAGCTATCTGCAGACGTTCGCACTTTCGGAGCAGGGCTGCGAAAGTAGCCTGGCAGGGACACCACCATTCCCAGCATGCGTTTGAAGTTTCAAGTGGCAAGATAAGCAAGCAGCCCCATTCTCTGTGCCTCTATGCGAACAGTGCCATGGGCAGATGAGGCTGAGCAACAGCTTTCCAGGCTAGCCCCTTCTGGCTGCCAGCTATCTGCAGACGTTCACATTTCAAGAGCAGGGCTGCGAAAGGAGCCTGGCAGGTACACGATCTTTCCCAGGCTACGTTTGAAGTTTTAGGTGGCAAGACAAGCAAGCAGCCTCATTCTCTGTGCCTCTGTGCGACCAGTGCCATGGGCAGATGAGGCTGAGCAACAGCTTTCCAGGCTATCCCCTTCTGCCTGCCAGCTATCTGCAGACGTTCGCACTTTCGGAGCAGGGCTGCGAAAGGAGCCTGGCAGGGACACCAACTTTCCCAGGCTACGTTTGAAGTTTGAGGTGGCAAGACAAGCAAGCAGCCCCATTCTCTGTGCCTCTGTGCGAGCACTGCCATGGGCAGATGAGGCTGAGCAACAGCTTTCCAGGCTAGCCCCTTCTGGCTGCCAGCTATCTTCAGACGTTCGCACTTTCTGAACAGGGCTGTGATAGGAGCCTGGCAGGGACACCACCATTCCCAGCATGCGTTTGAAGTATCAAGTGGCAAGATAAAGCAAGCAGCCCCATTCTCTGTGCCTCTGTGCGAGCAGTGCCATGGGCAGATGAGGCTGAGCAACAGCTTTCCAGGCTAGCCCCTTCTGCCTGCCAGCTATCTGCAGACGTTCGCATTTCAAGAGCAGGGCTGCGAAAGGAGCCTGGCAGGTACACCATCTTTCACAGGCTACGTTTGAAGTTTGAGGTGGCAAGACAAGCAAGCAGCCCCATTCTCTGTGCCTCTGTGCGAGCACTGCCATGGGCAGATGAGGCTGAGCAACAGCTTTCCAGGCTAGCACCTTCTGGCTGCCAGATATCTGCAGACGTTCGCACTTTCGGAGCAGGGCTGCGAAAGGAGCCTTGCTGGGACACCAACTTTCCCAGGCTACGTTTGAAGTTTGAGGTGGCAAGACAAGCAAGCAGCCCCATTCTCTGTGCCTCTGTGCGAACAGTGCCATGGGCAGATGAGGCTGAGCAACAGCTTTCCAGGCTAGCCCCTTCTGCCTGCCGCCTATCTGCAGACGTTCGCATTTCAAGAGCAGGGCTGCGAAAGGAGCCTAGCAGGTATACCATCTTTCCCAGGCTACTTTTGAAGTTTGAGGTAGCAAGACAAGCAAGGAGCCGCATTCTCTGTGCCTCTGTGCGAGCAGTGCCATGGGCAGATGAGGCTGAGCAACAGCTGTCCAGGCTAGCCCCTTCTGCCTGCCAGCTATCTGCAGACGTTCGCACTTTCGGATCAGGGCTGCGAAAGGAGCCTGGCAGGGACAACCCACATTCCCCACATGCGTTTGAAGTTTCAAGTGGCAAGATAAGCAAGCAGCCCCATTCTCTGTGCCTCTATGTGAACAGTGCCATGGGCAGATGAGGCTGAGCAACAGCTTTCCAGGCTAGACCCTTCTGGCTGCCACCTATCTGCAGACGTTCGCATTTCAAGAGCAGGGCTGCGAAAGAAGCCTAGCAGGTACACCATCTTTCCCTGGCAATGTTTGAAGTTTGAGGTGGCAAGACAAGCAAGCAGCACCATTCTCTGTGCCCCTGTGCGAGCACTGCCATGGGCAGATGAGGCTGAGCAACAGCTTTCCAGGCTAGCCCCTTCTGCCTGCCAGCTATCTGCAGACGATCGCACTTTCGGAGCAGGGCTGCGAAAGGAGCCTAGCAGGTACACCATCTTTCCCAGGCTACGTTTGAAGTTTGAGGTGGCAAGACAAGCAAGCAGCCCCATTCTCTGTGCCTCTGTGCTAGCACTGCCATGGGCAGATGAGGCTGAGCAACAGCTTTCCAGGCTAGCCCCTTCTGCCTGCCAGCTATCTGCAGACGTTCGCACTTTCGGAGCAGGGCTGCGAAATGAGCCTGGCAGGGACACCACCATTCCCAGCATGCGTTTGAAGTTTCAAGTGGCAAGATAAGCAAGCAGCCCCATTCTCTGTGCCTCTATGCGAACAGTGCCATGGGCAGATGAGGCTGAGCAACAGCTTTCCAGGCTAGCCCCTTCTGGCTGCCAGCTATCTGCAGACGTTCACATTTCAAGAGCAGGGCTGCGAAAGGAGCCTGGCAGGTACACCATCTTTCCCAGGCTACGTTTGAAGTTTTAGGTGGCAAGACAAGCAAGCAGCCCCATTCTCTGTGCCTCTGTGCGACCAGTGCCATGGGCAGATGAGGCTGAGCAACAGCTTTCCAGGCTAGCACCTTCTGGCTGCCAGCTATCTGCAGACGTTCGCACTTTCGGAGCAGGGCTGCGAAAGGAGCCTGGCAGGGACACCAACTTTCCCAGGCTACGTTTGAAGTTTGAGGTGGCAAGACAAGCAAGCAGCCCCATTCTCTGTGCCTCTGTGCGAGCACTGCCATGGGCAGATGAGGCTGAGCAACAGCTTTCCAGGCTAGCCCCTTCTGGCTGCCAGCTATCTTCAGACGTTCGCACTTTCTGAACAGGGCTGTGATAGGAGCCTGGCAGGGACACCACCATTCCCAGCATGCGTTTGAAGTATCAAGTGGCAAGATAAAGCAAGCAGCCCCATTCTCTGTGCCTCTGTGCGAGCACTGCCATGGGCAGATGAGGCTGAGCAACAGCTTTCCAGGCTAGCCCCTTCTGCCTGCCAGCTATCTGCAGACGTTCGCATTTCAAGAGCAGGGCTGCGAAAGGAGCCTAGCAGGTACACCATCTTTCACAGGCTACGTTTGAAGTTTGAGGTGGCAAGACAAGCAAGCAGCCCCATTCTCTGTGCCTCTGTGCGAGCAGTGCCATGGGCAGATGAGGCTGAGCAACAGCTTTCCAGGCTAGCACCTTCTGCCTGCCAGCTATCTGCAGACGTTCGCACTTTCGGAGCAGGGCTGCGAAAGGAGCCTTGCTGGGACACCAACTTTCCCAGGCTACGTTTGAAGTTTGAGGTGGCAAGACAAGCAAGCAGCCCCATTCTCTGTGCCTCTGTGCGAACAGTGCCATGGGCAGATGAGGCTGAGCAACAGCTTTCCAGGCTAGCCCCTTCTGCCTGCCAACTATATGCAGACGTTCGCACTTTCGGAAGAGGACTGTGATAGGAGCCTGGCAGGGACACCACCATTCCCAGCATGCGTTTGAAGTATCAAGTGGCAAGATAAGCAAGCAGCCCCATTCTCTGTGCCTCTATGCGAACAGTGCCATGGGCAGATGAGGCTGAGCAACCGCTTTCCAGGCTAGCCCCTTCTGCCTGCCACCTATCTGCAGATGTTCACGTTTCAAGAGCAAGGCTCCCAAAGGAGCCTAGCAGGTACACCATCTTTCCCAGGCTACGTTTGAAGTTTGAGGTGGCAAGACAAGCAAGCAGCCTCATTCTCTGTGCCTCTGTGCGAACAGTGCCATGGGCAGATGAGGCTGAGCAACAGCTTTCCAGGCTAGCCCCTTCTGCCTGCCAGCTATCTGCAGACGTTCGCGTTTAAGAGCAGGGCTGCCAAATTAGCCTAGCAGGTACACCATCCTTCCCAGGCAACGTTTGAGGTTTGAGGTGGCAAGACAAGCAAGCAGCCTCATTCTGTGTGCCTCTGTGCGAGCAGTGCCATGGGCAGATGAGGCTGAGCAACAGCTTTCCAGGCTAGCCCCTTCTGCCTGCCACCTATCTGCAGACGATCGCACTTTCGGAGCAGGGCTGCGAAATGAGCCTGGCAGGGACACCACCATTCCCAGCATGCGTTTGAAGTTTGAGGTGGCAAGATAAGCAAGCAGCCCCATTCTCTGTGCCTCTGTGCGAGCAGTGCCATGGGCAGATGAGGCTGAGCAACAGCTTTCCAGGCTAGCCCCTTCTGGCTGCCAGCTATCTGCAGACGTTCGCACTTTCGGAGCAGGGCTGCGAAAGGAGCCTGGCTGGGACACCAACTTTCCCAGGCTACGTTTGAAGTTTGAGGTGGCAAGACAAGCAAGCAGCCCCATTCTCTGTGCCTCTGTGCGAGCACTGCCATGGGCAGATGAGGCTGAGCAACAGCTTTCCAGGCTAGCCCCTTCTGCCTGCCAACTATCTGCAGACGTTCGCACTTTCTGAACAGGGCTGTGATAGGAGCCTGGCAGGGACACCACCATTCCCAGCATGCGTTTGAAGTATCAAGTGGCAAGATAAGCAAGCAGCCCCATTCTCTGTGCCTCTATGCGAACAGTGCCATGGGCAGATGAATCTGAGCAACAGCTTTCCAGGCTAGCCCCTTCTGCCTGCCACCTATCTGCAGACGTTCGCATTTCAAGAGCAGGGCTGCGAAAGGAGCCTAGCAGGTACACCATCTTTCCCAGGCTACGTTTGAAGTTTGAGGTAGCAAGACAAGCAAGCAGCCCCATTCTCTGTGCCTCTGTGGGAGCAGTGCCATGGGCAGATGAGACTGAGAAACAGCTTTCCGGGCTAGCACCTTCTGCCTGCCAGCTATCTGCAGACGTTCGCACTTTCGGAACAGGGCTGTGATAGGAGCCTGGCAGGGACACCACCATTCCCAGCATGCGTTTGAAGTATCAAGTGGCAAGATAAGCAAGCAGCCCCATGCTCTGTGCCTCTATGCGAACAGTGCCATGGGCAGATGAGGCTGAGCAACAGCTTTCCAGGCTAGCCCCTTCTGCCTGCCACCTATCTGCAGATGTTCACGTTTCAAGAGCAAGGCTCCCAAAGGAGCCTAGAAGGTACACCATCTTTCCCAGGCTACGTTTGAAGTTTTAGGTAGCAAGACAAGCAAGCAGCCCCATTCTCTGTGCCTCTGTGCGACCAGTGCCATGGGCAGATGAGGCTGAGCAACAGCTTTCCAGGCTATCCCCTTCTGCCTGCCAGCTATCTGCAGACGTTCGCACTTTCGGAGCAGGGCTGCGAAAGGAGCCTGGCAGGGACACCAACTTTCCCAGGCTACGTTTGAAGTTTGAGGTGGCAAGACAAGCAAGCAGCCCCATTCTCTGTGCCTCTGTGCGAGCAGTGCCATGGGCAGATGAGGCTGAGCAACAGCTTTCCAGGCTAGCCCCTTCTGGCTGCCAGCTATCTTCAGACGTTCGCACTTTCTGAACAGGGCTGAGATAGGAGCCTGGCAGGGACACCACCATTCCCAGCATGCGTTTGAAGTATCAAGTGGCAAGATAAGCAAGCAGCCCCATTCTCTGTGCCTCTGTGCGAGCAGTGCCATGGGCAGATGAGGCTGAGCAACAGCTTTCCAGGCTAGCCCCTTCTGGCTGCCAGCTATCTGCAGACGTTCGCATTTCAAGAGCAGGGCTGCGAAAGGAGCCTGGCAGGTACACCATCTTTCACAGGCTACGTTTGAAGTTTGAGGTGGCAAGACAAGCAAGCAGCCCCATTCTCTGTGCCTCTGTGCGAGCAGTGCCATGGGCAGATGAGGCTGAGCAACAGCTTTCCAGGCTAGCACCTTCTGCCTGCCAGCTATCTGCAGACGTTCGCACTTTCGGAGCAGGGCTGCGAAAGGAGCCTTGCTGGGACAGCAATTTTCCCAGGCTACGTTTGAAGTTTGAGGTGGCAAGACAAGCAAGCAGCCCCATTCTCTGTGCCTCTGTGCGAACAGTGCCATGGGCAGATGAGGCTGAGCAACAGCTTTCCAGGCTAGCCCCTTCTGCCTGCCGCCTAACTGCAGACGTTCGCATTTCAAGAGCAGGGCTGCGAAAGGAGCCTAGCAGGTATACCATCTTTCCCAGGCTACGTTTGAAGTTTGAGGTAGCGAGACAAGCAAGGAGCCCCATTCTCTGTGCCTCTGTGCGAGCAGTGCCATGGGCAGATGAGGCTGAGCAACAGCTCTCCAGGCTAGCACCTTCTGCCTGCCAGCTATCTGCAGACGTGCGCACTTTCGGATGAGGGCTGCGAAAGGAGCCTGGCAGGGACACCACCATTCCCAGCATGCGTTTGAAGTTTCAAGTGGCAAGATAAGCAAGCAGCCCCATTCTCTGTGCCTCTATGTGAACAGTGCCATGGGCAGATGAGGCTGAGCAACAGCTTTCCAGGCTAGACCCTTCTGGCTGCCACCTATCTGCAGACGTTCGCACTTTCAAGAGCAGGGCTGCGAAAGAAGCCTAGCAGGTACACCATCTTTCCCAGGCAACGTTTGAAGTTTGAGGTGGCAAGACAAGCAAGCAGCACCATTCTCTGTGCCCCTGTGCGAGCACTGCCATGGGCAGATGAGGCTGAGCAACAGCTTTCCAGGCTAGCCCCTTCTGCCTGCCAACTATCTGCAGACGTTCGCACTTTCGGATCAGGACTGTGATAGGAGCCTGGCAGGGACACCACCATTCCCAGCATGCGTTTGAAGTATCAAGTGGCAAGATAAGCAAGCAGTCCCATTCTCTGTGCCTCTATGCGAACAGTGCCATGGGCAGATGAGGCTGAGCAACAGCTTTCCAGGCTAGCCCCTTCCGCCTGCCACCTATCTGCAGATGTTCACGTTTCAAGAGCAAGGCTCCCAAAGGAGCCTAGCAGGTACACCATCTTTCCCAGGCTACGTTTGAAGTTTGAGGTGGCAAGACAAGCAATTAGCCTCATTCTCTGTGCCTCTGTGCGAGCAGTGCCATGGGCAGATGAGGCTGAGCAACAGCTTTCCAGGCTAGCCCCTTCTGCCTGCCAGCTATCTGCAGACGTTCGCGTTTAAGAGCAGGGCTGCCAAATTAGCCTAGCAGGTACACCATACTTCCCAGGCTACGTTTGAGGTTTGAGGTGGCAAGACAAGCAAGCAGCCTCATTCTCTGTGCCTCTGTGCGAGCAGTGCCATGGGCAGATGAGGCTGAGCAACAGCTTTCCAGGCTAGACCCTTCTGGCTGCCACCTATCTGCAGACGATCGCACTTTCGGAGCAGGGCTGCGAAAGGAGCCTGGCAGGGACACCACCATTCCCAGCATGCGTTTGAAGTTTCAAGTGGCAAGATAAGCAAGCAGCCCCATTGTCTGTGCCTCTGTGCGAGCAGTGCCATGGGCAGATGAGGCTGAGCAACAGCTTTCCAGGCTAGCCCCTTCTGGCTGCCAGCTATCTGCAGACGTTCGCACTTTCGGAGCAGGGCTGCGAAAGGAGCCTTGCTGGGACACCAACTTTCCCAGGCTACGTTTGAAGTTTGAGGTGGCAAGACAAGCAAGCAGCCCCATTCTCTGTGCCTCTGTGCGAGCACTGCCATGGGCAGATGACGCTGAGCAACAGCTTTCCAGGCTAGCCCCTTCTGCCTGCCAGCTATCTGCAGACGTTCGCACTTTCTGAACAGGGCTGTGATAGGAGCCTGGCAGGGACACCACCATTCCCAGCATGCGTTTGAAGTATCTAGTGGCAAGATAAGCAAGCAGCCCCATTCTCTGTGCCTCTATGCGAACAGTGCCATGGGCAGATGAGGCTGAGCAACAGCTTTCCAGGCTAGCCCCTTCTGGCTGCCAGCTATCTGCAGACGTTCGCGTTTCAAGAGCAGGGCTGCGAAAGGAGCCTAGCAGGTACACCATCTTTCCCAGGCTACGTTTGAAGTTTGAGGTGGCAAGACAAGCAAGCAGCCCCATTCTCTGTGCCTCTGTGCGAGCAGTGCCATGGGCAGATGAGGCTGAGCAACAGCTTTCCAGGCTAGCCCCTTCTGCCTGCCAGCTATCTGCAGACGTTCGCACTTTCGGAGCAGGGCTGCGAAATGAGCCTGGCAGGGACACCACCATTCCCAGCATGCGTTTGAAGTTTCAAGTGGCAAGATAAGCAAGCAGCCCCATTCTCTGTGCCTCTGTGCGAGCAGTGCCATGGGCAGATGAGGCTGAGCAACAGCTTTCCAGGCTAGCCCCTTCTGCCTGCCAGCTATCTGCAGACGTTCGCATTTCAAGAGCAGGGCTGCGAAAGGAGCCTGGCTGGGACACCATCTTTCCCAGGCTACGTTTGAAGTCTGAGGTGGCAAGACAAGCAAGCAGCCCCATTCTCTGTGCCTCTGTGCGAACAGTGCCATGGGCAGATGAGGCTGAGCAACAGCTTTCCAGGCTAGCCCCTTCTGCCTGCCAGCTATCTGCAGACGTTCGCACTTTCGGAGCAGGGCTGTGATAGGAGCCTGGCAGGGACACCACCATTCCCAGCATGCGTTTGAAGTATCAAGTGGCAAGATAAGCAAGCAGCCCCATTCTCTGTGCCTCTATGCGAACAGTGCCATGGGCAGATGAGGCTGAGCAACAGCTTTCCAGGCTAGCCCCTTCTGCCTGCCAGCTATCTGCAGACGTTCGCATTTCAAGAGCAGGGCTGCGAAAGGAGCCTGGCAGGTACACCATCTTTCCCAGGATACGTTTGAAGTTTGAGGTGGCAAGACAAGCAAGCAGCCCCATTCTCTGTGCCTCTGTGCGAGCAGTGCCATGGGCAGATGAGGCTGAGCAACAGCTTTCCAGGCTAGACCCTTCTGGCTGCCAGCTATCTGCAGATGTTCGCACTTTCGGAGCAGGGCTGCGAAAGGAGCCTTGCTGGGACACCAACTTTCCCAGGCTACGTTTGAAGTTTGAGGTGGCAAGACAAGCAAGCAGCCCCATTCTCTGTGCCTCTGTGCGAGCAGTGCCATGGGCAGATGAGGCTGAGCAACAGCTTTCCAGGCTAGCCCCTTATGCCTGCCAGCTATCTGCAGACGTTCGCACTTTCGGAGCAGGGCTGCGAAATGAGCCTGGCAGGGACAACACCATTCCCAGCATGCGTTTGAAGTTTCAAGTGGCAAGATAAGCAAGCAGCCCCATTCTCTGTGCCTCTGTGCGAGCAGTGCCATGGGCAGATGAGGCTGAGCAACAGCTTTCCAGGCTAGCCCCTTCTGCCTGCCAGCTATCTGCAGACGTTCGCATTTCAAGAGCAGGGCTGCGAAAGGAGCCTGGCAGGTACACCATCTTTCCCAGGCTACGTTTGAAGTTTGAGGTGGCAAGACAAGCAAGCAGCCCCATTCTCTGTGCCTCTGTGCGAACAGTGCCATGGGCAGATGAGGCTGAGCAACAGCTTTCCAGGCTAGCCCCTTCTGCCTGCCAGCTATCTGCAGACGTTCGCACTTTCTGAACAGGGCTGTGATAGGAGCCTGGCAGGGACACCACCATTCCCAGCATGCGTTTGAAGTATCAAGTGGCAAGATAAGCAAGCAGCCCCATTCTCTGTGCCTCTGTGCGAACAGTGCCATGGGCAGATGAGGCTGAGCAACAGCTGTCCAGGCTAGCACCTTCTGCCTGCCAGCTATCTGCAGACGTTCGCACTTTCGGATCAGGGCTGCGAAAGGAGCCTGGTAGGGACAACCCACATTCCCCACTTGCGTTTGAAGTTTCAAGTGGCAAGATAAGCAAGCAGCCCCATTCTCTGTGCCTCTATGTGAACAGTGCCATGGGCAGATGAGGCTGAGCAACAGCTTTCCAGGCTAGCCCCTTCTGCCTGTCACCTATCTGCAGATGTTCACGTTTCAAGAGCAAGGCTCCCAAAGGAGCCTAGCAGGTACACCATCTTTCCCAGGCTACGTTTGAAGTTTGAGGTGGCAAGACAAGCAATTAGCCTCATTCTCTGTGCCTCTGTGCGAGCACTGCCATGGGCAGATGAGGCTGAGCAACAGCTTTCCAGGCTAGCCCCTTCTGCCTGTCACCTATCTGCAGATGTTCACGTTTCAAGAGCAAGGCTCCCAAAGGAGCCTGGCAGGTACACCATCTTTCCCAGGCTACGTTTGAAGTTTGAGGTGGCAAGACAAGCAAGCAGCCCCATTCTCTGTGCCTCTGTGCGAGCACTGCCATGGGCAGATGAGGCTGAGCAACAGCTTTCCAGGCTAGCCCCTTCTGCCTGCCAGCTATCTGCAGACGTTCGCACTTTCTGAACAGGGCTGTGATAGGAGCCTGGCAGGGACACCGCCATTCCCAGCATGCGTTTGAAGTATGAAGTGGCAAGATAAGCAAGCAGCCCCATTCTCTGTGCCTCTATGCGAACAGTGCCATGGGCAGATGAGGCTGAGCAACAGCTTTCCAGGCTAGCACCTTCTGCCTGCCACCTATCTGCAGACGTTCGCATTTCAAGAGCAGGGCTGCGAAAGGAGCCTAGCAGGTACACCATCTTTCCCAGGCTACGGTTGAAGTTTGAGGTAGCAAGACAAGCAAGCAGCCCCATTCTCTGTGCCTCTGTGCGAACAGTGCCATGGGCAGATGAGACTGAGAAACAGCTTTCCAGGCTAGCACCTTCTGCCTGCCAGCTATCTGCAGACGTTCGCACTTTCGGAACAGGGCTGTGATAGGAGCCTGGCAGGGACACCACCATTCCCAGCATGCGTTTGAAGTATCAAGTGGCAAGATAAGCAAGCAGCCCCATTCTCTGTGCCACTATGCGAACAGTGCCATGGGCAGATGAGGCTGAGCAACAGCTTTCCAGGCTAGCCCCTTCTGCCTGCCACCTATCTGCAGATGTTCACGTTTCAAGAGCAAGGCTCCCAAAGGAGCCTAGAAGGTACACCATCTTTCCCAGGCTACGTTTGAAGTTTGAGGTGGCAAGACAAGCAAGCAGACTCATTCTCTGTGCCTCTGTGCGAGCAGTGCCATGGGCAGATGAGGATGAGCAACAGCTTTCCAGGCTAGCCCCTTCTGCCTGCCAGCTATCTGCAGACGTTCGCACCTTTGGAGCAGGGCTGCCAAAGGAGCCTAGCAGGTACACCATCTTTCCCAGGCTACGTTTGAAGTTTGAGGTGGCAAGACAAGCAAGCAGCCTCATTCTCTGTGCCTCTGTGCGACCAGTGCCATGGGCAGATGAGGCTGAGCAACAGCTTTCCAGGCTAGCCCCTTCTGCCTGCCAGCTATCTGCAGACGATCGCACTTTCGGAGCAGGGCTGCAAAAGGAGCCTGGCAGGTACACCATCTTTCCCAGGCTACGTTTGAAGTTTGAGGTGGCAAGACAAGCAAGCAGCCCCATTCTCTGTGCCTCTGTGCGAGCAGTGCCTTGGGCAGATGAGGCTGAGCAACAGCTTTCCAGGCTAGACCCTTCTGGCTGCCAGCTATCTGCGGATGTTCGCACTTTCGGAGCAGGGCTGCGAAAGGAGCCTGGCTGGGACACCAACTTTCCCAGGCTACATTTGAAGTTTGAGGTGGCAAGACAAGCAAGCAGCCCCATTCTCTGTGCCTCTGTGCTAGCACTGCCATGGGCACATGAGGCTGAGCAACAGCTTTCCAGGCTAGCCCCTTCTGCCTGCCAGCTATCTGCAGACGTTCGCACTTTCGGAGCAGGGCTGCGAAAGGAGCCTGGCAGGGACACCACCATTCCCAGCATGCGTTTGAAGTTTCAAGTGGCAAGATAAGCAAGCAGCCCCATTCTCTGTGCCTCTGTGCGAGCAGTGCCATGGGCAGATGAGGCTGAGCAACAGCTTTCCAGGCTAGCCCCTTCTGGCTGCCAGCTATCTGCAGACGTTCGCGTTTCAAGAGCAGGGCTGCGAAAGGAGCCTGGCTGGGACACCAAATTTCCCAGGCTACGTTTGAAGTTTGAGGTGGCAAGACAAGCAAGCAGCCCCATTCTCTGTGCCTCTGTGCTAGCACTGCCATGGGCACATGAGGCTGAGCAACAGCTTTCCAGGCTAGCACCTTCTGCCTGCCAGCTATCTGCAGACGTTCGCACTTTCGGATCAGGGCTGTGATAGGAGCCTGGCAGGGACACCACCATTCCCAGCAAGCGTTTGAAGTATCAAGTGGCAAGATAAGCAAGCAGCCACATTCTCTGTGCCTCTATGCGAACAGTGCCATGGGCAGATGAGGCTGAGCAACAGCTTTCCAGGCTAGCCCCTTCTGCCTGCCAGCTATCTGCAGACGTTCGCGTTTCAAGAGCAGGGCTGCGAAAGGAGCCTAGCAGGTACACCATCTTTCCCAGGCTACGTTTGAAGTTTGAGGTGGCAAGACAAGCAAGCAGCCCCATTCTCTGTGCCTCTGTGCGAGCACTGCCATGGGCAGATGAGGCTGAGCAACAGCTTTCCAGGCTAGCCCCTTCTGCCTGCCAGCTATCTGCAGACGTTCGCACTTTCGGAGCAGGGCTGCGAAAGGAGCCTGGCAGGGACACCACCATTCCCAGCATGCGTTTGAAGTTTCAAGTGGCAAGATAAGCAAGCAGCCCCATTCTCTGTGCCTCTGTGCGAGCAGTGCCATGGGCAGATGAGGCTGAGCAACAGCTTTCCAGGCTAGCCCCTTCTGCCTGCCAGCTATCTGCAGACGTTCGCGTTTCAAGAGCAGGGCTGCGAAAGGAGCCTGGCAGGTACACCATCTTTCCCAGGCTACGTTTGAAGTTTGAGGTGGCAATGCAAGCAAGCAGCCCCATTCTCTGTGCCTCTGTGCGAGCAGTGCCATGGGCAGATGAGGCTGAGCAACAGCTTTCCAGGCTATCCTCTTCTGCCTGCCAGCTATCTGCAGACGTTCGCACTTTCGGAACAGGGCTGTGATAGGAGCCTGGCAGGGACACCACCATTCTCAGCATGCGTTTGAAGTATCAAGTGGCAAGATAAGCAAGCAGCCCCATTCTCTGTGCCTCTATGCGAACAGTGCCATGGGCAGATGAGGCTGAGCAACAGCTTTCCAGGCTAGCCCCTTCTGCCTGCCAGCTATCTGCAGACGATCGCACTTTCGGAGCAGGGCTGCAAAAGGAGCCTGGCAGGTACACCATCTTTCCCAGGCTACGTTTGAAGTTTGAGGTGGCAAGACAAGCAAGCAGCCCCATTCTCTGTGCCTCTGTGCGAGCAGTGCGTTGGGCAGATGAGGCTGAGCAACAGCTTTCCAGGCTAGACCCTTCTGGCTGCCAGCTATCTGCGGATGTTCGCACTTTCGGAGCAGGGCTGCGAAAGGAGCCTGGCTGGGACACCAACTTTCCCAGGCTACATTTGAAGTTTGAGGTGGCAAGACAAGCAAGCAGCCCCATTCTCTGTGCCTCTGTGCTAGCACTGCCATGGGCACATGAGGCTGAGCAACAGCTTTCCAGGCTAGCCCCTTCTGCCTGCCAGCTATCTGCACACGATCGCACTTTCGGAGCAGGGCTGCGAAATGAGCCTGGCAGGGACACCACCATTCCCAGCATGCGTTTGAAGTTTCAAGTGGCAAGATAAGCAAGCAGCCCCATTCTCTGTGCCTCTGTGCGAGCAGTGCCATGGGCAGATGAGGCTGAGCAACAGCTTTCCAGGCTAGCCCCTTCTGGCTGCCACCTATCTGCAGACGTTCGCATTTCAAGAGCAGGGCTGCGAAAGGAGCCTGGCAGGTACACCATCTTTCCCAGGCTACGTTTGAAGTTTGAGGTGGCAAGACAAGCAAGCAGCCCCATTCTCTGTGCCTCTGTGCGAGCAGTGCCATGGGCAGATGAGGCTGAGCAACAGCTTTCCAGGCTAGACCCTTCTGGCTGCCAGCTATCTGCAGACGTTCGCAGTTTCGGAGCAGGGCTGCGAAAGGAGCCGTGCTGGGACACCAACTTTCCCAGGCTACGTTTGAAGTTTGAGGTCCCAAGACATGCAAGCAGCCCCATTCTCTGTGCCTCTGTGCGAGCAGTGCCATGGACAGATGAGGCTGAGCAACAGCTTTCCAGGCTAGCACCTTCTGCCTGCCAGCTATCTGCAGACGTTCGCACTTTCGGAACAGGGCTGTGATAGGAGCCTGGCAGGGACACCACCATTCCCAGCATGCGTTTGAAGTATCAAGTGGCAAGATAAGCAAGCAGCCCCATTCTCTGTGCCTCTATGCGAACAGTGCCATGGGCAGATGAGGCTGAGCAACAGCTTTCCAGGCTAGCCCCTTCTGGCTGCCACCTATCTGCAGACGTTCGCATTTCAAGAGCAGGGCTGCGAAAGAAGCCTAGTAGGTACACCATCTTTCCCAGGCTACGTTTGAAGTTTGAGGTAGCAAGACAAGCAAGGAGCCCCATTCTCTGTGCCTCTGTGCGAGCACTGCCATGGGCACATGAGGCTGAGAAACAGCTTTCCAGGCTAGCCCCTTCTGCCTGCCTGCTATCTGCAGACGTTCGCACTTTCGGAACAGGGCTGTGATAGGAGCCTAGCAGGGACACCACCATTCCCAGCATGCGTTTGAAGTATCAAGTGGCAAGATAAGCAAGCAGCCCCATTCTCTGTGCCTCTATGTGAACAGTGCCATGGGCAGATGAGGCTGAGCAACAGCTTTCCAGGCTAGCCCCTTCTGCCTGCCACCTATCTGCAGACGTTCGCGTTTCAAGAGCAGGGCTGCCAAAGGAGCCTAGCAGGCACACCATCTTTCCCAGGCTACGTTTGAAGTTTGAGGTGGCAAGACAAGCAAGCAGCCTCATTCTCTGTGCCTCTGTGCGAGCAGTGCCATGGGCAGATGAGGCTGAGCAACAGCTTTCCAGGCTAGCCCCTTCTGCCTGCCACGTATCTGCAGACGTTCGCACTTTCGGAGCAGGGCTGCGAAAGGAGCCTGGCTGGGACACCAACTTTCCCAGGATACGTTTGAAGATTCAAGTGGCAAGATAAGCAAGCAGCCCCATTCTCTGTGCCTCTGTGCGAGCAGTGCCATGGGCAGATGAGGCTGAGCAACAGCTTTCCAGGCTAGCCCCTTCTGGCTGCCATCTATCTGCAGACGTTCGCACTTTCGGAGCAGGGCAGCGAAAGGAGCCTGGCTGGGACACCAACTTTCCCAGGCTACGTTTGAAGTTTGAGGTGGCAAGACAAGCAAGCAGCCCCATTCTCTGTGCCTCTGTGCGAGCAGTGCCATGGGCAGATGAGGCTGAGCAACAGCTTTCCAGGCTAGCCCCTTCTGCCTGCCAGCTATCCGCACACGATCGCACTTTCGTAACAGGGCTGTGATAGGAGCCTGGCATGGAGACCACCATTCCCAGCATGCGTTTGAAGTTTCAAGTGGCAAGATAAGCAAGCAGCCCCAGTCTCTGTGCCTCTGTGCAGGAACTGCCATGGGCAGATGAGGCTGAGCAACAGCTTTCCAGGCTAGACCCTTCTGCCTGCCAGCTATCTGCAGACGTTCGCAATTTCGAAGCAGGGCTGTGATAGGAGCCTGGCAGGGACACCACCATTCCCAGCATGCGTTTGAAGTTTCAAGTGGCAAGATAAGCAAGCAGCCCCATTCTCTGTGCCTCTATGCGAACAGTGCCATGGGCAGATGAGGCTGAGCAACAGCTTTCCAGGCTAGCCCCTTCTGGCTGCCAGCTATCTGCAGACGTTCGCATTTCAAGAGCAGGGCTGCGAAAGGAGCCTAGCAGGTACACCATCTTTCCCAGGCTACGTTTGAAGTTTGAGGTGGCAAGACAAGCAAGCAGTTCCATTCTCTGTGCCTCTGTGCGAGCAGTGCCATGGGCAGATGAGGCTGAGCAACAGCTTTCCAGGCTAGCCCCTTCTGCCTGCCAGCTATCTGCAGACGTTCGCACTTTCGGAGCAGGGCTGCGAAAGGAGCCTGGCAGGGACAACCCACATTCCCCACATGCGCTTGAAGTTACAAGTGGCAAGATAAGCAAGCAGCCCCATTCTCTGTGCCTCTATGCGAACAGTGCCATGGGCAGATGAGGCTGAGCAACAGCTTTCCAGCCTAGCCCCTTCTGGCTGCCACCTATCTGCAGACGTTCGCATTTCAAGAGCAGGGCTGCGAAAGGAGCCTGGCTGGGACACCATCTTTCCCAGGCTACGTTTGAAGTTTGAGGTGGCAAGACAAGCAAGCAGCCCCATTCTCTGTGCCTCTGTGCGAACAGTGCCATGGGCAGATGAGGCTGAGCAACAGCTTTCCAGGCTAGCCCCTTCTGCCTGCCAGCTATCTGCAGACGTTCGCACTTTCGGAGCAGGGCTGCGAAAGGAGCCTTGCTGGGACACCAACTTTCCCAGGTTACGTTTGAAGTTTGAGGTGGTAAGACAAGCAAGCAGCCCCATTCTCTGTGCCTCTGTGCGAGCAGTGCCATGGGCAGATGAGGCTGAGCAACAGCTTTCCAGGCTAGCCCCTTCTGCCTGCCAGCTATCTGCAGACGTTCGCACTTTCGGAACAGGGCTGTGATAGGAGCCTGGCAGGGACACCACCATTCCCAGCATGCGTTTGAAGTTTCAAGTGGCAAGATAAGCAAGCAGCCCCTTTCTCTGTGCCTCTATGCGAACAGTGCCATGGGCAGATGAGGCTGAGCAACAGCTTTCCAGGCTAGCCCCTTCTGGCTGCCAGCTATCTGCAGACGTTCGCATTTCAAGAGCAGGGCTGCGAAAGGAGCCTAGCAGGTACACCATCTTTCCCAGGCTACGTTTGAGGTAGCAAGACAAGCAAGGAGCCCCATTCTCTGTGCCTCTGTGCGAGCTGTGCCATGGACAGATGAGGCTGAGCAACAGCTTTCCAGGCTAGCCCCTTCTGCCTGCCAGCTATCTGCAGACGTTCGCACTTTCGGATCAGGGCTGCGAAAGGAGCCTGGCAGGGACAAACCACATTCCCCACATGCGTTTGAAGTTTCAAGTGGAAAGATAAGCAAGCAGCCCCTTTCTCTGTGCCTCTATGCGAGCAGTGCCATGGGCAGATGAGGCTGAGCAACAGCTTTCCAGGCTAGCCCCTTCTGCCTGCCAGCTATCTGCAGACGTTCGCATTTCAAGAGCAGGGCTGCGAAAGGAGCCTAGCAGGTACACCATCTTTCCCAGGCTACGTTTGAAGTTTGAGGTGGCAAGACAAGCAAGCAGCCCCATTCTCTGTGCCTCTATGTGAACAGTGCCATGGGCAGATGAGGCTGAGCAACAGCTTTCCAGGCTAGCACCTTCTGCCTGCCAACTATCTGCAGACGTTCGCAATTTCGGAACAGGGCTGTGATAGGAGCCTGGCAGGGACACCACCATTCCCAGCATGCGTTTGAAGTATCAAGTGGCAAGATAAGCAAGCAGCCCCATTCTCTGTGCCTCTATGCGAACAGTGCCATGGGCAGATGAGGCTGAGCAACAGCTTTCCAGGCTAGCCCCTTCTGCCTGCCACCTATCTGCAGATGTTCACGTTTCAAGAGCAAGGCTGCCAAAGGAGCCTAGCAGGTACACCATCTTTCCCAGGCTACGTTTGAAGTTTGAGGTGGCAAGACAAGCAAGCAGCCTCATTCTCTGTGCCTCTGTGCGAGCAGTGCCATGGGCAGATGAGGCTGAGCAACAGCTTACCAGGCTAGCCCCTTCTGCCTGCCAGCTATCTGCACACGATCGCACTTTCGGAGCAGGGCTGCGAAATGAGCCTGGCAGGGACACCACCATTCCCAGCATGCGTTTGAAGTTTCAAGTGGCAAGATAAGCAAGCAGCCCCTTTCTCTGTGCCTCTATGCGAACAGTGCCATGGGCAGATGAGGCTGAGCAACAGCTTTCCAGGCTAGCCCCTTCTGGCTGCCAGCTATCTGCAGACGTTCGCATTTCAAGAGCAGGGCTGCGAAAGGAGCCTAGCAGGGACACCATCTTTCCCAGGCTACGTTTGAAGTTTGAGGTGGCAAGACAAGCAAGCAGCCCCATTCTCTGTGCCTCTATGCGAACAGTGCCATGGGCAGATGAGGCTGAGCAACAGCTTTCCAGGCTAGCCCCTTCTGCCTGCCACCTATGTGCAGATGTTCACGTTTCAAGAGCAAGGCTGCCAAAGGAGCCTAGCAGGTACACCATCTTTCCCAGGTTACGTTTGAAGTTTGAGGTGGCAAGACAAGCAAGCAGCCCCATTCTCTGTGCCTCTGTGCGAGCAGTGCCATGGGCAGATGAGGCTGAGCAACAGCTTTCCAGGCTAGCCCCTTCTGCCTGCCAGCTATCTGCACACGATCGCACTTTCGGAGCAGGGCTGCGAAATGAGCCTGGCAGGGACACCACCATTCCCAGCATGCGTTTGAAGTTTCAAGTGGCAAGATAAGCAAGCAGCCCCATTCTCTGTGCCTCTGTGCGAGCAGTGCCATGGGCAGATGAGGCTGAGCAACAGCTTTCCAGGCTAGCCCCTTCTGGCTGCCACCTATCTGCAGACGTTCGCATTTCAAGAGCAGGGCTGCGAAAGGAGCCTGGCAGGTACACCATCTTTCCCAGGCTACGTTTGAAGTTTGAGGTGGCAAGACAAGCAAGCAGCCCCATTCTCTGTGCCTCTGTGCGAGCAGTGCCATGGGCAGATGAGGCTGAGCAACAGCTTTCCAGGCTAGACCCTTCTGGCTGCCAGCTATCTGCAGACGTTCGCAGTTTCGGAGCAGGGCTGCGAAAGGAGCCGTGCTGGGACACCAACTTTCCCAGGCTACGTTTGAAGTTTGAGGTCCCAAGACATGCAAGCAGCCCCATTCTCTGTGCCTCTGTGCGAGCAGTGCCATGGACAGATGAGGCTGAGCAACAGCTTTCCAGGCTAGCCCCTTCTGCCTGCCAGCTATCTGCAGACGTTCGCACTTTCGGAACAGGGCTGTGATAGGAGCCTGGCAGGGACACCACCATTCCCAGCATGCGTTTGAAGTATCAAGTGGCAAGATAAGCAAGCAGCCCCATTCTCTGTGCCTCTATGCGAACAGTGCCATGGGCAGATGAGGCTGAGCAACAGCTTTCCAGGCTAGCCCCTTCTGGCTGCCACCTATCTGCAGACGTTCGCGTTTCAAGAGCAGGGCTGCCAAAGGAGCCTAGCAGGCACACCATCTTTCCCAGGCTACGTTTGAAGTTTGAGGTGGCAAGACAAGCAAGCAGCCTCATTCTCTGTGCCTCTGTGCGAGCAGTGCCATGGGCAGATGAGGCTGAGCAACAGCTTTCCAGGCTAGCCCCTTCTGCCTGCCACGTATGTGCAGACGTTCGCACTTTCGGAGCAGGGCTGCGAAAGGAGCCTGGCTGGGACACCAACTTTCCCAGGATACGTTTGAAGATTCAAGTGGCAAGATAAGCAAGCAGCCCCATTCTCTGTGCCTCTGTGCGAGCAGTGCCATGGGCAGATGAGGCTGAGCAACAGCTTTCCAGGCTAGCCCCTTCTGGCTGCCATCTATCTGCAGACGTTCGCACTTTCGGAGCAGGGCAGCGAAAGGAGCCTGGCTGGGACACCAACTTTCCCAGGCTACGTTTGAAGTTTGAGGTGGCAAGACAAGCAAGCAGCCCCATTCTCTGTGCCTCTGTGCGAGCAGTGCCATGGGCAGATGAGGCTGAGCAACAGCTTTCCAGGCTAGCCCCTTCTGCCTGCCAGCTATCCGCACACGATCGCACTTTCGTAACAGGGCTGTGATAGGAGCCTGGCATGGAGACCACCATTCCCAGCATGCGTTTGAAGTTTCAAGTGGCAAGATAAGCAAGCAGCCCCAGTCTCTGTGCCTCTGTGCAGGAACTGCCATGGGCAGATGAGGCTGAGCAACAGCTTTCCAGGCTAGCCCCTTCTGCCTGCCAGCTATCTGCAGACGTTCGCAATTTCGAAGCAGGGCTGTGATAGGAGCCTGGCAGGGACACCACCATTCCCAGCATGCGTTTGAAGTTTCAAGTGGCAAGATAAGCAAGCAGCCCCATTCTCTGTGCCTCTATGCGAACAGTGCCATGGGCAGATGAGGCTGAGCAACAGCTTTCCAGGCTAGCCCCTTCTGGCTGCCACCTATCTGCAGACGTTCGCATTTCAAGAGCAGGGCTGCGAAAGGAGCCTAGCAGGTACACCATCTTTCCCAGGCTACGTTTGAAGTTTGAGGTGGCAAGACAAGCAAGCAGTTCCATTCTCTGTGCCTCTGTGCGAGCAGTGCCATGGGCAGATGAGGCTGAGCAACAGCTTTCCAGGCTAGCCCCTTCTGCCTGCCAGCTATCTGCAGACGTTCGCACTTTCGGAGCAGGGCTGCGAAAGGAGCCTGGCAGGGACAACCCACATTCCCCACATGCGCTTGAAGTTACAAGTGGCAAGATAAGCAAGCAGCCCCATTCTCTGTGCCTCTATGCGAACAGTGCCATGGGCAGATGAGGCTGAGCAACAGCTTTCCAGCCTAGCCCCTTCTGGCTGCCACCTATCTGCAGACGTTCGCATTTCAAGAGCAGGGCTGCGAAAGGAGCCTGGCTGGGACACCATCTTTCCCAGGCTACGTTTGAAGTTTGAGGTGGCAAGACAAGCAAGCAGCCCCATTCTCTGTGCCTCTGTGCGAACAGTGCCATGGGCAGATGAGGCTGAGCAACAGCTTTCCAGGCTAGCCCCTTCTGCCTGCCAGCTATCTGCAGACGTTCGCACTTTCGGAGCAGGGCTGCGAAAGGAGCCTTGCTGGGACACCAACTTTCCCAGGTTACGTTTGAAGTTTGAGGTGGTAAGACAAGCAAGCAGCCCCATTCTCTGTGCCTCTGTGCGAGCAGTGCCATGGGCAGATGAGGCTGAGCAACAGCTTTCCAGGCTAGCCCCTTCTGCCTGCCAGCTATCTGCAGACGTTCGCACTTTCGGAACAGGGCTGTGATAGGAGCCTGGCAGGGACACCACCATTCCCAGCATGCGTTTGAAGTTGCAAGTGGCAAGATAAGCAAGCAGCCCCTTTCTCTGTGCCTCTATGCGAACAGTGCCATGGGCAGATGAGGCTGAGCAACAGCTTTCCAGGCTAGCCCCTTCTGGCTGCCAGCTATCTGCAGACGTTCGCATTTCAAGAGCAGGGCTGCGAAAGGAGCCTAGCAGGTACACCATCTTTCCCAGGCTACGTTTGAGGTAGCAAGACAAGCAAGGAGCCCCATTCTCTGTGCCTCTGTGCGAGCTGTGCCATGGACAGATGAGGCTGAGCAACAGCTTTCCAGGCTAGCACCTTCTGCCTGCCAGCTATCTGCAGACGTTCGCACTTTCGGATCAGGGCTGCGAAAGGAGCCTGGCAGGGACAAACCACATTCCCCACATGCGTTTGAAGTTTCAAGTGGAAAGATAAGCAAGCAGCCCCTTTCTCTGTGCCTCTATGCGAGCAGTGCCATGGGCAGATGAGGCTGAGCAACAGCTTTCCAGGCTAGCCCCTTCTGCCTGCCAGCTATCTGCAGACGTTCGCATTTCAAGAGCAGGGCTGCGAAAGGAGCCTAGCAGGTACACCATCTTTCCCAGGCTACGTTTGAAGTTTGAGGTGGCAAGACAAGCAAGCAGCCCCATTCTCTGTGCCTCTATGTGAACAGTGCCATGGGCAGATAAGGCTGAGCAACAGCTTTCCAGGCTAGCACCTTCTGCCTGCCAACTATCTGCAGACGTTCGCAATTTCGGAACAGGGCTGTGATAGGAGCCTGGCAGGGACACCACCATTCCCAGCATGCGTTTGAAGTATCAAGTGGCAAGATAAGCAAGCAGCCCCATTCTCTGTGCCTCTATGCGAACAGTGCCATGGGCAGATGAGGCTGAGCAACAGCTTTCCAGGCTAGCCCCTTCTGCCTGCCACCTATCTGCAGATGTTCACGTTTCAAGAGCAAGGCTGCCAAAGGAGCCTAGCAGGTACACCATCTTTCCCAGGCTACGTTTGAAGTTTGAGGTGGCAAGACAAGCAACCAGCCTCATTCTCTGTGCCTCTGTGCGAGCAGTGCCATGGGCAGATGAGGCTGAGCAACAGCTTACCAGGCTAGCCCCTTCTGCCTGCCAGCTATCTGCACACGATCGCACTTTCGGAGCAGGGCTGCGAAATGAGCCTGGCAGGGACACCACCATTCCCAGCATGCGTTTGAAGTTTCAAGTGGCAAGATAAGCAAGCAGCCCCTTTCTCTGTGCCTCTATGCGAACAGTGCCATGGGCAGATGAGGCTGAGCAACAGCTTTCCAGGCTAGCCCCTTCTGGCTGCCAGCTATCTGCAGACGTTCGCATTTCAAGAGCAGGGCTGCGAAAGGAGCCTAGCAGGTACACCATCTTTCCCAGGCTACGTTTGAAGTTTGAGGTGGCAAGACAAGCAAGCAGCCCCATTCTCTGTGCCTCTGTGCGAGCAGTGCCTTGGGCAGATGAGGCTGAGCAACAGCTTTCCAGTCTAGACCCTTCTGGCTGCCAGCTATCTGCAGACGTTCGCACTTTCGGAGCAGGGCTGCGAAAGGAGACTTGCTGGGACACCAACTTTCCCAGGCTACGTTTGAAGTTTGAGGTGGCAAGACAAGCAAGCAGCCCCATTCTCTGTGCCTCTGTGCGAGCACTGCCATGGGCAGATGAGGCTGAGTAACAGCTTTCCAGGCTAGCCCCTTCTGCCTGCCAGCTATCTGCAGACGTTCGCACTTTCTGAACAGGGCTGTGATAGGAGCCTGGCAGGGACACCACCATTCCCAGCATGCGTTTGAAGTTTCAAGTGGCAAGATAAGCAAGCAACCCCATTCTCTGTGCCTCTGTGCGAGCAGTGCCATGGGCAGATGAGGCTGAGCAACAGTTTTCCAGGCTAGCCCCTTCTGCCTGCCACCTATCTGCAGACTTTCGCATTTCAAGAGCAGGGCTGAGAAAGGAGCCTAGCAGGTACACCATCTTTCCCAGGCTACGTTTGAAGTTTGAGGTAGCAAGACAAGCAAGCACCCCCATTCTCTGTGCCTCTGTGCGAGCAGTGCCATGGGCAGATGAGGCTGAGAAACAGCTTTCGAGGCTAGCCCCTTCTGCCTGCCAGCTATCTGCAGACGTTCGCACTTTCGGAACATGGCTGTGATAGGAGCCTGGCTGGGACACCACCATTCCCAGCATGCCTTTGAAGTATCAAGTGGCAAGATAATCAAGCAGCCCCATTCTCTGTGCCTCTATGCGAACAGTGCCATGGGCAGATGAGGCTGAGCAACAGCTTTCCAGGCTAGCCCCTTCTGGCTGCCACCTATCTGCAGATGTTCACGTTTCAAGAGCAAGGCTCCCAAAGGAGCCTAGAAGGTACACCATCTTTCCCAGGCTACGTTTGAAGTTTGAGGTGGCAAGACAAGCAAGCAGCCTCATTCTCTGTGCCTCTGTGCGAGCAGTGCCATGGGCAGATGAGGCTGAGCAACAGCTTTCCAGGCTAGCCCCTTCTGCCTGCCAGCTATCTGCAGACGTTCACATTTCAAGAGCAGGGCTGCCAAAGGAGCCTAGCAGGTACACCATCTTTCCCAGGCTACGTTTGAAGTTTGAGGTGGCAAGACAAGCAAGCAGCCTCATTCTCTGTGCCTCTGTGCGACCAGTGCCATGGGCAGATGAGGCTGAGCAACAGCTTTCCAGGCTAGCCCCTTCTGCCTGCCAGCTATCTGCAGACGATCGCACTTTCGGAGCAGGGCTGCGAAAGGAGCCTGGCAGGTACACCATCTTTCCCAGGCTACGTTTGAAGTTTGAGGTGGCAAGACAAGCAAGCAGCCCCATTCTCTGTGCATCTGTGCGAACAGTGCCATGGGCAGATGAGGCTGAGCAACAGCTTTCCAGGCTAGCCCCTTCTGCCTGCCAGCTATCTGCGGATGTTCGCACTTTCGGAGCAGGGCTGCGAAAGGAGCCTGGCTGGGACACCAACTTTCCCAGGCTACGTTTGAAGTTTGAGGTGGCAAGACAAGCAAGCAGCCCCATTCTCTGTGCCTCTGTGCTAGCACTGCCATGGGCAGATGAGGCTGAGCAACAGCTTTCCAGGCTAGCCCCTTCTGCCTGCCAGCTATCTGCAGACGTTCGCACTTTCTGAACAGGGCTGTGATAGGAGCCTGGCAGGGACACCACCATTCCCAGCAAGCTTTTGAAGTATCAAGTGGCAAGATAAGCAAGCAGCCACATTCTCTGTGCCTCTATGCGAACAGTGCCATGGGCAGATGAGGCTGAGCAACAGCTTTCCAGGCTAGCCCCTTCTGCCTGCCAGCTATCTGCAGACGTTCACATTTCAAGAGCAGGGCTGCGAAAGGAGCCTAGCAGGTACACCATCTTTCCCAGGATACGTTTGAAGTTTGAGGTGGCAAGACAAGCAAGCAGCCCCATTCTCTGTGCCTCTGTGCGAGCAGTGCCATGGGCAGATGAGGCTGAGCAACAGCTTTCCAGGCTAGCCCCTTCTGCCTGCCACGTATGTGCAGACGTTCGCACTTTCGGAGCAGGGCTGCGAAAGGAGCCTGGCAGGGACACCACCATTCCCAGCATGCGTTTGAAGTTTCAAGTGGCAAGATAAGCAAGCAGCCCCATTCTCTGTGCCTCTGTGCGAGCAGTGCCATGGGCAGATGAGGCTGAGCAACAGCTTTCCAGGCTAGCCCCTTCTGCCTGCCAGCTATCTGCAGACGTTCGCACTTTCGGAGCAGGGCTGCGAAAGGAGCCTGGCAGGGACACCAACTTTCCCAGGCTACGTTTGAAGTTTGAGGTGGCAAGACAAGCAAGCAGCCCCATTCTCTGTGCCTCTGTGCGAGCACTGCCATGGGCAGATGAGGCTGAGCAACAGCTTTCCAGGCTAGCCCCTTCTGGCTGCCAGCTATCTGCAGACGTTCGCATTTCAAGAGCAGGGCTGCGAAAGGAGTCTTGCTGGGACACCAACTTTCCCAGGCTACGTTTGAAGTTTGAGGTGGCAAGACAAGCAAGCAGCCTCATTCTCTGTGCCTCTGTGCGAACAGTGCCATGGGCAGATGAGGCTGAGCAACAGCTTTCCAGGCTAGCCCCTTCTGGCTGCCACCTATCTGCAGACGTTCGCATTTCAAGAGCAGGGCTGCGAAAGGAGCCTGGCAGGTACACCATCTTTCCCAGGCTACGTTTGAAGTTTGAGGTAGCAAGACAAGCAAGCAGCCCCTTTCTCTGTGCCTCTGTGCTAGCAGTGCCATGGGCAGATGAGGCTGAGCAACAGCTTTCCAGGCTAGCACCTTCTGGCTGCCAGCTATCTGCAGACGTTCGCACTTTCGGAGCAGAGCTGCGAAAGGAGCCTGGCTGGGACACCAACTTTCCCAGGCTACGTTTGAAGTTTGAGGTGGCAAGACAAGCAAGCAGCCTCATTCTCTGTGCCTCTGTGCGAACAGTGCCATGGGCAGATGAGGCTGAGCAACAGCTTTCCAGGCTAGCCCCTTCTGGCTGCCAGCTATCTGCAGACGTTCGCATTTCAAGAGCAGGGCTGCGAAAGGAGCCTAGCAGGTACACCATCTTTCCCAGGCTACGTTTGAAGTTTGAGGTGGCAAGACAAGCAAGCAGCCCCATTCTCTGTGCCTCTGTGCGAGCACTGCCATGGGCAGATGAGGCTGAGCAACAGCTTTCCAGGCTAGCCCCTTCTGGCTGCCAGCTATCTGCAGACGTTCGCATTTCAAGAGCAGGGCTGCGAAAGGAGCCTGGCAGGTACACCATCTTTCCCAGGCTACGTTTGAAGTTTGAGGTGGCAAGACAAGCAAGCAGCCCCATTCTCTGTGCCTCTGTGCTAGCAGTGCCATGGGCAGATGAGGCTGAGCAACAGCTTTCCAGGCTAGCACCTTCTGGCTGCCAGCTATCTGCAGACGTTCGCACTTTCGGAGCAGGGCTGCGAAAGGAGCCTTGCTGGGACACCAACTTTCCCAGGCTACGTTTGAAGTTTGAGGTGGCAAGACAAGCAAGCAGCCTCATTCTCTGTGCCTCTGTGCGAACAGTGCCATGGGCAGATGAGGCTGAGAAACAGCTTTCCAGGCTAGCACCTTCTGCCTGCCAGCTATCTGCAGACGTTCGCACTTTCGGATCAGGGCTGCGAAAGGAGCCTGGCAGGGACAACCCACATTCCCCACATGCGTTTGAAGTTTCAAGTGGCAAGATAAGCAAGCAGCCCCATTTTCTGTGCCTCTATGTGAACAGTGCCATGGGCAGATGAGGCTGAGCAACAGCTTTCCAGGCTAGCCCCTTCTGGCTGCCACCTATCTGCAGACGTTCGCATTTCAAGAGCAGGGCTGCGAAAGAAGCCTAGCAGGTACACCATCTTTCCCAGGCAACGTTTGAAGTTTGAGGGGGCAAGACAAGCAAGCAGCACCATTCTCTGTGCCCCTGTGCGAGCACTGCCATGGGCAGATGAAGCTGAGCAACAGCTTTCCAGGCTAGCCCCTTCTGCCTGCCAACTATCTGCAGACGTTCGCACTTTCGGAACAGGGCTGTGATAGGAGCCTGGCAGGGACACCACCATTCCCAGCATGCTTTTGAAGTATCAAGTGGCAAGATAAGCAAGCAGCCCCATTCTCTGTGCCTCTATGCGAACAGTGCCATGGGCAGATGAGGCTGAGCAACAGCTTTCCAGGCTAGCCCCTTCTGCCTGCCACCTATCTGCAGATGTTCACGTTTCAAGAGCAAGGCTCCCAAAGGAGCCTAGCAGCTACACCATCTTTCCCAGGCTACGTTTGAAGTTTGAGGTGGCAAGACAAGCAAGCAGCCTCATTCTCTGTGCCTCTGTGCGAGCAGTGCCATGGGCAGATGAGGCTGAGCAACAGCTTTCCAGGCTAGCACCTTCTGCCTGCCAGCTATCTGCAGACGTTCGCGTTTCAAGAGCAGGGCTGCCAAAGGAGCCTGGCAGGGACACCACCATTCCCAGCATGCGTTTGAAGTTTCAAGTGGCAAGATAAGCAAGCAGCCCCATTCTCTGTGCCTCTGTGCGAGCAGTGTCATGGGCAGATGAGGCTGAGCAACAGCTTTCCAGGCTAGCCCCTTCTGCCTGCCAGCTATCTGCAGACGTTCGCACTTTCGGAGCAGGGCTGCGAAAGGAGCCTGGCAGGGACACCAACTTTCCCAGGCTACGTTTGAAGTTTGAGGTGGCAAGACAAGCAAGCAGCCCCATTCTCTGTGCCTCTGTGCGAGCACTGCCATGGGCAGATGAGGCTGAGCAACAGCTTTCCAGGCTAGCCCCTTCTGGCTGCCAGCTATCTGCAGACGTTCGCATTTCAAGAGCAGGGCTGCGAAAGGAGCCTGGCAGGTACACCATCTTTCCCAGGCTACGTTTGAAGTTTGAGGTGGCAAGACAAGCAAGCAGCCCCATTCTCTGTGCCTCTGTGCTAGCAGTGCCATGGGCAGATGAGGCTGAGCAACAGCTTTCCAGGCTAGCACCTTCTGGCTGCCAGCTATCTGCAGACGTTCGCACTTTCGGAGCAGGGCTGCGAAAGGAGCCTTGCTGGGACACCAACTTTCCCAGGCTACGTTTGAAGTTTGAGGTGGCAAGACAAGCAAGCAGCCTCATTCTCTGTGCCTCTGTGCGAACAGTGCCATGGGCAGATGAGGCTGAGCAACAGCTTTCCAGGCTAGCCCCTTCTGGCTGCCACCTATCTGCAGACGTTCGCATTTCAAGAGCAGGGCTGCGAAAGGAGCCTAGCAGGTACACCATCTTTCCCAGGCTACGTTTGAAGTTTGAGGTAGCAAGACAAGCAAGGAGCCCCATTCTCTGTGCCTCTGTGCGAGCAGTGCCATGGGCAGATGAGGCTGAGAAACAGCTTTCCAGGCTAGCACCTTCTGCCTGCCAGCTATCTGCAGACGTTCGCACTTTCGGATCAGGGCTGCGAAAGGAGCCTGGCAGGGACAACCCACATTCCTCACATGCGTTTGAAGTTTCAAGTGGCAAGATAAGCAAGCAGCCCCATTCTCTGTGCCTCTATGTGAACAGTGCCATGGGCAGATGAGGCTGAGCAACAGCTTTCCAGGCTAGCCCCTTCTGGCTGCCACCTATCTGCAGACGTTCGCATTTCAAGAGCAGGGCTGCGAAAGAAGCCTAGCAGGTACACCATCTTTCCCAGGCAACGTTTGAAGTTTGAGGGGGCAAGACAAGCAAGCAGCACCATTCTCTGTGCCCCTGTGCGAGCACTGCCATGGGCAGATGAGGCTGAGCAACAGCTTTCCAGGCTAGCCCCTTCTGCCTGCCAACTATCTGCAGACGTTCGCACTTTCGGAACAGGGCTGTGATAGGAGCCTGGCAGGGACACCACCATTCCCAGCATGCTTTTGAAGTATCAAGTGGCAAGATAAGCAAGCAGCCCCATTCTCTGTGCCTCTATGCGAACAGTGCCATGGGCAGATGAGGCTGAGCAACAGCTTTCCAGGCTAGCCCCTTCTGCCTGCCACCTATCTGCAGATGTTCACGTTTCAAGAGCAAGGCTCCCAAAGGAGCCTAGCAGCTACACCATCTTTCCCAGGCTACGTTTGAAGTTTGAGGTGGCAAGACAAGCAAGCAGCCTCATTCTCTGTGCCTCTGTGCGAGCAGTGCCATGGGCAGATGAGGCTGAGCAACAGCTTTCCAGGCTAGCACCTTCTGCCTGCCATCTATCTGCAGACGTTCGCACTTTCGGAGCAGGGCTGCGAAAGGAGCCTGGCAGGGACACCACCATTCCCAGCATGCGTTTGAAGTTTCAAGTGGCAAGATAAGCAAGCAGCCCCATTCTCTGTGCCTCTGTGCGAGCAGTGCCATGGGCAGATGAGGCTGAGCAACAGCTTTCCAGGCTAGCCCCTTCTGCCTGCCAGCTATCTGCAGACGTTCGCACTTTCGGAGCAGGGCTGCGAAAGGAGCCTGGCAGGGACACCAACTTTCCCAGGCTACGTTTGAAGTTTGAGGTGGCAAGACAAGCAAGCAGCCTCATTCTCTGTGCCTCTGTGCGAGCAGTGCCATGGGCAGATGAGGCTGAGCAACAGCTTTCCAGGCTAGCACCTTCTGCCTGCCAGCTATCTGCAGACGTTCGCGTTTCAAGAGCAGGGCTGCCAAAGGAGCCTAGCAGGTACACCATCTTTCCCAGGCTACGTTTGAAGTTTGAGGTGGCAAGACAAGCAAGCAGCCTCATTCTCTCTGCCTCTGTGCGAGCACTGCCATGGGCAGATGAGGCTGAGCAACAGCTTTCCAGGCTAGCCCCTTCTGCCTGCCAGCTATCTGCAGACGTTCGCACTTTCGGAGCAGGGCTGCGAAAGGAGCCTGGCTGGGACACCAACTTTCCCAGGCTACGTTTGAAGTTTGAGGTGGCAAGACAAGCAAGCAGCCCCATTCTCTGTGCCTCTGTGCTAGCACTGCCATGGGCACATGAGGCTGAGCAACAGCTTTCCAGGCTAGCCCCTTCTGCCTGCCAGCTATCTGCAGACGTTCGCACTTTCGGAGCAGGGCTGCGAAAGGAGCCTGGCAGGGACACCACCATTCCCAGCATGCGTTTGAAGTTTCAAGTGGCAAGATAAGCAAGCAGCCCCATTCTCTGTGCCTCTGTGCGAGCACTGCCATGGGCAGATGAGGCTGAGCAACAGCTTTCCAGGCTAGCCCCTTCTGGCTGCCAGCTATCTGCAGACGTTCGCATTTCAAGAGCAGGGCTGCGAAAGGAGCCTGGCAGGTACACCATCTTTCCCAGGCTACGTTTGAAGTTTGAGGTGGCAAGACAAGCAAGCAGCCCCATTCTCTGTGCCTCTGTGCTAGCAGTGCCATGGGCAGATGAGGCTGAGCAACAGCTTTCCAGGCTAGCACCTTCTGGCTGCCAGCTATCTGCAGACGTTCGCACTTTCGGAGCAGGGCTGCGAAAGGAGCCTTGCTGGGACACCAACTTTCCCAGGCTACGTTTGAAGTTTGAGGTGGCAAGACAAGCAAGCAGCCTCATTCTCTGTGCCTCTGTGCGAACAGTGCCATGGGCAGATGAGGCTGAGAAACAGCTTTCCAGGCTAGCACCTTCTGCCTGCCAGCTATCTGCAGACGTTCGCACTTTCGGATCAGGGCTGCGAAAGGAGCCTGGCAGGGACAACCCACATTCCCCACATGCGTTTGAAGTTTCAAGTGGCAAGATAAGCAAGCAGCCCCATTTTCTGTGCCTCTATGTGAACAGTGCCATGGGCAGATGAGGCTGAGCAACAGCTTTCCAGGCTAGCCCCTTCTGGCTGCCACCTATCTGCAGACGTTCGCATTTCAAGAGCAGGGCTGCGAAAGAAGCCTAGCAGGTACACCATCTTTCCCAGGCAACGTTTGAAGTTTGAGGGGGCAAGACAAGCAAGCAGCACCATTCTCTGTGCCCCTGTGCGAGCACTGCCATGGGCAGATGAAGCTGAGCAACAGCTTTCCAGGCTAGCCCCTTCTGCCTGCCAACTATCTGCAGACGTTCGCACTTTCGGAACAGGGCTGTGATAGGAGCCTGGCAGGGACACCACCATTCCCAGCATGCTTTTGAAGTATCAAGTGGCAAGATAAGCAAGCAGCCCCATTCTCTGTGCCTCTATGCGAACAGTGCCATGGGCAGATGAGGCTGAGCAACAGCTTTCCAGGCTAGCCCCTTCTGCCTGCCACCTATCTGCAGATGTTCACGTTTCAAGAGCAAGGCTCCCAAAGGAGCCTAGCAGCTACACCATCTTTCCCAGGCTACGTTTGAAGTTTGAGGTGGCAAGACAAGCAAGCAGCCTCATTCTCTGTGCCTCTGTGCGAGCAGTGCCATGGGCAGATGAGGCTGAGCAACAGCTTTCCAGGCTAGCACCTTCTGCCTGCCAGCTATCTGCAGACGTTCGCGTTTCAAGAGCAGGGCTGCCAAAGGAGCCTGGCAGGGACACCACCATTCCCAGCATGCGTTTGAAGTTTCAAGTGGCAAGATAAGCAAGCAGCCCCATTCTCTGTGCCTCTGTGCGAGCAGTGTCATGGGCAGATGAGGCTGAGCAACAGCTTTCCAGGCTAGCCCCTTCTGCCTGCCAGCTATCTGCAGACGTTCGCACTTTCGGAGCAGGGCTGCGAAAGGAGCCTGGCAGGGACACCAACTTTCCCAGGCTACGTTTGAAGTTTGAGGTGGCAAGACAAGCAAGCAGCCCCATTCTCTGTGCCTCTGTGCGAGCACTGCCATGGGCAGATGAGGCTGAGCAACAGCTTTCCAGGCTAGCCCCTTCTGGCTGCCAGCTATCTGCAGACGTTCGCATTTCAAGAGCAGGGCTGCGAAAGGAGCCTGGCAGGTACACCATCTTTCCCAGGCTACGTTTGAAGTTTGAGGTGGCAAGACAAGCAAGCAGCCCCATTCTCTGTGCCTCTGTGCTAGCAGTGCCATGGGCAGATGAGGCTGAGCAACAGCTTTCCAGGCTAGCACCTTCTGGCTGCCAGCTATCTGCAGACGTTCGCACTTTCGGAGCAGGGCTGCGAAAGGAGCCTTGCTGGGACACCAACTTTCCCAGGCTACGTTTGAAGTTTGAGGTGGCAAGACAAGCAAGCAGCCTCATTCTCTGTGCCTCTGTGCGAACAGTGCCATGGGCAGATGAGGCTGAGCAACAGCTTTCCAGGCTAGCCCCTTCTGGCTGCCACCTATCTGCAGACGTTCGCATTTCAAGAGCAGGGCTGCGAAAGGAGCCTAGCAGGTACACCATCTTTCCCAGGCTACGTTTGAAGTTTGAGGTAGCAAGACAAGCAAGGAGCCCCATTCTCTGTGCCTCTGTGCGAGCAGTGCCATGGGCAGATGAGGCTGAGAAACAGCTTTCCAGGCTAGCACCTTCTGCCTGCCAGCTATCTGCAGACGTTCGCACTTTCGGATCAGGGCTGCGAAAGGAGCCTGGCAGGGACAACCCACATTCCTCACATGCGTTTGAAGTTTCAAGTGGCAAGATAAGCAAGCAGCCCCATTCTCTGTGCCTCTATGTGAACAGTGCCATGGGCAGATGAGGCTGAGCAACAGCTTTCCAGGCTAGCCCCTTCTGGCTGCCACCTATCTGCAGACGTTCGCATTTCAAGAGCAGGGCTGCGAAAGAAGCCTAGCAGGTACACCATCTTTCCCAGGCAACGTTTGAAGTTTGAGGGGGCAAGACAAGCAAGCAGCACCATTCTCTGTGCCCCTGTGCGAGCACTGCCATGGGCAGATGAAGCTGAGCAACAGCTTTCCAGGCTAGCCCCTTCTGCCTGCCAACTATCTGCAGACGTTCGCACTTTCGGAACAGGGCTGTGATAGGAGCCTGGCAGGGACACCACCATTCCCAGCATGCTTTTGAAGTATCAAGTGGCAAGATAAGCAAGCAGCCCCATTCTCTGTGCCTCTATGCGAACAGTGCCATGGGCAGATGAGGCTGAGCAACAGCTTTCCAGGCTAGCCCCTTCTGCCTGCCACCTATCTGCAGATGTTCACGTTTCAAGAGCAAGGCTCTCAAAGGAGCCTAGCAGCTACACCATCTTTCCCAGGCTACGTTTGAAGTTTGAGGTGGCAAGACAAGCAAGCAGCCTCATTCTCTGTGCCTCTGTGCGAGCAGTGCCATGGGCAGATGAGGCTGAGCAACAGCTTTCCAGGCTAGCACCTTCTGCCTGCCATCTATCTGCAGACGTTCGCACTTTCGGAGCAGGGCTGCGAAAGGAGCCTGGCAGGGACACCACCATTCCCAGCATGCGTTTGAAGTTTCAAGTGGCAAGATAAGCAAGCAGCCCCATTCTCTGTGCCTCTGTGCGAGCAGTGCCATGGGCAGATGAGGCTGAGCAACAGCTTTCCAGGCTAGCCCCTTCTGCCTGCCAGCTATCTGCAGACGTTCGCACTTTCGGAGCAGGGCTGCGAAAGGAGCCTGGCAGGGACACCAACTTTCCCAGGCTACGTTTGAAGTTTGAGGTGGCAAGACAAGCAAGCAGCCTCATTCTCTGTGCCTCTGTGCGAGCAGTGCCATGGGCAGATGAGGCTGAGCAACAGCTTTCCAGGCTAGCACCTTCTGCCTGCCAGCTATCTGCAGACGTTCGCGTTTCAAGAGCAGGGCTGCCAAAGGAGCCTAGCAGGTACACCATCTTTCCCAGGCTACGTTTGAAGTTTGAGGTGGCAAGACAAGCAAGCAGCCTCATTCTCTCTGCCTCTGTGCGAGCACTGCCATGGGCAGATGAGGCTGAGCAACAGCTTTCCAGGCTAGCCCCTTCTGCCTGCCAGCTATCTGCAGACGTTCGCACTTTCGGAGCAGGGCTGCGAAAGGAGCCTGGCTGGGACACCAACTTTCCCAGGCTACGTTTGAAGTTTGAGGTGGCAAGACAAGCAAGCAGCCCCATTCTCTGTGCCTCTGTGCTAGCACTGCCATGGGCACATGAGGCTGAGCAACAGCTTTCCAGGCTAGCCCCTTCTGCCTGCCAGCTATCTGCAGACGTTCGCACTTTCGGAGCAGGGCTGCGAAAGGAGCCTGGCAGGGACACCACCATTCCCAGCATGCGTTTGAAGTTTCAAGTGGCAAGATAAGCAAGCAGCCCCATTCTCTGTGCCTCTGTGCGAGCAGTGCCATGGGCAGATGAGGCTGAGCAACAGCTTTCCAGGCTAGCCCCTTCTGCCTGCCAGCTATCTGCAGACGTTCGCGTTTCAAGAGCAGGGCTGCGAAAGGAGCCTGGCTGGGACACCAACTTTCCCAGGCTACGTTTGAAGTTTGAGGTGGCAAGACAAGCAAGCAGCCCCATTCTCTGTGCCTCTGTGCTAGCACTGCCATGGGCACATGAGGCTGAGCAACAGCTTTCCAGGCTAGCCCCTTCTGCCTGCCAGCTATCTGCAGACGTTCGCACTTTCTGAACAGGGCTGTGATAGGAGCCTGGCAGGGACACCACCATTCCCAGCAAGCGTTTGAAGTATCAAGTGGCAAGATAAGCAAGCAACCACATTCTCTGTGCCTCTATGCGAACAGTGCCATGGGCAGATGAGGCTGAGCAACAGCTTTCCAGGCTAGCCCCTTCTGCCTGCCAGCTATCTGCAGACGTTCGCGTTTCAAGAGCAGGGCTCCCAAAGGAGCCTAGCAGGTACACCATCTTTCCCAGGCTACGTTTGAAGTTTGAGGTGGCAAGACAAGCAAGCAGCCCCATTCTCTGTGCCTCTGTGCGAGCACTGCCATGGGCAGATGAGGCTGAGCAACAGCTTTCCAGGCTAGCACCTTCTGCCTGCCATCTATCTGCAGACGTTCGCACTTTCGGAGCAGGGCTGCGAAAGGAGCCTGGCAGGGACACCACCATTCCCAGCATGCGTTTGAAGTTTCAAGTGGCAAGATAAGCAAGCAGCCCCATTCTCTGTGCCTCTGTGCGAGCAGTGCCATGGGCAGATGAGGCTGAGCAACAGCTTTCCAGGCTAGCCCCTTCTGCCTGCCAGCTATCTGCAGACGTTCGCACTTTCGGAGCAGGGCTGCGAAAGGAGCCTGGCAGGGACACCAACTTTCCCAGGCTACGTTTGAAGTTTGAGGTGGCAAGACAAGCAAGCAGCCCCATTCTCTGTGCCTCTGTGCGAGCACTGCCATGGGCAGATGAGGCTGAGCAACAGCTTTCCAGGCTAGCCCCTTCTGGCTGCCAGCTATCTGCAGACGTTCGCATTTCAAGAGCAGGGCTGCGAAAGGAGCCTGGCAGGTACACCATCTTTCCCAGGCTACGTTTGAAGTTTGAGGTGGCAAGACAAGCAAGCAGCCCCATTCTCTGTGCCTCTGTGCTAGCAGTGCCATGGGCAGATGAGGCTGAGCAACAGCTTTCCAGGCTAGCCCCTTCTGCCTGCCAGCTATCTGCAGACGTTCGCACTTTCGGAGCAGGGCTGCGAAAGGAGCCTTGCTGGGACACCAACTTTCCCAGGCTACGTTTGAAGTTTCAAGTGGCAAGACAAGCAAGCAGCCTCATTCTCTGTGCCTCTGTGCGAACAGTGCCATGGGCAGATGAGGCTGAGCAACAGCTTTCCAGGCTAGCCCCTTCTGGCTGCCACCTATCTGCAGACGTTCGCATTTCAAGAGCAGGGCTGCGAAAGGAGCCTAGCAGGTACACCATCTTTCCCAGGCTACGTTTGAAGTTTGAGGTAGCAAGACAAGCAAGGAGCCCCATTCTCTGTGCCTCTGTGCGAGCAGTGCCATGGGCAGATGAGGCTGAGAAACAGCTTTCCAGGCTAGCACCTTCTGCCTGCCAGCTATCTGCAGACGTTCGCACTTTCGGATCAGGGCTGCGAAAGGAGCCTGGCAGGGACAACCCACATTCCCCACATGCGTTTGAAGTTTCAAGTGGCAAGATAAGCAAGCAGCCCCATTTTCTGTGCCTCTATGTGAACAGTGCCATGGGCACATGAGGCTGAGCAACAGCTTTCCAGGCTAGCCCCTTCTGCCTGCCAGCTATCTGCAGACGTTCGCACTTTCGGAGCAGGGCTGCGAAAGGAGCCTGGCAGGGACACCACCATTCCCAGCATGCGTTTGAAGTTTCAAGTGGCAAGATAAGCAAGCAGCCCCATTCTCTGTGCCTCTGTGCGAGCAGTGCCATGGGCAGATGAGGCTGAGCAACAGCTTTCCAGGCTAGCCCCTTCTGCCTGCCAGCTATCTGCAGACGTTCGCGTTTCAAGAGCAGGGCTGCGAAAGGAGCCTGGCTGGGACACCAACTTTCCCAGGCTACGTTTGAAGTTTGAGGTGGCAAGACAAGCAAGCAGCCCCATTCTCTGTGCCTCTGTGCTAGCACTGCCATGGGCACATGAGGCTGAGCAACAGCTTTCCAGGCTAGCCCCTTCTGCCTGCCAGCTATCTGCAGACGTTCGCACTTTCTGAACAGGGCTGTGATAGGAGCCTGGCAGGGACACCACCATTCCCAGCAAGCGTTTGAAGTATCAAGTGGCAAGATAAGCAAGCAACCACATTCTCTGTGCCTCTATGCGAACAGTGCCATGGGCAGATGAGGCTGAGCAACAGCTTTCCAGGCTAGCCCCTTCTGCCTGCCAGCTATCTGCAGACGTTCGCGTTTCAAGAGCAGGGCTCCCAAAGGAGCCTAGCAGGTACACCATCTTTCCCAGGCTACGTTTGAAGTTTGAGGTGGCAAGACAAGCAAGCAGCCCCATTCTCTGTGCCTCTGTGCGAGCAGTGCCATGGGCAGATGAGGCTGAGCAACAGCTTTCCAGGCTAGCCCCTTCTGCCTGCCATCTATCTGCAGACGTTCGCACTTTCGGAGCAGGGCTGCGAAAGGAGCCTGGCAGGGACACCACCATTCCCAGCATGCGTTTGAAGTTTCAAGTGGCAAGACAAGCAAGCAGCCCCATTCTCTGTGCCTCTGTGCGAACAGTGCCATGGGCAGATGAGGCTGAGCAACAGCTTTCCAGGCTAGCCCCTTCTGGCTGCCACCTATCTGCAGACGTTCGCATTTCAAGAGCAGGGCTGCGAAAGGAGCCTAGCAGGTACACCATCTTTCCCAGGCTACGTTTGAAGTTTGAGGTAGCAAGACAAGCAAGGAGCCCCATTCTCTGTGCCTCTGTGCGAGCAGTGCCATGGGCAGATGAGGCTGAGAAACAGCTTTCCAGGCTAGCACCTTCTGCCTGCCAGCTATCTGCAGACGTTCGCACTTTCGGAGCAGGGCTGCGAAAGGAGCCTGGCTGGGACAACCCACATTCCCCACATGCGTTTGAAGTTTCAAGTGGCAAGATAAGCAAGCAGCCCCATTTTCTGTGCCTCTATGTGAACAGTGCCATGGGCAGATGAGGCTGAGCAACAGCTTTCCAGGCTAGCCCCTTCTGCCTGCCAGCTATCTGCAGACGTTCGCATTTCAAGAGCAGGGCTGCGAAAGAAGCCTGGCAGGGACACCACCATTCCCAGCATGCGTTTGAAGTTTCAAGTGGCAAGATAAGCAAGCAGCCCCATTCTCTGTGCCTCTGTGCGAGCAGTGCCATGGGCAGATGAAGCTGAGCAACAGCTTTCCAGGCTAGCCCCTTCTGCCTGCCAACTATCTGCAGACGTTCGCACTTTCGGAACAGGGCTGTGATAGGAGCCTGGCAGGGACACCACCATTCCCAGCATGCTTTTGAAGTATCAAGTGGCAAGATAAGCAAGCAGCCCCATTCTCTGTGCCTCTATGCGAACAGTGCCATGGGCAGATGAGGCTGAGCAACAGCTTTCCAGGCTAGCCCCTTCTGCCTGCCAGCTATCTGCAGACGTTCGCACTTTCGGAGCAGGGCTGCCAAAGGAGCCTAGCAGGTACACCATCTTTCCCAGGCTACGTTTGAGGTTTGAGGTGGCAAGACAAGCAAGCAGCCTCATTCTCTGTGCCTCTGTGCGAGCAGTGCCATGGGCAGATGAGGCTGAGCAACAGCTTTCCAGGCTAGCCCATTCTGCCAGCCAGCTATCTGCAGACGTTCGCGTTTCAAGAGCAGGGCTGCCAAAGGAGCCTAGCAGGTACACCATCTTTCCCAGGCTACGTTTGAAGTTTGAGGTGGCAAGACAAGCAAGCAGCCTCATTCTCTCTGCCTCTGTGCGAGCACTGCCATGGGCAGATGAGGCTGAGCAACAGCTTTCCAGGCTAGCCCCTTCTGCCTGCCAGCTATCTGCAGACGTTCGCACTTTCGGAGCAGGGCTGCGAAAGGAGCCTGGCTGGGACACCAAATTTCCCAGGCTACGTTTGAAGTTTGAGGTGGCAAGACAAGCAAGCAGCCCCATTCTCTGTGCCTCTGTGCTAGCACTGCCATGGGCACATGAGGCTGAGCAACAGCTTTCCAGGCTAGCCCCTTCTGCCTGCCAGCTATCTGCAGACGTTCGCACTTTCGGAGCAGGGCTGCGAAAGGAGCCTGGCAGGGACACCACCATTCCCAGCATGCGTTTGAAGTTTCAAGTGGCAAGATAAGCAAGCAGCCCCATTCTCTGTGCCTCTGTGCGAGCAGTGCCATGGGCAGATGAGGCTGAGCAACAGCTTTCCAGGCTAGCCCCTTCTGCCTGCCAGCTATCTGCAGACGTTCGCGTTTCAAGAGCAGGGCTGCGAAAGGAGCCTGGCTGGGACACCAACTTTCCCAGGCTACGTTTGAAGTTTGAGGTGGCAAGACAAGCAAGCAGCCCCATTCTCTGTGCCTCTGTGCTAGCACTGCCATGGGCACATGAGGCTGAGCAACAGCTTTCCAGGCTAGCCCCTTCTGCCTGCCAGCTATCTGCAGACGTTCGCACTTTCTGAACAGGGCTGTGATAGGAGCCTGGCAGGGACACCACGATTCCCAGCAAGCGTTTGAAGTATCAAGTGGCAAGATAAGCAAGCAACCACATTCTCTGTGCCTCTATGCGAACAGTGCCATGGGCAGATGAGGCTGAGCAACAGCTTTCCAGGCTAGCCCCTTCTGCCTGCCAGCTATCTGCAGACGTTCGCGTTTCAAGAGCAGGGCTCCCAAAGGAGCCTAGCAGGTACACCATCTTTCCCAGGCTACGTTTGAAGTTTGAGGTGGCAAGACAAGCAAGCAGCCCCATTCTCTGTGCCTCTGTGCGAGCAGTGCCATGGGCAGATGAGGCTGAGCAACAGCTTTCCAGGCTAGCCCCTTCTGCCTGCCATCTATCTGCAGACGTTCGCACTTTCGGAGCAGGGCTGCGAAAGGAGCCTGGCAGGGACACCACCATTCCCAGCATGCGTTTGAAGTTTCAAGTGGCAAGACAAGCAAGCAGCCCCATTCTCTGTGCCTCTGTGCGAACAGTGCCATGGGCAGATGAGGCTGAGCAACAGCTTTCCAGGCTAGCCCCTTCTGGCTGCCACCTATCTGCAGACGTTCGCATTTCAAGAGCAGGGCTGCGAAAGGAGCCTAGCAGGTACACCATCTTTCCCAGGCTACGTTTGAAGTTTGAGGTAGCAAGACAAGCAAGGAGCCCCATTCTCTGTGCCTCTGTGCGAGCAGTGCCATGGGCAGATGAGGCTGAGAAACAGCTTTCCAGGCTAGCACCTTCTGCCTGCCAGCTATCTGCAGACGTTCGCACTTTCGGAGCAGGGCTGCGAAAGGAGCCTGGCTGGGACAACCCACATTCCCCACATGCGTTTGAAGTTTCAAGTGGCAAGATAAGCAAGCAGCCCCATTTTCTGTGCCTCTATGTGAACAGTGCCATGGGCAGATGAGGCTGAGCAACAGCTTTCCAGGCTAGCCCCTTCTGGCTGCCACCTATCTGCAGACGTTCGCATTTCAAGAGCAGGGCTGCGAAAGAAGCCTGGCAGGGACACCACCATTCCCAGCATGCGTTTGAAGTTTCAAGTGGCAAGATAAGCAAGCAGCCCCATTCTCTGTGCCTCTGTGCGAGCAGTGCCATGGGCAGATGAAGCTGAGCAACAGCTTTCCAGGCTAGCCCCTTCTGCCTGCCAACTATCTGCAGACGTTCGCACTTTCGGAACAGGGCTGTGATAGGAGCCTGGCAGGGACACCACCATTCCCAGCATGCTTTTGAAGTATCAAGTGGCAAGATAAGCAAGCAGCCCCATTCTCTGTGCCTCTATGCGAACAGTGCCATGGGCAGATGAGGCTGAGCAACAGCTTTCCAGGCTAGCCCCTTCTGCCTGCCAGCTATCTGCAGACGTTCGCACTTTCGGAGCAGGGCTGCCAAAGGAGCCTAGCAGGTACACCATCTTTCCCAGGCTACGTTTGAGGTTTGAGGTGGCAAGACAAGCAAGCAGCCTCATTCTCTGTGCCTCTGTGCGAGCAGTGCCATGGGCAGATGAGGCTGAGCAACAGCTTTCCAGGCTAGCCCATTCTGCCAGCCAGCTATCTGCAGACGTTCGCGTTTCAAGAGCAGGGCTGCCAAAGGAGCCTAGCAGGTACACCATCTTTCCCAGGCTACGTTTGAAGTTTGAGGTGGCAAGACAAGCAAGCAGCCTCATTCTCTCTGCCTCTGTGCGAGCACTGCCATGGGCAGATGAGGCTGAGCAACAGCTTTCCAGGCTAGCCCCTTCTGCCTGCCAGCTATCTGCAGACGTTCGCACTTTCGGAGCAGGGCTGCGAAAGGAGCCTGGCTGGGACACCAAATTTCCCAGGCTACGTTTGAAGTTTGAGGTGGCAAGACAAGCAAGCAGCCCCATTCTCTGTGCCTCTGTGCTAGCACTGCCATGGGCACATGAGGCTGAGCAACAGCTTTCCAGGCTAGCCCCTTCTGCCTGCCAGCTATCTGCAGACGTTCGCACTTTCGGAGCAGGGCTGCGAAAGGAGCCTGGCAGGGACACCACCATTCCCAGCATGCGTTTGAAGTTTCAAGTGGCAAGATAAGCAAGCAGCCCCATTCTCTGTGCCTCTGTGCGAGCAGTGCCATGGGCAGATGAGGCTGAGCAACAGCTTTCCAGGCTAGCCCCTTCTGCCTGCCAGCTATCTGCAGACGTTCGCGTTTCAAGAGCAGGGCTGCGAAAGGAGCCTGGCTGGGACACCAACTTTCCCAGGCTACGTTTGAAGTTTGAGGTGGCAAGACAAGCAAGCAGCCCCATTCTCTGTGCCTCTGTGCTAGCACTGCCATGGGCACATGAGGCTGAGCAACAGCTTTCCAGGCTAGCCCCTTCTGCCTGCCAGCTATCTGCAGACGTTCGCACTTTCTGAACAGGGCTGTGATAGGAGCCTGGCAGGGACACCACCATTCCCAGCAAGCGTTTGAAGTATCAAGTGGCAAGATAAGCAAGCAGCCACATTCTCTGTGCCTCTATGCGAACAGTGCCATGGGCAGATGAGGCTGAGCAACAGCTTTCCAGGCTAGCCCCTTCTGCCTGCCAGCTATCTGCAGACGTTCGCGTTTCAAGAGCAGAGCTGCGAAAGGAGCCTAGCAGGTACACCATCTTTCCCAGGATACGTTTGAAGTTTGAGGTGGCAAGACAAGCAAGCAGCCCCATTCTCTGTGCCTCTGTGCGAGCAGTGCCATGGGCAGATGAGGCTGAGCAACAGCTTTCCAGGCTAGCCCCTTCTGCCTGCCAGCTATCTGCAGACGTTCGCACTTTCGGAGCAGGGCTGCGAAAGGAGCCTGGCAGGGACACCACCATTCCCAGCATGCGTTTGAAGTTTCAAGTGGCAAGATAAGCAAGCAGCCCCATTCTCTGTGCCTCTGTGCGAGCAGTGCCATGGGCAGATGAGGCTGAGCAACAGCTTTCCAGGCTAGCCCCTTCTGCCTGCCAGCTATCTGCAGACGTTCGCACTTTCGGAGCAGGGCTGCGAAAGGAGCCTTGCTGGGACACCAACTTTCCCAGGCTACGTTTGAAGTTTGAGGTGGCAAGACAAGCAAGCAGCCTCATTCTCTGTGCCTCTGTGCGAACAGTGCCATGGGCAGATGAGGCTGAGCAACAGCTTTCCAGGCTAGCCCCTTCTGGCTGCCACCTATCTGCAGACGTTCGCATTTCAAGAGCAGGGCTGCGAAAGGAGCCTAGCAGGTACACCATCTTTCCCAGGCTACGTTTGAAGTTTGAGGTAGCAAGACAAGCAAGGAGCCCCATTCTCTGTGCCTCTGTGCGAGCAGTGCCATGGGCAGATGAGGCTGAGAAACAGCTTTCCAGGCTAGCACCTTCTGCCTGCCAGCTATCTGCAGACGTTCGCACTTTCGGATCAGGGCTGCGAAAGGAGCCTGGCAGGGACAACCCACATTCCCCACATGCGTTTGAAGTTTCAAGTGGCAAGATAAGCAAGCAGCCCCATTCTCTGTGCCTCTATGTGAACAGTGCCATGGGCAGATGAGGCTGAGCAACAGCTTTCCAGGCTAGCCCCTTCTGGCTGCCACCTATCTGCAGACGTTCGCATTTCAAGAGCAGGGCTGCGAAAGAAGCCTAGCAGGTACACCATCTTCCCCAGGCAACGTTTGAAGTTTGAGGGGGCAAGACAAGCAAGCAGCGCCATTCTCTGTGCCCCTGTGCGAGCACTGCCATGGGCAGATGAAGCTGAGCAACAGCTTTCCAGGCTAGCCCCTTCTGCCTGCCAACTATCTGCAGACGTTCGCACTTTCGGAACAGGGCTGTGATAGGAGCCTGGCAGGGACACCACCATTCCCAGCATGCTTTTGATGTATCAAGTGGCAAGATAAGCAAGCAGCCCCATTCTCTGTGCCTCTATGCGAACAGTGCCATGGGCAGATGAGGCTGAGCAACAGCTTTCCAGGCTAGCCCCTTCTGCCTGCCACCTATCTGCAGATGTTCACGTTTCAAGAGCAAGGCTCCCAAAGGAGCCTAGCAGCTACACCATCTTTCCCAGGCTACGTTTGAAGTTTGAGGTGGCAAGACAAGCAAGCAGCCTCATTCTCTGTGCCTCTGTGCGAGCAGTGCCATGGGCAGATGAGGCTGAGCAACAGCTTTCCAGGCTAGCACCTTCTGCCTGCCAGCTATCTGCAGACGTTCGCGTTTCAAGGGCAGGGCTGCCAAAGGAGCCTGGCAGGTACACCATCTTTCCCAGGCTACGTTTGAGGTTTGAGGTGGCAAGACAAGCAAGCAGCCCCATTCTCTGTGCCTCTGTGCGAGCACTGCCATGGGCACATGAGGCTGAGCAACAGCTTTCCAGGCTAGCCCCTTCTGCCTGCCAACTATCTGCAGACGTTCGCACTTTCGGAACAGGGCTGTGATAGGAGCCTGGCAGGGACACCACCATTCCCAGCATGCTTTTGAAGTATCAAGTGGCAAGATAAGCAAGCAGCCCCATTCTCTGTGCCTCTATGCGAACAGTGCCATGGGCAGATGAGGCTGAGCAACAGCTTTCCAGGCTAGCCCCTTCTGCCTGCCACCTATCTGCAGATGTTCACGTTTCAAGAGCAGGGCTGCCAAAGGAGCCTAGCAGGTACACCATCTTTCCCAGGCTACGTTTGAGGTTTGAGGTGGCAAGACAAGCAAGCAGCCTCATTCTCTGTGCCTCTGTGCGAGCAGTGCCATGGGCAGATGAGGCTGAGCAACAGCTTTCCAGGCTAGCCCATTCTGCCAGCCAGCTATCTGCAGACGTTCGCATTTCAAGAGCAGGGCTGCCAAAGAACCTAGCAGGTACACCATCTTTCCCAGGCTACGTTTGAAGTTTGAGGTGGCAAGACAAGCAAGCAGCCTCATTCTCTCTGCCTCTGTGCGAGCACTGCCATGGGCACATGAGGCTGAGCAACAGCTTTCCAGGCTAGCCCCTTCTGCCTGCCAACTATCTGCAGACGTTCGCACTTTCGGAACAGGGCTGTGATAGGAGCCTGGCAGGGACACCACCATTCCCAGCATGCTTTTGAAGTATCAAGTGGCAAGATAAGCAAGCAGCCCCATTCTCTGTGCCTCTATGCGAACAGTGCCATGGGCAGATGAGGCTGAGCAACAGCTTTCCAGGCTAGCCCCTTCTGGCTGCCACCTATCTGCAGACGTTCGCATTTCAAGAGCAGGGCTGCGAAAGGAGCCTAGCAGGTACACCATCTTTCCCAGGCTACGTTTGAAGTTTGAGGTAGCAAGACAAGCAAGGAGCCCCATTCTCTGTGCCTCTGTGCGAGCAGTGCCATGGGCAGATGAGGCTGAGAAACAGCTTTCCAGGCTAGCACCTTCTGCCTGCCAGCTATCTGCAGACGTTCGCACTTTCGGATCAGGGCTGCGAAAGGAGCCTGGCAGGGACAACCCACATTCCCCACATGCGTTTGAAGTTTCAAGTGGCAAGATAAGCAAGCAGCCCCATTCTCTGTGCCTCTATGTGAACAGTGCCATGGGCAGATGAGGCTGAGCAACAGCTTTCCAGGCTAGCCCCTTCTGGCTGCCACCTATCTGCAGACGTTCGCATTTCAAGAGCAGGGCTGCGAAAGAAGCCTAGCAGGTACACCATCTTCCCCAGGCAACGTTTGAAGTTTGAGGGGGCAAGACAAGCAAGCAGCGCCATTCTCTGTGCCCCTGTGCGAGCACTGCCATGGGCAGATGAAGCTGAGCAACAGCTTTCCAGGCTAGCCCCTTCTGCCTGCCAACTATCTGCAGACGTTCGCACTTTCGGAACAGGGCTGTGATAGGAGCCTGGCAGGGACACCACCATTCCCAGCATGCTTTTGATGTATCAAGTGGCAAGATAAGCAAGCAGCCCCATTCTCTGTGCCTCTATGCGAACAGTGCCATGGGCAGATGAGGCTGAGCAACAGCTTTCCAGGCTAGCCCCTTCTGCCTGCCACCTATCTGCAGATGTTCACGTTTCAAGAGCAAGGCTCCCAAAGGAGCCTAGCAGCTACACCATCTTTCCCAGGCTACGTTTGAAGTTTGAGGTGGCAAGACAAGCAAGCAGCCTCATTCTCTGTGCCTCTGTGCGAGCAGTGCCATGGGCAGATGAGGCTGAGCAACAGCTTTCCAGGCTAGCACCTTCTGCCTGCCAGCTATCTGCAGACGTTCGCGTTTCAAGGGCAGGGCTGCCAAAGGAGCCTGGCAGGTACACCATCTTTCCCAGGCTACGTTTGAGGTTTGAGGTGGCAAGACAAGCAAGCAGCCCCATTCTCTGTGCCTCTGTGCGAGCACTGCCATGGGCACATGAGGCTGAGCAACAGCTTTCCAGGCTAGCCCCTTCTGCCTGCCAACTATCTGCAGACGTTCGCACTTTCGGAACAGGGCTGTGATAGGAGCCTGGCAGGGACACCACCATTCCCAGCATGCTTTTGAAGTATCAAGTGGCAAGATAAGCAAGCAGCCCCATTCTCTGTGCCTCTATGCGAACAGTGCCATGGGCAGATGAGGCTGAGCAACAGCTTTCCAGGCTAGCCCCTTCTGCCTGCCACCTATCTGCAGATGTTCACGTTTCAAGAGCAGGGCTGCCAAAGGAGCCTAGCAGGTACACCATCTTTCCCAGGCTACGTTTGAGGTTTGAGGTGGCAAGACAAGCAAGCAGCCTCATTCTCTGTGCCTCTGTGCGAGCAGTGCCATGGGCAGATGAGGCTGAGCAACAGCTTTCCAGGCTAGCCCATTCTGCCAGCCAGCTATCTGCAGACGTTCGCATTTCAAGAGCAGGGCTGCCAAAGAACCTAGCAGGTACACCATCTTTCCCAGGCTACGTTTGAAGTTTGAGGTGGCAAGACAAGCAAGCAGCCTCATTCTCTCTGCCTCTGTGCGAGCACTGCCATGGGCACATGAGGCTGAGCAACAGCTTTCCAGGCTAGCCCCTTCTGCCTGCCAACTATCTGCAGACGTTCGCACTTTCGGAACAGGGCTGTGATAGGAGCCTGGCAGGGACACCACCATTCCCAGCATGCTTTTGAAGTATGAAGTGGCAAGATAAGCAAGCAGCCCCATTCTCTGTGCCTCTATGCGAACAGTGCCATGGGCAGATGAGGCTGAGCAACAGCTTTCCAGGCTAGCCCCTTCTGCCTGCCACCTATCTACAGATGTTCACGTTTCAAGAGCAGGGCTGCCAAAGGAGCCTAGCAGGTACACCATCTTTCCCAGGCTACGTTTGAGGTTTGAGGTGGCAAGACAAGCAAGCAGCCTCATTCTCTGTGCCTCTGTGCGAGCAGTGCCATGGGCAGATGAGGCTGAGCAACAGCTTTCCAGGCTAGCCCATTCTGCCAGCCAGCTATCTGCAGACGTTCGCATTTCAAGAGCAGGGCTGCCAAAGGAGCCTAGCAGGTACACCATCTTTCCCAGGCTACGTTTGAAGTTTGAGGTGGCAAGACAAGCAAGCAGCCTCATTCTCTCTGCCTCTGTGCGAGCACTGCCATGGGCAGATGAGGCTGAGCAACAGCTTTCCAGGCTAGCCCCTTCTGCCTGCCAGCTATCTGCAGACGTTCGCACTTTCGGAGCAGGGCTGCGAAAGGAGCCTGGCTGGGACACCAAATTTCCCAGGCTACGTTTGAAGTTTGAGGTGGCAAGACAAGCAAGCAGCCCCATTCTCTGTGCCTCTGTGCTAGCACTGCCATGGGCACATGAGGCTGAGCAACAGCTTTCCAGGCTAGCCCCTTCTGCCTGCCAGCTATCTGCAGACGTTCGCACTTTCGGAGCAGGGCTGCGAAAGGAGCCTGGCAGGGACACCACCATTCCCAGCATGCGTTTGAAGTTTCAAGTGGCAAGATAAGCAAGCAGCCCCATTCTCTGTGCCTCTGTGCGAGCAGTGCCATGGGCAGATGAGGCTGAGCAACAGCTTTCCAGGCTAGCCCCTTCTGCCTGCCAGCTATCTGCAGACGTTCGCGTTTCAAGAGCAGGGCTGCGAAAGGAGCCTGGCTGGGACACCAACTTTCCCAGGCTACGTTTGAAGTTTGAGGTGGCAAGACAAGCAAGCAGCCCCATTCTCTGTGCCTCTGTGCTAGCACTGCCATGGGCACATGAGGCTGAGCAACAGCTTTCCAGGCTAGCCCCTTCTGCCTGCCAGCTATCTGCAGACGTTCGCACTTTCTGAACAGGGCTGTGATAGGAGCCTGGCAGGGACACCACCATTCCCAGCAAGCGTTTGAAGTATCAAGTGGCAAGATAAGCAAGCAACCACATTCTCTGTGCCTCTATGCGAACAGTGCCATGGGCAGATGAGGCTGAGCAACAGCTTTCCAGGCTAGCCCCTTCTGCCTGCCAGCTATCTGCAGACGTTCGCGTTTCAAGAGCAGGGCTCCCAAAGGAGCCTAGCAGGTACACCATCTTTCCCAGGCTACGTTTGAAGTTTGAGGTGGCAAGACAAGCAAGCAGCCCCATTCTCTGTGCCTCTGTGCGAGCAGTGCCATGGGCAGATGAGGCTGAGCAACAGCTTTCCAGGCTAGCCCCTTCTGCCTGCCATCTATCTGCAGACGTTCGCACTTTCGGAGCAGGGCTGCGAAAGGAGCCTGGCAGGGACACCACCATTCCCAGCATGCGTTTGAAGTTTCAAGTGGCAAGACAAGCAAGCAGCCACATTCTCTGTGCCTCTGTGCGAACAGTGCCATGGGCAGATGAGGCTGAGCAACAGCTTTCCAGGCTAGCCCCTTCTGGCTGCCACCTATCTGCAGACGTTCGCATTTCAAGAGCAGGGCTGCGAAAGGAGCCTAGCAGGTACACCATCTTTCCCAGGCTACGTTTGAAGTTTGAGGTAGCAAGACAAGCAAGGAGCCCCATTCTCTGTGCCTCTGTGCGAGCAGTGCCATGGGCAGATGAGGCTGAGAAACAGCTTTCCAGGCTAGCACCTTCTGCCTGCCAGCTATCTGCAGACGTTCGCACTTTCGGAGCAGGGCTGCGAAAGGAGCCTGGCTGGGACAACCCACATTCCCCACATGCGTTTGAAGTTTCAAGTGGCAAGATAAGCAAGCAGCCCCATTTTCTGTGCCTCTATGTGAACAGTGCCATGGGCAGATGAGGCTGAGCAACAGCTTTCCAGGCTAGCCCCTTCTGGCTGCCACCTATCTGCAGACGTTCGCATTTCAAGAGCAGGGCTGCGAAAGAAGCCTGGCAGGGACACCACCATTCCCAGCATGCGTTTGAAGTTTCAAGTGGCAAGATAAGCAAGCAGCCCCATTCTCTGTGCCTCTGTGCGAGCAGTGCCATGGGCAGATGAAGCTGAGCAACAGCTTTCCAGGCTAGCCCCTTCTGCCTGCCAACTATCTGCAGACGTTCGCACTTTCGGAACAGGGCTGTGATAGGAGCCTGGCAGGGACACCACCATTCCCAGCATGCTTTTGAAGTATCAAGTGGCAAGATAAGCAAGCAGCCCCATTCTCTGTGCCTCTATGCGAACAGTGCCATGGGCAGATGAGGCTGAGCAACAGCTTTCCAGGCTAGCCCCTTCTGCCTGCCAGCTATCTGCAGACGTTCGCACTTTCGGAGCAGGGCTGCCAAAGGAGCCTAGCAGGTACACCATCTTTCCCAGGCTACGTTTGAGGTTTGAGGTGGCAAGACAAGCAAGCAGCCTCATTCTCTGTGCCTCTGTGCGAGCAGTGCCATGGGCAGATGAGGCTGAGCAACAGCTTTCCAGGCTAGCCCATTCTGCCAGCCAGCTATCTGCAGACGTTCGCGTTTCAAGAGCAGGGCTGCCAAAGGAGCCTAGCAGGTACACCATCTTTCCCAGGCTACGTTTGAAGTTTGAGGTGGCAAGACAAGCAAGCAGCCTCATTCTCTCTGCCTCTGTGCGAGCACTGCCATGGGCAGATGAGGCTGAGCAACAGCTTTCCAGGCTAGCCCCTTCTGCCTGCCAGCTATCTGCAGACGTTCGCACTTTCGGAGCAGGGCTGCGAAAGGAGCCTGGCTGGGACACCAAATTTCCCAGGCTACGTTTGAAGTTTGAGGTGGCAAGACAAGCAAGCAGCCCCATTCTCTGTGCCTCTGTGCTAGCACTGCCATGGGCACATGAGGCTGAGCAACAGCTTTCCAGGCTAGCCCCTTCTGCCTGCCAGCTATCTGCAGACGTTCGCACTTTCGGAGCAGGGCTGCGAAAGGAGCCTGGCAGGGACACCACCATTCCCAGCATGCGTTTGAAGTTTCAAGTGGCAAGATAAGCAAGCAGCCCCATTCTCTGTGCCTCTGTGCGAGCAGTGCCATGGGCAGATGAGGCTGAGCAACAGCTTTCCAGGCTAGCCCCTTCTGCCTGCCAGCTATCTGCAGACGTTCGCGTTTCAAGAGCAGGGCTGCGAAAGGAGCCTGGCTGGGACACCAACTTTCCCAGGCTACGTTTGAAGTTTGAGGTGGCAAGACAAGCAAGCAGCCCCATTCTCTGTGCCTCTGTGCTAGCACTGCCATGGGCACATGAGGCTGAGCAACAGCTTTCCAGGCTAGCCCCTTCTGCCTGCCAGCTATCTGCAGACGTTCGCACTTTCTGAACAGGGCTGTGATAGGAGCCTGGCAGGGACACCACCATTCCCAGCAAGCGTTTGAAGTATCAAGTGGCAAGATAAGCAAGCAGCCACATTCTCTGTGCCTCTATGCGAACAGTGCCATGGGCAGATGAGGCTGAGCAACAGCTTTCCAGGCTAGCCCCTTCTGCCTGCCAGCTATCTGCAGACGTTCGCGTTTCAAGAGCAGAGCTGCGAAAGGAGCCTAGCAGGTACACCATCTTTCCCAGGATACGTTTGAAGTTTGAGGTGGCAAGACAAGCAAGCAGCCCCATTCTCTGTGCCTCTGTGCGAGCAGTGCCATGGGCAGATGAGGCTGAGCAACAGCTTTCCAGGCTAGCCCCTTCTGCCTGCCAGCTATCTGCAGACGTTCGCACTTTCGGAGCAGGGCTGCGAAAGGAGCCTGGCAGGGACACCACCATTCCCAGCATGCGTTTGAAGTTTCAAGTGGCAAGATAAGCAAGCAGCCCCATTCTCTGTGCCTCTGTGCGAGCAGTGCCATGGGCAGATGAGGCTGAGCAACAGCTTTCCAGGCTAGCCCCTTCTGCCTGCCAGCTATCTGCAGACGTTCGCACTTTCGGAGCAGGGCTGCGAAAGGAGCCTTGCTGGGACACCAACTTTCCCAGGCTACGTTTGAAGTTTGAGGTGGCAAGACAAGCAAGCAGCCTCATTCTCTGTGCCTCTGTGCGAACAGTGCCATGGGCAGATGAGGCTGAGCAACAGCTTTCCAGGCTAGCCCCTTCTGGCTGCCACCTATCTGCAGACGTTCGCATTTCAAGAGCAGGGCTGCGAAAGGAGCCTAGCAGGTACACCATCTTTCCCAGGCTACGTTTGAAGTTTGAGGTAGCAAGACAAGCAAGGAGCCCCATTCTCTGTGCCTCTGTGCGAGCAGTGCCATGGGCAGATGAGGCTGAGAAACAGCTTTCCAGGCTAGCACCTTCTGCCTGCCAGCTATCTGCAGACGTTCGCACTTTCGGATCAGGGCTGCGAAAGGAGCCTGGCAGGGACAACCCACATTCCCCACATGCGTTTGAAGTTTCAAGTGGCAAGATAAGCAAGCAGCCCCATTCTCTGTGCCTCTATGTGAACAGTGCCATGGGCAGATGAGGCTGAGCAACAGCTTTCCAGGCTAGCCCCTTCTGGCTGCCACCTATCTGCAGACGTTCGCATTTCAAGAGCAGGGCTGCGAAAGAAGCCTAGCAGGTACACCATCTTCCCCAGGCAACGTTTGAAGTTTGAGGGGGCAAGACAAGCAAGCAGCGCCATTCTCTGTGCCCCTGTGCGAGCACTGCCATGGGCAGATGAAGCTGAGCAACAGCTTTCCAGGCTAGCCCCTTCTGCCTGCCAACTATCTGCAGACGTTCGCACTTTCGGAACAGGGCTGTGATAGGAGCCTGGCAGGGACACCACCATTCCCAGCATGCTTTTGATGTATCAAGTGGCAAGATAAGCAAGCAGCCCCATTCTCTGTGCCTCTATGCGAACAGTGCCATGGGCAGATGAGGCTGAGCAACAGCTTTCCAGGCTAGCCCCTTCTGCCTGCCACCTATCTGCAGATGTTCACGTTTCAAGAGCAAGGCTCCCAAAGGAGCCTAGCAGCTACACCATCTTTCCCAGGCTACGTTTGAAGTTTGAGGTGGCAAGACAAGCAAGCAGCCTCATTCTCTGTGCCTCTGTGCGAGCAGTGCCATGGGCAGATGAGGCTGAGCAACAGCTTTCCAGGCTAGCACCTTCTGCCTGCCAGCTATCTGCAGACGTTCGCGTTTCAAGGGCAGGGCTGCCAAAGGAGCCTGGCAGGTACACCATCTTTCCCAGGCTACGTTTGAGGTTTGAGGTGGCAAGACAAGCAAGCAGCCCCATTCTCTGTGCCTCTGTGCGAGCACTGCCATGGGCACATGAGGCTGAGCAACAGCTTTCCAGGCTAGCCCCTTCTGCCTGCCAACTATCTGCAGACGTTCGCACTTTCGGAACAGGGCTGTGATAGGAGCCTGGCAGGGACACCACCATTCCCAGCATGCTTTTGAAGTATCAAGTGGCAAGATAAGCAAGCAGCCCCATTCTCTGTGCCTCTATGCGAACAGTGCCATGGGCAGATGAGGCTGAGCAACAGCTTTCCAGGCTAGCCCCTTCTGCCTGCCACCTATCTGCAGATGTTCACGTTTCAAGAGCAGGGCTGCCAAAGGAGCCTAGCAGGTACACCATCTTTCCCAGGCTACGTTTGAGGTTTGAGGTGGCAAGACAAGCAAGCAGCCTCATTCTCTGTGCCTCTGTGCGAGCAGTGCCATGGGCAGATGAGGCTGAGCAACAGCTTTCCAGGCTAGCCCATTCTGCCAGCCAGCTATCTGCAGACGTTCGCATTTCAAGAGCAGGGCTGCCAAAGAACCTAGCAGGTACACCATCTTTCCCAGGCTACGTTTGAAGTTTGAGGTGGCAAGACAAGCAAGCAGCCTCATTCTCTCTGCCTCTGTGCGAGCACTGCCATGGGCACATGAGGCTGAGCAACAGCTTTCCAGGCTAGCCCCTTCTGCCTGCCAACTATCTGCAGACGTTCGCACTTTCGGAACAGGGCTGTGATAGGAGCCTGGCAGGGACACCACCATTCCCAGCATGCTTTTGAAGTATCAAGTGGCAAGATAAGCAAGCAGCCCCATTCTCTGTGCCTCTATGCGAACAGTGCCATGGGCAGATGAGGCTGAGCAACAGCTTTCCAGGCTAGCCCCTTCTGCCTGCCACCTATCTACAGATGTTCACGTTTCAAGAGCAGGGCTGCCAAAGGAGCCTAGCAGGTACACCATCTTTCCCAGGCTACGTTTGAGGTTTGAGGTGGCAAGACAAGCAAGCAGCCTCATTCTCTGTGCCTCTGTGCGAGCAGTGCCATGGGCAGATGAGGCTGAGCAACAGCTTTCCAGGCTAGCCCATTCTGCCAGCCAGCTATCTGCAGACGTTCGCATTTCAAGAGCAGGGCTGCCAAAGGAACCTAGCAGGTACACCATCTTTCCCAGGCTACGTTTGAAGTTTGAGGTGGCAAGACAAGCAAGCAGCCTCATTCTCTCTGCCTCTGTGCGAGCACTGCCATGGGCAGATGAGGCTGAGCAACAGCTTTCCAGGCTAGCCCCTTCTGCCTGCCAGCTATCTGCAGACGTTCGCACTTTCGGAGCAGGGCTGCGAAAGGAGCCTGGATGGGACACCAAATTTCCCAGGCTACGTTTGAAGTTTGAGGTGGCAAGACAAGCAAGCAGCCCCATTCTCTGTGCCTCTGTGCTAGCACTGCCATGGGCAGATGAGGCTGAGCAACAGCTTTCCAGGCTAGCCCCTTCTGCCTGCCAGCTATCTGCAGACGTTCGCACTTTCGGAGCAGGGCTGCGAAAGGAGCCTGGCAGGGACACCACCATTCCCAGCATGCGTTTGAAGTTTCAAGTGGCAAGATAAGCAAGCAGCCCCATTCTCTGTGCCTCTGTGCGAGCAGTGCCATGGGCAGATGAGGCTGAGCAACAGCTTTCCAGGCTAGCCCCTTCTGCCTGCCAGCTATCTGCAGACGTTCGCACTTTCGGAGCAGGGCTGCGAAAGGAGCCTGGCAGGGACACCACCATTCCCAGCATGCGTTTGAAGTTTCAAGTGGCAAGATAAGCAAGCAGCCCCATTCTCTGTGCCTCTGTGCGAGCAGTGCCATGGGCAGATGAGGCTGAGCAACAGCTTTCCAGGCTAGCCCCTTCTGCCTGCCAGCTATCTGCAGACGTTCGCGTTTCAAGAGCAGGGCTGCGAAAGGAGCCTGGCTGGGACACCAACTTTCCCAGGCTACGTTTGAAGTTTGAGGTGGCAAGACAAGCAAGCAGCCCCATTCTCTGTGCCTCTGTGCTAGCACTGCCATGGGCACATGAGGCTGAGCAACAGCTTTCCAGGCTAGCCCCTTCTGCCTGCCAGCTATCTGCAGACGTTCGCACTTTCTGAACAGGGCTGCGATAGGAGCCTGGCAGGGACACCACCATTCCCAGCAAGCGTTTGAAGTATCAAGTGGCAAGATAAGCAAGCAGCCACATTCTCTGTGCCTCTATGCGAACAGTGCCATGGGCAGATGAGGCTGAGCAACAGCTTTCCAGGCTAGCCCCTTCTGCCTGCCAGCTATCTGCAGACGTTCGCGTTTCAAGAGCAGAGCTGCGAAAGGAGCCTAGCAGGTACACCATCTTTCCCAGGATACGTTTGAAGTTTGAGGTGGCAAGACAAGCAAGCAGCCCCATTCTCTGTGCCTCTGTGCGAGCAGTGCCATGGGCAGATGAGGCTGAGCAACAGCTTTCCAGGCTAGCCCCTTCTGCCTGCCAGCTATCTGCAGACGTTCGCACTTTCGGAGCAGGGCTGCGAAAGGAGCCTGGCAGGGACACCACCATTCCCAGCATGCGTTTGAAGTTTCAAGTGGCAAGATAAGCAAGCAGCCCCATTCTCTGTGCCTCTGTGCGAGCAGTGCCATGGGCAGATGAGGCTGAGCAACAGCTTTCCAGGCTAGCCCCTTCTGCCTGCCAGCTATCTGCAGACGTTCGCACTTTCGGAGCAGGGCTGCGAAAGGAGCCTGGCAGGGACACCAACTTTCCCAGGCTACGTTTGAAGTTTGAGGTGGCAAGACAAGCAAGCAGCCGCATTCTCTGTGCCTCTGTGCGAGCAGTGCCATGGGCAGATGAGGCTGAGCAACAGCTTTCCAGGCTAGCCCCTTCTGGCTGCCAGCTATCTGCAGACGTTCGCATTTCAAGAGCAGGGCTGCGAAAGGAGCCTGGCAGGTACACCATCTTTCCCAGGCTACGTTTGAAGTTTGAGGTGGCAAGACAAGCAAGCAGCCCCATTCTCTGTGCCTCTGTGCTAGCAGTGCCATGGGCAGATGAGGCTGAGCAACAGCTTTCCAGGCTAGCACCTTCTGGCTGCCAGCTATCTGCAGACGTTCGCACTTTCGGAGCAGGGCTGCGAAAGGAGCCTTGCTGGGACACCAACTTTCCCAGGCTACGTTTGAAGTTTGAGGTGGCAAGACAAGCAAGCAGCCTCATTCTCTGTGCCTCTGTGCGAACAGTGCCATGGGCAGATGAGGCTGAGCAACAGCTTTCCAGGCTAGCCCCTTCTGGCTGCCACCTATCTGCAGACGTTCGCACTTTCTGAACAGGGCTGCGAAAGGAGCCTAGCAGGTACACCATCTTTCCCAGGCTACGTTTGAAGTTTGAGGTAGCAAGAGAAGCAAGGAGCCCCATTCTCTGTGCCTCTGTGCGAGCAGTGCCATGGGCAGATGAGGTTGAGAAACAGCTTTCCAGGCTAGCACCTTCTGCCTGCCAGCTATCTGCAGACGTTCGCACTTTCGGATCAGGGCTGCGAAAGGAGCCTGGCAGGGACAACCCACATTCCCCACATGCGTTTGAAGTTTCAAGTGGCAAGATAAGCAAGCAGCCCCATTCTCTGTGCCTCTATGTGAACAGTGCCATGGGCAGATGAGGCTGAGCAACAGCTTTCCAGGCTAGCCCCTTCTGGCTGCCACCTATCTGCAGACGTTCGCATTTCAAGAGCAGGGCTGCGAAAGAAGCCTAGCAGGTACACCATCTTTCCCAGGCAACGTTTGAAGTTTGAGGGGGCAAGACAAGCAAGCAGCACCATTCTCTGTGCCCCTGTGCGAGCACTGCCACGGGCAGATGAAGCTGAGCAACAGCTTTGCAGGCTAGCCCCTTCTGCCTGCCAACTATCTGCAGACGTTCGCACTTTCGGAACAGGGCTGTGATAGGAGCCTGGCAGGGACACCACCATTCCCAGCATGCTTTTGAAGTATCAAGTGGCAAGATAAGCAAGCAGCCCCATTCTCTGTGCCTCTATGCGAACAGTGCCATGGGCAGATGAGGCTGAGCAACAGCTTTCCAGGCTAGCCCCTTCTGCCTGCCACCTATCTGCAGATGTTCACGTTTCAAGAGCAAGGCTCCCAAAGGAGCCTAGCAGCTACACCATCTTTCCCAGGCTACGTTTGAAGTTTGAGGTGGCAAGACAAGCAAGCAGCCTCATTCTCTGTGCCTCTGTGCGAGCAGTGCCATGGGCAGATGAGGCTGAGCAACAGCTTTCCAGGCTAGCACCTTCTGCCTGCCAGCTATCTGCAGACGTTCGCGTTTCAAGGGCAGGGCTGCCAAAGGAGCCTAGCAGGTACACCATCTTTCCCAGGCTACGTTTTAGGTTTGAGGTGGCAAGACAAGCAAGCAGCCTCATTCTCTGTGCCTCTGTGCGAGCAGTGCCATGGGCAGATGAGGCTGAGCAACAGCTTTCCAGGCTAGCCCATTCTGCCAGCCAGCTATCTGCAGACGTTCGCGTTTCAAGAGCAGGGCTGCCAAAGGAGCCTAGCAGGTACACCATCTTTCCCAGGCTACGTTTGAAGTTTGAGGTGGCAAGACAAGCAAGCAGCCTCATTCTCTCTGCCTCTGTGCGAGCACTGCCATGGGCAGATGACGCTGAGCAACAGCTTTCCAGGCTAGCCCCTTCTGCCTGCCACCTATCTGCAGACGTTCGCACTTTCGGAGCAGGGCTGCGAAAGGAGCCTGGCAGGGACACCACCATTCCCAGCATGCGTTTGAAGTTTCAAGTGGCAAGATAAGCAAGCAGCCCCATTCTCTGTGCCTCTGTGCGAGCAGTGCCATGGGCAGATGAGGCTGAGCAACAGCTTTCCAGGCTAGCCCCTTCTGCCTGCCAGCTATCTGCAGACGTTCGCGTTTCAAGAGCAGGGCTGCGAAAGGAGCCTGGCTGGGACACCATCTTTCCCAGGCTACGTTTGAAGTTTGAGGTGGCAAGACAAGCAAGCAGCCTCATTCTCTGTGCCTCTGTGCGAGCAGTGCCATGGGCAGATGAGGCTGAGCAACAGCTTTCCAGGCTAGCACCTTCTGCCTGCCAGCTATCTGCAGACGTTCGCGTTTCAAGGGCAGGGCTGCCAAAGGAGCCTAGCAGGTACACCATCTTTCCCAGGCTACGTTTGAGGTTTGAGGTGGCAAGACAAGCAAGCAGCCTCATTCTCTGTGCCTCTGTGCGAGCAGTGCCATGGGCAGATGAGGCTGAGCAACAGCTTTCCAGGCTAGCCCCTTCTGGCTGCCACCTATCTGCAGACGTTCGCACTTTCTGAAAAGGGCTGTGATAGGAGCCTGGCAGGGACACCACCATTCCCAGCATGCGTTTGAAGTATCAAGTGGCAAGATAAGCAAGCAGCCCCATTCTCTGTGCCTCTATGCGAACAGTGCCATGGGCAGATGAGGCTGAGCAACAGCTTTCCAGGCTAGCCCCTTCTGGCTGCCAGCTATCTGCAGACGTTCGCATTTCAAGAGCAGGGCTGCGAAAGGAGCCTAGCAGGTACACCACCATTCCCAGGCTACGTTTGAGGTTTGAGGTAGCAAGACAAGCAAGGAGCCCCATTCTCTGTGCCTCTGTGCGAGCAGTGCCATGGGCAGATGAGGCTGAGAAACAGCTTTCCAGGCTAGCACCTTCTGCCTGCCAGCTATCTGCAGACGTTCGCACTTTCGGATCAGGGCTGCGAAAGGAGCCTGGCAGGGACAACCCACATTCCCCACATGCGTTTGAAGTTTCAAGTGGCAAGATAAGCAAGCAGCCCCATTCTCTGTGCCTCTATGCGAACAGTGCCATGGGCAGATGAGGCTGAGCAACAGCTTTCCAGGCTAGCCCCTTCTGCCTGCCACCTATTTGCAGATGTTCACGTTTCAAGAGCAAGGCTGCCAAAGGAGCCTAGCAGGTACACCATCTTTCCCAGGTTACGTTTGAAGTTTGAGGTGGCAAGACAAGCAAGCAGCCCCATTCTCTGTGCCTCTGTGCGAGCAGTGCCATGGGCAGATGAGGCTGAGCAACAGCTTTCCAGGCTAGCCCCTTCTGCCTGCCAGCTATCTGCACACGATCGCACTTTCGGAGCAGGGCTGCGAAATGAGCCTGGCAGGGACACCACCATTCCCAGCATGCGTTTGAAGTTTCAAGTGGCAAGATAAGCAAGCAGCCCCATTCTCTGTGCCTCTGTGCGAGCAGTGCCATGGGCAGATGAGGCTGAGCAACAGCTTTCCAGGCTAGCACCTTCTGCCTGCCAGCTATCTGCAGACGTTCGCATTTCAAGAGCAGGGCTGCGAAAGGAGCCTGGCAGGTACACCATCTTTCCCAGGCTACGTTTGAAGTTTGAGGTGGCAAGACAAGCAAGCAGCCCCATTCTCTGTGCCTCTGTGCGAGCAGTGCCATGGGCAGATGAGGCTGAGCAACAGCTTTCCAGGCTAGCACCTTCTGGCTGCCAGCTATCTGCAGACGTTCGCACTTTCGGAGCAGGGCTGCGAAAGGAGCCGTGCTGGGACACCAACTTTCCCAGGCTACGTTTGAAGTTTGAGGTGGCAAGACATGCAAGCAGCCCCATTCTCTGTGCCTCTGTGCGAGCATTGCCATGGACAGATGAGGCTGAGCAACAGCTTTCCAGGCTAGCCCCTTCTGCCTGCCAGCTATCTGCAGACGTTCGCACTTTCTGAACAGGGCTGTGATAGGAGCCTGGCAGGGACACCACCATTCCCAGCATGCGTTTGAAGTATCAAGTGGCAAGATAAGCAAGCAGCCCCATTCTCTGTGCCTCTGTGCGAGCAGTGCCATGGGCAGATGAGGCTGAGCAACAGCTTTCCAGGCTAGCCCCTTCTGCCTGCCAGCTATCTGCAGACGTTCGCAATTTCGAAGCAGGGCTGTGATAGGAGCCTGGCTGGGACACCACCATTCACAGCATGCGTTTGAAGTTTCAAGTGGCAAGATAAGCAAGCAGCCCCATTCTCTGTGCCTCTATGCGAACAGTGCCATGGGCAGATGAGGCTGAACAACAGCTTTCCAGGCTAGCCCCTTCTGGCTGCCAGCTATCTGCAGACGTTCGCATTTCAAGAGCAGGGCTGCGAAAGGAGCCTAGCAGGTACACGATCTTTCCCAGGCTACGTTTGAAGTTTGAGGTGGCAAGACAAGCAAGCAGTTCCATTCTCTGTGCCTCTGTGCGAGCAGTGCCATGGGCAGATGAGGCTGAGCAACAGCTTTCCAGGCTAGCCCCTTCTGCCTGCCAGCTATCTGCAGACGTTCGCACTTTCGGAGCAGGGCTGCGAAAGGAGCCTGGCAGGGACAACCCACATTCCCCACATGCGCTTGAAGTTACAAGTGGCAAGATAAGCAAGCAGCCCCATTCTCTGTGCCTCTATGCGAACAGTGCCATGGGCAGATGAGGCTGAGCAACAGCTTTCCAGGCTAGCCCCTTCTGCCTGCCACCTATCTGCAGACGTTCGCATTTCAAGAGCAGGGCTGCGAAAGGAGCCTGGCAGGTACACCATCTTTCCCAGGCTACGTTTGAGGTAGCAAGACAAGCAAGCAGCCCCATTCTCTGTGCCCCAGTGCGAGCAGTGCCATGGGCAGATGAGGCTGAGCAACAGCTTTCCAGGCTAGCCCCTTCTGCCTGCCAGCTATCTGCAGACGTTCGCAATTTCGAAGCAGGGCTGTGATAGGAGCCTGGCTGGGACACCACCATTCACAGCATGCGTTTGAAGTTTCAAGTGGCAAGATAAGCAAGCAGCCCCATTCTCTGTGCCTCTATGCGAACAGTGCCATGGGCAGATGAGGCTGAACAACAGCTTTCCAGGCTAGCCCCTTCTGGCTGCCAGCTATCTGCAGACGTTCGCATTTCAAGAGCAGGGCTGCGAAAGGAGCCTAGCAGGTACACGATCTTTCCCAGGCTACGTTTGAAGTTTGAGGTGGCAAGACAAGCAAGCAGTTCCATTCTCTGTGCCTCTGTGCGAGCAGTGCCATGGGCAGATGAGGCTGAGCAACAGCTTTCCAGGCTAGCCCCTTCTGCCTGCCAGCTATCTGCAGACGTTCGCACTTTCGGAGCAGGGCTGCGAAAGGAGCCTGGCTGGGACAACCCACATTCCCCACATGCGCTTGAAGTTACAAGTGGCAAGATAAGCAAGCAGCCCCATTCTCTGTGCCTCTATGCGAACAGTGCCATGGGCAGATGAGGCTGAGCAACAGCTTTCCAGGCTAGCCCCTTCTGCCTGCCACCTATCTGCAGACGTTCGCATTTCAAGAGCAGGGCTGCGAAAGGAGCCTGGCAGGTACACCATCTTTCCCAGGCTACGTTTGAGGTAGCAAGACAAGCAAGGAGCCCCATTCTCTGTGCCTCTGTGGGAGCAGTGCCATGGGCAGATGAGGCTGAGCAACAGCTTTCCAGGCTAGCACCTTCTGCCTGCCAGCTATCTTCAGACGTTCGCACTTTCTGAACAGGGCTGTGATAGGAGCCTGGCAGGGACAACCCACATTCCCCACATGCGTTTGAAGTTTCAAGTGGGAAGATAAGCAAGCAGCCCCTTTCTCTGTGCCTCTATGCGACCAGTGCCATGGGCAGATGAGGCTGAGCAACAGCTTTCCAGGCTAGCCCCTTCTGGCTGCCAGCTATCTGCAGACGTTCGCATTTCAAGAGCAGGGCTGCGAAAGGAGCCTAGCAGGTACACCATCTTTCCCAGGCTACGTTTGAAGTTTGAGGTGGCAAGACAAGCAAGCAGCCCCATTCTCTGTGCCCCAGTGCGAGCAGTGCCATGGGCAGATGAGGCTGAGCAACAGCTTTCCAGGCTAGCCCCTTCTGCCTGCCAACTATCTGCAGACGTTCACACTTTCGGAACAGGGCTGTGATAGGAGCCTGGCAGGGACACCACCATTCCCAGCATGCGTTTGAAGTATCAAGTGGCAAGATAAGCAAGCAGCCCCATTCTCTGTGCCTCTATGCGAACAGTGCCATGGGCAGATGAGGCTGAGCAACAGCTTTCCAGGCTAGCCCCTTCTGCCTGCCACCTATCTGCAGATGTTCACGTTTCAAGAGCAAGGCTGCCAAAGGAGCCTAGCAGGTACACCATCTTTCCCAGGCTACATTTGAAGTTTGAGGTGGCAAGACAAGAAAGCAGCCCCATTCTCTGTGCCTCTGTGCGAGCAGTGCCATGGGCAGATGAGGCTGAGCAACAGCTTTCCAGGCTAGCCCCTTCTGCCTGCCAGCTATCTCCACACGATCGCACTTTCGGAGCAGGGCTGCGAAATGAGCCTGGCAGGGACACCACCATTCCCAGCATGCGTTTGAAGTTTCAAGTGGCAAGATAAGCAAGCAGCCCCTTTCTCTGTGCCTCTATGCGAACAGTGCCATGGGCAGATGAGGCTGAGCAACAGCTTTCCAGGCTAGCCCCTTCTGCCTGCCACCTATCTGCAGACGTTCGCATTTCAAGAGCAGGGCTGCGAAAGGAGCCTAGCAGGTACACCATCTTTCCCAGGCTACGTTTGAAGTTTGAGGTGGCAAGACAAGCAAGCAGCCCCATTCTCTGTGCCTCTGTGCGAGCAGTGACTTGGGCAGATGAGGCTGAGCAACAGCTTTCCAGGCTAGACCCTTCTGGCTGCCAGCTATCTGCAGACGTTCGCACTTTCGGAGCAGGGCTGCGAAAGGAGCCTAGCAGGTACACCATCTTTCCCAGGCTACGTTTGAAGTTTGAGGTAGCAAGACAAGCAAGCAGCCCCATTCTCTGTGCCTCTATGCGAGCAGTGCCATGGGCAGATGAGGCTGAGAAACAGCTTTCGAGGCTAGCACCTTCTGCCTGCCAGCTATCTGCAGACGTTCGCACTTTCGGAACATGGCTGTGATAGGAGCCTGGCAGGGACACCACCATTCCCAGCATGCCTTTGAAGTATCAAGTGGCAAGATAATCAAGCAGCCCCATTCTCTGTGCCTCTATGCGAACAGTGCCATGGGCAGATGAGGCTGAGCAACAGCTTTCCAGGCTAGCCCCTTCTGGCTGCCACCTATCTGCAGATGTTCACGTTTCAAGAGCAAGGCTCCCAAAGGAGCCTAGAAGGTACACCATATTTCCCAGGCTACGTTTGAAGTTTGAGGTGGCAAGACAAGCAAGCAGACTCATTCTCTGTGCCTCTGTGCGAGCAGTGCCATGGGCAGATGAGGCTGAGCAACAGCTTTCCAGGCTAGCCCCTTCTGCCTGCCACCTATCTGCAGACGTTCGCGTTTCAAGAGCAGGGCTGCCAAAGGAGCCTAGCAGGTACACCATCTTTCCCAGGCTACGTTTGAAGTTTGAGGTGGCAAGACAAGCAAGCAGCCTCATTCTCTGTGCCTCTGTGCGACCAGTGCCATGGGCAGATGAGGCTGAGCAACAGCTTTCCAGGCTAGCCCCTTCTGCCTGCCAGCTATCTGCAGACGATCGCACTTTCGGAGCAGGGCTGCGAAAGGAACCTGGCAGGTACACCATCTTTCCCAGGCTACGTTTGAAGTTTGAGGTGGCAAGACAAGCAAGCAGCCACATTCTCTGTGCATCTGTGCGAACAGTGCCATGGGCAGATGAGGCTGAGCAACAGCTTTCCAGGCTAGACCCTTCTGCCTGCCAGCTATCTGCGGATGTTCGCACTTTCGGATGAGGGCTGCGAAAGGAGCCTGGCTGGGACACCAACTTTCCCAGGCTACGTTTGAAGTTTGAGGTGGCAAGACAAGCAAGCAGCCCCATTCTCTGTGCCTCTGTGCTAGCACTGCCATGGGCAGATGAGGCTGAGCAACAGCTTTCCAGGCTAGCCCCTTCTGCCTGCCAGCTATCTGCAGACGTTCGCACTTTCGGAGCAGGGCTGCGAAAGGAGCCTGGCAGGGACACCACCATTCCCAGCATGCGTTTGAAGTTTCAAGTGGCAAGATAAGCAAGCAGCCCCATTCTCTGTGCCTCTGTGCGAGCAGTGCCATGGGCAGATGAGGCTGAGCAACAGCTTTCCAGGCTAGCCCCTTCTGCCTGCCAGCTATCTGCAGACGTTCGCACTTTCGGAGCAGGGCTGCGAAAGGAGCCTGGCAGGGACACCAACTTTCCCAGGCTACGTTTGAAGTTTGAGGTGGCAAGACAAGCAAGCAGCCCCATTCTCTGTGCCTCTGTGCGAGCACTGCCATGGGCAGATGAGGCTGAGCAACAGCTTTCCAGGCTAGCCCCTTCTGCCTGCCAGCTATCTGCAGACGTTCGCATTTCAAGAGCAGGGCTGCGAAAGGAGCCTGGCAGGTACACCATCTTTCCCAGGCTACGTTTGAAGTTTGAGGTGGCAAGACAAGCAAGCAGCCCCATTCTCTGTGCCTCTGTGCTAGCAGTGCCATGGGCAGATGAGGCTGAGCAACAGCTTTCCAGGCTAGCACCTTCTGGCTGCCAGCTATCTGCAGACGTTCGCACTTTCGGAGCAGGGCTGCGAAAGGAGCCTTGCTGGGACACCAACTTTCCCAGGCTACGTTTGAAGTTTGAGGTGGCAAGATAAGCAAGCAGCCTCATTCTCTGTGCCTCTGTGCGAGCAGTGCCATGGGCAGATGAGGCTGAGCAACAGCTTTCCAGGCTAGCCCCTTCTGGCTGCCACCTATCTGCAGACGTTCGCATTTCAAGAGCAGGGCTGTGAAAGGAGCCTAGAAGGTACACCATCTTTCCCAGGCTACGTTTGAAGTTTGAGGTAGCAAGACAAGCAAGGAGCCCCATTCTCTGTGCCTCTGTGCGAGCAGTGCCATGGACAGATGAGGCTGAGAAACAGCTTTCCAGGCTAGCACCTTCTGCCTGCCAGCTATCTGCAGACGTTCGCACTTTCGGATCAGGGCTGCGAAAGGAGCCTGGCAGGGACAACCCACATTCCCCACATGCGTTTGAAGTTTCAAGTGGCAAGATAAGCAAGCAGCCCCATTTTCTGTGCCTCTATGTGAACAGTGCCATGGGCAGATGAGGCTGAGCAACAGCTTTCCAGGCTAGCCCCTTCTGGCTGCCAGCTATCTGCAGACGTTCGCATTTCAAGAGCAGGGCTGCGAAAGGAGCCTAGCAGGTACACCATCTTTCCCAGGCTACGTTTGAAGTTTGAGGTGGCAAGACAAGCAAGCAGCCCCATTCTCTGTGCCCCAGTGCGAGCAGTGCCATGGGCAGATGAGGCTGAGCAACAGCTTTCCAGGCTAGCCCCTTCTGCCTGCCAACTATCTGCAGACGTTCGCACTTTCGGAACAGGGCTGTGATAGGAGCCTGGCAGGGACACCACCATTCCCAGCATGCTTTTGAAGTATCAAGTGGCAAGATAAGCAAGCAGCCCCATTCTCTGTGCCTCTATGCGAACAGTGCCATGGGCAGATGAGGCTGAGCAACAGCTTTCCAGGCTAGCCCCTTCTGCCTGCCACCTATCTGCAGATGTTCACGTTTCAAGAGCAAGGCTCCCAAAGGAGCCTAGCAGCTACATCATCTTTCCCAGGCTACGTTTGAAGTTTGAGGTGGCAAGACAAGCAAGCAGCCTCATTCTCTCTGCCTCTGTGCGAGCACTGCCATGGGCAGATGACGCTGAGCAACAGCTTTCCAGGCTAGCCCCTTCTGCCTGCCAGCTATCTGCAGACGATCGCACTTTCGGAGCAGGGCTGCGAAAGGAGCCTGGCAGGTACACCATCTTTCCCAGGCTACGTTTGAAGTTTGAGGTGGCAAGACAAGCAAGCAGCCACATTCTCTGTGCCTCTATGCGAACAGTGCCATGGGCAGATGAGGCTGAGCAACAGCTTTCCAGGCTAGCCCCTTCTGCCTGCCAGCTATCTGCAGACGTTCACATTTCAAGAGCAGGGCTGCGAAAGGAGCCTAGCAGGTACACCATCTTTCCCAGGATACGTTTGAAGTTTGAGGTGGCAAGACAAGCAAGCAGCCCCATTCTCTGTGCCTCTGTGCGAGCAGTGCCATGGGCAGATGAGGCTGAGCAACAGCTTTCCAGGCTAGCCCCTTCTGCCTGCCAGCTATCTGCAGACGTTCGCACTTTCGGAGCAGGGCTGCGAAAGGAGCCTGGCAGGGACACCACCATTCCCAGCATGCGTTTGAAGTTTCAAGTGGCAAGATAAGCAAGCAGCCCCATTCTCTGTGCCTCTGTGCGAGCAGTGCCATGGGCAGATGAGGCTGAGCAACAGCTTTCCAGGCTAGCCCCTTCTGCCTGCCAGCTATCTGCAGACGTTCGCACTTTCGGAGCAGGGCTGCGAAAGGAGCCTGGCAGGGACACCAACTTTCCCAGGCTACGTTTGAAGTTTGAGGTGGCAAGACAAGCAAGCAGCCCCATTCTCTGTGCCTCTGTGCGAGCACTGCCATGGGCAGATGAGGCTGAGCAACAGCTTTCCAGGCTAGCCCCTTCTGCCTGCCAGCTATCTGCAGACGTTCGCATTTCAAGAGCAGGGCTGCGAAAGGAGCCTGGCAGGTACACCATCTTTCCCAGGCTACGTTTGAAGTTTGAGGTGGCAAGACAAGCAAGCAGCCCCATTCTCTGTGCCTCTGTGCTAGCAGTGCCATGGGCAGATGAGGCTGAGCAACAGCTTTCCAGGCTAGCACCTTCTGGCTGCCAGCTATCTGCAGACGTTCGCACTTTCGGATCAGGGCTGCGAAAGGAGCCTGGCAGGGACAACCCACATTCCCCACATGCGCTTGAAGTTACAAGTGGCAAGATAAGCAAGCAGCCCCATTCTCTGTGCCTCTATGCGAACAGTGCCATGGGCAGATGAGGCTGAGCAACAGCTTTCCAGGCTAGCCCCTTCTGCCTGCCACCTATCTGCAGACGTTCGCATTTCAAGAGCAGGGCTGCGAAAGGAGCCTGGCAGGTACACCATCTTTCCCAGGCTACGTTTGAGGTAGCAAGACAAGCAAGGAGCCCCATTCTCTGTGCCTCTGTGGGAGCAGTGCCATGGGCAGATGAGGCTGAGCAACAGCTTTCCAGGCTAGCACCTTCTGCCTGCCAGCTATCTTCAGACGTTCGCACTTTCTGAACAGGGCTGTGATAGGAGCCTGGCAGGGACAACCCACATTCCCCACATGCGTTTGAAGTTTCAAGTGGGAAGATAAGCAAGCAGCCCCTTTCTCTGTGCCTCTATGCGACCAGTGCCATGGGCAGATGAGGCTGAGCAACAGCTTTCCAGGCTAGCCCCTTCTGGCTGCCAGCTATCTGCAGACGTTCGCATTTCAAGAGCAGGGCTGCGAAAGGAGCCTAGCAGGTACACCATCTTTCCCAGGCTACGTTTGAAGTTTGAGGTGGCAAGACAAGCAAGCAGCCCCATTCTCTGTGCCCCAGTGCGAGCAGTGCCATGGGCAGATGAGGCTGAGCAACAGCTTTCCAGGCTAGCCCCTTCTGCCTGCCAACTATCTGCAGACGTTCACACTTTCGGAACAGGGCTGTGATAGGAGCCTGGCAGGGACACCACCATTCCCAGCATGCGTTTGAAGTATCAAGTGGCAAGATAAGCAAGCAGCCCCATTCTCTGTGCCTCTATGCGAACAGTGCCATGGGCAGATGAGGCTGAGCAACAGCTTTCCAGGCTAGCCCCTTCTGCCTGCCACCTATCTGCAGATGTTCACGTTTCAAGAGCAAGGCTGCCAAAGGAGCCTAGCAGGTACACCATCTTTCCCAGGCTACATTTGAAGTTTGAGGTGGCAAGACAAGCAAGCAGCCTCATTCTCTGTGCCTCTGTGCGAGCAGTGCCATGGGCAGATGAGGCTGAGCAACAGCTTTCCAGGCTAGACCCTTCTGGCTGCCAGCTATCTGCAGACGTTCGCACTTTCGGAGCAGGGCTGCGAAAGGAGACTTGCTGGGACACCAACTTTCCCAGGCTACGTTTGAAGTTTGAGGTGGCAAGACAAGCAAGCAGCCCCATTCTCTGTGCCTCTGTGCGAGCACTGCCATGGGCAGATGAGGCTGAGCAACAGCTTTCCAGGCTAGCCCCTTCTGCCTGCCAGCTATCTGCAGACGTTCGCACTTTCTGAACAGGGCTGTGATAGGAGCCTGGCAGGGACACCACCATTCCCAGCATGCGTTTGAAGTTTCAAGTGGCAAGATAAGCAAGCAGCCCCATTCTCTGTGCCTCTGTGCGAGCAGTGCCATGGGCAGATGAGGCTGAGCAACAGCTTTCCAGGCTAGCCCCTTCTGCCTGCCACCTATCTGCAGACGTTCGCATTTCAAGAGCAGGGCTGAGAATGGAGCCTAGCAGGTACACCATCTTTCCCAGGCTACGTTTGAAGTTTGAGGTAGCAAGACAAGCAAGCAGCCCCATTCTCTGTGCCTCTATGCGAGCAGTGCCATGGGCAGATGAGGCTGAGAAACAGCTTTCGAGGCTAGCACCTTCTGCCTGCCAGCTATCTGCAGACGTTCGCACTTTCGGAACATGGCTGTGATAGGAGCCTGGCAGGGACACCACCATTCCCAGCATGCGTTTGAAGTATCAAGTGGCAAGATAATCAAGCAGCCCCATTCTCTGTGCCTCTATGCGAACAGTGCCATGGGCAGATGAGGCTGAGCAACAGCTTTCCAGGCTAGCCCCTTCTGGCTGCCACCTATCTGCAGATGTTCACGTTTCAAGAGCAAGGCTCCCAAAGGAGCCTAGAAGGTACACCATATTTCCCAGGCTACGTTTGAAGTTTGAGGTGGCAAGACAAGCAAGCAGACTCATTCTCTGTGCCTCTGTGCGAGCAGTGCCATGGGCAGATGAGGCTGAGCAACAGCTTTCCAGGCTAGCCCCTTCTGCCTGCCACCTATCTGCAGACGTTCGCGTTTATAGAGCAGGGCTGCCAAAGGAGCCTAGCAGGTACACCATCTTTCCCAGGCTACGTTTGAAGTTTGAGGTGGCAAGACAAGCAAGCAGCCTCATTCTCTGTGCCTCTGTGCGACCAGTGCCATGGGCAGATGAGGCTGAGCAACAGCTTTCCAGGCTAGCCCCTTCTGCCTGCCAGCTATCTGCAGACGATTGCACTTTCGGAGCAGGGCTGCGAAAGGAGCCTGGCAGGTACACCATCTTTCCCAGGCTACGTTTGAAGTTTGAGGTGGCAAGACAAGCAAGCAGCCACATTCTCTGTGCATCTGTGCGAACAGTGCCATGGGCAGATGAGGCTGAGCAACAGCTTTCCAGGCTAGACCCTTCTGGCTGCCAGCTATCTGCGGATGTTCGCACTTTCGGAGCAGGGCTGCGAAAGGAGCCTGGCTGGGACACCAACTTTCCCAGGCTACGTTTGAAGTTTGAGGTGGCAAGACAAGCAAGCAGCCCCATTCTCTGTGCCACTGTGCTAGCACTGCCATGGGCAGATGAGGCTGAGCAACAGCTTTCCAGGCTAGCCCCTTCTGCCTGCCAGCTATCTGCAGACGTTCGCACTTTCTGAACAGCGCTGTGATAGGAGCCTGGCAGGGACACCACCATTCCCAGCAAGCTTTTGAAGTATCAAGTGGCAAGATAAGCAAGCAGCCACATTCTCTGTGCCTCTATGCGAACAGTGCCATGGGCAGATGAGGCTGAGCAACAGCTTTCCAGGCTAGCCCCTTCTGGCTGCCAGCTATCTGCAGACGTTCACATTTCAAGAGCAGGGCTGCGAAAGGAGCCTAGCAGGTACACCATCTTTCCCAGGATACGTTTGAAGTTTGAGGTGGCAAGACAAGCAAGCAGCCCCATTCTCTGTGCCTCTGTGCGAGCAGTGCCATGGGCAGATGAGGCTGAGCAACAGCTTTCCAGGCTAGCCCCTTCTGCCTGCCAGCTATCTGCAGACGTTCGCACTTTCGGAGCAGGGCTGCGAAAGGAGCCTGGCAGGGACACCACCATTCCCAGCATGCGTTTGAAGTTTCAAGTGGCAAGATAAGCAAGGAGCCCCATTCTCTGTGCCTCTGTGCGAGCAGTGCCATGGGCAGATGAGGCTGAGCAACAGCTTTCCAGGCTAGCCCCTTCTGCCTGCCAGCTATCTGCAGACGTTCGCACTTTCTGAACAGGGCTGTGATAGGAGCCTGGCAGGGACACCACCATTCCCAGCATGCGTTTGAAGTTTCAAGTGGCAAGATAAGCAAGCAGCCCCATTCTCTGTGCCTCTGTGCGAGCAGTGCCATGGGCAGATGAGGCTGAGCAACAGCTTTCCAGGCTAGCCCCTTCTGCCTGCCACCTATCTGCAGACGTTCGCATTTCAAGAGCAGGGCTGAGAATGGAGCCTAGCAGGTACACCATCTTTCCCAGGCTACGTTTGAAGTTTGAGGTAGCAAGACAAGCAAGCAGCCCCATTCTCTGTGCCTCTATGCGAGCAGTGCCATGGGCAGATGAGGCTGAGAAACAGCTTTCGAGGCTAGCACCTTCTGCCTGCCAGCTATCTGCAGACGTTCGCACTTTCGGAACATGGCTGTGATAGGAGCCTGGCAGGGACACCACCATTCCCAGCATGCCTTTGAAGTATCAAGTGGCAAGATAATCAAGCAGCCCCATTCTCTGTGCCTCTATGCGAACAGTGCCATGGGCAGATGAGGCTGAGCAACAGCTTTCCAGGCTAGCCCCTTCTGGCTGCCACCTATCTGCAGATGTTCACGTTTCAAGAGCAAGGCTCCCAAAGGAGCCTAGAAGGTACACCATATTTCCCAGGCTACGTTTGAAGTTTGAGGTGGCAAGACAAGCAAGCAGACTCATTCTCTGTGCCTCTGTGCGAGCAGTGCCATGGGCAGATGAGGCTGAGCAACAGCTTTCCAGGCTAGCCCCTTCTGCCTGCCACCTATCTGCAGACGTTCGCGTTTATAGAGCAGGGCTGCCAAAGGAGCCTAGCAGGTACACCATCTTTCCCAGGCTACGTTTGAAGTTTGAGGTGGCAAGACAAGCAAGCAGCCTCATTCTCTGTGCCTCTGTGCGACCAGTGCCATGGGCAGATGAGGCTGAGCAACAGCTTTCCAGGCTAGCCCCTTCTGCCTGCCAGCTATCTGCAGACGATCGCACTTTCGGAGCAGGGCTGCGAAAGGAGCCTGGCAGGTACACCATCTTTCCCAGGCTACGTTTGAAGTTTGAGGTGGCAAGACAAGCAAGCAGCCACATTCTCTGTGCATCTGTGCGAACAGTGCCATGGGCAGATGAGGCTGAGCAACAGCTTTCCAGGCTAGACCCTTCTGGCTGCCAGCTATCTGCGGATGTTCGCACTTTCGGAGCAGGGCTGCGAAAGGAGCCTGGCTGGGACACCAACTTTCCCAGGCTACGTTTGAAGTTTGAGGTGGCAAGACAAGCAAGCAGCCCCATTCTCTGTGCCACTGTGCTAGCACTGCCATGGGCAGATGAGGCTGAGCAACAGCTTTCCAGGCTAGCCCCTTCTGCCTGCCAGCTATCTGCAGACGTTCGCACTTTCTGAACAGCGCTGTGATAGGAGCCTGGCAGGGACACCACCATTCCGAGCAAGCTTTTGAAGTATCAAGTGGCAAGATAAGCAAGCAGCCACATTCTCTGTGCCTCTATGCGAACAGTGCCATGGGCAGATGAGGCTGAGCAACAGCTTTCCAGGCTAGCCCCTTCTGGCTGCCAGCTATCTGCAGACGTTCACATTTCAAGAGCAGGGCTGCGAAAGGAGCCTAGCAGGTACACCATCTTTCCCAGGATACGTTTGAAGTTTGAGGTGGCAAGACAAGCAAGCAGCCCCATTCTCTGTGCCTCTGTGCGAGCAGTGCCATGGGCAGATGAGGCTGAGCAACAGCTTTCCAGGCTAGCCCCTTCTGCCTGCCACGTATGTGCAGACGTTCGCACTTTCGGAGCAGGGCTGCGAAAGGAGCCTGGCAGGGACACCACCATTCCCAGCATGCGTTTGAAGTTTCAAGTGGCAAGATAAGCAAGGAGCCCCATTCTCTGTGCCTCTGTGCGAGCAGTGCCATGGGCAGATGAGGCTGAGCAACAGCTTTCCAGGCTAGCCCCTTCTGCCTGCCAGCTATCTGCAGACGTTCGCACTTTCGGAGCAGGGCTGCGAAAGGAGCCTGGCAGGGACACCAACTTTCCCAGGCTACGTTTGAAGTTTGAGGTGGCAAGACAAGCAAGCAGCCCCATTCTCTGTGCCTCTGTGCGAGCACTGCCATGGGCAGATGAGGCTGAGCAACAGCTTTCCAGGCTAGCCCCTTCTGGCTGCCAGCTATCTGCAGACGTTCGCATTTCAAGAGCAGGGCTGCGAAAGGAGCCTGGCAGGTACACCATCTTTCCCAGGCTACGTTTGAAGTTTGAGGTGGCAAGACAAGCAAGCAGCCCCATTCTCTGTGCCTCTGTGCTAGCAGTGCCATGGGCAGATGAGGCTGAGCAACAGCTTTCCAGGCTAGCACCTTCTGGCTGCCAGCTATCTGCAGACGTTCGCACTTTCGGAGCAGGGCTGCGAAAGGAGCCTTGCTGGGACACCAACTTTCCCAGGCTACGTTTGAAGTTTGAGGTGGCAAGACAAGCAAGCAGCCTCATTCTCTGTGCCTCTGTGCGAGCAGTGCCATGGGCAGATGAGGCTGAGCAACAGCTTTCCAGGCTAGCCCCTTCTGGCTGCCACCTATCTGCAGACGTTCGCATTTCAAGAGCAGGGCTGTGAAAGGAGCCTAGAAGGTACACCATCTTTCCCAGGCTACGTTTGAAGTTTGAGGTAGCAAGACAAGCAAGGAGCCCCATTCTCTGTGCCTCTGTGCGAGCAGTGCCATGGACAGATGAGGCTGAGAAACAGCTTTCCAGGTTAGCACCTTCTGCCTGCCAGCTATCTGCAGACGTTCGCACTTTCGGATCAGGGCTGCGAAAGGAGCCTGGCAGGGACAACCCACATTCCCCACATGCGTTTGAAGTTTCAAGTGGCAAGATAAGCAAGCAGCCCCATTTTCTGTGCCTCTATGTGAACAGTGCCATGGGCAGATGAGGCTGAGCAACAGCTTTCCAGGCTAGCCCCTTCTGGCTGCCAGCTATCTGCAGACGTTCGCATTTCAAGAGCAGGGCTGCGAAAGGAGCCTAGCAGGTACACCATCTTTCCCAGGCTACGTTTGAAGTTTGAGGTGGCAAGACAAGCAAGCAGCCCCATTCTCTGTGCCCCAGTGCGAGCAGTGCCATGGGCAGATGAGGCTGAGCAACAGCTTTCCAGGCTAGCCCCTTCTGCCTGCCAACTATCTGCAGACGTTCGCACTTTCGGAACAGGGCTGTGATAGGAGCCTGGCAGGGACACCACCATTCCCAGCATGCTTTTGAAGTATCAAGTGGCAAGATAAGCAAGCAGCCCCATTCTCTGTGCCTCTATGCGAACAGTGCCATGGGCAGATGAGGCTGAGCAACAGCTTTCCAGGCTAGCCCCTTCTGCCTGCCACCTATCTGCAGATGTTCACGTTTCAAGAGCAAGGCTCCCAAAGGAGCCTAGCAGCTACATCATCTTTCCCAGGCTACGTTTGAAGTTTGAGGTGGCAAGACAAGCAAGCAGCCTCATTCTCTCTGCCTCTGTGCGAGCACTGCCATGGGCAGATGACGCTGAGCAACAGCTTTCCAGGCTAGCCCCTTCTGCCTGCCAGCTATCTCCACACGATCGCACTTTCGGAGCAGGGCTGCGAAATGAGCCTGGCAGGGACACCACCATTCCCAGCATGCGTTTGAAGTTTCAAGTGGCAAGATAAGCAAGCAGCCCCTTTCTCTGTGCCTCTATGCGAACAGTGCCATGGGCAGATGAGGCTGAGCAACAGCTTTCCAGGCTAGCCCCTTCTGGCTGCCAGCTATCTGCAGACGTTCGCACTTTCGGAGCAGGGCTGCGAAAGGAGACTTGCTGGGACACCAACTTTCCCAGGCTACGTTTGAAGTTTGAGGTGGCAAGACAAGCAAGCAGCCCCATTCTCTGTGCCTCTGTGCGAGCACTGCCATGGGCAGATGAGGCTGAGAAACAGCTTTCGAGGCTAGCCCCTTCTGCCTGCCAGCTATCTGCAGACGTTCGCACTTTCTGAACAGGGCTGTGATAGGAGCCTGGCAGGGACACCACCATTCCCAGCATGCCTTTGAAGTATCAAGTGGCAAGATAATCAAGCAGCCCCATTCTCTGTGCCTCTATGCGAACAGTGCCATGGGCAGATGAGGCTGAGCAACAGCTTTCCAGGCTAGCCCCTTCTGCCTGCCACCTATCTGCAGATGTTCACGTTTCAAGAGCAAGGCTCCCAAAGGAGCCTAGAAGGTACACCATATTTCCCAGGCTACGTTTGAAGTTTGAGGTGGCAAGACAAGCAAGCAGACTCATTCTCTGTGCCTCTGTGCGAGCAGTGCCATGGGCAGATGAGGCTGAGCAACAGCTTTCCAGGCTAGCCCCTTCTGCCTGCCACCTATCTGCAGACGTTCGCGTTTCAAGAGCAGGGCTGCCAAAGGAGCCTAGCAGGTACACCATCTTTCCCAGGCTACGTTTGAAGTTTGAGGTGGCAAGACAAGCAAGCAGCCTCATTCTCTGTGCCTCTGTGCGACCAGTGCCATGGGCAGATGAGGCTGAGCAACAGCTTTCCAGGCTAGCCCCTTCTGCCTGCCAGCTATCTGCAGACGATCGCACTTTCGGAGCAGGGCTGCGAAAGGAGCCTGGCAGGTACACCATCTTTCCCAGGCTACGTTTGAAGTTTGAGGTGGCAAGACAAGCAAGCAGCCCCATTCTCTGTGCATCTGTGCGAACAGTGCCATGGGCAGATGAGGCTGAGCAACAGCTTTCCAGGCTAGACCCTTCTGGCTGCCAGCTATCTGCGGATGTTCGCACTTTCGGAGCAGGGCTGCGAAAGGAGCCTGGCTGGGACACCAACTTTCCCAGGCTACGTTTGAAGTTTGAGGTGGCAAGACAAGCAAGCAGCCCCATTCTCTGTGCCTCTGTGCTAGCACTGCCATGGGCAGATGAGGCTGAGCAACAGCTTTCCAGGCTAGCCCCTTCTGCCTGCCAGCTATCTGCAGACGTTCGCACTTTCTGAACAGCGCTGTGATAGGAGCCTGGCAGGGACACCACCATTCCCAGCAAGCTTTTGAAGTATCAAGTGGCAAGATAAGCAAGCAGCCACATTCTCTGTGCCTCTATGCGAACAGTGCCATGGGCAGATGAGGCTGAGCAACAGCTTTCCAGGCTAGCCCCTTCTGCCTGCCAGCTATCTGCAGACGTTCACGTTTCAAGAGCAGGGCTGCGAAAGGAGCCTAGCAGGTACACCATCTTTCCCAGGATACGTTTGAAGTTTGAGGTGGCAAGACAAGCAAGCAGCCCCATTCTCTGTGCCTCTGTGCGAGCAGTGCCATGGGCAGATGAGGCTGAGCAACAGCTTTCCAGGCTAGCCCCTTCTGCCTGCCAGCTATCTGCAGACGTTCGCACTTTCGGAGCAGGGCTGCGAAAGGAGCCTGGCAGGGACACCACCATTCCCAGCATGCGTTTGAAGTTTCAAGTGGCAAGATAAGCAAGCAGCCCCATTCTCTGTGCCTCTGTGCGAGCAGTGCCATGGGCAGATGAGGCTGAGCAACAGCTTTCCAGGCTAGCCCCTTCTGCCTGCCAGCTATCTGCAGACGTTCGCACTTTCGGAGCAGGGCTGCGAAAGGAGCCTGGCAGGGACACCAACTTTCCCAGGCTACGTTTGAAGTTTGAGGTGGCAAGACAAGCAAGCAGCCCCATTCTCTGTGCCTCTGTGCGAGCAGTGCCATGGGCAGATGAGGCTGAGCAACAGCTTTCCAGGCTAGCCCCTTCTGGCTGCCACCTATCTGCAGACGTTCGCATTTCAAGAGCAGGGCTGTGAAAGGAGCCTAGAAGGTACACCATCTTTCCCAGGCTACGTTTGAAGTTTGAGGTAGCAAGACAAGCAAGGAGCCCCATTCTCTGTGCCTCTGTGCGAGCAGTGCCATGGGCAGATGAGGCTGAGAAACAGCTTTCCAGGCTAGCACCTTCTTCCTGCCAGCTATCTGCAGACGTTCGCACTTTCGGATCAGGGCTGCGAAAGGAGCCTGGCAGGGACAACCCACATTCCCCACATGCGTTTGAAGTTTCAAGTGGCAAGATAAGCAAGCAGCCCCATTTTCTGTGCCTCTATGTGAACAGTGCCATGGGCAGATGAGGCTGAGCAACAGCTTTCCAGGCTAGCCCCTTCTGGCTGCCAGCTATCTGCAGACGTTCGCATTTCAAGAGCAGGGCTGCGAAAGGAGCCTAGCAGGTACACCATCTTTCCCAGGCTACGTTTGAAGTTTGAGGTGGCAAGACAAGCAAGCAGCCCCATTCTCTGTGCCCCAGTGCGAGCAGTGCCATGGGCAGATGAGGGTGAGCAACAGCTTTCCAGGCTAGCCCCTTCTGCCTGCCAACTATCTGCAGACGTTCGCACTTTCGGAACAGGGCTGTGATAGGAGCCTGGCAGGGACACCACCATTCCCAGTATGCGTTTGAAGTATCAAGTGGCAAGGTAAGCAAGCAGCCCCATTCTCTGTGCCTCTATGCGAACAGTGCCATGGGCAGATGAGGCTGAGCAACAGCTTTCCAGGCTAGCCCCTTCTGCCTGCCACCTATCTGCAGATGTTCACGTTTCAAGAGCAAGGCTGCCAAAGGAGCCTAGCAGGTACACCATCTTTCCCAGGCTACGTTTGAAGTTTGAGGTGGCAAGACAAGCAAGCAGCCTCATTCTCTGTGCCTCTGTGCGAGCAGTGCCATGGGCAGATGAGGCTGAGCAACAGCTTTCCAGGCTAGCCCCTTCTGCCTGCCAGCTATCTCCACACGATCGCACTTTCGGAGCAGGGCTGCGAAATGAGCCTGGCAGGGACACCACCATTCCCAGCATGCGTTTGAAGTTTCAAGTGGCAAGATAAGCAAGCAGCCCCTTTCTCTGTGCCTCTATGCGAACAGTGCCATGGGCAGATGAGGCTGAGCAACAGCTTTCCAGGCTAGCCCCTTCTGGCTGCCAGCTATCTGCAGACGTTCGCATTTCAAGAGCAGGGCTGCGAAAGGAGCCTAGCAGGTACACCATCTTTCCCAGGCTACGTTTGAAGTTTGAGGTGGCAAGACAAGCAAGCAGCCCCATTCTCTGTGCCTCTGTGCGAGCAGTGACTTGGGCAGATGAGGCTGAGCAACAGCTTTCCAGGCTAGCCCCTTCTGGCTGCCAGCTATCTGCAGACGTTCGCACTTTCGGAGCAGGGCTGCGAAAGGAGACTTGCTGGGACACCAACTTTCCCAGGCTACGTTTGAAGTTTGAGGTGGCAAGACAAGCAAGCAGCCCCATTCTCTGTGCCTCTGTGCGAGCACTGCCATGGGCAGATGAGGCTGAGTAACAGCTTTCCAGGCTAGCTCCTTCTGCCTGCCAGCTATCTGCAGACGTTCGCACTTTCTGAACAGGGCTGTGATAGGAGCCTGGCAGGGACACCACCATTCCCAGCATGCGTTTGAAGTTTCAAGTGGCAAGATAAGCAAGCAGCCCCATTCTCTGTGCCTCTGTGCGAGCAGTGCCATGGGCAGATGAGGCTGAGCAACAGCTTTCCAGGCTAGCCCCTTCTGCCTGCCAGCTATCTGCAGACGTTCGCATTTCAAGAGCAGGGCTGAGAAAGGAGCCTAGCAGGTACACCATCTTTCCCAGGCTACGGTTGAAGTTTGAGGTAGCAAGACAAGCAAGCAGCCCCATTCTCTGTGCCTCTGTGCGAGCAGTGCCATGGGCAGATGAGGCTGAGAAACAGCTTTCGAGGCTAGCACCTTCTGCCTGCCAGCTATCTGCAGACGTTCGCACTTTCTGAACAGGGCTGTGATAGGAGCCTGGCAGGGACACCACCATTCCCAGCATGCCTTTGAAGTATCAAGTGGCAAGATAATCAAGCAGCCCCATTCTCTGTGCCTCTATGCGAACAGTGCCATGGGCAGATGAGGCTGAGCAACAGCTTTCCAGGCTAGCCCCTTCTGCCTGCCACCTATCTGCAGACGTTCGCATTTCAAGAGCAGGGCTGCCAAAGGAGCCTAGCAGGTACACCATCTTTCCCAGGCTACGTTTGAAGTTTGAGGTGGCAAGACAAGCAAGCAGCCTCATTCTCTGTGCCTCTGTGCGACCAGTGCCATGGGCAGATGAGGCTGAGCAACAGCTTTCCAGGCTAGCCCCTTCTGCCTGCCAGCTATCTGCAGACGATCGCACTTTCGGAGCAGGGCTGCGAAAGGAGCCTGGCAGGTACACCATCTTTCCCAGGCTACGTTTGAAGTTTGAGGTGGCAAGACAAGCAAGCAGCCCCATTCTCTGTGCATCTGTGCGAACAGTGCCATGGGCAGATGAGGCTGAGCAACAGCTTTCCAGGCTAGACCCTTCTGGCTGCCAGCTATCTGCGGATGTTCGCACTTTCGGAGCAGGGCTGCGAAAGGAGCCTGGCTGGGACACCAACTTTCCCAGGCTACGTTTGAAGTTTGAGGTGGCAAGACAAGCAAGCAGCCCCATTCTCTGTGCCTCTGTGCTAGCACTGCCATGGGCAGATGAGGCTGAGCAACAGCTTTCCAGGCTAGCCCCTTCTGCCTGCCAGCTATCTGCAGAAGTTCGCACTTTCTGAACAGCGCTGTGATAGGAGCCTGGCAGGGACACCACCATTCCCAGCAAGCTTTTGAAGTATCAAGTGGCAAGATAAGCAAGCAGCCACATTCTCTGTGCCTCTATGCGAACAGTGCCATGGGCAGATGAGGCTGAGCAACAGCTTTCCAGGCTAGCCCCTTCTGCCTGCCAGCTATCTGCAGACGTTCACGTTTCAAGAGCAGGGCTGCGAAAGGAGCCTAGCAGGTACACCATCTTTCCCAGGATACGTTTGAAGTTTGAGGTGGCAAGACAAGCAAGCAGCCCCATTCTCTGTGCCTCTGTGCGAGCAGTGCCATGGGCAGATGAGGCTGAGCAACAGCTTTCCAGGCTAGCCCCTTCTGCCTGCCAGCTATCTGCAGACGTTCGCACTTTCGGAGCAGGGCTGCGAAAGGAGCCTGGCAGGGACACCACCATTCCCAGCATGCGTTTGAAGTTTCAAGTGGCAAGATAAGCAAGCAGCCCCATTCTCTGTGCCTCTGTGCGAGCAGTGCCATGGGCAGATGAGGCTGAGCAACAGCTTTCCAGGCTAGCCCCTTCTGCCTGCCAGCTATCTGCAGACGTTCGCACTTTCGGAGCAGGGCTGCGAAAGGAGCCTGGCAGGGACACCAACTTTCCCAGGCTACGTTTGAAGTTTGAGGTGGCAAGACAAGCAAGCAGCCCCATTCTCTGTGCCTCTGTGCGAGCACTGCCATGGGCAGATGAGGCTGAGCAACAGCTTTCCAGGCTAGCCCCTTCTGGCTGCCAGCTATCTGCAGACGTTCGCATTTCAAGAGCAGGGCTGCGAAAGGAGCCTGGCAGGTACACCATCTTTCCCAGGCTACGTTTGAAGTTTGAGGTGGCAAGACAAGCAAGCAGCCCCATTCTCTGTGCCTCTGTGCTAGCAGTGCCATGGGCAGATGAGGCTGAGCAACAGCTTTCCAGGCTAGCACCTTCTGGCTGCCAGCTATCTGCAGACGTTCGCACTTTCGGAGCAGGGCTGCGAAAGGAGCCTTGCTGGGACACCAACTTTCCCAGGCTACGTTTGAAGTTTGAGGTGGCAAGACAAGCAAGCAGCCTCATTCTCTGTGCCTCTGTGCGAACAGTGCCATGGGCAGATGAGGCTGAGCAACAGCTTTCCAGGCTAGCCCCTTCTGGCTGCCACCTATCTGCAGACGTTCGCATTTCAAGAGCAGGGCTGTGAAAGGAGCCTAGCAGGTACACCATCTTTCCCAGGCTACGTTTGAAGTTTGAGGTAGGAAGACAAGCAAGGAGCCCCATTCTCTGTGCCTCTGTGCGAGCAGTGCCATGGGCAGATGAGGCTGAGAAACAGCTTTCCAGGCTAGCACCTTCTGCCTGCCAGCTATCTGCAGACGTTCGCACTTTCGGATCAGGGCTGCGAAAGGAGCCTGGCAGGGACAACCCACATTCCCCACATGCGTTTGAAGTTTCAAGTGGCAAGATAAGCAAGCAGCCCCATTTTCTGTGCATCTATGTGAACAGTGCCATGGGCAGATGAGGCTGAGCAACAGCTTTCCAGGCTAGCCCCTTCTGGCTGCCACCTATCTGCAGACGTTCGCATTTCAAGAGCAGGGCTGCGAAAGAAGCCTAGCAGGTACACCATCTTTCCCAGGCAACGTTTGAAGTTTGAGGGGGCAAGACAAGCAAGCAGCACCATTCTCTGTGCCCCTGTGCGAGCACTGCCATGGGCAGATGAAGCTGAGCAACAGCTTTCCAGGCTAGCCCCTTCTGCCTGCCCACTATCTGCAGACGTTCGCACTTTCGGAACAGGGCTGTGATAGGAGCCTGGCAGGGACACTACCATTCCCAACATGCGTTTGAAGTATCAAGTGGCAAGATAAGCAAGCAGCCCCATTCTCTGTGCCTCTATGCGAACAGTGCCATGGGCAGATGAAGCTGAGCAACAGCTTTCCAGGCTAGCCCCTTCTGCCTGCCACCTATCTGCAGATGTTCACGTTTCAAGAGCAAGGCTCCCAAAGGAGCCTAGCAGCTACATCATCTTTCCCAGGCTACGTTTGAAGTTTGAGGTGGCAAGACAAGCAAGCAGCCTCATTCTCTCTGCCTCTGTGCGAGCACTGCCATGGGCAGATGACGCTGAGCAACAGCTTTCCAGGCTAGCCCCTTCTGCCTGCCAGCTATCTGCAGACGATCGCACTTTCGGAGCAGGGCTGTGAAATGAGCCTGGCAGGGACACCACCATTCCCAGCATGCGTTTGAAGTTTCAAGTGGCAAGATAAGCAAGCAGCCCCATTCTCTGTGCCTCTATGCGAACAGTGCCATGGGCAGATGAGGCTGAGCAACAGCTTTCCAGGCTAGCCCCTTCTGGCTGCCAGCTATCTGCAGACGTTCACATTTCAAGAGCAGGGCTGCGAAAGGAGCCTGGCAGGTACACAATCTTTCCCAGGCTCTGTTTGAAGTTTGAGGTGGCAAGACAAGCAAGCAGCCCCATTCTCTGTGCCTCTGTGCGACCAGTGCCATGGGCAGATGAGGCTGAGCAACAGCTTTCCAGGCTAGACCCTTCTGCCTGCCAGCTATCTGCAGACGTTCGCACTTTCGGAGCAGGGCTGCGAATGGAGCCTGGCAGGGACACCAACTTTCCCAGGCTACGTTTGAAGTTTGAGGTGGCAAGACAAGCAAGCAGCCCCATTCTCTGTGCCTCTGTGCGAGCACTGCCATGGGCAGATGAGGCTGAGCAACAGCTTTCCAGGCTAGCCCCTTCTGGCTGCCAGCTATCTGCAGACGTTCGCGTTTCAAGAGCAGGGCTGCGAAAGGAGCCTGGCAGGTACACGATCTTTCCCAGGCTACGTTTGAAGTTTGAGGTGGCAAGACAAGCAAGCAGCCCCATTCTCTGTGCCTCTGTGCGAGCAGTGCCATGGGCAGATGAGGCTGAGCAACAGCTTTCCAGGCTAGCCCCTTCTGCCTGCCAGCTATCTGCAGACGTTCGCATTTCAAGAGCAGGGCTGCGAAAGGAGCCTGGCAGGTACACCATCTTTCCCAGGCTACGTTTGAAGTTTGAGGTGGCAAGACAAGCAAGCAGCCCCATTCTCTGTGCCTCTGTGCTAGCAGTGCCATGGGCAGATGAGGCTGAGCAACAGCTTTCCAGGCTAGCAACTTCTGGCTGCCAGCTATCTGCAGACGTTCGCACTTTCGGAGCAGGGCTGCGAAAGGAGCCTTGCTGGGACACCAACTTTCCCAGGCTACGTTTGAAGTTTGAGGTGGCAAGACAAGCAAGCAGCCCCATTCTCTGTGCCTCTGTGCGAACAGTGCCATGGGCAGATGAGGCTGAGCAACAGCTGTCCAGGCTAGCACCTTCTGCCTGCCAGCTATCTGCAGACGTTCGCACTTTCGGATCAGGGCTGCGAAAGGAGCCTGGTAGGGACAACCCACATTCCCCACATGCGTTTGAAGTTTCAAGTGGCAAGATAAGCAAGCAGCCCCATTCTCTGTGCCTCTATGTGAACAGTGCCATGGGCAGATGAGGCTGAGCAACAGCTTTCCAGGCTAGCCCCTTCTGCCTGCCAGCTATCTGCAGACGTTCACATTTCAAGAGCAGGGCTGCGAAAGGAGCCTAGCAGGTACACCATCTTTCCCAGGATACGTTTGAAGTTTGAGGTTGCAAGACAAGCAAGCAGCCCCATTCTCTGTGCCTCTGTGCGAGCAGTGCCATGGGCAGATGAGGCTGAGGAACAGCTTTCCAGGCTAGCCCCTTCTGCCTGCCAGCTATCTGCAGACGTTCGCACTTTCGGAGCAGGGCTGCGAAAGGAGCCTGGCAGGGACACCAACTTTCCCAGGCTACGTTTGAAGTTTGAGGTGGCAAGACAAGCAAGCAGCCCCATTCTCTGTGCCTCTGTGCGACCAGTGCCATGGGCAGATGAGGCTGAGCAACAGCTTTCCAGGCTAGCCCCTTCTGGCTGCCAGCTATCTGCAGACGTTCGCATTTCAAGAGCAGGGCTGCGAAAGGAGCCTGGCAGGTACACCATCTTTCCCAGGCTACGTTTGAAGTTTGAGGTGGCAAGACAAGCAAGCAGCCCCATTCTCTGTGCCTCTGTGCTAGCACTGCCATGGGCAGATGAGGCTGAGCAACAGCTTTCCAGGCTAGCACCTTCTGGCTGCCAGCTATCTGCAGACGTTCGCACTTTCGGAGCAGGGCTGCGAAAGGAGCCTTGCTGGGACACCAACTTTCCCAGGCTACGTTTGAAGTTTGAGGTGGCAAGACAAGCAAGCAGCCTCATTCTCTGTGCCTCTGTGCGAACAGTGCCATGGGCAGATGAGGCTGAGCAACAGCTTTCCAGGCTAGCCCCTTCTGGCTGCCACCTATCTGCAGACGTTCGCATTTCAAGAGCAGGGCTGCGAAAGGAGCCTAGCAGGTACACCATCTTTCCCAGGCTACGTTTGAAGTTTGAGGTGGCAAGACAAGCAAGCAGCCCCATTCTCTGTGCCCCAGTGCGAGCAGTGCCATGGGCAGATGAGGCTGAGCAACAGCTTTCCAGGCTAGACCCTTCTGCCTGCCAACTATCTGCAGACGTTCGCACTTTCGGATCAGGGCTGCGAAAGGAGCCTGGCAGGAACAACCCACATTCCCCACATGCGTTTGAAGTTTCAAGTGGCAAGATAAGCAAGCAGCCCCATTTTCTGTGCCTCTATGTGAACAGTGCCATGGGCAGATGAGGCTGAGCAACAGCTTTCCAGGCTAGACCCTTCTGGCTGCCAGCTATCTGCAGACGTTCGCATTTCAAGAGCAGGGCTGCGAAAGGAGCCTAGCAGGTACACCATCTTTCCCAGGCTACGTTTGAAGTTTGAGGTGGCAAGACAAGCAAGCAGCCCCATTCTCTGTGCCCCAGTGCGAGCAGTGCCATGGGCAGATGAGGCTGAGCAACAGCTTTCCAGGCTAGCCCCTTCTGCCTGCCAACTATCTGCAGACGTTCGCACTTTCGGAACAGGGCTGTGATAGGAGCCTGGCAGGGACACCACCATTCCCAGCATGCGTTTGAAGTATCAAGTGGCAAGATAAGCAAGCAGCCCCATTCTCTGTGCCTCTATGCGAACAGTGCCATGGGCAGATGAGGCTGAGCAACAGCTTTCCAGGCTAGCCCCTTCTGCCTGCCACCTATCTGCAGATGTTCACGTTTCAAGAGCAAGGCTGCCAAAGGAGCCTAGCAGGTACACCATCTTTCCCAGGCTACGTTTGAAGTTTGAGGTGGCAAGACAAGCAAGCAGCCTCATTCTCTGTGCCTCTGTGCGAGCAGTGCCATGGGCAGATGAGGCTGAGCAACAGCTTTCCAGGCTAGCCCCTTCGGCCTGCCAGCTATCTCCACACGATCGCACTTTCGGAGCAGGGCTGCGAAATGAGCCTGGCAGGGACACCACCATTCCCAGCATGCGTTTGAAGTTTCAAGTGGCAAGATAAGCAAGCAGCCCCTTTCTCTGTGCCTCTATGCGAACAGTGCCATGGGCAGATGAGGCTGAGCAACAGCTTTCCAGGCTAGCCCCTTCTGGCTGCCAGCTATCTGCAGACGTTCGCATTTCAAGAGCAGGGCTGCGAAAGTAGCCTAGCAGGTACACCATCTTTCCCAGGCTACGTTTGAAGTTTGAGGTGGCAAGACAAGCAAGCAGCCCCATTCTCTGTGCCTCTGTGCGAGCAGTGACTTGGGCAGATGAGGCTGAGCAACAGCTTTCCAGGCTAGCCCCTTCTGGCTGCCAGCTATCTGCAGACGTTCGCACTTTCGGAGCAGGGCTGCGAAAGGAGACTTGCTGGGACACCAACTTTCCCAGGCTACGTTTGAAGTTTGAGGTGGCAAGACAAGCAAGCAGCCCCATTCTCTGTGCCTCTGTGCGAGCACTGCCATGGGCAGATGAGGCTGAGTAACAGCTTTCCAGGCTAGCCCCTTCTGCCTGCCAGCTATCTGCAGACGTTCGCACTTTCTGAACAGGGCTGTGATAGGAGCCTGGCAGGGACACCACCATTCCCAGCATGCGTTTGAAGTTTCAAGTGGCAAGATAAGCAAGCAGCCCCATTCTCTGTGCCTCTGTGCGAGCAGTGCCATGGGCAGATGAGGCTGAGCAACAGCTTTCCAGGCTAGCCCCTTCTGCCTGCCACCTATCTGCAGACGTTCGCATTTCAAGAGCAGGGCTGAGAAAGGAGCCTAGCAGGTACACCATCTTTCCCAGGCTACGGTTGAAGTTTGAGGTAGCAAGACAAGCAAGCAGCCCCATTCTCTGTGCCTCTGTGCGAGCAGTGCCATGGGCAGATGAGGCTGAGAAACAGCTTTCGAGGCTAGCACCTTCTGCCTGCCAGCTATCTGCAGACGTTCGCACTTTCTGAACAGGGCTGTGATAGGAGCCTGGCAGGGACACCACCATTCCCAGCATGCCTTTGAAGTATCAAGTGGCAAGATAATCAAGCAGCCCCATTCTCTGTGCCTCTATGCGAACAGTGCCATGGGCAGATGAGGCTGAGCAACAGCTTTCCAGGCTAGCCCCTTCTGCCTGCCACCTATATGCAGATGTTCACGTTTCAAGAGCAAGGCTCCCAAAGGAGCCTAGAAGGTACACCATATTTCCCAGGCTACGTTTGAAGTTTGAGGTGGCAAGACAAGCAAGCAGACTCATTCTCTGTGCCTCTGTGCGAGCAGTGCCATGGGCAGATGAGGCTGAGCAACAGCTTTCCAGGCTAGCCCCTTCTGCCTGCCACCTATCTGCAGACGTTCGCGTTTCAAGAGCAGGGCTGCCAAAGGAGCCTAGCAGGTACACCATCTTTCCCAGGCTACGTTTGAAGTTTGAGGTGGCAAGACAAGCAAGCAGCCTCATTCTCTGTGCCTCTGTGCGACCAGTGCCATGGGCAGATGAGGCTGAGCAACAGCTTTCCAGGCTAGCCCCTTCTGCCTGCCAGCTATCTGCAGACGATCGCACTTTCGGAGCAGGGCTGCGAAAGAAGCCTGGCAGGTACACCATCTTTCCCAGGCTACGTTTGAAGTTTGAGGTGGCAAGACAAGCAAGCAGCCCCATTCTCTGTGCATCTGTGCGAACAGTGCCATGGGCAGATGAGGCTGAGCAACAGCTTTCCAGGCTAGACCCTTCTGGCTGCCAGCTATCTGCGGATGTTCGCACTTTCGGAGCAGGGCTGCGAAAGGAGCCTGGCTGGGACACCAACTTTCCCAGGCTACGTTTGAAGTTTGAGGTGGCAAGACAAGCAAGCAGCCCCATTCTCTGTGCCTCTGTGCTAGCACTGCCATGGGCAGATGAGGCTGAGCAACAGCTTTCCAGGCTAGCCCCTTCTGCCTGCCAGCTATCTGCAGACGTTCGCACTTTCTGAACAGCGCTGTGATAGGAGCCTGGCAGGGACACCACCATTCCCAGCAAGCTTTTGAAGTATCAAGTGGCAAGATAAGCAAGCAGCCACATTCTCTGTGCCTCTATGCGAACAGTGCCATGGGCAGATGAGGCTGAGCAACAGCTTTCCAGGCTAGCCCCTTCTGCCTGCCAGCTATCTGCAGACGTTCACGTTTCAAGAGCAGGGCTGCGAAAGGAGCCTAGCAGGTACACCATCTTTCCCAGGATACGTTTGAAGTTTGAGGTGGCAAGACAAGCAAGCAGCCCCATTCTCTGTGCCTCTGTGCGAGCAGTGCCATGGGCAGATGAGGCTGAGCAACAGCTTTCCAGGCTAGCCCCTTCTGCCTGCCAGCTATCTGCAGACGTTCGCACTTTCGGAGCAGGGCTGCGAAAGGAGCCTGGCAGGGACACCACCATTCCCAGCATGCGTTTGAAGTTTCAAGTGGCAAGATAAGCAAGCAGCCCCATTCTCTGTGCCTCTGTGCGAGCAGTGCCATGGGCAGATGAGGCTGAGCAACAGCTTTCCAGGCTAGCCCCTTCTGCCTGCCAGCTATCTGCAGACGTTCGCACTTTCGGAGCAGGGCTGCGAAAGGAGCCTGGCAGGGACACCAACTTTCCCAGGCTACGTTTGAAGTTTGAGGTGGCAAGACAAGCAAGCAGCCCCATTCTCTGTGCCTCTGTGCGAGCACTGCCATGGGCAGATGAGGCTGAGCAACAGCTTTCCAGGCTAGCCCCTTCTGGCTGCCAGCTATCTGCAGACGTTCGCATTTCAAGAGCAGGGCTGCGAAAGGAGCCTGGCAGGTACACCATCTTTCCCAGGCTACGTTTGAAGTTTGAGGTGGCAAGACAAGCAAGCAGCCCCATTCTCTGTGCCTCTGTGCTAGCAGTGCCATGGGCAGATGAGGCTGAGCAACAGCTTTCCAGGCTAGCACCTTCTGGCTGCCAGCTATCTGCAGACGTTCGCACTTTCGGAGCAGGGCTGCGAAAGGAGCCTTGCTGGGACACCAACTTTCCCAGGCTACGTTTGAAGTTTGAGGTGGCAAGACAAGCAAGCAGCCTCATTCTCTGTGCCTCTGTGCGAACAGTGCCATGGGCAGATGAGGCTGAGCAACAGCTTTCCAGGCTAGCCCCTTCTGGCTGCCACCTATCTGCAGACGTTCGCATTTCAAGAGCAGGGCTGTGAAAGGAGCCTAGCAGGTACACCATCTTTCCCAGGCTACGTTTGAGGTTTGAGGTAGCAAGACAAGCAAGGAGCCCCATTCTCTGTGCCTCTGTGCGAGCAGTGCCATGGGCAGATGAGGCTGAGAAACAGCTTTCCAGGCTAGCCCCTTCTGCCTGCCAGCTATCTGCAGACGTTCGCACTTTCGGATCAGGGCTGCGAAAAGAGCCTGGCAGGGACAACCCACATTCCTCACATGCGTTTGAAGTTTCAAGTGGCAAGATAAGCAAACAGCCCCATTCTCTGTGCCTCTGTGCGAGCAGTGCCATGGGCAGATGAGGCTGAGCAACAGCTTTCCAGGCTAGCCGCTTCTGGCTGCCACCTATCTGCAGACGTTCGCATTTCAAGAGCAGGGCTGCGAAAGAAGCCTAGCAGGTACACCATCTTTCCCAGGCAACGTTTGAAGTTTGAGGGGGCAAGACAAGCAAGCAGCACCATTCTCTGTGCCCCTGTGCGAGCACTGCCATGGGCAGATGAAGCTGAGCAACAGCTTTCCAGGCTAGCCCCTTCTGCCTGCCCACTATCTGCAGACGTTCGCACTTTCGGAACAGGGCTGTGATAGGAGCCTGGCAGGGACACTACCATTCCCAGCATGCTTTTGAAGTATCAAGTGGCAAGATAAGCAAGCAGCCCCATTCTCTGTGCCTCTATGCGAACAGTGCCATGGGCAGATGAGGCTGAGCAACAGCTTTCCAGGCTAGCCCCTTCTGCCTGCCACCTATCTGCAGATGTTCACGTTTCAAGAGCAAGGCTCCCAAAGGAGCCTAGCAGCTACATCATCTTTCCCAGGCTACGTTTGAAGTTTGAGGTGGCAAGACAAGCAAGCAGCCTCATTCTCTCTGCCTCTGTGCGAGCACTGCCATGGGCAGATGACGCTGAGCAACAGCTTTCCAGGCTAGCCCCTTCTGCCTGCCAGCTATCTGCAGACGATCGCACTTTCGGAGCAGGGCTGTGAAATGAGCCTGGCAGGGACACCACCATTCCCAGCATGCGTTTGAAGTTTCAAGTGGCAAGATAAGCAAGCAGCCCCATTCTCTGTGCCTCTATGCGAACAGTGCCATGGGCAGATGAGGCTGAGCAACAGCTTTCCAGGCTAGCCCCTTCTGGCTGCCAGCTATCTGCAGACGTTCACATTTCAAGAGCAGGGCTGCGAAAGGAGCCTGGCTGGGACACAATCTTTCCCAGGCTCTGTTTGAAGTTTGAGGTGGCAAGACAAGCAAGCAGCCCCATTCTCTGTGCCTCTGTGCGACCAGTGCCATGGGCAGATGAGGCTGAGCAACAGCTTTCCAGGCTATCCCCTTCTGCCTGCCAGCTATCTGCAGACGTTCGCACTTTCGGAGCAGGGCTGCGAATGGAGCCTGGCAGGGACACCAACTTTCCCAGGCTACGTTTGAAGTTTGAGGTGGCAAGACAAGCAAGCAGCCCCATTCTCTGTGCCTCTGTGCGAGCACTGCCATGGGCAGATGAGGCTGAGCAACAGCTTTCCAGGCTAGACCCTTCTGGCTGCCAGCTATCTGCAGACGTTCGCGTTTCAAGAGCAGGGCTGCGAAAGGAGCCTGGCAGGTACACGATCTTTCCCAGGCTACGTTTGAAGTTTGAGGTGGCAAGACAAGCAAGCAGCCCCATTCTCTGTGCCTCTGTGCGAGCAGTGCCATGGGCAGATGAGGCTGAGCAACAGCTTTCCAGGCTAGCCCCTTCTGCCTGCCAGCTATCTGCAGACGTTCGCATTTCAAGAGCAGGGCTGCGAAAGGAGCCTGGCAGGTACACCATCTTTCCCAGGCTACGTTTGAAGTTTGAGGTGGCAAGACAAGCAAGCAGCCCCATTCTCTGTGCCTCTGTGCTAGCAGTGCCATGGGCAGATGAGGCTGAGCAACAGCTTTCCAGGCTAGCACCTTCTGGCTGCCAGCTATCTGCAGACGTTCGCACTTTCGGAGCAGGGCTGCAAAAGGAGCCTTGCTGGGACACCAACTTTCCCAGGCTACGTTTGAAGTTTGAGGTGGCAAGACAAGCAAGCAGCCCCATTCTCTGTGCCTCTGTGCGAACAGTGCCATGGGCAGATGAGGCTGAGCAACAGCTGTCCAGGCTAGCACCTTCTGCCTGCCAGCTATCTGCAGACGTTCGCACTTTCGGATCAGGGCTGCGAAAGGAGCCTGGTAGGGACAACCCACATTCCCCACATGCGTTTGAAGTTTCAAGTGGCAAGATAAGCAAGCAGCCCCATTCTCTGTGCCTCTATGTGAACAGTGCCATGGGCAGATGAGGCTGAGCAACAGCTTTCCAGGCTAGAGCCTTCTGGCTGCCACCTATCTGCAGACGTTCGCATTTCAAGAGCAGGGCTGCGAAAGAAGCCTAGCAGGTACGCCATCTTTCCCAGGCAACGTTTGAAGTTTGAGGTGGCAAGACAAGCAAGCAGCCCCATTCTCTGTGCCCCTGTGCGAGCACTGCCATGGGCAGATGAGGCTGAGCAACAGCTTTCCAGGCTAGCCCCTTCTGCCTGCCAACTATCTGCAGACGTTCGCACTTTCTGAACAGGGCTGTGATAGGAGCCTGGCAGGGACACCACCATTCCCAGCATGCGTTTGAAGTATCAAGTGGCAAGACAAGCAAGCAGCCCCATTCTCTGTGCCTCTGTGCGAGCAGTGCCATGGGCAGATGAGGCTGAGCAACAGCTTTCCAGGCTAGCCCCTTCTGCCTGCCAGCTATCTGCAGACGTTCGCACTTTCGGAGCAGGGCTGCGAAATGAGCCTGGCAGGTACACAACCATTCCCAGCATGCGTTTGAAGTTTCAAGTGGCAAGATAAGCAAGCAGCCCCATTCTCTGTGCCTCTGTGCGAGCACTGCCATGGGCAGATGAGGCTGAGCAACAGCTTTCCAGGCTAGTCCCTTCTGGCTGCCAGCTATCTGCAGACGTTCGCATTTCAAGAGCAGGGCTGCGAAAGGAGCCTGGCAGGTAAACCATCTTTCCCAGGCTACGTTTGAAGTTTGAGGTGGCAAGACAAGCAAGCAGCCCCATTCTCTGTGCCTCTGTGCGAGCAGTGCCATGGGCAGATGAGGCTGAGCAACAGCTTTCCAGGCTAGCCCCTTCTGCCTGCCAGCTATGTGCAGACGTTCGCACTTTCGGAACAGGGCTGTGATAGGAGCCTGGCAGGGACACCACCATTCCCAGCATGCGTTTGAAGTATCAAGTGGCAAGATAAGCAAGCAGCCCCATTCTCTGTGCCTCTGTGCGAGCAGTGCCATGGGCAGATGAGGCTGAGCAACAGCTTTCCAGGCTAGCCCCTTCTGCCTGCCAGCTATCTGCAGACGTTCGCACTTTCGGAGCAGGGCTGCGAAAGGAGCCTGGCAGGGACACCAACTTTCCCAGGCTACGTTTGAAGTTTGAGGTGGCAAGACAAGCAAGCAGCCCCATTCTCTGTGCCTCTGTGCGAGCACTGCCATGGGCAGATGAGGCTGAGCAACAGCTTTCCAGGCTAGCCCCTTCTGGCTGCCAGCTATCTGCAGACGTTCGCGTTTCAAGAGCAGGGCTGCGAAAGGAGCCTGGCAGGTACACCATCTTTCCCAGGCTACGTTTGAAGTTTGAGGTGGCAAGACAAGCAAGCAGCCCCATTCTCTGTGCCTCTGTGCTAGCAGTGCTATGGGCAGATGAGGCTGAGCAACAGCTTTCCAGGCTAGCACCTTCTGGCTGCCAGCTATCTGCAGACGTTCGCACTTTCGGAGCAGGGCTGCGAAAGGAGCCTTGCTGGGACACCAACTTTCCCAGGCTACGTTTGAAGTTTGAGGTGGCAAGACAAGCAAGCAGCCTCATTCTCTGTGCCTCTGTGCGAACAGTGCCATGGGCAGATGAGGCTGAGCAACAGCTTTCCAGGCTAGCCCCTTCTGGCTGCCACCTATCTGCAGACGTTCGCATTTCAAGAGCAGGGCTGCGAAAGGAGCCTAGCAGGTACACCATCTTTCCCAGGCTACGTTTGAAGTTTGAGGTGGCAAGACAAGCAAGCAGCCCCATTCTCTGTGCCTCTGTGCGAGCAGTGCCATGGGCAGATGAGGCTGAGAAACAGCTTTCCAGGCTAGCACCTTCTGCCTGCCAGCTATCTGCAGACGTTCGCACTTTCGGATCAGGGCTGCGAAAGGAGCCTGGCAGGGACAACCCACATTCCCCACATGCGTTTGAAGTTTCAAGTGGCAAGATAAGCAAGCAGCCCCATTTTCTGTGCCTCTATGTGAACAGTGCCATGGGCAGATGAGGCTGAGCAACAGGTTTCCAGGCTAGCCCCTTCTGGCTGCCACCTATCTGCAGACGTTCGCATTTCAAGAGCAGGGCTGCGAAAGAAGCCTAGCAGGTACACCATCTTTCCCAGGCAACGTTTGAAGTTTGAGGGGGCAAGACAAGCAAGCAGCACCATTCTCTGTGCCCCTGTGCGAGCACTGCCATGGGCAGATGAAGCTGAGCAACAGCTTTCCAGGCTAGCCCCTTCTGCCTGCCAACTATCTGCAGACGTTCGCACTTTCGGAACAGGGCTGTGATAGGAGCCTGGCAGGGACACCACCATTCCCAGCATGCTTTTGAAGTATCAAGTGGCAAGATAAGCAAGCAGCCCCATTCTCTGTGCCTCTATGCGAACAGTGCCATGGGCAGATGAGGCTGCGCAACAGCTTTCCAGGCTAGCCCCTTCTGCCTGCCACCTATCTGCAGATGTTCACGTTTCAAGAGCAAGGCTCCCAAAGGAGCCTAGCAGCTACACCATCTTTCCCAGGCTACGTTTGAAGTTTGAGGTGGCAAGACAAGCAAGCAGCCTCATTCTCTGTGCCTCTGTGCGAGCAGTGCCATGGGCAGATGAGGCTGAGCAACAGCTTTCCAGGCTAGCACCTTCTGCCTGCCAGCTATCTGCAGACGTTCGCGTTTCAAGAGCAGGGCTGCCAAAGGAGCCTAGCAGGTACACCATCTTTCCCAGGCTACGTTTGAGGTTTGAGGTGGCAAGACAAGCAAGCAGCCTCATTCTCTGTGCCTCTGTGCGAGCAGTGCCATGGGCAGATGAGGCTGAGCAACAGCTTTCCAGGCTAGCCCATTCTGCCAGCCAGCTATCTGCAGACGTTCGCGTTTCAAGAGCAGGGCTGCCAAAGGAGCCTAGCAGGTACACCATCTTTCCCAGGCTACGTTTGAAGTTTGAGGTGGCAAGACAAGCAAGCAGCCTCATTCTCTCTGCCTCTGTGCGAGCACTGCCATGGGCAGATGACGCTGAGCAACAGCTTTCCAGGCTAGCCCCTTCTGCCTGCCAGCTATCTGCAGACGATCGCACTTTCGGAGCAGGGCTGTGAAATGAGCCTGGCAGGGACACCACCATTCCCAGCATGCGTTTGAAGTTTCAAGTGGCAAGATAAGCAAGCAGCCCCATTCTCTGTGCCTCTATGCGAACAGTGCCATGGGCAGATGAGGCTGAGCAACAGCTTTCCAGGCTAGCCCCTTTTGGCTGCCAGCTATCTGCAGACGTTCACATTTCAAGAGCAGGGCTGCGAAAGGAGCCTGGCAGGTACACAATCTTTCCCAGGCAACGTTTGAAGTTTGAGGTGGCAAGACAAGCAAGCAGCCCCATTCTCTGTGCCTCTGTGCGACCAGTGCCATGGGCAGATGAGGCTGAGCAACAGCTTTCCAGGCTATCCCCTTCTGCCTGCCAGCTATCTGCAGACGTTCGCACTTTCGGAGCAGGGCTGCGAAAGGAGCCTGGCAGGGACACCACCATTCCCAGCATGCGTTTGAAGTTTGAGGTGGCAAGACAAGCAAGCAGCCCCATTCTCTGTGCCTCTGTGCGAGCACTGCCATGGGCAGATGAGGTTGAGCAACAGCTTTCCAGGCTAGCCCCTTCTGGCTGCCAGCTATCTGCAGACGTTCGCATTTCAAGAGCAGGGCTGCGAAAGGAGCCTGGCAGGTACACCATCTTTCCCAGGCTACGTTTGAAGTTTGAGGTGGCAAGACAAGCAAGCAGCCCCATTCTCTGTGCCTCTGTGCGAGCAGTGCCATGGGCAGATGAGGCTGAGCAACAGCTTTCCAGGCTAGCCCCTTCTGCCTGCCAGCTATCTGCAGACGTTCGCATTTCAAGAGCAGGGCTGCGAAAGGAGCCTGGCAGGTACACCATCTTTCCCAGGCTACGTTTGAAGTTTGAGGTGGCAAGACAAGCAAGCAGCCCCATTCTCTGTGCCTCTGTGCGAGCAGTGCCATGGGCAGATGAGGCTGAGCAACAGCTTTCCAGGCTAGCACCTTCTGGCTGCCAGCTATCTGCAGACGTTCGCAGTTTCGGAGCAGGGCTGCGAAAGGAGCCTTGCTGGGACACCAACTTTCCCAGGCTACGTTTGAAGTTTGAGGTGGCAAGACAAGCAAGCAGCCCCATTCTCTGTGCCTCTGTGCGAACAGTGCCATGGGCAGATGAGGCTGAGCAACAGCTGTCCAGGCTAGCACCTTCTGCCTGCCAGCTATCTGCAGACGTTCGCACTTTCGGATCAGGGCTGCGAAAGGAGCCTGGTAGGGACAACCCACATTCCCCACATGCGTTTGAAGTTTCAAGTGGCAAGATAAGCAAGCAGCCCCATTCTCTGTGCCTCTATGTGAACAGTGCCATGGGCAGATGAGGCTGAGCAACAGCTTTCCAGGCTAGACCCTTCTGGCTGCCACCTATCTGCAGACGTTCGCATTTCAAGAGCAGGGCTGCGAAAGAAGCCTAGCAGGTACACCATCTTTCCCAGGCAACGTTTGAAGTTTGAGGTAGCAAGACAAGCAAGCAGCCCCATTCTCTGTGCCCCTGTGCGAGCACTGCCATGGGCAGATGAGGCTGAGCAACAGCTTTCCAGGCTAGCCCCTTCTGCCTGCCAACTATCTGCAGACGTTCGCACTTTCTGAACAGGGCTGTGATAGGAGCCTGGCAGGGACACCACCATTCCCAGCATGCGTTTGAAGTATCAAGTGGCAAGACAAGCAAGCAGCCCCATTCTCTGTGCCTCTGTGCGAGCAGTGCCATGGGCAGATGAGGCTGAGCAACAGCTTTCCAGGCTAGCCCCTTCTGCCTGCCAGCTATCTGCAGACGTTCGCACTTTCGGAGCAGGGCTGCGAAATGAGCCTGGCAGGTACACAACCATTCCCAGCATGCGTTTGAAGTTTCAAGTGGCAAGATAAGCAAGCAGCCCCATTCTCTGTGCCTCTGTGCGAGCAGTGCCATGGGCAGATGAGGCTGAGCAACAGCTTTCCAGGCTAGTCCCTTCTGCCTGCCAGCTATCTGCAGACGTTCGCATTTCAAGAGCAGGGCTGCGAAAGGAGCCTGGCAGGTACACCATCTTTCCCAGGCTACGTTTGAAGTTTGAGGTAGCAAGACAAGCAAGCAGCCCCATTCTCTGTGCCTCTGTGCGAGCAGTGCCATGGGCAGATGAGGCTGAGCAACAGCTTTCCAGGCTAGACCCTTCTGGCTGCCAGCTATCTGCAGATGTTCGCACTTTCGGAGCAGGGCTGCGAAAGGAGCCTGGCCTGGACACCAACTTTCCCAGGCTACGTTTGAAGTTTGAGGTGGCAAGACAAGCAAGCAGCCCCATTCTCTGTGCCTCTGTGCGAGCACTGCCATGGGCAGATGAGGCTGAGCAACAGCTTTCCAGGCTAGCCCCTTCTGCCTGCCAACTATCTGCAGACGTTCGCACTTTCGGAACAGGGCTGTGATAGGAGCCTGGCAGGGACACCGCCATTCCCAGCATGCGTTTGAAGTATCAAGTGGCAAGATAAGCAAGCAGCCCCATTCTCTGTGCCTCTATGCGAACAGTGCCATGGGCAGATGAGGCTGAGCAACAGCTTTCCAGGCTAGCCCCTTCTGCCTGCCACCTATCTGCAGACGTTCGCATTTCAAGAGCAGGGCTGCTAAAGGAGCCTGGCAGGTACACAATCTTTCCCAGGCTCTGTTTGAAGTTTGAGGTGGCAAGACAAGCAAGCAGCCCCATTCTCTGTGCCTCTGTGCGACCAGTGCCATGGGCAGATGAGGCTGAGCAACAGCTTTCCAGGCTATCCCCTTCTGCCTGCCAGCTATCTGCAGACGTTCGCACTTTCGGAGCAGGGCTGCGAAAGGAGCCTGGCAGGGACACCACCATTCCCAGCATGCGTTTGAAGTTTGAGGTGGCAAGACAAGCAAGCAGCCCCATTCTCTGTGCCTCTGTGCGAGCACTGCCATGGGCAGATGAGGCTGAGCAACAGCTTTCCAGGCTAGCCCCTTCTGGCTGCCAGCTATCTGCAGACGTTCGCATTTCAAGAGCAGGGCTGCGAAAGGAGCCTGGCAGGTACACCATCTTTCCCAGGCTACGTTTGAAGTTTGAGGTGGCAAGACAAGCAAGCAGCCCCATTCTCTGTGCCTCTGTGCGAGCAGTGCCATGGGCAGATGAGGCTGAGCAACAGCTTTCCAGGCTAGCCCCTTCTGCCTGCCAGCTATCTGCAGACGTTCGCATTTCAAGAGCAGGGCTGCGAAAGGAGCCTGGCAGGTACACCATCTTTCCCAGGCTACGTTTGAAGTTTGAGGTGGCAAGACAAGCAAGCAGCCCCATTCTCTGTGCCTCTGTGCGAGCAGTGCCATGGGCAGATGAGGCTGAGCAACAGCTTTCCAGGCTAGCACCTTCTGGCTGCCAGCTATCTGCAGACGTTCGCAGTTTCGGAGCAGGGCTGCGAAAGGAGCCTTGCTGGGACACCAACTTTCCCAGGCTACGTTTGAAGTTTGAGGTCGCAAGACAAGCAAGCAGCCCCATTCTCTGTGCCTCTGTGCGAACAGTGCCATGGGCAGATGAGGCTGAGCAACAGCTGTCCAGGCTAGCACCTTCTGCCTGCCAGCTATCTGCAGACGTTCGCACTTTCGGATCAGGGCTGCGAAAGGAGCCTGGTAGGGATAACCCACATTCCCCACATGCGTTTGAAGTTTCAAGTGGCAAGATAAGCAAGCAGCCCCATTCTCTGTGCCTCTATGTGAACAGTGCCATGGGCAGATGAGGCTGAGCAACAGCTTTCCAGGCTAGAGCCTTCTGGCTGCCACCTATCTGCAGACGTTCGCATTTCAAGAGCAGGGCTGCGAAAGAAGCCTAGCAGGTACACCATCTTTCCCAGGCAACGTTTGAAGTTTGAGGTGGCAAGACAAGCAAGCAGCCCCATTCTCTGTGCCCCTGTGCGAGCACTGCCATGGGCAGATGAGGCTGAGCAACAGCTTTCCAGGCTAGCCCCTTCTGCCTGCCAACTATCTGCAGACGTTCGCACTTTCTGAACAGGGCTGTGATAGGAGCCTGGCAGGGACACCACCATTCCCAGCATGCGTTTGAAGTATCAAGTGGCAAGACAAGCAAGCAGCCCCATTCTCTGTGCCTCTGTGCGAGCAGTGCCATGGGCAGATGAGGCTGAGCAACAGCTTTCCAGGCTAGCCCCTTCTGCCTGCCAGCTATCTGCAGACGTTCGCACTTTCGGAGCAGGGCTGCGAAATGAGCCTGGCAGGTACACAACCATTCCCAGCATGCGTTTGAAGTTTCAAGTGGCAAGATAAGCAAGCAGCCCCATTCTCTGTGCCTCTGTGCGAGCAGTGCCATGGGCAGATGAGGCTGAGCAACAGCTTTCCAGGCTAGTCCCTTCTGCCTGCCAGCTATCTGCAGACGTTCGCATTTCAAGAGCAGGGCTGCGAAAGGAGCCTGGCAGGTACACCATCTTTCCCAGGCTACGTTTGAAGTTTGAGGTAGCAAGACAAGCAAGCAGCCCCATTCTCTGTGCCTCTGTGCGACCAGTGCCATGGGCAGATGAGGCTGAGCAACAGCTTTCCAGGCTAGACCCTTCTGGCTGCCAGCTATCTGCAGATGTTCGCACTTTCGGAGCAGGGCTGCGAAAGGAGCCTGGCCTGGACACCAACTTTCCCAGGCTACGTTTGAAGTTTGAGGTGGCAAGACAAGCAAGCAGCCCCATTCTCTGTGCCTCTGTGCGAGCACTGCCATGGGCAGATGAGGCTGAGCAACAGCTTTCCAGGCTAGCCCCTTCTGCCTGCCAACTATCTGCAGACGTTCGCACTTTCGGAACAGGGCTGTGATAGGAGCCTGGCAGGGACACCGCCATTCCCAGCATGCGTTTGAAGTATCAAGTGGCAAGATAAGCAAGCAGCCCCATTCTCTGTGCCTCTATGCGAACAGTGCCATGGGCAGATGAGGCTGAGCAACAGCTTTCCAGGCTAGCCCCTTCTGCCTGCCACCTATCTGCAGACGTTCGCATTTCAAGAGCAGGGCTGCTAAAGGAGCCTGGCAGGTACACAATCTTTCCCAGGCTCTGTTTGAAGTTTGAGGTGGCAAGACAAGCAAGCAGCCCCATTCTCTGTGCCTCTGTGCGACCAGTGCCATGGGCAGATGAGGCTGAGCAACAGCTTTCCAGGCTATCCCCTTCTGCCTGCCAGCTATCTGCAGACGTTCGCACTTTCGGAGCAGGGCTGCGAAAGGAGCCTGGCAGGGACACCACCATTCCCAGCATGCGTTTGAAGTTTGAGGTGGCAAGACAAGCAAGCAGCCCCATTCTCTGTGCCTCTGTGCGAGCACTGCCATGGGCAGATGAGGCTGAGCAACAGCTTTCCAGGCTAGCCCCTTCTGGCTGCCAGCTATCTGCAGACGTTCGCATTTCAAGAGCAGGGCTGCGAAAGGAGCCTGGCAGGTACACCATCTTTCCCAGGCTACGTTTGAAGTTTGAGGTGGCAAGACAAGCAAGCAGCCCCATTCTCTGTGCCTCTGTGCGAGCAGTGCCATGGGCAGATGAGGCTGAGCAACAGCTTTCCAGGCTAGCCCCTTCTGCCTGCCAGCTATCTGCAGACGTTCGCATTTCAAGAGCAGGGCTGCGAAAGGAGCCTGGCAGGTACACCATCTTTCCCAGGCTACGTTTGAAGTTTGAGGTGGCAAGACAAGCAAGCAGCCCCATTCTCTGTGCCTCTGTGCGAGCAGTGCCATGGGCAGATGAGGCTGAGCAACAGCTTTCCAGGCTAGCACCTTCTGGCTGCCAGCTATCTGCAGACGTTCGCAGTTTCGGAGCAGGGCTGCGAAAGGAGCCTTGCTGGGACACCAACTTTCCCAGGCTACGTTTGAAGTTTGAGGTCGCAAGACAAGCAAGCAGCCCCATTCTCTGTGCCTCTGTGCGAACAGTGCCATGGGCAGATGAGGCTGAGCAACAGCTGTCCAGGCTAGCACCTTCTGCCTGCCAGCTATCTGCAGACGTTCGCACTTTCGGATCAGGGCTGCGAAAGGAGCCTGGTAGGGACAACCCACATTCCCCACATGCGTTTGAAGTTTCAAGTGGCAAGATAAGCAAGCAGCCCCATTCTCTGTGCCTCTATGTGAACAGTGCCATGGGCAGATGAGGCTGAGCAACAGCTTTCCAGGCTAGAGCCTTCTGGCTGCCACCTATCTGCAGACGTTCGCATTTCAAGAGCAGGGCTGCGAAAGAAGCCTAGCAGGTACACCATCTTTCCCAGGCAACGTTTGAAGTTTGAGGTGGCAAGACAAGCAAGCAGCCCCATTCTCTGTGCCCCTGTGCGAGCACTGCCATGGGCAGATGAGGCTGAGCAACAGCTTTCCAGGCTAGCCCCTTCTGCCTGCCAACTATCTGCAGACGTTCGCACTTTCTGAACAGGGCTGTGATAGGAGCCTGGCAGGGACACCACCATTCCCAGCATGCGTTTGAAGTATCAAGTGGCAAGACAAGCAAGCAGCCCCATTCTCTGTGCCTCTGTGCGAGCAGTGCCATGGGCAGATGAGGCTGAGCAACAGCTTTCCAGGCTAGCCCCTTCTGCCTGCCAGCTATCTGCAGACGTTCGCACTTTCGGAGCAGGGCTGCGAAATGAGCCTGGCAGGTACACAACCATTCCCAGCATGCGTTTGAAGTTTCAAGTGGCAAGATAAGCAAGCAGCCCCATTCTCTGTGCCTCTGTGCGAGCAGTGCCATGGGCAGATGAGGCTGAGCAACAGCTTTCCAGGCTAGTCCCTTCTGCCTGCCAGCTATCTGCAGACGTTCGCATTTCAAGAGCAGGGCTGCGAAAGGAGCCTGGCAGGTACACCATCTTTCCCAGGCTACGTTTGAAGTTTGAGGTAGCAAGACAAGCAAGCAGCCCCATTCTCTGTGCCTCTGTGCGACCAGTGCCATGGGCAGATGAGGCTGAGCAACAGCTTTCCAGGCTAGACCCTTCTGGCTGCCAGCTATCTGCAGATGTTCGCACTTTCGGAGCAGGGCTGCGAAAGGAGCCTGGCCTGGACACCAACTTTCCCAGGCTACGTTTGAAGTTTGAGGTGGCAAGACAAGCAAGCAGCCCCATTCTCTGTGCCTCTGTGCGAGCACTGCCATGGGCAGATGAGGCTGAGCAACAGCTTTCCAGGCTAGCCCCTTCTGCCTGCCAACTATCTGCAGACGTTCGCACTTTCGGAACAGGGCTGTGATAGGAGCCTGGCAGGGACACCGCCATTCCCAGCATGCGTTTGAAGTATCAAGTGGCAAGATAAGCAAGCAGCCCCATTCTCTGTGCCTCTATGCGAACAGTGCCATGGGCAGATGAGGCTGAGCAACAGCTTTCCAGGCTAGCCCCTTCTGCCTGCCACCTATCTGCAGACGTTCGCATTTCAAGAGCAGGGCTGCGAAAGGAGCCTAGCAGGTACACCATCTTTCCCAGGCTACGGTTGAAGTTTGAGGTAGCAAGACAAGCAAGCAGCCCCATTCTCTGTGCCTCTGTGCGAGCAGTGCCATGGGCAGATGAGGCTGAGCAACAGCTTTCCAGGCTAGCACCTTCTGCCTGCCAGCTATCTGCAGACGTTCGCACTTTCGGAACAGGGCTGTGATAGGAGCCTGGCAGGGACACCACCATTCCCAGCATGCGTTTGAAGTATCAAGTGGCAAGATAAGCAAGCAGCCCCATTCTCTGTGCCACTATGCGAACAGTGCCATGGGCAGATGAGGCTGAGCAACAGCTTTCCAGGCTAGCCCCTTCTGCCTGCCACCTATCTGCAGATGTTCACGTTTCAAGAGCAGGGCTCCCAAAGGAGCCTAGAAGGTACACCATCTTTCCCAGGCTACGTTTGAAGTTTGAGGTGGCAAGACAAGCAAGCAGCACCATTCTCTGTGCCCCTGTGCAAGCACTGCCATGGGCAGATGAGGATGAGCAACAGCTTTCCAGGCTAGCCCCTTCTGCCTGCCAGCTATCTGCAGACGTTCGCGTTTCAAGAGCAGGGCTGCCAAAGGAGCCTAGCAGGTACACCATCTTTCCCAGGCTACGTTTGATGTTTGAGGTGGCAAGACAAGCAAGCAGCCTCATTCTCTGTGCCTCTGTGCGAGCAGTGCCATGGGCAGATGAGGCTGAGCAACAGCTTTCCAGGCTAGCCCCTTCTGCCTGCCAGCTATCTGCAGACGATCGCACTTTCGGAGCAGGGCTGCGAAAGGAGCCTGGCTGGGACACCAACTTTCCCAGGCTACGTTTGAAGTTTGAGGTGGCAAGACAAGCAAGCAGCCCCATTCTCTGTGCCTCTGTGCTAGCACTGCCATGGGCACATGAGGCTGAGCAACAGCTTTCCAGGCTAGCCCCTTCTGGCTGCCAGCTATCTGCAGACGTTCGCACTTTCGGAGCAGGGCTGCGAAAGGAGCCTTGCTGGGACACCACCATTCCCAGCATGCGTTTGAAGTTTCAAGTGGCAAGATAAGCAAACAGCCCCATTCTCTGTGCCTCTGTGCGAGCAGTGCCATGGGCAGATGAGGCTGAGCAACAGCTTTCCAGGCTAGCCCCTTCTGCCTGCCAGCTATCTGCAGACGTTCGCGTTTCAAGAGCAGGGCTGCGAAAGGAGCCTGGCTGGGACACCAACTTTCCCAGGCTACGTTTGAAGTTTGAGGTGGCAAGACAAGCAAGCAGCCCCATTCTCTGTGCCTCTGTGCTAGCACTGCCATGGGCACATGAGGCTGAGCAACAGCTTTCCAGGCTAGCCCCTTCTGCCTGCCAGCTATCTGCAGACGTTCGCACTTTCTGAACAGGGCTGTGATAGGAGCCTGGCAGGGACACCACCATTCCCAGCAAGCGTTTGAAGTATCAAGTGGCAAGATAAGCAAGCAGCCACATTCTCTGTGCCTCTATGCGAACAGTGCCATGGGCAGATGAGGCTGAGCAACAGCTTTCCAGGCTAGCCCCTTCTGCCTGCCAGCTATCTGCAGACGTTCGTGTTTCAAGAGCAGGGCTGCGAAAGGAGCCTAGCAGGTACACCATCTTTCCCAGGTTACGTTTGAAGTTTGAGGGGGCAAGACAAGCAAGCAGCCCCATTCTCTGTGCCTCTGTGCGAGCAGTGCCATGGGCAGATGAGGCTGAGCAACAGCTTTCCAGGCTAGCCCCTTCTGCCTGCCAGCTATCTGCAGACGTTCGCACTTTCGGAGCAGGGCTGCGAAAGGAGCCTGGCAGGGACACCACCATTCCCAGCATGCGTTTGAAGTTTCAAGTGGCAAGATAAGCAAGCAGCCCCATTCTCTGTGCCTCTGTGCGAGCAGTGCCATGGGCAGATGAGGCTGAGCAACAGCTTTCCAGGCTAGCCCCTTCTGGCTGCCAGCTATCTGCAGACGTTCGCACTTTCTGAACAGGGCTGTGATAGGAGCCTGGCAGGGACACCACCATTCCCAGCATGCGTTTGAAGTATCAAGTGGCAAGATAAGCAAGCAGCCCCATTCTCTGTGCCTCTATGCGAACAGTGCCATGGGCAGATGAGGCTGAGCAACAGCTTTCCAGGCTAGCCCCTTCTGACTGCCACCTATCTGCAGACGTTCGCATTTCAAGAGCAGGGCTGCGAAAGGAGCCTAGCAGGTACACCACCATTCCCAGGCTACGTTTGAGGTTTGAGGTAGAAAGACAAGCAAGGAGCCCCATTCTCTGTGCCTCTGTGCGAGCAGTGCCATGGGCAGATGAGGCTGAGAAACAGCTTTCCAGGCTAGCACCTTCTGCCTGCCAGCTATCTGCAGACGTTCGCACTTTCGGATCAGGGCTGCGAAAGGAGCCTGGCAGGGACAACCCACATTCCCCACATGCGTTTGAAGTTTCAAGTGGAAAGATAAGCAAGCAGCCCCATTCTCTGTGCCTCTATGCGAACAGTGCCATGGGCAGATGAGGCTGAGCAACAGCTTTCCAGGCTAGCCCCTTCTGCCTGCCACCTATGTGCAGATGTTCACGTTTCAAGAGCAAGGCTGCCAAAGGAGCCTAGCAGGTACACCATCTTTCCCAGGTTACGTTTGAAGTTTGAGGTGGCAAGACAAGCAAGCAACCCCATTCTCTGTGCCTCTGTGCGAGCAGTGCCATGGGCAGATGAGGCTGAGCAACAGCTTTCCAGGCTAGCCCCTTCTGCCTGCCAGCTATCTGCACACGATCGCACTTTCGGAGCAGGGCTGCGAAATGAGCCTGGCAGGGACACCACCATTCCCAGCATGCGTTTGAAGTTTCAAGTGGCAAGATAAGCAAGCAGCCCCATTCTCTGTGCCTCTGTGCGAGCAGTGCCATGGGCAGATGAGGCTGAGCAACAGCTTTCCAGGCTAGCCCCTTCTGCCTGCCAGCTATCTGCAGACGTTCGCATTTCAAGAGCAGGGCTGCGAAAGGAGCCTGGCAGGTACACGATCTTTCCCAGGCTACGTTTGAAGTTTGAGGTGGCAAGACAAGCAAGCAGCCCCATTCTCTGTGCCTCTGTGCGAGCAGTGCCATGGGCAGATGAGGCTGAGCAACAGCTTTCCAGGCTAGCACCTTCTGGCTGCCAGCTATCTGCAGACGTTCGCACTTTCGGAGCAGGGCTGCGAAAGGAGCCGTTCTGGGACACCAACTTTCCCAGGCTACGTTTGAAGTTTGAGGTGGCAAGACATGCAAGCAGCCCCATTCTCTGTGCCTCTGTGCGAGCAGTGCCATGGACAGATGAGGCTGAGCAACAGCTTTCCAGGCTAGCCCCTTCTGCCTGCCAGCTATCTGCAGACGTTCGCACTTTCTGAACAGGGCTGTGATAGGAGCCTGGCAGGGACACCACCATTCCCAGCATGCGTTTGAAGTATCAAGTGGCAAGATAAGCAAGCAGCCCCATTCTCTGTGCCTCTATGCGAACAGTGCCATGGGCAGATGAGGCTGAGCAACAGCTTTCCAGGCTAGCCCCTTCTGGCTGCCACCTATCTGCAGACGTTCGCATTTCAAGAGCAGGGCTGAGAAAGAAGCCTAGTAGGTACACCATCTTTCCCAGGCTACGTTTGAAGTTTGAGGTAGCAAGACAAGCAAGGAGCCCCATTCTCTGTGCCTCTGTGCGAGCACTGCCATGGGCAGATGAGGCTGAGAAACAGCTTTCCAGGCTAGCCCCTTCTGCCTGCCAGCTATCTGCAGACGTTCGCACTTTCGGAACAGGGCTGTGATAGGAGCCTGGCAGGGACACCACCATTCCCAGCATGCGTTTGAAGTGTCAAGTGGCAAGATAAGCAAGCAGCCCCATTCTCTGTGCCTCAATGTGAACAGTGCCATGGGCAGATGAGGCTGAGCAACAGCTTATTTTTTTCGGCGAAGCTACTGAAGGTGAAGGGTTCTGGAGCAGAGGCTCGCGCCGAGGGACCCTTTCTCCGGTGGCAAAACCGCAGCGGCGAGGCGGCAAAAAGCGCCGAGAGAGAGAGGAGACCCCAGCCCCCCCCCCCCTCAGCGGGAAAGCGGGAAGTGCCAACGAGCAGCAGCTCTGACTCAGCGGGGGCGGAGTCGAGTGTGACAGCGGCAGTTTAAAAGCCGGTGTGCCCGCCATTTCGACCATTTCGGCGAAGCTACTGAAGGTGAAGGGTTCTGGAGCAGAGGCTCGCGCCGAGGGACCCTTTCTCCGGTGGCAAAACCGCAGCGGCGAGGCGGCAAAAAGCGCCGAGAGAGAGAGGAGACCCCAGCCCCCCCCCCCCCCTCAGCGGGAAAGCGGGAAGTGCCAACGAGCAGCAGCTCTGACTCAGCGGGGGCGGAGTCGAGTGTGACAGCGGCAGTTTAAAAGCCGGTGTGCCCGCCATTTCGACCATTTCGGCGAAGCTACTGAAGGTGAAGGGTTCTGGAGCAGAGGCTCGCGCCGAGGGACCCTTTCTCCGGTGGCAAAACCGCAGCGGCGAGGCGGCAAAAAGCGCCGAGAGAGAGAGGAGACCCCAGCCCCCCCCCCCCTCAGCGGGAAAGCGGGAAGTGCCAACGAGCAGCAGCTCTGACTCAGCGGGGGCGGAGTCGAGTGTGACAGCGGCAGTTTAAAAGCCGGTGTGCCCGCCATTTCGACCATTTCGGCGAAGCTACTGAAGGTGAAGGGTTCTGGAGCAGAGGCTCGCGCCGAGGGACCCTTTCTCCGGTGGCAAAACCGCAGCGGCGAGGCGGCAAAAAGCGCCGAGAGAGAGAGGAGACCCCAGCCCCCCCCCCCCCTCAGCGGGAAAGCGGGAAGTGCCAACGAGCAGCAGCTCTGACTCAGCGGGGGCGGAGTCGAGTGTGACAGCGGCCAAACCCCCTCAGGGATAAGAGCAGCCCCCAGGGAGCGCGAGCGACCAGGAGCGCGGGCGAACAGAGCCGGCAAACAGAGGCGGCGCAGCAGCCCGGGAGCGGCGCAGCAGTTTGCGCAGCAGTTCGCGCGGGCAGGGCGAGCGGGAAAGGCGACTGGCAGGGTACAGCCGCCCCTTCTGGCAACTCAAGTAGTGGGCATCGCTCTTCCAGGAGATACTCTAGCCATGGTTACCACCCGTGGTAAAGCTGTGGCTCGAAGGAGTGTGGGGACCCAGACGGAGGCCCCATGCAAGAACGCGGGTGTCCAGGTCTCTGGCTGCAGGGAGTGCCTGAGCCTGGCGCTTGTACCGGAGGACAGCAGAGACAACGGCTGTGTTCGGTGCGAGCAGGTGAATGACCTGCTCAGCCTGGTGGCAGAACTGAAGGAGGAAGTGGAGAGGCTGAGGAGCATCCGGGAGTGTGAGAGGGAGATCGACTGGTGGAGCCGCACCCTACCCTCCCTGAGGCAGCGGCAGCAGGAGGCGGCTCCACAGAAAGCAGAGAACCCCCATCCCTCTTGCCACCGAGCAGAAAGAGGGGGCCTAAGAGATGGGGGGGAATGGAAACAGGTCCCTGCTCGGGGGGGCAAGCGAATTTCCCCCCAGCCTCCCTCACCTGCTCAGTTGCCCTTAAGCAACAGGTATGGGGCTCTGGAATGTGAGGGACTGGCCACAGAGGATGTGGGTGAAGGTGAGGCTCCATCCAGGGGGTTGCCTAGAACGAGTCAGACAGCCCCACGTATTACAACTGCCTCAACTAAGAAAAAAAGGAGGGTCATTGTCATAGGTGATTCCCTTCTGAGGGGAACAGAGGGCCCGATCTGCCGACCGGACCCATCCCACAGGGAAGTCTGCTGCCTCCCTGGGGCCCGGGTTAGGGATGTTGCGAAGAAACTCCCTGGTCTGGTGCGGCCTTCTGATTACTACCCCCTCTTGGTAATGCAGGTTGGCGGAGACGAGGTAGCAGAAAGAAGTGCCAAGGCCATCAAAAGGGACTTCAGGGCACTGGGGCGACTGGTTGAGGGATCAGGGGCGCAGGTGGTGTTTTCCTCCATCCCATCAGTGGCAGGGGACAGCACTGAAAGGGGCAGGAAAACTCACCTGGTTAACAGGTGGCTCAGGGACTGGTGCCATCGGTCAAATTTTGGCTTTTTTGATCATGGGGAGGTATACACAGCACCGGGCCTGCTGGCAACAAGTGGAGTTCAGCTATCACAAAGGGGGAAAAGAATTCTTGGCCACGAGCTGGCGGGGCTCATTGAGAGGGCTTTAAACTAGGTTTGAAGGGGGAAGGGGATATTGCCCAGCTCACTAGGGATGAGCCTAGGCTTAGAGTGCCAAGGCCAGGGGTGAGATTGACAGCCCAGCTCAAGTGTGTTTACACCAATGCACGTAGTATGGCCAATAAACAGGAGGAGCTGGAAGCCATTATACAGCAGGACGGCTACGACTTGGTCGCCATCACAGAAACGTGGTGGGACAACTCGCATGACTGGCATGCTGTCATAGATGGCTACAGACTCTTTAGGAAAGACAGACCAACAAGGAGAGGTGGGGGAGTTGCTCTATATGTGAGGCAGCAACTGGAATGCATTGAGCTTGGCCTGGGGGCAAGTGAAGAAGGAGTTGAAAGCTTGTGGGTTAGAATTAAGGGACAGGCTCACACGGGTGACATTACGGTGGGTGTATACTACAGGCCACCCGACCAGGAGGAGGAGGTTGATGAAGCCTTCTACAGGCAGCTGCAAGCAGCCTCACAGTCACAGGCTCTGGTTCTCATGGGGGACTTCAACCACCCTGACATCAGCTGGGAAGACCATACAGCTAGGCAGGTGCAATCCAGGAGGTTCCTACAGAGCATCGATGATAACTTTCTGATGCAAGTGGTGGAGGAACCAACAAGGAAAGGCGCGCTGCTGGACCTTGTGTTAACAAACAAGGAGGGACTGGTGGAGGACGTGAAGGTTGGAGGTAGACTCGGCTGCAGTGACCATGAAATGGTCGAGTTCAGGATCCTGCGTGGAGGAAGCAGGGCGATAAGCAGGATCAAAACCCTGGACCTCAGGAGGGCTGACTTTGGCCTCTTCAAGGAGCTACTGGGAGGAATCCCGTGGGCCAGGGCTCTCGAAGGCAGGGGGGTCCATGAGTGCTGGTCGCTTTTTAAACAACACTTCTTCCATGCACAGGAGCAATGCATCCCCCTGAGAAAGAAATTTAGCAAAGGAGGAAGGAGACCTGCATGGTTAAACAAGGAGCTTCTAGCGGAGATCAGGCAGAAGAGAAAGGTGCATGGCATGTGGAAAGAGGGACAGGCCACTTGGGAAGAGTACAGAAACGTAGTGAGAGCATGCAGGGATGCGACGAGGAAGGCCAAGGCTCACCTGGAATTGAAGCTGGCAAGGGATGTCAAAAACAACAAGAAGGGCTTCTTCAACTACATCAGCAGCAAAAGGAAGGCTAGGGACAATGTGGGGCCGCTGCTGAATGAGGCGGGTGTCCTGGTGACGGAGGATGCGGAGAAGGCAGAACTAATGAATGCCTTCTTTGCTTCAGTCTTCAGTGCTAAGACTGGCCCTCAGGAATCCCAGGCCCCGGAGGTAAGAGAGGAAGCCTACAGAGAGGACGACTTTCCCTTGGTCGAGGAGGACTGTGTGAGGGATCGCTTAAGCGATCTGGATGTCCACAAATCCATGGGCCCCGATGGAATGCACCCACGAGTGCTGAGGGAGCTGGCGGATGTCATTGCTGAGCCACTCTCCATCATCTTTGAGAGGTCCTGGAGGACAGGAGAGGTGCCCGAGGACTGGAGAAAGGCCAATGTCACTCCAATCTTCAAAAAGGGCAAAAAGGAGGACCCACGGAACTACAGGCCGGTCAGCCTCACCTCCATCCCGGGAAAGGTGATGGAGCAGCTTATCCTGGAGGCCATCATGAAGCAAGTGGAAGAAAAGAAGGTTATCAGGAGTAGTCAGCATGGATTCACCAAGGGGAAATCATGCCTGACCAATCTGATAGCTTTCTACGATGACATGACTGGCTGGGTAGACGAAGGGAGAGCTGTGGATGTTATCTACCTTGACTTCAGCAAGGCTTTCGACACAGTCTCCCATGATATCCTCCTGGGGAAGCTGAGGAAGTGTGGGCTGGATGAGTGGTCAGTGAAGTGGATAGAGAACTGGCTGAATGGCAGAACTCAGAGGGTTGTCATCAGCGGAGCTGAGTCTAGTTGGAGGCTGGTGACAAGTGGTGTCCCTCAGGGGTCAGTACTGGGCCCAGTCTTGTTTAACTTCTTCATCAACGACCTGGATGAAGAGTTAGAATGTACCCTCAGCAAGTTTGCTGACGACACCAAACTGGGAGGTGTGGTAGACACACCGGAAGGCTGTGCTGCCATTCAGCGTGACCTGGATAGGCTGGAGAGCTGGGCAGAGAGGAACCTGATGAGGTTCAACAAGGGCAAGTGCAGGGTCCTGCACCTGGGGAGGAACAACCTCATGCACCAGTACAGGCTTGGGGTGGACCTGCTGGAGAGCAGCTCTGCGGAGAGGGACCTGGGTGTCCTGGTGGACGACAGGTTAACTATGAGCCAGCAGTGTGCCCTGGCTGCCAAGAAGGCCAATGGGATCCTGGGGTGCATCAAGAAGAGTGTGGCCAGCAGGACAAGGGAGGTTCTCCTTCCCCTCTACACTGCCCTGGTGAGGCCTCATCTGGAGTACTGTGTCCAGTTCTGGGCTCCCCAGTTCAAGAAGGATGAAGAGCTACTGGAGAGAGTCCAGCGGAGGGCTACAAGGATGGTGAGGGGACTGGAGCATCTCCCCTACGAGGAGAGGTTGAGGGAACTGGGCTTGTTCAGCCTGAAGAAGAGAAGGCTGCGAGGGGACCTTATAAATGCCTACAAATATCTGAAGGGTGGGTGTCAGGAGGATGGGGCCAAGCTCTTTTCAGTGGTGCCCAGTGACAGGACAAGGGGCAATGGGCACAAACTGAGGCACAGGAAGTTCCGTCTGAACATGAGGAGGAACTTCTTCACTCTGAGGGTGACGGAGCACTGGAACAGGCTGCCCAGGGAGGTTGTGGAGTCTCCTTCTCTGGAGATATTCAAGACCCGCCTGAACAAGGTCCTGTGCAGCCTGCTGTAGGTGACCCTGCTTCGGCGGGGGGGTTGGACTAGATGACCCACAGAGGTCCCTTCCAACCCCTACTATTCTGTGATTCTGTGATTCTGTGAGCTTTCCAGGCTAGCCCCTTCTGCCTGCCACCTATCTGCAGACGTTCGCGTTTCAAGAGCAGGGCTGCCAAAGGAGCCTAGCAGGTACACCATCTTTCCCAGGCTACGTTTGAAGTTTGAGGTGGCAAGACAAGCAAGCAGCCTCATTCTCTGTGCCTCTGTGCGAGCACTGCCATGGGCAGATGAGGCTGAGCAACAGCTTTCCAGGCTAGCCCCTTCTGCCTGCCAGCTATCTGCAGACGATCGCACTTTCGGAGCAGGGCTGCGAAATGAGCCTGGCAGGGACACCACCATTCCCAGCATGCGTTTGAAGTTTCAAGTGGCAAGATAAGCAAGCAGCCCCATTCTCTGTGCCTCTATGCGAACAGTGCCATGGGCAGATGAGGCTGAGCAACAGCTTTCCAGGCTAGCCCCTTCTGGCTGCCAGCTATCTGCAGACGTTCGAACTTTCGGAGCAGGGCTGTGAAAGGAGCCTGGCTGGGACACCAACATTCCCAGGCTACGTTTGAGGTTTGAGGTGGCAAGACAAGCAAGCAGCCCCAGTCTCTGTGCCTGTGTGCGAGCAGTGCCATGGGCAGATGAGGCTGAGCAACAGCTTTCCAGGCTAGCCCCTTCTGGCTGCCAGCTATCTGCAGACGTTCGCACTTTCGGAGCAGGGCTGCGAAAGGAGCCTGGCTGGGACACCAACTTTCCCAGGATAAGTTTGAAGATTCAAGTGGCAAGATAAGCAAGCAGCCCCATTCTCTGTGCCTCTGTGCGAGCAGTGCCATGGGCAGATGAGGCTGAGCAACAGCTTTCCAGGCTAGCCCCTTCTGGCTGCCATCTATCTGCAGACGTTCGCACTTTCGGAGCAGGGCAGCGAAAGGAGCCTGGCTGGGACACCAACTTTCCCAGGCTACGTTTGAAGTTTGAGGTGGCAAGACAAGCAAGCAGCCCCATTCTCTGTGCCTCTGTGCGAGCAGTGCCATGGGCAGATGAGGCTGAGCAACAGTTTTCCAGGCTAGCCCCTTCTGCCTGCCAGCTATCCGCACACGATCGCACTTTCGGAACAGGGCTGTGATAGGAGCCTGGCAGGGAGACCACCATTCCCAGCATGCGTTTGAAGTTTCAAGTGGCAAGATAAGCAAGCAGCCCCATTCTCTGTGCCTCTGTGCAGGAACTGCCATGGGCAGATGAGGCTGAGCAACAGCTTTCCAGGCTAGCCCCTTCTGCCTGCCAGCTATCTGCAGACGTTCGCAATTTCGAAGCAGGGCTGTGATAGGAGCCTGGCAGGGACACCACCATTCCCAGCATGCGTTTGAAGTTTCAAGTGGCAAGATAAGCAAGCAGCCCCATTCTCTGTGCCTCTATGCGAACAGTGCCATGGGCAGATGAGGCTGAGCAACAGCTTTCCATGCTAGCACCTTCTGGCTGCCAGCTATCTGCAGACGTTCGCATTTCAAGAGCAGGGCTGCGAAAGGAGCCTAGCAGGTACACGATCTTTCCCAGGCTACGTTTGAAGTTTGAGGTGGCAAGACAAGCAAGCAGCCCCATTCTCTGTGCCTCTGTGCGAGCAGTGCCATGGGCAGATGAGGCTGAGCAACAGCTTTCCAGGCTAGCCCCTTCTGCCTGCCAGCTATCTGCAGACGTTCGCACTTTCGGAGCAGGGCTGCGAAAGGAGCCTGGCAGGGACAACCCACATTCCCCACATGCGCTTGAAGTTACAAGTGGCAAGATAAGCAAGCAGCCCCATTCTCTGTGCCTCTATGCGAACAGTGCCATGGGCAGATGAGGCTGAGCAACAGCTTTCCAGCCTAGCCCCTTCTGGCTGCCACCTATCTGCAGACGTTCGCATTTCAAGAGCAGGGCTGCGAAAGGAGCCTGGCAGGTACACCATCTTTCCCAGGCTACGTTTGAAGTTTGAGGTGGCAAGACAAGCAAGCAGCCCCATTCTCTGTGCCTCTGTGCGAACAGTGCCATGGGCAGATGAGGCTGAGCAACAGCTTTCCAGGCTAGCCCCTTCTGCCTGCCAGCTATCTGCAGACGTTCGCACTTTCGGAGCAGGGCTGCGAAAGGAGCCTTGCTGGGACACCAACTTTCCCAGGTTACGTTTGAAGTTTGAGGTGGGAAGACAAGCAAGCAGCCCCATTCTCTGTGCCTCTGTGCGAGCAGTGCCATGGGCAGATGAGGCTGAGCAACAGCTTTCCAGGCTAGCCCCTTCTGCCTGCCAGCTATCTGCAGACGTTCGCACTTTCGGAACAGGGCTGTGATAGGAGCCTGGCAGGGACACCACCATTCCCAGCATGCGTTTGAAGTTTCAAGTGGCAAGATAAGCAAGCAGCCCCATTCTCTGTGCCTCTATGCGAACAGTGCCATGGGCAGATGAGGCTGAGCAACAGCTTTCCAGGCTAGCCCCTTCTGCCTGCCAGCTATCTGCAGACGTTCGCATTTCAAGAGCAGGGCTGCGAAAGGAGCCTAGCAGGTACACCATCTTTCCCAGGCTACGTTTGAAGTTTGAGGTGGCAAGACAAGCAAGCAGCCCCATTCTCTGTGCCTCTGTGCGAGCAGTGCCTTGGGCAGATGAGGCTGAGCAACAGCTTTCCAGGCTAGACCCTTCTGGCTGCCACCTATCTGCAGACGTTCGCACTTTCGGAGCAGGGCTGCGAAAGGAGACTTGCTGGGACACCAACTTTCCCAGGCTACGTTTGAAGTTTGAGGTGGCAAGACAAGCAAGCAGCCCCATTCTCTGTGCCTCTGTGCGAGCACTGCCATGGGCAGATGAGGCTGAGTAACAGCGTTCCAGGACAGCCCCTTCTGCCTGCCAGCTATCTGCAGACGTTCGCACTTTCTGAACAGGGCTGTGATAGGAGCCTGGCAGGGACACCACCATTCCTAGCATGCGTTTGAAGTTTCAAGTGGCAAGATAAGCAAGCAGCCCCATTCTCTGTGCCTCTGTGCGAGCAGTGCCATGGGCAGATGAGGCTGAGCAACAGCTTTCCAGGCTAGCCCCTTCTGGCTGCCACCTATCTGCAGACGTTCGCATTTCAAGAGCAGGGCTGCCAAAGGAGCCTGGCAGGTACACCATCTTTCCCAGGCTACGTTTGAAGTTTGAGGTGGCAAGACAAGCAAGCAGCCCCATTCTCTGTGCCTCTGTGCGAGCAGTGCCATGGGCAGATGAGGCTGAGCAACAGCTTTCCAGGCTAGCACCTTCTGGCTGCCAGCTATCTGCAGACGTTCGCACTTTCGGAGCAGGGCTGCGAAAGGAGCCTTGCTGGGACACCAACTTTCCCAGGCTACGTTTGAAGTTTGAGGTGGCAAGACAAGCAAGCAGCCCCATTCTCTGTGCCTCTGTGCTAGCACTGCCATGGGCAGATGAGGCTGAGCAACAGCTTTCCAGGCTAGCCCCTTCTGCCTGCCAGCTATCTGCAGACGTTCGCACTTTCTGAACAGGGCTGTGATAGGAGCCTGGCAGGGACACCACCATTCCCAGCATGCGTTTGAAGTTTCAAGTGGCAAGATAAGCAAGCAGCCCCTTTCTCTGTGCCTCTGTGCGAGCAGTGCCATGGGCAGATGAGGCTGAGCAACAGCTTTCCAGGCTAGCCCCTTCTGCCTGCCAGCTATCTGCAGACGTTCGCATTTCAAGAGCAGGGCTGCGAAAGGAGCCTGGCAGGTACACCATCTTTCCCAGGCTACGTTTGAAGTTTGAGGTGGCAAGACAAGCAAGCAGCCCCATTCTCTGTGCCTCTGTGCGAGCACTGCCATGGGCAGATGAGGCTGAGCAACAGCTTTCCAGGCTAGCACCTTCTGGCTGCCAGCTATCTGCAGACGTTCGCAGTTTCGGAGCAGGGCTGCGAAAGGAGCCTTGCTGGGACACCATCTTTCCCAGGCTACGTTTGAAGTTTGAGGTGGCAAGACAAGCAAGGAGCCCCATTCTCTGTGCCTCTGTGCGAGCAGTGCCATGGACAGATGAGGCTGAGCAACAGCTTTCCAGGCTAGCCCCTTCTGCCTGCCAGCTATCTGCAGACGTTCGCACTTTCTGAACAGGGCTGTGATAGGAGTCTGGCAGGGACACCACCATTCCCAGCATGCGTTTCAAGTATCAAGTGGCAAGATAAGCAAGCAGCCCCATTCTCTGTGCCTCTATGCGAACAGTGCCATGGGCAGATGAGGCTGAGCAACAGCTTTCCAGGCTAGCCCCTTCTGCCTGCCACCTATCTGCAGACGTTCACGTTTCAAGAGCAGGGCTGCCAAAGGAGCCTAGCAGGTACACCATCTTTCCCAGGCTACGTTTGAAGTTTGAGGTGGCAAGATAAGCAAGCAGCCCCATTCTCTGTGCCTCTGTGCAGGAACTGCCATGGGCAGATGAGGCTGAGCAACAGCTTTCCAGGATAGCACCTTCTGCCTGCCAGCTATCTGCAGACGTTCGTACTTTGTGAACAGGGCTGTGATAGGAGCCTGGCAGGGACACCACCATTCCCAGCATGCGTTTGAAGTTTCAAGTGGCAAGATAAGCAAGCAGCCCCATTCTCTGTGCCTCTATGCGAACAGTGCCATGGGCAGATGAGGCTGAGCAACAGCTTTCCAGGCTAGCCCCTTCTGGATGCCAGCTATCTGCAGACGTTCGCATTTCAAGACCAGGGCTGCGAAAGGAGCCTAGCAGGTACACCATCTTTCCCAGGCTACGTTTGAAGTTTGAGGTGGCAAGACAAGCAAGCAGTTCCATTCTCTGTGCCTCTGTGCGAGCAGTGCCATGGGCAGATGAGGCTGAGCAACAGCTTTCCAGGCTAGCCCCTTCTGGCTGCCAGCTATCTGCAGACGTTCGCATTTCAAGAGCAGGGCTGCGAAAGGAGCCTGGCAGGGACAACCCACATTCCCCACATGCGCTTGAAGTTACAAGTGGCAAGGTAAGCAAGCAGCCCCATTCTCTGTGCCTCTATGCGAACAGTGCCATGGGCAGATGAGGCTGAGCAACAGCTTTCCAGCCTAGTCCCTTCTGGCTGCCAGCTATCTGCAGACGTTCGCATTTCAAGAGCAGGGCTGCGAAAGGAGCCTGGCAGGTACACCATCTTTCCCAGGCTACGTTTGAAGTTCGAGGTGGCAAGACAAGCAAGCAGCCCCATTCTCTGTGCCTCTGTGCGAACAGTGCCATGGGCAGATGAGGCTGAGCAACAGCTTTCCAGGCTAGCACCTTCTGGCTGCCAGCTATCTGCAGACGTTCGCAGTTTCGGAGCAGGGCTGCGAAAGGAGCCTTGCTGGGACACCAACTTTCCCAGGCTACGTTTGAAGTTTGAGGTGGCAAGACAAGCAAGCAGCCCCATTCTCTGTGCCTCTGTGCGAGCAGTGCCATGGGCAGATGAGGCTGAGCAACAGCTTTCCAGGCTAGCCCCTTCTGCCTGCCAGCTATCTGCAGACGTTCGCACTTTCTGAACAGGGCTGTGATAGGAGCCTGGCAGGGACACCACCATTCCCAGCATGCGTTTGAAGTATCAAGTGGCAAGATAAGCAAGCAGCCCCATTCTCTGTGCCTCTATGCGAACAGTGCCATGGGCAGATGAGGCTGAGCAACAGCTTTCCAGGCTAGCCCCTTCTGACTGCCACCTATCTGCAGACGTTCGCATTTCAAGAGCAGGGCTGCGAAAGGAGCCTAGCAGGTACACCACCATTCCCAGGCTACGTTTGAGGTTTGAGGTAGAAAGACAAGCAAGGAGCCCCATTCTCTGTGCCTCTGTGCGAGCAGTGCCATGGGCAGATGAGGCTGAGAAACAGCTTTCCAGGCTAGCACCTTCTGCCTGCCAGCTATCTGCAGACGTTCGCACTTTCGGATCAGGGCTGCGAAAGGAGCCTGGCAGGGACAACCCACATTCCCCACATGCGTTTGAAGTTTCAAGTGGAAAGATAAGCAAGCAGCCCCATTCTCTGTGCCTCTATGCGAACAGTGCCATGGGCAGATGAGGCTGAGCAACAGCTTTCCAGGCTAGCCCCTTCTGCCTGCCACCTATGTGCAGATGTTCACGTTTCAAGAGCAAGGCTGCCAAAGGAGCCTAGCAGGTACACCATCTTTCCCAGGTTACGTTTGAAGTTTGAGGTGGCAAGACAAGCAAGCAGCCCCATTCTCTGTGCCTCTGTGCGAGCAGTGCCATGGGCAGATGAGGCTGAGCAACAGCTTTCCAGGCTAGCCCCTTCTGCCTGCCAGCTATCTGCACACGATCGCACTTTCGGAGCAGGGCTGCGAAATGAGCCTGGCAGGGACACCACCATTCCCAGCATGCGTTTGAAGTTTCAAGTGGCAAGATAAGCAAGCAGCCCCATTCTCTGTGCCTCTGTGCGAGCAGTGCCATGGGCAGATGAGGCTGAGCAACAGCTTTCCAGGCTAGCCCCTTCTGCCTGCCAGCTATCTGCAGACGTTCGCATTTCAAGAGCAGGGCTGCGAAAGGAGCCTGGCAGGTACACGATCTTTCCCAGGCTACGTTTGAAGTTTGAGGTGGCAAGACAAGCAAGCAGCCCCATTCTCTGTGCCTCTGTGCGAGCAGTGCCATGGGCAGATGAGGCTGAGCAACAGCTTTCCAGGCTAGCACCTTCTGGCTGCCAGCTATCTGCAGACGTTCGCACTTTCGGAGCAGGGCTGCGAAAGGAGCCGTTCTGGGACACCAACTTTCCCAGGCTACGTTTGAAGTTTGAGGTGGCAAGACATGCAAGCAGCCCCATTCTCTGTGCCTCTGTGCGAGCAGTGCCATGGACAGATGAGGCTGAGCAACAGCTTTCCAGGCTAGCCCCTTCTGCCTGCCAGCTATCTGCAGACGTTCGCACTTTCTGAACAGGGCTGTGATAGGAGCCTGGCAGGGACACCACCATTCCCAGCATGCGTTTGAAGTATCAAGTGGCAAGATAAGCAAGCAGCCCCATTCTCTGTGCCTCTATGCGAACAGTGCCATGGGCAGATGAGGCTGAGCAACAGCTTTCCAGGCTAGCCCCTTCTGGCTGCCACCTATCTGCAGACGTTCGCATTTCAAGAGCAGGGCTGAGAAAGAAGCCTAGTAGGTACACCATCTTTCCCAGGCTACGTTTGAAGTTTGAGGTAGCAAGACAAGCAAGGAGCCCCATTCTCTGTGCCTCTGTGCGAGCACTGCCATGGGCAGATGAGGCTGAGAAACAGCTTTCCAGGCTAGCCCCTTCTGCCTGCCAGCTATCTGCAGACGTTCGCACTTTCGGAACAGGGCTGTGATAGGAGCCTGGCAGGGACACCACCATTCCCAGCATGCGTTTGAAGTGTCAAGTGGCAAGATAAGCAAGCAGCCCCATTCTCTGTGCCTCAATGTGAACAGTGCCATGGGCAGATGAGGCTGAGCAACAGCTTATTTTTTTCGGCGAAGCTACTGAAGGTGAAGGGTTCTGGAGCAGAGGCTCGCGCCGAGGGACCCTTTCTCCGGTGGCAAAACCGCAGCGGCGAGGCGGCAAAAAGCGCCGAGAGAGAGAGGAGACCCCAGCCCCCCCCCCCCTCAGCGGGAAAGCGGGAAGTGCCAACGAGCAGCAGCTCTGACTCAGCGGGGGCGGAGTCGAGTGTGACAGCGGCAGTTTAAAAGCCGGTGTGCCCGCCATTTCGACCATTTCGGCGAAGCTACTGAAGGTGAAGGGTTCTGGAGCAGAGGCTCGCGCCGAGGGACCCTTTCTCCGGTGGCAAAACCGCAGCGGCGAGGCGGCAAAAAGCGCCGAGAGAGAGAGGAGACCCCAGCCCCCCCCCCCCCCCTCAGCGGGAAAGCGGGAAGTGCCAACGAGCAGCAGCTCTGACTCAGCGGGGGCGGAGTCGAGTGTGACAGCGGCAGTTTAAAAGCCGGTGTGCCCGCCATTTCGACCATTTCGGCGAAGCTACTGAAGGTGAAGGGTTCTGGAGCAGAGGCTCGCGCCGAGGGACCCTTTCTCCGGTGGCAAAACCGCAGCGGCGAGGCGGCAAAAAGCGCCGAGAGAGAGAGGAGACCCCAGCCCCCCCCCCCCTCAGCGGGAAAGCGGGAAGTGCCAACGAGCAGCAGCTCTGACTCAGCGGGGGCGGAGTCGAGTGTGACAGCGGCAGTTTAAAAGCCGGTGTGCCCGCCATTTCGACCATTTCGGCGAAGCTACTGAAGGTGAAGGGTTCTGGAGCAGAGGCTCGCGCCGAGGGACCCTTTCTCCGGTGGCAAAACCGCAGCGGCGAGGCGGCAAAAAGCGCCGAGAGAGAGAGGAGACCCCAGCCCCCCCCCCCCCTCAGCGGGAAAGCGGGAAGTGCCAACGAGCAGCAGCTCTGACTCAGCGGGGGCGGAGTCGAGTGTGACAGCGGCCAAACCCCCTCAGGGATAAGAGCAGCCCCCAGGGAGCGCGAGCGACCAGGAGCGCGGGCGAACAGAGCCGGCAAACAGAGGCGGCGCAGCAGCCCGGGAGCGGCGCAGCAGTTTGCGCAGCAGTTCGCGCGGGCAGGGCGAGCGGGAAAGGCGACTGGCAGGGTACAGCCGCCCCTTCTGGCAACTCAAGTAGTGGGCATCGCTCTTCCAGGAGATACTCTAGCCATGGTTACCACCCGTGGTAAAGCTGTGGCTCGAAGGAGTGTGGGGACCCAGACGGAGGCCCCATGCAAGAACGCGGGTGTCCAGGTCTCTGGCTGCAGGGAGTGCCTGAGCCTGGCGCTTGTACCGGAGGACAGCAGAGACAACGGCTGTGTTCGGTGCGAGCAGGTGAATGACCTGCTCAGCCTGGTGGCAGAACTGAAGGAGGAAGTGGAGAGGCTGAGGAGCATCCGGGAGTGTGAGAGGGAGATCGACTGGTGGAGCCGCACCCTACCCTCCCTGAGGCAGCGGCAGCAGGAGGCGGCTCCACAGAAAGCAGAGAACCCCCATCCCTCTTGCCACCGAGCAGAAAGAGGGGGCCTAAGAGATGGGGGGGAATGGAAACAGGTCCCTGCTCGGGGGGGCAAGCGAATTTCCCCCCAGCCTCCCTCACCTGCTCAGTTGCCCTTAAGCAACAGGTATGGGGCTCTGGAATGTGAGGGACTGGCCACAGAGGATGTGGGTGAAGGTGAGGCTCCATCCAGGGGGTTGCCTAGAACGAGTCAGACAGCCCCACGTATTACAACTGCCTCAACTAAGAAAAAAAGGAGGGTCATTGTCATAGGTGATTCCCTTCTGAGGGGAACAGAGGGCCCGATCTGCCGACCGGACCCATCCCACAGGGAAGTCTGCTGCCTCCCTGGGGCCCGGGTTAGGGATGTTGCGAAGAAACTCCCTGGTCTGGTGCGGCCTTCTGATTACTACCCCCTCTTGGTAATGCAGGTTGGCGGAGACGAGGTAGCAGAAAGAAGTGCCAAGGCCATCAAAAGGGACTTCAGGGCACTGGGGCGACTGGTTGAGGGATCAGGGGCGCAGGTGGTGTTTTCCTCCATCCCATCAGTGGCAGGGGACAGCACTGAAAGGGGCAGGAAAACTCACCTGGTTAACAGGTGGCTCAGGGACTGGTGCCATCGGTCAAATTTTGGCTTTTTTGATCATGGGGAGGTATACACAGCACCGGGCCTGCTGGCAACAAGTGGAGTTCAGCTATCACAAAGGGGGAAAAGAATTCTTGGCCACGAGCTGGCGGGGCTCATTGAGAGGGCTTTAAACTAGGTTTGAAGGGGGAAGGGGATATTGCCCAGCTCACTAGGGATGAGCCTAGGCTTAGAGTGCCAAGGCCAGGGGTGAGATTGACAGCCCAGCTCAAGTGTGTTTACACCAATGCACGTAGTATGGCCAATAAACAGGAGGAGCTGGAAGCCATTATACAGCAGGACGGCTACGACTTGGTCGCCATCACAGAAACGTGGTGGGACAACTCGCATGACTGGCATGCTGTCATAGATGGCTACAGACTCTTTAGGAAAGACAGACCAACAAGGAGAGGTGGGGGAGTTGCTCTATATGTGAGGCAGCAACTGGAATGCATTGAGCTTGGCCTGGGGGCAAGTGAAGAAGGAGTTGAAAGCTTGTGGGTTAGAATTAAGGGACAGGCTCACACGGGTGACATTACGGTGGGTGTATACTACAGGCCACCCGACCAGGAGGAGGAGGTTGATGAAGCCTTCTACAGGCAGCTGCAAGCAGCCTCACAGTCACAGGCTCTGGTTCTCATGGGGGACTTCAACCACCCTGACATCAGCTGGGAAGACCATACAGCTAGGCAGGTGCAATCCAGGAGGTTCCTACAGAGCATCGATGATAACTTTCTGATGCAAGTGGTGGAGGAACCAACAAGGAAAGGCGCGCTGCTGGACCTTGTGTTAACAAACAAGGAGGGACTGGTGGAGGACGTGAAGGTTGGAGGTAGACTCGGCTGCAGTGACCATGAAATGGTCGAGTTCAGGATCCTGCGTGGAGGAAGCAGGGCGATAAGCAGGATCAAAACCCTGGACCTCAGGAGGGCTGACTTTGGCCTCTTCAAGGAGCTACTGGGAGGAATCCCGTGGGCCAGGGCTCTCGAAGGCAGGGGGGTCCATGAGTGCTGGTCGCTTTTTAAACAACACTTCTTCCATGCACAGGAGCAATGCATCCCCCTGAGAAAGAAATTTAGCAAAGGAGGAAGGAGACCTGCATGGTTAAACAAGGAGCTTCTAGCGGAGATCAGGCAGAAGAGAAAGGTGCATGGCATGTGGAAAGAGGGACAGGCCACTTGGGAAGAGTACAGAAACGTAGTGAGAGCATGCAGGGATGCGACGAGGAAGGCCAAGGCTCACCTGGAATTGAAGCTGGCAAGGGATGTCAAAAACAACAAGAAGGGCTTCTTCAACTACATCAGCAGCAAAAGGAAGGCTAGGGACAATGTGGGGCCGCTGCTGAATGAGGCGGGTGTCCTGGTGACGGAGGATGCGGAGAAGGCAGAACTAATGAATGCCTTCTTTGCTTCAGTCTTCAGTGCTAAGACTGGCCCTCAGGAATCCCAGGCCCCGGAGGTAAGAGAGGAAGCCTACAGAGAGGACGACTTTCCCTTGGTCGAGGAGGACTGTGTGAGGGATCGCTTAAGCGATCTGGATGTCCACAAATCCATGGGCCCCGATGGAATGCACCCACGAGTGCTGAGGGAGCTGGCGGATGTCATTGCTGAGCCACTCTCCATCATCTTTGAGAGGTCCTGGAGGACAGGAGAGGTGCCCGAGGACTGGAGAAAGGCCAATGTCACTCCAATCTTCAAAAAGGGCAAAAAGGAGGACCCACGGAACTACAGGCCGGTCAGCCTCACCTCCATCCCGGGAAAGGTGATGGAGCAGCTTATCCTGGAGGCCATCATGAAGCAAGTGGAAGAAAAGAAGGTTATCAGGAGTAGTCAGCATGGATTCACCAAGGGGAAATCATGCCTGACCAATCTGATAGCTTTCTACGATGACATGACTGGCTGGGTAGACGAAGGGAGAGCTGTGGATGTTATCTACCTTGACTTCAGCAAGGCTTTCGACACAGTCTCCCATGATATCCTCCTGGGGAAGCTGAGGAAGTGTGGGCTGGATGAGTGGTCAGTGAAGTGGATAGAGAACTGGCTGAATGGCAGAACTCAGAGGGTTGTCATCAGCGGAGCTGAGTCTAGTTGGAGGCTGGTGACAAGTGGTGTCCCTCAGGGGTCAGTACTGGGCCCAGTCTTGTTTAACTTCTTCATCAACGACCTGGATGAAGAGTTAGAATGTACCCTCAGCAAGTTTGCTGACGACACCAAACTGGGAGGTGTGGTAGACACACCGGAAGGCTGTGCTGCCATTCAGCGTGACCTGGATAGGCTGGAGAGCTGGGCAGAGAGGAACCTGATGAGGTTCAACAAGGGCAAGTGCAGGGTCCTGCACCTGGGGAGGAACAACCTCATGCACCAGTACAGGCTTGGGGTGGACCTGCTGGAGAGCAGCTCTGCGGAGAGGGACCTGGGTGTCCTGGTGGACGACAGGTTAACTATGAGCCAGCAGTGTGCCCTGGCTGCCAAGAAGGCCAATGGGATCCTGGGGTGCATCAAGAAGAGTGTGGCCAGCAGGACAAGGGAGGTTCTCCTTCCCCTCTACACTGCCCTGGTGAGGCCTCATCTGGAGTACTGTGTCCAGTTCTGGGCTCCCCAGTTCAAGAAGGATGAAGAGCTACTGGAGAGAGTCCAGCGGAGGGCTACAAGGATGGTGAGGGGACTGGAGCATCTCCCCTACGAGGAGAGGTTGAGGGAACTGGGCTTGTTCAGCCTGAAGAAGAGAAGGCTGCGAGGGGACCTTATAAATGCCTACAAATATCTGAAGGGTGGGTGTCAGGAGGATGGGGCCAAGCTCTTTTCAGTGGTGCCCAGTGACAGGACAAGGGGCAATGGGCACAAACTGAGGCACAGGAAGTTCCGTCTGAACATGAGGAGGAACTTCTTCACTCTGAGGGTGACGGAGCACTGGAACAGGCTGCCCAGGGAGGTTGTGGAGTCTCCTTCTCTGGAGATATTCAAGACCCGCCTGAACAAGGTCCTGTGCAGCCTGCTGTAGGTGACCCTGCTTCGGCGGGGGGGTTGGACTAGATGACCCACAGAGGTCCCTTCCAACCCCTACTATTCTGTGATTCTGTGATTCTGTGAGCTTTCCAGGCTAGCCCCTTCTGCCTGCCACCTATCTGCAGACGTTCGCGTTTCAAGAGCAGGGCTGCCAAAGGAGCCTAGCAGGTACACCATCTTTCCCAGGCTACGTTTGAAGTTTGAGGTGGCAAGACAAGCAAGCAGCCTCATTCTCTGTGCCTCTGTGCGAGCACTGCCATGGGCAGATGAGGCTGAGCAACAGCTTTCCAGGCTAGCCCCTTCTGCCTGCCAGCTATCTGCAGACGATCGCACTTTCGGAGCAGGGCTGCGAAATGAGCCTGGCAGGGACACCACCATTCCCAGCATGCGTTTGAAGTTTCAAGTGGCAAGATAAGCAAGCAGCCCCATTCTCTGTGCCTCTATGCGAACAGTGCCATGGGCAGATGAGGCTGAGCAACAGCTTTCCAGGCTAGCCCCTTCTGGCTGCCAGCTATCTGCAGACGTTCGAACTTTCGGAGCAGGGCTGTGAAAGGAGCCTGGCTGGGACACCAACATTCCCAGGCTACGTTTGAGGTTTGAGGTGGCAAGACAAGCAAGCAGCCCCAGTCTCTGTGCCTGTGTGCGAGCAGTGCCATGGGCAGATGAGGCTGAGCAACAGCTTTCCAGGCTAGCCCCTTCTGGCTGCCAGCTATCTGCAGACGTTCGCACTTTCGGAGCAGGGCTGCGAAAGGAGCCTGGCTGGGACACCAACTTTCCCAGGATAAGTTTGAAGATTCAAGTGGCAAGATAAGCAAGCAGCCCCATTCTCTGTGCCTCTGTGCGAGCAGTGCCATGGGCAGATGAGGCTGAGCAACAGCTTTCCAGGCTAGCCCCTTCTGGCTGCCATCTATCTGCAGACGTTCGCACTTTCGGAGCAGGGCAGCGAAAGGAGCCTGGCTGGGACACCAACTTTCCCAGGCTACGTTTGAAGTTTGAGGTGGCAAGACAAGCAAGCAGCCCCATTCTCTGTGCCTCTGTGCGAGCAGTGCCATGGGCAGATGAGGCTGAGCAACAGTTTTCCAGGCTAGCCCCTTCTGCCTGCCAGCTATCCGCACACGATCGCACTTTCGGAACAGGGCTGTGATAGGAGCCTGGCAGGGAGACCACCATTCCCAGCATGCGTTTGAAGTTTCAAGTGGCAAGATAAGCAAGCAGCCCCATTCTCTGTGCCTCTGTGCAGGAACTGCCATGGGCAGATGAGGCTGAGCAACAGCTTTCCAGGCTAGCCCCTTCTGCCTGCCAGCTATCTGCAGACGTTCGCAATTTCGAAGCAGGGCTGTGATAGGAGCCTGGCAGGGACACCACCATTCCCAGCATGCGTTTGAAGTTTCAAGTGGCAAGATAAGCAAGCAGCCCCATTCTCTGTGCCTCTATGCGAACAGTGCCATGGGCAGATGAGGCTGAGCAACAGCTTTCCATGCTAGCACCTTCTGGCTGCCAGCTATCTGCAGACGTTCGCATTTCAAGAGCAGGGCTGCGAAAGGAGCCTAGCAGGTACACGATCTTTCCCAGGCTACGTTTGAAGTTTGAGGTGGCAAGACAAGCAAGCAGCCCCATTCTCTGTGCCTCTGTGCGAGCAGTGCCATGGGCAGATGAGGCTGAGCAACAGCTTTCCAGGCTAGCCCCTTCTGCCTGCCAGCTATCTGCAGACGTTCGCACTTTCGGAGCAGGGCTGCGAAAGGAGCCTGGCAGGGACAACCCACATTCCCCACATGCGCTTGAAGTTACAAGTGGCAAGATAAGCAAGCAGCCCCATTCTCTGTGCCTCTATGCGAACAGTGCCATGGGCAGATGAGGCTGAGCAACAGCTTTCCAGCCTAGCCCCTTCTGGCTGCCACCTATCTGCAGACGTTCGCATTTCAAGAGCAGGGCTGCGAAAGGAGCCTGGCAGGTACACCATCTTTCCCAGGCTACGTTTGAAGTTTGAGGTGGCAAGACAAGCAAGCAGCCCCATTCTCTGTGCCTCTGTGCGAACAGTGCCATGGGCAGATGAGGCTGAGCAACAGCTTTCCAGGCTAGCCCCTTCTGCCTGCCAGCTATCTGCAGACGTTCGCACTTTCGGAGCAGGGCTGCGAAAGGAGCCTTGCTGGGACACCAACTTTCCCAGGTTACGTTTGAAGTTTGAGGTGGGAAGACAAGCAAGCAGCCCCATTCTCTGTGCCTCTGTGCGAGCAGTGCCATGGGCAGATGAGGCTGAGCAACAGCTTTCCAGGCTAGCCCCTTCTGCCTGCCAGCTATCTGCAGACGTTCGCACTTTCGGAACAGGGCTGTGATAGGAGCCTGGCAGGGACACCACCATTCCCAGCATGCGTTTGAAGTTTCAAGTGGCAAGATAAGCAAGCAGCCCCATTCTCTGTGCCTCTATGCGAACAGTGCCATGGGCAGATGAGGCTGAGCAACAGCTTTCCAGGCTAGCCCCTTCTGCCTGCCAGCTATCTGCAGACGTTCGCATTTCAAGAGCAGGGCTGCGAAAGGAGCCTAGCAGGTACACCATCTTTCCCAGGCTACGTTTGAAGTTTGAGGTGGCAAGACAAGCAAGCAGCCCCATTCTCTGTGCCTCTGTGCGAGCAGTGCCTTGGGCAGATGAGGCTGAGCAACAGCTTTCCAGGCTAGACCCTTCTGGCTGCCACCTATCTGCAGACGTTCGCACTTTCGGAGCAGGGCTGCGAAAGGAGACTTGCTGGGACACCAACTTTCCCAGGCTACGTTTGAAGTTTGAGGTGGCAAGACAAGCAAGCAGCCCCATTCTCTGTGCCTCTGTGCGAGCACTGCCATGGGCAGATGAGGCTGAGTAACAGCGTTCCAGGACAGCCCCTTCTGCCTGCCAGCTATCTGCAGACGTTCGCACTTTCTGAACAGGGCTGTGATAGGAGCCTGGCAGGGACACCACCATTCCTAGCATGCGTTTGAAGTTTCAAGTGGCAAGATAAGCAAGCAGCCCCATTCTCTGTGCCTCTGTGCGAGCAGTGCCATGGGCAGATGAGGCTGAGCAACAGCTTTCCAGGCTAGCCCCTTCTGGCTGCCACCTATCTGCAGACGTTCGCATTTCAAGAGCAGGGCTGCCAAAGGAGCCTGGCAGGTACACCATCTTTCCCAGGCTACGTTTGAAGTTTGAGGTGGCAAGACAAGCAAGCAGCCCCATTCTCTGTGCCTCTGTGCGA